>NC_140951.1:103667679-105160179 GCF_014529385.1 Adiantum capillus-veneris
AGGCCTAGGCCTCAACGAGTGAGGCATCGTCGATAAGATCTTGCACCGTATCATCGTCTATCTCTAATTGCAGACATAACTCTACCCCAACTCATTCTGGCAGATTGTCTTCATCCATTGCATCTTCATCTACAAGTGTCAATTCTGCCTTGTTTGCGTCATCCCTCGTGTATCTGTCAGCTTCCTCTGCCATACCTTCATCCATCTCATCTAATGTCACAGTAGTATGGACGTCATCTGACCGACTTTCCTCCAGGAGCTCTTGCCCTTCAAATACTTGTTTATTTCTTGGAGCAACGTGAACCACAAACCACCATTGTCGCTCTCGAGGGTCCGGTAAAAAGACCACTTGCTCGCAATGTTCGGGGAGAGCAAATGTGCCGCTCGCATCTGTCCAAACCTTTGTAGAATCTATTTGCACAAGCTTTTTCCATCTTTGCGTACCATTGCATTGCGACCAGAAGTAATCACCTTGAACCACTTCACATCCAACAAAAACATCTCAAACCGCCTGAAGGTAACTTTCAGGATATCTGACACCAGACCACAGTAATCGAGGTTGCTAGTGCTCTCATTCGTGTCTCTGGCACTGGCCCTGCTCTTTTGCATGAAACTAACCATTACCCCACTATCAAATGTGTTTCTTCTGCTATCAATTTGTTGTGTTCTGAAATTCTTTCCATGCGATCACAGTGCCATGTATGTATGATACTTCCAGTCACATCCAATAGCCAGCTCTTCCTCTTCTAAAGATATGGGTTCCCCGATCTGTCGAGCTACTCTCACTGTCTTGTCCAACCATGCCATTGTAGGGAATTCAGGTAGAGGAGCGAGATAGTCTAGCAAGGGTAAGCCTCTAGTCGTTCGTCTTCGCCTGAAATCGTGTCGCTCCCTATTGCGTCTCTCTTTCTCTTCTTCGTACCTTTCAAGCCATTTTTGCATCGGCGCTGAATTTAGTATACAGAACTTCATGATCTTTTCTCGCATGGAGTCGTTCATTTTCTTCGGCACCCCTTGCCCTTGCGGCTCCTCTCCCACCAGTCTTGCATCCTCCTCATCGTTCCACAGTCGAGTCATTTCTGGGTCAGACAAAAATAGAAATTCGATCGTCAAGACAAGAGACTCTTGCACCAGCCATCCTTCTGCCATGCTTCCCTCTGGACGCGCTTTTTGGCAAACAAAATCCTTAAGTGTTCTCATGAACCTCTCTAGAAAGAACATCCAACGGCTGTGGACTGTACCTACCACTGCAACCTCATCTACTACATGGACAAGCAAGTGCATTTGGATAGTTAGGCAGCTCGTGGGTAGATACTTCTCAATCATGCAAATTGTCTCAATGGAGTCAGCCCTTGCGAGACTACAATAGATTCCTCCCGTATCTCCCTGGAAGAGATCCACCGCACCAGCTCTGAAATCTTGTATATGCAGGTCTGCACTTCCTCCATTAAACACCCCTTGATCGCAATTGGAAGAATGAATTGCAAGAACTTATGCCAGTCGTGTGATTTCAGTCCTGACAGTTGATCGTCACGGGTGAATGCTGTCTTGAGACATCGCATATATCTTGTTGGCGTCATGAACTCTGAAATCACCCTTTTAACTTGTCGCTCTTCGCTTTTTAGCAATACCCATGGCGCTCTTGGAAGTTTTGTTTGGCTAGCTGCATTGGTGAAAGGCCACAGCTCTGGCATCTTTCCAACTGACTTCAAATCATCTAGTGAAGCTCGATTGTATTTCATTCCCATGATTATCTTCCAGAGGAGCTCTCCCACATTCTTGAATATATACCCCAGTACGGCAACGTATGGAGAATGGACAAACGTTTCATTCCTGGAATAGGTTGCCCCTCATGTTGCTCCCATCGGCGACGCCACTCCTGTACATGCATAGGACAACATTCGACACGACCAAGCTAACCTTTGCGCAAGTGATGGCCATGTGGAAGATAACGGTGGTGGCCTTGATAAATTGTCTTTCGAAGAGAGGGAATAGCGCACATCCAAAGACTGCCCGCAAATTGGACATGCATTGTATCCAGACGTTGTTAGCCCTGCATATATTAAAGCATGAATCAGGCCAAGGCAAAGTGCTTGCGAATAGCGAGAATTTTGTAAATCAAGAACCATTACCATAAGCTTCTCCGTATCCTCGCCAATCATGCATAGTCCACATAAGAAGTCCATGGATCCTTGCATGTTGTTGTCCTACTGGTTCAACCACATCTGCTATGTCGATCCCATTAGGAAATTTCGGAGGTCATTTGGAGGGCCATATGAAGAGAGAGAAAAATAGAGCGCGTCCAATGAGCACAAAGGCTACGTTACGTAGGAAAGTACGTGGAAAGACTCAGAAAATAGGAAAATAGCATAAAACTTTCACGAATCTAGGTTTGTGGCATCGTAATTTCATTCCTTTTACCGAGTTGTTAGGTGCTTTCCAGTGGTCCCACTTCTAATATTCTCTTATGGTCATTAACGTACTAGAGGGTGACCATTAAGCCCGCACAAGATATTGGAATTCTAAAACACTTTCCCTCCATTAGAATGCTTTCAAAGTGAATCTCCCTCCACTAAAGCTTTTCTCTGAGAACTATGGCTTCCACGTCTTCTCGCCCAAGAAGCTCCAGGTGTTTACTGTCTCTCACACCAACAACCAACAACTGCACTTTGCCTAGAAGGCCAAGTAGTAGCATATCCTCAATTACAATATCAACTTCAATAAGTGCAGAGAACCAATGGGTTGGACAAAGGATAAACAAAGGTTCATGGGTCCTCATGCAACCAAGAAGACCCAAGAGGTCTAGTGGTATCAACTTTTATCGCTCAGCATGGAAGGCCAGAGTGTTGGATTTCAAAGTTGAAATCGGCAAAAGATCTGTAAAGGAAGTTCTTGTTCAGCATGTGTTTACCCATCCAGACGTGATAGCAAACGGTGGAAATGTATTAGATATACATCAACCACGTTGCAATTGTAAGTACTCTTGACATCTGAACTTCATTTGATCTGTAAGTACTCTTGACATCTGAACTTACTGATACTCTCATTATAACTTTTCTTATATATTTTGCAATGTTTCTCCCTCTTCTTATGAGCAATGTCTCCATTCTTCACAACTCAATTACATTAGATTTGTCATTTTTACTTATTGATACTCTTAGTTTAACTCTTGTTATATATATTGCAGATGTTTATCCCTCTTCTTATGAGCAATGGGAGCCTGTGGAGTGCATAATATGCCTCTTCCTTGTTGTTCATGCCCACATTGGTTCTCTACAGTATTCAGGGAGGAGCAACAAAAGCCTGGCTAATGAAGGAATATTTTTTTATGACCACTTCTACCAACTCAGCTCAGGGAATAAGAATGGCATGTTGGTGAAAGTGCCTCTACCAACCGATTGGAACACTGTGGGCTGGCCAGTTCCCGAGGAAACAATGATGGAGGCAATGCGAAGTAAGCTCTACAAGGATATACAGAGGTCTCTACGTAGCTCTATTCCCACCAAACTAGTTAGAATTGCAAACTTTTGTCCTACTACACTCTTCATAGAGTTGTTTCATAGCTACAACATCCATGTTACGAAAACTATGTTCATGTGCAAGTCACTTCAACAGTCATCCTGTGACAAACTTCTTGACAGAGGATGGTATGTAAAGGAAGAGATTGGCTTACAGTGCGAGGTCGTGCTTGATACTCTAGTTGTCAAGTAAATGATTGCAAGCCAATCATTGTTACTCTCGTTTTGGTATATGCGATCACAAATGCTCAATGGTAAGTACATTCCTATGGACCAGGTTTCTACAGGTTTGGAAGATAATCCTGTTGTGGATGTGGAAGTGATTGATAAAGAGCATGGCCTACTATTGGTGGTTACAATAAGGGAGCTATGCAGTCTTCAACAGTTGCGGCATGACATAATTGAAGAGTCAATGGACAGGGACCTATCAGATTTTTCCTTTTTCCTAGCTGGCCGTAAGGTGATGCGGCGAAGGGAAAAAGATATTTTGTGCAAAGAGTTGGGTGGTCGGGTTGAAGTAGTGTCAATGTAACAAATATTCTTGTGAACCCAAGTGTATACAAATGACTTTCAATACATTAAGTTTTTTGAGCTCATTTGTCAATTGTGCCCTGTGAATAAGTGTGCTTGAAATACATTTCTTTACCATGTCAAATCTCTCTCTCTCTCTCTCTCTCTCTCTCTCTCTCTCTCTCTCTCTCTCTCTCTCTCTCAATGTTAGACAAGACAAAGACATGATAGAAGAGTCATCTTAATTCATTAGAAAGTACAAACTCGTCCGTGAACAATGGACTGAGATACAATTTCTGTAAGTATGGAATCAGAATGTCTTCAAGGTAAAAATCGAAGGAATGCCCCTCGAAAGAAGGTGGTGAGATAGTTGTTCCTAGCGGATTTAGTTCTCCCTTTTCAGGAGTATCATCAATCAGTAGTGTATTAGTTGCATCAAAGGGTACACCGATTTGGCTAAACGGTTTGTACAAAAGAGGTAAGTGTGGTTTTTTAGGGTGGTAGTGGCCCTCGACGGTAACGCATTTTCTTTGATCATACAAAAAGGCAAAATGTGACGTGTGAGCGCCGGATACACTACAAACTATTGTAACTAGTGGCGACAAGTTTTGCCTTTGCATTGAAGACCATATGGCAACTCTGAAGCGCGGAAGAAGAAACTGAATAAATTCCTTGGTTCCTGGACGAACCACGACTCGACAAGTTCCCATCCGAAACGTTTGCAAATCCTCAAAGGGTTCTGTGTCACCGAGAGGCACGCGCATCAGCAGCAATCCATTGAGTTCCAAGATAATCAACCTCTGTAAAAGTTGACAAGTACATATAAGTAGTTAGAAGCTGAACATATTTTGCCATACTTGAATAGACATTACCGGAACAACCGTATCTACACGTAGCAAGGGTCCATACTGGGTCTCTGTAGTGTTGATGTCGTTGTTGCTCTCCTCTGCTTTAGCTTCATCATTCACATCTTCATAGTCATCATTCACATCTTCATCAGGGGTCTCCCCCATGGCTCTTTCTGCCTCATTCAAGGTTTCCTCCAAGGTCTTTTCCTCTGCCTCGGTTGACCGGCTTTTCTTATACATCCTTGCCTCATCCATCCTTGCCTGATCCATATCAGTTTGCTCATCCCTAGGCCTGCTTTCCTCATCCATATCCTTTTGCTCATCTATAGGCCTGCTTTCCTCATCTTGGGTTTCATCCATAGGCTCTTTTGGCTCCTCCACTGGCTGACTTGGATCTTTCATTGTTTCCTCTGGTTGTACACTAGCACCTTCCATATGCTCATTTGACCTTTCCTCATCCTCGACTCTTTCATCTTCTGCTGATATGACCCTCTCGGCCCATTGTCGTGGTGGCACGTCATGTATTGTCATATCAATAGTGCGGTCATCCAAGCCGCTATCTTCAGGCTCTCTGGGGCTAGACATAGTAAGCAGGTGTTGTATTAAACCTACCCGGTAGCTTTGCAAATAATCATATGTGTAGTTTTTTAAATCACTCTGCAAAATTGAAAGACCACATGGTGAGAATTCTTCTATAAACTAAACCAAAACTGACTGAATGCATTGCCAAATGGTTACCTTAGTCATGAAAGGTGTTAATGCAAAGTAGCTTTGCAGGACATATTCTGCATGGAGAAGACATCTCCAGCCGCAAGAATTTCCATCGGTTTGATTTGGGACAGGTACATCTTTGATTGGGGCCTTGTATAGTTCATACCTTCCACATAGCTTGCCATAGGCAAGCAACAACCTCTTTATACAACTTCACAAAGCAGTATCAAGATGTTAGCTTGAGGCTTCAAATTTACATGGATATCTATAAGAAACACTTTCTGATACATAACACTTACAGTCTAATTTCAGGGTGGGTTCCTTTTATTGAATTGAACACCCACACTACTGGTTGGTCAACATCAAGGCATATGAGACTCCAGTGATGGTTGTTTTCATATGGAAAGATGATGACAGTAACTTCCAACATAGCACAGTGGAGAAACCAACTCTCAAAGGTCCCAGATGGACTGTTCTTCTATCTAATAATCACTGACATTTGTGGATCAAGAAGAAACACCTCCGTGTGGGTGTGCAGTGGGAGTTGACTTTTGATCAAGCTGCAGAGAGTATACCTGAGTTAGCAAACCTATTATCTGAGTTTTCAAAGCTAGCAAGATAGTAACACTTACTTAAGACAAGCATAGATAATTGTGTCTGAAATCTGAGCATCTGGATTCTGTAATAAATTAATGTCCACTTTTTCCAGAGCTAGCTTTCTGGCTCCATCTACAAATGGTATCTCTGCAAGCAAACCATCCTTCATTGAAAGTAGAGTTTCTTCATTGCTTGCCTCTATGGACAGGGTCACATTGCATTCTGTTTGCCTCTGGGACTCCACTGTTGGGATCGGAGAGCACACACACACAGAGCCAACACGAAGAAGGAGATAGACACAGTGTGTGGCGGGGCGGTACTCACACTACAATGTGTAGTTATGAGTATAGTTATTATGAATGAGTAAATGAATGGCTGTACATGGGCGGCTGAACAATGGGCAGCCGGGCACACGGGCCTTTAACCCAACAATCTCCCACTTAAAGGCAGTGTTCCTTTAAAGTGGCCAAAGTACAGCAAAAGAAGTCAAGCCATACCCATCAGCGATCTGCAGTGTGCAAACCGCTGTGAGGCTAACGACTTCGTGAGTAGATCAGCAGGGTTATCGTTAGTGTGTACCTTGACAAGCTCTATGCGCTTGTCCTCTAGCACCTCTCGTATGAAGTGATACCTCACCTCAATGTGCTTTGTCTTCGCATGGAAGACAGGATTCCGTGCCAACGCTATGGCACTCAAGCTATCACAATGTAGAATCGGAGCATCACAAGCCATACCAAGATCTCCCACTAGTCGTGAGAGCCATACGGCCTCCTTGGCAGCCTCAGTGGCAGCCATATATTCAGCCTCTGTAGTGCTCAAAGCAACGCATGGCTGTAAACGTGATGCCCACGAAATCGGTCCACCTGCAACTGTGAACACATAGCCGCTAGTAGACTTCCTCGAGTCCACTGACCCTGCATAGTCTGAATCTGTATATCCGCAAACAGACATATCCTTCTCACCATAACATAGGGACAACTCTGAAGTCCCTCTCAAGTATCTGAGAATACCTCTCACTGCATCCCAATGACGCTTCCCCGGGTTAGACATGTACCTGCTAACCACACCAACTGCATGAGCAAGATCTGGATGCGTAGCCACCATGGCATACATCAAGGAACCAACAGCTGACGCATAGGGAATCTGAGACATCTCTGTAGTCTCCAAATCTGTCTGAGGGTAGTCATCATGGCTGACTTTTACATATGGAGGCAACGGGGTACTAATGGCCTTCCCCCCTTCCATATGAAAACACTCAAGCACCTTGTCAATGTACTCTTTCTGACTAAGAAAGAGCATCTTGCGAGAACGATCACGAGTGATCCGCATACCCAAAATATGACTGGCATCCCCAAGATCCTTCATGGAAAAGGTCTCATGTAGCCTATGTTTCAAGGCATCCACATCAGAAATACACTTCCCTGCGATCAGCATGTCATCCACATACAAAACCAAAACAATAAGACTACCATCTGCAGCCTTGCGAGTATAGAGGCATGGGTCCTCATAACTGCGTACATAACCCAATGAACTCATGAATGCATCAAACTTACGATACCATTCACGAGATGATTGCTTCAGCCCATACAAGGTCTTAAGAAGCCGGCATACCATCTTCTTTGAACCATGAATAACAAACCCACTTGGTTGCTCCATGTACAAATCCTCGTGCAAGTCCGGATGTAAGAAAGTTGTCTTTACATCCATTTGCTTCAACTCCATGTCTTCTGTAGCTACCAAAGCAAACAACATACGCAAAGTAGACATCTTCACCACTGGGGAGAAGATATCGTCAAAATCAATGCCCTTCTGTTGCTTGAATCCTTTAGCCACAAGCCTTGCTTTGTACCTAGGCTTTGCATCCATTGAACACAGTTTTATCTTGTAAACCCACTTGCATGGTAGTGCCTTCTTACCCTTTGGCAAAGGAGTAAGCTCCCACGTTTCATTTTGGATCAACGAATCCATCTCTGACTGCATAGCCTGCTCCCACTTGAGCTTGTCAACACTAGACATGGCCTCATCATAACATGATGGCTCCCCGCAATCAGTCAACAATACATAATCCATAGAAGGCACAAAACGCTGAGGCTGTCTTGCACACCGCTCTAAACGCCTCAAAGACTGTGCAGGAGGTGCATCTTGCTGTCCCACATCTACATGATCTCCCAACAAGGGCTGATCTCCCACTTGAGGGTCAATGGGCTGCCCACGAGCAGCCATGGGACCATCATACCGATGTCCATCCTCCTCAAATATCACACGTCGAACCTCAACCGTTCGCGGTGATGCTCTATACATAGAGTCCTCATGAAAAAGAACATCATGGCTGCGCACAATCTTCCTGTCAATAGGATCCCACAATCGATAACCCATCTCACCAGAGCTACCATAACCCAAGAAGATACATCTCTTGCTCTTTGGATCCAATTTGCTGCGTTTTGCCTTAGGTACATGTACATAAGCTTCACAGCCAAAAACACGAAGGTGACCATACGAAGGTGGCAAACCTGTCCATACCTCTTCAGGCACTTTGAAGCCCAAAGGAACACTAGGTGAACGATTTATCAAATGCACAGAAGTGGCAACAGCTTCAGCCCAAAATCCATTTGACAAACCAGCCATAGAAAGCATACTACGGACTTTTTCCTGTATAGTCCTGTTCATGCGCTCTGCCACACCATTTTGAGGAGGTGTATAGGGAGCACTAAGCTCGCGCCGTATACCCTTCTCAACACATAATGTTGTGAAAGCATGAGATATAAATTCACCCCCATTGTCCGTACGTAAGCACTTCAACTTACAACCTGATTGGTTCTCAACAAGAGCCAACCATTGCTTAAATATATCAAACACCATATCCTTCTTACGAATGGGGTATGCCCATACCTTCCTGCTAGCATCATCAATGAACGTAACAAAGTACATAGCACCTCCAAGAGAAGCATTGGGCATCGGCCCACATACATCACTATGCACCAAAGCTAGCTTTTCCAAAGATCTGTGTGGAACACTTTTCTTATGAGAAGACCGAGCATGTCGACCATAAAGGCAATGCTCACAAAACTCAAAACCACCAAAATGTGAAACCGGAATGTAATCCGCACGTGCCAACAACTTCAAACCTTTTAGTGACATATGCCCCAAACGCTGATGCCATAAAGAAGCAGGAGGTTGCTCAGTGATCCCCACAATGTGATCAGCCACACTAGCTACACAAAGGGAATACAACGTATTCCTCTTAGCACCTTTAACCAAAACAAGGCTGCCCTTAGTGATCTTCCAACCTCCATCACCAAAAGATACATTGAAACCAAGTGAATCCAACTGACCCACACTAATCAAGCTTTTTGCAAGAGCCGGCACATGACGCACACGCTGCAAGACAAACGTAGTAGAGTTTGGCATAGCCAAATGAATATCCCCAATGCCATGAATCTGCATAGAACGCCCATCAGCAATCCTGACAGTACCTGTGCTCGAAGCATCATAGTCATGAAACCACGACCTATGAGGCGTAACGTGAAAAGAAGTACCACTGTCAATGACCCAATCCATAGGAATACTACACTCATGAGTGAGAAGAAAAGCGTCATCAAAATAGGATGCAAGCAACACATCACCAAGCTCTTCACTAGTAGCACTAGTCGGAGCACATACATGGTCATCTTGAGAGCTACACTCTCCCTATGTTGCATTTAACTCCTCAATCTTGACATTGGATTTAGGCTTGTCCTTAGCATCATGGTCTTTCTTCTTACCATCTCCATTTTCCCTTTTCCACTTGTAGCAATCCTTTTTGAAATGGCCTTTTCTACCACAATGGAAACATTCCACATCCTTTTTACTTGTGCCTGCACGGGACCTGCTTCTAGATTTACCCCTGTTGGACTTATACTTGTCCATAGTCCTGCCTCTGACAACCATTGCACTAGAAGACTTATTACCTGCATTATTCTTTCGATTAATCTCTTCCGTGAGAAGACTAGACTCCACATTAGTACTTGTCAACTCATTCGCAGGAACCGAGTTACTTATGGCTATCCTAAATGTGTCCCATGACTCAGGCAACGTGACAAGTAAAAACATAGCTTTTACATTTTCCTCAAACGTAATTTCCTGCGTAGCAAGTTGGCTGAAAATTGTATTGAACTCATTCAAATGCGCATTCATGGAAGCACCTTCCTCCATTCGCAAATCAATAAGCTTTTTAATCCAATACACCATAGAAGCAGTCAAATGCTTATCATACATATCGCAAATCCGCTGCCATAGCTCATAAGCTCCACCCTGTGCATCTTTCACATTGTAATAAACAGACTTTGAAAGGGAAAGCCTAATGGTAGACCTGCACATCTCATCCAACTCCTCCCAATCATCCCTCTCCATGTTCTCTGGCTTAACTCCCTGCAACTTTAGAGGTCGAATCTGTTTCTTCTGCACCAAGACATCCCAAATCTGATCTTTCCAATATGAGAAGTTAGCACCATCCAACTTCTCAATATTGAAAACTGTGTCCTCTTTAGTGCCCATTACAACAAGAATGCAACAATGAGAAACCTGTAACCAACCAACAAACTGCCACAACAAAGTAATGTTGCAAATCTGACAACACCTGCTGCTCAATCAAAGAGCAAACGCATAGAGTATAAATCAGCCCATAATATGGTCAAAAAACGTACGTAGAAATCCACAAACAAATGCATAAACCCGTGACACCTGTAACTCAACCGGCCTAGGCAAACTGTTCCACAAAATGCATCAACAATGAGCTGTCATAGAGGCATAAACATACTCCATGTCTGAATAACCACAATAGAGACATAAGCTGACCAAGCTTACACAAATCCGTGAGCATAAATGGATCCAAGTGAGCATATAACCAATGCACGAGCTCAACGAAGTCCAATCTCTACTGTCAACCAAGTACCTATCCGTACTCAAACCGCAACACTGCAAGCAAGAGCAAACCCGCTCTATGTATAAGTGAACCAAATCTCCACAATATCATGCATAAAGAGTGTCTGTCAAACTGCCATATCCACATCCATCAACATACATAGATGATGTAAACCTGTAGCTCAAGAACACGCATAAACAGACTGCCGAGAAGAGTAGAAGCTCCCACTCAAACCACAACCATATACATGGCTGTCCCACAGTCAAAATACACGTTTTGTAACCACTGAAGAGACCTGTATCCAAAGCTCCCTGTAACCTGTAACCTGTACTCGTACCTGTACCTGTACCTGTACCTGTAGTCGAAGAAGACAATGTCGCCAAAACTCCCACTCTTTCTGTGTGTATGAGGCCACTCCAAGAAGAGGCTACACACTCTCAAATGAGCTGTGGGCTCACGTAAGTGGAAGACACTACAACAATGGCACCTATAATGGCTATGGAAGCTCTGGCAGCAGAAAACTACCAAAGAGAGCTGAAAAACGCAGCTCCTAGTCTGTAGCTCGGATGGGATTTCTGATGGCACGAATGGCTCCGAAAGGGGGGTTAAACTCCAGGACACCTGTTGAAAATACTCGCGGAGTGCTGAACCTTCCAATGCCAAGCTCAGAAAAACCTTCTGCTCTTTAGAAATGCGCGCGTGCGCGAAACCGAAAAACGGCAATGAAACAGCAGCAAGTTTCAACACACTCAACAATGATGATGAAGCTCTCAATGCTCTCACTACCAAGCTCTGATACCACTTGTTGGGATCGGAGAGCACACACACAGAGAGCCAACACGAAGAAGGAGATAGACACAGTGTGTGGCGGGGCGGTACTCACACTACAATGTGTAGTTATGAGTATAGTTATTATGAATGAGTAAATGAATGGCTGTACATGGGCGGCTGAACAACGGGTAGCCGGGCACACGGGCCTTTAACCCAACATCCACTCCTAATGTTGCTTTCTCCTTAAGCTCTGCTTCCCTCATGTCCTCTGTTTGGCGAGCAATAGTCTCTGCTCTTGCCCTTGTATTCACATCATGTGTGACATCTACAACTGTGAGTTGTGGCACTAGCTCAAGGGGGTATAACAAAATTTCCCTCATTTTCTTATCCCTGCAGACATTGGGGACCAGTAGTTTGTCATACCTCCACCTTATTCTTTTCAGTGTCTCACTATCTTTGACCATTATAGTAACCCTGTGGGCATGGGCTGCAACAATGGTGACGTCACTGAAGTACTCCAGTAGGAAGTCCTCTGCTGCTTCTTGTAGATCCATCAATGCCACCACCTTCCACCTTTTGGTGCCCCAGGTAGCTTCTTCACATATGGACCTCACCATCCTCTGAAAGGGTAGCTTTGGTATGCATAAATCTACACATTTCTGTGCCTTTCTGATTTCTTTGAAAAGTCCCATGCAGGTTTGTAACTTCTTCACCCTTGGACCTTTCAGAATTTTATTGGGTTTTCCAGGTCTCTTCTTTGGGGTTGCAGATCTGCTACTTGCCTTAGCTGCTAATCCTGGTCCCTTGCCTGCCTTTCTTGCAGTGGCTTTTGTTCTAGCCATTTCACTGTATACAAATAGAGGAGTCTCTCTCTCTCTCTCTCTCTCTCTCTCTCTCTCTCTCTCTCTCTCTCTCTCTCTCTCTCTCTCTCCCTCTCCTTTCTATAGCTTAGCATATTTAAAGAGAGAGAGAGAGTGAGAGACTCCCATTACTAACGGCGCGCGTGGAGCATGTTTTGACCTCAAAAAACACCCACGTGCGCCGTTAGTATAAGGTAACAGAAAGACTCTCTCTCTCTCTCTCTCTCTCTCTCTCTCTCTCTCTCTCTCTCTCTCTCTCTCTCTTTCCCCCGCCTTACATCCTCTCTCTATAACACTCACACATACACACATAAACACATACACTGGTGGATGCACAGTACTAAAGGCGCGCATAGAGACATGCACACCAGTTGTGCCTCTCTACAGGCACCTTTAGTATAGAGAGAGAGAGAGAGAGAGAGAGAGGAGAGAGAGAGAGAGAGAGAGAGAGAGAGGGGATCTGTGTGTATGTGTATGTTATATTTGTGTGTCTGTGTGTTTGTGAGTGTGTATGTCTCTGTGTGTGTCTGTCTGTGTGTGTGTATGTTATATTTGTGTCTCTGTGTGTTTGTGTGTATGTTATATTTGTCTGTGTGTGTGTGTGTGTGTGTGTGTGTGTGTTATATTTGTGTGTCTATGTGTTTGTGAGTGTGTGTGTCTGTCTGTGTGTGTGTATGTTATATTTGTGTCTCTGTGTGTTTGTGTGTATGTTATATTTGTCTATTTTTGTGTGCGTGTGTGTGTGTGTGTGTATGTTATATTTGTGTGTCTGTGTTTGAGTGTGTGTGTGTGTGTGTGTGTGTGTGTGTGTGTGTGTGTGTGTGTGTGTGTGTTGTATTTGTGTGTGTTGTGTTTGTGAGTGTATGTGTGTGTTGTTTGTTAAGACAGAGCTAGATATGCGATATACTCTGACAGAAACAAAGAGAGAGATAGAGGCAAAGGCCGAGGGAAATTTCAGAAGCAGAGGGAGAGAGAGAGAGGGCCAAACCTTCTAAGGACGTAGACCTTCGTTATGTTGAAGATGGGTCGGCTTGCTGTCGGAGACGCAGACGATGGCTCTCTCTCTCTCTCTCTCTCTCTCTCTCTCTCTCTCTCTCTCTCTCTCTCTCTCTCTCTCTCTCTCTCTCTCTCTCTCTCTCTCTCTCTCAATTGTACTTAAGGTGCGCGTAGAGAGTTGCAAAAAGTATGTTTTCGTCCTTGCGCGCCTTTAGTACAAAGATACACATACACACACACACACACACACACACAGATATAGAGAGACAGAGAGTCTATGTGTGTTTTTTAATGTTCTTTGGAGAGAGAGAGAGAGAAGAGAGAGAGAGAGAGAGAGAGAGAGAGAGAGAGAGAGAGAGAGAGAGAGAGAGAGAGAGAGAGAGAGAGAGAGAGAGAGAGAGAGAGAGAGATTCTATGTGTGTTTTTTAATGGTCTTTGGAGAGTGAGAGAAAGAGAGAGACAGAAAGAGAGAGAGAGAGAGAGAGAGAGAGAGAGAGAGAGAGAGAGAGAGAGAGAGAGAGAGAGACTTGTCATGTTTCCTGATGAATAGGATTAAGGTCCAGTAGGCAGAAGAGGCTGAAACCAGACCCAGAGCTTGAGCCAGGGTTTCAACCTTTGCAGGCTCAGTTGCTTAATGTTTCTGCCAAAAGAACTGTTGACTTTTGTCACGACATATCTGAAGAAGAGTCAATTGGTGAAGATCAATCAGAGAGGTCACCAGGCCAAGAGGATCCCTCACCCTACAAGGGTCCCTCACCCTGTACAGTACTTGTCAAGAAAAATACAAGAAAAAGGAATATAGACTTCTAAGATGATGCAGATGTGCCAGAAAGCAGTCCCTGTGCAACTAAAGGTAAAGCCAAAGAGGATGTGTCTTCTCTGGAAGACCCAGCTGCAACTGATGAGAGGCTGTTTGATTTTGCAGCATCTTGTGGTGCTGGGGATAAGTTTGATCTAGTTCATTCTATGTTTAACCCAAAGTTTGACATTGAAGACCTATTAGCTCAGCACAGTGAATTCTTGCAGTCCTACAGAGATAAGTTTGAAGTGATGGTGCAGGTAGGGAGGGTTGTTCTGCCCACTATGACTCTTGTGCATTTAAATGGCTGTGGTGGAAAGGGACAGGGACTGAAGAAGTATAGGGAATTACCACCTTCTTGCCGACATTCAGCCTGCCCTTTGCACCAAAAAGAATACAAACTCATTTAGGAATCCTTTGGCTTTATGATTTACCTGAACAACCTGTTTGGATTCCTCATGCAGAATCCTGATGAGGTGTTAGAGGATCAGGATGCAGCACCAGATGAAGAATGAGAGGAGACAACTCATATACAATAAGTCGAGGAGGTTGAAGATACAGTCGACCTTGAGGTTGAGACAATTGAAGTACAAAGAAGTAAGATGCTCTCTGTGAAAACCACAGAAATCAAACTTCCTTTGGATGTCAGTAACTTCACTGAGAAGCATGCTCAGATGATGCTGCCTGCTGTGCCTGACTTCAGGATTGGAGACAGGACCTATATCTTTTTACATGATGTGCAAAGCATCTTTTATTTAAGGGAGGATTTCTCCCTGGCTATTATTTACAGAGTCCAAGAGGAGAGGAGTGGATTTGTTTCAGAGGATAGTAGTGATGACGAGGCAATGGAAACATCGAGCAATCCAATGGAATGCCTCCGAAGATTCTTTGAGAAAGATGAAAAATACAAGGAGACACTACCTGATGAAGCCACCTTCCAAGCAATAAGACAAAGCCTAAGACCATCAACAAGTAACAAAGAAGTGGAGGATTGGTTTAACCATTCAGGTCAGGGGTCAACTACATCTGTAGACCTGTGGCAGGAAAACCTCTTTCTGCAGGATGAGAGCTTCATGGTAACTCTCTCTCTCTCTCTCTCTCTCTCTCTCTCTCTCTCTCTCTCTCTCTCTCTCTCTCTCTCTCTCTCTCTCTCTCTCTCTCTCTCTCTCTCTCTCTCTCTCGCTCTCACTCTATCTCTATCTCTGTGTGTGTGTGTGTCACTTACTCCGACATGATATGTGTAGTCTTGGATTGCTGACAAGGATGACTTCCTTCGGCGGCGGACTTGAGAGTATCGTGGAAGGGATGCCGCCCTAGCGCAGTACCTTTCAAAGCTTTGCGAGTCGCCGATAGTAGTTTTTCACAATTCCATGTCACAAGAGGGTTCAATAGCAACTTACACATTCAAGACACTATCACGCTTCTTGGGCGGACCCTTGCTGCCCAAAAGTGCAGAGAAAGTCATTCTTGTGGACAAAGTGTTTGCTAGAGATTGTTTTGGTTACTGCCCAGGCTATACAGGTGGTCGGACAGCGTATTACTACACCTACACAGCAATGGCACTAGCTCTTGGTAGACAAAACCCAGATGAACTTTTAGAGTATGACAAACATCTCATGATTCGTTACAAGGGTGACGTGCCAAAAAACAAAATTGAACCTTCAAAATCTTGATACACTTCAAGTAGCAATTGTATAAGATCATGTATTACATAAATTTTGTACAATGTCATCCACTCAGAGTATCTTTCTCCACTTGTGGTTCACATACACCATTGTCTCTCTCCACCTTCGTTGACTTTCACGAGCTCCGGAGTTGTTGTATGCCATTGATGTTTTAACTTTTTGTTGTTGTAAATGTCTGATGGCTTGTGCTGTTGCTGAATTTGCCAAGACTTATTTTGCCTGCATTCGATGAATGATTCTACGATAGAACCATTCAAATAGTTCTCTCAAAGTGTTAGCCTTGATTCGAGAGCCACCATGTCGTGTGTGCCTGAAATAAGCATTTCTCGCCATGTAATGAGACTTTTCCATCCCTTGGGTATTCCATATTTCCGGGTTCCCATACTTTTGTATAAAATATGGTAAATGATTGAAGATGATGTGCTGGATATGAAAAAAAATTAGTTAGAATGTTTTACACTCACATAGTTGCACATAAAAGAGAATCAAATACACGATAATACCATGTAGTGAGTAATCTAGGTGTCTGTCCATGCTGTCTTGAATGATTTTTTGAGAATGTTGAGATTCTCCTTGAACTTGTTCATATCACCTTGTGACCAGTCATCTTTGTCGCACATCCAAAATAGGATGTCTATTGATCGCCAAACCTTAGCCTTCGCGTTATGAGTAGTTGGTTCTTGGTCTTTGACTGCAATATGTAGATTTTTCCAGCTCTGATACTCTACCTTGCTAACATAAGATGTGTTATATATTTTTCCATGTTTTGTTAGCTTCGGATCTCTTGTACCTTGGGGTTTAGATAAAAACCTCAGTGCCTTCACCCCACCGATGGATGGTTTGCATGGGACATCCTTCTCAACAGTTGATCTCTTTTCATCCCGCTGGATTTTCACATTGCCACCATGAAGCCCCATATCCGACAGTACCAATTCTAAGCACTGTAGGGCTACTTGTCGCTCTGCTGAGTTCTTAATCTTCAAAGAAAACCCGATATATAAGTAGACCAATTTCTCCACAATTCTACAAAGGGCATGCATTGTACAGATGTGGACATTCACAAGTGGTATTTTCAAAACCGGTCGAAAAGCAGGATCCTCAATGTGACGTGTTAGAGATTTTCTCCACCACTTTGGGTCCATGACCTTTGCAGGCTCCATGCAAAACAAACACAGCGACTTTTCCATTGCACCCATTCCACAATTATACATGCACTTTAATGTTTTGAGGTCACGTGCAAGATGCCACTGAACTTGAAAGTCTCCCCTTCCATCTAGACGTAGTACGTCTCCCTGGTTAGTCTGTCGATCAATCACCTCCGGAATATTAGTTCGATGGAACACCCAATATAGAATCTCATGATCTTCTTTCTTTACCTGCAACACAAAATAAATGAGACTTAAGTAGATGTGAACATTTGAGCTTACCTGAGAATCTCACTTACCTCAAACGCACCAAGCCACCATATGTTAGATTCTGATTGAACACTAAAATACAAAGTATCATCACTGGGACACTTTGAGAGGGCTCTATTCATTAAAGTAATAGTAACACGCTCTAGCTTTTTCTCTTTAACAAGCTCACACTCATCCAGTTTTAACACAAAATGTAATACCCCTCGTGACTCTTCAAATGTGATGTTGTAAAACTCCACCATTCTCTTCTGTAACATCTGCAGGTCCATAAAAATATTATTGAACTCATCATATGCCATGTTTGCTCCATGGCCACTGTAAGTTGCTTTAATATGAAAGGGCTGTCCAAGATAGTCTCCCTGTGCCTCGTTAAGATGAAGCCTCTCTTTCCAAACACTTGAGGTTGATGGAAGAAGTTTGGATTTTATACCCTTCTTAACAAAGATGGATGAGACAGACTTTTGGATAGCCGAATATCCTCTTTTGCTTACACCAAGTGAATCAAGTGTGCCTTGTATCTCTTTTGCAGGCACTGAGTTCTCTGAAATAAAGCGGTCCACTACATTTCATTGTAGGACCTTAAACTTCTTGTCATGTACTATATCTGCTGCCAGGCTTCTACTTATAAGTGGCTTCAATATCTATCCTATATTGGCTTTGGGGTCAATGTTTTCCTTGTTAGGATAGATTGAATCTCTACATGAAGACAATGCATAAGTAAATAACAAAAAATTTGCTTTACTAACACTATTTAGGAACATGAAAACAATGCATAACAAGAAAAAACAAAAAGATTACTTAACTAAGACAATGTAGCCAACCAAGAAGCATCACCTTAATGCTCGGATTCTTTTCTTGAGACCTCTGAATGCAACCTGCAATGTTTCAAGATTGCGCAATTTCTTCTTTCGGATACGACCACCCAAGATGGTGTCCTTCATTTGACAACTTCGCACCTTTCCTTTCAGTTCTTGTACCTCTATTTTGTGTTGCAAAATGGTAACCTGATCTATAGAATGTAAATGTGAAAGGCAAACAATCTCACATTGTTGAGCTTGGAGAATGCCCTTGTAAGTTTCAGCTTCTCTTGTAAGAGATTTACAATAACCCAAAAGGCCCTTTTCTCCATCACCAGCAAAGGTCAATAAGCTTGTAGGATTGACAAACGGTGGAGACGCATTAGTCATTGGATTCTTAGGGTAGAGAGAGCCTCTCGTCAAGATATCTATGTGTTTAGCTCCCTGAGCTCTGAGAGTGTCTATGGAAGCGGGAGGTATATGTGTGTTTGTTTTACTACGCTTAATCAATGGTTGGTACTCATTGTCCAAATCAATGTGAAGGTGATATATGGCTCGTTTCTGGGTAACATTTGTGCCATTTGAGGAGTGCGCCATTAGCCAAATGTGCAGGTTTAATGGAAAGTGAATAGCGGTTGCGCCTTCGTCCCTCCATGTTAGCTTCATTCCCTCCATATTGACGAGGTTCATTCAATGCAATTGAAAAGAGGATTATCCCTCAATCACTACGAACGAATGTTCAGAAGAGTAAGGAATCTACTTAAAGTACACTTTTTGAACTTTTACTATGAAAGACCCAGCTCTATTATTTGCCATTTTTTATAGAGAGAGAGTGCAAAAAATACATTTTCTTAGAAGGCCCTCCGAAATTCCCTAATGTGATGCACGGACAAACATTTGCGGAAAAGAATTGGTGTGAATCTTGAGAATTGCGCATGGGGACTTGCAGCAAAATATTATTTCCATGAACATTGAAGGATGACGGAGGGCACAAGGTTGTTGAATCTACATGAGCTATAGTTGGAGCGAGTTGCACTTGCAGAAACGAGTTGAGTATGGTAGTACAAGCTAGACATGATGAGCACTCTCAAAGATCGAATATTTTGTGCGATCAATCCATGGCAGTGGTCTGTTCTAGTGATACTAAAACAAAAGATATCAGATTTCAATTGATGATCAATTGGCCTAATCTAGAGTCGAATCACCAAACATCATTGCCTTCGCAGACCCGTTCAACACGTTTTTTTGTTGCAGACGATATCAGGTGTTGGTGATGTAGACGCGAGAGAGGCCGAATAAATAGAAAGACTAATCATCAAAGTGGACATGAGTGCAAAAAAGATTGGCAAGATTGATCACACTGAAGCTTATGATGGTTAGCTGCTTGCACTTTAAGCAGAGTGTAAGGGGATTAGTGGAAGATAGCTCAATGTCGAGGGAAAGGCATTGATACTGAGTGAAACGCCACCCATACTAATGCCCATGAGCGTCACGTAATAGTAGTTCACCAGATGTGTGTTTGGATTAAGAAATAGAAAGACTAATCATTGAAGTGGACATAAGGGCAAAAAAGCTTGGCAAGATTGATCACATCGAAGCTTATGATGGTTAGCTGCTTGCACTTTAAGCAGAGAGTGTGAGGGGCTTAGTGGAAGACAGCTCAATGTCGAGGGAAAGGCATTGGTGAATGATACTGAGTGAAACGCCACCCATACTAATTCCCATGAGCGTCACATAATAGTAGTTCACTAGATGTGTGTTTGGATTATTGACGAGTGGACTGAATATAGTGCCATTCTCTATGGGGATGCCGACCTCAAGATGCCCATTATCATGTGTAGTTAGGAAGCACGATACATAACTCGGGTTAGCCAGCAAGGAGGCAAGAAGGCATAATTGGTGACTGAATCAACTTACAACACACACACACACACACACACACACACACACAGAAGGTAATACTGATCAGAGGACAAAAGAACATAAAGTTAAAAAGAACATAAAGTTACATCTGCGTGTTTTGTGTATGGTAGGGAGGATTACACAAGCGCAACTCCAACTCGACAATGCTGTAAGGTCCGTTATTTGCATCCAAATTCCATGTGCATGCGTTACGAGTCAGGGCATGGCTTCCATTTCTTATAATTTTTTGGAGAGACCACAGAGCCAGCTCTCCACCATACTTTTGTATGGCACCTCTGTATGATGTGCATTGTATACTTTTCATTTTCAGTCTATGATGTTTCATTGCATGATGATATGTTTGACTATTCACATTGCTTTTTGTGGCTTGACTCAAATAGTAGCCTGTTGATTGGATAATCAAAAAGCATCAATACAACATTGAAGGTCAGTAAAGAATCTCATTTATTGATGAATTTCTTTCATGATTTATCTATTGCCTGTTTTAGAATTTTTTGCATTACTTCATTTTTTTCAATTTATTTGGATCTCGTCTCAAAACTATACACTCGATGTCAATCAACATCTGCACATGTTACTTACACACGCTACTCTTGGCATATGGTTTCTAGCCAATGCATGTGTTGTATTACAATAGTGAATACACAAGTAGAATGCATGTGGTGTATCACAATAATGAATTCATCTTGTGCATTATTACTTTAGCTCTAAATAATTGATTCCATATTATATGTGTCTTTGTTTCTCCCATACTAGGTATAAGTCAAGACCTACAATCCAATCGTTAAATAAGCTAGGGAGCAAACTACAACCAACTTGAAGCTAGCTTATTGTCCATATGCTAGGTCTTGGTTTGAAATTATTGCATTGTATAAAGATTGGAGGATCCAATGTGATATCTTTACTCACAATCTAGAAATATGTCCCTCATGCACAGTGGCATACCTCACATATATAGTGATTTTCAAGGTCCTCAAAAAATGAAATAGACACTCTTGCTGCCCTCGCTTTTGTGTTACTATTGGGCACTTTTCCATCATAGCGGCAACAACAAGACTTAGCAACATTGCATCTATAGTCTATTACCAGTTCAAGATACCAACCACGAATCAACAGTATCCCCTCCCTATTCATGAGACCGATGAGCGTTATTTGGACGTAAAAGAGGCAGGCATTATAATTATAGACAAGCTATCCATGAGAATTAGTCATTCTCTTGTTCCCTTCAGTTCTAGATGCTAAATGTCAATTTACATATGTCATGTTATATTCTATAGATGTTATATAGAAAGGCCCACCAAGCAAGACTAGTTTGTAATTAGCATATTACCGTTTATGTAGTAATACAATCCATTATCTTGGTAATTTTGACGGATTTTGAATTTCTAGAAATTAGCACCTTTTTGTTCCACATAGAAATCAGCCCTCACATTGTTATCCTTTTTTTTTTGTACATTCTCTGGGTGATAGGTCATTGAGCATCTCCATAGGTCTCTTTTGTAGACAACCACTTTTCTTGCCAAAGAAAGGAGGAGAGAGAGAGAGAGAGAGAGAGAGAGAGAGAGAGAGAGAGAGAGCGAGAGACTTGTTGTAGATATTTCACAAAAAAGAGCGGTGACAAAATAGTATGTGTATGCGATTCGCATGTAAGATTCAAAATTGCTACAAATTTTATTTTTTGAGGATTGATTCATGTTAACTGTGGTTGTTTTGTGTTAAGAAGAATATGATTAGTGTTTTCTGTGGTGTTTATTGCTAATCGATATAATAAATCATTGATTACGTTTTCTTGTTGATTTGTTTTTTGACACCCTGAACTTCGTCTCAATTTTTGAGGGTCTTCTGCTCAAAATTTGGAGAAACGGGAGAAGCGCAATGGAGTGCAGCGTACATGACACTTTTCTTCCAAAACTTGTTCGTCTCCTCGAGATCTTGGATTTGAGTTCTAGGTTTGCATCAAGCACAGTTCACAGCAGAAAGTTATACTAAGACATATTTAGGAATTTTGGGATTTATTCAAGTCCCATTTTTAAATGGGACTTGCAATCTCAATGTTTTTTTGTCGTACTATGTCTAGATTATGCCTAGGTATTGATTGTTTCCTACAGTAATGAGGCATTAACAAGTGGTTGGGAATGCACAAATTACTTATATTTTCTCCTCACTTCATTGTTCTACTTCACCAGACTCGTCACTCTACAAGTGAATTGGGACACACACTATTGGAGACATGGATTTAAGGTTTTTTATGTGTGAGTCAAAACTTCTCGATGATTAGCACTTCCATCAAACAATGTACTAGGAAATTTGACACTAATTCAATTGGCATTTTGTATGCCCTCATGACAAAATGGGAAAAAAAATCAATTTCTCTGCTTTTTTTATCGTTGTGAATTTCCTTTTAATGGATAGCAATTGTAAACTTGCAATCTAGCTTTGCTTTGTTAGGCACTACAGATTACAAACAGGAACATAATTCTATGTAAAATAGATACCATTAGTTAGAAAAGAAATCTTTCAAGAGGATAATGCACAATTTTTCTCTTTTAATATAAGGGGAAATCACCAAATTGTATGAATTCACAATATTTAAGGTACGAGGGCCAATATTGTGGTGGTTGAAAGTTATAACACATATCATCCCCAATTGTATTTCATAAAACTGTAGCTATCGTGAAAGACAACTCAACATAACAATACACATGATGTTTCCTAAGTAAGATAATTATACTTCTTTTCACCTTCAGGTGTCTGACTGCTATTTATGCTTATTTTGCAATTGGACCTTCCCCCCTCCTCCAAGAATTGTTTCAATTTTTTCTTTCAACTTAAACCTTGTTGAAAAAAGTAGATTATGCATGCATGTGAAATTTTGAATTTTGCTAAGCAGAAGGAAAGCTCCATGTCCCTACTTCCGTGCCATGTATTTGGCCCGCTTACCTTGGGATGGTGCACTTTGTGGAGAGAGAAGTTGGCTATGGAGCCTCATTTAGGAGTCATTCTACGAGTCAAAAACTATGTTGTACCCTCCAAATGTTTGCCTAGGTGGAGGCTAAAACCAAAGTTTGAACCTCCACCCAATAGAAGGCTCAAACTTAAGTTCAAGCCTCCTAGTGATTCTTCTTGGGTGGAGGCTTGAGCTTAACTCTGAACTTATGTCCGAGCCTCTAGGTGGGTAGAGGTGTAGGCTTCAACTTAAGCTCCCCCACCGGAGGCTTGAACTTAAGTTTGTTCCTCCACCCAAAAAGAATAACCTGATTGAGCTTAATTAAGCCTTCAGGCACCGAGAGGCTCAGACTTAAGTTCGAGCATCCACCCAAGAAGAATTACCTTGGGGCTTGAACTTAAGCCTCCACCCACTCAAGTTAGAGCCTCCACCCAACAAAAAGTGTCTAGAATCACAAGGACACTCAAACCTCCACCTACAGGAGGCTCGAACTTAAGTTCGATCCTCCACCAAAAGACAATCGCCAAGGGTTTTTTCATGAACTGCAAGAGGGATCAAAAAGAGGCAAGGTGACAAGGTGATTGCCTAGTGGGAAGGAGGTTTGTGTGAAAAGGACATGATTGGGGTAGGCCCATGATCAGGGCTTGGTAACTGCAGTCCAAGCTCCCTCTTTCTTCTTGTCTACATCTTTTCTAGGGGCGTTTATAATTATTATACCGAGATAGATCAGTGGTGATCAGATGTCGGAGCTCTAAATTTGAGGGTACTGGGTACTGAGGCAAAGCAATGAGGGGCTATATTGGTTGGGCCCTTGGCAGCACCATTTGCAAGTACAGTGATGGACCGCATTGAGTGCTAGATATGATAGAGTAGAGCTCCGGATGATGCAGTCCACCAACCAGCTGCAGTAAGCATTTTGATACTGATTACATAGCTCAACTAGAAGCTTATATATAGTATTGCTACTAGTGACGTTGTTGAAGCTCCATTCGTAGTACTGCTACTAGTGCTACTAAAGTAGTACTAGATGATGATGATTATCAGTTTATCATGAGCATTAAATCAGATGTGGCTCCTATCCTCATGCAGATGCTCTTCACTGCAAGCATCAAAGACCTAGAATCTGATGCAGGTGCTCGAGGAGGACATACATCCAAAGTACATGCAGCAGAATCACATGCAGGTGTAGCAGCCAATAATCATAGTATGCGTGCTCGTGTATGCATGAGTGCGGTGTTTGCCACTGTGTTTTTCCCACACTGGTATGTCTAATGTACAGCTGAACTAGGTGTACCAGGTACTACACCTCATGACGCAGCAGTGTTGGCGAGGCGCTGCTCCATAGTATCGATATTGGCAAGTGATGCACACAACGTTATCTAGCTCGTGAGAAAAAATCCAGATGGCAGGTGCAACAAGGAATGACGGTGGTAGGAGACGTGGAGATTCTTAGCTTGAAGAGATGCACATAAAGAATCTGCTATGAATTTGCAGCGCCAAGGCCACAAGTCTCAGCATGAGCATGAATTTTTGTTTTGTTGAAGAGGTGCGACAACCCTAGAAGCAGAAACGTCATGGAGCTGAGACAAGAGTCGCTGGAGCCTCCATCGTTAGTGTTCCTTCGGTTAAAATTGACGGCAGAAATTAGAGCGCGGTGTCAGTTTCAAAATCACCGTCAAGTTCAAATTTTGAACTTGACTATTTGATAACTTGAAGGTTTGAAGTGGGTTTTGTCTTTTACTCGACATGTCTTTTCATTTTTTGAGCAGCAGTGCAAAGGAGTTCAATCTTAAGTTTGAGCTACGAGCCTCCAGGTGACGTGTAGAGACATTCAATCTCAACTTCAAGTTGCCATGTGAAGTGCAAAGGTGCTCGATTTCAAATTCAAGCAATGTGAAGTGCAAAAACGCTCAATCTCGAAGTTCAAGCCATGTGAAGTGCAAAGGAGGTCAAACTCAAGTTTGAGCCAATGTGTAGCCCAACTAAAGCATGACATGAGAAATTAAGGAAGTGGGATTTTTACGGTGGCCAAGTCAATGTTGCCTTTCAACTCGTGCCCACATTTGCACGTGTATGTCAAGCTAGTGTTTCTTCTTGTAATTTAGTCACGCAAAGTGTTGTAATGGATTCTCTCAAACTATATAATCTTGCTATGGTGTTCTTCTTCTATTCACGCAAGATCTTGTAATGTAGTTTCTCAAACTCAAGCTTATTTATCATCCTCATGAAACACTATAGAATCCTTCAAAAATTTCATTGTTTTCATCAAGTGTTGATGTACACTTACATGTCCTCCTAGTAAATTAACAACACACCTTATACCACGTTTGTTTGCATGTACAGGTTTTTAGATGATGAAAACTACAAGTTTGGGACTTCTCTCAATTATTGTTTCTTAGTTGTTTTTGGTACTCAATGTCTTAACATCCCTAGACCATCTCAACTCCCATGCAAGAGTGAGAAGTCTTACTTTTTATGTGCAGATGGACTATTTGTGTGTCTCTTCTATCATTCATCAATTCTATGCATTTTGTATTGCAGTCTTGCATTGTGGTGCTAGCTTTATGATGTAGAATGTGAGCACAAAATCTTAGCACACTAAGCTTTATGTATTGGTGAGATATTCATACATGTTGTTTCTTAAAACACATAGCTTGATCAAGTCTCATCTATCATCCATCAATTTTATATAGTTTTGCATTGCAAAAAGTCTTGCTTTGTGGTGTTTTTGATGTTGTAGAAAGTAACCATAACATCTCGACACACTTCATAAATTTGCAAAATGAGCTTTGGCATTTTACATCCTACATTTGCCACCCAACACAATTCACTCAGTAACATGACAAAAACCTAACACTCCCCAATACTTGATAGTCAATTAAAATGCAACCTTGACACTCAATACATGACAACAAATACAACCCAACATAATATTGTTAGCTTTGCTTGTGACATCTTGACAACCACTATCGTCGGATAACAGTGCAACATAGCACAACAAGAAGTCAAGTGATATTAACTACAAAGAATTGTCCCAAAATTATGCATTTTTCCCAAAATTCCTAAATATGTCTTTGCTGTTTTTACTTCAAATTGAGCTTGACGCAACTTTCTTCGTCGTGCGTCTTCGTGAAGCGTCCGCGATCGTTTTTCTAATTTTGGCGTTAACTTTTTCGAGAAAATTTAGCTTTATTCATATTGTGGCTGTCAATTTTGCGTCTCACGTCACTCTATTTTGAGGACTCTTTTATTATTGACGTCTCCTTTTCCCTGGTGTTTTTGAATGACGTCTCTCACATCTTTGGACGTGTATTGAGCATCCTTCTTGCATTTACCGTTGATAGAACACATCCTTCACCATATATGGTGTGCAGATTCTGCGATCTTATCTTCTACGTCTTCTCGCAACCAGATATGGCTATGACTATTCTCGTCAACGGCTTTCCTTCTGGCCAGCGTTCTGTTCCTCCTTTCCAAGGCCAAGGATTTCCAGGGTGGAAAGCAAAGATGTTGTTAATTCTTGAAGGCAATGAAATCTCTGATGTTGTCCTTGGAAATCGTGTTTGTCCACCTCAGCCTATTGATACGGATCATGATAAGGTGCTTATCACTGAAGGACCTATATTTGAATATTGGAATGTTGCGTATACGGATTGGCAACGACGTGATAAAGAAGCTCGTCGAAATACTTTATTTGACAGGGTTTCTTAACAAACTACAATATGAAGTTGGTACTGCCATGACGGGACATATTGAGTCTTTCAAATCTATTATTAATCAACTTGCTGTTGCCGGTGATCCTGTTCCACAAAAGCAACCGATTACACTTCTCCTTGATACGGTGAAGGACCCCTCTTATGATAACATTGTTACTATTCTCTCTAATAAAGATGGTCTTGATTTCAACCAAGCTTGCAAGTCTTTAATTGAATACTCTCAACGTCAAGACCGATGTAATGATGGTCATGCTACAGCTATGATTTCACAAGAGGAGACTGAGTCACAACAGATGGAATGTATTTTTTATGCTCAAAGACGTACGTTTCAAAGATGAAACCGCAAAGGTGGCCGTCGTGGTAATATTTTCTCTCATCTCAAATTTCCTAGTAAGCAATGTTCTTACTGCAGCAGAAATGGCTATACTGAAGATGATTATTGGACACGTCAATATGATGAAGAACACACTATTACCACGAAACAACCACGTTTATCTAGAGACTCTCCTTCTTCTTCTTGTGAATATTATGGACGATCTGATCATCCCTACTCATATGTGCTATAAGCATCGATTCGACACAGATCGTAATAGAGCATATACTCCTGAACATTAAAACAACATTGTACCAGAAACAAGTTGCGTTCTATGTTCAGTTGCTCCAGACAGAATACTTCATGTATGTGATGGTTCACTTTTTATTGTTGATTCTGGTGCTACAGGAAATATGACATATCAATCTAAGTGGATCCATAACTATCATCCACTACCAGTTCAAGGTGTTGTTTATCTTGCTGATGATACGACTTGCAAAGTAAAGGGTATTGGAGATTTATATCTTGGTACCTTATCTTCTTCCACTCGGATTTTGCGAGGAGTATTACATGTACCAAATCTTCAACACAATCTTCTTTCAGTTACTAGACTTGTTGATCTTGGTCTCTTTGTTGGATTTGATCATACCAAATGCCGAATTGAGAAATATGGACAGGCTATAGCCACTACTCCTCAAAATGGTAATTTTTTTGAACTCTCTCTCAATGATGTTGTAGCAAATGTTGTTACTACTCCAAGTGATCATAATTGCAAAGTATGACGTCACCGTTTTGTTCATACTGATTTCTCAAAACTCTTTGATCTTCAACGTCGTGATCTTGTTCATGGCATGGATCTTAAAGCTCATCCCCATATGAGAATTTGTGAATTTTGTGCTCATGGAAAACATAATCGTAAACCCTTTCCTCTTTCAAATACAACTCATTCTCGTGACATATTGGATCTTGTTTATACTGATATATGTGAACCTCTACCTTCTTCGAGATCACAATATCGCTACTTCAATACTTTCATTGATGATTTCTCACGGTATACGACTGTATTTTTACTTAGACAAAAATATGAGGCCTTATCTATTTTCAAACAATTCCACAAGGCTGCGGAACTTTAAATTGGTCGTCGCCTTAAGAAGCTTCGTAGTGACAATGGAGGCAAATATGTTTCTCGAGAGTTTGCAAATTACTATGTTGATAGTGGAATTAATCATGAACACACTATTCCATATTCAACTCAATAGAATGGCGTTGCTGAACGAAAGAATCCCACTATTCTCAATGCTATAAGATGTATACAGATTCATTCTGGTTTATCTGGTGTAATCTGGGCCGAAGCTACTTTGACAGTAGTATTTATTCAGAATCATCTTCCTACTACTGCACCCTCTGGTAAGATACCCATCACAACATGGACAGGTGACATTCCTTCTGTATCTCATTTCAGAACCTTTGGATGTATTGCTTATATTCATGTTTCCAAAGAAACACGAACAAAGCTTGATGCTCCTAGTCTTAAAGTTATTTTTATTGGATATTTTGACACTTCCAAAGGCTACAAATTCTATGACCCTTCCTCCAAGAAATTAATTGTGAATCGTGATGCTACTCTTAACGAACAGCTTATGGGAGGTTCATGGTCCATGGATGATTCTGATGATACTAAATCATTGCTTCAGGCTTTTTCATTTCTTTCAGATGATGAAACTCTTCCTACAGAGAAACTTTCCTCTTCACAACCATCCATTCGGAATGCTGCCAATCATGATATTGATATTTTTGTTGATTTGCCTATTGATTTTGAACATGGCTCATGTCATGTTTATGATGATGATATTGTTGATAATGCTTTTTCTACTTCTGAAGATCCCATTACTTATAATGAAGCTATCTCTTCACCACAAAAGGATCAATGGAAAGAGGCTATGGAAGCAGAGTATGATTTTCTTATCTCTAAACGTACATGGATATTAACTGAATTACCTCCTGGTCGTACAACTATTAAGTGTAAGTGGGTGTATAAGACAAAAGTAAAAGCAGATGGATCTTTTGAAAAGTTCAAGGCACATTTAGTTGCAAAAGGTTACTCTCAAGTAGCTGGTGTTGATTATCAAGAGATCTTTTCACCAGTTGTTCGCATTACAAGTGTTCGAGTTTTATTTGCATTTGCTTTGCAATTTGATTTATAAGCTCATCAAATGAATGTGCGAACTGTTTTTCTTAATGGTGACTTGGAAGAGGAAATTTATATGGAACAACCAGAAGGGTTTGCTATTCCAGGTAAAGAAGACCTTGTTGCTCAACTCCATAAGGCACTTTCTGGTCTCAAACAAGCTTCGCGAGCCTGGTATACAAAATTTGATCTTTTTCTCACCTCTAAAGGATTCATCTTTTTCTCTTCAGACCCCAACTTATACATAAAACGCCAAGGTAGCAGTTTTATGATTCTTGCTTTTAATTATGTGGATGATACCATCCTTGTTTCCAATGATTTAAGATTTCTTCAGTAAGTGAAAAAGTTATTGTCTTTTGCATTTGATATGGTGGATCTTGGAGAGATTCACTCGTGTCTTGGCATTCAAATCCAACAGAATCGTACAAAATGTATTTTATTTCTCGACAATCAAAGTTTATTGAAGATACTATTCAAAAGTTTGGTATGGAATCTGCACATTCAGCCAACACACCTTGTCTTGCGAGCTCTACGAAGAACACTTCTGACAATGGCGGTCAACTTGTCACAAATCAGCCTTATGCTAACTTGATTGGATGTCTTCAATTTGTTGGCATGAACACTTGTCCTGATATTCTGTTTGTTGCTAGTTATCTTGGACAACGTCATCTTGCAGGTCCGTCTCTTAAACATTGGTCTACAGCAAAGCATGTGTTGAAATACTTGAAAGGCACTATAGACTTTGGTTTGGTCTATCGACAACAGCTCACATTGGATTCTATACAATCTCTTTCTCTTTTAGGCTACACTGATGCAGACTAGGCAAGCTCACATTTATCTATGCGATCTACTAGTGGAAACTGCTTCTTTATAAATGGTTGTCTTGTTTCTTGGACCAGCAAGAAACAACGTTGTGTTGCAGTTTCTACGATTGAGTCAGATTGCAGCATCACTTGCAACTCGTGAGTTGATATGGCTTCAACAAATGTTGGTTGATATTGGTCACTCTCCTCTTTCTAGCACACCCTTGCGGTATGACAACCAAAGGGCTATTAGTCTTGCAAAGACTATGTTCAACATAATAAGTCAAAGCACACTGTTGTCCATTATCATTATGTCAGGTATGAAGTACGCAAAGGAACCATTATGGTTGAGCAGTGTCCAAGTGACCAGATGATTGCAGACATTCTGACCAAAGGCCTGAATGAGTCACCATTCATCCTCTTGTGCTCGGAGCTTGGAGTTGCTTCGGCCTCACTCTTTCTAGATTAGCTTCTTTGCTATTGTAATAGCTTTGTACATATGACATTGTAATCCTATAGGTACCATGCACTATGCACACTCCACATCTGCACATTGTGATCTTTGAGTCACTTGTATATTTGTACATAGATGCACAATTCACTTTCGCATCATCATCAATGGTTCATATTTTCACATTGTATAGAAGCTTGGGTTTTTCCCTTGAACTCCTCAAGGGTTTTTTTCCTCCAAAGCTAGAGACCTTTGTTTGAGTGGGGGTGTTGGAGCTATATATGGCTCACTCTACTCAATTTGGTCTCACCTATAAATTTGTATCTTGTCCTCAATATGAATCAGTCTTTGGGACCGTACATGGTGTGTCTCTTGTCTCCTTTCTCTCTCTCTCTCTCTCTCTCTCTCTCTCTCTCTCTCTCTATACATCTCAACACAAAGAGCCTAATAAGCTACTGTCTCTCTCTCACAAGTCCGCCAGTCGCTTCTCTGTGTCTCTCTCTCTAGTGAGCTTGATGGTGTAAAATCAAAACAATCGGTTGAACGGAGAAGGAAAAAATTGATTGGAAATTTAAGAAAATGGAATTAAATTGCAAATATTGCCAGCAACCATTTTGGCAAATTTCCTCTTTGAATCTCATCTATATGCCACCCATCTCTCTCTCACACTCCAATTTCATAAATTCCCTTTAGGGTGGTGGATGTGCAAAGAGCCTAATAAGCTACCGTCTCTCTCTCATGAGTCCGCCAGTCGCTTCTCTGTGTGTCTCTCTCTCTAGTAAGCTTGATGATGAAGAGACTTGCAGGACTTGATGTTCATGTTCGACGTTCGCGCACTGCAGTGTGTGCGTGTGTGTGTGAAACTGGAGAGAGAGAGAGAGAGAGAGAGAGAGAGAGAGAGAGAGAGAGAGAGAGAGAGAGAGAGAGAGAGAGAGAGAGAGAGAGAGTTGCAACGATCCATGCACATAGTGTGTTTTTTCGTGCAGTCTATAGGTGTTGTTGTCCATGTACACTGTGTGTGTGTGTGTGTGTGAGTGTGTGTGTGATCCACTAGGAGCTTTGGACCAAATCCCATGTAGCAAAAAAATATAATATAGCTAGATATTTGCTAGCTTAAACTAGCAAGTGTGAGAATTTGCTAGATATTAAAGTAGCAAATCTCTCACCAGATGGTATGTGGATTACCATATACCAAGTGCACATTTCTCACAAGGAAAGTGTATGGTAAGTCAATGACCACATGGTGATGAGTTGTTACATAGATTCCAACTAGCAAATTCCCTCAATTGTTAGTTTGCACTCTTAGTTTAATCTAGCAATACTCTAGTTAACTATACGTCTTATTTGCTACATAGCAAATAATCTAGCTAATTGGACATCTTACTTGCTACATAGCAAAAGGTAAAAATGTACAATCTTACAATAAATTAAAAAATATAAGGTTGGTTTAACATGTTTAGAACTTATAATCAGGGGAGAGAGGGAGAGAGAGAGAGAGAGAGGAGAGAGCATGCTCAAAATTAAAAGTCAAACATTCTGGAAAAAAAAACAAGCTCAATGAATCAAATATGTACTATGTCCAAAAAGCCCATAAATAGTGTCCTTAATCAAATCTAACATGAGATCATGTAAAGATAAACATCCAATGTTATTGGCATTTATAGGCACTATGCCTTCTTTAAATAACCAAGTGACCATATCACCACTGATCACACATAATTGTAGTGTTGATTTCACTTGATTTTCTAAACAGAAAACTCGACATCTTGTACATGGTCATATAAGTGGTTTTCAACTCATATAAGTATCTCTCTCTCTCTCTCTCTCTCTCTCTCTCTCTCTCTCTCTCTCTCTCCCTCCCTCCTCTAAAAAGAATAAAACCCTTGTCCAACAATTGTGAAACGATTGCTCCAAATTTTGCATAGTTTAGTCTTTTTCACAATAGGGATATGCTTTGAGTGTCCTGTGTGTGGTGTGTGCGCGCACGTGCGTGCGTGCACGTCTGCCCCCCTAAATACCCTTTTGTTGATTTCGGATGGCTCCAAATGAGTGCCATATATCAAAGAAATTTGAGTTTCATATATAATCAAATCGAGCGTCAAAATACACCCCCCCCCCCCCCCCCTCTCTCTCTCTCTCTCTCTCTCTCTCTCTCTCTCTCTCTCTCTCTCTCTCTCTTTCTTTGAATACTTAGTATTTTTCACAATAGGGAGGCATGCTTAGAAGGTAACTTGTCACAAACTACCTCGCCAAAAGGGAAATTATGTCAAAAAATAATAAAGCAACTCGCTCATCTTTAAAGCCTGCATAACCAATTCAAATTCTAGTTTTAGAATATTGCATGCATCGATCTTCTTATGAAAAGCTACGAATTTTCTATCTTTGGAGAAATTTAATCTCTAAACCAAGGGTATTTTAGGAAGTTTAGAAAATATGAAGGGCATTTTCGAAATTCATGACAAAAACATTGAGGGCATTTTCGACAGTTATGAAATTTGAGGGGAATTTTGGGAATTTTCACAAATTAGAGGCATATTTTGGTAATTTTTCCTAGAAGCTCATGATGTTATTCATTATTATTCATCATTGTTATCTCACATAAGCTCATGAGCTTCAGGTAAGTCACAATGTGGGAATTATTATGAGCATTTGGCCAAAACTTCTACGTGCGCTCTCATGAGGCTAGGCCGGAGAATATCCCGTGCAGGTTGAGTACAACTGCAACCGAACGTCGTCAGGCTAGAAGCAACAGCAGGGTCTCGATCTCTCTCTGGTCTTGACCGCGCATGCCAGCAAAAAATCTCTCTCTCTCTCTCCCTCTCTCTCTCTCTCTCTCTCTCTCTCTCTCTCTCTCTCTCTCTGGACTGCGAACAATACCGCAGTAGCTCTAGTCGCTAGCTCTCCCTCCCTCTCTCTCGCTCTCTGCAGACTACATGCAGCGCGCAACGTCTCGTTCGTTCTCTCTCTCTCTCTCTCTCTCTCTCTCTCTCTCTCTCTCTCTCTCTCTCCCCCCCCCCCCCCCCCCCCCCCCCCCCCCCCCAAGTCGCTAGAGTGGCGGGAGCACCTCACAATTATGTATAAAAATAATGAAACAATTCATCTCCAAGGTCTACATAACCCACTCAAGCTCTAGTTTTATAGCATCTTGTATTGATAGACAATCAGTCTTCTTATGAAAAGCTATAAATTTTTCAATCTTTGGAAACAATCAATCTCATAACTACGGGTATTTTGGGATTTTGAAAAATTTGAAGGGCATTTTGAGAATTCAGGACAAACACTACAAGAGGTTGTGTGTTCTTGTGACGCTGTATTTCCGTCGCTGTTAGCGACGGAAATACACTGGGTTTTTATAACCCCCGGCGTCGCTAAAACCGTCGCTATGAGGGTCGCTACGAGAGCGCCGCTATAAGCATCGCTATGAGCGTCTCTATATAGCGACGATCATAGCGACGCTCATAGCGACGGTTATAGCGACGGTTACACAGAAGACTATAGCGACGCTCATAGCAACGCTACAGAGCCATAAATAGCGACGGTTATAGCGACGCCCGAGAGAATTTTTTTTTGGTGGCAGGGCATTCAACCCATCAACCATATTGTACTTGATTCACATTTTTAAAAAAGTACAAGGGTAGATAATAGACCCAAAATAGTCACCCACAAGACGCATTGTTTGCAAAATTGACAATTGTACACATCATAGGCAAAATGAATTGATTGGCAAATGTAATAATGACAATTGTACAACATCATAGGCATAAAGAATTGATTGGCAAAAGGAACTGCGGTGACAAATGTAATAATATGCATGGTTCAAAAAGACGTATAAAATCCGTCTCATGATACATAAGCTATGAGAAACCCTAAACTAATGCTATCTAGCTACGGCTAAACTGACGTCGTCTAGTCAGACGTCTCATCGCGTCCAAGCGGCGTATCTGTCGGATTTTGCAAAAAAAGACAATAAGACAGCTTTCAGTAAGTATAAACATATAACGACATTTATAAAACAATACAAAAAATAGAAAAGAGTAAACCCTAATACTAACCATGCCGCCGCGAGAACTGAGAATGTCCATCAGGGCGTTTAAGCCCTTCCTGCCTGCGTACTCGCGCTCGTACGGTGTGGGATCACATCCTATCATCGACCACTGTCAAAACATACAAAGATTTCATTATGTTAGAATTAAAAAACTCATAAACCCTAAACTATCGAACATAAAGAGCAATGCGAAAACACTTACATAATCGGCCTCAAATGATGCCCATCCACCGCTCCCCAAGTGGTGCGAGCTCCCTGCCTCTACTCGCGCTCTGGTTGCATCCTTTTGTTGCTTCCACTTGTCGGGATTCTCGCGCGCGCGCTGCTTTCTTCGCATTCTTCCAATCTTCTTTGGCCAACCAATCTGGCCTGTTCCACCCATTCTTGATTGCTTTTTGCACTTCGGAACGCTTGTGTTTGTAGTATTCGCGCATTCGCGCATTCGAATCTTCATCAGGTCTTCATTGAAGCGCTGATCCCGTGCTGGAATGGGAAACTCATCATGAAGTATGCTGATGACTCTATTTTTTAAATCACTTGGTACTTCACTCCATTTGTTTAGTATGTAGTGTCTAAACAGCTGAGAGCAAAGACCACGCATGCGCGAGATCACCTTCTTGCCGTCATCATCCATGATGATGCCGCTGCTGAAGTCGATGGAGTAAGGCAAGCCCTCTGGCCTGTGACACGTGAACCTGGGTGTCCCGACAGGGGTCTCTAGCGGCGTGTCATTGGGGGTACGGACGTTAGGTATCTCCACCGGCTTCTGGGTCCCGAAGTGAGGAGTGTCGAGTGGGGTGGCTCTTGGCGGAGTAGGTAGAGGTGTGTAGCTGCTAGGAACAGTCAGCCGTGCAAAACCTGGCGTAGATGGCGATGTTGTGGCTGGTGTGGGGGCGGGCAAAGAAGGGGAGGGTAAAGAGCCTCGTCGAACACGAGGCGGTGTGGAGGCATCGGTGGCGGAATCCCCACAACAACCGCCACCGCCACCACTAGAGCGCCGGTGTCTAGACGAGTGTGAAGCTCGTCTCGTCGACGCCGAAGCTTCGGAGCGCGCCGAATGCTCCGAAAGAGAGGGAGATGCGGATGGAGTAGGAACGCGCGATGATGCGCCAGAGCGATGACGCTCCACGTACCACTGTCTCTGCTGCGGTGACAAAGAAGAAAGAAACTCCTCATCATCCATACCTGCATTAAACACACGAATATTTAAACTTAATATTGAATGAATAGAGTAGACAATGACGCAAAGACCATTAAATACAATGACGTAATGACGCATATAAATACAATGACGCAATGAATTGAGTGATAGAAGAGGCAAGTCGAAAACTCAGAATTTTCAATCAAAAGATGTGAGCGCGAGTAGAAAAGAGCGTTATACACCATGGAAGGTACTTAGAGAGCCAGAGCTTTTACAACACGGAGCAAAATTGTTCAAATACAATATTTGTGGCTTTAAGAGATCTCTCTCTCATCCTCGCATAACTCAGCATAACTTCCTATATCTATATAGAGCTCTCCGTTTAAACACATATCCTCTGTTTCATTTTGTAGCTCCTCTGCATGCACCCCATATAGAGTAGTAGCATCTTGATGCTCGTCTGGCACCACCGCAGCGGCTTCTGATTGAGCATCTTCTCTGATCTCCTCCATTGATGCCGTTGTGATTGGCACATGGTAGCCTCATACGTCCTTGCACTACGAGGGGCTACCTCTATGACGTACCACCAGTTTGATGTAGACTTTGTAGGATGAAATATTACCTGCCAGAGCCACATAACTTACATGAGAGCTTTCAAGCACATAACTTGTAAAAGGGGGATGTTAACTATTTACATACTTACTTGTTCACAATGCTCGGGTAGTACGAAAGTGTCTCTTAGGTCAGTCCATTTCTTAGTAGAATCCACCTCAAGAAAACCAGACTCTCCTCTACGCACAGTAGCGTTGCGACCCTCCATGATTATCTTGAACCATTGCACGTCGAACAAGTCGACAAAAAATCCTCTGTAATCGATCCTCAAAATCTCTTGCAGCGTGCCGAAGTAAGTGAGTTCCGCCACCACAGGATCTGCATCAGAGGAACGTCGTCGACTAGACTGTTCAAATTTTGCCATGATTCCACAATCTTGAGTAAAACGCTTTTTGTCGATTCGTTCCACCCTAAAATGTCGACCTTTACACCATGCTGCTGTGTATGACTTATACTACAACGAACAAAGATTATGAGTGGCCGTTCAAACGTTTATAAATAAAGTCACTTGCTAGTCGTACATTGCAAACTTACCTTGGTCGCGCAACCCCGAGAGTACTCCCACTCTTCCTCAGTCACTTCGTCACCGCATTGTTGTGCGCTTTTCAATTGGTTGTGCAACCATCTTAAGCTCATGAAGGTTGGTAGGCTCTCCAGAACCGTTGGATAGTGCATCGGTGGTCGTCTTCCCCGTCTCCACTCGATTCGTGCCCTTTGTCGCTCTTGCTTTGCATCCTCATATTGTGAAATCCACTTTTGCATCACTGGATTGTGAAGCATGCAAAATCGGTTGATTTTAGCCTCTAGATCTTCCGTCATCTTCTTCTCAACACCGAGATTGCACATGACAATCCCAGATATGCGCTCATCATCTATGGTTCGCCATAGCGTGTCGGCCCGGGCTTTATCAAATCCGTCTAGCCACTCTCCAATGTACACTAGGGACTCTGATACCAACCAACCTTCTGCCATGCTACCCTCCGGACGTGCCTTTTGACGCACATATCCCTTAAGCGTTTTCATGAAACGTTCTAAGAAGAACATTTATCTGGAATGAACTGTGCTAGCTATTTCCACCTCATCAACTATGTGAACAAGAAGATGCACCTGAATGGTTAGCATGGTAGTAGAAAAATGTTTCTCAAACATGCACACAAGCTCCGCAGCATTTAGTTTGGCGAATGGTATGGAGTCTACGTTGATCTCCTTTTGTGAGATCCATTGCACCAACTTTCCAAGTTTGTAGATTGTGTTACGGATGTCGAGAGACAAACATCCCTCAATGGCAACCGGTAAAATAAATTGTAAAGTATGTGCAGCAATGATATTAAAGTCCACATTTTATGCAATGATATTAAAGTCCACTATGAACGTACCTGACACATTTTATGCCAATCGTGTGACTTCAAACCGGTAAGCTTTCCTTCTTTAGTAAAACACGTTTGGAGCGAGTGCATTATGCCAGTGGGGGTCCGCAAAGATCGAATGGTCTCTTTTACTTTGCGTTCTTGGGCTCCTGTGAAAATCCATGGTGCTTTAGGGAGTTTTATCGATCCATCAGACGCTGTTTGCGGCCAATATTGCTCCATACGATCCACATTTCTAAGGTCAACTCTGGCTCCCAAAGTATCTTTCTTGCCGGTCAGATGGTCCCATAGTAGATTACCCACATTCTTGAATATGTGCATTGGATCGAGCAAGTGATTGATCATGAGTCGGGGCCAGTATGGTAACTCGTACCATAGAGATAGTCTCTTCATCCCTGGAGGCAATTCGTCATCGCACATCTCCTTCTGCTCTAACCATGCTTGTGCAGACATCCTTGGTGGCTCTCTTCCCAAAAAGCCGTCGCGTAACACATGATTCTCTGGAAGATACGCTTGATGACCTTCGTAGATTTGCTTCTTCAGTGAGGGCGCCCTACGTGCATTCAGTCTAGGTCCACATGTGACACATGCTCTGTATCCGCTTGTTTGAAGCCCTGCATGTATACACATGATAATAGATCAACTATGGGAAAAAACAAGATTTACAGTGTCTGAGTGAGGAGTGTCAATAGATCACCTGAGCATTCTGTTAGCCCGGGATAGTCATGCATGGTCCACATTAGAATGCCTCTGATCAAAGCATTCCGTCGTCCGTGTGTGTCGGCTCATATCCACCACCTCTATGCCAATCCACAATTGTTGTAGCTCTTCCAATAGTGGACGAAGATACACATCCATATTCCCCACTTTATATCGCCCTGGCACAATCAAGCTTAGCCATAGGTGCCCCTTCTTCGTAGTCAACCACGGGGGAATGTTGTAGTTGACGATGACAACGGGCCATACACTGTAAGATGTTGATCTTTGACCAAATGGATTTACGCCATCCATAGCCAGGCCTAAGCGCAAATTTCGAGCTTCCCTGGCAAAATCCGACCATGTTCCATCTATATGTTTCCAGGCTGCGCAATCTGCAGGAATTCGTAGCACACCATCCGAAGATTTATTCTCCTCATGCCATGATGCTAGGGCGGCCATGGACTTACATTCGAAGAAATGCTTGATGCGAGGAAGCAGAGGAAAATGTCGCAAAACCTTTTGTGGAATTTTTGTCCCGTGGAGATCTACTCGATATCTTTCGGAATCACATTTCGGACACTTCTCCATGTCTATGTATTCCCCTCTGAAAAGAATGCAGTCATTAGGACAAGCGTGGATAGAATTGTAATCCATCCCCAAGTTTCGCAAAATCTTTCTTGCTTCATCTCGGGAATCTGGCATCACATTGTCAGCTGGTAGTATGTGCTCTTTAAGCAATCTACACAACATAAAAATACGATACAGTCGTGTAAAAATCTATCAGATCATTATACATTTAGAGTTTTATTAAAGTAAACTAATTGTAATAGATCACCTGAAAAGCGTTGTGACGCTAGTGTCACTCCATCCAAACTTTGCCTGCATGTTGAGAAGAACCAGGAGTGCTTTCAATCTAGACATACGTGCTCCATTATACAATGGCGTATCGGCTTCACTTTTCATATCATCATAGATAAGCCTTTCTGAATCCATGATCGTCTCGATCATTTCATCAATCTCGGGCTCAAACATTGCCTCGTTGGGAATGTGCTCTGCATGATCATCCCCCGAGCTGTCAGAGGCTACATCTTGTGGCCTCACATATGCTGCTTGACCAAAGCGCCTGCGAACACGTCTATTGGGTTGCAAGATTGCTGCTTGTTGGCCAGCGTCAGAGTCCGACGAGTTATAATTGGCAACAACTCGATCTATAATAGATGGATCGAACTCGCCAAATTCGCGAACGTGCTGCAAAGAAACACGTCTTGTCCGTCGCACAGCATGCTTGCATTGATTACAAGGACATAAGACCCTCGTTGAGAGATAGGTGTTTCGGTTGGACGGTCCCACATCCTCGTCACTACTCATAATGAGGATAAAAATCTTATAACCTGGACAACAAATTTAATATTCTATTGGCATTCTTTGTCTCTCTCTCTCTCTCTCTCTCTCTCTCTCTCTCTCTCTCTCTCTCTCTCTCTCTCTCTCTCTCTCTCTCTCTCTTTACCTCACATTCTCTAGTCATGTCCAATCCCCGCACACCTCGGTCTAGAGGTGCACGGAGATCAGAACCACCGGGTTATAATCTCGTCTTTATTGGTCAATACCTATATTTGTGGGTACAAGAAATCTACAGACCCACATCTACATGATACTGCATGTAGTGGACAAAACCCCTTTGCCTCTTCTCTAGCTGTAGCACTTCACAGCATCTTAACATCTTTTCACAGTAGATCTTTTCACTGTTCGTCTAACTCTAAACCCTAAACCGTAAGTAATTCTTGCGTGGACTCGATCTAACGTAAATAAGCGTAAATCTAAATAAACGTAAATCTAACTAAAAATAAACCTAAATCTAATTTAACGTAAGTCTACATCTAACCTAATCTTTAACGTCTTTTGGGATAGTTTCCTACGACGTTAAAACTCTCTTCTTCTTGTGTGTGTGTGTGGGTAAACCTAAATAAACCTAAGTCTAATCTAATATAACATAAATCTAAATCTAACGTAAATTATGTTATATTAAAAACAAAGAACTAAACTAACAGGGATTATAAGAACCTTAAAACTGATTTAACACATAATTTTTCACATAACTCGGCAAGAGTTGGCATTCTCATCACTAAAGATGTGAGAGTTAACTTCCGACGGTGACGCTGCCTCATCTCCATCCACATCTGACGACAGCAATTGGCCCTTTAGACCGTTCTTGCTCTTGTTACTAACTTTGAAGTTGCTGTTGAATGACTAGAGGTTGTCTAGATGGTCATTGTGTCGGGGATGTAGTGACTCTTGCCGCCCTGAAGATCCACCTTCTTCCCTATCTTCTGAAGACATTTCACCAGTACTTTTGGATCGACGGAGCCCACCATGAGTGAAGGCAGCAATACCCTATATTCCATTGAGGGCTTTCTTCACCCGCTTCATGCAGGCATCGCAGTCTATGGAGACCTAAATCTAATCTAATATAACGTAAATCTAAATCTAGCGTAAATAAACGTAAATCTAGCTAAAAATAAACCTAAATCTAATCTAATTTAACTTAAATAAACCTAAATGTAATTTAACGTAAGTCTACATCTAACCTAATCTTTAACGTCTTTTAGGATAGTTTCCTACGACGTTATAACTCTCTTCTTCTTGTGTGTGTGCGCGTGTGTGGATGTGTGTGCCAATAAAAAGAGATAAATGGTATAACCTTTCTATCACCCATGCCAAGTATGATAGATTGATTATGCCATTTCCCTCTTGAATAATAGGTCTTGAGTTCAACTCCTCGTCGGCTAGATCTTTAAGTCTTTTAATTTTAATTAGTTTCCTACGACGTTAAATTAGTTTCTCTCTCTTTCTCTCTCAATGTGTGTGCGTTTTTTTGGATAGTATGCATGTTTTCTCTCTCTTTTCCTCTCTCAATGTGTGCGTTTTTTGTTTATGCATGTTCTCTCTCTCTTTTCCTCTCTCAATGCGTGCGTTTTTTGTTTATGCATGCTCTCTCTCTCTTTTCCTCTCTCAATGTGTGTGTGCATTCTTTGTTTATGTATGTGTGTGTGCGTTTTTGTTTATGTTTGTACTCTCTCTCTCTCTCTCTCTCTCTCTCTCAAAAACACTATGTGTGTGTGTGAGAGAGAGAGAGAGAAAGAGGGGAAGGGAACATGAGAATGAGGAGAGGGAAGGAGCATACCTGGCTCTCCTTCCTCTCCTCGTGTGTGTGTGTGTGTGTGTGTGTGGAGAAGAAAGAGAGAGAGAGAGAGAGAGGGAGAGAGGGAGAGCGTTACTTGCTCTTTGCTTGAGGGCGCCGAAAAACTCAGATCTGAGATCTGAGTTTTTGGGCGCGCTCTGTTATTTTTTTAGCCCAGTCGGCGTCGCTATGAGCGTCGCAAATTTACAAAGAGATTTGCGACGCTCATAGCGACGCCGGGATTTTTTTTTTCAGCGTCGCTGTGTGAACGTCGCTAATATGAATAGCCTCTTGTAGTGAAAATTTTGGGAATATTTGGAAAATGGGAGGATGCATCCATGGAGTACACGAAAGGAGAAGGTCTATCCATGCTAAAGACATGTGATTGAAACCATGATGTCATCTATCCATACCAACATGTTGTGTCCCCTTGTAGCGCTAGCTGTCGGGATGGCTTGAGGGCTAGGCGAGCATATCTGCCTCTGGGAAGGTCCCATAAATTATGCATGAAGGAAAATAATCTTGTAAGGGCCTCAACTACAAGAGGGGGGGCAACTAACTTACCTCGAATAATCTCAAGTGGCATTGAGGCCTTAACTCAAATCATTCGAGAGATCATAGAGACTAGAGCTCTCTCCATACATCTCCATCCATCAGTGCTACAAGATCTACTCTGGTGGTTCACTGAGGTCCACACCCCGAAATATAAACCCCAGAGAGCATAGTTGAACCACTAGACTGTCAAAAAGGCATAGCTTTGTTCAAAGTTCCTGAAATTGAACATGTGAACACATCATCTGCAATCCTCCGAAGGCTTCATAGGCTCTCGTCAATCTAGTCTATGCATTTGTATACTCCACCGTCTTTCAGCGATATGTAAAAGCAAAGGTGGGCCTACTGACCCACTGTGGTGTGGTGTTAAACACCATAACCTTGGTTTTCTCCAGGTTAACAGACAATCCACAATTGTGGAAAAATGTGTACAAAGCATCTAAATGATGTTGCATCCCCTCTGTGGAGTAAAAAATCAGCACAATTTGATCAACCTATAACAATAGTGAGATCCATGTCCCTCCCAAATGTGCTCCTCTATCACCATTCCTCTTAATGTAGTCTACAACCTCATCCACATACATGCCAAATAGCATAGGAGATAGCGGGCAACCCTTTTTCACCCCAATAGTGGAGTAAACCAAATCAAAATTCCCCTCTGGGTGTGTACATGCCCCAATACTGACTTGTATAGAGACATGATCCTCCAAATCAACTCGTTTGGTAACCCCATCTCCTGCATATATGTGTATCAATCTAGTTTTGGGCACTGTATCAAAGGCTTTTCAAAAGTTCACAAAGCAATAATGGAGCCGTCTCCCACGTGATCTCCCCTCCTCAATAATGGCTTGAAGTGCCAGAATACGATCAAGAGTAGAGAAAAATCTCCTAAAACCCGCTTGTCCTTGTGCCCGTACACCCTCTCTCTCTACCCCTCAACTCAATTGCTGCTCAAGGATGGATGCGTACAACCATGCCAATGTGTGTCCAATCATGATAGTGCGGAAGTTTCCAGACTCCATGGGGTTCCCTGACTAAAGATAGGTACAATTGTGGACAAACTCCAAGTATCAAGTAGGCTCTCACACGTGGCAGGGTTGAACATCATGATTCACTGCTAGAAGCATTGTTGTGCAGCTTCGCTTCCATGATCGCTTGTCAATCGGATCTTGGAACAACAAGATATTAAAGTTTAACTCGGTGGCAATTGTTGACAGTGCGGTACCAGGTGAATTATTTCTAGTTTTGGTGGCCTTGGATTGCCTGTCTAACAAAGTCCAACTGAGGCGGAGTTCTTATGAGTGAAATCTTGTAAGCTGAGCTTTTGGTGTGGCTTATCAAAGTGGATATCTGAGCAACAGGGAGTAAACTACAGAACAAGGAAGTTACGGGTTGTTTCAACCGAATGTGAAGGGAAGGCCTTTTGTCAAAAGTAATCACCTGCACTTGCATCTTGATGGCCTATGGCAATATCCACGACACTCAAATGGAAACAAAATTCACGATGATATTGTTAGTCAAGGACTCCTAGAGGAAAATGTCGTGCTTGGCAATGCTTTGATTTGGACTTGCAGTAGGTAATGCCTTGGTGGACATATATCCCAAAATGTGTTAAGTATGGCGCCTTATTTACCTAAAACCTCACATTTTTAAGGCCCCCACTATGAGGAAAAGCCATCGTGCGTGAAGGAAAATTACTCGTCGGAAATAAAATCACTTGTCGAAAACCAAAATTTTCACGGCCGTCGGAATATTCCCTTTTTCCGAAATATTGTGGCCGAAAAGTGGTCAAAAAATGACCGCTCGGTTGGTCGGTTGGCCGGTGGTCGGAAGTCAATGGCCGGTGGCTGATGGCTAAATTCAATGACCAGTGGACGAATTTAAAAGCGGACTTGTCTTCTCAAGGGCGGCCACACATGGGCGGATTGGAGGGCCCAATTTGGACTTATCTACACAAGGGTGGCTACACATGGCTGCCTCTCATGAGAGAGGACAGCCCTTTTGGCCTATAAAAGGAGTCCATTTCTACACACATTTCAAAGTGTGAAGTTGATGCAACAAGGTGTGTGTGAGGTGGTGAGAGTGAAGCAAGGCGGGAGCTCTATTAAGGGTATAATCCCTTTGTAAACTACTTCTTGTTTTGAAGTACTAAAGCCATTGAGTGGCTGCTTTCCCGTGGATGTAGCCCACATTGGGTGAACCACGTATATCGTGTGTACTCTCTCTCTCTCTCTACTCTATAATCTCTTTTGTGTGAAATCTATCTCTCTCCATTAAGTAATCTACTCAAATATCTATTTAGCTACGTCATATTTCCTAACAACTGGTATCAGAGAAAGGTTTGCTCGTAGCTAAATTATCTAAAGGAAAGGATTCCTTGAATTGAGTGGGAGTTATTGGGGAGGAAGGGAACCTCAAGATTGAGAAGTTCAACGGCAAAAACTACCAACATTGGAAGATGCAGATTGAAGACTATCTCTACCAGAAGGACCTCTATTTGCCACTAGGCGGTCTTGCGAAGAAGCTCGCAAAAATGGAAGATGAAGCATGGATTGTCCTTGATCAAAAGGCACTAGAAACAATCCATTTAAGCTTGGCATCAATGGTGGCCTTCAATGTTTTAGAGATGAAGACCACGGAGGACTTGATGAAGTCACTTGACGACTTCTATGAGAAACCATCAGCATCCAATAAGGTATTTCTTTATGAAGCGTTTGTTCAATCTAAAGATGTCAGAGAATGGTTCAGTTGCAAAACACCTAAATGACTTTAACACAAACATAAGTTAACTTCGATCGGTGACAATCAATTTCGATGATGAAGTGCGAGCTCTCCTTATACTATCATCTCTACCGAATAGTTGGGACAGCCTTGTGATGGCTGTAAGTAATTCTATTTCTTGCACAAATAATCTTAAGTTTGATGATGTTGTGGGTATTCTCCTAAGCAATGAAATACGAAGGAGAAGCATAAGAGAATCATCAAGTGTTGCACTATCAGTGGAAACAAGAGGAAGGCCTAAGGAGAGGTTCAAAAACCAAAAGGGTCGTGATCGCTCAAGACGGAGCAAGTCGCACACAAAGTCAGTTATTATATGCTGGAAATGCAGCAAGAAGGGCCACGTCAAGAAGGATTGTTGGTCCAAGGACAAGAAGGATACTGAGCCTCAAGACAACAAGCCAACATCGGAGGCCAATGTGTTAGGTAAAGTAGAGCAAGATGCTCTAATTCTCTCATTAGACAATGTGTCTAATTCATGGATAGTAGATTCTGGGGCTTCATTCCATGTGACACCACACAATAGCAACATTTCCAAGATTACACCAAAGGTAATTTTGGGTATGTATACTTGGGAGATGATGAAGCTTGTGAGATTTTCGGCAAAGGTATAGTTTCTGTCAAAACTGCTAACGGAAATGAATGGAAGCTTAAATATGTTAGGAATGTTCCTTCTCTTCGGAAATTTGATCTCTACAGGATAATTGGATGATGAAGGTCACAACATTGCATTCAAAAACAAACGGTGGAAGATCTCAAAGGGATCTCTGGTGGTTGGCAAGGGAGAAAAGGTCGATACACTTTACTTTTGTACTATCAGCACACAACCTTCATCTTGTGCATCAACTATAGAAGTTGACAGTGCGGTGTGGCACTACCAGCTTGGGCATATGAGTGCCAAAGGAATTCAAATCCTTCAAACGAAGAAGCTTCTACCAGGTTTGAAAGAATTGGACTTAGAGTTTTGTGAAGATTGTGTTTATGGTAAACAAAAGAGGGTAGAATTTCAAAAATCAGGAAACAAAAGAAAAAATAAAAAAGTTGAGTTGGTTCATTCTGATGTTTGGGGTCCTGCAAGTACACCATCACTTGGTGGCTCATTGTACTATGTAACATTCATAGACGATGCGACTAGAAAAACATGGGTTTATATCATGAAGAGCAATTCCGATGTATTTTCCATATTTCAAAGGTGGAAAGCCTTTGTGGAGAATGAAATAGGTACCAAGGTTAAATGCCTCAAATCCAACAATGTAGGCGAATATTGCAGCCAAGCTTTTGAAAGCTTTTGTGCTAGCAATGGCATTCGGAGGCAAAGAACAACCCCAAGGACACCTCAACAAAATGGGATTTCGTAAAGGATGAGCAGGACAATCATGGAGCGAGCACGAAGCATGTGGCTACATGCAAGCCTACCGCTTGAGCTTTGAGTGTAAGCTGTAAGTACGTCTGTGTACTTAATCAACCGATCACCCTCAACGGCATTGGATGGGGGAGTTCTTGAAGAGGCATGGACAGGTAAATCGGTGAATTATGCATTTCTCAAAGTGTTTGGGTGTGAGGCTTTCATGCACATAGATAGAAGCCTCAGATAAAAGCTAGATGCAAAGTCCAAAAAGTGTTTCGTCATTGGCTATGGAGAAGGTGACTTTGGGTATCGTCATGGAATCCTGAAGATGGTAAAATCTTAAGGAGTAGGGATGTAATTTTTAACGAACAAAATATGTACAAAGATTACTTAGAAAGAAAACAAACAAAAGAAACAGGTGATGAGTACATGGAGCTTGAGGACGATGAAGACTCAAGGACTGCAATCGGTGACAATGTGCAACCATGTCAACGAAATGAGGAACCTCAACCTATTCCCCGAAGATCTACAAAAGCAAGTAGACCTCCAGAAAGGTTTGTTCCTTCCTTCAACCATCTCTTGAACTGTGATTCTCGAGAGACGGAATCATACGAAGAAGCTATGCAACACAAGTCCAAAGAAGAATGGATGAGAGCATGCAAGTGGAGATGGACTCACTAAATCACAACCAAACATGGGAGTTGGTTGAGTTGCTTAAAGGTAAGTGGGCACTTCAAAAACAAATGGGTGTACAAGCTGAAGGAAGAAGAAGGTGGAAAGAAAAGGTACAAGTCTAGGCTTATGGTAAAAGGGTTTTCTCAAAAGAAAGGTATTGACTTCAATGAAATATTTTCTCCTGTTGTAGAAATGAACTCAATTAGGTTTGTCTTAAGCCTTGTGGCTGCTCCTGATCTAAATCTTGAGCAAATGGATGTAAATATGGCATTCCCTCACGATGACTTAGAGGAGGAAATTTACATGCTTCAACCAAAGGGGTATGAAGTAAATGGTAAAATGGTTTGCAGATTAAAGAAAATCTTGTATGGATTAAAGCAAGCATAAAGACAATGGTACTTGAAGTTCGATTGATGGATGTTAGATCATGGATTCAGAAGATGCAACTCAAATCATTGCGTCTACACGGAGAATTTGGAGATGGGAAGTTCATCATCCTAATGTTGTATGTTGATGACATGCTGAGTGCAAGTGCCAACATGCAAGACATCAAAGACCTAAAAGAGGATCTGTCTAAATCTTTTTTGATGAAAGATTTAGGGACATCAAGAAGGTACAAGAAAGGTTTGCAATGAAAAATGCAAAACCAGTTTCTACACCTTTGGCTGGTCACTTTAAACTAACTAAGGATATGTGTCCAAAGACACAAGAGAAGATAGCCTATATATCTAAAGTTCCATATACTGTAGCGGTAGGTTCTCTAATGTATGCTATGGTCTGGACAAGGACAGATATTGCACATGAAGTGGGAGTTGTGAGTAGGTTCATGGACAACCCAGGTAAAGAACACTGGCAAGCTATGAAGTGGATACTTAGGTATCTAATAGGGACAACAAAAATGCTTTGTATTTTGGAGGAACTGATATCTTTCTAGAAGGGTATGCTGATGCAGATATGGCAAGTGACAAAGATACTCAAAGGATCACTACTGGCTATGTCTTCACGATTGGAGGCACAACATTAAGTTGGGCTCCTAAGCTAAAGAAAGTGGTCTCACTTTCTACCACGGAAGCAGAGTATGTAGCAATGATGGAGGCAAGCAAAGAAATTATGTGGCTTCACAGATTCTTAAAAGATCTTGGATTCAAACAAGACAATTGTGTCTTCTACAGTGATAGCCAAAGCAATATCCATCTTGCGAAGAACTGAGCCTTTCATTCAAGGACAAAGCACATTGAGGTGAGATATCACTTCATACGCACTCTTTTGGAAAAGGGACATCTAAAGCTAGGAAAGGTGCATACAAGTGAAAATCTTGCAGACCTGTTTACAAAGGTGGTTAACAAGGAGAAGTTGAGCTTTTGCTCATCTTCAATCGGCATTCAAGGATAAGAAGCTAGGATGGAAAGCAGTCACAAGTTTGGTTTGGAGATCAGTCTCCAAGTGGGAGATTGTTAAGTGTGGAGCCTGATTTACCCCTTGTAATTTTTTGTGGTAAAAACTCACATTTTTAAGGTCCCCATTATAAGGAGAAGCCATTGTGCGTGAAGGAAAATCACTCGCCGAAATATTATGGCCGGACGGCGGTCGAAAAGTGGTCGGAAAACGACCGGTCGGTTGGTCGATGGCCGGTGGTCAATGGCCGGTTGCCGAATTCAAAAGCAGACTTGTCTTCTCAAGGGCAGCCACACATAGGTGGATTGGAGGGTTTGACTTGGACTTAGCTACACAAGGGCGGCTACACATGGCTGTCTCTCATGAGAGAGGACAACCCTTTTGGCCTATAAACGGAGGCCATTTCTACACACATTTCAGAGTGTGAAGTTGATGCAACAAGGTGTGTGTCAGGTGGTGAGAGTGAAGCAAGGTGGGAGCTCTATTAAGGGTATAATTCCTTTGTAAACTAATTCTTGTTTTGAAGTACTAAAGCCATTGAGTGGCTGCTTTCCCGTGGACGTAGCCCACATTGGGTGAACGATGTATATCGTGTGTACTCTCTCTCTCTCTCTCTCTCTCTCTCTCTCCATTAAGTAATCTACTCAAATATCTATTTAGCTATGTCATATTTCCTAACAAAATGGTGTGCCTATAGACAGGGATTAAATATTTACGTGATCACTCAAAAAATTTAGGTGATCACAAAGCGTTAATTAACGTTAACAAACGTATAAATTGGAGTTTTTCAAAATTGGTTTCTCCCCCCTTCAGCCAACAGTATAAATGCATGACTTTTTGTCAACGTTAACAAAAGATTCACCTTACTAGCTAGATGTTCACTCTAATGTCATTTTGAGCGATTACATGAATTCTAAATCCTTGCCTATAAAGATAAGGGCTTAAGTAATTTTGGATGCCCGCCTATAGGCCGCACACTTAAGGGTTAATGTGTGGGTGTGAATGGGGAGGAAAAGAAACAAGGCATGGCGGCAGCAGGCAGTGGGACAGTGGCATAGGAAAGAGAGAGAAGAGCTTGTGCCCAGCTGTGGGGTGCTCTAATGAGCATGGGCAAGAAGCGAGAAATGCTCAGCTTGGCATAGAGACCCCATTTGGCATCAAAAGCGGTGGATTTTGTGCAATTCAACACCCCAACTTTCCACATCATCACTTGGATTCCCACACCTTGTGCATTAGGAAAATTTTGAACTCATTTTTGGGCCTTTTAAGAGTGCCACATCATCAAAGTTGTACAAAAGAAAGCAACCCGGTAGACCCCTCTAAATATTGCTTAGAACCCCATGATATGACCTATCATTGGAAAGTTCTTGAAAAATGGATTCTAAAGAGCCAAGGTCCAAAAAGTTTGGATGACTTCTATGAAAGTTATGCCATTTTTTTTCAATCAGCCAGGTTTTGTTACCGTTACGGTAATCTAAAATCACCTTTTTCTAGATCTACATGAAGGCAATGTCCGATACATGCATGCTTTATATCAATAGATAGCATTTGAAGAGTAGATTCTAAATATCCAACCTCCGACAAGTTTGGATCTTATTTGCAAAAAATTTACCGATCCCCACTTTTTGAAAGCTATGCCACATCAACAATTCTTACACGGCTCATTTTTTAGTCCAAACTTTTCCTAATGACAACGGTGTGACAACAAAAGAGATAAAAACCTAACAATTGGGGGAAAGTGGGAGCTTTTTGAGGAAAAAAACGAGCAAGACTAGAAGGGGGTTGTTGTTGCATGTAAGAGGAAGGAAGGCAAGGAGAGAGCAAGCAAGGGAAGAAGGGGAGGAAGGAGCTCTCTCTCTCTCTCTCTCTCTCTCTCTATATATATATATATATATATATATATATATATATATATATATATATCTATATATATCTATATATATATATATATATATATATATATATATATATATATATATATATATATATATATATATATATATCAAGGCTCGTAATGCGATGAAGCTCTCTCTCTCTCTCTCTCTCTCCCTTATAGAGAGGAGGCACAAGCTTATACTCCTTAATCCGTAATTAATTAAGTTAACGATGTTGTTAATGGTACCACCTTGGCAATTGTGTGTAGGATAAATTCAATTGTTTTGGCATTTTGTTTCCGTTCCGAAGAGGTCAATTGACAATTGTGTGATGTGGTGCATCTTTTCTTTCTCTCTTCTCTCACAGCTAGCAGCCCGATGTTGACCTGGCTCTCCTTTTGAACCCCTTAATCCCTTAGAGCACTACAAGCAAATCTTTGGCATGTAGAAAATGCTCTTCTACCAGGAAATCATGATCTTATGCTCTCCTATTCTTCATCTTGTCAATCGCTTTCTTTACCATCTTAGCGGTAAAGAAAGCACATGTGTGTGGGCATGGCTCTGGTGGATCTGGAAGAGGTGGTCACCCCAAGAATGTGTAGAGAGATGATGCATACTGACCCCATACCTCCGTATAAGTGATGATTGTTGGGGGGAGTGTGCAAATTTATTAAATACCTCCAAAGCTTAGTTCTAGAAGTCAGTATACCTAGGACCTTTAGGTACAAGCTAGACATGTGCTTGAGGTGCTTTAGCTGACTAAGGTGCTTGAGGTTCTTAATGACTAAGGTGCTTGATGAACAAGGTGCTTGAGGTATTCAAGTCAAACATGATCCCTACATAGGAGGGGGCAAGCCCTAAACGTAGGGGATGAGATAACACACACACACACACACACACACACACACACTCAAGTCAAGCCCAAGACTCAAGGAGCATAAAGGACACATGTCAAGTCCCTAGCCATGTTTCCCTCATAGTGTGCCTGAATCCTATTGGATGGCCTTTAAGGAGCTCCAACAAGAATTAGATGCATTTAAATAATTGATTAAGCTCTCTCTCTCTCTCTCTCTCTCTCTCTCTCAAAGGGGAAAATAAGGACATTTGTCCAAATGCTACCTCTGTTGCTATTTATGACCAAAGCCTGTGATTGGCTAAGCCTTAGCATGGGCCAATGGGGTGCAAGCTAGTGCTAGGAGAGAGAGGGGTCGATCAAGGCTAGGGAAGGCTCTCCTTTTTGCACATTCTACAACATACTCACACATTCTCTCATGTGTTGAGCAAGAACTCAATCTCCTTTTCCAAGCTTGAAAAGTAGAGAGCCTACACCAACACCTCTTGGCTATGGAATCCAGATCCAACTAAGAGTCAAGCTTCAATGGCATGACCATCTTCTCTACAATCTATATTTACTATGCTAAGCTAAGATCTAAGAGTAGTGTATGGTGAGGAGAATACTTCTTTCTTGTTTGCTACATCTTCTTCCTCTTCCATTCCCTCACTCCGTGCTAGCTATCTCCACCTTTCAAGGTGTTTGAGGTCTTGGATTGAGGCCGGTGACAAGTTCATGTCATTTGCAAGTTAATTATGGGCATAATATTGGTGCATGAAGCTTACCATCTCCATGGCATCCCCAAGGTCTCAAGGAACACAAAGAATGTATTGTGCGTACCAAGTCTCTCTTTATTAGAGAACCTATAATACAAAAGCCTTTTGGAGGGGGGAAGTAAATCTCGAGGGGTGCACTATGTAGTCATGTTAATGTGTAACGTGAGTTCCATAGGAGGGATTTTCAAATACAAAATTTTTAGGCAATTTAACAAGGATACATTAGAATAACGGGTTTCTATATTCAATTTTGAAAAAAAAAGTTAAAATAAGGGATCATTTTATTAATTTAGACATGTTAAAAGAGGGGTCTTTTTAATGTCTTGTGAGTGCACATTATATAGGAGGGTACTGAATGGTGAACTCCCTAAGAAGTAAATATAGCTTTTTTCATGCCAAGCTAATTAGGTATAATGTTTATTTTGCTACCTTCAATGAAGTACTCTCCTTATGTTCATTAAGATTCTCTTAAGGAATGCTCACTCTACTGGAACTTGAATTCCTCTATAAACGATGTTATTAGCCATATTCCATTATAAGTACCGCCCTCTGAAATCAGGCTGCGGTTCTATGTACTCCTAATCATAGTTTTGGGGTGTGCTCCCAGAACGTCATTGCTACCCTAGCTCAGTGTGTGGGTATGCCTTTGTTGCTGTATCATGTAGTATATTTGTCAATATATAAGTAAGCTCCCCTAAAGGTCTCCCCAATTATTCTATGCATAAGCCTCTATTGATACCATCTATGTAGATAGAATTGGTCTCTAAAGTAAAAGTGTATCAGGTATGCATAGGAGTCTCTGTCAGTCAAGCGTGCTAAACTAGAATGATATGGTAAAGCATGATCTACTGCTACTCCAGTAGGCCTCTACCCAATTGTAAAGTCCTTAATAGTGGGTATGAAACTAGGCTGAGCCAAAACATAATCCAGTGTCTTGGCCCCATGTCTATGAGGAAATCAAGTGAACCAACTTGATTCTCGGAATCTCTATGTGTGTGTGTATGTAGCTGTTAAATCTTAGATAATAAGACATAATTGATTTTTTACATTCAAAAGACAACTGACAATGGAACAAGGAATAGATAAGTACAAAAAAAACTCAATATTAGAATCATTTAAGTACAATGTTTGTAGGAAAGAGATCCACTTTCTGTATGCAAATAGTAAAGGAACTTCCCAAGTCATAAGTGAGTGTTCCATCTAGAGTAAGATAGCTTGCCAAAGTAAAAAAAACCTCCAAGATAAGATAGAGTCCTTACCTGCATCCATCCAAACAAGACAACAATTCAGTTAGCCTTGGATGTGTTTTATAGGTATTAATGGACTATATATATCAATTGTTATCCATGTCCATCTTAAAAAAAAAAAACCTTTTACAAGCTAAGTCCAAAGTAAATCAGTTATATATATTATCACAGTGTTTCTAGTCAAAGAGAACCTAAATCTCTTCTAATCCAAGTATGAGATCACCCTCTTTTTACACCACAAGTGGTATATCCCTTCAAGAAACAAAATACTTGAGTCATACTCTATTGGATTAATGAGGTTTTAATAGAAACCAAGCCTAAAATACTTTTTAACGAGTACGTTCTAAGTTAAGAACCGATAATGTTTTTTGTTTTTCAAAAAATGGAGTTCACTACTTCCTAAAAAAAACAGATCACTATTTCATAGCTAGCCAAAAAGGTAGCGGCATAGCCCGTCTAAAACCAACAACTAAAAAGTGAATGCCAATATCGTATTACCTTGCCTAAAAAAAGACCAAAATAATATTGATCAGGTCTTATGAATGCCACGGAACCAAATTCCCACCAAGGTTTAGAGAGAGTAACCAACTTACCTTGTTCAATGGTCAAAAAGAGTATATGGTTTCTTTTTCCAAAAAATTCCATATGCCGCGCTTACAGAGGGTTTAAATAGATTGTAGAAGCGTCAACTAGTAAGAGACCTAGTCATACCAACTTCAATATCATTCGTAGGATATTATACACAATTGAGGTGTATCCCTTTCCAAGCCCGGATCGGATGTTTACCATACAAATGTCAAGCCAAACGGCCGTATACTTACCTTCCAATTTAGTGCACAAAAAAAATACTTTTTCTTAAACAATAGTAGCACAGAGCGGTGGGATTTTCCAATCACACGGCAATAGTAGCATTGATAAAAAAACCAAAGTTCCAACTCAAATGCCTAGTATCCCATATTCCCCGATGCTTTCGGTGTCAAAATTGCCAAGATCTCCCCCATTTTATCTCTTTTTAAAAAAAAACCAATAAGATGGTATGAACCGACATAGTCTGCAAACGGAAAAAGCCTGCAGAAGCTAAGAATTCCCAAGGTAGCATAATAATACCAAGACCACCTATCTATCATAGGAGTAGTATACTACAACATAACCCAAAGTTATCGACACACTATATATCTAAGGCCGTACCTTTCCATGCGGATATCGACGTTCTTTTATCCCATCGATATACGCGTTGAAATAGCCGTCGATATGCGCGTGGAAATACGCGTGTCAAGCCATGCTTTTCCACGCGTATATCGACGGACATTACCACGCGTATATCGATGCACATTTCGATGCTAAAAAAATTGAGGAAAAAAAGGGGAACCCGCGCGGAGGGGCCATTTTCGCCTTCAACGCGTGCGCTCAGATCTTGGCCAAAATCTGCTGCGCAGGTATTATGTAACTCTCCCCCCCCCAAGCCCCCTCTCTCTCTCTCTCTACATCGTGTGTGTGTGTGTGTGTGTGTAGGAGAGAGAGAGAGAGAGAGAGAGAGAGAGAGAGAGAGAGAGAGAGAGGGAGAGAGAGAGAGGGAGAATTAATGTATGCGTAGGAAATTAAAATTAAAGAAAGAGAAATGAAATGAAATGTTATATTAACGTCTTCAAAAGGCCAAAGTGACCTATGAGACAAGAAAGTTACAATGTAGTGGATCTGATACAAAGTCAGAATAACAAGATGACAAAATAAAATATTATGGAATCCTAAATTGTTGGGTGTGGACTAAGCAGCTAAAACAGCTAGCTGGGATAGGTAGATCATAGAAGATCCAGCATCTGGCCGGCTGGCGGACCTCATCAATCTCCTCCATGGTCAGTAGTCTGACCGGGCGTTGTGAATGTCGAGCCAAAGTGACCTAGATCCTTTGATGCACCCTCTGTCGATGTTGTGTAGTCTGGCCTCCGTAGTCATGGGCGTCTGGATCTCCCTAACTCAGTCGCTCGTTCGATCGATAGAGAGATAGGGAAGTAGAGAGAGAGAGAGAGAGAGAGAGAGAGAGAGAGAGAGAGAGAGAGAGAGAGAGAGAGAGAGAGAGAGAGAGAGATAGGGAAATAGAGAGAGAGAAAGAGATAGGGAATATAGAGAGAGAAAGAGAGTGATATATATATATATATATATATATATATATATATATATATATATATATATATATATATATATATATATAGAGAGAGAGAGAGAGAGAGAGAGAGAGAGAGAGAGAGAGAGAGAGAGAGAGAGAGAGGGAAGTGGAGAGTGAGACAGAGAGAGAGATAGGGAAATAGGGAGAGAGAAAAAGATAGGGAATAGAGAGAGAGAGAGAGAGAGAGAGAGAGAGAGAGAGAGAGAGAGAAAGAAAGTGATATATATATATATATATATATATATATATATATATATATATAGATAGATAGAGAGAGAGAGAGAGAGAGAGAGAGAGAGAGAAAGGGAAATAGGGAAATAGAGAGAGAAAGAGAGATAGCGAGAGCGAGATCGAGAGAGAGAGAAAGGGAGATAGCGAGAGCGATATCGAGAGAGAAAGAACGAGAGATAGTGTACGTAGACAGAGAGAGAGAAATAAAGAGATAGAGAGTAGATAGAGAGATAGAAATAAAGAGATAGAGAGTGATATATATAGAGAGAGATAGAGAATTAACTAGAGATAGCTACAGAGGTAGAGAGAGAGATAGATAGTAGATAGAGAAAGAGAGAGAGATAGAGAAAGAAATATGTGAAAAGTACAGAAACTCTCTCTATCTCTCTCTCTCTCTCTCCCTCTAGAAGAAACTATGGAACTAAAAGAGGCAAAGGGGTTTTGCCCGCTACATGCATTGCCATGTACACCTGGGAGTGCACGTATGTGTCTACCCATATAGGATTTGACCAATTGACCTGGTGGTCCTGATCTCCGTACACCTCTGGACCGAGGTGTATGGAGATGGGCAAGACTGGAGAATGCGAGATAGTTTACATTGTGAGGAGTATATATATTAAAACAAAATTCATAATCATTGTAGATGGCCACGTCATCAACTAACATGGAGGAAAAGATTGCATGCTCATGCACGCTCTGCAAGTATCAAATCCTGCGCAAGCGTAGGATATGTAATGAGCATGTGCACAAGTACAGAGAGTTTGCTAGAGAAACCATACAAAATCTACGATATGACTCCTACGGAACGGGCATTGATTTTCGCGACATAGCACCTACATCTGAGAGAGAGAGAAAAAAGATTATGTGTGAAGGTCCGACTGATATAGAGCCAAGGATGGAAGCAGAAAAGGGCTTACAGACAAAAGACGACGGCATGGAGGAGATGTTGGATGCCTTCTTCCAGACAAGCGAGGAGAACGCTAACAAAGCAGCACCTATCTCCTGAAGACATGTTGAGGAAGTTGGCACGCGCATCAACAAATCTATGAAGGCATCAAAATATATGTGCTTCGTACTTGTCTGGCATTTTTTAATCTTTAGTCAGTGTACGGGTGGTTAGATGTAAGCGTCACTGATTTGTTTAGGTACGTAATTTACAAAAGAGATTTTCCGATTGCAACGGTGACGTGCTTGGAGAGCTTTTTAATTTAATGTGGCTGAAACAGGTTGTTGCGGGAGAAACTTCTCCCGGCTGGCAATGAAATGCCCCCCTCCAGGCCAGACGCAAAGCAACTATTGACCTCAGTTGGCTTGGACTACAACAAGATTCATGCATGTCCAAATGATTTCATTCTTTTTCGCAATGAATTCATAGATTGTCTGTCGTGTCCTAAGTGCGGAGCAATGCGCTACAAACAAGATGAAGTTGGCGAGACAGTGCCAGCTAAAGTGTTGCGGCATTTCCCTATTATTTCTAGGATAAAAAGCATGTTTCGTTGTGGTTCCATTGTAAAATTGATGCGGTGGCATTCTACGAATAGATCCACTGGTACAACATTTAGGGTGCCCGCTGATTCAAAGGCCTGGAGGCACATTGAAGATACCTGACCACATTTTAAGAGTGAACCACGCAATTTGCGTTTGGGCATGGCAATGGATGGAGTCAATCCATTTGGCTTGAGAAGCTCGTCATGGAGCAATTGGACTGTGTGCCTTATCAATTACAACCTCCCGTCGTGGCTTGCTATCGGAAGGGTCATTTGATATTAAGCTTGATTGTACTTGGTAATTTCAAGGCAAAAAACATGGATGTTTATCTAGCTCCACTAGTTGACGAGCTCCAGGAGTTATGGCATGGGATCGACATAGCAGATGCGGTTGAACCAGTAGGACAACAACATGCAAGGATCCATGGACTTCTTATGTGCACTATGCATGATTGGCCAGCATACGAAGAAGCTTCTGGTAATGGTTCTTGATTTACAAAATTCTCGCTATTCGCAAGCACTTTGCCTTGGCCTGATTCATGCTTTAATATATGCAAGGCTAACAACTTCTGGATACAATGAATGTCCAATTTGCGGGAAGTCTTTGGATGTGCGCTATTCCCTCTCTTCGAAAGACAATTTATCAAGGCCACCACCGTTATCTTCCAGATGGCCATCACTTGCGCAAAGGTCAGCTTAGTCGTGTCGAATGTCGTCCTATGCATGTACAAGAGTGGCGTCGCCGATGGGAGCAGCATGAGAGGAAACCTATTCCAGGAGTGAAACGTTTGTCCATTCTCCATACGTTGCTGTACTGGGGTGATCTACTAATTAACCATTTGCTGGATCCAATGCATATATTCAAGAATGTGGGAGAGCTCCTCTAGAAGACAATCATGGGAATGAAAGACAATCGAGCTTCACGATATGATTTGAAGTCAGTTGGAAAGATGCCAGAGCTGTGGCCTTTCACCAATGCAGCTAGCCAAACAAAACTTCCAAGAGCGCCATGGGTATTGCTAAAAAGCGAAGAGCAACAAGTTAAAAGGGTGATTTCAGAGTTCAAGACGCCAACAGGATATATGCGATGTCTCAAGACAGCATTCACCCATGACGATCAACTGTCAGGACTGAAATCACACGACTGGCATAAGTTCTTGCAATTCATTCTTCCAATTGCGATCAAGGGGTGTTTAATGGAGGAAGTGCGGACCTGCATATACAAGATTTCAGAGCTGGTGCGGTGGATCTCTTCCAAGGAGATACGGGAGGAATCTATTGTAGTCTCGCAAGGGCTAACTCCATTGAGGAAGTTTCATGATTGAGAAGTATCTACCCACGAGCTGCCTAACTATCCAAATGCACTTGCTTGTCCATGTAGTAGATGAGGTTGCAGTGGCAGGTATAGTCCACAGCCATTGGATGTTCTTTCTAGAGAGGTTCATGAGAACACTTAAGGGTTTTTTTCGCCAAAAGCACGTCCAGAGGGGAGCATGGCAGAAGGATGGCTGGTGCAAGAGTCTCTTGTCTTGACGATCGAATTTTTATTTGTGTCTGACCCAGAAATGCCTCGACTGTGGAACGATGAGGAGGATGCAAGACTAGTGGGAGAGGAGCCGCAAGGGCAAGGGGTGCCGAAGAAAATGAATGACTCCATGCGAGAAAAGATCATGAAGTTCTGTATACTAAATTCAACGCCGATGCAAAAATGGCTTGAAAGGTACGAAGAAGAGAAAGAGAGACGCAATAGGGAAGCGACACGATTTCAGGCGAAGAAGAACGACTAGAGGCTTACCCTTGCCAGACTATCTCACTCCTCTACCTGAATTCCCTACAATGGCATGGTTGGACAAGACAGTGAGAGTAGTTCGACAGATCGGGGAACCCATATCTCTAGAAGAGGAAGAGCTGGCTATTGGGTGTGACTGGAAGTATCATACATACATGGCACTGTGATCACATGGAAAGCATTTCAGAACACAAAAAATTGATAGCAGAAGAAAGACATTTGAAAGTGGGGTAATGGTTAGTTTCATGCAAAAGAGCAGGGCCAATGCCAGAGACACGAATGAGAGCACTAGCAACCTGGATTACTATGGTCTGGTGTCAGATATCCTGAAAGTCACCTTCAGGCGGTTTGAGATGTTTTTGTTGGATGTGAAGTGGTTCAAGGGGATTACTTCTTGTCGCAATGCAACGGTACGCAGAGATGGAAAAATCTTGTGCAAATAGATTCTACAAAGGTTTGGACAGATGCGAGCGATACATTTGCTCTCCCCAAACATTGTGAGAAAGTGGTCTTTTTACCGGACCCTCGAGAGCGACAATGGTGGTTTGTGGTTCAGGTTGCTCCAAGAAATAAACAAGTATTTGAAGGGCAAGAGCTCCTGGAGGAAAGTCGGTCAGATGACGTCCATACTACTGTGACATTAGATGAGATGGACGAAGGTATGGCAGAGGAAGCTGACAGATACACGAGGGATGACGCAAACGAGGCAGAATTGACACTTGTAGATGAAGATGAAATGGATGAAGACAATCTGCCAGAACGAGGTGGGGTAGAGTTATGTCTGCAATTAGAGATAGATGATGATACGGTGCAAGATCTTATCGACAATGCCTCACTCGTTGAGGCCTAGGCGTGTAAGTGTTTGTGTGAAGACGTTGATTTAAAATTAAGCTTAAAGTTAGTTTAAACAAAGGTGTTGTGACACTTTATTTTACTTTCTTTGTGCAGGACTTTAGTATGGCAGACCAGTTTCCAGATCCCGCTTCTATGAGTGCAAATGCATTTATGGGCTTGGTCACACGGATGACGCCCAGTCAGATGGCAGAGGTAGCCAGAGGCACGGGTACTACGCCTCTGGGATTCACACCCGAGGGTCCGACGCCTATGGGGCGGACGCCTATGGGGGGGGGGGGGGGAGGCCTACGGGTACGACTCCTGTGAGGTCTCCCATCATGGCCGCTTCGACACCTAGGGGTACGGCAGAGGTAGGTACGTCCTCATCTCAGGCGGACATGGTGGACGTGGTGGTTGTTGTGGAGGAGGGTCCACGGATGCTTCGACCCCTCCCCGCTCACGACCCTCGTCCTACCCAGGCACACCTCTCGACACACCTCTTGACACACCTCGGACACCTTGGGGGCACACGATCCTAGTGCCTCCAAGCTCCATACTATACAGGCAGATGGTTCTGTTGACATGGATAGAGTCGGGAGTAAGATAAGACAACGGATTCGCCAGCTCGCAGAGCTGCATTTTTTGACCAGCATTCTGACGCCTTAGCTTGAGCAGGATGAGGACAAAGTCAGTTATATAGTGGATACCATCATGAGAGAGTACCAGCCTGCTCCAGGATCAAAGGCTATTCCGAGGAGGTGGATTAAGGGTGTTACACGGGACACCGTGAAGCATTGACGAGATGCAGCTGGGCAGGCTTTCAGGACCGACTCGCCGAAGCCTTCAAGCATCCCACACAAGACGTGGCAGTAGATCAGGGAGGATGAGCGGACAACGGACACGCGGTTCAGACAGCAACGTCAGGCCGCACAGATATGACAGATGACCAAGGGGGACATCTCATCTTGGTAGCGGAAGCTTCGACACTTTCGCTATGAGTTTGTGAGTTTCTAATCCAATCCTAGCTATGGCGTTTTTTAAAACGTGATGAATCATGTATTCTTATTACTTTGATTTTTGTATAAACGGAGAATCTTGCGATACATCAAGCCCCGACATGCCCGGAGGAGACAGATGGATATCGCATAGGTATCTATGAAGTATTGAATGATCTTGATGCTTCAGGAGAGCTTGTAGACTAGGAGGCCTCAGAGTCTCGCTGATCACTTGAAGTGAGACGTTAATATGTGTGAGTTGATTTAATTAAATAAGTATATGTGAAGTAATATCAATACTAATTTTGTGACTTGTCCTATGTACAGGTTGTGACGCCTAGTCATCAGTGGATTTCATATATATGCTTTGTGAGACACAGACACACTTCTGTGTCTCTTTTTTATATAGACATATATGGTTATGGTTATTGTTCAGACAATTATAGTTTTCCTTATGGTTATGGTTATTGTCATTGTCATTGTATAGACATGGTTATTTCTCCTATTCTTGTATAGACATGGTTATGGTTCTTGTTTTGTTTATGGTTATGTTTAACTTTCGGGTTATGCTTATGGTTATTGTTAATTTTGTTTATGGTTATGGTTATCTGCATTATGGTTTTGATCAAAGTGGTTATGGCCGGTTATGGTTTTGTAGAAATTAAGTTCGTTATGGTTATGGTTTTAAGTTGGTACGGTTATGGTTTTGCACAAAGTTCATTTCATTTCTTTCATTGGCCTTAAATCTCATGTGAGATCCTACATGGATAGCATGTAGGAGGCGTATACATGATATGGTATTTTTTGAAAAGTTTATGTAAAAACGAAGGGAACACAGCCGAAATTTCTGCGGGAGCACTGTTGATTTTGGTGTTGTTGGCTTTCTTGGGCAGAGGACAGGCAGTCTGGGTGTGGCTATGTCCATCTTTTCACTGGGCATACGCCAGGTTGCCTATCCTCTTCCCAAGAATTTTTTTTTCTGTTATGGTCGTCGCTATATGCGTCGCTAAGCCTGTGGAAATATGCGTCAATAATATTACCTTTCGACGCGTATATCGACACATATAGCGACGGTTTTTTAGGGACGCGTATATCGACGAGCCTTTTGATGGGATGCGTCGAAACCTGCGTCGAAGGTCCCCTTTTTTGTTGTAGTGGTATTAACACCTGCTGCACACAATGTGACAACATGAACCGACACCGTCTGCAAATGAAAAAAGCCTATTGAAATTCCAAGGTACCAAAGTAATACCAATACCATCTATCATTCATAAGAATAGTATATACACGTGCCGCGGACAGTATGACAACCAAGACAGTTAATGACAGCCGTAAAAAAAACATCCTACCACACTATGATCAAGCAGTATACGCCTAAGGCAAGGTATTTTGAGCAAGGTATGAACTGCCACCATGCTATTGTTCGATAGACATTTACCACTTTTACTGTGCCAACTAATAACAATTCAATGCTCAATGTAGAACTACAACAAAAATTTCCAACACAACCAGTAGCGAGGCAAGCAAGGGTAGAAAAAAACCTGAGACACCTAAGTAGTGAGCTCCATAGCTCCCATTGTAAAGGAAGCAATCAATCTTCTAAAAAAAACACGACAGAACAACACTGGCTAAGTGAGGGGCAGAGATGCGGCCTCACCTGTTTAAATAGTGAAAGGAGAAGGGACTACCAGTCCTCTGAGCGGGAGTCATGAGTGAGCCGGGCCGCCTTCCTGAAGAGTGTGTGTGTGTGTGTGGTAGCTCTAATCGTCACGCAGATACCCATGAGTGGGGAGATCCACAACAGAGCAGGAGAGACCACCTTCACGGTGTAATGAACAAGGAGAACATGGTCATGCTCGGCACGCCAGAGAGATATTTTCTTTATCCTTAGTTTAATAATCAAGGGCTATGTCCCATGGTCTCTAAAAAATAATGGCATTTTTGAAGTAGTAACGCTAAAGTGACCCAGCTGTTTCCGGGTTAGATCAAAGTGGTGGTGGTGGGGGGGGGGGGGGGGGGGGGGGGTTTATTTTTGAAAACAAAAAGAATACCATAGTACCACTGTGTGTGTGCGTGTGTGTGTGTGTGTGTGTGTGTGTGAGAGAGAGAGAGAGAGAGAGAGAGAGAGAGAGAGAGAGAGAGGGAGAAGGGATATTTAACTCATACTCTTTTCATAAGAACACACATTTTTGTATGTAAAAATCCTAGATCCTAAACCGATGCAAGCACAAACGCATCACTCTCATGAGACTTGATGTACTTTGGCCACATCAAAGTAAAAATGGAAGTTTGTGCCCACATTGATAAGCCTTAATATTATTGTCTCCCCATGTACCGCATTGTACACCACAGTCCCTATATGTAGGAAGTGTTACAACCTATGAATTACTATATAGTAATCACTTACACTAAATTACTTGAGAGCAAATGTGTAGCAACGATTACTATGTAGGAAATGCTACAGGCCATGCCTTACTATACATTAATCACAAAGAAACTCCTTTTTTTTTAATGATCCATCTAGCAAGAATATTAGATTACTATATAGCGAATTGTAGGAAGTATGATTTTACTAGTTCTATCTAGCAAGTACATAGCAAGGCCTCACTTTTGCTAGTTGCATCTCTTATATTTGCTATAAATTTGTTAGTTCAATCTAGAAAATCAATGAAATAGGATGAAATTTTCTAGGTAGCAATTGGTCTAAAGCTCCTTGTGTGTGTGTGTGTGTGTGTGAGAGAGAGAGAGAGAGAGAGAGAGGGAGGGGGGGAGAGAGAGAGAGAGAGAGAGAGAGAGAGAGAGAGAGAGAGAGGGCAGCTTTTGCTGTTGAACATCGTATTGTTCACATCATATCGTTCACACTGCACGAATTGATGGACAACAAGTCGAACACACATCTATCTGTGTGTGTGTGTGTGTGTGTGTATGTCTCTCTCTCTCTCTCTCTCTATCTCTCTCTCTCTCTCTCTCTCTCTAGTTTTGCACACATGCACACTCCATGAACCTGATGGACATTAGGTCTCGACTCTCTTCCCATTCCCATGCGAATCCCGAAGCTCTGAACTCATTAAATGGGAGCAAATCGTGATGCTGTTGTAGTGATCCTTGGCGAAGAAAGGAGAGATTGACACATGGGTGGTCTCTTTGGCCTCTAAAAGTTTATGTGGCTTCATGTATAGTATAGAATAAAAACTCTCTTCTTTTGCCCCCCCCCCCCCCCCCCCCCCCTCTCTCTGATCTCTCTCTCTCTCTCTCTCTCTCTCTCTCTCTCTCTCTCTCTCACCCCCACACACACACACACACACACACACACACACACATGCTCACAGATTTTTGAGGTCAAAACTTGTCGAGTAAATCTTTGATATCTCTTTGACTGAATAAAAAGAGAAAACTATAAGAACCATTAAGTGTGGTGAATTGATTATCACAAATCCCTGTGATTTTTTCTAAGTGCTCATCTAAGCTTGAGTTACATAAAAACCAAAAAATTACAAAGAGCCTTGGCACATCCTTTGAATAGAGTTATCCAAGAAAAAAATACAGCAGAGGTGATCCAACCAACCTTATATCTTAACCTTATTACAATGTAATCTCAACGAGTACGCTTCTAGAACAACATTAGAGTCCAGGGGCTCACACTTTCCCTCTTAAATTAAAGACTTCTCATGTTAGAGATTTGAGGTCTCTTGATGTGTTCCCATGATATTAAACCTCTCTCTCTCTCTCTATCTCTCTCTCTCTCTATCTCTCTCTCTCTACCCACACTCATACTACCACTATTGGCATTCTCATAGACCGAGCATTGGAGCTAGGGAGATCTAGACGACCGCGATTGAGGAGAGGAGCTACACAGTATCGACGAACATTACAGCAGAGGATTTGAGCCATACTTTCTTGATGTCGAGAGTGCGGATGAGGATGGATCTCTACCATATCTATCTTTCCTCCCCCCTTCTCTCATTGTACTACACAGTGTATTGGGCACCTTTTGTATTAGATGGCACATCCATACAACCCTACTTTGTAGTAGTTGATTTTTTGTTTCAATTCTTTTTTTATTTCGAACATGTATCAAATTTACTATGTTGTAACAGCTTGGTCTCATAGGTCATTCTGGCCTTTTGAAGACGTTAATATATCATTTCATTTCTCACCTTCAACAAAAAACGCAGCCATTTTTTTACCTAATAGACAGTAGTTCACTCTTTTGATCATAACTTCTTCATCCGAACCCCGATTTGAGTGATCTATATCCTCAATCAAAGAGCATGATGCCCTGTATGCATTGATGTAAAGACATAAATTTTTAGAGTTATGAAAGGTGGTTTTGTAGCAGCATATCTGAAGTGAAAAGGTACAAGAAAGTTGAGTCTCATCTCTTATTTTACATACAATGTCTTTTGGCACTCACAAGGGTTCTTCTTCAACAAGGTCCACAACCATTGTGGAAAATGATCCAAAATCTCCTAAGTGTGGAAATAGCAGCACAACTACCCAATCAATGACATCGAAAACCATGATCATGGCATACTTCGTAAACAAACAAAGCAAAGACTTACCGGCATTTGCAATGGAGAATGGCAGACTAAGGGTACTTGTGGTTGAAAATGAGAATCTCAAGAGGACACAACACGTTTGATGCAACTTGAAGATAAAGTCAAGAAATGTAAACGCTCTCTTGTGGACTTGAATGCTTTGAAGGAGCACATGAGCAAAGTAGAGCATTACCATGTATTGAAAGAGGAGAAATTTGACACCATGAACCAGGATGTACGTGACATGAAAAATGTATGCACAAAAAAGTCTTGGGCTACTATATGTGGTAGCAATGTGGTTCCTAATTCCTCACTCATGCAAGCTATGGTTCAAACAAAGAATGTTGAGAATGTGGATGTGGAGGACTTGAAGGAACGGGAGCGATGCTCCAAGAACATCAAGTTATTCATGGAATCCCCGAAGAGAAGTTAGAGACACCTACTTCTCTTGCCATTGTTATCAAAGATTTCTTCAAAACCCACTTTGGCATGTCTAGAGTTATGGTCTATGGAACACATAGAGTGGGGAAACAAGAAGCTTCTCGCTCGAAGAACGGCCAATTGTATGCACCATGCTAGATGAGACCAAACGAAAGATTATCCTTGATTAATAATGGATCTATTTGAAGGATACAAAATGTTTTCTATGTGAAGATCGCACTATTAAGCAACAAAATATGCATTGAAAGGCATATGAGAAAAAGAATAAGAGAAAAAAGGAGATCTCTGATGAAGAAAATATTCCCAGTGAGGAGGAAAATCCCTCGAGCAAATAGAAATGCGTGACCTATGAGACCGAGTCACAATTGAAAATATGCTTTGGGAATTGTAATGGATACCCATGGAATGCGGGTGTTGGCATTGATGAACTAACAAGCAAAGATGATGTTGTACTTCTTGTTGAAACTTGGGAGTATGATACAGAAAGGATTAACAGCTTGGAGGATTACAATGTACATTCATTGATGTGGTCAAAGAATCTCCAGTATCGAAGAGGGAAAAGAGGGGTAGCATGCATGGTTAAATCATGATCGGAAGATTTTGTATCAATTGTGAAAGATGACAAGTACAAACGTTAGCTATGGCTGAAAATTATGCTACCAAAAAGAGCACCTATGTAGCCAGTTGCTACATTCTTCATCATGATTCCCCCTTTTATGCTTGCATAGATAGATATCAACCATTTTTTGATTTAGAAGAGGACATTGCTTATTTCAAAGGAGAAGGTGATGTTATTGTATTTGTGGATATGAATGCTAGCACAAAAACATTGCAACATGACACTCAACGATTCGATATGCCATACATTTCAAGGGAGTTAGAGAAAGCTCATTTGTATGATCGTACTTCAATGGATGAGAAAGAGCCAGATCACTATGGAAAGTTACTTTTACACATCATTGTGTAATAGCACGGGTATGCTCATTGCCAATGGTGTATCTTTGTGGAGTGGAACCAATGGATTTACATGTAGGAAACATAATGGGGAGAGTGTGATTGACTATATGCTACTCTCCGAAGCCATCATGTATCGCATAAAGAGTTTTATGTTTGCCCAATGGACCCCGGAATATAACCATCGGACCTTATGTATTGACCTTTCATGTAGAGAAGAAACTAAGCTTGATAATCTCAACCAAAGGGAAGAGAAATTATCACTATGTATGGATTTAAAGGTAGTGCTTCCACGTGTCTATGGCATGTTGAATAGCTAAAAGATCTTTTCGTATATGCCCAACACCCGTTCATGGTCATTGACCCTTCGTATCTCATATTCTATGGCATGCCCTTCTTGAAGAAAAAATGCTCCAAGGAAATCACCACAAGCATCACATTGGACCTCAAATGGGTTTGTAATTTGGTACCCTCAAAAACCTTAGTCATTAGTCTTCTTTATCTTTAAAAATTAGTTCTCAAGCAGCCACACCCGTGGTTTAGACACTATTGATTGCAAAGACTAGTAGAGAGGGCCTAAGATTTCTCGGTTGGCTATTGTTCCTGTTGAGCTTGCTCGTAGCTCAATAATGGTTAAGCCAAAGGCAAGCTCCGAGAGACTCCATTATTAAGGCTATAGTTTCCAAACGGTGTACCTCGAACTAAGTCCTTCTCAACCAAGATAATAGATCCATGTCCCACTCAAGCAAAAAAAAAGAAATTAATAGCTCTAATACCAATGTAATGGAAATGACCTATGAACTTTGAGAATAGATTAAGAGAATCAGACTCAAAAAAATTTTGAGACTACTTTGAGAGCATAGAGGGTGAACTTAATTAGCAATAGCAACATAGCCATACATTTAACTAACCTGGCATAAACAATGCTTTTGAGAGAGAGAGAGAGAGAGAGAGAGAGAGAGAGAGAGAGAGAGAGAGAGAGAGAGAGAGAGAGAGAGAGAGAGAGAATTTGACAACAGTTGAGGATGGGATACATGTGGAGTCGGTCCCCCCTCCGATAGGCTTTTCTATTATAGATTCTCCCATCAAGAGAGACTTGCTACAATACAATCTTTGTGTTCCTTGTGACCTAGATGATGCAATGAAGATAGAAAGCTTCAAGCATCACGAGTATAAGATAACCTTTGTAAAAGCATTATCCATCCCCGGCCTCAGTCCCAAGGCCTCAGACACCTTCAAAGGTGGAGAGAGCTAGCGGGGAATGAGGGTAGGCAAGAGGAAGAAGAAGCATTCATAGAAGAAAGAAATAGTTTCTCACTTATCATCACCATTCTTTCTTAGCATAGCATAATAGCATAGTAATGAAGATGAAGAAGATGGAAATATTAAGCATTGAATTATGTCTCTTGGTTGGATTTTCATTCCATCGCCAAGAGTGTTGATGTAGGCTCTCAACTTCTCATCAAACTTGGAGAAGGAGATGGAGCTCTTGCACTTTTCACCTTACAAAATTACAATGAGTGTGTGTGTGTGTGTGTGTGTGTGTGTGTTTTTGTGGGAGAGTATACCCCCCATGCTAGCCCCCTCCTTGCTTAAGTTGACCCCCCCTTCTAGATCTTGGTGGAAGCTCATAGGACCTCTTCAATCCTAGCCAATCAATTGCAAAGTGCATATGAAGCAAGCATGGTAGCCTTGAGACAAGTATCCCCCTTTCCCCTTTGAGAGAGAGGACTCATTAGACGCGTGAGAGGCCAACCATAGGCTTTAGGCACACTATGAGGGAAACCTTAGCTAGGGTCTTGACATGTGTCCCATTTGCCTCTTTGAGCAAGGGGTGTTCTTAGATGCAGAAGGAGTTAGTCAACACACCCCCCTAGGCTCAATATTGACATTTTGGAACACTTTAATCCCCTCTAGCACCTTAGTCATGAAGCACCTTGATCATGAATCATCTCAAGAACCTTAGTCATGAAGCACCTCAAGCACCTTAGTCAGCAAGCACGACAAGCACCGCAAAAACCTTAGTCAGCAAGCACCTCAAGGACGGCCCTAGCTTGACTAAGGTCAAAGGACCTTTTAACACTAGCCTTTGGAGGTCTTTAATGAAGCTAAACCTAAGGTCTTTAACCTCCATTGGGTAGCATTGCTCTTTGATAGACCATCTTTCGTTTGGGCCCCTTTTATCTTGGCCCTATGTTGAGACATATCCATAAGTACATGTCTATATTCTAACCCTTTTTCCCATTTATTTTCCCACATTAAATGATCAGTTTAATATGAGAAAATAATTTGGGTTGGTTAGATATTAGATTTTATGACATATGTCTCCCCAAGTCAAACTAGAAATAGCATTATCTTCACCTTGATATTGTTTATCTCATGAGTCTCCTATGGTTTTAGGACCCATGACATCGTAGATTTTAGACTCTTGTTTATATCTACATCCATGTTGGTCATAATATATTCTCGTCTGATCACAACATTGAAGCTTGACTTTTGATGGGTGAGAGTTTGACTCTAGATATATTTTTGGGTTCACTTGGGTAATGTAATTTAGCTCTGGAGAGGATGGGAATAAAAGATTCTCTCCTCTGAGATAAACCATCCTTCCTAATCTAAGACTAGGAATAATTCTATGAGCTGGTATGCAGGCCTTTCAAACACTCGTCGTCTCTTCTTGTACACCTTCCCTTTTTGGTCTACATAGTGTGCGTATGAATTATGTGTTCCATACAATATTAACAACATTTGCTTTGATGTATCCCTTAGACTCATAAATGATTGCACACTATTGGTTGTGGATGCAAAATCACTTGCAAGTCTATCACTCTTTTTGGATTTGCTGATAGCTGGATACTTTGACTAAATTCACGCATGAATTTGTTATTCAGAGGTTCCAATTTAGGCTATTTACACGCCTCTACATCTTCATGCAGATTTTAACCTTAAGACACTTTAAATGGTTCTTCTTATGGTATTGTAGGATCATTTCATTGCGTAAAAAATGAAAATTTAGACGCACTTACATCAAAATTTGCATTTCCAATTTGCTCCGTGTTTCACTGTGCAATTTCTATGTCCTTGTTTTGTCAGGGTTCTTGGGACAATTCTCTTGAAAATATCCACCTTTTCTTCCACAATCTGAGCAATACACCATTATGGGTGGTACTCAAATTGGCTCATCTCTCAAGACTTGTTGAGAATGTTTTTCTTTTGTGTTGGCCAAGTTCATCATCCTCTTTCAGAACACTTAGCATTAGGCTGTAGATTGCTCTATCTTGACCTTCATACTACCTTTGACCTGGTTCTTCAATTAGAGTTGCTTATATTTGCTGATTTGTTGGGTTTTCCATCTATGGCTCTTGATTGTAGACTTGACCATTGTAGTCTATGTATAATGATCCTAATTGAATATGTACCAAATGAATGGTTTGTTGGCTTGTGCAGATTTTTGAATAGCCACTTGGGTAAAAAAAATTAGCTTCTATGTGCACTTCGTCTTTGAGCTTGCAATTCCTGGCTCCACCAAAGTCTCTAAACATCTTAGAGTTCTTTGGATTTGGATTCACTCTAATCATTAGAATATTGGCTCTTGAGCTAATTTTACTTCTCATCAGATACCTATGTTCCTCTAAATGAGCATACAAGATTTTATGTCCACTGTAGCCATACAGCTGTAAGATTTTCTCTTATGTATTTGTGCTTGTGCTACTACTACAACTGGCTACCTCTGGTACACTAGGACTTTTTGATTGGATTGAGCCCATGCTATGCTTGGTATTTAACATTGTCCCCTAGTAGACTTTATTATTGTATGGACAAATTCCTCCTACTCAAGTTGAAAAGATTGCTTGTGCCAAAGAAATTCTGTAGTTGAATGCTTTCAAAACACACAAGAGTTGGGAAATTCTAGCACGAATGTGTTATGATTGACTTCAATCCAATTAAATGGTAAAAAGCTAAGCTCTTGATAGCTTAATCTACAGTCACATGTGCCCTTGGTCTTTAGATCGTGCACATATGTCTCTCATAGAGCTACTTTGACCTCGTTTGTCCTGCTACACATGTTTGTCTATTTGTTTAGGTTTTTGTATCTTCATCGTACTTCAAAAACGTGGATTGCAAAAGGAAACCCAGTGGGTCTTGATTCATATATTACATCACCCATATTTCCCCCAAATACAAAACTATGTTCTTTGGTGAAAGAGGAAACTGTACTCACACTTACATGCTTGAGCCTATCCCCTTGCCGGAGATAAGTACTATCACAGCCATTACAAAGCTCCCATTCTCTTCGATGCAAGACAGGGCATTGGGGCAATGGAGAAGACACAAATCTACTCTACACATTATGCTCACTGCAAGCTAGAGAGTCTGAGTATCACACACTATCAGAGTGCTCAACTTTTGGTCACATCCAAACTTGCTACTCTCACATTTTCAGCCATGACTTAGACCACAAGTGTGGGATCTTTATTGTGACTCTCATCAACACAATTTTGGAGCATCGAGAGACCCTCATCAGCCATACACATACTACATCACATGTAAATCTGGTCCCATAGGTCATATTTGACCTCCGAGGACTATAATAAAATCTCTCTCTCTCTCTCTCTCTCTCTCTCTCTCTCTCTCTCTCTCTCTCTCTCTCTCTCTCTCTCTCACACACACACACACACACACACACACACACACACACACACAAATCCACCTTCTCAATTGTATTTTTGTTCTGTTACATCAAAAGTTCACTCTCCCTCTTCTTTCTCTCTCTCGAACGCACATACACAAACATGCACACCTCAACAAAAGAAATGTTGTGTGTAGACATTTGTACATGTGCAAGGACAAGTGCAAATGAATACCTGGATTGATGGAGGCATGTTGAAGCTCATATCTTAGATACCTACTTTATTTTTACACATAAAAAAACAACACTAGTTATTGTGGACTCTACTCAGGTGATATTTGCATCTTTTGAATGTGAGTTACTACAACGCAATGGCTCAATAGTGATGATTGAATGCAAAGAGAATTGTGATAGTTGATAGTGTTACCATATACATGGTGTAGTGATGTGTGTGAATACACTTAGGACCACCGAGACATTTATTCCCACACTAGCAGGTTTTTCCCCCGTGCATTGTATATACGCCCATCACTCTAGGGCTTATATATTTACATTGCTTACGAAGTAATACACTCTTCGTTGTGTTCCTTTAGCTTTCTTCATCTTCTCCAAGATGTGTGTGTTTTCTTGCAACCCTAATTCCAACAATTGGTATCAGAAAAGGTTGCATACTCTTGAGCTTAGTTGCCAACAGCTCTAGTATACACTTGCTCACTTTCTCAAATTTCTATGAGCTTTGGTGATTCAACCTCATTTCAGCCTCCGTTTCTACTACAGATTATACTACCTAGGCTATTTCATCATTTTGTGCAAAACTTCTGTCAATGTTGTTTTTTTCATAACATGTTCCTCATAGTCTCCTATGGTTTGTGATATATAGCACATGTTGTTTCCCCCTCTGTTTCTCCTTTTTTTTGCAGTTTTCACATCAGGTGCAACATTCTCCATGGGTAACAACAACACAGATGTGTTCAAGATGTTTTCTGCTGCTGAGAGGACAGATTGGATGGGGACAATTACCCTATGTGGGCTTACATGATGCAACATGTCATCAAAGGGTGTCTGGAATATTGTGTAGGGCATTGATGCACGTCGTAGTTCTAAGGATGTAGGCGACGTTGAGGATCTTGTAGGTTTTGGTGGCAGAATTGATGTTGCGAGAGCTATTTTTCCTATAGATAAGCAATCTTGTTGGGATGTAAAAGATGCACAAGCTCATGCATTGAATGCATTGTCTGTAAAGCGCACTATTACTCCTCACATTTGTTTACCAAAATCTGCAAAACAAGCTTGCGATATTCCAGCTCGTCTTTATGCAAGCCACAATGGGGCTAAAATTGCATTATTTCATAAAGAGCTGGAGTCAAATATTATGCATGAGGAAGATGACATGGACACTTTTCTTAGTGTCAAGGATACCAATGATCAACTTATTTTTGTAGGCGAAGTTATTTCTGACAGCTCCCTTGTGCAAACTTTCTTGATGCCTTACCAAATTTTGCTAGTACTTGGAGACATATGACCCAAGGAAATCCTGAAGTTGTCAAGTTTGATGCATTATACATATTGATGTTGCAAGAGTCACTTTCCAGAAAAAAAGACTAGACAGGGTGCAAATGAGCAGGTCTTTTCTCATAGTTCTTTTGTGAGTGGTAAATCGCTTGTTCCTAATGCTTTTGCTGGCAGCAATTCATCTCAAAATTCTGGTGATAAGGGAAAAAAGAAGATATATTTCCATTATCGTAAAGCTAATGATTTGATCAACCAATGTCCTAAATTGAAGGCCAAAGAGGCTAAGAGGAAAGAGGTTGGTTCCACTACTTATGATGATTCCACTACAAATGCAACTATTGTTGAGTCTTCTATGAAAGGAGACTATGATGCTGATGTTTATGTAGAATGGGCTTTTAGTGCATAGTGTACGTATGATCTTGTTGTGCATGATGCATGCATGTTAGTTGTTGCTGCAGATTCACATGTGTGGTATTTTGACAGTGATGCTACAAAGCACATTACCTCACATCATAATTTGTTCACCTCTCTTGATTTTGTCCCTCATGGGAATTCAGTAATTTGTGCCAACAATGCCTCTTATCCGGTTCAGGGAGTTGGAAAGATTATACTTACTACTGAAAATGGTTGTTCTTTCACACTTGTTAATGCATTGTATGTACATGGGATCAAGAAGAATCTTTTGTTTGTATCTGCACTTTCTAGACTTGGACTTGTAGTCAAATTTCTGGATAATAGATGCAAAGTACATGATCTTAGTTTCAATGATGAAATTGTTGCATCTGGAATTTTGCAAATGCAGTTGTGGATTCTAAGGCTATTTTAGATGCAAAACATTGGTATGCATGTTTTGGACATCATAATTTTTCTAGTTTGTTGCATTTGCAAAAATCTCATGCGGTTTCTTCTTTGCCACCTCTTGAAGAACCTGCGAAACATGTTTGTGGAGGTTGTATTTTGGGTAAGATGTTGTATTCCAAGTTTCCAAAGGATGGTTCAATTAGGGCCACATGCAGGTTGAAACTTATGCATAGTGATGTTTGTAGGCCCATGCAAACTCTGTCCTTGGTAAATTACCTTTACTTCATGACTTTCATTGATGATTACTCTAGGCATGCATGGGTATATCTTCTCAAAGTGTAGAGTGAAGTAATTATGTGCTTGAAACAATTTTTGGCTATGGCCGAAAATGTCTTGAAATGTACTATGGGCACCCTCTGTTCTGATCAAGGCGGGGAGTATATGTCTCATGAATTTAATGCATTTCTGGCTAGTCGTGGGATAAAACACCAATATAAAGTGCCTTATACGCCTCTGCAAAATGGTGTTGCTGAGAGGAAAAATAAATCACTTACGGAAATGGCACGATGTATGATCAAAAGTCAAGCTTTGTCGCATTCGTTTTGACTTAAGGCCATCATGCGTGTCACGTATGTACTTAACATGTGTCCTACAAAATATTTGAAGTCTATGACTCCATATAAAGCATGGCATGATAGAAATCCTTCTATTGAGCACATGTATGTTGTTGGTTGTTTGGCATATGCTTTGGTGCCACAAATGCAGCATAGAAAATTGGACGATAAGGCTATCAAATGTATTTTTGTTGGTTATAGTGCTGAAAGAAAAGGTTATATGTTTTGTATCATCCACAAACAAAGCGTATCTTGGTCTCATGGGCAGTTGTGTATGGAATATTTTGTTCATCCCTTGCTGCCATGTACTAGAGACAATAATGTAAGCTCATAGGACATTTATGACACTTTGTTGCCTCTTTTAAATGGTGAGTGTTTGAATGTAAACTCCAATGAGGAAAAGGTACATCCTAAGGGGGTTTCTGAAAATGTTACAAGTGAGCCTATTAGTGATGCAAATGTACATGATGTACTTGATGAGGAAAGGGTTGAGAATCAGTAGGATAGAGGTATGCCTAAATCACTGATGCATACTTTCCATAGCACTAAATTGGATGCACCTTTGTCGAGTCGTACTTTTTTAGGTTCTTGACATGCATCTTATGAATCATATTCTTATGCTTTGACTGTGTCTAGCTTATGTGATGTTGAGGAACCTCTATCTTTTAATGAAGCACAAAATACAAAAAACAAGATGGCTGCCATGAAATCAAAATATGATGCACTTGGAAAAAATGATAGATGGACTTTATGTGATTTGCCTCTTAGCAAAAAGAACATTGGTACAAAGTGGATTTACAAGTTGACAAAGGGGGTTTACAAGTTAAAACGCAAGCCGAATGGTGCGATTGATCACTAAAATGCTCAACTTGTTGCAAAAGGTTATGCACATCATAAAGGCATATATTATGAAGAGACTTTTCTCCCACTTGTCGTATGACTACTTTGCATCTTCTATATGCACTGAAAGCTCATTGGTTGGGATGAACATCAATTAGAAATTGTTACTGCTTTCTTGAATGGTGACATATTTGAGCAAGTTTATGTAACATAGCCTTATGGTTTTGTCAATAAAGGAAAAGAGGATAAATTATGCAAATGTAAGAAAGATTTGTATGGGTCAAATCAATCTCCTTGTGCTTGGTATGAGAAGACTAACACTCATTTGTTCAAACAAGGCTTTCGTAACATTCCAGGAGAAAGGACAATGTATATAAAGTGCGAGGGTGATGTACTTCTCATTGTTGTTCTCTATGTGGATGATTTGTTGATCACTAGACCAAATGAGATATATATTGATAAATTTAAGGATGATTTGAATGCTACTTTCAAGATGAAATATTTGGGGTTGTTGCATCATTACTTGGGTATACAGTTTAAGCAATGTGATGGTGGTATTGCCTTGTGTCAGAAAAGTTACATAGAGATATTGCTATGTAAGTTTGGACTTGAGGATTTCAAACCTCTTGTCACTCCCATGGAAACATGTTTGAAATTGAGTTTTCATGATGGGGGTGATTGTGCAAATGTCACTCTTGACCAAATTATTGTGGATGCCTCAATTATGTACACAAGAGGAGGTCAGATATTCAATTTTTTCATTCTTACAGGTCAACAAATTTATGCATAGTCCAAGGTCTAAGAATTGGTAGGCTATCAAGAGTATTTTTTGCTATTTGAGTGGCACTTTACATCCTGGCTTGTTTTATCCCAAGGGGGAATCATTGCTTCCAAATTTACATTATTTTTTGGACTCGGCTTAGGCTGGTTGTTTTGACACAGGAGTGTCCACAAGTGGTTCTTGTTTGATGCTTGGTAGTTCATGTATCTCATGGTTGTGCAAGAGCAACCTACTGTGGCCACTTCCACTTGTGAGGGTGAGTACAGGGCAGTCTTCACAGCTACAGTTGAGTGTGTATGGATCAAATGCCTTCTGGCTGATTGTGGGGTGAGTATAGGGTAGTATTCATAGCTACGGTTGAGTGTGTGGCTCAAACGCCTTCTGGCTGATTAGGGTGTTGGATAGTACACTGCCAACACTATCTACATTGACAGTTAGAGCACATTGGTAGTTGGGAGGAAGACAATTTTCCATGCTCTCACAAAGCACATTGAGGTGGATTACCACTATGTTAGAGAGAGGCTCTCAACAAGAGATATCAGCTTGGCTTATGTGCCAACACAAGACAACCTTGCATATCTTTTCACAAAGGCATTGTCTCGTGAGAAGTTTGAAGCTTTTTGCAAAGCTTTGGGCTTACTCCCCTTTGTGGAGTGATCATGTCCTTAGGGCATGGCACTTCTCTTTAATCTATGTGCAAGCTCTTGCTTACCACATCACTCCTAGGGGGGATTTGTTACCATGTACATGTGGTAGTGATGTGTGTGAATACACAAGCTAGGACCACAGAGGCATTTTTTCCCTCACTACGAGGTTTTTCCCCCCATGCATTGTATATAGGCCCATCAATCTAGGGCTTCTATCTTTCCATTGCACACTAAGTAATATACTCTTTGTTGTGTGCCTTCAGCTTCCATTGTCTTCTCCAAGCTGTGTGTGTTTTCTTGCAACCCTAATTCCAAAAAATAGCTCATATTATGTTGGTTATATACTAAGCCTTAAGCATTTCACAAAGGCAGGATACACCATAGGTGAATCAAGCAATTGTATGTGCTATCTAGAGTGAAACAAAAGGTGTTTCATTCAATCCTAAATTAATTTGGAGTAGGACTTTGGTGCGAGTCAAACACCGCATAGTAATGTCTAGTGGCCCACCCCCAGACTACCTCTAGAGTAGGATGCACCATTAGGTCAAACCTTGTAGGTAGTTTCTAACTAGCCTACACACACCACGTGCTAGTAGAAAGCACCAAAGGAAAATCAAAAGGCACACAGGAGCATTTACGTTTTAAAATTTTTATTATTTTTGATACACATAAGTGGAAATATTAACCACCTACTGGGGAGTGTCAAGGGAAATGGGAGAGTTGTAGAGCGAGAGAGAGAGAGAGAGAGAGAGAGAGAGAGAGAGAGAGAGAGAGAGAGAGAGAGTGGCGAGGAAGGAGGTCAATAGAGCTCTATCAAAGTGTGGGTAGGTGTGTAAGTATAGCTAGCTAAGAGGTGTGGGTAGCTATTAGCACAAGAAGGCGATCGAAAGTGTATCAATCATGTCCACTTTTTTTCTTACACAACTTATATTTTGATCGATACGCTTTTGATTGAAACATATGTTAATCAATATTTATTTCGATCAAAAGGATATAAAAGATTCACAATTTATATGAACATACATGAATATTTGCATATCATCCAATCTACTTTCATAACCTTTAGTCAGGATCAATCTCGAGTTTACCCTTAAATTAAGGAGACATTTGTTAGAAGCTGGACACACCCCACGGCATCTAACTACTCGGCGGACTATTATCTTTGTAATCATTCATTGAGGAAAACCCGATCTTTCACCTTGTAAATATTGGGACTTACAGAAGTTTCCGGATTGTATCCTAGTTTTGATAGTTAGATTGAGTAGATGGTTGATTTTGGAACTTTAGGGTTTGAGAAGTTGTAAGATATATATACTACTTTTTGACCTTAATGAAAAAAAACCTTTTGTCATTTTAAAAACAAGTTTGAAGTCTGTGAGTGAGCGTACTATGTACGAGAGAGAGAGAGTGTGAGCTTCGTCTTGACGCTACGAGTGCTACGGTGGTCGTAATCGAGTGCGGAGAACTGCAGCGTGTTGCCTCCGACTAGAGCTACGCGCTGATATCAACATTGCGCGCGTACCGTCCGGCTTTGCGAGCTCCTTCTACGAGCTTCATCGGTTGTTTGGGTGAGCATACGTTGTCCGATTTTGCTTTGCAGCATATCCACGCATTCACATTGAGTAGAACTACACATTAGGCATCCTACGTGTTTCTGCAACGGGTGTTTTGGGTCGTGATTTTGGTTCATAGACCTTAGGGAGAGCAACCTATTGGTATTATTAGGGTCTCCTTCAAGTTCTATGGTGTTTCGAGATTGTTTGATGAGTGTTCGGCTCTAGAAAGTGTTGTAGGAAGTTTCCTCTTTTGCACTCTTGAAGGCTGTGACTTTGACAATTGGTAGAGACCTCTGTATTAGTTAGGAGTCGGTCGAGTGTAGGTTGACACCTTATGCTTGCTTCCACGCACCTACGGGTCGAGGTTCGTCCTTAGCTGACATTACATGTTAGGTGAGTTATCGCTGTGCTGACGTCCGTCGCGGCGTATCCGTCCAACAACATTGTTCTTTAAAGAAGGTTGTTTTTAGAACCAAAAAGAAATGTTTAACCAGAAACCTTACCATCTCCATGGCATCCCCAAGGTCTGAAAGAACACAAAGAAGGAGGAGGAGGAGGAGGAGGGATGCACACAAGCTTCTTATTCTCTATTATGCAAGGAGCCTATGAGGGTTTTGTTGCTATGGTCTATTTTGCTACTGGGGCAATGCTATGATCTGATTTCCAAAGGTATGCAAGGGGGAAGATTAAGGTATGCCAAATATGCAATGTGTTTTGTTGTGCAAGGTATGCAAGGTTTTGATGAGGCATGAGTTGGTGATGATAGAGGATTATTTTTTAGTAATAGAGCGTGTAGGTAGAATCTATAACTTAATTACTAGTTTAGGAAGCTCTCGAACACAAAGATTCAACTTATGAAATGAGCTAAAAAAAATTTTACAATGAGTTTTATATTGGGTTCCTTTTTTAAAAATTTATTAAATATTAAGATTTGTTGCCTATCCTTGCCCATGTTGTCGTCTTGTGGTGAGCTACCTTGCCCATCTTGTCGATGGAAGTTCTTGTAAGCATGAGATGCATGGTACACCATGGCTTGTTAGGCATTGACCATATGTGTACTCCACTATGTGCATTATATGAGCATTCACCATATAGTGGGTGAAGGTAGCTATGATTTCATTGAATTTCTTTACTTCCTCATCACTTATGTATCTTTCTCCATGAGTTGTATCATTGTATCTAGTGACTCCCATACATGAGCATGCTTGACGCCAATTGCTGGGTCATTTCCCCTATATATGTAGTGACATCACAAACCTTCTTTGATATTAAAAAATTGGTATGGCTAGTTGACATGTCATGGGTGGGACAGAAGATGTCAAGACTTGTCAACCCCCATACAAATTTTTTTGGGAATATCTTCAGCTGTGCTTGGATTCTTTATATCCTTTCTCAAAGTCAATGCACCTTTGTGCAATCCGACACTTGAAAGGGCAACCTCCAACTCATGAATGCATTCATCTCAACTTTACACTCACTCCATGTTCCAAGCATAATTGAGGTGAAGCTTCAATATCTTTGTCTAAGATTTGCAACCCCTGCATGCAATGAACAGATATGCACGTGGCATAGTGGAATGTCTAAAGTTAGCTTCCTATCTATATATCTTCTATGTCATGGGAAGGGGTGTTGTTGCAATTGCAACTCAATATCCCATTTATCCAAGCCATTGTTGTCTTTGGTGTAGCTCCTTGGACATTGCCATTGGTTGCTAGGAGGAGTCATGATTTGCACTTCTCTTGGCCGTAGTGATTTTGTACGGGTTTGGAAGGAACCCCATGAAACCGTTTTCCTAAGGCCAAGGGTGATTACTTTACACATTGATTCATACCCCTTGCGACTAATGCCTACTGCATCACAAAGCCCCAACATCTCTCAAGTAGAGTGGCAATGCTTGTTTGTGAGCATGTTGAAGGAGTGCTTTTGTAGCACTTCCATAGTTATCGCATTGGAAGGCTTTGAGGTAAGATCAGGAATATACTTCATCTTTATCACATGCTTCAAGAGGGAAATGCGGACTTCCTTGCTTGTGCGCTTTTGTATCCCAACAATGTAGTTGTAATCTCTTTACAAATCACAAAGACACAATTAGATATTTAAAACACAGAACTATGGAACCAATTCAACAAAGCATCCAATGCAATAGAATGTGGCACCAAAACTTCTACTCTGTGGAATGAACACATCGCTTTCCTGGTTCACCCTGCTTTGAAAGAATGCCCAAATCTTTTCTTTTACTTTGGTTGACGTGGTAACCCATTGGCAGGTGTGTGACGTGGTCAGTGTGATGGCTCATGTTGCACGTCAAGTATTGTAGTCGCAAGTAATTGTCTGCTACATGCTCGTAAGATTGTATTCGCCCCATAGCCTTGTGCTTGGAGACCCTTTCTTGATCCACCGATGGCTTGATCCTAGCTTTGAGCTCTTAAATAGTGGCATTGGATTGGTTCAATGCTTATTGCACCTGTGATCTTTGAAAGACTTCAGCAAGATATTGTCTTTGAAAGACTTCAGCAAGATATTGGGAGAAAACTCATGTAGTAGCTAAGTAAGCCATGGAACCCATCTCCAATGAATTGAATCATGGAGGTGATGTTATTGAATGGTGGGTGTGCAAAGAACATAGGACTAATGGGGTAAAGGTTTCCATCCATCCACAAGTTGATCACTTTGCATCCTTGCATCCCGAGTTGATGTGTTAAGAATTAAGGGGTTGGATGTGTGCTACGCATTGTCAAATGTTCACCATCCAAGTCCACATACATGCAAAACTTGGAGGGTTGTTGGTAATACCTCCAAATTCTATTAGAGACTTGACTCTTTGCAAAGTGAGGATGAATATGGATATGGACAAAAGAAGCGGCAGAGAGTGAGAAAGCAATGAAGAGAGAGGGGAGAGAGAGAGAGAGAGAAATAGAGAGAGAGAGCTATGGAGTTTTGAGAACGATCATTAAGAAGAATATAACCTCTATACATAGAGAGAGAATGTGAGGAAGTAAGAGGGAGGAGGAGAGAGTGCTACCATGGCTGTTATAGTAAGAGATTGTGAAAGAGAGAGTGGAAGGAAACATAAAGATAGATAAAGGGGAGATAAAGAGAGATAAAGGAGACATGGATGTTGTAAGGGGCTACCATTGAAGCTCCATAGCCTCTACAATGTCAATAGAGAAGGGTTTTCCCATAACTACCCCTTGAGAGAAATGGAGAGAGAGAGAGAGAGAGAGAGAGAGAGAGAGAGAGAGAGAGAGAGAGATGTAGCACTCCAAATAGGGAGGAAAGTGAGGAATGTGAGATGCCTAAAAGTGGAGCATTGAGAATGGTGTGAGTGGCCTCCGAATGTTTAAGAGTGAATCTTCTCTTTTTCAATATAAGTTGCTTCATTTATTAGACCTCATTTATTTTCATGTTCTCTAAAAAGAATTGAAAAATAGCCTATTCTAGCCTACAAATATAGACCTTGGCCAAAATATGCATAACTTTAAGCAAGTCCTTAAACTACCAAATAAATGGACTCTACAAGACTGAATTCTGAGCATACCCAAGTGATCAGAAACTCAAGGGAGCCTGGGCTTTGAGTTTGAAGCCATTCTGATGAAAAAGACATCCTACGCGTAGGATGTCTAATGCAAGAAACTGAAGCCAGACTTTCACTTTGAGCATAGTAAGGTGTTATTTAGCCTGAGTCAAGCCTCCTAGTCAGTTTTGGTCCAATTTGGAGTTGATTAGAGTGATCAATACCATCAACAGGCCGTCGGAACAGATTTCTGACTCATTGACCAACTAATAGGAGTCCAAATCAAAAACGTTAAAGCAGCTGTAAGCTCAGCACAACAAGAGGAAACAAAAGTGAAAAAATCCAGGCAAAACACAGTAGGAGACATCCTACGCGTAGGATGTCTATTGTAAGGTCTCTGACCCGATCACAAGAGCACCCTTGTACCACGAAATGACTACAATGGAATAAGTTACTGTTTTTGGCAGTTTTCCAGATTCTGTCATTGCCATGATGTTTAGAATGTTATAAAGCTTCAAAATATGAATTAAAATAATTTTTGTGAAAAATTTCTAAAAATAGTAAGTTTTTGGTCACCCGACCCGTCCAGTCTCGACCGTCCCGAAAATCTGCCCCGAATTTGAAAAAAATGCATTTTCGGACCCCGGGGAGGGGGCTGCTAAATATGGCAGGTACTCAGACCCGTACGTCTTAGTTAGAGCTTAGTATAGCAATTTACGGCATCAAAATCCGACTCGTATGGCCCGTTTTAGCCTAAAACCAATTTTTCACAAAATTGTCCGGGAGGCACCGGGGACCCGAGGCTGTGTGGGAACAGGTCCCAGCCCACTCCAGACCTGCTTTAGCAGCTAGGGGGCACCCTCTTGCTTTGTGGGAGTCTTGGGGAAGCTGCCAAGCCTGCAACTCAGTGTGAGAGTCAGTTTACTGAGCCAACTGGACACTTGGTGGGTAGGCAACTGGACTTGCCATGCAAGGACTGAGTGCTCATCCAGATGCAATTAGCAACACAAATCGATTTTCAGCCTGTAGGAGCCTATTTAAAGGCCTACACACACACACACACAGACATATATGCTCTCACACACACATTGCATACTCATACACCTACACACTGGGAAGGTGCTGCCGGCACACACACAGCTTTTGAAGGAGAAGCAAGGAGGGAGGTGCTGCCAAAATTCCTATCTCGAGGATTCATTGCATCAGAAATTTAAGAGGATTCTCAGCCCCTAATCACGGTAATTATGGTTTAATTACTGCTCTTCTTAATATCATCATTACCCACTCATAATTCTTGTCTACTATGCATACTTTTAACTATAATTCTCTATAGCTGCTCTCTAAGTTTTCATAGCTATACTTCATTACATAATTATCATTCATTTAGTTAATTTATTCAGCCATTCATCATCCTTAATCAAGGATTAATACATGATTAGGAAAGATTCTCTCTCTAGGCGGTATAGTCAATAAATTGTCAGCTAGTAATAGTGTAGATTTGTCAGAATTCAATCTTTCACTACTCAATAGAGTTGTAACTAAATTATACTTTATCTTCTCCCACATTTAGATGCGATTAAGGCTGAAAATTAATCCGTCATTAGTCCAATAAGAAGAAGGTTTTTTCATCACACATGCCTGCGGTCACTTTGCACCTTCACATTGCTCTAGGAAAATGAATGAGCTTGCTTACTTCATATCTTTCGTGAATCAATTAGAAAAAATATAAATTTCTTAATCATCTAAGCCAAGTAATTAACCTTAGAGTCGTTTCCCATAGGGTGGATACAGAATTACCCTTAAAAATTTCTAGGGCAAAAAGGGAAAAAATCTAACCTCGTGCATAAGGAGGAGTCTTTAATAAATCTAATCTGCCGATTGGTTTGTCATGTTACTCTCGGACCTTAGCTCTTTTTTTTTCAAGTCTATCATTTAAGTAGTGAGAAAAATGGCCCTGGTTAAGAGAACTCGCTTCGGTGGAGCCCACGACCGCGAGGCGGGAACAAGCAATGTCAATGGAAAAGGAAAGGCTCCCATGGACGAGCAAATACCGGCCATCTCATGGGCTATTGACGAAGAAATGGAAGAGGTAGGTCCCAATTTCTATTAAAGTTGTTTAATTAACATTGCATACGATTAGTTAGGAATGAACATATCCCCGAACATGTTAGAGAAATCCGACAGGAACCTCGGCATTGAATGCATAGTACATTTAAGTATAAAGTAGGAAAGAAATCATTGATGGGTATGCTGTTTGCAAGAGGAAAGAATGTTTGCTAGGGAAAATTTAGCTCGACATGTTCATTTTATTTCCAATGTTGAATCAGTCCTGACCCCCCTACTAATCACAGGGGGCAGAGTTCCTCATTAGGGCTCTTGAATCCACGACTTGCTTTTTATGTGGTGCATACCCACGACTTGCTTTCTATGCGGTGGGAACCCACGTCTTGCTTTCTATGCGGTGGGAGTGTCCATGACGTTCTTTCTATGCGGTGGACATACCTAGTTGTATGGGCAGCTAGGCGACAACGGGAGGAGTGAACTCTCGTTGGAGGGGGGATGTTGTACCTCCAGAACATTGGAACTTTTATGAATAAGTTTGAGTAGAATTTTTACTAGAATTCTGTCTTGGTATTGTTTGCAATACTGGTTGAAGGGCTGTTTTAACGAACCATGTGATTCGGAATTGAACAAGGAATATCTATGTTGAACAACCTTTGTGGTAGTAATTAGGTCACACGAGGAAGTGTGAGTCTGGGGGTGGAAAGTGGGGGCTTGGCTCGGGTTGCCAATGCCTACGAGATGGGTGGTCCCGATTGGTCGGGAACTCTCTGTCCCCATAGTGCTTACTCGATATTGGTATTACTCATTGCCCCTAGAGCGGCGAATCCTCGAGAGTACGTGCCTCTGAAACATGGGAAAAAAGGCACTTGGGGTTTCTCTCCTCTTGGAAGGTGGGTCTTAGGATCGCTAGATAGTTAAGTACGCTTCCCCTGCGAGGTGGAGCTAGATCTCGTTGCTAGTAGGCTCGAACTCGACTTACCTTGTGATGAGAGATCGTCCGCTAGTTGAACCCTGAACCATTTTGTTTGCTTCCGCTATAGATCTAGTGGCCACCAGGTTTACCATCAGATCCGTTGTTTGATACGACGGGGTGGGGACCTCACATCTATTGGGGCATATTGCAAAGAAAACTTGACCTGGCATTGACAGTGAGATTCCATTTGGCTTAAGGGTTCGAAAACTTCTTTCAGAAGTGAATTTGGACCTTGTTTGCCCATTTGACTAAGCAAAGACTGAATTCAGACTTTTTCGCGTAAATTGACCAACATCTGAGGGAAGTACTGTTTCAGATTAGAAAACCTAATCCAGAACATCAGCAGTGTATAAAATACAGAAGTGGTTGAGATTAACTCTCCAGTTATACCAATCATTACTAAGATAACCTCTAGCAGATAAATGCTTTGATTCAATTGCCGAAATTAAAACGCTTGTGTACAGGTATATTCAGCAACAAAGCAAGAAGTTGTGCAGAGATTGACCCATTGCTGGGTGAGTGGTTGAAATTGTGATAAATGGCGTTGATAAGTTTGATGAATTTAAAATCAGGAAGATACATTGTTAGAGACCAGAAAGTGGCAGGTGACCAAGATAGCTTAGTGTCCACCGAGGAGAGTGTAACTCAGGCAAGGCTAGATCCGCTAGCACCGATTATAAAGGAAGGTAGTGATACTGACACTTCGTCAGATAAATCTTTCTTCATGATGGGTAGTCAACAGCCAGGAGGTTTCACCTATGATGGACCTATGCGAGGAGGAAGCACCTCCCAAAATCCTTTGAATGATTCCAGGCTCACGATGATCTTCTTAGAGGGAACAAACTCGAGAGGATCCCTAGTCTATTCTAACTATCAAGGCCGCAAGTGCATTTATATCGAAGAGAGGCCAACTCAAATATTGGAGATAATCCGAGCGTATGATGATGGAGATAGATTCCGAGACGAAAAGGGGAACCACTATTTAATAGTTAGTAACCCTGAAGATTACAACAGATATGGAGATAACATGGCGAAAAGGAAAATGGTTTCAGAAACTCAAGAACCTCCACCAAACATTGATCAGCCCGGAGCTATTTTTATGTATGATAAGAAAACAACCAGGATTCCAACTTATAACGAGAATGTGGGAATCTACAAGCATGAGAGTGAGGGTATTGTCTCTTAATTTCGCAGCAAAGAACCATACATAAACGAACTAAGCAAAGACAAGGTTCTTTACTTATTCTCTTATGAAACTGCTACGGGGAAGGGCATAGTTTTTGTTGATCGATACGGGCAAGAATACCAACGTATTCTCCCAGAGGAAGTAGAAAGAGCAACATGCCAGGAGCATCAGTGTATGCCCCTGAGGAAGTGCCAAGAGCAGCCCACACCCCAAGCAAGTCAAAGAATCCTTTTTCCAACGAGTATGACACTACCTCACATTCCACCTGACCGCAAGCATTCAACAACCAAGACCAACCAGCAAACCAGCCATCATTGCAGGCATGGCTTCGCCAGAGTGCAACAATGGAACCAGACCAAAACCCAGATGGTTATCAAGCCGCACAAGGGCTCAGGGGTTTTCAAGAACCACCACACTATTCAAGGTATCAAGCAGAGAGTAAGCGACAGACACAAGGGTCGATAGAGCCTGGAGGACCACCCATAGAACGAGTTGAAAGAGAAGCACCACCTCCAGCGAGAACTGTTAGAAATTATGGCCTAGGAGCACCATTGGTAGAGGAACCAACATATTACAGAAGGCCTGAGGAGGTGTATTGACTTGGACGGGGCGATCCAATGATGAGATTTGTAGACCATCGAATAATTAGACCTTCTCAAGTGCAAAAATGGGTAAACAAGAAATACACAGGAAACAGAGACCCAAGAGATCATGTAGGAGCCTTTGTGCGTGTAATTAGAGCCAAAGAGGTGTTAGATTTTCCAACCCAATTCGCAGGGTTTTGACTGGCCCTAGAGGATGATGCTGCAACTTGGTTTGACTCTGTGGAGTGTAGAGACTTTGAGTCAATGGAGGAAGTGTTTGACGAGTTTATTGAGGAATTCTCTCAAAGGGGAATAGCTCATAATACCGTCTCACAAATCCATAAATTCAAACAAAAAGATGGAGAATCTGTACGGAAGGCAGTCCTAAGGCTAAAAAGATATGTTAAGTTCTGTCATGTGGAAGAACTGCCAACTCAGTCCAGACTTATGTTGATATTCATCCAAGGACTAAGGAATGCAGATCTCCAGAAAGACTTACATATGAAGAGGAGCACGGCGTTGAATGATTGACCAAGGAGACTCTGTACCTTGTGGACAATTGTGCAGTCTACAAAGAAGAGGAGTTCAAGGACCTTGATGACGATTCATCTTCACAGCAAAGTGGAAGCAAGTCTTCTAAGACAGCACTAAAAGGAGAAATAGCGGTAAACCAGGAGTAGCTCGTAGATGAAGTGCTAAAAAAGATCAACTTGTACGCCAAACCCCAGGCTAAACAACCCAAGTGGTGTGCTATTGAACAAAAATGGACGAACCATGGGACCGAGGAATGTTATTATAACAAGGGATATGTGAGGGAGAGACCTTACGCTCCCCAAGCGCCATTAGCTTCCCCTCAAGTTCCACCAATGCCCAGATATCAAGCAGGAAACTTACCAGGACCTGTAGGTGTAGAAAGACCACAACCGGTGTTGGGGCAACAACCACCCCTACCACGATTATGACCAGTTGGTATCAGATACACACCAACAGTAACTTAATCATAAGAAAAGGCTTTGGTTCCTATGCATGCTTATTATGAAGATCCCAATGGATATGCGGAAAACCCTATCTATTATCCACCGGAAGGACCCTCGACACAGAACCATGGAGCATGATAGGGAATCAAGGACCACCAACTGCTGAACAGGCTGTAGGAGAAGGAAGATATAGCTTAGATGAACGAACACTGATGCTCATAGCCAATGGAGGCATGGGCGGACAGAGACATGCTTACCAACAAAGAGGGGCTCAAGGAGCACCTCAACAACCCAAGGGACCCTGTTACAAGTGTGGAGGAGACCATTGGATGAGAGACTGTCCTCATGATGAAATCATTCGAGTCAATGCGTATTGCCCAGAATGTGGAATTACTCATTTGATTCCTGATTGCCCTAAAAACCCGAACAAAGGAGCAAAAACCACCTTGAACATGTTAGAAACAGTACCTTCCAGTGGGGGATCGGAAAATGAAACAATCATACCTATTCAGGCGGTAACACGAGCCCAAGCCCAAAGAAGGATGAACGAACCCATAGTTGAAGAGCCAAAAACCAATGCCCAAAGTTCAGAAACAAAAAATTAGAGAAGCACTTGGAAAGCTAGAAAGGCGCGTAGGAAAGCCAGGAAAGAACGAGAGCAAACAACCCTATCCGAGGAGTTGAAACATACAAAGAACAAATTGGAGCGGTTAGAGGATCTAGCTAGCTTAAGCTCACAAACCACAATAGCCATAGCACCCAAAGAAATAGCAGAGCCCAAAAGTGCAGGATCAGGAGGATCTGTACTGGCAGACAAGGTAAAGGAGCAGTTGGATGCACTGCTACAAGCTTATGAAGCTCGACTTAAAAAGAACCAAACCCAGGAGCAAAGGTGGATGACTTATCCATATGTAGAAATAGAAAAATAGAGGTTGGATATGTGTAAAAAGATGATTGAGATGGCTCAATCATTGATGGAAGAACCGCTGGGTAAACCTGCAAATTGTCACGAAGCACCAGCTCCAATCCCTATCCAACCAAAATTAGAGAAACATGAGGAAACAAAGGAAAGACTCACTAATGAATATGAGTCCAGAGGAGAGTCTATCATAGTGCCAAATACCACTGATGGGGCAAGTGACAGGTTCCAGCCTAAAATATTGGCAGAAATGGGTAAGGAGGGTAATGGTCTAGATGATCTGTGGAAGCACGAGAAAAGAAAAGAATGTGATCTTACCTCCTATTGAAGAATTTGAGGCAAGATCGCAGATGGACCTTGAGATACATTCACAAGGGGGAGACCAAGGATCTATTAGTTCGGGGCACAGCCAACTAGACTCTTTGAGAACTTAACCCTCTTACGTGGGAGAATACGAAGCTAAGTCGGAAGTGAGAGAAATTCCATCTCAAAGACTTTCTTCTAACAAGGTGATGGATTCGCAAGGATTGATTGAGTTGTTATCCACCCCGGTGCCATGCACAATCACGTTAGCAGAACTCCTAAGGTTAAGGCCAAACATGTGGACCACAGTGGGAAAATGCCTAGAAAAATTTGGAGTGAAAGACCCCACCTTGAAGCTACAAGAAGGGGTCAGGGAGTTGGACAGGCCTAATCTAAATACTAAGCCAGTACCATTGAATAAGGTTGGAGAATATTGCGAGGGAGAAGACGGAAACACCACACTACTGGTAGAATTCCAAGGAGTAGTTTCCAAGGCTATTCTTGGCAGTAGAGCAGGGGTTGCTATCGCCACCAAAGAAATTTGGAAAAAATGGGAAAAACCAGCTTTGACGGCTACCAGAATGAAACTGCAATTGGCAGATGGGTTCATGGAAAAGCCTCTAGGACTCTTAGAAAAATTAATTGTCACTTCGTGCGGAATCGAGTATGAGCATACATTTTCAATAGTCGATTTCGACAAAAAGAACAATTATGAGATAATCTTGGGATGACCATTCATGAGACAATTAAAGATGGTCCAAGATTGGGGTTATGACCACATATACCTGAGACATGGTGAAACGACAACTAAAATACACCTGAAAGACCATAGTTACAAGGATGTAAATCAAACACCTGTGGAAGAGTTTGATTCGGCTACAGTAGCAGGATCAGAACTACCAGCATGGTTAGGGCAACCAAAAGAGCTATGGATGTGCGGAGCTTCACATTGTGGAAGCTTAAGAAGAGAGGACTGTGTCTTAGAAAGTTAAATTGAGGACAAGGAGTACATTTCGGAACCTTTCCCTGAAGATGCCTTGGAACCTTTAGAATGGGAACACATACTGGCAACATTGGATGTCTGTACCATTACCGACAGCCCAACAACAAAATTTTTCGATAAGGATGGCTATGATGTGCTACCCTATTACATGGTAAGCGTTGTACCAGAAAAAGAGACGGCAAAACCTCCGGAACAAGAAGAGTTTTACAACTCCTCTGAACATTTGGAAGTAAATGATGATACAGATAATGAGTTTTTAGACACCTCAAGTGAGCGTGGGAATGAAGCCGAGAATATCAAGTTTTATGATTTTGCTAATCAGCACCCTAGACGCCAAGAACGCCATAGGAGGAAAAGAGCAGGAAAGAAAGCGAGAGAGAACTTGATGCCCAGGATAAAAGGTAAAACTCACTATTTGATGCTTGTAAAAGCAGAGGATTGTGTGAAAGATCAAATATCAGGAAAATTCTTAAAAAATCGAAAAGAAAGAACGCGAGAGGAAACAAAATAGGTACGAAAAGCTAAAACCGAAACAAAATCACAAGAATATGAAAAATAAAAAAGGGAAACAACAAAAGACCAAGAGTGGACCAAACTGGAGCATAAACAGAAATACCAAGAACTGAAACGGTCTCTGAGAGAGATATGGACTATTGAAGAAGATAGTGATGGTAAAGGGGAGTCAGAAAAGGGGAACACGAACGTACCATCACACTATCTAAAGTTTACTATCCAGGACAGAAAAATCATCATGACACCACCAATCAGGGACAGAACCCAACCAAGAATCTTACGATGGGCTTGAAAATGCAAAAAAGATAGACCTCGCAGAACCAGGTGAAAAGCCTCAGCCGGTCTATATAGCTAATGATTTAGAGCCTGAGGAGGAAGCACAACTAACACAACTTCTCAAGAAGTATAAAGATGTGTTCGCTTGGGCCTACAAAGACCTCAAAGGAATTGATCCAATGATATGCCAACATAAAATTCCTTTGAAATCAGATGCAAAACCTAGCAAACAACGTCCTTATACATATAATGACACATTTGCTAAACGAATCAAAGAAGAAATTGATAAACTGATGGAAGCGGAATTCATCTATGAGATTGAACATATAGATTGGGTGTCACCCATTGTGGTAGTTCCCAAAAAGAATAGAAAACTACGAGTGTGTGTAAACCTCAAGAAGGTGAATGCAACAACCATAAGGGATAATTATCCCTTGCCAATCACAGAACATGTACTTGAGTGAGTGGCTGGGAAACTGGCTTATTCCTTTCTGGATGGGTTTTTAGGATACAACCAACTGGCAATAGCACCAGAAGATCAACACAAAATAGCATTTGCCACAGAATGGGGGATTTATGCGTATCGAGTTATGCCATTTGGCTTAACTAATGCACCAACCACTTTCCAGAGGTTAATGACTCACGCATTCAAGAAATACCTAAGAATATTCTTAGAAATTTACATGGATGACCTGTGTGTGCACTCTCTTCTGCGAGAGGATCAAATGGACCATTTGCAAAAGGTATTTGAAAAGTGCAGGACATATCGAATCTGCCTTAACCCGAAAAAGTGTGTATTTATGGTTAAGCAAGGACGAATCTTAGGACACATTGTCTCAAGAAATGGCATAACCACAGACCTAGACAAAGTCAAAGTCATTGTAGACCTGCCTAGGCCTACTAATGCAAAACAAGTGCAATCATTCATGGGGCACTGCGGTTATTATCGAAGGTTCATATACATGTATGCGGTTATCGCACAACCTGTATCGTTTGCGAGTCAATTTCGAGTGGACCGAGGAGTGTGAAATATCATTCCAAAAGCTGAAGGAAAACCTTATATCAGCACCTGTACTAAAGGCACCAGATTGGGAAAAGATATTCCATGTGCACATTGATGCTTCAGCATATGCCATTAGAAGTATTCTAGCTCAACCTAGAGACGGAACAATGGATTTTTGGATTTGCTATGTGAGCCGACAGTTAAACAGTGCAAAAAATAACTACACAACCACCGAGAGGGAAGGGTTAGGAATGATTTATGTTGTAAAAAAATTTCGGCATTATTTGCTTGAAAACAAATTTGTGTTCTTCATGGATCATCAAGCTCTTTTGTACCTAGTAAATAAACCTTGCAATACAGGGAGAATCGTACGCTGGTTTATTATATTGGTAGAATTTGACTTCACAGTGGTGGTCAAAAAGGGTAAAACCCATCTGGGAGGAGCAGATCATCTTTCAAGGATACACAACGGGGAAGCTCCTGAAGGAGTAGATGATGACATACCAGATGTTTATCTTTTCAACATTGAAATGGTACCCAAATGGTCTCAGGAAATTGTTAGTATTCTTTCCTTCGAAAGTTAGTTTGATAATACGGAATGCAGATCCAAACAGCAAACAATTCGACAAACAAAAAACTTCCAGTTGATAGCAGGACGGCTGTATCATCTTGGATCGGACCTAATCCTACGATTATGTATAAATCCGGAAGAATTCGATTGCTACCTTGAAGAGGCACATGTCCAGGGTTGTGCATTTCATTGTTCAACAGTGAAAACACACCAGAGACTGAAACAGTTAGGGGTTTATTGGCCAACTATGTATGCGGACACACATTCCTATGTTACCAGTTGTACAGTATGTAGTGCCAAACGACCAGTGGACTATGCAACTTTGTTTCAAGTAAACATAGCACCTGCATGGAGTCAATATATCATTGACTTCTTAACCACCAGGACGTTCCCTCAGAACATCACAAGAGCACGGGAAAAAGCTATAGAGCTGGAAGCTTGTGACTTTCAGTTAATTGGGAATCAACTCTATAAGTGGGGGAAGGACAATCAACTTAGAATTTGTGCAAGTGAAAGCGAATATCTGCTGATTCTAGAACATGCACATAGCGGAATAAGTGGAGGATATTTTTTGGGCGATAAGACGGAAAAAATTGTCTTAACCGCAGGAATTTGGTGGCCTACATTGCACATGGATGCCGAAGAGTTTTTAAAGCGTTGTGATGCATGTCAACGCACAAAGATACCAATAAAAAGAGACGAGATGCCATTACGGCCAATGATGGGGGCAAGAGCATTTACAAAGTGGGGCATTGATTTTTTGGGACCTATATCACCCCCTGCATATCGCACCCATACCCAATATATCATTGTGGCCATGGACTATCTCACAAAATGGGTCGAAGCCAAAGCAACACAAAAAGCTAATGCACGCACCACGGCACAATTTTTGTATGAGAATGTTTTTGTACGTTACGGGTTACCAATAGAAATTGTCAGCGACCGTGGAACATATTTTCTCAATGAAGTCATTGAATATCTGCTAGAGGAATTCATGGTCATACATAGGAAATCAGCACCATACCATCCACAGGCCAATGGGCAAGCTGAGGCCACAAATAAAACACTATGCACGGTTCTCACCAAAATAGTATCAGAATCAAGAAGAGATTGGGATCAGCAGCTACACTCAACACTATGGGCATACAGGGTAGCTTACAAAACATCAATAGGAACAACACCATACAACATGGTGTTTGGCCTAAATGCTATACTACCCATAGAGTTTTTAATCCCAACTCTACGAGTAGCAACAAGCTTGGAATGGACAGGGCATGAGCTCTCTTCAAGGATTGATGATCTTGAAAATCTAGATGAACTCCGCTTACGAGCTGTCACGTCAATCTATTCTAAAAAGAGAAGACAAAAGGAATTTTTTGACAAGCATGTGCGTACCAAAGAGTTTAAAACAGGTGATTACGTACTTGTTTATACCTTAAAACAACATGCCAAGAAACTTAAAAAGCGAGGAGTGGGACCATTTGTGATTAGTGATCTATCACAAAGTGGAGCTGTCAAGCTTGCTACATTAGCAAATGAAGAAATGCCAAACTGGATTAGTGGATGTCGACTAAGGAGGTATCATCTACCACACACACAGGAGATGCTCCAACAAATTCATCAAGGAAAACAACGAATGAAGGAAAAAGAGAGAGTACGGGAGGAAGATCAAGCCGAAGCACAAGAAAGCATTGCAAAAAGACGGCTTCAACGAAAACAACAAAAAAGTGGAGCACCATTGCGAATCAATGCCATTCGACTGACTGAGTTGGAGGAGGAAACAGTGGAGCCAATAATTACGGTCAAAGTGGGAAACAATCAAGTGGGATCAACAGCTTTGCTTGATTCGGGTGCTCAAGAAAATTTGATCTCTTACGGATTATACCAACAGCTCACAGTCAACAAATCAACTTCATCCTACCCCCCAAGTGCTGGAAAGTAGCACATCACACCCATTGACAACATTGGGATGGATTATATTGCATGTACAGCTACATCAATATATTTATCCACACAAATTCTATGTGGTAACAGATGAAAGCACACAACACCCCATGATGCTAGGGCAACCTTGGAAAAAAGCATACAATGTGCAGATAGATTGGAATGCAAAGGCGGTCAAAATTCAACATGAAAATGAACAACAGGTGATAGCTTTTTCTCAGCAATACCATCATGATCAACTGCAAGCCATGCAATCACTGGCAACAGAGCCAAAAACACGAATGCCATCAATGAACAACAGGAAACCCGAGACCAAATATTAGGTAAAAGCCAACCATGCTAATTACAGACAGATGAGGTCACCGGCCACAATGCAAAAATCTAGGCTACCAAAACAAGGTAAACAAGTATGGATGTGGAAGGATAGAAATGCAATGGCAGAAAAACAACAATAACAAACGTATTCCAACAAGGCAAACGGTTCAACCCCAAACCAAGGGCATAAAACGAATGTGGATCCCAAAGAAAATGCTTAGCCATAACCCAAATTTCACTCACATTTGGATACCAAAGAAAAAGAAACTACCTGCAGTACAAGCAACAATGGAAGGCCGACAACTGCATTTCAAAAAGGAGAACCGGCTATGTGGATGCCGATGAAAGACAAACCAGTGGCAAACAAAAAAGAGCCAAACCATCTACAAAAATCGACAGCAACAAAATACCAGTGGAAAGCCAACAGTGGGGGTGCAATTATGAGACTAGATCGGAAAGCGTGTTTTGGCCAGGTTTTGACCGAAATGCCAAATTACTGGTAAATAGAGCAAACAGAGTCCAAATCAAAAAAAATTTGAGCCTAAACCGCATCTTGCAAGAAGATAGGAGCACATGTCAAATTTCATGAAAAGTGGTTCGGGGACCTCCATTATAAGAAATTTTCACCCCATTTTTAGCTCATTTTCACTATTGACTTTGTGGAGAAAGCTTCTGCCACCTAGAGCGGATCGACTTTCCAGTAGCTTCTACGATGCACACAACTACCCGACGAGCTCCAGACATAAGAGGTAGGCTCACCACCTTGAGCTTTTCGCGCATGTTTGTCGTTATGTCGCGAAAACTAGCGTAGGTGTCACACACAAAGCGGGCGGTAGAGACCAGCAAGTAGATACGGCGGCCTAACGGCTAACCCGAAAGCAACAAGACTTCATCGATAGCTTACCCTAGTCTAGGAGACCAGTCCTGGATAGCCAAAGGCAGTGGGAAACCATCGGGAAAAACCCTAATTCCTAGAAACCCGCAAGAGGCCACCAAATGGAAATCGGCAAAACGGCCACCAAATGCTACCAAAATTCATGGGTAGGAGCATCTCGACATACTCGACAAGTCTATATGACCCGCATGACCAAAAAGTGACCCGAAGCGGCACTAAACCTCAGAAACGGCATCAGACACATAAAGCGTCAAAATGCACTTGCGGCCAAACCGCAAGTCCGTTTGCCACCAAACTTCACGAGCGGCTTTCCTAGACCATCAACAACCAAGTCCTATGGTGGAAGACCACCACACAGTATCAAAGGTATGTAAACGCAACCACGGGTGCTTCTAGAGTGACAAATTGCCAAATGGAGCTCCGGTGAAGCCAAAGTCGACAAAAACCATATGGCAAGGATCCCCAAGGGATCGGGAAGCTATGGAGACCAACATCGAGAAATTTCATCGCCAAAAAGCACTCCAAAAGTCAGAAAATGGCTCGAAGGCTCTGAAGTCCACACAGGGAGTTATACTCTATCCATTTGACTTTTTTGTTGAAATTAGGCTCAAAAGGGACTTAGGGGGGCAAAGGGCAAGCACTCGGAGCACTAGCACTGAAAAAATCACCAATAGACATCCTATGTGTAGGATGTCTCAAGGGCACTTTTTGGCACAAACCTCAACAATTTTTGTCATGCACATGTTCTGAATGACATTTACAAGCTATACACCAAGTTTCATCACATTTGGACCACATTTGACCTCATATGCATGGAAAAACGCAAAGTTAGGGCATAGAGGCAATAATGGGCCATTGACCTACCAAATATTGTCCAAATCTCATGAAACTTGCACAACACACTCACATACACATCAGCAAACAATCTGTGTGGTGAGGGAGAAAAAAGGATGAAATAGACATCCTACGCGTAGGATGTCTAACGGACCTTTTTGGCATGGAAGGGATGTTTTATCATTCCAGATATAATTACCTCATCATCAAGAGCCCATATGACAAGTTTGAATCCATTCTAATCACTTTTGACCCCCAAAACCTTCAAGATACACTTTTTGAGCCCAAAAACACCTCACAAAGCCTTACAAGCATCAAATCTTGTCCAAATTCAAATCCAAGAATAGGGCCATGTTCCATAGGCCAAGGAAAACCCACAGAACAAGTTTCATGCAATTCTGATGAAAAAGACATCCTACACGTAGGATGTATCCAGCATAAATTTAGCCTTCTGTGCAAGGAATGACATCAGGGGAGCCAATACCATGGTGCATTGAGCCCATATACCAATTTTCAACCTATTTGGACATCAATTGCTACCTATGATGGACATTCTACCCAAAATATGACCTAAAGCCTGAATAAGCCCCAAAAATACACTTTTTGATATCCAAATTCAAATCCAAGCATATAGCCATGTTCCATGAGCCTTACACTACCTGCATGTCAAGTATGAACCAATTCTGATGAAAAAGACATCCTACGCGTAGGATGTCTAAATAGAAATTTTTGGCCAAATTTGCAATGTGAGCACATGCACAGCTTCACAAGTTCCTTTTAAGCTATAATTTCAATTTTCAAGTCATTTGGATAAGCAAAACTCAGTTTCGCAGCTAATATGGAAAAAACGCTAACTTTGGATTACTGAGTGCAACAGGATCTATGGCAGCCTCGAAGTCACCGGCAAAGAAGAAAAGAATGACATTCAAAGATTATCTCGACGAGGTGGAACCCTTTGTCATTCCAGAAGGAACATTAAAGCCCACCAGCACCTGGATACAAGAGGATCTGTTAGAGTCCAATAACCTAAAGATCTACCAGGGAGTGTTCAAAGACAATGAAGGCAATGTAATAGAGCTGCCAATGCTGCCAAGAGAGCTCAATGAATTTGTACGAAGCAAATTGGTTGGCTACTTGGAGAAAATTGACCTCAATAACTACTTCGAGGCGATACCAGCAGGGGTGGACATCAAAAGAGTATGGGAGTTTGTAACAAGCATCAAAGAGGATGGAGTGGCCAAGGTGACAGATTTACAAAGCAGACCAGATACAGAGATCATAATCACGGAGCCAGTTGTAGCCCATGCACTAGACCTCTCCAATCAAGGAGATAGTGTAACAAAAAGAAGGGACGAAGTCAAGGTGTACAAAGAGAAAAAGGCCAATTACACCTTTGAAGACATTGCCAACCCAAAAGTGGCAATTATGTGCCAGTTGTACAACTAGTACTTCCACATGTGCACTAAGAGGCCACAGAAGTACAGAATGCCAGCAGGTGCAATTGCCACAATGTTTACTTGGGCAATGACAAAAGGCACCCCTAAGATAATCAACTATGCGGCATACATACATGACAGCTTGGTAAAGATGGGCAACAAAAAGCCAACCTACATAGTGCCACGAGAACTGATAACCAAGGTGTTTTATGCAGCACTACACGCTAAAGGAAGGTGGCCTGACCCACCATCTCAGAATGATTGTCTAAGGTTAAAAGAAGACAAGGAAGATGAGCCACAAAGAGCACCAAGGGTGGCTACGAGATTGAAGAGATGGTTAGAGCCAGTTGAAGAGGAGCAACCTGAGCAGAAGAAAGGAAAGAAGGAGTCTACTCAAGTGCCGGCCAAAGAAACCAGGTCTCAAAAGGCCGCAAGACTCGAGAGGCTGATGGAGAGTTTTGGAGCAGAAAGAACCCTCAAGGGTGATTTAAACGAACTCTGGAAGCCATCTCTCGAGTCTATGTCCGGATCATCCAGACGAGTGTAGAGGGACCGCTTTGAAGATTATATCAAGAATTTCGAGATTCTTGATGCTGCAACAGAAAACATTCCCCATGTCCCTTTCATCGAGGAGGAAGTGGAGCAAATAAGGCAGACATTGCTAGATGAACAAGAAAGCCAAGAAAGGGAAAGAAAAACGAAAGCAGACAGGGACTTAAAGGGCAAACCGGAATCTTTACCACATAGCCCTAAACCCAACCCACAGCCATCTCCACCGCCCTCACCACCTCCTAGCAGCCCTCCACCAAAAGACAAGGAGGCTGAGGACAAACAAGAAGAAAGGCAAGCTGAGGAGCAAGAGCAAAGGCAAGAACTTGAGCCAAAGGAAGAGGCCAAGCCTGAGTCTGAGCAAAAAGGATTAGACAAGGCCTATTATGCATTTTTGGACATGCTAGCTGCAGGCTATACAAAGGAAGAAGCCGCTACAGTCGCATTCGACTTGGCGAGAACAAGGCATAAAGATCAGATGCACGACATCCGGCTAGTGGAACTTAAAGAAATTGCTACAGACATTGTAGACCTGCACCTGCCCTCCAATGACTGGGATGTGGTGATGACAAAGCTAGCCGGATTGCGAGCACAATCCATGGCTTCAAAGGAAGAAATGACGACTCTCAAAGCCACTAAAGAACAGATCAAAAAGGAAGTGGATTCTCTGCAGGCACAAAGCCAAAGGCAAAAAGAGAGAGAAGATGACCTGCAGGCCAGCTTGGCAACGGCTCTACAAAACTACCAAGCAATGGAAGAAGCAAATGAGGCAGCAACAAAAAGAATACAAGGAGCTGAAGAAGAGTGTCTGCAGCTCAGCAAGTCATTGCGAGATGCTAAAAAAGAACGAGATAATCTGACACTACAGCTGGCAGAAGAAACAAAAGAAGTATAGGCCATGGGAAATGCCAAGGAAAAGGCAGAGATAGAACAAGAAGCCAGCCTGGATGACGTCCTTGAGCTCAAGAACCAATTAAAAGTCAAAGATCAAACCATCCAGAGGCTGCGAGCATCACCTGCTAGAGTTGGAGCTACGAGCTAGACTCAAATCATTTTCGAGAGTCAAATATATGAAGAGCAAATGCAGGAAATTCAGAAGGAGCGGACTCTCAAGAAAAAGCGAAGGTTAATGATTGTTGAAGGGTCTATCGCAATGCAAACAAGAATGGAGGACAACCAAAAAGCCCTACAAGAAGAAGTGGAGAGCATAAAGATAAAGCTCGAGGAGGCGGAAAGAGTAAACACTGAACTTAATGACCTCCTCATGAATATGGGCGGAGAAGCTGAAGCGAAAAAGCAGACACTCCTCGGGCAAATTGAGAAGTTGAAAGGCCAGCAACAAGCAGAGGCAGAAAGCTCAGGACCAGCCACCAATGAGGGCATCGACCTTGAAAATGTGGCAGATCCTATGGACACACCCATGCAAGAGGAAATCATAGCAGGATCCTCTCAAGAGCCACAGGATCTAACACAAGAAGAGGAGGAAAAATTGTGTAAGGCAATAGAGGCAGAGCTAAGAGAAAGCACAAAGGAAGCCTTGGAATGGGAGTAGAGGATCTTCAAATCTATGACAATTCAGAAGATCGATGCCAGAAATCTCAGGCGCGAGTGGCTCCAACCCTCTCTCCCATATCCATTGCTGAAGTATGAAGCAACAACAATAAACAAGCGAATCAGAGAAGTGCCAACGGTACCTCTCTACAATGCAGACACCTCGAGGCCAGAAGGAGTTAAGCTCATAGTGGATTCTCAGCCAAAGTGGAGGAAGGCTTGGCTTACCAAGTATCCACAATACCTAATCCACTTGGTAGAGGCACCTAAACATAACAGAGACAACCTCAGCTTCTATCCTCTACCAAGGGTTAGGACGTGGAAGGCACAAGAAATTTTGCAAAGAAGCCAACCCACTTGGCTGAATTACCCAAAGCTGTCAGGCGTGAAGGCAGGTGAGAGAATAAGTGTCCAATACATGGTGAAAACCCTAATAGGCGCCATAAAGTTGTTCACTGGCTCACCTGCCTTATATGCATTATGATGAGAAAAATCTGGAGAACCATCCTAGCAGTGTTCGAGACCTTCAAGCCGGGCCAGGTGACCGACAACATATTCTTCTTCCAAGATACATACAGATGTGCTTACGATTTGTCAAGTCAGCCTTCCAAGGAGGTGATACATGCGCTGTACCAAAGAATCATGTTTCTACCATCCTATCACCTCCAGGCTTTTGAAGAAGCATTCTATACGGGGTTCTTCACCATGAATACAGATATCTTTGGCCCAACAATACTGAACCTACATGCAAGGTACGAATCACTGCTAAAGATGCGGGAAACGATAAGATGAAGCAGATCATCAAGGCCATGTTGGGGACGACATGAACAAGGAGGGGGGGGATGTTAGAAGCTGGACACACCCCATGGCATCTAACTACTTGGCGGACTATTATCTTTGTAATTATTCATTCATTGAGGAAAACCTGATCTTTCACCTTGTAAATATTGGGACTTACAAAAGTTTCCGGATTGTATCCTAGTTTTGATAGTTAGATTGAGTAGATGGTTGATTTTGGAACTTTAGGGTTTGAGAAGTTGTAAGGTATATATACCACTTTTTGACCTTAATGAAAAAAAACCTTTTGTCATTTTAAAAACAATTTTGAAGTGTGTGAGTGAGCGTACTGTGTACGAGAGAGAGAGTGTGAGCTTCCTCTTGACGCTACGAGTGCTACAGTGGTCGGAATCGACTGCGGAGAAGTGCACCGTGTTGCCCTAGACTAGAGCTACGCACTGATACCAACATTGCGCGCATACAATCCGGCTCTGTGAGCTCCTTCTATGAGCTTCATCGGTTGTTTGCGTGAGCATACGTTGTCCAATTTCGCATTGCAGCATATCCACGTGTTCACATTGAGTAGAGCTACACATTAGGCACTTTAGATTTTGAAAACAAAGACGTGCAGATTTCGGCCAGAAATCCTACATGTTTCTGCACCGGGTGTTTTGGGTCGTGATTTTGGTTCATAGACCTTAGGGAGAGCGGCCTATTGGTGTTATTAGGGTCTCCTTCAAGTTCTATGGTGTTTCGAGATTGTTTGATGGGTGTTCCGCTCTAGAAAGCGTTGTAGTAAGTTTCCTCTTTTGCACTCTTGAAGGCTGTGACTTAGACAATTGGTAGAGACCTCTGTAGGAATTAGTTAGGAGTCAGTCGAGTTTAGGTTGACACCTTATGCTTGCTTCCACGTGCATGCGGGTCGAGCTTCGTCCTTAGCTGACTCCCATACATGAGCATGCTTGACGCCAATTGCTGGGTCATTTCCCCTATATATGTAGTGACATCACAAACCTTCTTTGATATTCAAAAATTGGTATGGCTAGTTGACATGTCATGGTTGGGACAGAAGATGTCAAGACTTGTCAACCCCCATACAAATTTTTTTGGGAATATCTTCAGCTGTGCTTGGATTCTTTATATCCTTTCTCAAAGTCACTGCACCTTTGTGCAATCCAACACTTGAAAGGGCATCCTCCAACTCATGAATGCATTCATCTCAGCTTTACACTCGCTCCATGTTCCAAGCATAATTGAGGTGAAGCTTCAATATCTTTGTCTAAGATTTGCAACCCCTGCATGCAATGAATAGACATGCACGTGGCATAGTGGAATGTCTAAAGTTAGCTTCCTATCTATATATCTTCTATGTCATGAGAAGGAGTGTTGTTGCAATTTCAAATCAATATCCCATTTATCCAAGCCATTGTTGTCTTTGGTGTAGCTCCTTGGACATTGCCATTGGTTGCTAGGAGGAGTCATGATTTGCACTTCTCTTGGCCGTAGTGATTTTGTACGGGTTTGGAAGGAACCCCATGAAACCGTTTTCCTAAAGCCAAGGGTGATTACTTTACACATTGATTCATACCCCTTGCCACTAATGCCTACTGCATCACAAAGAACCAACATCTCTCAAGTAGAGTGGCAATGTTTGTTTATGAGCATGTTGAAGGAGTGCTTTTGTAGCACTTCCATAGTTTTCGCATTGGAAGGCTTTGAAGTAAGATCAGGAATATACTTCATCTTTATCACATGCTTCAAGAGGGAAATGCGGACTTCCTTGCTTGTGCGCTTTTGTATCCCAACAATGTAGTTGTAATCTCTTTACAAATCACAAAGACACAATTAGATATTTAAAACACAGAACTATGGAACCAATTCAACAAAGCATCCAATGAAATAGAATGTGGCACCAAAACTGCTACCTTGTGGAATGAACACATCGCTTTCCTGGTTCACCCTGCTTTGAAAGCATGTCCAAATCTTTTCTTTTACTTTGGTTGACGTGGTAACCCATTGGAAGGTGTGTGACGTGGTCAATGTGATGGCTCATGTTGCACGTCAAGTATTGTAGTTGCAAGTAATTGTCTGCTACATGCTCGTAAGATTGTATTCGCCCCATAGCCTTGTGCTTGGAGACCCTTTCTTGATCCACCAATGGCTTGATCCTAGCTTTGAGCTCTTGAATAGTGGCATTGGATTGGTTCAATGCTTATTGCACGTGTGAGAAAACTCATGCAGTAGCTAAGTAAGCCATGGAACCCATCTCCAATGAATTGAATCATGGAGGTGATGTTATTGAATGGTGGGTGTGCAAAGAACATAGGACTAATGGGGTAAAGGTTTCCATCCATCTACAAGTTGATCACTTTGCATCCTTGCATCCCGAGTTGATGTGTTAAGAATTAAGGGGTTGGATGTGTGCTACGCATTGTCAAATGTTCACCATCCAAGTCCACATGCATGCAAAACTTGGAGGGTTGTTGGTAATACCTCCAAATTCTATTAGAGACTTGACTCTTTGCAAAGTGAGGGTGAAAGCGGTAGAGACTGAGAAAGCAATGAAGAGAGAGAGGGGGGGGGGGGAGAGAGAGAGAGAGAGCTATGGGGTTTTGAGAACGATCATTAAGAAGAATATAACCTCTATACATAGAGAGATAATGTGAGGGAGGGAGAGGGAGGAGGAGAGAGTGCTACCATGTCTGTTATAGTAAGAGATTGTGAAAGAGAGAGTGGAAGGAAACATAAAGATAGATAAAGGGCAGATAAAGAGAGAGAAAGGGGACATGGATGTTGTAAGGGGATACCATTGAAGCTCCATAGCCTCTACAATGTGAATAGAGAAGGGTTTTCCCATAACTACCCCTTGAGAGAAATGGAGAGGGAGAGAGAGAGAGAGAGAGAGAGAGAGAGAGAGAGAGAGAGAGAGAGAGAGAGAGAGAGAGAGAGAGAGAGAGAGAGAGAGAGAGAGAGAGAGAGAGAGAGAGAGAGAGAAAGATATGTAGCACTCCAAATAGGGAGGAAAGTAAGGAACGTGAGATGCCTAAAAGTGGAGCTTTGAGAATGGTGTGAGTGGCCTCCCCATTTTTAAGAGTGAATCTTCTCTTTTTCAATATAAGTTGCTTCATTTATTAGACCTCATTTATTTTCATGTTCTCTGAAAAGAATTGAAAAATAGCCTATTCTAGCCTACAAATATAGACCTTGGCCAAAATATGCATAACTTTAAGAAAGTCCTTAAACTACCAAATAAATGGACTCTACAAGACCTCCCCCTCCCCCTAATGGTCTGTAGCAATCTCTTTTTGTGATATCCATCGTCCCAAATTTGTAATCTTGTAAACTTAGGTATGTATCTTTGTTGTTAATGAGCATGTGACAAGTAGGATGAACTAGACAAAAAATATTTGACCATAGGCTAGATTAGGACCTACATTAGGCAAAAAAAAACACTACAATTAAATCAACAGATATGCACTTATCATATCTTGTTGTGATTTGAGTGCACTTAGCTTCCCATCCTTTGTGAATGCAATCCATAGGAGATGGATAATTTTCTTTTTTCTAAGTAGTCCTCTCTTGGAGAGGATCCAAGGAAATTTGGACAAGGTTGTGCGACCATCAATGTTTGTGCGTGGCCAATATAGCTCCATGATATCAGCCTCTTCGAAATCACTTCTTGCCACATGTATGTTCCTTGCTCCTATCAAACCCACTGCACGGCTTTGAATTTTTTAAGTGGATTGGGCCCAAGAGTTGATTCATGCAAAGACAAGACCAACATGGAATATCATTTAGAATTGAGTACATCTTCATCCCATTGGGGAGGTCTTCATTATGCTCCTTGATGGCATACGAATCCTTGATCACCATGTGTAGAGGCATGTGGGTGATGCACCCTTTGCGCATTTCATGCCCCTCTAGAAGATAGAATTTGTGTCCTTGATAGATCATCTTTTTCAATAAACATAACCTCCGTGCTTCAAGCCTTGTACTACAAGCTATGCATGCGTGATAGCCAACAACAAATGCTAAGACTGCCACAGAAGATACAAAATGCATGCAAATCCGAAGAGGAAGAAGAATCCAAGTGAGCATCAAAACCATAACACAATGATCCATTTAACACCAATGTGATGATGAACAAGGGTAAGTTCTCCGATCAGCTCGCACATTGGAAGTTGAAGTATCCAATAGTATCAGTAAGTCCCTAAAGAAAACAAGAGGTAAATTACCAAAGATGATTTTAAAGTAATCCATCAATAGAGGTTACCACTCTAATGGAGAAGCCAATGATAGCGGAGCCAAAACCCAACCCACTAGGATATGGAGGGTGCTCCTGTTGAATAGTGCATTCTAACCAAGGAAGAGTATGTTTCCCAGTGGCAAGGTAAGAAACTAGCAATAAATGTGGATCATAGAACCTCTATAAAAAGAGGATAAAGGAAAAATGTGAAGAAATAACTAGAGGGAGACGTCATCATTTACCTTGGCAAGGAGCCATCGTAGAAGCCGCAATGTGCTTTAGTACCAGCAGACGTACTAGAACTGCATCCTTTCAATAATCACTTTGTATTTTCTAGCATTTAGATGCATGATGTCATGTTCTACCACAATATGTAAAAACCATTGCATATAGGGAATATTCAAAACCTAATCCAAACTGCCCTAACTAAAAGAACCACCACCCCAAGTGGATGTAGGGACCAAGGTTGTATCACCTTGAGAAGCCTGAGAGGAAGCTCTCTCCTGCCAATTCTCTTAAAAATTTTTCAAAGTCGGTAATAACTACTCCCGGTGGTGAGAGAAGCCTGCGGTGAAGACACAAGATACTAGAAGAAGGAATCAAATATTTCATGGAGTTTGGCAAAGACAAAAATGGCCACATCCCTCAGATGAAATCACCTTGTCACAAGCCCTTCATCCCACAAGACCTAAGTGACTACATGCAATGAGCACACCAACAACAGTGGTTGAGGAAGGGAAGGTGTCAACATGTTGCATCCACAAAAGATAAACCAGAGCTTCTTACAATTCCCTTGTCAAGAATTCCTCGCAAGTATCATGAGACTATACACTGTATGTAATAATGGGATATGGTACAATTCCATGCTAGTATAGAGGGCTAACTAGTGAGGGCCGATTTTCAAATTTTGCTCCACCTCTCTCTTGGTATGCACTTGATACATGAAAATCACAATAAAACTATGTATTTATTTTGTACATAGCTATAATTTTGACACATTTGGATCTTAAAATAAGTAGAGATAGGAACAAGAGGGGTAGCCCTCTCTACGAGAATCTATGCTGAAATGCTGACGTGTCAGGCCCGCAAAACCTGGCAAAAATGACGGAATGTTGACGTGGCACTGGTTGTATGGAAATCCGTGTTTTACGGCAGCTGTATGGCAGCCCTCTCTATGCAAAAAGCTGGCAGCTTTTGGACTTGCTTTAGTTTACACAATTTAGCAAGAGGAGAGAGAGAGAGAGAGAGAGAGAGAGAGAGAGAGAGAGAGAGAGAGAGAGAGAGAGAGAGAGAGAAACTCTTGCTTTATTTTATTAAAGCATAAGAGAAAAAGAGAGAAAGAGCCTTTGCTTTATTTTGAGGCTTCGCCGAGCAGAGAGCAGGCATCAGCTGAAGAACACGAAGCCACACCTATTGTGCCAAGGGACAGTCCCAAAGACAGTGGCGCTGACTCTCCACAAGATGGTCACAAGGTGCACATACAATCGAGAGATGACTATGCACAAGCCAGCTCCCAACTCTTGTAGATTTGTGTGCGACCAACCATTGAAACAAAGTGACTCGCCTCAACTATCTGGAGTCCCACAACCTCTCCCAAAAAGCTGCCAAGAACTCAATTGTGACAACTCAACTATGAGACCCTCCTTCTGTCAATGAGGTGTTGCAGCAGGGTGAGCCTCTCTCTGTGCTGCCAGAATGTGACGTCCTAGTCAAGTAGTGTATTGAAGGAAAGAAACACCTGAGTGGTCTGTAGAAGAGAAAGGGTCCCTCCATAGCCACTCTCCAGGATCCCACTGTACTCGTGCCAATGGACATCACTCCCAAGCCCACAGTCTCCAATGTCCAGTCTCAAGACCAGCTGGGCCAGGATCGATGACACAAGTCCTCTCACACATGCCCACCAGCGATCCTAAAAAAATAGCACGCAGCCACCTACGGGGTCTCTACTACAACTCGCTATAAGAGTCCCTCACACTGTAACGCAAAAAACAGGGAGGGAACGGTCTCTGAACAAGCCCGAACTGAGATGAGAACCTCCAGTCGCGTGAAGGCTCCCATCCATCTAGGCACTGCTGACTCGAGAGGTGTGAGACACTCAGCTAGTACTGCCTCTGAAATGTCCTAGCACATGCTCTGCACCCCTCTCATGCCCTGCAACTCAAAGCCCTGTAGATCCTCTGACAAGCCTAAAAACTGTAGCCAGTCACCTAAAGAGCATGTTGAACCCGCTGTCATGGAACCCCAGGAAACATGAGGCCGGCTACCAACCAGGTGGCCCTCTTTGAGTGCTAACCATGGGGTTCCAAACAAAGGACTGTCTCGCAGGCGCTCCTCCATGCAAGTAGGTTGCTGCTGCTCCAGGCCTCATCGCTCGCAAGTGCTCCCAAGATCAAAGTAAACCCACAGCGAAGCGGCCCTCCAGTCTCATGCTCAAACCAACATGTTGAAATCACCCCCTATGCACCACTGCTCTACCTGCGATAGAGACTCAACAATCTGTGGCCAAAACTCTGCTCACGCACTCGCTACATTGGACGCATATATGTTCAGGAAGCCCACAAGGCAACCTTGAACCTTCATAGTGATCCATTCAGCCCTACCTGGCACAATAATCCCTCTGCCCACAATGGCCTGCTACATAGAATCCGTAATAGTCATACATACCCCACCCTGGATGCCTCCAGGTCCAAAATCAGCTGACCAAAAGTATCAGATAGTCCACGCAAGAGCTGACCAAAACGTCTAATGCGGCTCTCAATCTCTCCTCTCACAAGGCAACGTTGAAGCTCCTGACATAGTTGGCCCCTCTGACGATGAAACTAGGGCCCACCTAGTCCCTGCATGTTCCATGAGATGATCCTCATGGGGAGCAAGAAAGAACAGATGCTGCTGTAGCAGCTATACGTGCTATCTTTGAGGTTGTCTTGGATGGGGGGTAAAGCGTCCTATAGATAGGCGTGACTGCAAAGAGTGTTTGGCCCAAGCCCAAGTAGCCCGAGCCGTATGTAAAGCAACCTCCTCTGTCCAGGAGTCCTCATGAATGTATAGATAGCATGGCAAGCACTGAGTATCAGCAAAGAAGTGAACCACCATGTGTCTACATCCTTATGCATCTGGAGGAGTCACACCAAACTTGGCCAATGGCCATAGAGTAAAAAGAAAGTTTGTAACTCCTAGGTATCCCATGTGGTGAGAGAACTCTAGGGTCTATGTATGCATCCACTCCAACATTGATCAAGGGTCCACTCAGTACGGTCCCTACCGCAAAGGGGAAAAGAGAAGCCAGTTGTTGAGTCCATGGCCTCTATCCCCCTGGCTGCAAGGAACAAAACATGAACCCTAAAACAAGCTGCCTCAAGGTCTAAAGAGGAGTCGTCGAGAAAGCGTGTAAAGTCGTACGCAAAGACGTCCCATCGGTGCTAAATGTCAAAGTCGTCAGACCTCGAGGGACTGCTGCAAAGGGAGACGTATGTACTTGTAAAGAGGGTAGCAAGAAAGGCTATCCCTCTCTTGCCAAGCGACTTGTGGCAAAGGTGCTGCCAAGAGATATCCTAGCAGTAGTCGGAGATGGCCCTGTCCCCTGAGTGGACTGTGGAAGTGGAGCAGGAGGGGGGGTTAATGGAGCACGGGGAGGTGGGGGAGAAGAGGGGTAGGGGGGACCAGCAAAGGTAGAGGAGGGAGGGGAGAGGTGATAGGAACAAGAGGCGGGGGGGAGGCTGATGAGGAGGGGGGGAACTTGGAGGGAGGAGGGGCTATGGAGGGTGAAGCTGAAGTGGGTTGGAGCAGGGACCTTGTCTTGCTCAAGAGGATTGAATTGGTTCCCCGTGGGAACCCACTACTGCTAGGAAGGCGCCTGAGGACCACTCTAAGTGCCAGGTTGTCGTTGTGGCCCCTGCCGGCATCAACCACGAACCTGCTGCCATCCCTCCTCCGTTGTAGCCCCAGGCTCGAAGGGTGGCTCTACTTGTGTGCTCTGTGCCTCTGCATGTGGCTGTTGGCTAGCCCTTGCAGGCTAGGGTTGAGTCTGTGGTGTAGGTTGAGGCCTCCTCCGTGGATAGGCCTTTCCAAGATGGCCCATCTGTCGACAAATGAAGCACTGGTTCGGGGGGCCCGAATACTCCACGCTCTATCTAAACCAACCCCCACTCACCTCAAGAAGGAGGATGACCTTTGGCAGAGCGTGAGTATCCCTAACCAGAACGCGAACTAAGGGAATGCAGGCCGCCTTGGCAGCTACTGAGGCTGCCATGCGAGGTGTCTCCAGGACAGTCCCAATCACTCAGCCTATCCTAGACAAAAGTGGTAGGTAATCCCTCCACAAACCAAGAAAGAAGACAAAGATGCGAATGTCCGTAGCCTCTACCAACACATCTGAAGTAGGATCAAAACCATGTCCCGACCACTGACGAATGTGGGCTCGAACTACTCGGATGGTCAAGGGGCTCATGGTGATGACCTTGGACGCCATCTCGGAGGTCTCAAAGTCTATTTGATAGTAGCCTCGTCCGAGGATGTGAACGTCCAAGATCTTGCCCACCTGTGCAAGCAGGTGGGCCTGGAGAAGGTCACGTAGCTATCCTCTTCTAGGTTTAGTTTCGAGAATCTTACAGGTGACAGAAGTCGCGTGCAAGTGCTCTATCTCTACGGCTAGGCTTGCTTGCTCTGTCGGTGAAAGAGCAAGTCAAATAGTGGGCTCAGCGAGGTCGATCAAGGGGACTTCGGAGAAGTCCCTCTGTGGTGGATCTTGAGCCTTCATCTGTGTCTGCTCATGTGAAGAGTCGTTGACTAGAGGAGGCCTTGTGCGCCCGAGTACCTCAAGGAAGAAGACAAGCGCAAAGAGAAATAACATTTTCATAGCTCATGTGAGGAGTCGTTGACGAGAGGAGGCGGGGCTGGCGGACAGGCGGGCAGCAGGGGAGGTGGTAGCGGACAGCGAGCGGGCTGGGTGGCAGCGAGCAGGTGCAGGCTAGGCAGTGGGTGGGGCGGGAATGCGTTGGGGGCTGCACGTAGCAGATGAGGACAGAAGCGCAAGGGCGAGGGGGGGGGGGGCAGCAGCAGCAGCGAGATTTTAGCCGTGCTCCCCTCCTTTTTAATTGAGAAAATGCCCAAAGAGAAATAACATTTTCATAGCCGATTGTCCATATGAAGTTCCGTTCCTCCTTCGTTTCCTGCCTTCATGAAATGACTATCCCCTTGCTTAGTTAAGGATCACAAATAGAGCTGTCTATCCATTTGGAAACCATGGTTTCTTGTTGTACTGTTCGATCAGAAACTTGCTAGGTATTTACACCTAGACAACAAGAACCGTCCATACATCAGAGCACCATTTGAGGGCGAGATCCACCACCCTTTTGCATTGTCAACCATCACGACTTGGCAAAGTTTCTCAACTGTATTTGACCAATTAAGAGCCACACTTGGCATACACATTTTGATAGCACCTATTGTCCCTTGTATCTGGTAACCGCACAAGCAATCTGATATCCTCCAATAAAACTTCATGCATATCCCTAGGTTGATAGGGTCTGGCTGCACTAGCGTCAAAAAGCTACAAAATCCGTGAGTCAACCACCTCTTCTAAATATTGCTCGGTAAACATTCTTGGAGTAGGAGGTTTCTTGAGTGCCGGTTTGAGGGGTGGTTCTGTGGTTTGCTGCCACTGTGCATCACCTTGTTGAAGGAGGTCTGGGTCATAAATTTTGCAAATTTCGGGTCCTTCGCAAAATTTACTATCATCTTTCCTCCATGTTGATCAATCATCGATGCTCCATCTCTTCAAGCTCACGTGAGTAGGCCGAGCTATACTCCTTGAGTGAGGGTGAAAGCATGTTAACCTGTCATGCTTTTTCATGTCCTGGACAATGCTAACTAGCACAATTTTGACATATGCTAACTAGTACAATAACTTGAGCTACATCTCCAAGATCTATGACATATGATATATCAATAGAAAGCACTTGAAACAAGGAATCCAAATGTACAACCTCTAGCGAATTTTGATATTATTTGAAAAAAATTTACCGGACGCCCAAGTTTTCGAAGATGTGCTAACTTGAAACTGCTAACTAGCACAAAAAGCGCGACATGTTAACATGCTTTCACCCGTGAATCCTCTTCGTGATCTCTTCCCACATCTTCGGATGCAAAGGAAGTCGACTAATCTTTGTTTGAATCCATAAGTGCCACGTAGAAAGGATCGAATTTCCCGGTAGAGGAGAAATCAGCCGCGCTCTGATACCACTGAAGCAGACTTGGACACTCCAAGTCGAGATTCTACCGCGACACCACAAGAATTTACTTCAAAACAGTTCAAGTTGATAATTGATTCGACACTGGCACAACGGAGTTCCGTGCGTAGAGATATTGGCCCCAAAGACTGGCGCCCCTTTTGGTATTTCTTTTTGTATTAATCTGTAACTCAAAGTACGAGGGAGTGGGAGGCTCTCACTCTCAAACTCTGCATTCACATGCCCTAAGAAGTGGGATGCCTGTCCACACTTAAAAAGGTTGTACAAGGGATGCCAAAAGAAGAGCCCCAAAAGCTGCCCATTAAAAAGCATTCAAAAATAAAGCCTTCATCTCTCAAGCCATATTGAGTAAAATAAAACAAGTCAAGTCAATCCCTCTCTCTCTCTTTCTACATTGCGTAGAATAAAATCAGTCAGTGATTGCGTAGCCAAAAACAGACCCAAAACTACTGTAAAATGTGCGTTTTCGTATAGCCTACTTCTTTGTGAGATGCACCGTAATTTCCGGGCCAGTCCGTAAGGGCTTGCCACGTCATCATTTCTGCCACCGTCACTACTTGGACTGTTCCATGTTAAGAGAGGGTGTGTGTGTGTACTAGAAGCCATGTCACCAGTTTGTGACAAATTTCAAACCATGACCTAGCATATGGACGAGAAGCTAGTCTCAATGTTACGTGCACAATCAAACCTTATGTGTACGTGGACAAGCTAGTTCATGACAAGGGTTCAGTTCGGTTTAGTTAGCCTAGCTTAGGAAGTGTTCTCGCACTTTTGTGAGTCTGTTCGCAGATCGTGCATGTCCAGGCACTTAGAGTAGATGCATATCCTCTAGTTGGACACATCATGATCCTCGTCATTACCATCAGATTCGATCAGGAGCATTTTATAGTGCACAAAACCTAGTTTTACTATTTTAGCCATTTTTCACTTATTATTATTAAGTGACTTTATTGGGAAATTGGGTAGGGCAATTTGGTTAAGGAAATATATAAGAAAGCTAGCGCTAGCACTTGCTGGCAAAAGAGGCAGTAGGGACAAGGCATCCGACGGTGCACGTTCTCAGCAAGACCCCCCCAACAGGCAACCTACCGTTTTTAGCCAATAAGGACCAGCATTTTTTAGCATTGCAGATTAGCCCAGTGTTTGCATTTGCAAATCAGCCTGGAAATAGCAGGATACAACAGAATCCATAGCGTTTTTGCATCAGACATCGGACCAGTCCCTCGTAGTGTTTTTGGGTTAACAAAGCACCTAGCATTTTGCAGATTGCAAGCAATAGAAGTACCCTCTACATCAGCGTTTTTAGTTTTCACCATTTAGATTCCGTACTGCAGTCCCCAAACCTCGCAAATCTTACCATCCCGCAACAAATTCTCACCGCACAGTCAGATCATCCAACGTTTGTAGATTCATCCCGCTATTCATACATTTCAGCATCCGCGTTTCCGTCGCCGTCGTCACGGTCGTCACCGCCATAGAGTCAGAATTCAGCAGATACAAGATTTACAGATTTCAGCACTTAGCGTTTCCAAATTTCAGCCCGTCTTATCGCCGTCCTCATCGTCGTCAACATCATCGGCAAGTCCATTGCATTGTAGAGATTTGTGCAATCAATAGTAGACCGCTCTTGCCATAGAGAGTGGGGCCCTTGGAGGAGGGTTTGACAACATTCTGGTGTCGTATTCTTCTCTCTCTATCTCTTAGTCTCACCACCTTCATTCACAGTGTTTACCACTTTGTTTGTGATCATTTGCACTCTCTCACTAAAGCAATGGAAGGCTCTCCCTTCCGTAAGTAAAAGGAACCCTTGTGCACAGTTCGGAGCACTCATCTTGAGCAAAGTTCAACATTCAAATCTGCTGCACCTTACATTGGTATCAAAGCTTTGGTAGTGTTTCTTATCACTCAAGGAAAGAATCACATAATTTGTTTTCCTTGTTGCAATCGCACGTAACCCAAGTGCACTTGGGCATGTCGATTCCTAATCTTGTTTTTGAAGAGTGACATGTAACCAAATAAATAAGGGCTTGTCCAGCCTCCCCTTATTTCTCTTCTCACTCATTGAGAGCAGACCGTGTACTTAGCCATTGGCCAATCAACGTGCGGTGGGAAAAGGAAACCTAGGTGTGAGCGCAAGGCCGCCAAGGGGTGCACCCGCAGGAAAGAGCAGAGCTCAAGTAAGAAAAGATCCTTCTCTAACACAGATTGCAAGCGAAATAAGAACCTCAAGACTCAAGAACTCAAGAACCCAAGAATCCAATTTTCAGAAGAACCCAAGTTCCTCGTGAACTTAAGAACCCAAGACATTAGTGTATGTTCATCACCTGAAGCGGAATGGATACTTCGCATGGAGGTGATGAGCATGAAAGAGGCAAAGAAGAATTTTCCCCACTAGGAGGTTTTTTCGACCCTTCCCCCTCCCCATCTACGCCAAGGATTTCACCAAATCCTATGGAGGCTTTGGTCAAGACGATGATGGACATGATGTTACAACAAGAAGCACAACACGCTGCCTTGGAGCACAAGCGCGAAGAAAGAAAAACCGAATTGAATCGTGAGCACGAAGAAAGAAAAGTAGAAAGAAAGTCCAACTTGGAGCGTGATCACGCCCGAAGAGAAAAGGGTAGCCTTGGACCGTGAGCGCGAGCAAGTGCACTTGGCGGCTGAAGACAAAAGGGTAGCCTTGGAGCATGAGCGTGAGCTAGCGCGCTTGGCGGCTGAAGAAAGAAAGGCAGCTATTGAGCGGTAAGAATGGTAAGAATGCTAAGAATGGTAACTCTTCTGACGTATTTTCCTCTAGTCTCTCAGAAAAGAACTCACAAAATGAACCTAAGAATAAAGCAAACACAATTGCTAAACCTAAGCTCACTCGATATGAAAAGGTAGAACAAGGAATTTTAGGAGTAATTAAATAATACGAGAGAGAGAGAGAGAGAGAGAGAGAGAGAGAGAGAGAGAGAGAGAGAGAGAGAGAGAGAGAGAGAGAGAGAGAGAGGTGGAACAAGCTTGAGGGGGGGAGGGAAGGGAGGATATACTCTCCCACCCACACATGCACACACTCTCTCGCATTGTGCGAAGTGCAAAGTTCAAGAGCTCCATCCCCTTCTCCAAAATCTTGTTGAGAAGTTGAAAGGCTACACCAACACTCTTGGCTATGGAATGCAAATCCAACCAAGAGCCATACTTCAATGCTTAAGCTTGCCATATTTTTCATCTTCATTACTATGTTGTTATGCTATGCTAAGCAAGAAGAGTGATGATAAGTGAGGAACTATTTCTTTCTCCTATGAATGATTATTCTTCCTCTTCCCTACCCTCATTCCCCACTAGATCTCTCCACCTTCGAAGGTGTTTGAGGCCTTGGGACTCAGGCTTGGAATAGTTAATGCTTTTTGAAAAGTTTACGTTATGCTTCTGATGCATGAAGCTTTCCATCTTCATAGAGTCGCCAAGGTCACAAGGAACACAAAGATTGTATTGTACCAAGCCTCTCTTGATGGGTGATTCTACAATACAAAATCCTTTTGAAGGGGGGACCGGCTCCAAGTAAATTCGGTGCTCAACTATTGTTATGTTCTCTAATACTCTCTCTTGCAAAGTATTGTTCATGCCAAGTTAATTAAGTACTATGTTTATGTTTCTACCATCAATTAAGTTCACCCTCTATGTTCTCAAAGTGATCTCACAAAAATGCTCACTTTAATTCTCTTAATTCCGTCATTCTCAAAGTTCATAGGCCATTTTCATTACATTGGTATCAGAGCATTTGGTTTCTGTTTTCTTGTTTAAGAAGAAAGGTCCTTAAGTAGCCTATAATGGTTGTTTTGTTAATTATTAGGATAAGTAGAACAAGGATCTATTATCGGTTTTGTTCAGCCCACTATGTGGAATATGGTGCACACCTCGGGAGCTTTGGTCTTAATAATGGAGTCTTTCTGAGCCATAAGAAGTCCGAAAGGAGCTATTCCTCGTCAATTCTGCTATATAAACCCACCCCACAACTCTCTATAATTGACCAATTCGAGCCATGGGTGTAGATACTTAAGTGCTTAGTTTCAAAGGCTAAGAGTAATAACAACTAAGGTTTTGAATTGCCAAAGAATATATTAAATAAAATGATAAGCATAACTAGCATGGCTGACAATAATCAAGAGAGTAGAATGAACATTGATAACTTTGCACATGAAGGTGCTAATGATCAAGAGAGTAGAATGAACATTGATAACTTTGATTTTGCACATGAAGGTGCTAATGATGATGCCCCCATGTTTATCAATTATCTTGTTACTAGGTTGCATCAAGCCATGGGAAACCCTACTTTGCAAGCCAAAGTTACCCAAAAACTTTGTGCTTATGGGATTTTCCTTCCTCTCCAAGAGGAGAGAGAGTTTAGGAGGCCTCTTGATGAGACTCCCAAAAGAAGACTCTCTCCCATAAGAGAGGAGGAATCCAAAGAACGAGAAAGAAGTGAATCTCTAAGTTATTCTAAAGATATGGATCCATGAAGATGGCGGTCTAGATTGTCGCCAACTCCTCCCATGAGGAAACAATCAACACACAGTCCTTCTCCTCGTCATTCCAAAAGGAAACAAGGGAAGAAAAAGGCAAGAAAGAGGTCACCCTCTTGTCCTTGTCTACACCTTTCTCCCCTTCCGACAAAAGCAATAGTTATTCTCCTAGAGAATACAAGAGGAGAGGACATCGCAAAACTTACCCTGCATAGCGAAGGTCCCAAAACCTCCAGAAATTCAAAGTCGGAGAAAAGAGTATCTCTTTTCTCACCTATGATGGCACCTTTGGTGCCACCAACAAAGTATTGGCCTTCATCCAACAAATTGATGCGGCCTTTGGAGACGAGGGCTTCACAAATTCCTTCAAGCTACACCCTATAGCTATGCACTTCCACAAATCTTCTCATCAATGGTGGGCTAGCCTTCATGGAAATAGCGAGGCCCCAAAGACATGGAAAAATCTACGAGTTTCCATCATGAAGCAATTCCTTGCAAGCGATGCAAAGGACAAAGCGCTTACCGAATGACGGAGCTTCAAGGATGGTTATCTTCCAAACGGCAATAGGCTAAGTGTTACTCACCCATACAATAAGAAAGTCATGTATGAATCCCATGCTTCTCCTTTTGCAAGGCAAAGAGGGATTCCATAATCTACTCTTCGAGGAGTAGAAATGTATTTCTGATGGTCTACCATGAAAAGTAAGCATACAAGAGTATGTTTCGAAATGCATGGTATACCAAAAATGAAAATTTGATCGAGGGAAAAAAGTTGGATTGTTTCAATCGACAATCTTAGCAAGAAAGCACACTCTATGTCTATCAAAAATACTATTAAGGCACATCAAACGGCAACCCTCTTGAGATCTCAAATTTTCAAGTATCATGGCTTGCCAACATCCTAGAATGACCATTAATTTTTAGAAGGGTCTCTTTGAGAATCTAGGAAGTAGATTTAAATTTTCCTTTCGCCTATCATCCACAAACGGATGATCAAAGTGAAATAACTAATCTAATGATTCTTGAATCTACTAAAATCCTATGTCATGGAAGTAGATCAATGTTCTCAATGAGAGAAGCACCTACCTCTTAGAGAGTATGCTTACAATGACATTGTACATACTTCTATGGGGAAAGAACCTTTTGAGGTTAAAGAGGGAATATCCAAAAGTCCCTTATGAAAGCACAAAGCAAAGGGTACCGGTAAGTGCACGTCACGATGTAGTGCAGGATTGGGGCAAGAAGCAAGAGGTGGAGTGCAACAAAGAGGAAGCGCTAGGGATCGAAGCAGGGAGAGAGAGAGAGAGAGAGAGAGAGAGAGAGAGAGAGAGAGAGAGAGAGAACTCACATTTTTGGGGAAAACTCAATAAGTGAGTTTTGGGTTTTTCCACTTTTATTACAAGTGACTAAAAAAAAATGTGTCCAGGTTCAATGTGAACCTGGACAAAGTATAAAAATGTAAAAAACGGGGTCATTTAGGCCTTTTACCCAACAACCTCCCGCTTAAAGACATAAATGATGCCTTTAAGTTAACCAACTTCCACCAGCTGTATGAAATGCTCATGTTGAGCCTTAGCAAGACTCTTGGTGAGAATATCTATAGGGTTATCCTGTGTATGGATCTTAGTCAAGGTGATTAGACCATCCTCCCATACTTGATGTATGAAGTGGTACCGCACATCTATTTGTTTGGTAGGCTCATGAAACATGACATTTTTGGCTAAATAGACAGCACTCTGGCTATCACAACCCGGCACGGGTGTATGAGCAGGCATGCCAAGTTCTTCTACAAGTCTGCCCAACCAAATGGCCTCCTTTGAATCCTCTTTGGTTTAGCTGAAATATATTCAGCCTCAGTAGTACTCAATGCCACAATTGTTTGCAACCTAGAACACCAAGAGAGTGCACCACCAGCAATGGAAAATACATATCCACTAGTATATTTCCTGGTGTCCATGTCACCTGCCATGTCTGCATCACAATATCCCTACAGTTTTAAGTCATTTTTTCTATAACAAAGACACTTTGATTGTGTATGTCACAAGACAGGCACCACATATCAACAAAAAAAGATAAACTAAACAGACTTTTAGCACTTCAATAACAACTGAATTGAAAGAGAGAGAGACAACACGCGACACACAGTGGCGGAATTCCACCCCAGAGAGTATTGGCCCCAAACCTTGGTGCCCCTTTCGGTATTTCTTTATATTGCATCAACACAGTACAAGCCAGTACTCCAGACTCTGCACCATCTCCAAGAAGTATGCCAAAGAATGAGCCCTAACCTCATATTTAAAGGCCCTAATCTCCAAAAGCAGTTTACAATAAAAAGCCTTCAAACTCAAAAGAATTTGGTCCAAAAGCAAATCCAGAAGGCTATCAACACAATTTATAGAAATCCGTACAGCTTGCCACATCATCAGCCAGTGCAAAACGTAAAAATCCGTATAGCTTTCCATGTCATCATGTGAGTGCATTTTCAAAAATCTGCCATGTCATCAATTTTGGTGTGTGTCCGAATCCTGCTTTATTTTATTCCTTTATGTCACTTGGGACCCCATCAAATGGGCCCCCCATAAGTTGGTAGGACTTCTTCTTCTGTTACTTGTTCTTCTTAGGGTTTAGGCCCCTTGGCCGACATGTACAAGTTGGCTCCATTCTTTAGGATTTTGACACATCAGCAGTTCGTTACATCTCCCCTTCTTGAAAGAGAGTAATCGTCCATGATTACAGCATATCTGCAAAACAACTCAAGTTAGCTCAAAAATTTTTGAGGATCATTCCGAGGGACATTCTGAGGGACAATTAGTTTGCTCTTTTTATTAAGGAGGTAGGTTCTCCTTCTTGCTCTTTTGATCAAGGAGTTAGCTTCTCCTTTTGGCTGTTTTGATCAAGGAGTTAGCTTCTCTTTTCGGTTGTTTTGATCAAGGAGTTAGCTTCTCTTTTCGGCTGTTTTGATCAAGGAGTTAGCTTCTCCTTTCTTCCCAATCGAAACTCTTGATATTTCAACGTACTAATATTTCACGAGTGTCTTGATGCACTAAAATTACATATCGAGGCAATCTCATCCAATTAGGATTTCAGTAGTTGACACATCACAATGCAGCACAAATTCTTACATATGCACGTTACAAGACATAGAATCATAAAGCCAGCGATGAAAACTCCCCTCGCAAATAACCATCCAGGTCCAGGCATGAGCTGTTCAATGACTCCCTCATCACTCCTCCCGCAAATAACCTAAAAAAAGTCCGGGCCATGAGATATAGAGGCCTTTTTACAACCAAATGCCCCCTAGACCGCAGCCTGCATCATTTGGAGGTGCTGGGAGCAACCACTGCTCAGACTTCTTAATACTCCTCCCGCATAACCATCCAGGTTCGGGCCATGAGTAACCACAACAATACTCCCCCCGTAAATAACCACAAAGGTCCGGGCCATGAGTAAAAACAATACTTTTCAATCATTCAATACTCCCCCCACAAATAACCACAAGGGTCCGGGCCATGAGTATGAACAAGCATTCTCAAACATCATTTCTCACTACTCCACCCGGAGTAAAATGACCAATCACTAAAACCAGTATTAAACCAGAGTCAAACAATTCAAATTGGCACCAAAATAGGTTGAAAATAATACCATCCATTTCAAACAAATGTCAAACAAGTTCTCAAACAAAAGTCAAACTCAAGAAGCAATCTCGACATCAATCGAGCTCGAAAAGTTGACTGACTTCCCATCCTAAAACCTGCATCAAAAATTAGGGTTAGGTTCCTTCCATAAGGTAGTAGGCGAGCACAACATGGTCCATCAGCTCTTGGACAGACAATGTTTCTTTGCGGTGATGGTATTCCCAAGATAGCAATCGCACTGGATTGAAGAGACATCTACTGGACGATGTCGAGAAACTTCAAATTATAATCTGCTAGGCTTTCCATGGCAAGCATTCAAAATACCCCACTCTGCCAGAAGTTGCACTCCAAAGGAAGATGTTTGAAACCATATAACTTCGGGTAAATTTTTTCTTGAAAGCTAAAGCTTGCCAAGTACTTGGAGTATGCTGCTTGGTAGCTATCAACATCTGCATGACACTGCCTCTGAGAAAAACAATGACTCGAAACAAATCTTGGATCCTTCTTTTGCAAGTGATCTTAATGGCTTATGCCATGTAAGACATGAGCGGAGAAGACGGGAGCACACCCGATGCGCGATGAAGTAAGGGTGGGAGTGGCTAATAAGTCTGGGTGGGGTGGGTGGGAGTGGCTGATACCACTGTTACAAGATGACAGGCACCACGTGCCAACAGAAAAGAACAGACTTTTAGAACTTCAATAACAACTGAACTGAAAGTGAGAGCGAGAGAGACGACACGTGACACGGAGCACAGCAGAATTCCACCCCAGACCATATTGGCCCCAAACCTTGGCACCCCTTTTGGTGTTTCTTTATATTGCATCAACACAGTACAAGCCGGTACTCCAAACTCTGCACCTTCTCCAGGAAGCATGCCAGAGAATGAGCCCTAAGCTCATATTTAAAGGCCCTAGGCCCCAAAATTAGTTTACAGTAAAAAGCCTTCAAACTCAAAAGCATCTGGTCCAAAAGCAAAGCCAAAAAGTTGTCAGTGCAATTTATGGAAAAGTGTACAGCTTGCCACGTCATCATGTTAGTGCAATTTTCAAAAATCTACCACGTCATCAATTTTGGTGTGTGTCTGGATCTTTCTTTATTTTAATCCTTTATGTCACTTGGGGCCCCATCAAACGGGGTCCTCATAAGTTGGTGGGACTTCTTCTTCTGTTATTTGTTCTTCGTAGGGTTTAGGCCCCTTTGTCGACATTTGCAAGTTGGCTCCATTCTTTAAGGTTTTGACACGGGAGCAGTTTGTTACAGTGTACCTTTCAAATATTTCAAAACGCATTTGACAACTTCCCAATGCACTTTGCCAAGATTTGACATGTATAGAGTAACAACTCCCACTGCATAAGCAATGTTGGGATGAGTGGCAACCATAGCATACATAAGAGAGCCACAAGGTGATGCTTATGGGATTCCCTTCATTGCTTTCAATGCCACCTCATCCTTTGGGCAATCTGCTTTGCTAAGCTTAGTGTATGGAGGTAAAGGTACTCCAAGAGGCTTAGCATCAACCATATTAAACCTGTGAAACACTTTTACAATGTACCTTTCTTGAGATAAAAATAGCAATTTTATCTTTCTATCTCTTTTAATACGCATGCCCAAAATATGCTCTGCATCACCCAAATCCTTCATAGCAAATGCTGAATTTAGCTTACGTTTCATAGCATCAAGAGTAGTAGTATGTTTCCCGGAAAGTAGCATGTCATCAACATAGAGAACAAGTATGATGAGACTACCATCTTCATCCCTTTTTGCATACAAACAATGATCTGCATGGTTGCGTTTAAAGCCTTGAGACAACATAAAAGTGTCAAACTTTTTATACCACTGTTGTGATGATTGTGTCAAACCATACAAATCCCTTTTCAGTTTGCATACAAGTTCCTCGCGTGTAGGAACTACAAAACCTTCAGGTTGTTTCATGTATATGTCCTCTTCAATGTCACCATCCAAAAACGCTCTCTTTACATCCATTTGATTCAATTCCAAATCAAGCACCGCAACAAGAGCAAAAAGGACACGTAAAGTTGTAAGCTTTACAATAGGAGAAAAGATTTCTTTAAAATGAATTCCTTATTTTTGTACATATCCTTTTGCAACCAATCTTGCCTTGTACTTGGGTTTTTCACCCACAATCTTAATCTTGTATTCCCATTTGTTAGGAAGAGCCTTTCTCCCTTTAGACAATGGCACAAGATCCCAAGTATCATTTGCATACAAGGATTTCATTTCCTCTTGCATTGCAAGCTCCCACTTACTGCTTGACTCACATGACTTAGCCTCTTTATAAGTAAGAGGTGCACCCTCAATTGTCAACATTACATGATCCAAAGAGGAATTAAATCTCTACGGTTGCCTTCTCAAACGAGTTGACCTGTGTACCCAATGATCTACATTCTCAGGCAACGGTTTTACATCATATCGAAACTCATTTTCAGCTCTATCATGCTGTTGAAAATCATTTTCAGCCAATTGAGGTACTATGTGATCCTACTCAAGCCTTACAAAGGAGAGCCACCAAAAGAACCAATAATGGAGGACCCGCCAGAGATCGAAGATCAAGAAGAGGTATTGTAGCCCAAATCAATCCTTCGACACGAAGACAAGGTACTAAGAAACGGTAACGTTATCCAATGATATCTTGTTAAGTTTAAAAATTATCCTTTTAAAGATGCTAGATGGATGCAAGGAACATAGCTTAAGGATAATATGAACCTTGTCAATGCTTACAATGCTACATTAGAGTACGCAAATGAAAATGCATTTTAAATGTACATTGTTTTTGTCTTATAAGACCGTTCGATCTCTTCTTTTTTTTGTGCACAAAATTTAAGAAATATACATGTTTAGGATCATGTTTGTGGTGACAACGTCTTTCAAACACCAAGTAGAACTTGTTACTGTACTTTGGAAGTATGATATGGACCAAAGAGCAGACATGCTTGCGGCAGCTAAGTCTCCCAAGCACCAAATGGATTTGTCATCCATTCTGGAATCTTGTCGTAGGATGAAAAGGGATCCTCTACCTGCTAAGAAACATGGACTAATGACTAGGCTTTATCTTCTCTACCGCATAGTCGAGGACGACTATGATTTCAAGAGAGAGAGGTAATGTCATAAAATATAATATCTAACTTTACCAAATGATTTTCTCATATTAGACTGATCATTTAATATGGGAAGATAAAAGGGGAACAAGAGTTAGGATATAGATATGTGCTTCTAGATCTATCTCAACAGGGAACCAAAAGGAGAAATGTTGCATCTCAATCGGGGTCCGAAAGGAGACGGTCAAACCAAGAGCAATGTACAATAAGTGCTTCTAGATTTACCTCAACAAGGGACCAAGAGGAGAGATAGTTACATCTCAATAGGGGTTCAAAAGGAAATAGTCTATGAAAGAGCAACACGCATCTAATGGAGCTTAAATGACCTTAGGGTTAACTTTTATTAAAGACCTCTAAAATCTAGTGTTAAAAAGTCCTTTGACCTTAGGCAAGCTAGGGCTGACCTTGAGGTGGGAATCCCACCCAAGCATGAGGTGCTTGTCAGCGTGCTAACTGAAGTGCTTAAAGTATTTGTGGGAACCTTGGCCAAGCTTAAAGTGATTCTCATGCTTAAATGACTAAGGTTCTTGAAGTGTTCAATTGAAACATAAACTCTCAAGAGGCATAAACGATTTCCATGCTTAATTGACTAAGTGCTTGAAGTTGGTTCAATTCAAACCAATGACTTAAGAAGCATAAAAGACACATGTCAAAATCCTCCACATGTGGCCCTCATGATGTGCTTGAATCCTATTGAATAGCATTTAAAGGGGTCCAATGAGAATTTAGATGCATAAATGGGATAGTCAATGCTTTTTGCAAAGTTTATGTTACGCTCGTGATGCATGAAGATTTCCATCTTTATAGTTTCGCCAAGGTCACCAGGAACACAAATATTGTATTGTACCAAGTCTCTCTTGATGGGAGAATCAATAATACAAAAGCCTTTTGGAGAGGGGACTAGCTCCAAGTAAATCCGGTCCTCAATTATTGTTATGTTCTCTAATAGTCTCTCTCTTGCAAAAGTATTTTTCATGCCAAGTTATTTAAGTACTATGTATATCCTAGCACCCTCAATGGTTTCAAATGAAGTCTTCCTCATAGACGTATGTATTATGTTGTTGTAGGCAAACTCCACCAAGCACAAAAGCTTCTCCCACTGAGCTTTATGGTCAGAGGTATAAGACTTTGGCAAGTCCAGAACTACTGAGTTCGCAATTTTGACTGTCCATCTATCTGGGCGTGGAAAGAGGACGAGAACTGTAACCAAGCACTAATATTCTCCCAAATTTCCCTCCAAAAACAAACTAGTAAAACATAGATCTCTATCTTAAACTATAGACTGAGGCTTTTGGTTTAACTTCGACTATTCCAAGAGTTACCAAACTATGAATTAAGTTCACCCTCTATATTCTCAAAGTGATCTCACAAAAATGTTCACTTTAATTCTCTTAATTCCGCTATTCTCAAAGCTCATTGGACATTTTCATTACATGAGAATAGCAGTAGTAAGTAATGGTGGTTGCAGAGGAAATTGAATCGACATTTTTTCTTTTTGCGCTTTTGACATGTGTGCGTGTGTAAATGGGTTTGAATATTATGTAGATGTTCGGTAATGTCTTGCTTGTCACAAGATATGTACTTATCAATGAAAGCAATAACCATTTTGTTTGTGTTGTTATATACATGTGCATTCTCTATCCAAAGAAGGCCGTGATCATGCTCACTTCCACGTGATTGAAACTCGGTCACACAAAAATGTCCTTGATGGGGCCGTAGATATTTGGTGTTTGTTTTTGCAACTTTCGCAAGGATGCTATTTTGTGGTTGTAATACCTAGCGCATGTGACAGGGTCCTCTCTTACAAGATCATGCAAAGCGGCAGCTTTGTTCCTATGGAGGTGATCATTGTTTGAAAGTGTCTGTAATGCGGTTTGTAATGGTTTCCACCTCCGCTCCTCGCTTGTGAACGTCACAAAAAATGTAGGTCGGCTAAGTTGACGGATCATCGTGAAAACGTCTTTTCACAAACGCTCATAATAATTTGGAGAATTTATCAAGAGCTCGAGGTCTCTGTATCTAATATCTAATTGCAAGACCTTTTTAAAGCTTTTTGTTGTCTTCACATATGCCGCACGGATGACTTGATCATTTAATGTTGACTTTTGCAGTCTAACCCATGCAAATGTGTGAATTTGATGTATCATAATCTTAATGACTTTGAAGAACATGTTCGTGATGTGCCTGACGAATTGCCGATCGCTATTTGTAATTTTCCATTGGAAAATCTCTTGATACGTATACCGGTGAGGCTGACTTGGTTTAGACAATTCCTTCACTACAAGAGGCTATTCATATTAGCGACGCTCAAAAAAAAAATCCCGGCGTCGCTATGAGTGTCGCAAATTTACAAGTATATTTGCGACGCTCATAGCGACGCCGGCTGGGCTAAAAAAAATAACAGAGAGCGCCCAAAAACTCAGATCTCAGATTTGAGTTTTTCAGCGCCCTCAAGCAAGGAGCAGGTAACGCTCTCCCTCTCTCTCTCTCTCTCTTTCTTCTCCACACACACACACACACACACACACGAGGAGAGGAAGGAGAGCCAGGTACGCTCCTTCCCTCTCCTCACTCTCATGTTCCCTTCCCCTCTTTCACAAAAAATGCACACATTAAGAGAGGAAAAGAGAGAGAGAACATGCATAAACAAAAAATGCACACATTGAGAGAGGAAAAGAGAGAGAAAACATGCATAAACAAAAAAATGCACACACATTGAGAGAGAAACTAATTAAAATTAAAAGACCTAAAGATCTAGCCGACGAGGAGTTGAACTCAAGACCTATTATTCAAGAGGGAAATGGCATAACCAATCTATCATACTTGAATTGGGTGATAGAAAGGTTATACCATTTATCTCTTTTTATTGGCACACATATCCACACACGCGCACACACACAAGAAGAAGAGAGTTATAACGTCGTAGGAAACTATCCTAAAAGACGTTAAAGATTAGGTTAGATGTAGACTTATGTCAAATTAGATTTAGGTTTATTTAAGTTAAATTAGATTAGATTTAGGTTTATTTTTAGTTAGATTTACGTTTATTTACGCTAGATTTAGATTTACGTTATATTAGATTAGATTTAGGTCTCCATAGACTGCGATGCCTGCATGAAGCGGGTGAAGAAAGCCCTCAATGGAATATAGGGCATTGCTGCCTTCACTCATGGTGGGCTCCGTCGATCCAAAAGTACTGGTGAAATGTCTTCAGAAGATAGGGAAGAAGGTGGATCTTCAGGGCGGCAAGAGTCACTACATCCCCGACAATGACCATCTAGACAACCTCTAGTCATTCAACAACAACTTCAAAGTTAGTAACAAGAGCAAGAACGGTCCAAAGGGCCAATTGCTGTCGTCAGATGTGGATGGAGATGAGGCAGCGTCACCGCCGGAAGTTAACTCTCACATCTTTAGTGATGAGAATGCCAACTCTTGCCGAGTTATGTGAAAACTTATGTGTTAAATCAATTTTAAGGTTCTTATAATCCTTGTTAGTTTAGTTCTTTGTTTTTAATATAACATAATTTACGTTAGATTTAGATTTATGTTATATTAGATTAGACTTAGGTTTATTTAGGTTTACCCACACACACACACACACACACACACACACACACACACACAAAAAGAAGAGAGTTTTAACGTCGTAGGAAACTATCCCAAAAGACGTTAAAGATTAGGTTAGATGTAAACTTACGTTAAATTAGATTTAGGTTTATTTTTAGTTAGATTTAAGTTTATTTAGATTTACGCTTATTTACGTTAGATCGAGTCCACGCAAGAATTACTTACGGTTTAGGGTTTAGAGTTAGACGAACAGTGAAAAGATCTACTGTGAAAAGATGTTAAGATGCTGTGAAGTGCTACAGCTAGAGAAGAGGCAAAGGGGTTTTGTCCACTACATGCAGTATCATGTAGACGTGGGTTTGTAGATTTCTTGTACCCACAAATATAGGTATTGACCAATAAAGACGAGATTATAACCCGGTGGTTCTGATCTCCGTGCACCTCTAGACCGAGGTGTACGGGGATTGGACATGACTAGAGAATGTGAGGTAGAGAGAGAGAGAGAGAGAGAGAGAGAGAGAGAGAGAGAGAGAGAGAGAGAGAGAGAGAGAGATAAGACGAAGAATGCCAATACAATATTAAATTTGTTATCCAGGTTATAAGATTTTTATCCTCATTATGAGTAGTGACGAGGATGTGGGACCGTCCAACCGAAACACCTATCTCTCAACAAGGGTCTTATGTCCTTGTAATCAATGCAAGCATGCTGTGCGACGGACAAGACGTGTTTCTTTGCAGCACGTTTGCGAATTTGGCGAGTTCGATCCATCTATTATAGATCGAGTTGTTGCCAATTATAAATCGTCGGAATCTGACGCTGGCCAACGTTTACTTTAATAAAACTCTAAATGTATAATGATCTGATAGATTTTTACACGACTGTATCGTATTTTTATGTTGTGTAGATTGCTTAAAGAGCACATACTACCAGCTGACAATGTGATGCCAGATTCCCGAGATGAAGCAAGAAAGATTTTGCGAAACTTGGGGATGGATTACAACTCTATCCACGCTTGTCCTAATGACTGCATTCTTTTCAGAGGGGAATACATAGACATGGAGAAGTGTCCGAAATGTGATTCCGAAAGATATCGAGTAGATCTCCACGGGACAAAAATTCCACAAAAGGTTTTGCGACATTTTCCTCTGCTTCCTCGCATCAAGCATTTCTTCGAATGTAAGTCCATGGCCGCCCTAGCATCATGGCATGAGGAGAATAAATCTTCGGATGGTGTGCTACGAATTCCTGTAGATTGCGCAGCCTGGAAACATATAGATGGAACATGGTCGGATTTTGCCAGGGAAGCTTAAAATTTGCACTTAGGCCTGGCTATGGATGGCATAAATCCATTTGGTCAAAGATCAACATCTTACAGTGTATGGCCCGTTGTCATCGTCAACTACAACATTCCCCCGTGGTTGACTACGAAGAAGGGGCACCTAAGGCTAAGCTTGATTGTGCCAGGGCGATATAAAGTGGAGAATATGGATGTGTATCTTTGTCCACTATTGGAAGAGCTACAACAATTGTGGATTGGCATAGAGGTGGTGGATATGAGCCGACACACACGACGACGGAATGCTTTGATCAGAGGCATTCTAATGTGGACCATGCATGACTATCCCGGGCTAACAGAATGCTCAGGTGATCTATTGACACTCCTCACTCAGACACTGTAAATCTTGTTTTTTCCCATAGTTGATCTATTATCATGTGTATACATGCAGGGCTTCAAACAAGCGGATACACAGCATGTGTCACATGTGGACCTAGACTGAATGCACGTAGGGAGCCCTCACTGAAGAAGCAAATCTACGAAGGTCATCAAGCGTATCTTCCAGAGAATCATGTGTTACGCGACGGCTTTTTGGGAAGAGAGCCACCAAGGATGTCTGCACAAGCATGGTTAGAGCAGAAGAAGATGTGAGATGACGGATTGCCTCCAGGGATGAAGAGACTATCTCTATGGTACGAGTTACCATACTGACCCCGACTCATGATCAATCACTTGCTCGATCCAATGCACATATTCAAGAATGTGGGTAATCTACTATGGGACCATCTGACCGGCAAGAAAGATACTTTGGGAGCCAGAGTTGACCTTAGAAATGTGGATCGTATGGAGCAATATTGGCCGCAAACAGCGTTTGATGGATCGATAAAACTCCCTAAAGCACCATGGATTTTCACAGGAGCCCAAGAACGCAAAGTAAAAGAGACCATTCGATCTTTGCAGACCCCCACTGGCGTAATGCACTCGCTCCGAACGTGTTTTACTAAAGAAGGAAAGCTTACCGGTTTGAAGTCACACGATTGGCATAAAATGTGTCAGGTACGTTCATAGTGGACTTTAATATCATTGCATAAAATGTGGACTTTAATATCATTGCTGCACATACTTTACAGTTTATTTTACCGGTTGCCATTGAGGGATGTTTGTCTCTCGACATCCGTAACACAATCTACAAACTTGCAAAGCTGGTGCAATGGATCTCACAAAAGGAGATCAACGTAGACTCCATACCATTCGCCAAACTAAATGCTGCGGAGCTTGTGTGCATGTTTGAGAAACATTTTCCTACTACCATGCTAACCATTCAGGTGCATCTTCTTGTTCACATAGTTGATGAGGTGGAAATAGCTGGCACAGTTCATTCCAGATGGATGTTCTTCTTAGAACGTTTCATGAAAACGCTTAAGGGATATGTGCGTCAAAAGGCACGTCCGGAGGGTAGCATGGAAGAAGGTTGGTTGGTATCAGAGTCCCTAGTGTACATTGGAGAGTGGCTAGGCAGATTTGATAAAGCCCGGGACACGCTATGGCAAACCATAGATAATGAGCGCATATTTGGGATTGTCATGTGCAATCTCGGTGTTGAGAAGAAGATAATGGAAGATCTAGAGGCTAAAATCAACCGATTTTGCATGCTTCACAATCCAGTGATGCAAAAGTGGATTTCACAATATGAGGATGCAAAGCAAGAGCGACAAAGGGCACGAATCGAGTGGAGACGGGGAAGATGACCACCGATGCACTATCCGACGGGTCTGGAGAGCCTACCAACATTCATGAGCTTAAGATGGTTGCACAACCAATTGAAAAGCGCACAACAATGCGGTGACGAAGTGAATGAGGAAGAGTGAGAGTACTCTCGGGGTTGCGCGACGAAGGTAAGTTTGCAATGTACGACTAGCTAGTGACTTTATTTCTAAACGTTTGAACGGCCACTCATAATCTTTGTTCGTTGTAGTATAAGTCATACACAGCAGCATGGTGTAAAGGTCAACATTTTAGGGTGGAACGGATCGACAAAAAGTGTTTTACTCAAGATTGTGGAATCATGGCAAAATTTGAACAGTCTAGTCGACGACGTTCCTCTGATGTAGATCCTGTGGTGGCGGAACTCACTTACTTCGGCACGCTACAAGAGATTTTGAGGATCGATTATAGAGGATTTTTTGTCGACTTGTTCGACGTGCAATGGTTCAAGATAATCATGGAGGGTCGCAACGTTACTGTGCGTAGAGGAGAGTTTGGTTTTCTTGAGGTGGATTCTGGTTTTCATAGAGGTAGCCCCTCGTAGTGAAAGGACGTATGAAGGCTCCCATGTGTCAATCACAACGGCATCAATGGAGGAGATCAGAGAAGATACTCAATCAGAAGCCGCTGCGGTGGTGCCAAACGAGCATCAAGATGCTACTACTCTATATGGGGTGCATGCAGAGGAGCTACAAAATGAAACAGAGGATATGTGTTTAAACGAAGAGCTCTATATAGATATAGGAAGTTATGCTGAGTTATGCGAGGATGAGAGAGAGATCTCTTAAATCCACAAATATTGTATTTGAACAATTTTTCTCCATGTTGTAAAAGCTCTGGCTCTCTAAGTACCTTCCATGGTGTATAACGCTCTTTTCTACTCACGCTCACATCTTTTGATTGAAAATTCTGAGTTTTCGACTTGCCTCTTCTATCACTCAATTCATTGCGTCATTGTATTTATATGCGTCATTACGTCATTGTATTTAATGGTCTTTGCATCATTGTCTACTCTGTTCATTCAATATTAAGTTTAAATATTCGTGTGTTTAATGCAGGTATGGATGATGAGGAGTTTCTTTCTTCTTTGTCACCGCAGCACAGACAGTGGTACATGGAGCGTCATTGCTCTGGCGCATCATCGCGCGTTCCTACTCCATCCGCATCTCCCTCTCTTTCGGAGCATTCGGCGCGCTCCGAAGCTTCGGTGTCGACGAGACGATCTTCACACTCGTCTAGACACCGGCGCTCTAGTGGTGGCGGTGGCGGTTGTTGTGGGGATTCCGCCGCCGATGCCTCACACCGCCTCGTGTTCGACGAGGCTCTTTACCCTCCCCTTCTTTGCCCGCCCCCACACCAGCCACAGCATCGCCATCTACGCCAGGTTTTGCGGGGCTGACTGTTCCTAGTAGCTACACACATCTACCTACTCCGCCAGGAGCCACTCCACTCGACACTCCTCGCTTCGGGGCCCAGACGCCGGTGGAGACACCTGACGTCCGTACCCCCATCGACACGCCGCTAGAGACCCCTGTCGGGACACCCAGGTTCACGCATCACCGGCCAGAGGGCTTGCTTTACTCCGTCGACTTCAGCGGCGGCATCATCATGGATGATGACGGCAAGAAGGTGATCTCGCGTATGCGTGGTCTTTGCTCTCAGCTGTTTAGACACTACATACTAAACAAATGGAGTGAAGTACCAAGTGATTTAAAAGCCAGAGTCATCAGCATACTTCATGATGAGTTTCCCGTTCCAACACGGGATCAACGCTTCAATGAAGACCTGATGAAGATTCAAATGCGCGAATACTGCAAACACAAGCGTTCCGAAGTGCAAAAAGCAATCAAGCATGGGTGGAACAGGCCAGATTGGCTGGCCAAAGAAGATTGGAAGAATGCGAAGAAAGCAGCGCGCGAGAATCCCGACAAGTGGAAGCAACAAAAGGATGCAGCCAGAGCGCGAGTAGAGGCAGGGAGCTCGCACCACTTGGGAGCGGTGGATGGGCATCATTTGAGGCCGATTTTGTAAGTGTTTTCGCATTGCTCTTTATGTTCGATAGTTTAGGGTTTATGAGTTTTTTAATTCTAACATAATGAAATCTTTGTATGTTTTGACAGTGGTCGATGACAGGACGTGATCCCACACCGTACGAGCGCGAGTACGCAGGCAGGAAGGGCTTAAACGCCCTGATGGAAATTCTCAGTTCTCATGGCGGCATGGTTAGTATTAGGGTTTACTCTTTTCTATTTTTTGTATTGTTTTATAAATGTCGTTATATGTTTATACTTACTGAAAGCTGTCTTATTGTCTTTTTTTGCAGAATCTGACAGATACGCCGCTTGGACGCGATGAGACGTCTGACTAGACGACGTCAGTTTAGCCGTAGCTAGATAGCATTAGTTTAGGGTTTCTCATAGCTTATGTATCATGAAACGGATTTTATACGTCTTTTTGAACCATGTATATTATTACATTTGTCACCGCAGTTCATTTTTCCAATCAATTCTTTATGCCTATGATGTTGTACAATTGTCATTATTACATTTGCCAATCAATTCATTTTGCCTATGATGTGTACAATTGTCAATTTTGCATACAATGCATCTTGTGGGTGACTATTTTGGGTCTATTATCTACCCTTGCACTTTTTTTAAAAAGTGAATCAAGTACAATATGGTTGATGGGTGGCAGGGCATTCAATGCCCTGTCACCAAAAGAAAATTCTCTCGACCGTCATTATAACCGTCGCTATTTATGGCTCTGTAGCGTTGCTATGAGCGTCGCTATAGACTTCTGTGTAAATGTCGCTATAACCGTCGCTATGACCGTCTCTATATAGCGACGCTCTCGTAGCGATGCTATTAGCGACGGTTTTAGCGACGCCGGGGGTTATAAAAACCCAGTGTATTTCCGTCGCTAACAGCGTCACAAGAGCACACAACCTCTTGTAGTGCTTCCCAAAGAAAAGCGTACGAAAATTCAGCTCCTTGTTGTCTGTGTCTAAGAATAGTCCAAGTGGCATGTTACCTTCACATGGAGCGATTGTCAAGACCTTTGTGAAAGCATCGAAAAAGTTGTCGGAATCAGCAAAGTTATGCAAGAGAGTATCTGTGTGCAATTCTACAACTTCTTCTTGCAAGTCACCTATTGGTGCTGCGTGATCCTTATCTAGTTCATTGCATTCAGCATGGAGTATAGCCATTTTCTCGCTAAAGAGTATGCTAGGTTTTATATTGTGTTTTCTATACAACGGTGTACCTATCAAATCAGTCAATGCGGTGATGACATGTTGCAGTTGGATTTGGCCACTTTCATTTCCTTGTACTCCAGCTTCCTCTTTGTTGCTATACCAATATTTGTGTTTTCAACAGTTATGGGGGGCAAGATGTTCTGAACTATGTTTGTTGTCGCTAGAATGTTTATTACACTTCCTCGTAAGAGATATTGGCCGTAATGCAAGTATTGATGAATTTGCGTGAATGTGTTTCTTAATGCACCCAACCGCTCTTCAAGCTCATTAAGGGCAATTATTGAGTCAATATGTTCATTTATACATAGGAAAGAAAGGCGATGAGAATTTTGAGACATTTTTTTTTTACAATAGTATAAACAACTATTACATAGTTGCACTTTGTTAGTGTTTTTTGGTTTTAATAACATGGAAATCTCATACTCAATCAGGCTCTTTTCGTATGAGCAGTCGTCCATCAGGTCTTTTGGGAAATTCAGTCGTTTGCAACAAGAAAAAAATTATATCGGAATTTGTTGTGTGGCCTCGATAAATCGTGATACAATGTTCTCGATTTCAAGATCTTCATACACGGTTTGCTCAAAAGCAGTTTCGTGTACATTTTTTGGTTTCTTTAGCAGAAAGTATAAGTGACGTGTAAGTTTGTCAAGGTTACTGTCTGGCAGATTGTGGTTCTTAAGAAACGTAAGCAAATATCTTTTTTTGGCAAGTTTGGAGTGTCTCTTTGCAGATATGGTGACTCTGTTTCTATAATTGGTTTTGTGAATGGGAAACGCTCATTTGGATGTTCTTCAAATTTTTTTTTACTGTCAAGTAGCTTGTAAGTTTCCAAGATATTCCTTTCTCAGTAATATGTGCTTGTTTGTTTTCTTAAGAAAATTTCTATAACGTGTTTCTTTAAGTCCCGAGTATTCCAATTGTAAAAGTACATCAGCTTTTTTTCCAGGTCTTCGATCCAATTTGTGTAGCTTCTTTTCCTCTTTCTTTCACCTAGTTTTTTTTCCCTATTGTATATCTCTTTCTCTGCAACAATTCTTGCTTCTTGTTCTCCACTAGGGACAACAATAAATGGCTCGTAGTGCCCTTCTTTTCCGTATTCGTCATGGAAAAATAAATTCACAATTTGCTTACTTTCAAAGAAGTATGTTTCAATTATTTTTTTTCTTGCTTAAAAAGCTTTATGCTGTAACTTTCAATTTTAATCCTTATGCTACCCAATAAAGAATAATCGTGTCTCCCTACAGGCCTCCGACAGAGGCAGGGACCATCATCAGTTGAGTGTATTGTTCTACATTTTCAACATTGTGCGTCTCCTGCAAGAAAGGTCCAGTTAAATAAATTTACACAGTCTCTATAGCTGCGGGGTCATTGTTTCATAGGTTTTGAGTCAGCTTGCGGATGCGTATCTGTCTTAGTTCTTGGCTTGACCTTTCGTAGTTGAGCACGTAGGCTATACCATCGAACATGCAATCACCAGCAATGTAATCAAATTTCCCACTATCTAGAGATCTGAGAAACTTAAGAGTGAGGTTTTCCTAGCAAATAGTTTAGTGTGTTAAATAACCAATCACCAGGAACGTACTTGTAATCATTTGGGCATATTAAGCCAACACCAGTATATGTGCATCTTTCCTATAGCGAAGCTCCATCCAAAGCCATGGTCAGGTATGAAAGAAAAGCTTCCGAATGTAATGTTTCCCCACCCTCTCCTTGTCCCCTTTCAACCCGCCAGGCAATAATGCACGGTCCCTGTGAGCAGCAAAGAGAAGGATGAAAAGTTGTAGTGAAACAATAATCTTTTAAAAAATTCAGCAAGAATTCATTAGGCGTCATCTAGGTAGAGTTGGTCATTTCGCATGTAATTGTTTCTGATTTATGGATATATCAATGCGTAGAATAAGTGGTGTGAATGAAAGAAGCTCCAGAAACAACTTCGACGTATTGTCGTGACGGTCATTGTTTTTTAGGCTCACCGTTGTTTCCTCTTCTACATCAAAATACCAGTTGCTGACCTTGACGCTTGTTGGTTTGAAAGGAAGTTAGTTTGTCTTCATTGCGTTCGTTCAGCCAGGCCATGGTTTGTGAGACCTCTGAGCTCTATTCTCAGTGTTGGTTCCAACATCCATGAGTCTGTTCGAAATTAAGGACGGAGCAAAAATATTCTCATAAAAATTGTTGGAGGCAGCATGTCATTGACTTATGATACGCACGTTATCTAGTTTGGAAATTGAAATAGCAATAGGAAAATGGAGCTCCAATGGATCAACTTTCTTTATGTGCTCAAGAGGAGAGGTAAAATCTATTGCACTTGTAATAAATCTAAGCCAATTTGACAACCCAAGTATCGAATAGTTGTATCTAAGATGATCCAACCAAGTCCTTGATCCAATATTCATGCTTGAGTAGGAGAATGCACCGAACAATTGTACCTGAGACAGTCCAATAAAATCTCGCATCTTAAGCAGGGGAGTGACTAGTTTAGAAGGCTACTTTGTTGCGTAATTGGTCAATGCTCCCCAAGCCTCGCTCAAATTTCTCAAGGTTGGTTCTTTTACCAATAAAACAAGCTAAAAAAACAACCTAGGAAAAAGGAGCGAGAGAACAAATTTGTCTCATGGTCCTGGTCGGTGCAGACTGTAGTCCTTGACCTCCTGGAACTAAGCCGTGGTTATGAATCTAAGACTCCTCAAATCTCTCCCATGCAAGGCATAGTTCTCTCCAATAAATTGGGGTCTACCTAATGATATGTCTTCTCGGAATTGAGAAGATTGGAAAACCAAGTTCTCACCTATTGCATGAGCGAGACCTTTAGCCTTCCAGAAGATGAAGACATTATTGAGACTGATGTGTTACTCAGTAGAGTCTGTCTACAAGCCCATTGGCAGCCACTCCTTGCAACTCCTTGATTTTGCTTAAAGTCTCATAGGCAGCCAATGCTTTAGAAGACCACTCCAATGCCGCGCTTTGGCCTCGTGCTTGGTGAAGTTTGTCTTGAACGGTTCTTTTCATTCCTTTCCAGAGGAGACGTCCTTTACAGAGAAAGAGAGGCGACTGAGATTCTAGTACCACTATCATGGGCAGTAGCGCACATGAATGATCAACAAGCTGGGAAACAAATAATTTCTCAACCAGAAGAGGCCAGCACAACATCGAGGGCCAGAAGATGGATTTGTCTCCTATTGTGAGAAGAAAGGCCTTGTCAAAGAGAATTGTTCCACAAGCACAAGAATTAGCAAAACCCCTCCTTTCCAAACCTCAGACTTGAATGGCAGATTCTTTCTCATACGGAGAACTCCGAGAGGTAAGATCTTAATTTTGTTCTCATCTTGGAGAGTCACCAATGAAGAATCACCAAGACATCGTTCCTCGGTCGGGTTAATGGAGTCTGCACTCGGAATGTTGCATGAATACACATTTTGTTTAGGCAGTCCAAAGAAAGCACCATGCTAGCAACATGTGGAAACATGTAGATAGCGTCAGCCTCTCAAGAAAAGCTAGCAGGCTATGCGCATTCTCTTATCTGTGTCCATTAACGCGGGCAACGTCCGCTGGGGACTATGATTTTATGGCCTACGCACAGCCAAGTCCCAACTATCTCTTTCATAACAAAAAAACATTGGGAGCCACCATTGTTCTCCGTATGATGAGGGGAATGGCCGATGTTAATGCTCCTCATGACAAGGGAATTTTATGGACCAGCATCTCCCTCTATTTGGGAGGAGAATGACCAATGTTCACCACATTGGGCTAGCTTGGGGGAAGCTTTGCAGAGATGCATATCACAGTCCATGGACACCGGAGAAGACGTGCAATAATTTTTTGTGTTTCTACACGAGGACGGGAGCAATCAATGTGGCATAGAGAATCTTTGTGTAGGTACGTTTTGTGATAGCTGGACGTTGAGGGAAATGTACACGACAAATTGGTCTTGGGAGTGCTTCAGCTTGTAGAATTACCAATGAATAAATGCCAAGCCGACATTCCTCATTTGAAGTGATAAAGTCTGCAGCTGAGTTGTTCCATGCATGTACATTCTGTCTTCGCAACCTAAAGCAAACACCACATCAGCAATAGTATTGGGAGTTCTTGAGAGGGTTAATTGGGATCTCATCGAGTTTCATTCTTCTTATTTCTCTCTCTTTCTCTCTTTTTGCGCACCTCTACTACTCTCTCTCAGTCCCTCTCTTCAAAAAGTAAAACAAGCCGTCAATCAAGTTGAAGTAGCCGCCACGCAGGGGAGAGAGTTAAAAGGTTTGTGAAATTATGGAGCCTAGGCCCTCAGCATTCCAATCTCGTTGTGCCTTGAAGCTGTAGTTCTTGCATCTCGGCAATGCTTGGTACAGCGCGCAACTCCGTATCGGGCGTCAACTTTCGGCAGTCTCGCAGGTTGGTAACGACGCTAAGTTCCACTTTTGTGTGTGTGTGTGTGTGTATGCATTTAAACATTGCACATACATGTACATGGGCATTTCATGTATGTATGTATGTGTCTCAGTATTGCATGCATATATGTGTGCATGTCAATGTTTACATGCGTTTGAGTGCCGCATGTATGTTTATGCGTGTCTAATATCAACACATGTATAAGTTTGTAGATGTTATTATTTGCCGTTAGCGCACCAATATCTAAATTCTAGCTCCTCCTGTGCGAAGAGTTCATAAGCGTGAGAATCTCAAGCTTTCTTAGCAGGTCTGTTACTAAGTCCTAGTTGTTTGGTGTCACAAGACAGACACCACGTGCCAATAGAAAAGAACAGACTGAACAGAATTTTAGCACTTCAATAACAACTGAACTGAGAAAGATAAACGACACGCGACACAGAGTGGCAGAATTCCACCCCAGAGAGTATTGGACTCAAACCTTGGCCCTCTTGGTATTTCTTTATATTACTGTTGATTCGGAAAGTACAACAGCCAAGGAGCACTTCCTTTGCAATCTGTGCGCTGAAGAGTGCTAGAGAGGGCCCCCAAGGCTCATATTTAAAGGCCCAAAGCCTGAAAGCATCAAATATGAAAAGCTGACCCCAAAAATTTGGGATTTCCCTAAAAATCCACCGCAAATTGCGAAATGTCCGTACAGGTGCCACATCATCATATTTTGATATGCAAAGTCTTTTGAGTGTGTTCTACTTTATTTTAATGCCTTTATGTCAAATGGACCCCATCAGATGGGGTCCCGTAAATTGGTGGGAACTCTTCTTTAAAAATAGTCCACTCATCAAGACTTTGTAAGTCTGTAAAACTTCTTCTTCTTCTTCTGCTTCTTATTCTTAGGGTTTTGGCTTCTCGGCCGGGATCTACAAGTCGGCTCCGTTCTTTAGTGACTTGACACGTCATCAATTTGTGACATCTCCCCTTCTTGAAAGGAAGTAATCTTTTGCGATTACAGTATATCTGCAAAACAACTCAAGTTAGCTCAAAAATTTTCGACGGACATTCCAAGGGACATTCCAAGGGACAATCCGAGGGACAATCAGTTTGCTATTTTTTTGTTAAGGAGTTGGCTTCTCCTTTCATCTTTGATCAAGCAGTTGGCTTCTCCTTTCGGCTCTTTTGATCAAGGAGTTGGCTTCTCCTTTCGTCCAAATCGGAACTCTTGATATGCTCGCGTAGTAAAATTAGCCATCACACCCAGACCGCGCTGATCTTTCACGGGTGTCTTGATGAACTAAAATTACATACCCAGACAATCTCATCCAATTAGGAATATTCAGTAGCTGGAACATCACAATGCAACACAAATGCTCACATATGCATGTTATAGACACAACAAGCAGCGCCGCCGGGTACTCCCTTGAGACAAATGGTCTGTAGTATGAAGCTACTCAATGACTACCTCCTCACTTCCCCCGCAAATAGCCTAAAAATTTCCTGGCCATGAGCTCAGAGGAATGTACAACGAAACGCTCCTCAAACTGCAGTCTATGTCACTTGGAGGTTCAAGCATACAACCAAACGCTCTCCAGGCATTGGCCTGCGTCATTTGGAGGTTTTCTAGCATACAACGGAACGCTCCCCAGACATCGACCTGTGTCGTTCCGAGGCTTTCAAACATTCAATGAAACGCTCCCAGGCATCGGCCTACATCGCTCCGAGAGGTTCAAACAATATCAAAACAATATTTCTCACTTCTCCACCCAGGAGTAAAATCACCAATCAATGAGACCAGTATTACAACTAGAGTCAAACATTTCAAATCGGCACCAAATTAGGTTCAAAACAGATACCATCTATTTCAAACAAATTCCAACATGATCACCAAATAAGTTCGCAAACAAATTTCAAACATGAAAAGAAATCTCGACATTAGCCGAGCTCAAAAAGTTGACTGGCTTTCCATCCTGAAACCTACACCAAAAAGTAGGGTTATATTTCTTTCATAACATTGTAGGCTACCATAGCATGGTCCACAGTTCTTGGACAGACAGTGTTCCTGTGGCGTTGATGGTAGTCCCAAGACATAGCAATCACACCGAACCTCCAAGGTTATCCACTCAAAAAGAGACACCTATTGAGAGATGTCGAGAAATTTCAAGTTTTAATCTGCTAGGGTTTCCTTGGCAAGCATTTCAGGATACTCCACTTTGCCAGAAGCAAGTCCTTGGACTAGTGTGCGGCTTGTTAGCTATAGACATCAACATCTACATGGCATTTCTTTTGAAAAAAACAGTGACTCAAAACAAATCTTGGATTCTTCTCTTATGCCATGTAAGACATGAGCGATGAAGACGAGAGCGCACCCGATGCGCAATGAAGTAAGGATGGTAGTGCCTAATAAGTCCGGGGTCGGGACCCGATTATACTTTAGGTAAAATTCCAAAAGCTGTGTCTGCTCTTTTGTAGGACCACTATGCTTTCAGAAAAGCACACGCTTGATGCTCTAATACCACTATCACAAGATGGCACGTGCCAATAGAAAAGAATAGATTAAACAGACTTTTAGCACTTCAATAACAACAAAAATGAGAGAGAGAAGCGACACGCGACACGGAGTGGCAGAATTTCACCCCAGAGAGTATTGGCCCCAAATCTTGGCGCCCCTTTCCATATTTCTTTATATTGCTGTTGATTCGCAAAGTACAACAGCCAAGGAGCACCTCCTCTGCAATCTGCGCGCTGAAGAGTGCCAGAGAGGGTCTCCAAGGCTCATATTTAAAGGCCCAAAGTCTAAAAGCATCAAATATGAAAAGCTGACCCAAAAAAACACTTTCCTAAAATTTTGGGATTTCCCTAAAAATCCACCGTGAATTGTGGAACGTCCGTACAAGTGCCACGTCATCATATTTTGATGTGCAAAGTCTTTTGAGTGTGTTTTGCTTTATTCTTAATGCCTTTATGTCACTTGGGCCCCATCGGACGGGGTCCCGTAATTTGGTGGGAACTCTTCTTTAAAAATAGGCCACTCGTCAAGACTTTTTAAGTTTGTAAAACTTCTTCTTCTTCTTTTTATGCTGCTGCTTCTTCTTAGGGTTTTGGCTTCTCGGTCCGGATCTGCAGGTTGGCTCCGTTCTTCAGTGGCTTGACACGTCAGCAATTTGTGACATTTGGATTCCGTTGAAGTTCAAACAAGGCAGAGATGCACATGCATATTATTTTTCTTACCTTCTCCACTCGAATTTAAACACCAAGTAGTCTTTCAAAAAACTTCCTTTTTCTCCTTTTCAGTCATGTATCAAGCAAGCTGTTCTTTTGTCAAACAAAACAAGCCAACTTTTAGATCAAAAATCTGAGTACCTGACTTCCATAGAACTTTTGTCCCTCAGCTCTTCCTCGAGAATGGCGCCAAGGATTCAGCCAGCAGCTCAATAACGCCAACCTCACTAACTCTTCCTCCTGCTGCCTCTTATGCCAGACAGTGCTAGCACTAGGTTTCTATTTATACAAACTTAGCAAAATTGCCCTACCTACTTTTTAACAAAAGTCACATAGAAATAATAAGTGAAAAATATCAAAAATAGGGAAAATAGGTGTATGCATTGTAAAAATGCTCCAGATGGGTTCTGATGGAAATTTGATGGTCATGTTGTGTGCAACCAGAGGATACACATCTAATCTAAGTGTTTGGACATGCACGGTCTATGAACAGACTCACAAAATTGCTAGATCACTTCCTATTCTAGACTGACTTGACCGAACTAAACCCTTATCATGTTGTAGCTTGTCCACGGACACATAGGGTTGGATGTGTCACGTGACATCCCCTCCTTTTCAAAGTGAGGTATTGGTACCGAACTGTATGGCGTCGAGGGAGATCGCCAACAACATCCAAAATCCTCAAAAGGACTCTTTGTTGACCCACTCGAATGTGTGGGTCGTGCGATACTTGAAATTCATAAAGGTCTGCAACGCTTGCTTCTTTGGGCCCAGCCGAAAGCGACACAAAGTCTCTCGTGGCTCCTTCGATGCTTCAACTTCGTCTAGAGTCATGCTTCTTTCTTCTTCAAGAATCTCCATGGCTGAAAATCCCTAAAACCACTTCCAACACAAAAACATGAACATACCCATCACATGTAAAGTGACTGGAAAAACCCTTGTCTTCCTCAAAGACTGTGCATGCAATATAGATGAAGAAATAGACGGAGTGCCAAACGGTTCACCACACACACACAAACAATGAGATCAAATCTTTCTCTTCTCATCTAAATCAATCAATTGTGGCAATTCACAACGGAAATGTCCATGCTTGGTGCTCCTACTTTCTTGTGCTCTTTCTACAACTGTGTCGTGTCAAGGAAGAGACATGGAATGTGACTTCCTTGAATGCATACTTTTCATCTTTTTATGAATAATTCGCATACATTCGTGCTCATTCATGAGTGAAACATGCTCAACCTACAATATGTCATGCTTAGGAAAAGAGATCACATAAAGACACTGACTAAAATACATGAAACGATCATGAATGAAATAATCGATCAATTCGTGCTGACTAATCATGCAAACACATAATACTTTCTGTGGGGGTTCTTTGGACCTAGGCTCAAGATCCAAGACAAACTCTTCTTGAGGGGGTTCTTGGGACCTAGGCTCAAGAGCCAAGATCGGTTCTTCGTGATTGATCGAATCTGCAAAGAGGTTAGCTTTGCTAGAAAAAGTATCAACTAACACATCATCCTTGTGAACAATCACATCATCTTCATGCAAATCATCATGCTCGTGAGAAATCACATCTTCTTCATCATGCAAATCATCATGCTTGTCATTGTCATCCAGATCATCATGCTCATCATTATCATGCAATTCATCATGCTTATCATCATGCAAATCACGTGTCTCATGCTTGGGAGAAGAAGAGACTAAGAGAGTCTCCTTTTCCTGATGCTGTGCAAACTGCACCTGTACAATAGAAAAAAGTCGCCACAACTCTTTCATGTGTTAGTCACCCTTCTCTTGTCTTGCTTTGTTCTCGCGATCAAATGTTGCTTGTCTTTCTTCGTTCTCGCGATCAAATTTTTCTTCTCTTTCTTTGTTCTCGCGATCCAATTTGGCTTGACTTTTTTTTTCTTCCAAGTCCTACTTACGCTCTATGGTTGCCACTGTTTCTTCGTAGTCACAATCTATGTAGCAGGGCTACAATGTCACTTCACAGGACAGACAGACAATTGAACAGTTAGTTACAGTTGGTTTGGTTCACAGTGGACGGACCCTCAGGGCTGGAGAGTGACACGTGGCAAGGTACCGACGGTGGTCTAGTAGACATCGTGGCCAGGTCACCACCACCACTCAGTTTGGAGATAGACTTAGCTGACTGGACATTTATGAGCCGTTGGTGGCTCTTTATGGTTGTACATATGAGTAGTCGTTTTGGGCCATTAGGAATATCTTTACATAGTCGTCTAGAGTGAGTCTATACACAGAGCACGTCTTCACCATCCCGGCACATTTGAGCCTCAACACCCCCATTGTAACTGTGAGTCCTGAGCTGGAGCTGAGTGTGCTGCCATGCCAGAGTCTATTTCAGTCTTTGAGATAGTCGAGTCATATGTTATGGTCTGATGTTGTGTCTTTGTGAGCTCTGTTGATGTCTATTGTTTCCTGTGTGTTCAGTATATTTGAGTGAGATTGTCATGCACATTGCACTGAGGACCACCCACTGTAGAGAGCACGACACATTATCCGTGCTACAGGTGCTCTCATTTTGGCGATCAAGGTGGGACCTCAACTGAAATCTCACTCTGTCCAATACAAATCTTGAATCTAGTTGGGTCTATCTAGCTTCACCTACCCTGCCTAGCTTCGCCTCCCTTGCCTTGCACGGTTCTCCTCTGGCCTGGGCCAACTGGTCTAGTCCTCCTTCGCCCTAGTCATCTCTCACCCTAGTCCTCGTCCTAGTCTAGGCCTCCTGGTCTAGTCTCCTCAAGCCTGGTCTAGTCACTAGCCTGGTCTAGTAGAATCTAGACCAGTCTTCAGTCAGTTCAAGGTTTTCTTGCCCAAAGGTTGGTTGGATTGGTTGTCACTGCATGACACATACAAGGCGGTCAGTCGAGCGTCAAAGCGCACTATTGAGCCCTCTGAAGTACCATAACAGAAGACGACCTCTGGTACCTAGTAGAAGTCCATATTCAACCTCATCACCTATACCTCCACATATATCACCCATTCCTTCATCTGGTTCCATATCTTCTAGATCACCTTCTCCAGTAAAGCTCTCTCCTATTCTGCTACAACAGGCTACTGAGCAACAGGCTCAGCAAGGAGCCATGGAGCCGTTGGCTAGCATTTTGGCTAAGGTAAACATCAAGTTCCCTACATTCAAAGGACTCTCTTCAAAATATGCTGACGACCATGCAAGGAGGTTTGTATCTCTCTGTAGGGGTCGTGGTCTTAACAAGGAAGATACTTATTTGGTACTCTTTCCATCCACCTTGGATGGCTTATCAGACAAATGGTACAGCCAGTTTGCAGAGAACCATTTTGCAACCTGGGCAGCCTTAAGGCAACAGTTCTGTGTAGCTTTCAGGCCCGGTGACTACTAGGAGATGTTGGATGAGTTAGCCAACATGGTGCTCCAGCCAGCGGAGACTTTTGCAGAGATTATTACTAAGACCAAGTCTCTGGTTGCCAAGCTTCCTCACCAACCCGGTGAATTCATGGTTAAAAGTGGGTGGAGAAGGCGCTTTCCAAAATTTCTCAACAAAAACTCTGAGAGAGTCTCCGACCCGATGCCACTTTGGAGGAGTTCATTGCAATTGCTACTAGGATAGAGGGGGCTAGGAAGCTGTTCAACAGCTCTCCTCACATAGAGACCCCCTCTGTGTTTTTGGAAAGTCCTGATGATCCATTGACTTCTTTACGTAGAGAACTTGAAGCCCTAAAACTACAACGCGATCTTCAAGAGGAGAAAATTATCTCTCTTCGCCAGGAGAAACCCACACATCTTGAGGCTTTGGATAAAATCAAGAGAGACCTATAAGAGCTTTGGTCTCAACAGGAGACTAAGGATATGGTATGGTGCAGCTCGTGTCGCTCTCCAAGACATCCTCCACAGGACTGTCCCCTTCGGGCTTATTGCCACTTCTGCAAGAAGTCTGGGCATGAAGACAAGGATTGCTATTATATCAAGGGCTTATGGAAGATACAACAAAGTCTAGGTCCTTCTCTCCAACAAGGGCTTACGCCTACATCAAACGTGGTGTCAGCATATAGCCATCAAAACCAGATGCCACCTCTGCTGACAACACCTCCTGTGCAAGGTATGCACAACAACTTTACTACATCCCCCAGCTTTTATCATGCTAGTACTCCTTCAATTCCCCAAAGCTTCTACATGTCAGCATCCGGTCCAATGCAGTAAGGTCTGAGACCACCTCACCCCTAAAATAGGCCAATTTTGTGCTACAGGTGCAGGGAGTATGGACACTATCAGAGCAAATGTCCCTTACCAGAAGGGTCCCCTCCTTGCCGACATTGCCCTGAAGCTAAGGATCACTATAGTAAGGATTTCTCAAAACAACGAGCGTCCACATCTGTAAGCACAAGCGAGAACCAGTAGGAGTTTACATTTCCAAAGCTTAACCTCATCACAGTAAGATCCATTCCACAGGCACCATCTTCCACTCTTGTAGTTGCCTCTCAAGAAGGGTTGCAGCAAGTGGAAGAGCGGACGGGGGTGGTAACACGGGCACAGAGAGCTCCTCTTGGCCTCAGCCTCCCTGGCGGTCCAATCTTTCCATCTCCTGTCACACAAATGAGTCAAACTCCAGTAGTAGCTGACAAACCAGCAGGTAGTGTCAAGAGCCAACCTACCTCGCTTCTATCAGATATTGATGGTGCTTTCATCGAAGCAGTAGAGAACTTGCAAAATCTTAAGATACCAGAGCAAGCTCCAATCAAAGGAAACAAGCCCACAGTAGAGTCTATCTTGAAAAACACTTTTCAGCAAGTGTCATTGTACGACATGCTTCGACTTGATGCAAATTTTAGAAGTGACACCCTTTACATCATCCACTCTCTATACCCTGGTGCAGGGCCTAGTGGCGGGCACCTACATGTGCATCCCTTGGATTCCTACATGATTTCATATCCAGTTGCTCCCCATAAAAGTCCTCGTCTCACTGTGTCTATTCTTGGGCATCAATTCTCAGGCGTCATAGTGGATGGTGGATCTGGGATCAATCTGATGCCAGAATTTACTATGTTGGCCTTAGGTCTGCAGCCTACCCGCCCTGCTCCATTCACTGTTACATTGGCAAACCAGAGGACAGTCTACCGTGTGGGAATAGTAGAGAAGGTGCCTCTGATGATACAAGACTTCACATTTAGATTGGATTTTCTGGTGGTCAGTCTTCCTCAGGTGGAGGGAGGATTTTCTTTGTTGATTGGTCGACCATGGTTGAGGCATACTAAGGCACTTCATGATTAGGGAAATGACGCCATGTGGATACATACTCCTGGCTTCCCCATGCAACCAATTCGGCTCGAAGGAAGTATGGATCCAATGGTTCATCACAGCTCATTGTCAGTACAGTCCAACCCTGACCCTGAGTAGCCCATCCCACCTGACGGGTCTGACGAAGACCTTCTACAGTGGTTGGAAGCTACCACCTCAATGCCATGCTATGTGATCTCTATTCAAAACTCACATGTGCCGGTAACTCTCTCTCTTCGAACTCCTCAAGCGAACATAGATGTCACAAGTCCTACACTAGATAGCAGACAGTGGACCAGTCCAAGAAGTAAGTGGGTCATCCCCAAATTATCAGGCTTCAGATGATCCTCCTATGGAAGACCTCGGCCTCGGGGAACCTATCACACATAACCGAAGGGGGAAAAAATCTCCTCTGCATGAACTCGCCAATGATTCCCCCCTTCCTCTAACATCTCCCAGGTCAGATGCCCCGCTCACTCTAAAGCACCCTGTTATGTCTATGTCTGAAGATTTACCCTTCATGAGCTTCCACGAGGATGGTTACAAGAACAATATGCGGAGTTTCCAATCGATCAAACGCCAGCACATGATGTCTCAAACCTCCAAGAGGCAGCTCATTTTTCAACTTCTGAAGTACCCTCCACAGTTACACCTCCTGATCCTGTCAAAAAAGTCAACCTGGGTGACCCTGAATACCCCCCGGGGCGGTCACTTTGTAGAATGTGTATGCTATCACGTGAGTTAACTGGAGAGGATTATTAAAAGACCAAAAAGTATAAAAATGTATACATATAGAGGGGGGTGGGGGTTTTTTAAATAGGCTCACAGTGTAAGTATAGTATGTATATTGGGGTATTATTAATAACCTCTTAAACGCACGTGATATAGGGGTCTTTTGATAAGTGACTGCCCCGGGGAATACCCTCAGCACGTCCTCTTAGCAGCTTGGTTATAAGAGCATCCCGCATTACTAGACCAGGTAGTTTCTTTTATTCACTCTTTTAAGGATGTTTTTGCTTGGTCCTACAAGGATTTGGAAGGGATCCCACCAGAATTGGGTCTCCACACAATCCCTCTAGTTGAAGGAGCTAAGCTTGTCTGAGGCCGAGCTTATAAGCTCAACCCAAAGTATGCAAAGGCTGTCAAGTCAGAGCTCAAAAAAATGTAAGAGGCAGGGATCATTGTACCTATGGAGCACTTTGAGTGGTTATCACCCATGGTGATATCGCCTAAGAAGTAATCCAATAAAATTCGGGTGTGTGTAGATTACCACGCGCTGAATAAGGTAACCATTCCATATGGTTTTTCCACACCTTTCACTGAGCGCGTGCTCAAAGATGGAGTAGGGCATGTTTTTTACATTTTCATGGATGGGTTTAGTGGATACAATCAGTTGGGCATCCATCCAGGTGATCAACTGAAAACGGCTTTTGTGACTCCCTGGGGTATTTTATTTACACTAGAATTTCTTTTGGGTTGAAAAATGCTCCATCTTCTTTCAATCGAGCGGTATATCTCATATTTTCTCCTCTGCTACGAATCATCTTCGCATCTTCATGGACGATTTTTCGACCTTCTTAGGTGCTCAATGTTCAACCCCAGTGGAAAATCTAGAGGAACACCTCGCTCAGCTCTCTGCTGTCTTCCTCAGGTGCAAAGAGGCATAGCTAAAACTCAATCTGAACAAATGTCACTTTTTGGTCACTTAGGGCACACTTCTAGGCCAAGTGGTGTCTGCCAAAGGTTAAGCACCAGACCCAGAGAAGATCGTGGAAATCTTGAAGTTACCACCTCCTATCAATCCAAAAGGGGTTCAGAGCTTTGTAGGCCACACAGGATATCATCGTAGGTTCATACGAATGTATGAACAAGTAGCTCAACCATTGACCCGACTCACTAGTGCTACAGTACCCTTTAAATGGTCAAAGTTTGAGGCTGAAGCATTTGAATACCTCAAAAAGCGCCTCACTGAAGCACCTATTTTAGTGGCTCCAGATTGGTCTCTACCTTTTCATGTGCATACTAATGCTAGTCAACTGGCTATGGGGGCTGTGCTGAGTCAGCCTAGTAAAGAGTACAACCTAGATCACCCTGCTCACTATGCAAGTTGCCTGCTCACCAAAGCAGAGCGCAAATACAGCACCACAGAAAGGGAAGGTTTGGCTATGGTGTATTCTTTACAAAAGTTTCGTCATTACTTGTTAGGGGTTCACTTCACTATCATCACTGATCATCATGTGCTACGCTATCTTCTTAATTAATAAACCCCAAGTTGTAAGAAGAGTCTGGAGGTGCCTACTGATATTCCAGGAGTTCAACTTCGAAGTAGTCCTTAGTCTAGGCAAGCGGCATGTCATGGCCGACCATCTCTCTCGCATACACTCAGGTGAGCCCACAACTAGGGTTGATGATGATTTTCCTGATAGTCATTCTTTAAGGTTGACACGACCCCAGAATGGTATAGAGATGTGTTACATCTGCTTTCTATTGGCCTATATCCTAAGAATGCTTCTCCCTTGCAAAAAAGAAGACTCTTGCTAAAGTCTAGACCTTTCTCCTTGATTGGTGGACAACTCTATAAATCGGGGCTAGATGGTGTGCTGCGAAGGTGCGTCTCCCCTCATGAGGTAGACCACATTCTAGAGGATGCACACACTGTTCCTATAGGGTGTCCACTATCCCGATCACATCACGGCACAAAAAATATTACAGAAGGGCTTGTGGTGGCCCTATATATTTAGAGATGCTATTGCTCATGTCAAGATTTGTGATGTCTACCAGCGATGTGCACCCAAGCCTAGCAAGCAATCAGATCACCTTCTCCAGGTATCTATGGTGTGGTTGCCCTTTGAGAGATGGGGTTTAGACTTTGTTGGTCCAGTTACTCCATCTGCTCAACCAAGCAATCGTAAGTATCTCTTGGTAGCAACAGATTATGCAACAAAATGGGCGGAAGTGGTGACTATCATTGACTGTACAGCCGCCACTGTCGCAAAATTTTTGTATGAAAATATTTTTTGCAGGTTTGGTGTTCTCTGGAAGTCACCAGTGATCGAGGTAGTCATTTTGCCAACGACTTGATCTCCACTCTCCTCACGAATTACAAGGATTTTCATCGCAAATCTTTCTCTTACTATCCTCGAGCAAATGGGCAGGCTGAAAGCACTAACAAAGTGCTAAGCGCGCTTATCAAGAAAGCAACATCTTGGGCTCAGGCTTTCCCCGACATAGTTTGGGCTTATCGCACCTCCTTCAAGGAAACCACTAACTACATCCCATTCCAGCTAGCTTTTGGCTTAGAAGCAATTGCACTATATGAGTTCAACTCAGGTTCAGCAAGAGTGGGAAGTGTTCATGTCACAGCTCGAATTGCTTCAGCAAACCTCTCTCGTCTCTCAATGCTAGAAGAAACCAGGAGATTAGCTTCACATTCTCTCCAAGCCGAGCAGATTCGTCGCAAAGCGTGGCATGATCGCCATCTCCGAAGGCCGAAAATAACACAGGGCTCCCTAGTGCTACTCTATCAAGCTAAGGATCTAAAGAAAGCTAAGAAGCTGGTTCCAACCTGGCAAGGGCCATTCAGGTTACAAGAAATTTTGCCACAAGGAGAAATCGAGTTAGTAACTTTGGATGGTGTTCCATTGCCTCTGGTAAATGGCTCCAGAATCAAGTGCTATTACTCCTATGAGTAAACGGTTTGCAACTATTCCTCCATTTGTAGGTTCTATATCCCATCTCTCACCTCCCCATTATCTTTCCACCAGAACGGGTATTCTGTTATTGTCTCAGTTTTTGCTATGTCTGGAGAAGTTTCTGCATTTTCCTCCTAAGGTATCTTTTCTCCACTCAGTCTCGGTAATTGGGTATTGTCTTGAACTTCTTCATTTCAAACACTCTTTCTCTAGTTGTTTCTATCCTCAATGTTATTTGCCATGAAGTACTAAGGTCTTTCCAGTTAAGCTTCTAGTCGGGAGTCTCCAAGGGTCGTGGTTTTGTTCAGTTTGAACAAGTGGAATCTGCTCAGATGGCGATTGAGAAAGTGAATGATATGTAATCAAGGACTTGATGAGGCTCAAAATTCACTAATGTCTATGTGAAGAATATGGCAAATAAGAATTTACGACCTTCTTTGAACCCTTTGGTCCCATTGGCAGTGCAGTTATTATTCTATCTCCAGGAATGGGCCATTCGAGCTTCTTTACTTTTGTGCTCCAGAACTTGCTACGAGTAAAAATTGCTTGCGAGCCTTAATCTCCTAATACTTGCCTACCAACTTTCTTTTCTCTAAGCTTTAATTCTCCCACTCTGAGAGCATCAACTTATCTTCCCGGTGTATCTGCCCACTGCATCCGATTCCCTACCCTCTCTCTACCTCGCCCTTAACTAATCCATTGGATATTTTCCAAGGATTCACAACCACCTCCAATGTGAGCTAGGCAATCTTATATCTAATTGATAACTTGTAGATGCTTCTAGTTGCATAAGAAAGAGGAAATCTCTCTTTGAGTCCATCACATGTTGGAGTTCTTGAATCCCTAAACTAATCCGACCCCTCACCTCTCGCCCCTACCCTCTACCCAACCCCTCGCCCCTACTCTCCCCCTCAACCCTCACCCCTACTCTCTCACCTCTCAGCCCTACCCTAACCACCCCCTCCCCTCTACCCTCTACCCTCTCCCTCGCCCCTACCCTCTACCCACCCCCTCGCCCATACCCTCTCCCTTGCCCCTACCCTCTACCCACCCCTCGTCCCTACCCTCTCACCACTCACCTTACCCTACCCACCCCCTCGCCCATACCCACCCCCTCGCCCCTACCCTCTACCCACCCCTCTTCCTCGCCCTACCCTCTCACCACTCACCTTACCCTACCCACCCCCTCGCCCATACTCACCCCCTCGCCCCTACCCTCAACCCACCCCCTCGCCCTACTCTCTCCCTCGCCCCCTACCCTCTCTCTACCTCCTCTCTCTACCTGGCCCTACCCTCTCCGCCCTTCGCACCTATCCACCCCTTACCCCTACCCCTACCTCACCCTTATTTCTAACTTGCCTGAACCCTCGTCCTCCTAACACTCTGTACCTCGCCCCTACTGGATCCCCCAACTAACACCACTCCACCCTACCAGAAATCTCAAAAACGCGTGTATAGAATCTATTGCTCTCTACATCAACCTCCTTCTAGTGTCAGGATCTCGTACTTGAAACACTCTTCCAACTGTACTCACTATGGCAGGAGGTAGCAAGAAACAGACAGCAGAAGGTGGTAGTAGCAAAAAAGAAGAAAGCTGTGGCTGCAGAATCAGAGGAATCAGAGAGTGAGGAGATGTCATCCAAGCAGTAGCCATGGCTTGGATTACATAACTTCCAGCGACCCCAGTGATGAAAGCTACAAAGCAGACTCGCCCTCTGAGTCAGAAGCACACTCCGAGTCAGATGCTTCGAGTGATCAAGAGGACCATACAAAATCAGCTCAAAAGAAAGGGAAACAGCCAATCATGAGTCATATAATCAAGAGGCCTGCAACATCCAAAAATTGCACCGCGTTCTCTTTGGATTTTTAGTTATAGTAGCCTCAACCATCGCTGAGCGAGGTCTTTTCCAATGCTCAGTTGCACTCTGGGTCTCACAGCATTGGCTGATGCCAATCTATCTACTACCACTATTCCTGTGGAGATGATACATCAAATGTTAAAGGATTTTCCCAAAGTAAGGGGCCACAAGTTGACAGCTACAAGGCTTGTTCATGCAATGGGTATGACTAGCTTTCCATCTATGAAGCCAGCTACACGTACGTTTTCTAAGCTGTCCAAGGATGCAACAATTCAAGCATGTCATGAATTACTAAGTTCAGATCACCCAAACTATGAAAGGAACAAACAGATTCTGGCAATCTTCAGGTATTACTTTCTCGCTAGAGAATCCGAAGAAGATAAAGAAAAAGGTGATCTTCCCACTATCTTCTCCCACTGCGACGGCCTCTACTGTTTAATCCACACCATACCCTGTGGATTCCACCAGATTCTCTTTACCTCTAAAGATTTCGGGCCCAAGTGCAATCTGTGCAGTTAAGCTTCAAATGTTTTGCAGCACCTCTTTGGTCATGGGTCATAAATATATATGTTAGCCTCGACGAAGTGGATGAAGATCCACAGGAAACCTTGAAAGGGAAAAGAAAACATGTAAGTATTCAGGCTGACCCTACAGTTACCAAGAGAAAGAAGATAAAAGCAAAAGTGGCAAAGGATACAGTGCAGTCTTTACTCTCCTTGCCAGTTTCAGAGAGCCAATATACTAGGGTGATGCGTCTTCCTAGTCACGCTCCATCTACTTCTACCCTTAGTTCTATTGTGCCAGCAGCACCAATGTCTAAAGCACCAATACCAGTCTATACTTTCGCCCCTCCTCAGGACAGGATGGCCGCTGCGCCCTTACAGGATCCTCTCCCTTCTTCTCCCATCTTCACTCATACTCCAGTCAACATATCTCACTCTCCATCTACAATAACCATCTCCGAGGTACCTACCACACCAGTTGTACCACCTCCTAGCCCGTTGGTTGTGCTACTTACACGTCCTCCAGCATCCCATGCATCTAAGGGATCTTCAGGGATGCCCGACTCTACTTCTCTATTTCAGCTTTCTGAGAAGTTACTTCAAGACTCACGGGTTGCTATTGCCACCCACTATGACATTTGGAGCACGTTACCGCTTAGATAGACGCACAAAAACAAAGGAAAAGTTCAAGTAAAAAAATCTCGGAGGCGGTAATGCTAGAGTCAATGCTCGCGGTAATGGTCCTTCAACAATGCACGCGGTAATAGGCCCAGCTACATTTCTGCGCTTATTTCCGCGGGCGTTACAGCAAGAATTATCGCAAGCATTACCGCACACGCGAGTATTTTTTTAAAAAAAAGCAGATGACCATTTGGATGGTCCTTGGTAGGAGCCATCCAAATGGTCATTTTCCTTTTTTCCCTATACATTTAATAAATAAAAAAACAATAATTTCATTGCACAAAAACTTTGGGCCAAAATCAAATGTTTAATTATATTGGAGAAACTGTTCATTACAAAATTGCCCAAATAGGCGATGCATGGCGGCTATACAACTGTGGCCAAAAGAAGACTTTGGGGCAAAATCAAGTGTTTAATTATATTGGATATTACAAAATTGCCCAAATAGGCGATACATGGGGGGGGCTACTATACTGTGGCCAAAAGATATACGGGCCCAAAAACACTCGGAGGATTGAGCTACTCGGATCTGGGACCTCTCGAGGGACTCCCTGACTCTGGAAAAGAAAAAAAAAACAACAAAACCTTAATTAATACAAATGGATACATAATTCTGGCATGCACTCATTTTTAAAAAAAAGTTCACACTTACAGGCTGTAGTGTACGACATGCATTTTCAAAATTCTTCGCGATTGATTTTGTTGTGTTTTCATACAGCCAGCCAGCATACATAGTCTCTGATTCGGAGTGCTCTCTCTGGTATCTCTGATCTCTCGGCTTGGGTGGGTGGGGCTCCGCCTGCCGAGTGTGCGCCCTAGCACCTTGCCGCTCTCTCGTCCTCTAGCTCGCCCTTGGCTTTCTCCCACTCCTCGTCGCGAACATTTCCAGGGCGATAGTTGTGACCCACATATTCAAATGTTCACTTTGCCGCCCTCCGCACACTAGACTTCTTATTTTTCAAGAAATTCTTGACGTACTCCTCGAGCCACTTCCTGGAGAACTCTTCCACTTCCGGATTAGGGAACCGCATGAGCAATGTCGTGTGAATGTACGTCAAGTTTGTTGGGTCCTGATCTTTGAAAGATTTAAAGCAATCTTGGTATGTCGAGTGGATCAGCTGGTTAAGGTGCCCTCGAAATGTCCTCCCCAAAGAGGAACCTAGATCCACCTCCCCCCCTCGATGTATATAATAGTAGTAGCCACGAGCGTCCGGGGCGGGCGCATCGCGGTCCTCATCCTCATGTGGAGCTCCAAGGGGTGAGTGAGAAGGTCGGGGTGTAAGAGGAGGTGAATCTGTAGCACTGTCCCCTCCACCACCAAAGCAGCATGAGCCACTACCTTGATGAGAGCGTGAGCCACCACTACGGGAAGAGCGCTGGCCACCTGAAGAGCGCTAGCCCGAGCCCGAACCGCTGGGTGCTGTAGGCGACGGATAACTCGACGGTGCGGCTGTGGATCGCTGCGAATGCAAGGTAGAGGGAGGTGCGGGTGACGGGAAAGTCGGGGTAAGGTGGAGGGAGGCGCTGTGGGAGGCACACTCTGCACGATTGGAGTGCCTGCGCCCGGTGTCGCAAGCGGTGAGAGCCCATAGGTAGACAACTGTGCGGGTGTGTACCGCCCTAGAAGACTCTGCTGCAAGGATAGCCACTCTACCTGGGCGCGGTATGCCCTCTCGAGGTCGGGGTCGTGTACTGCATCTCAGAACCATCGAAAGCCGAAGGTGGAAGCCGAAGGTGGATTGTGGCTCGTGGGAGGAATACTACGAGTAGTAAGCATCACAAGCGTCCTTGTAAGAGAGGCCCTCTACGACAAAGTCCTCTATGGATCGATAGCCGGGCGTGGAAGAGGATGCCATATCCTACAATTTCACAAAAAAAGGGACCCTAATTAACATTGAATTCTAGTCAAAGTGAGATTCTTTATTGCATAGGATTCCTTCTTGCATAGGATTCCTCCCTGCATAGGATTCCTTTTATCTCCTATTTAAGAAATGGTTTGTGTGCTTTTTTTTTTTGCATCCATTTAGAGTGTGTGTGTGTGTGTGTGCTTCTAATTAGTCTATTGTGTGTGCGTTAGTGTGTGGCAAAGAAATTAATCTAGTGTGTGTGTGTGTGTGTGTGTGTGTTGGACCTTAATCTACCGTTGGGCTTCTCGGTGACCATTGGGGTCTCAATCCACATCATCGCACACCCACATGGAGGTATGTTTTGGTATGCTTGTAATGCATGCACACTAATGCTTGCATTAGTGTGTGCTTGGGAAAGCATTACTGTGAAACACACTAATGTATGCCCAAGCACACACTAATGCAAGCGTTAGTGTGTGCTTGTAACGTATGCAAGCATTAGTGTGTGCTTGTGCACTAATTAGTGTGCTTGCATTAGTGTGTGTGTGCATGCATTAGTTTGTTTTCACACACTAATTAGTGCACAAGCACACACTAATGCTTGCATTAGTGTGTGAAATTTTTTCACACACCAATGCTTACAATAGTGTGTGCTTGTGCATGCATTAGTGTGTAGACACACTTATTTGTGCACAAGCATAATGCAAGCATTAATGTGTGCTAGAGAGGTATGCACACACTAACGCTTGCATTAGTGTCTGCTTGGGCACAAATTAGTGTGTGGAAACATACTAATGCATGCACACACTAATGCAAGCATTATTGTGTGATTGTACACAAAATAGTGTGTGAAAACACATTAATTTGTGCACAATCACACACTAATGCAAGCATTAGTGTGTGTGTATAATGCTTGCACACACTAATGCTTGCATTAGGTTGTGCTTGTGCATGCATTAGTGTGTAAACACACTAATGCATGCACAAGCACTAATGCATAGTGTGTGTGTAACGCATGCACGCACTAATACGTGCATTAGTGTGTGATTGTGCACAAAATAGTGTGTGTGTGTGTGTCTGTGTGTGTGCGCGTCTGTGTACAATGTGTGTGTGCATGTGTGTGTGTGTGTATGTGTTTGGGTGTGTGTGTGTGTGTGTGTGTGTAGAAGAACGAGAAGAGTTCGCGCACTTACAGTCGTGACCTCGATCGCTTGGATATGGTGGGGATGGAGATGAAGAGAGTAATAGAGCTTGGAGATGAAGAGGGAGAAGGAGAGAGAGCTTGGAGATGGAGAGGGAAACAGGCCCGCGTAGAGAAGGAGCTCGTTTTTGTATTTTTGGCATTCAATTTCGCGGGGGCACGTAGGTGCCCCCTTTATATAAAAAACTTTGCTAGAAATTTGACCGCGTGTATTACCGCGTCTTTTCCCATGCCTATTACCACGAAAAGCTCTAATGTGCCATTAAGGTTACGCCGACTGGATGACCTCTTGTACCCACCTCTTTACCTTACAGTTCCCTCTATCTTTAATGAGTGTCAGTCATGTCAGTACCAAAATTCTTAATTCTTCTTTTTCTTATTTAGTGTGTGGTCGTGTGTGCAAGTCGATTGGGATGACATGGGTGCGCCGGTTGACGGAGAACAAACTCGATGGTTGAGCGAGCGACTACCATGTCCATGTACGCGATGTAAGCGTGCGATTGCACGGCTTTGACGTATATGCTTGGCTCACGTGGATGATTATGGACTATGGGACGATCCGAGAAAACGCGCTCGAATGGAAACTAGCAATCCGAGGGTTTTGGCATCCATTGATGTCGCTCCCCATTGGAGTGTGATCGGGGGCGGAGGCAGAAGGAGGACGGAAGAGCGATTGCGCCAGGAAGCAGTCATGGGAGGGGGGTCACGCCCGCCATCCGATGTGGATGGGTCCACACGAGCACATGCGCATCCTACATCCACCATATATGGGGATCTCCCCACCACCCCATCCCACATGGAGGTGGAGGAAGATCATTTGCACAATATGGTTGAGGATCTTCTTGCACGTGAGGCGGCGAATGAGTGTGAGCCTGAGTGTGCATGTGAAGAAGCCACCCAAAAAACCAAAGATTCATTGTTAGAGGCAACACACACCGCTCTTTACGAGGGATGCTCCTACTCCATATTACGAGCTTCTCTTAAGATCTTGAATATTCAAGCAATGTTTGGATGGAGCAATGCAGGGGTCGATGCACTATTGAGGTACGTTTAAGTGTAATAAGTGTTAGTTGTGAGTTTTATTCGTGGTTATATGCAATAACGAGTGTTCTTTAATTATGTCATAGGCTATTGGGCAAGATGGTGCCTAAAGGCAATCATCTTCCAGAAAATCGAAGGAAGGCACGACAAGTGGTGACAGGGCTTGGGATGGACTATGATTGCATACATGCATGTGTCAATGATTGCGTGCTCTTCCGCAATGAAGATGCAGGGCTTGATGCTTGCCCTGAGTGTGAAGAATCAAGGTACAAAGAGGGAATGCAAGGAACCACAATACCTCGCAAGGTTCTTTGTCATTTCCCCCTCATTCCCCGCATCAAGCACATGTTCAACACCAAAGGAACAAGCGAGCTTCTTACATGGCATATGACAAATCGCTCCACCGATGGGGTTATGAGAGTGCCGGCTGACTTGCCGGCATGGCAACACATCGAGCAGACATGGCTGGAGTTTAGAGAAGAGCCTCTTCACTTGAGGCTTGGTCTGGCTAGTGATGGGGTAAACCCATTTGGGCATCGGTCTACCTCATGGAGTACTTGGTCAGTGGTTGTTGTGAACTACAACATTCCACCATGGGAGTCAACCAAGAAGGGGAAAATTTTGCTCTCTCTTCTAGTCCGAGGAAAACACAAGGTGAAGAACATGGATGTATATTTAGCACCTTCGATTCAAGAGCTTCAAGAGCTATGGAATGGCATAGATGTTTTTGATGTATCAAGACCACTTCGTGATTGGCGCACAATGATCAAGTGCATTCTCATGTGGACCATGCATGATTACCCCGGGCTTGGAGAGATTTCTGGTAAGCTTATACTTTGTGACGCTCTTTAATGTCTTTGCATTGGTCACTTATATGCGGTTATGTCTTTTGTTTTTGTAGGACTATCGACATCTGGACAAGTGTGCCATTGTGGACCCTCACTCGTGACAGAGAGACCCGTCTACTTGGTAAGGTGATCTACCCCATAACCATCGCTTCTTGCGCCCACACATCAATCTTATGCTCCACCATGCAATGGGATGGAGCCATCATTGGACCATGGTTGATTGGGCAAGACATTGGAACGAGCATCACAACACATTGTCCTCCAATGATCACTTAGGGGTATGTCTAGGTATCTATTTGCTTATCACTACCCTATTGCGCTTCATTGGAAATCCAACACCTATTGGATCCAATGCATGTGTTCAAAAATGTTGGGCAAGCTATATGGGATCACATAGTAGGCAAGAAAGATTCATTGGGGCTAGAGAGGACATGAGGGCCATAAGGAGGCTCCCTCCTTTGGCCACACATCGCATGGGTCCTCGGGAGAAGATGGTTCTTCCAAAGGCACCTTGGATTCTATCAAGGGTGGATCAAGAGCGGCTGAAACAAGTCATTGCATCCATCCGTACTCCAACAAGTTATATGCGTTCGCTCAAGGGTGCCTTCACTAAAACTAAGAAAGGAGGATCCACACAACTGTATGGGCTCAAATCCCATGATTGGCACAAGATTCTTCCGGTAATGTGTGTGTGTGTATGTGTGTGTGTGTGTGTTTGGTATGTGTGTGCATGTGAGTGTGTGTGTGTATGTGGTTTAGGGTTCTGGATACTAATAAGCTTTTTTGTTTGTGCAATAGTTTGTGCTTCCAATTAGCATTAGTGGATTTGCGAACACGAAGGTAAAGGCTGCAATATTCAAGGTGGGAGAAGTTGTCAGGTATAGCACATTTGATCCTCCCTACTAAACTTTACTATGAAGATTATGAAGGGTTTTTTGATTATAGGTTTGTGAGTTCCAAAGAAATTGAAGTTTCAGCCATTCCAACAGCTCGACTTCTAGTGATTGAAGCAACTTGTGCTATTGAGGATGCATTCCCACGTTCTATCCTTGTTAGTGAAGTTCACCTATTGCTCCATCTTGTTGAGGAGATATCCGTTTGTGGTGTGGTTCACTCCAGGTAGATGTTCTTTCCTGAGAGGTTCCTCAAGACCTTGAAAGACTTTGTAAGGATACGATCACAACCAGAGGTATTCATCGATCTTAATCCTTAAACCTTATTAGGATTGGATTGTATTCACAACGCTTTTTATTGGTTACTTTAATCACTAATGGTTTCATGTGTTCAGGCAAGCATGGCAAAGGGTTGGATTGTACAAGAGGCTTTTGTGTAGGTCTCTCAATATATTTTCACAATAGACCCATCATTGCCTCGTTTAAAGATGGAGGAAGAGGATCCAAAAAAACACACAAACATTCCAAGTGGGAAAGGTTCTCTCTTGATTCTGGATAGGGAATTTCAAGCCATAGTATGCAAATGGGTGGATATGTATGTGGAGGTGCGTACAACGAGAGAAAGGGAGAGGGAAGCATGGAAGAGGTCGCATGGCGGTAGGCGAGCACCTCCCTTTCCTAAAGAGCTTGCCAAATACCCTGATCTAATTCCAATTGGGTGGATACACAATGCCATGACCAAGGCCAAGGCACAAGGAGAACAAATAATCCCTAAAGAATGGGAGTACGGGCGAGGATGTCTACCAAGGGTAATATACTCAATGTGTTTAGTGTGTGTGTGTGGGTGTGTGTGTGTGTCATGTCTCTCTCTCTCTCTCTCTCTCTCTCTCTCTCTCTCTCTCTCATCTATCCTGATTGGTTTTTGCAGGCCTTCACATTCAACTCTATGTGGTCAGAGAAGCTAGCTTCCACGCACCAGCGCCACTCCGCCACATATGCAGCTATGGAAGGATCTCTGAGAGTCGCCGAGAGTGCCATCGTAGATAGAGATGCTACAATTTTTGCATTACAACAAGCATCGAAGATTAAGTCAAAGATCATTGATGACCTAAGAGCACAGCTATCAGGATTTCAAGAGACGCTTTTGTATGGTAATAGGTCTACACAGGTTCCCGTGGGATACGGATGGACTAGGCCAGGGACACAGGTCGAGACTCAGGTCCAGACTCCTGTAGGGTATGGGTATACAGGAGCAGCAGGTCTCTCTCAGCAGTTCTTGGGATCGTACAGACAGCCCCTAGTCCAGTACTATACTTTGCAGGGCCTCAAGGTTAGGTACCATAGGTGCAAAGTGTTCCTTGCTGTGACGGTGTTGCTCATGCACACTGCCATGGTTGTATCACTAGGCGTCCTGAGTACACTTCAGGGCAGGTGCTTCCATCTGCTGTGCAGCAGGTGGCTACTCCAACCACAGGGAGTCACTTTGTTCAGAACATAGTCCACCAGTCGTAGCGTTACACGATCGATTTGATGGCTCCCCTGGACGTCGAGACTTCTGGTGCAGCAGTGGCGATGACACTTTCTCTTGGATGACAGGACCGCACTACTTGCTACTCCTTTCATTGTACATATAGTTACTTTTTGCAGTTTTTCAGTGTTTGGCTCATCGAGAGGGTGACTAGTCTTGTGGCGGGCAACCTGTAGTAGCAGGGCTACAGTGTCACTTCACAGGACAGACAGACAATTGAACAGTTAGTTACGGTTCATATTGGACGGACCCTCTAGGCTGGAGAGTGACATGTGGCAGGGTACCGACGATGGTCTAGTGGACATTGTGGCTAGGTCACCACCACCACTCAGATTGGAGATAGACTTAGCTGACTCGACATTTATGAGCCATTGGTGGCTCTTTATGGTTGTATATATGAGTAGTGGTTTTGGGCCATTAGGATTATCTTTACGTAGTCGTCTAGAGTGATTCTATACACAGAGCATGTCTTCACCATCCCGGAACATCTGAGCCTTGACACCCCCATTGTACGTGTGAGTCCTGGGTAGAGCTGAGTGTGCTGCCACGCCAGAGTCTGTATCAGTCTTTGAGATAGTCGAGTCATATATTCTGGTCTGCTCTTGTGTCTTTGTGAGCTCTATTGATGTCTATTGTTTCCTGTCTGTTCAGTTTGTTTGAGTGAGATTGTTACGCACATTGCACTGAGGACCACCCACTGTAGAGAGCACGACACATTATCCGCGCTACAATCTATGGCTGCCATACTTTCTTCGTAGGACTTTCTTTATGCTTCTCTTGCTTTGAGCTCGAACTTGTTGTCCATAAACAACTGCGTCAACTCCTCCATAGGAGTTAGTGCAATTCTTGGCATAGATGGGAAAGGGGGAGGGTCGGAAAAACCTCCTAGTGGGGAAAATTCTTCTTCGCGAACACCATGCTCAACACCTCCAAGCGAAGTATCCATTCCGCTTCAAGTGATGACCATCCACTGAAGTCTTGGGTTGTTGTGGATTCTTGTGGTCTTGGGTTCTTAATTTCATGAGGAACTTGGGTTGTTGTGGGTCTTGGTTTCTTGGGGTTCTTGAGGTTCTTGAGGGTCTTGCGGTTCTTGTTTTGCTTGAAAGTTGTGTTAGAGAAGGATTTTCTCTTCACCCGAGTTCTGCTCTTCTCCACAGGCACACCCCTTGGCGGCCTTGCGCTCAAACCAAGATTGCTTTTTCCCACCTCACGTCGATTGGTCGGCCGCTTAGTGCACGGTCCGCTCTCAATGAGTGAAAAGAGGCACAAGGGGAGGTTGGACAAGCCCTTCTTTCTTAGGTTTCCTGTCACTCTTCAAAAACACGATTAGGAATCGCCACGTCCAAGCAAACTTGGGTTCGTGCGACCACAGCAAGCAAAAAAAATTCTTGTGGTTCTTTCCTTTTGTTCTTATGGAAGGGAGAGCCTTCCGTTCTTAATGATAGAGTGCAATGAACACAAACAAAGTGAATGGACACTGTGCGTGAAAGTGTATGAGATTGAGAGATAGAGAAGAGAATACGACCCCAGAGACGTTGTAAAACCCTCCTCCAAAGGCCCCACTCTCTATGGCGAGAGCGTTCTACTTATGATTGCACAAAATCTCTACAATGCTTTGACTTGCCGACCATGTCGACGACGATGAGGACGACAACGAGGCGCGCTAAAATCTGAAAACTCTAAGGACTGCAAAACTTCTGACTCTATTTCGATGACGACGGCAATGACGACGATGCAACGACGACACGCTGAAAATGCAGATGTTGAAATCTGCGTTTTTCGGGCTAAATCTGTTAACCTTACGAAATCTGACCGTGCGACGAGGAGCTACTGCGAGAAGGTGAGGTCTACGAGGTTCGGGACTTGATCTACAGTGTCTAAGGGCTAAAAACTGAAAACGCTAATGCTTCTGTTGATTCCATCGCGGAGGAATTGCAAAACGCTAGGTGCTCTAGTGTCCCAAAAACACTAGAGCTGAAATTGGTTCTGCTGTCGCTGGTTGTTCTGCAAATGCAAAACGCTAGGCTAATTTGCTGTGTCGTGATGACACCGGGCTGATCTACTGTGCACAAAATGCTAAGACTGATCTGATGCAAAAATGCTAGATCCTCATACGACTGGAAACGCTAGGGCTACTGCGGGTGTTGGTCTTGCTGAGAAGTTGCATGTCAGGCGAGGTGCTCCTGCTGCCTCTTATGCCAAAAAATGCTAGCGATAGGTTTCTATTTATACAAAATTAGCAAAATTGCCCTACCGACTTTTTAACAAAAGTCACTTAGAAATAATAAGTGAAAAATGTCAAAAATAGGTATATGCACTGTAAAAATGCTCCTGATGGAAATCTGATGGTCATGCTGTGTACAACAAGAGGATATGCATCTAATCTAAGTGTCTGGACATGCACCGTCTGCGAACAAGCTCACAAAAATGCCATATCACTTCCTATTCTAAACTGAAGCCTTGTCATGTTGTAGCTTGTCCACGGACACAGAGGGTTGGATGTGTCACGTGACAGCACATCCCTCAACAACCACCTCGACAAGCTGGAACCCACAGTCACTAAAGACAACAGTAACAAGGGAGAGAAAGAGGAAGAGAAAAGAATTTGCATTGTGAAATTCCTAATATGAGGCCTGCACAATATTAGCAGGTCAGCCTTCGCACTTCCAGATTTCAGCCCTTCCCTCGCTAAAACCGAATCGGATCTGCACTCACCATTGCTCCCATTGCGGCCCAGTATTGCAGCAGCCCATTAAGCCTTGCCCCAGCCATTTCCTCATCGACAACACGCATCCCTGTTGCTCTCAGTCGTCAACGTCATCGAGGTCTACGTTCTCAGCCTTGCTTCACGCAGTAGGCCCATTGCACTGTGTACCGAACCTGCGTTTTTCGCAGCCAGTTTTCAGCTCTTCATGACTCTCACACAAGGAGCGCAAATCAGTCCCAAATTTCCCGTTGGTGGCCGTCTCTGCAGGCCCATGCTGGAGCGAGTCAAAAAATGCATTAAACCGGCCTGCAAAGTGCTTCATTGTAAAGTGTTGCCGAGGCAACAACCCTCATTCAAGTGAGTGTAGTCTGCACTCGGGATGTTGCTTGCATGTACCCTGCAAGTGTAGTTCTTCTAGCTCGGCAATCACAAGGGGCTTTGGACAGCTTACCGCATAGTAAAAAATATATAATTGCTAGATGATTTACTAGTTTCAATACACACATCTAGTAAGAGTGCAAACTAGTAAAAAAGAGACTATTCCTAGATGATACATATAGTAATTTTCTTACTATATGGAGAGTTCAATAGCCATATGGCAATTTCAGTCCCAATATGGTAAGAAAATTGCTAGTTCAATGTAGGAGTTGACTCAATTATTAATTGGATCTTACATTGGTGGTCTCAAACTAGTAAGTAAACTAGCAATTTTTGTTTATGACCTAGCAAGTCATCTAGTCATATACAAGAACGGTTTCTTGCAAACTAGTAATTCATCTATCAACTTTCTTATGAACAAACTAGTAATTCATCTGGTAAATTTTCTATAAACGACCTAGTAGTTCATTTAGTAATTCATTAAGTAACATATAGACACAAACTAGTAATTCATTAGAAATTTTCCTTTCACTTTTGGAAAGTTTCCCAACTGGTACCCCCTACGTTCATCGTTTGTATTGGAACGACACTCACATGCATCTCTTACCCAATCAACTATGTTTCATAGGCAAGAGAGTGTGTCACTCGCCTGCAAGCTCTGCATAGCTTCACATGTCCTCAGAACTCTCTTTGTCCCTCTCTCTCTTTCCACAATCAGGTTGCTTGACGAACACTCACTCCAACCACTCCTCTTAGTGGCACCATTTATTGCATGTTCTGTGTGTGTGTGTGTGTGTGTGTGTGTGTGTGTGTGTGTGTGTGTGTGTCTGAGAGAGACAGAGAGAGAGAGAGAGAGGAGAGAGAGAGAGAGAGAGAAATGAAATGAAATGTTATATTAACGTCTTCAAAAGGCCAAAATGACCTATGAGACCAAAAAGTTACAATTGGTGAATCTGATACCATGTCTGAGTACGGAAATTACAAGTTACAGAGAACTAACACTAGGACGCTAACGAAAAGGAATTGGGGGGGGGGGGGGGGGGGAGAGGGGTTTGTGGGTTGAGATGAAATTTCTCATCAATCGCTGTCGGATCTCATCGACCTCCTCTATGGTCAGTACTCTGGTTGGGCGTCTTTCATGTCCTGCTAGAGTGATCTGTATCTTCTGTTGCAGCCTGCGTCTATATTGGGAGAACCCCCGAGGTCGTGGACATCTGGATCTGCCAAGTTCCGTGGCTCGATCAAGTAGTGTACCTCTAGTATGAGTAGGCTCTGAGATTTGCTGTAATGACTGATCCATTGGATCTCCTCTGGCTGGTGTGAAAAAATCCGTGATTCGTCTCTAGAGACTGTCTCTCCGCTGATGTTCTCAGCAAGCTCTCCCTAAGTTTGTGCAGCTCTAGCAAGAACAATCCGAGACACCTCTGATCCTTGTATCTCATGACTCTAGAAAAAGGTTCGAACCCTTCTCTGAACAGGCAGTGGAAGTGGCCGCGTATCTCATAGTATGCTGGGTAGTGACATGTGTAGTGCATCTCTGTCTCTGGCTCTAAGTTGCATAGGTGACATATCCTAGCTCCTGTTGGCACCCCTCCAAATTGGCCAGTCTCAATCTAGAGCTGATGTGAGGATGTGCGTATCTATCCAATAGCGCATCTTATCCCATGAGATAAGTGTGTGTCCATGTATGCAGGCCTAGTCACAAAGCCGTCGTCCGTGAGTTGGAGAAGATGCTCTCTATAGAAGGCCATCTTCGTGCCTAATTCCTATGTCGGGTATATCCATGTGCTCCTGGTATTTAGCTGAATCAGATCCTGACGTATGAGTCTAGTGATCTATGTCCATGTGAGAGACAGGGAGGGTGCATCCAGAGAGTATTGAAACGGAGGTAATCTATCCATCTTGAGACCATGCGACTGAAACCATGGTGTCATCTGTCCATACCAACATGTTGTATCGCCTTGTAGACCTAGTTGTCGAGATGACTCCAAGGCAAGTCGAGCGTATCTGTCCCTGGGGAGATCCCATAGATCGTGCATAAAAGAAACTGATCTCGTCAATGCCTCCACCACGAGGGGGAGGGCGGCTAGCTCGGCTCGGATAATCTCATGTGGTACTGAGGCCTTAGCCCGAATCATCCAAGAGATCATAGAGACCAGAGGCCTCTCCATACATCTTCATCCGTCTGTGTTGCCAGATCTCCCATGGTGGTCTACTGAGGGTCCCCATACTTGAACTCCATAGAGCATAGCTGGAGTCACTAGAGTGTCAAAAAGCCAACGCTTTGTTCGCGATTCGTGAAACTAAACCTGCAAACACATCCTCTCCAGTCCTCCCAAAGCTGCATATGCTCTCGTCAGTCTAGTCTCTAATGCTCTCCTTAGTGAAAACACCGGTCCACCGAAGACTACCCCAAGATAAATATATGCATCTGTGTACTCCACAGTCTCCTGGCCATACATAAATGTGGGTGCCAACCTCCAGACCCACTGTGGTGTGGTGTTGAACACCATAACCTTGGTTTTCCCCAGATTGACAGACAATCCACTGTCACGCGCAAATGTATACAGAGCATCCAAGTGGCACTGCATCCCCTCTGGTGAGTCACAGATCAACACAATATCATCAGCATATAGTAACCGCGGAATCCATGTCCCTGCTAATTGAGCCCCCCTGACGCGCTACATAGTCCGAAAACTCATCCAAATACATCCCAAAAAGAGTCGGGGACAGGGGGCATCCTTGCTTTACTCCAATATTGGAGAGGACCATGTCCGACATTCACTCATTGGTGCGTACCCTCCCCATCACTGTCCTATATAGAGCCAGAATCCCCCAAATCAGCTGTATAGAGCCAGAATCCCCCAAATCAACTCTGTAGGCACACCCATGTCCTCTAATCTGCGTATGAGTCTGGCTCTCGGCACTGTGTCGAAAGCTTTGTGGAAATCCACAAAGCTACAATAGATCCTCTTGCCATGGTTTCTACCCTCCTCAATAATAGCTTTGAGTGTCAGAATCTGGTCAAGAGTGGAGAAACCTCTCCTGAAACCTGCTTGCCCTGGTGCTCTTATGCCCTCTCGCTCTGCCCATCTACTCAGCTCTTGTTCAAGAATGGATACATACAGCCTAGCTAATGTGTGCCCAACCATGATGGCGCGATAAGTCCCGGGAATCATGGGATCTCCTGACTTAAAAATAGGCACAATCGTGGACATACGTACTCCAAGTCTCTGGGAAGCCTTCATACATGGCTCGATTAAACATCATAGCGAGGAGCTCTGCTAGCATATCCCTGGCATGGATGAAGTGCTCTACTACCAGACCATCATGATCATGTGCTCTCCTTGTCTTCATCCTGTCAATAGCTTTCCTTACCCTCTCGGGAGTAAACAAAGAACATTTCTCCGGGCATGTCACTAGTGTGCCCAACCATGATGGCGCGATAATTCCCGGGAATCATGGGATCTCCTGACTTAAAAATAGGCACAATCGTGGACATACTCCAAGTCTTTGGGAAGCCTTCATACATGGCTCAATTAAACATCATAGTGAGGAGCTCTGCTAGCATATCCCTGGCATGGATGAAGTGCTCTACTACCAGACCATCATGATCATGTGCTCTCCTTGTCTTCATCCTGTCAATAGCTTTCCTTACCCTCTCGGGAGTAAACAAAGAACATTTCTCCGGGCATGTCTCTAGTTGGTCCGATAGAGGTGGTTGTCTTGGTGCTGTGTAGAGAGATGTGGAATATTCCCCCCATGCCTCAGTGGAGGTGACCGCTGGTGGTGGTGAATGTTCGTGGAATAGCCTCCATGCTTCGCCTGAGTCCCGACTTATAAATAACTGATACAGATCTTGCTCTAGCTGGGATAAATAAGCCCTTTTCTTTCGTCGCACTAGGCGGCGAAAGATAATCCGTGACTCAAGAAAAGGGGGATAAGAGCCGTGTCTTGCTATGCATTGACGAGATTTGTAAGATTTACAAGACTTTGCCAAATAGTGGTTACCGATGTGCGACATTGTTAGGAAAAAACCGGGGTCTAGTGTATTTTAATCGCCTAAACCTGTGAAATCCCAGTTAGATTGTGAGCTTTCCTTTAAGAAAACCAAAAATTTAACACACATTTTAGTGTGATTACCGACAAAAGCTTCAAATTTTGACCTAAAACCCGTGAGAATTTCAAGTTTGCCCTTATTTCACTAGTTAGGGCAAATATTTTTTTTTAGCACTATGGGCTATGGCCAATGCCAAATTATAAAGGGGTGACCCAAACAAAAGGAGATAACAACCAATTTGTGAGATTTATAAGACTTTGCAAAATAGTGGTTACCCATGTTGTGCGCCATTGTTAGGAAAAAAACAGGGTCCTAGTATATTTTAACCGCCTGAAATTGTAAAGTACCGATTAGATTGTGAGCTTGCCTTTAAGAAACAGAAAATTAACACAAGTTTTAGTGTCATTACTGGCAAAAGCTTCAAATTTTGATTCAAAACCCGGGAGTTTCAAGTTTTCCCTTATTTTCACGGGTTAAGGATCAAATGCATGTTCCTAGCGCTGTTGTGCTGCATGATATTAGTGCAATGAGGGAACATGTTTCACAAATATTGAAAACCGGCAAATCCAATTCATTTGTATTAAGAGAGTTCAATGGATATTAACATATTTTACTCTTTTAATTGATACCATTTGCAAACTTAGATCTAAAAAGTATAAAGAAAAACTTAAAAGAAATGTAAACCTGGCAGAGCGCTTATGTTTGATACCATTTGGAACTCTTCCCTAAAACCTTTAAAGAAAAAATTAGAAGAAATGCAAACCTGGCAGAGCGCAAATCGTCCCACATGATCAAGCATAGTCGCTGTGCCGAACTTGCGCTGCAGAGCGATGGCAAATACCTGGTCGAACCTGTTGCGCCAGCAGTCAGCGCTACTCTCTCTCTCTCTCTTTCTCTTTTCGTGCAGGTGAATATGCTAAACGGCGGGAGGCAGCTAAGATTAAAGACTTTCTTTCTTGTCCTTTCCATTTAGCTCTAAAACTTTTAAATTTAACACATGCCTTGGGTGAATGAAAAACTTCTCCTATTAAGAAATGAGAATACTTTGGGTTAGGATTTCGTTGGCTTCTCCCTTGCGGTTGATGGTGACTCGTGATGGTATCATGTGGTGGGAGCAGCTCTCTTGTGCGGCTTTGGATCTTGTGTTGGGGGAGCAAGGTTGCTATGGCAGGATTTCCTTGCTTTGTGGCTTCATCCTCGGGTCTCGGGTTCCTATCTTTAGTAGTTTTTTATTTTCGTAATTTTCTTTCGTTGTTGTATCTTGTCTAGCTAGTGTCGTCTTTTGTCCTGGAGGGGGATTGCATCCGGGAGTGGCAGGCTTGGTGTTTGTCCGTGGCACCCTCTAGAACATTGTGTTCATGTAATGGTCTGCTGGTTTGTATATGCTATATGAACACTTGGTGATCTGTAGCGGGTTTGGGAATCCCTGTAAAACCCTAAACTTTTTGTATTTGTGTGTTACGGCAATGCTCCATGGCACAGTCTGTGCATGGAGTACTTATTGTATTTTCTTGTTCTTAATATATTCACTCACACAATGTGAGTTTGGCAAAAAATAAAATAAAAAATGAGAATACTTTGGGTTATGCCAAGTCTCCATACTTTGATGCCCCACCTAGACTCTGACAAATCTTATATATATCTATATATATATATATAAGAGTTTATATATATATATATATATATATATATATATTATAGACCTAAGGTGCTAGTTGGTTGCAAATCCTCTCTCCCGGCCTCACTCGTTAGTTTTCTTCCCATCTTCTCCATGATGGCTGTTATTGTAGCTTCATGCCTTGGATTGTGGGTGTAGTGGGCTGCGAACTGGCGCTCTCTCCACCCAGCCACCTCCCTTCACTTTCTCCTGCTCAATGCTCTCCCCTTGAATTGGGTGTTGACTTCCAACACTATAACTCCTTGAAGGGAGACTCGGCCTTGATTTGTGGAACCAAGGTTATGTAAATCTCACCCCTCAACCCCCGTCTCTTTGTTGCGATCACGTATGAGTGCACCCTCAGGCATATTGATAAACCATCTTGCGTTGCTCACAACAGATCTACTTTCACTCTTCACCATAGGCAACCTCCTTGCATTGCTCATGGGCTGTTATATATTGACTATCCACAATCAACTCGATCTAGCACTGTTGTCTGCCCTACAGACGCCTTGGTCAGTCAAGTCCCTCCCCTCGCAACATCAACTCTCCTAGAGCTGTAGGGCCAACATGGCTGCAAATTAAATCAATTGCCAACAAGGCTTCCTATGCGCATTTATGTGCCAACATCGGACAACAACGCATTCTCACCCTTGACCAACATTGTCGCCCGAAGAGAGAGAGAGAGAGAGAGAGAGAGAGAGAGAGAGAGAGAGAGAGAGAGAGAGAGAGAGAGAGAGAAACCCACCTATAAGCTCCACTACTTTAGCATCACGCACAACAAGTACTCTAACTCTCTTTGTCTCTCTCTCTCTCTCTCTCTCTCTCTCTCTCTCTCTCTCTCTCACACACACACACACACACACACACACACACACACACACACACACACACACACAAATAGTCTGAAGTGCAAGAATCTATGTTGCCTCTTCCCCTTCCTCCTCCTCCTCCTAATACGAAAGTAAAACTCCTGTTGTATCTTCTCTCTCTTGCAGCACTTGCTAAGGAAATATGGTAACTCTCTCTCTCTCTCTCTCTCTCTCTCTCTCTCTCTCTCTCTCATATGAGGTAATATTGAATGCGCCGAAGGTCCCTTTGAAGGTGCTTGCATTTGGCAAAGAGGCTTGCGTGAAGGGACATTGCATTGGATCATTGTCCATATTTGCAAGACAAACCCTTTGTCTCTCCACTTCCCCTACGATGTTGTGATTCAGGTGCAGGAAACCCCCCTCGCACACATGAAGCCGTGGCTAAAGCTATGCCAAACAGGGCGCGGGTGGTGCCAAATAAGGGTGCCTCGACATGGAGAAATGGACCAAGCCAAGAGGACATTAACCGGCAGCTCTAAATTTATCAGCATATATGGCTATGAGCTAGATTTAAGCGAAGGCAACTTGTCTATGAGGGGTGACAAGGTTAGATTTGAATTGATTTTTTAATTGATTTGAAGAAAACATTTATGATGCCATGGTACATAAAGCCATGATGATTGTTATTTCAAAGTTTTTCTAAGCGTCTCTAATGCCATAGTGAATGTCTTGATGCCATGGTATGTAAATCCATGATGATTATTGCTATTTCAATGTTTTTATTTGTTGAAAGTGTCTCCCGATGCCATGGTATGTAAAGCCATGATGATGATAGCTGTCATAATAATCAATATCTAATTCTCCTAAATGATTTTCTCATATTAAACTGATCATTTAATGTGGGGAAGTGCCAAGGGAGAAAAAGCTAGAATATTGGTTAAGTTAGTAGACCGGCCACAGTAGGGATCCAAAGGAGGGAAAATAGGGATCCAAAGGGGGGGCCATCTGCAAAAGAGCCATGTGAAACAATGGGCCAAAAAGACCCTAAGGTTCAGCCCATTAAGACTTCCAAAATGCTAAGGTTCCAAAATTCAAAGGTTGTGTCCAAAGGTCAACCCTAGGGAAAATTGGATGCTTAGTGTGTGCCCAAAAGTCTTTTACATCCCTACATGGGAGGGGGCGAGCCCAAAGCTAGGGGATGAGAGAGAAAGCCACACACACACACACAGGCTCCCTTTACACAAAGGGAATGAGGGACACATGTCAGCTCCCTAGGCCAGATGCCCACAAGGTGTGCCCAATTCCTATTGGAAGACCCTTGAAGTGGACCAATGAGAATTAAGCTAGAGTAAATCTAGTTTAATTAATTTAAAAACATTTAATAAAAGAAACCAATGAGAATTAAGTCTCCTAGAAGACTATTGGGCAGTCTCCCAAGGGGTCCAATGAGCATTCAGGAGCCCCATGGCTTGCCTGATTCCTATTGGCCAGGAGGCAAAGGGGTCCAATGAGAGTTTAGTTTAATTATTTAATTACCTAAAGCTCTCACAAAAGGGGAAAGGGGACACATGTCTAAAGGCTATCACTTATGCTGCTTAATTCCTATTGGCTTGACCTGGGGAGGTCCAATGAGGCAAAGGCCAGACTTATTTAGCAGCTAGGGCTCGCCCAAGAGAGAGGGGGGGGCTGATTTTTGCTTGGCATTGACACACACACTCTCACACTTGACCATGTGTGAAGGGAAAATACTCTATCTCCTCCCAAGCTTTAATGGAGAGCTCATCACCTACTCCAAGCTTGTGAGATAGAAGCCTACATCAACACTCTCTTGGCATGTGGATGCAAATCCAACCAAGAGCCAAGCTTCAATGCATGCTCATCTTCTCTACCAAGCTAATTACTAAGCTAAGCTATGCTAATATGAGTGATTATGTGAGGAGATGTACTTCTTTCTCGTAAGATACTTCTTTTCTCTCAATCTACTCTCATACCCTGCTAGCTCTCACCATCTTCGAAGGTGTGTGAGGTCTTGGGTCTGAGAACGGGGATAATTCAAGTTGTGTTTGATTAAGTGTTTTGCTTGGTGTATGAAGCTTCCATCTTCATTGCACTAGCTAGTCTTGAAGGAACACAAAGAATTGTATTGTACAATGTCTCTCTTGATGGGAGAAACCATAATACAAAGCCTTTTGGGGGGAACGGCTCCATGCAAATCCGGTCCTCAACTGTTGTCAATAGTTTAATTTCTCTCTCTTTTGAAAGTATTGTCGATGCTATCTAACTAGGTGTTATGCTTTTTGTTGCTCTCTCCACCCAAGCACTCTTGTAATTCTCATTAGGAATCTATTCTAATGAAATGCCCACTATGTTCATGCTAATTTCCGCTACACATAAGATTTAGGCCATTAAATGTTACATTGGTATCAGAGCTCAAGGTTTCTCTTTTCTTGCTCAAGAAGGGAGGTCCTCAAGCTAGCTACAAATGGTTGGTATTATTAATTGCCTGTGAGTAAGTAGAATAGGGATTTTTCAGCCTTGCAGTGCGCCTGCCTTTGTGCAGTTAACGGGGCATCACCGTCGAGAGCTATGGTCTTAATAGTGGAGTCCTACGGGGCTTGCCTACGGCTTAACCACTATTGAGCTATTAGAAGCTTGACAGGAGCCGGTGCTGTTTTGGTGTCGAAAGACCCTCTCTTCTATTCCTTGCAATTAATGGTATTCGAGCCGCGGGTACAGTAGCTTGAGTGCTTTTTCTAAAGGGGTAAAGAGGAGTAGCAACTAGGGCTTGAAGTGCCAAAGTACACCTAAAAAGTTTACACCTAAAAGTTGTTAGAATGGCTGACAATAGTAAAGAGAGTGAAATTAATGTTGATAACTTTGATTTTGCTCATGAGCAAGCTACTAATGATGCTTCAATGCTTGTTAACTATCTGTTTCTAGGCTTCAACAAGCCATGGGCAATCCATCTCTCCAAAGTGAAGTGCAACGGCAGCTCCGTGCTCACGGAATTCTCCAAGCTCATCACCATGACGAGAGAACACCTAGGAAGCCTCCTTGTGAGACTACCAAAAGAGGTCTCTCTCCGATTCGGGAAGAAGAAGAGAATCCATATGAAGGGCTCAAGAACTTACTTCTTGATGATGCATCTCCTTCCCAAAGGAGAACTCAAGAGCCTCCACCGAAGGAACGAGAAAGAAGCGAGTCTCCCGCCACCTCGGCGGAGATGGCTCCACGAAGACGGCGGGCTAAACGCTCTCCATCACCACCAAAGCGGAGAAGACCATCACACTCTTCTCCACGCCATAATTCAAAGAGGGATGATAAAAAGCAAGAGAAGAAAAAGGCGAGAAAGAGGACACCCTCTTCTCCATCTTCTTCATCCTCTTCCTCTTATGAAAGCTATGGTGAAGACGACAAAGATCAAGACAAGAAAAAGGCGAGAAAGAGGTCACCCTCTTCTCCACCTTCTTCAAATTCTTCATCTTCTGAAGAAAGTGATGGTGCAACTTTTGAACCATCAAAAAGAAGAGGCCATAGGAAATCCTATGCCGCATGGAAGAGGTCGTCCAAGCTGAAGAAATTCAAAGAGGGAGGGAAGAGCATCTCTTTCCTTACCTATGATGGCACCTTCGGTGCTACAGACAAAGTTTTGGCCTTTATCCAGCAATTCGATGCGGCGTTTGGAGATGAGGGCTTCACGGAGTCCTCTAAGCTACGCCATGTAGCTATGCACTTTCAAAATCCGCCAGACAATGGTGGTCTAGCCTACGAGCCAACGGTGAAGCTCCACGAACATGGAAGGCTTTAAGAGCTTCCATTATGAAGCAGTTTTTGGCCACCGATGCCAAAGACAAAGTACTCACCGAATGGCGAAGCTTAAAGCTCTCTCCAATGAATCCATCCACAAATATGTAGACAAGTTTTGGGACCTACAACTCAAAGCCACTGTCTTCAAAAAGTTGGATTTTGGAGAGCAAAAGCAACAATTTTGTGCGGGCTTAACCGAAGAAATGGCGGAGTATGTCAACTCCCAAAGGCCACGTACCATATCGGCGGTAATACACCATACTATGGTGGCCTCGCGAATCAATTTCCAAACGGGGGGTAAAAGAAATAATAAGCCCCCGGAAAACAAGGGTTCCAATGAGCCTAAGGGGAAGGACAATGTCCAAAAGTCTCCTAAGGGCAATTCCAACAAAGCTAAAGAGAAGGGAGTTTACAAAGGAAAGAATAAACTCTCTCCTGAAGAGCTTGAGCGTTATCGTAAAGATAACCGGTGTTTCAAGTGCGCGAACAAGGGCATGCGTACCGCGCTTGTCCCCAAAAGAACAACCGCCAAGATCCTCCTAGAGCTTCTTTGGTTGAAATCCAAGAGGAGGAGATTCACCAAACTCACCACAAAGGATCTTCTCTATGCCATGCTTGGGGAAAGGTAAGAGAACATGATGCTTTTATTCTCTTTGACCCTGGTTCTACTCACAATTTCATATCTATGGAGTTAGCCACCAAGCTAGGCATACAATCCTACGAGATGGGAGATATCCTACCCGCAGACAGTGCCTTCAAGGGGCAAGAAGCTTCAGTCACTCCCTTAATCGGGAAATTGAGGCTTCATGTCCAAGGCTATGTGGACAAAGAGGACTTCTTTATCTCTCCTCTCAAGCATGAGGATGTAATCCTAGGGGCACCATGGTTTGACCGTCTGGCTGCCATATTAAATTTCCTGAAAGGAGAATCTCCTTTAAGTTCAGGGAAAAGGACATGTATATAGATGCTAAGGAGATGGGTAACACCATCCCCATTGTACATACACCAGCTTTCAACAAGTCAATAAAGAGCTCTATTTCCGTGTACATGATTTTTGTTAAAGATTCTCAAAATGAACCTAATGCTTTAGCAAAAGAAAATAAAAGCAACCAAAAGGAATTAGAGTTATCCAATTTTCTCAAGGGGTTTCAAGATGTCTTTATTGACGACATCCCTTGTGAGCTACCTCCTAAACGAGGTAATGACGACCATGCAATTGAACTTCTTCCAGGAAGTTCACCGCCTAACAAACCTCCTTATAGAGTTTCTCAAGCTCAACAAGAGGAGATTATGCGGCAAGTGCATGAGTTAATTGAGAAGGGCATGGTTAGGCCTAGCTCATCTCCATTTTGCTCACCTGTGCTATTAGTGCAAAAGAAAGACGGCACATATCGTATGTGTGTCGACTATAGAGCACTAAATAGGATCACTATCAAGAATAGGTTTCCCGTTCCACGGGTAGAAGACCTATTTGATAAGCTACAAGGATCGACCTACTTCAGTAGGATTGACCTAAAAAGTGGCTATCATCAAATAAGGATAGTTGATCAAGACATTGTAAAGACCGCATTTCGTACTACATTTGGTCTTTACGAATACATTGTCATGCCTTTTGGCTTGACTAATGCACCAGCCACATTTAACCGCTTGATGGAGAAGCTGTTCAGCCTCATCGAACCTTCACTGGAGTGTTCTTTGATGATATTATCATCTACTCTAATTCATTGGAGGAACACAAGCAACACCTCCAGGTAATATTTCAAGTTTTAAGAGAGAATAAACTTTATGTTAATGAAAGAAAAGTGAATTTTTCTTGCAAGAGATTCAATATTTAGGTCACATTATCTCTCAAGATGGAATCCAAATGGATCCATCCAAGTTAGAGGTAATAAAAGGATGGCCTAAACCAAGGAATCTTCATGAACTAAGAAGCTTTATAGGTATGTGTGCATACTATAGACGCTTCATAGAAAAGTTCTCACAAATTGCGGGACCATTACATGACCTAACAAAGAAAAATGTTAGGTATACGTGGTTGCTAAGGAGAACAATGCTTTGAAAAGCTTAAAGAAAAGCTTATCTCTCAACCTGTGCTTACACTACCGGATCTCTCAAAACCATTTGAGGTCCAATGTGATGCTTGTGGTGATTGCCTTGGGGCTGTTTGCTCCAGAAGGGCACGCCATAGGCTATGAGAGTCGAAGCTCGACCTGTTGAGCAAGCTCTAGGCATATACGAAAAAGAACTCCTTGCAGTTCTACATGCCTTAGACTCATGGAAGCACTATTTATTGGGGACTCCTTTCATTCTGCGAACGGATCACCAAAGTCTTAAGTACTTCATGACGCAGACCAAGCTCTCCGACAAACAAATGAGGTGGGCAAATTTCTTTCGCAATTTCATTTTCATATTGCTCACATTGCTGGCAAGCATAATCAAGTAGCCGATGCACTCTCAAGACGACCGAGAGTGAATGCGGTTTCCATAGCAACTCACAATGATCTATCTTCAATGATAGATGAGTATGCTATTGATCCCGATTTTAGAGATGTGATTTCAGCCCTTGATTAGGGAAGAAAGAAGAACCATTTACTTTACAAGATGGTTATCTTCTCTATGGCAATAGACTATGCGTTACTAACTCACTACGTGAGAAAGTAATGTATGAATCTCATGCTCCCCCATATGCGGGCATAGAGGGATTCAGTCTACCCTAAAGGGAATTGAAACATATTTCTATTGGCCTACCATGAAAGTGAACATACACGAGTATGTTTCCAAATGTGTGGTATGTCAAAAGACAAATTTGATAGAGGGAAGCAACTTGGATTGCTTCAACCCTTGCCAATCCCTAATTCACGTGGGAGAGCATATCCATGGATTTTATCTTTGGATTGCCTAAGTCTATCCATGGGAATACGGGAATATGGACGATAGTAGACAGGTTCAGTAAACAAGCTCATTTTATACCTGTCAAAAAGACTATCAAAGCCCATCAAATGGCAACCCTCTTCATTTCACAAATTTTCAAGTACCATGGCTTGCCAATGTCCATAGTGTCGGATAGAGATCCTAGAATGACCAGTAATTTCTGGAAGGGTCTCTTTGAGAATTTAGGAACAAGGCTAAACTTCTCTTCGGCCTATCATCCACAAACTGATGGCCAAAGTGAAATAGCTAACCTAACATTCTCGATCTACTAAAAGCCTATGTAACGGAAGTAGATCAAAGATCCCAATGGGAGAAGTACTTACCCTTAGTAGAGTATGCTTACAATAACACTGTACATACTTCTACAGGAAAAGCACCTTTCGAGGTAATTGAGGGAAGATCAAAAAGTCCCTTGCTACTTAAGGTACATGGGAAGATCTTCGCTGCAGATGAGTATAGCCGAGACCTACAAGAATCTTTCCAAAAGATTAAGGATGCTATCTCTATCTCACAGCAAAGGCAAAAGGCTGCTGCTGACAAGCACAGAAGAGCCAAGCCTTTAAGAAAACGATTGGGTCTTGTTAAAGTTTCCAAGGCTCGATTAAGGCACACGACGGGCAAGAATCCTACGGGCCACCAAAAGTACTATGCTAAACTAGCAAAAAGGTACTATGGTCCCTTCCAGATTCTTAGGCCAATCAATGAGATGGCTATCAACTTAAGTTGCCCAATCATTGGCTCATACAATGATTTTCATGTGAGCCTCTTAAAGCCTTACAAAGGAGAGCCACCTCAAGAACCAACTATTGAAGAACCGGAGATCGAGGACCACGAGGAGGTGCTGCAGCCCGAGTCATTCTCCGACATGAAGACAAGGTATTAAGAGGCGGTAAGACTATCGACGATATCTTATTAAGTTTAAGAATTATCCTTTTGAAGATGCTAGATGGATGCAAGGCTACAATTAAAGGATAACCTAAACCTTGTCAATGCTTACAATGGTACATTCTCCGGGACATGAAGACAAGGTAATATGAGGCGGTAAGACTATCGACGATATCTTATTAAGTTTAAGAATTATCCTTTTGAAGATGCCTAGATGGATGCAAGGCATACAATAAAGGATAACCTAAACTTGTCAATGCTTACAATGCTTCCCAAGAGTAAGCAAATGTACAAAATGTAAAAATGAACAAAAATTGTTGTCTTATAAGACTCTCTTTTTCTTGATTTGTGCACAAAAATGAAGTAGTATGCTGCTTAGATCAAGTTTGTAGAGACGACGTCTCCAAACACCAAGTAGAGCTTGTCACTCTACTATGGAAGACTGATAGGACTAATGTGCAGACATGCTTGCGGCAGCCTCAGGCTCTCAAGCGCCAAATGGACTAGTCATCCATTATGGAATGATGTCGTAGGGTAACATAGGGATCCTCTACCCACTAAGAAAAGGACTCATGCATATGCTTTATCTTCTCTACACCATAGTCGAGGACGACTATGATTTCAAGAGAGAGGTAATGTCATAATAATCAATATCTAATTCTCCTAAATGATTTTTCATATTAAACTGATCATTTAATGTGGGGAAGTGCCAAGGGAGAAAAAGCTAGAATATTGGTTAAGTTAGCAGACCGGCCACAGTAGGGATCCAAAGGAGGGAAAATAGGGATCCAAAGGGGGGGCCATCTGCAAAAGAGCCATGTGAAACAATGGGCCAAAAAGACCCTAAGGTTCAGCCCATTAAGACTTCCAAAATGCTAAGGTTCCAAAATTCAAAGGTTGTGTCCAAAGGTCAACCCTAGGGAAAAATTGGATGCTTAGTGTGTGCCCAAAAAGTCTTTCTACATCCCTACATGGGAGGGGGCGAGCCCCAAAGCTAGGGGATGAGAGAGAAAGCCACACACACACACACAGGCTCCCTTTACACAAAGGGAATGAGGGACACATGTCAGCTCCCTAGGCCAGATGCCCACAAGGTGTGCCCAATTCTATTGGAAGACCCTTGAAGTGGACCAATGAGAATTAAGCTAGAGTAAATCTAGTTTAATTAATTTAAAAACATTTAATAAAAGAAACCAATGAGAATTAAGTCTCCTAGAAGACTATTGGGCAGTCTCCCAAGGGGTCCAATGAGCATTCAGGAGCCCCATGGCTTGCCTGATTCCTATTGGCCAGGAGGCAAAGGGGTCCAATGAGAGTTTAGTTTAATTATTTAATTACCTAAAGCTCTCACAAAAGGGGAAAGGGGAACACATGTCTAAAGGCTATCACTTATGCTCTTAATTCCTATTGGCTTGACCTGGGGAGGTCCAATGAGGCAAAGGCCAGACTTATTTAGCAGCTAGGGCTCGCCCAAGAGAGAGGGGGGGGCTGATTTTTTGCTTGGCATTGACACACACACTCTCACACTTGACCATGTGTGAAGGGAAAATACTCTATCTCCTCCCAAGCTTTAATGGAGAGCTCATCACCTACTCCAAGCTTGTGAGATAGAAGCCTACATCAACACTCTCTTGGCATGTGGATGCAAATCCAACCAAGAGCCAAGCTTCAATGCATGCTCATCTTCTCTACCAAGCTAATTACTAAGCTAAGCTATGCTAATATGAGTGATTATGTGAGGAGATGTACTTCTTTCTCGTAAGATACTTCTTTTTCTTCTCAATCTACTCTCATACCCTGCTAGCTCTCACCATCTTCGAAGGTGTGTGAGGTCTTGGGTCTGAGAACGGGGATAATTCAAGTTGTGTTTGATTAAGTGTTTTGCTTGGTGTATGAAGCTTCCATCTTCATTGCACTAGCTAGTCTTGAAGGAACACAAAGAATTGCATTGTACAATGTCTCTCTTGATGGGAGAAACCATAATACAAAGCCTTTTGGAGGGGGGACCGGCTCCATGCAAATCCGGTCCTCAACTGTTGTCAATAGTTTAATTTCTCTCTCTTTTGAAAGTATTGTCGATGCTATCTAACTAGGTGTTATGCTTTTTGTTGCTCTCTCCACCCAAGCACTCTTGTAATTCTCATTAGGAATCTATTCTAATGAAATGCCCACTATGTTCATGCTAATTTCCGCTACACATAAGATCTTAGGCCATTAAATGTTACAATAGCTACCCGCTGTTGAGATCTTGGGGGCCCCGATATGTTCATTACATCTTCGCTTTGTATATATGTGTACACATGTGATTACATTGATATTACATTTGTTTCTATGTCGTCTTCACATGTGATTGCATCGGCATTATATTTGTTTCTATGTCCTCTCTAAAGTGGCGTCGCAAACCGTCTCCAAGGACAATGTGATGTGCTTATTTCTAACCTTACGTTTCGATATGTTTCTTGAGTTGATGTTGTTTACAGGATAAAATTCACGTCAACTAGTGTGTACAAGGGCTCAAAGATATTGAAGCTGCTCAAGAGTCAAAGATCTTGAAGAATTTGCATCAATTCAATTGTATATATAGGGTTATTGAACTTCCAAAGATACTTGAAAGCACACATAGTATATTATGGAGTGATGTAGCTCCTAGAAAATTAATTTTGTAAACTTCGATGATTATTAATGTAAAAGTGCATGTATATGGTACTGTGGGTTTTTCCCTTGTACCCCCAAGGGTTTTTTCATCCACAGTTAGGGACTCCTATTTGAGTGGGGGTGTTGGAGCTATATAGAGAGCCCACACTTATGCTATATATAGCTAGGAGTCCCCACTATATATGTGTTACTTAGTGTGTGCTCTCCACTCACTTTGGGGCTTGCAGATTGTGGAGTCGTCTCTCTCTCTTCTTGTGTGCATGTGCTCTCTCTGTCCTATTCAACAATCTTAATCTTCTATATATTTATGGAGAGATATATTATTTCAAGCTCTAGTTGTGAATATGATTCCAACTTGAGAAAATCTGTTGTTTCATATATAGCACTGATTGTGGCTATAGGATTGGTATTTCTTAGGGTATGACCCAACTAATACCAAATCACTCCATGCATGCTAATGGTCATTAATTGATCTCTTCACAAGTTGTACTTTCAAGGAAAGAAGTCCAAAAACTGCCAAGGGGTAGATAAGTTCAACTTTACATGCAATCTAACCAAGGGGTTTGAATTGCCAAGGGAACATGTTGTCACAAGGGGAGCAACATAGTGTAGGAACTCATGGAGATTGGTTTAGCCAATGTGGAGCAAGGTTTTTGAGGGTCTCTCTCACTCATGTCACTTAATGTTCATAGTTATCTCCACACACAAATACATCTCGGACTTGAAGGATTTCATTTTTTCTGAACTCCTTATCTCATAAATATTCCATATGTGGAGAATATGAATCCCTAGGAATGACATTGGCACTTGTTAATTGAACTATATGTTGTGATAGAGTCCCTAAGTGCTAGTTGAATCCATTTCTCAGACCATTTTGAGCACGTAGTATCAAGAACAATTTAAGTGGTGAGAACGACTTGTCGAGGTTACAATTGTTGCTAAATAACATTAATGGATGGTTGTTTATGCATATAGCAAGGCTATGTGTTGTTAATGAAAAGGTTTCATTGTTTGTACCTAAATGTGATTTATGTTTCACATTCTATTATGGTTCAAACATTTTAGCAACGCTTGCAAGTGATCAACTACAAATAGGAAATATTTAGTTTCTTTTCAAAACTATTTACCGTCCTTTTGGTGTGCTATGAGCATCACATTCACCATTAACATTGGCATTTATAGTCATGAAAATACAGGTTCGTATTTGTTTTTGCATCTATGCATGCATAGTTCAGGGGACTCCTAAAAAAGGGACCAAGGGTCTATTTAGGAAAAGTTTGGGTTGAGACAAGCATGCCTTAGTTCCTTTGTCCTCATATAATCACCCTTTGAGGTCACTAAATTATAATCAACGAGGCAAAATTACTTGTTTGAATTATAAGGAAAAGCACGTGCTCGGTCAATTAAAAAAAAGAAGCTAATATTTTAAATTGACTACCTATCGATAATGCCAACAAAGTTCCTTTCAAAGTAAGAATTCAGAGAAACGTATACCGCTCGACCTCATAACCTCATATGGAAAAACCTTTCCATGTGACCTATTTTTCCACTATGGCTTTCCTTGAGGAACAAGAAAAGGCTATGGAAGTTTTTTTACATGTGGCAGATTGACAATTGCTTTAGGTTAGAGGTTTGAAGGTTGTGAAAGGAAAGGGTTAGATGGCGCGCACTTCAACATCTTTATATAAGGTAACCATTAAAAAAATCTTCAGATACATTGACCAGAGGATATGATGTGTGATTTCCCGCAAACAAGGGATATACACAACAAGTTGGTGTAAAAGGAAGATTGGTTTGCTCCACCCAAAAAATTGTGGGGGGTAGATTGGATGGAGACAAAGTGGTTAAATTGTGTCAACATCATCTAGCCATTTAAATGTCCAAGCTCTATAAAATCCTTTGCATGAAAGGTGTTGTGGGAGGTGATCTTGACTAGGACTAAGATTCAAGTTAGAGGGATTGGCTCAGATACTTGTTTTGTGTGTAAGGCAGCTTCAAAAGATCCCTTGCACCTTTTCCAAAATTGTCCCTCCACAACGGGTTTTGCCAATAAATTATGCAAATGGGCGCAAAAGACCTAGAAAGTTTCCTTCCTTAGGATTGACTTGCTCTAGGAGGGAGAAGGCTCCATAACCTAGCAATTTTGGTGTGCATACAAATAATCAGACACTGCTATGTGAGTCACATTATTTGGAAGAAACCTACGAGTATTTGACAAAAAAATTATCGTGGTACAATTTATCGATATCTTGTAGGGAAGCACTAACGTAATGATCATGGTGGTCTCTAGTGCAAGGTACGATAAGCATGACTATGATTGGAAGTAGGATCTTAGTAGCATCGGATGGTCGGTGAGAGCTTTATAGAGTGGTTCTATATCATAATGCATAGAATAATGCATATATTCCTCCTCAAGAGTATCCAAGGTACGTTATTTTGTGGGCAAAGAATACTCAAAGGTTCATCGATAGCTAGCTACTCTGCCCTCTTTTGGTGTTGTAGTTTCCTCGAGGCACATGTGGGGCATGATGCCTAATGTACATTCTTTGTTGAGCTAATATAATACCACTTAAATTGTGAGTTTGAAAAAAAATGATACACTGTTTAAAGGAATCGATACTACTCACAATATCAACTTTAAGGAAAATAATTGGAAGGAGCTGTTTCTTGTAGAGTAAGCAAAAGCAAACGTGGACATTTAGAGAACTCCCTAGAGTAAGTGCTTAATAGAGCCTATTTACTAAATAGAAACTAACTAAAGGAGTCATTGCTGTATAGTAAATGAACTGAGACTAGGATTTGCTAGTTCCAATTAGCAACTTCATTAACTTACTATATGGCAAATGGGTAGGCACTATGAATTTGCTATCTCTATCTAGCAATATCAAACTTACTATATTGCAAGATCACAAAATTATGACTTAGCTAGATCCATCTAGAAATTACAGTACAAAAATTGTGGACTTGCTATTTCTATCTAAGAAATATAGATCATTCTTAGATCAAACGGCTAGAATATTGCTATATAGTAACCCGTCAAAAGCTCCTTGTGAATGCCTATCGCAGTATGCAGCCAGAGCTGCAGTGTGAAGGTCTGCACTGCAGACCTTCACACCGAGCTTTCGTCAGCGCGACCCTTTGCACTCAGAGGAAGAGCTTGCAGAAATATGCATTGACATATACTGTGCACCCACAAAGAAGCAGGGAGCATGGAGTACGTAAGTTAGAGCAAGCTTACAACACTTTCATTGTGGAAGCATGTGATTTAACGTGTGCAGTAGGAGCTGCGTACCATACCAGGCACCGACCTCCCACAGCCTTTGCAAGTTGCCAATGTCGTAAAGACCGTTGAGTTCGCAGAATTCCCCAAAGCGAGGCTTGCACGCCTAACTTCACAACAAACAATGTGGAGTGCTGGCAGAGTGACATGCGATCGTCAATGAGCTTGCAAAACGCTGGAAAACAATGGCGCCCACATTGTAGGTGAGCGCTAATGCATGCTGGCAGGGCACGAGTGCTCTTTTTTTCCCATCCCTACGAGCGTAGAGGAAGCCTCATTTGTTCCACATGGCAGTATTTCTTGCGTATCTATATCGTGCCATTCCTACAGTTGTAGTACGTTCATTGTATTTTTATTTTTTTTGTGTGTCTCAGACAGTTTCAAAATTATCGAACTTTTGGAGCATGTGGCATGTATCAGTCACATGAAAGGCTTAAACTTGTTGGAGACAGCAGCTAGGTGCAGCTGGTTCAGGCAGTCCAGCAAGCGAGGAAGGCCTGTGCGGAACAAGAAACTTTGCGAACACGCAGAAGAATCTAGTCTTGCTCTCTATGTGTCCAATGAAACCTTTCGAATAAGGGGATGGCTTCCTTCTAGACTGGTTTATGAGCGCCTGCATCAAGTAGAAAACAAAGGTCACTTAGCATGCCCGAAGGCGAAAGATTTCCAGCAGTTGTCGTTGTGACGTTTGCGTGTGCGAAAATGCCGTGAAAGCGATTTCGTCGCTGCAAATCCCCTAGAGAAAGCTGCTGACATTCTTCGAAGTCAGGAGCTGGGAAAAAGAATCTAATTTGAACAAGTGAAATTACATGGGACGGCGGGTCGGGGTCGGGGTCGTCCCCGGCCCGGTTTCGGCCGTTCCCCGGCCCTAGGCCCCGTCCCTTGTAACTATGGAAATATCTAACTTGGAAAGGTAGTTCAAATACAGATTGGAAAGCCATGAAGTAGAGTTTGCAGCCCTGTGCTACAGCTCAAGGGACTGCGACAGTGGTTTGTAATTCTCGAGATTAGTATTCCTCAAGGATTGCATCCTTTGACACGGCATGGGCAAGCATTTCTGACATTGGAGCCTGTCATAGGGACGGTCAGTGAGATGAAGCAGTCGATTATTGACGAAGAGAACTTTGCAAGACGAGGCTGCTCCCAGCATTCGTTCAGTTAACCACTGAGAGTGGTGTCTGACACGAACGTGGTCGTAAATCATAAAGACATGGCAAGAGCAAAGCATGGAGGAAAACGTCTTGCACGAAAGTATGCACCGTCTCTAGAATCATTGCACTATTTATTATGCACACATTACCTGTAATTTTGAGCACAAGCCTTGCACAAGCTTCACGTATGCAAGGACAAGTTCTTCAGTGGGATTCTAAATATATATTTGAAGGTTTGTTTGTTTGCATCTAACTTAGGGGATGGTCACTCGAAGCTTAGCTATCGGTTATTGATAACTATGCCAACTATGCACAGACAAAGCATTTAATAAATAACTTAAGCCTCTTGCATGGTCACATGAGGCTTAGTTAGTCATTCATCCTCCCAATTATGCGTTGAACTTCATAACTATGCCAAATTTGGCATAGTTACAAAAGGTCAGCTTAGTAAGTCATTTAATGTTCCTTTTTGCGTGTGACCAAGAATGAGGCTTAGTTATTTGTTCAAATACCTGATACCTCGTAAGTTATTTGCCTCCTTGAGAATGGCCATTGCTTGCTCCAGTAGTTCTAGGGCGATGTCAAGGAGAAGCGGTTTCGGCAAGGAGTCCGTCAGAACTCCGAGGATAGCTTTGAGCAAGCGCCTTGATGGATGCCCACTTCTCTAGGGTCGGGGGCTTGGACGCCATGCTGTTGCTACTACATTCAGCACTACCAAGGAGAGGTGTGGGAGGAGATTGGGCTGATCCAAAGCATTGGTTTTGGCAGGGGAGAGCACCTCTCTTGGGCTGCTACCTCCCCACATAACATCCCCATCCTACCTTGAATTACGTTGCTCTCTCTCTCTCTCTCTCTCTCTCTCTCTCTCTCTCTAGTTAAGTGCACACCCTGGACCCTAGGAGGAAGAGTGTGCATCCAAATGAAAGTCTTTTCTTTCTAATCTATTATGGAAAGCACTATTAAGGCAATTCCATGTGGCCGCTACACAAGGAATGAGTCTGGAGTTTGAAGAGGGAGGGCCCGAGCTAGGAGTGGAGGTAGCTGAACATGCAAGGATAATGGAGGTATTGTTTGGGAGTGGAGGTAGCCGAACAGGCAAGGAGTGAGGTGGGGAAATTTTGAAGTGGAGGGTGGATTCGGGAAGGAGTAGGTGAGACGAGGTGGAGAGTGGAGAGAGGAGGTGGAGGAAAGACATTGAGGAAGAGAGCTTGATTGAGAGGTTGAGGGGAACAGCGAAGGATGAGGGAGAGAAGGAGAGAGAGAGAGAGAGAGAAGAGAGAGTGAGAGAGAGAGAGAGAGAGGTAGATATGCCTCTCTCTCTCTCTCTCTCTTCTCTCTCTCTCTCTCTCTCTCTCTCTCTCTCTCCTCTCTCTCTCTCTTCTCTCTCTCTCTCTCTCTATGTTGTGGATCGATCATCATGCAAGGTTGGGATGACCGCCCCTAGGCCCCAATATCGTTGCACAAAGAGCACTCGCACCTTCTCTTTCACGCATACTTCTAGACGGGCTAAAATGGTGCGTTGCTAGAGTGGAGATTGAAAGGTGCAACATGCAAGAACCGATTGGGCGCCCTCGGGGATTTATAAGCAGGGCAGGTCCCAACACGACTACAGAGACCATGACAAAGAGGATGAATATAGAAGGGATCTTAGCCACCTTTAACTGCACTGTTATAGGTACACTTCTATTCCCTACTCTTTCACGCGTACCTATAGACTAACCAAGATTGTGTGCTGCCAGATTGATGACCAAAACACCGAGCCGGAGGTGATCGAAGGACTCACATAGAGCATCTATGTAGCCAATTATAGGGGAGGAGATTCTAAATTTCAGGTGGTAGCCCATCCCATCTCCCACATAGTGCATTAAAGTTGTGCGGTGCTCAATCTCCTAGAGAAGGTGGGTTGCTTTTCATGCAACCCACTCTCCATTAAAATTTAAAGAAACACAAAAAAATCTAGAGAGGTTTAGTAGTAAAATCTTTAAATATAATCATCGATTGTTGGAAACTCTTCCGTATAGTGCTCAAGAAAAGCCTAGGTTTAGTGTAATGCCACTTACAAAATACCACGCATCTTCGAAAGGTGAACTCGGCTATGAGAGCCAATTTGTGGTCAAGAGTGGGCTGGATGGGGACCTAGGGAGGCGAACCTTGCAAGAAAATGCAAAAGGGTTGCTAACCCTTCAACTCATCTTGCAAGATATATATTCTACTCTATCAGAGGAAGCCCTTTTTAGGGTTACCACAGAGGAGGTTTGCGAGACGGAACCACCGTTTTGGCATGTTGCATAACAAAGGTCAGGATGAGAGGAGACTCTCCGAAATTTGTGAGCAAGCGAAGCCCCCTACAGAGGGAGCTAAAGAGTCAGCCTGAAATACAGTGGAGAGAGAGAGAGAGAGAGAGAGAGAGAGAGAGGAGTGCTCTGCAAGTGACAATATCGCCCCCCTATCGCATGTCTAGGAGTTCTTGCAAGAGGCTTTGATCCCAGTGTTGCGTGGGCGATGTGATTTGTAGGTCTCTATGTGTGTGTGTGTGTGTGTGTGTGTGTGTGTGTGTGTGTGTGTGTGTGGTAACCTAACTTGCTGACAGATGGCCTCACCCATTGGCTGGCCATATCACTATCTTCGACATCAGCTGTATTGCGTTAGCCTGCATGAGCGAGGCTAGCCATCGCATCAACTCCCTACAGATAGCCCTTTCCTAGAATCCAACAAGCACGTAACAGCCCTGGAATTTTGTCACTAGCCCTCAACTCACTCTCAAAGGGATCTCCAAATCGAGCTTGAGATTTTGATCCCTCCTCACTGCTGCATATTAGTTGAGCATATTACAAGCTACACAAACTATGCCTATATTGACCCTATGCTCAGGAGTACCCAGCTCTCCTACAAACACAAACACATGCACATCTTCGGATGGTATTTTACTATATCATGAAGATAAAATATATTTATGGGTGTAAGCAATGGATTAGACTTCTCAATTTACATGCTATTGTAGGCATGATGCCTCACCGTGCGATTCATGATTTATTAGAGTGTTTGTAGAAGTGTAATAATTAGAAAAACCAATCCTTAGAGTTGCAAAGAGCCAGATCGGAGGCAGACCATGAGGAAAAATAGCTGTTGCTTCTCACCTCCCCTCAATCTGGTGCCCATAAACCACCCTTCTCTCTCCTTATATGTATCTACACATAGTCTATGGTCAAAACTGGGCATGTTGTCAAATTAGCTAGTTGGGCAAAAGGGTTAGTTGTGTTGGGTGGACTAAATTGGCTACAACCAAAGGCAGATTTATAATTGGCTCAAGATGTAATGAACCTGATGGGAGTCGAGTGTACAAAAATACACATGAGCACCAATAACGTAGGATGTTCACAAACTTGCACAATTTTGAACACATTGTCATGCAAAACCCCTAATTAGCACTTTGCTACTATGATCTCACATCTAAGAATGGCAATTTGAATTTTGTCAGTAAGTTGGTTTACTATATCTTTGTGCTTAATGTAAAATATAGATGTGTAGTGTTAGATGAAGAATCTAGCTTTGACAAATGTTCCCAATTCTCTCTCTCTCTCTCTCTCTCTCTCTCTCTCTCTCTCTCTCTCTCTCTCTCTCTCTCTCTCTCTCTCTCTCTCTCTCTCTCTCTCTCTCTCTCCCCACATTTGAAACCTGTGGTAAGAGCGAGCGAGACCCGCCATAGACGGGTCGCCCGAGCTCGTGTGTACTTATGCCGCTCAGCGCCCTCTATTTTCGAATTAGGAAAGGGTCCAAGGCTATTTTCACACTGCCTATGCCTACGTAATGGAGTCTTTCTAAAGAGGAGAGGAAAGGAAAAATGATAAAGGACAGAAGAAAAATCTAATAGACTGCAAGACACACGAAATCTTCCAGAATTGGAGACACAGATCGGCTTCATCTAACTAAAAAACTCAGCCTGGAAAATCCCTTTCCCATACTCCCAATCTAGCAGTGGTTGGCAGGCTCAGACTCCGGTACCCTGACAAAGAAGCGCGCAGAAAGAAAGAGAGGGAGAGACCCAACCTGCAGAATCGCGCAATTCTCACCTACGAGCTCCTGAAACTTGAGCTATGCGCAAACAACGTTGAATTGTAGATAGCCGTTGCCAACACGCAAAAAAATTACTACTTTCACCTGAGCCATAAAAAGCAAAAAAGTGCCTCGCATGCACACTCCTTTTTGCCAAGAGAGGAAAGAAAGAGTGAAAGAAAGAGAGGAACCCATTGAATCTGTAGAACTCCCCAACGCAAGGCTCACACATAACTTCATGAAATAAAAGCGTATTGGTAGAGGAGAACATGCAACTGTCAATGAGCTCGAGTAGGCAATGCCGCTCACATGGTAGGCGAGCGCCAATGCGTGCCAGCAAGGAACAAACACTCTTTTTGTTTGTCCCTATGAGCACAAGAAAAGCCACGTGATGACTGCTCTTTGTTTCTAGCCAGCAAATGACCAAGTTGTGGTTACGTTCTTGGAACGAGCAGATATTACACGGGGAACTTGTAGAAACGTGCATTCTATAGGTGGTGGGCAATGAGAAAGCACTTTGTATTTTTCTCTTAGCTAGGAATGTATAAATTGTCAGCAACCATGTGTATAGGATGCTTAGTAGCTGCTTCAATATGTATTGCACATGATTGTTGGGGATGGCGGGTCTTAGTTGTACTCTCAAGAACTGAGGGAGCCAAAGCAAACATGGAGATTTTACCACTAAAGCTACTCAAAGCCAGCTAGCTGTACTTGCTATGGGAGGTCATGAGAGCTATGATACTAGAACCTTCGGCCATCATAAGAGCTTTCGAGAAGCAAAGGATGAAGTACTTGCCTTGCCATGTAGTTTTAAGAAATCTGTATGAGGTATCTCGCCTATTTGAAGTTCGCCTCCTCCTGACTGAAAAACTCAGCCCAAAACAGCCCTTGGCCATGCCCCCATTCCCGCAAATGTCGACAAGCTTAGACTTCGATACCTTGATAAAGGAATCCGGGGAGAGAGAGAGAGAGAGAGAGAGAGAGAGAGAGAGAGAGAGAGAGAGAGAGAGAGAGAGAGAGAGAGAATGAGAGAGAGAGAGAGAGAGAACCAGTAGAATTACACAACTTCGACTCCGCGCAACAAACGACGTTACTCTGACCTCCGAGCTCGTGAAGGTTGAGCTACGCGCAAATAGCGAGTGTGGAAGTCGGCTGTCAAAGGAAGTCAAGAAGCCAAAATTTTTGCTATTTTCGCATGAGCCTTAAAAAGCAAAAACGTGAAGGTTCTCCAGTACACGGGCTGAAAAATGCCTCGCATACACCCTCCCTTTCTGCCAAAAGGCAGTGCCATAGTTTATTTTTGAATTGAACACTTTAAGAACCTTAGTCATTAAGTATGAGAATCACCTCAAGCTTGGGTAAGGTTCCCACAAATACTTTAAGAACTTTCTTTAGCAAGACGACAAGCACCTCATGCTTGGGTAGGATTCCCACTTCAAGGTCATCCCTAGCTTTGCCTAAGGTCAAAGGACATTTTAATGCTAACTTTTGGAGGTCTTTAATGAAGCTAACCCCAATGTCCTTTAAGCTCCATTAGATGCACATTGCTCTTTGATAGACTACCTCCTTTTGGACTCCTATTGAGATGTAGCCATCTCTCCTCTTGGTCCCTTGTTGAGGTAAATCTAGAAGCACTTATTGCTTATTGATCTTTGGTAGACCATCTCCTTTTGGATACCTATTGAGATGCAAACATTTCTCCTTTTGGTTCCATGTTGAGATAGGTCTAGAAGCACATATCTATATGCTAACTCTTATTCCCCTTTAATCTTCCCATATTAAATGATCAGTCTAATATGAGATAATCATTTGGTAAAGTTAGATATTATATTTTATGACACTCAAGCCTCTGGATAGTGCAACATGTATAGATAACAAGAACGCAAAAAATATTTTCTATTTTCTAGAAACGCATGATGAGAATGACCTTTCCACAGATTTTCATAAATTTCCTCAACTTGGTTCAAATAACAGAAGAAGACTATATGAGAGCAATTTGCTTCACAGACCAATTGACAATTTTCTTAAAAAGAAGTCCCCAGAACATACGAACGAACACGTTCGTGAAACATTCAATAAATGTTTGGGAAGCAAACATTGACTCCTAGTTTTTCGTTGACCCATATGCAATGACAAAGTATTATACTTCTTACTTAACAAAAATGGACAACACACTAACAAAAGCCTTCCAACAAATTCTGAAACGTACTAAAACTGAAAATACTCGTCCAGTTGAATGAATTAACAACACTATTAAATACTCAACAAATGTCCATTCAGCAAGTAGTCTATTTGATATTATCTTTCCCTTTCTTTCACGCATCTAGATCTTTTCAATTTGTGAACACAGCATTAACCGCGGCTGAACGCGCGTTCATGCTAAAACGAGCCAAAGAACTGCGCGATTTTTCAGATAGCTCTATTGACATTATGAGGGAATCAATTATTGATAAATACAAAAAACGGACACCGCAACTAGAACCTTGTCACTACAACAAGTACTTCACATTAGCGACGCTCGCAGTGCGATGCTTAAAAGTCAAAATTCATGGCGTAGCTAGTTTATTTGTAACATAGCGACGCCCATAGAGACGCGGACAAGGTAAAAAATAATCCGAGAGTGCCCGAAAACTCAGATCTTAGATCTCAGTTTTCGACACTCAAGCAAGCAAAGAGGTAACACGCGCTCTCCCTCTCTCTCTCTCTTTCTTCTCCACACACACACACATACACGAGGAGAGGAAGGAGAGCGCGTGTTGTCCATTTTTGAGACTCTCCCTCTCTCCCTCTCGTCCCTCTCCTCTCTCTCTCTCCCTCTCCTCTCTCTCTCTTCCTCTCTCTCTCTCTCTCTCTCTCTCTCTCTCACACACACACACACACACACACATTGTGTTTTTGAGAGAGAGAGAGAGAGAGAGAGAGAGAGAGCACATGTATAAACAAAACACACACACACACATGCATAAACAAAGAATGCATACACAAACACATTGACAGAGGAAAAGAGAGAGAGAGAGAGAGAGAGAGGAGAAAACAAAGAGGAAGTGAGAGAATAAAAAACCAAAGAGAGAGAGAGGGGGAGTAGAGGAAAGAGAAAGGTAGGGGAGAAAACAAAGAAAGAAAAAGATTAGGTTAAAAAAAATAGATTAGGTTATATTACATTTAGATTTATGTTTATGTTGAGTTTAAAATTATGTTAGATTTAGATTTACGTTAAATTAAATTAGATTTAGGTTTATTTTGAGTTAGATTTACATTAGATTAAATTTTCGTTAGATTAGATTTAGGTTTATTTACGTTAGATTTAGATTTACGTTAGATTAGAATAGATTTAGGTTTATTTTGAGTTTAAACTTAAATTAGATCTAGATTTATGTTGGATGGACTAGCATTTTTTAGATTTAAGTTAGATTTTAGTGCATGTCAATGAAGGTGCGCTTTGCTTAAAGAGCACACACTAGTTACACAACAATATGTTCATTCCCATCAGAATCTGACACCTATTAACTCACACACTAACCATATTCAATTAGCCGCGAATCACCACATGTTCAATTAGGTTAGATTTAAGATTAGATTTTGATTGAGTTTTTATATTAGGCTCTACCTTCGAGATTACGATAAAAAAATTAGAGTTAGACGAACGGTGATCTCTCTCTTCCTCTCTACGGATGTGACCTTAAGCTGGAAAGCTTTCAACGGCATGATACTCAGATTGGAGGCCAACATGTAATGTGCTAAGTAATCCCTCGAACAAAGATCTACTATGAAAAGATGCTAAGATGCTGTGAAATGTTACAGCTAGAGAAGAGGCAAAGGGTTTTGTCCACTACATGCACTGTCATGTAGACATGGGTGCGTAGATTTCTTGTACCGACAAATATAGGCATTGACCAATAAAGATGAGATTATAACCCGGTGCTTCTCATCTCCGTGCACCTCTAGACCGAGGTGTGCGGGGATTGGACATGACTAGAGAATGTAAGGTAGTTTACAGTGTGAACACACACAGAGAGAGAGAGAGAGAGAGAGAGAGAGAGAGAGAGAGAGAGAGAGAGAGAGAGAGAGAGAGAGATGGAGGATGCCAATAGAAGATTAAATTTATGTCCATTTATAAGGTTTTCACCCTCATTGTGAGTAGTGACGAGGATGTCAGCCGTCCAACTGAAACACCTTTCTCTCAATGAGGGTCTTATGTCCTTGTAATCAATGCAAGCATGCTATGCGACGGACAAGACGCATTTCTTTGCAGCACGTTCACGAATTTGGCAATTTTGATCCATCTATTATTGATCGAATTGTTGCCAATTATAACTTGTTGAACTCTGACGCTGGCCGACAGGCAGCAATCTTGCAACCCAATAGACGTGTTCGCAGGCGCTTTGGTCAAGCAGCATATGTGAGGCCATAAGATGTAGCCTCTGACAGCTCGCGGGGTGATCATGCAGACCAGATTCCCAACGAGGCAATGTTTGAGCCCAAGATCGATGAAATGAGCAAGACGATCATGGATTCAGAAAGGCTTATCTATGGTGATATGAAAAGTGAAGCCGATACGCCATTGTATGATGGAGCATGTGTGTTTAGATTGAAGGCGCTCCTAGTTCTTCTCAATATGTAGACAAAGTTTGGATGGAGTGACACTAGCATCACATCGCTTTTCAGGTGATCTATTACAATGTGTTTACTTTAAAAAAAACTCTAGATGTATGATGATATGATAGATTACTTATATAAGTGTACCGCATTTTTTTCGATGTGTAGATTGCTCAAAGAGCACATACTGTCAGCTGATAATGTGATGCTAGATTCTAGAGAGGAAGCAAGAAAGATCTTGCAAAACTTGGGGATGGATTACAATTCAACCCACGGTTGTCCTAACGTTTGCATTCTTTTCAGAGGGGAATACATAGAAATGGAGAAGTGTCCGAAATGTGATTCTGAGAGATATAGAGTAGATCTCCACGGAACAAAAATTCCACAAAAGGTTTTGCGACATTTATCTCTGCTTCCTCGCATCAAGCATTTCTTCGAATGTAAGTCCATGTCTGCCCTAGCATCATGGCACGAGGAGAATAAATCCTCGGATGGTGTGCTACAGATTCCTGCAAATTGCGCAGCCTGGAAACATATAGATGAAACATAGTCGGATTTTTCCAAGGAAGCTCGAAATTTGCACCTAGGCCTGGCTATGGATGGCATAAATCCATTTGGTCAAATATCAACATCTTACAGTGTATGGCCCGTTGTCATCGTCAACTACAACATTCCCCCGTGGTTGACTACAAAGAAGGGGCATCTATGGCTATGCTTGATTGTGCTGGGGTGGTATAAAGTGAAAAATATGGATATGTATCTTCGTCCACTATTGGAAGAGCTACAACAAATGTGGATTGGCATAGAAGTGGTGGATATGAGTCGACACATAGGTCGATGGAATGCTTTGATCAGAGGCATTCTAATGTGGACCATGCATGACTATCCCGGACTAACAGAATGCTCAGGTGACTTACACTTAAACTCAAACACTGTAAATCTTGGTTTTTCTCAAGCTTATCTATTATCATGTGTATACATGCAAGGCTTCAAACAAGAGGATACAGAGCATGTGTCACATGTGGACCTAGATTGAATTCACGTCGGGGGCCCTCATTGAAGAATAAAATCTACGAAGGTCATAAAGCGTATCTTCCAGAGAATCATGTGTTACGCAATGGATTTTTGGGAAGAGAGCCATCGAGGATGTGTGCACAAGCATGGTCAGAGCAGAAGGAGATGTGTGATGACGGTTTGCCCCAGGGATGAAGAGACTCTCTCTATGGTATGAGTTACCGTATTGACCCCGACTCATGATCAATCACTTGCTCGACTCAATGCACATATTCAAGAATGTGGGTAATCTGCTATGTGACTATCTGACCGACAAGAAAGATAAACAAAACTCCCTCTCTCCCTCTCGTCCCTCTCCTCTCTCTCTCTCTCTCTCTCTCTTCCTCTCTCTCTCTCTCTCTCTCTCTCTCTCTCACACACACACACACACACACATTGTGTTTTTGAGAGAGAGAGAGAGAGAGAGAGAGAGAGAGAGAGAGCACATGTATAAACAAAACACACACACACACATGCATAAACAAAGAATGCATACACACACACATTGACAGAGGAAAAGAGAGAGAGAGAGAGAGAGAGAGGAGAAAACAAAGAGGAAGTGAGAGAATAAAAAACCAAAGAGAGAGAGAGGGGGAGTAGAGGAAAGAGAAAGGTAGGGGAGAAAACAAAGAAAGAAAAAGATTAGGTTAAAAAAAATAGATTAGGTTATATTACATTTAGATTTATGTTTATGTTGAGTTTAAAATTATGTTAGATTTAGATTTACGTTAAATTAAATTAGATTTAGGTTTATTTTGAGTTAGATTTACATTAGATTAAATTTTCGTTAGATTAGATTTAGGTTTATTTACGTTAGATTTAGATTTACGTTAGATTAGAATAGATTTAGGTTTATTTTGAGTTTAAACTTAAATTAGATCTAGATTTATGTTGGATGGACTAGCATTTTTTAGATTTAAGTTAGATTTTAGTGCATGTCAATGAAGGTGCGCTTTGCTTAAAGAGCACACACTAGTTACACAACAATATGTTCATTCCCATCAGAATCTGACACCTATTAACTCACACACTAACCATATTCAATTAGCCGCGAATCACCACATGTTCAATTAGGTTAGATTTAAGATTAGATTTTGATTGAGTTTTTATATTAGGCTCTACCTTCGAGATTACGATAAAAAAATTAGAGTTAGACGAACGGTGATCTCTCTCTTCCTCTCTACGGATGTGACCTTAAGCTGGAAAGCTTTCAACGGCATGATACTCAGATTGGAGGCCAACATGTAATGTGCTAAGTAATCCCTCGAACAAAGATCTACTATGAAAAGATGCTAAGATGCTGTGAAATGTTACAGCTAGAGAAGAGGCAAAGGGGTTTTGTCCACTACATGCACTGTCATGTAGACATGGGTGCGTAGATTTCTTGTACCGACAAATATAGGCATTGACCAATAAAGATGAGATTATAACCCGGTGCTTCTCATCTCCGTGCACCTCTAGACCGAGGTGTGCGGGGATTGGACATGACTAGAGAATGTAAGGTAGTTTACAGTGTGAACACACACACAGAGAGAGAGAGAGAGAGAGAGAGAGAGAGAGAGAGAGAGAGAGAGAGAGAGAGAGATGGAGGATGCCAATAGAAGATTAAATTTATGTCCATTTATAAGGTTTTCACCCTCATTGTGAGTAGTGACGAGGATGTCAGCCGTCCAACTGAAACACCTTTCTCTCAATGAGGGTCTTATGTCCTTGTAATCAATGCAAGCATGCTATGCGACGGACAAGACGCATTTCTTTGCAGCACGTTCACGAATTTGGCAATTTTGATCCATCTATTATTGATCGAATTGTTGCCAATTATAACTTGTTGAACTCTGACGCTGGCCGACAGGCAGCAATCTTGCAACCCAATAGACGTGTTCGCAGGCGCTTTGGTCAAGCAGCATATGTGAGTCCATAAGATGTAGCCTCTGACAGCTCGCGGGGTGATCATGCAGACCAGATTCCCAACGAGGCAATGTTTGAGCCCAAGATCGATGAAATGAGCAAGACGATCATGGATTCAGAAAGGCTTATCTATGGTGATATGAAAAGTGAAGCCGATACGCCATTGTATGATGGAGCACGTGTGTTTAGATTGAAGGCGCTCCTAGTTCTTCTCAATATGTAGACAAAGTTTGGATGGAGTGACACTAGCATCACATCGCTTTTCAGGTGATCTATTACAATGTGTTTACTTTAAAAAAAACTCTAGATGTATGATGATATGATAGATTACTTATATAAGTGTACCGCATTTTTTTCGATGTGTAGATTGCTCAAAGAGCACATACTGTCAGCTGATAATGTGATGCTAGATTCTAGAGAGGAAGCAAGAAAGATCTTGCAAAACTTGGGGATGGATTACAATTCAACCCACGGTTGTCCTAACGTTTGCATTCTTTTCAGAGGGGAATACATAGAAATGGAGAAGTGTCCGAAATGTGATTCTGAGAGATATAGAGTAGATCTCCATGGAACAAAAATTCCACAAAAGGTTTTGCGACATTTATCTCTGCTTCCTCGCATCAAGCATTTCTTCGAATGTAAGTCCATGTCTGCCCTAGCATCATGGCACGAGGAGAATAAAGCCTCGGATGGTGTGCTACAGATTCCTGCAAATTGCGCAGCCTGGAAACATATAGATGAAACATGGTCGGATTTTTCCAAGGAAGCTCGAAATTTGCACCTAGGCCTGGCTATGGATGGCATAAATCCATTTGGTCAAATATCAACATCTTACAGTGTATGGCCCGTTGTCATCGTCAACTACAACATTCCCCCGTGGTTGACTACAAAGAAGGGGCATCTATGGCTATGCTTGATTGTGCTGGGGTGGTATAAAGTGAAAAATATGGATATGTATCTTCGTCCACTATTGGAAGAGCTACAACAAATGTGGATTGGCATAGAAGTGGTGGATATGAGTCGACACATAGGTCGATGGAATGCTTTGATCAGAGGCATTCTAATGTGGACCATGCATGACTATCCCGGACTAACAGAATGCTCAGGTGACTTACACTTAAACTCAAACACTGTAAATCTTGGTTTTTCTCAAGCTTATCTATTATCATGTGTATACATGCAAGGATTCAAACAAGAGGATACAGAGCATGTGTCACATGTGGACCTAGATTGAATTCACGTCGGGGGCCCTCATTGAAGAATAAAATCTACGAAGGTCATAAAGCGTATCTTCCAGAGAATCATGTGTTACGCAATGGATTTTTGGGAAGAGAGCCATCGAGGATGTGTGCACAAGCATGGTCAGAGCAGAAGGAGATGTGTGATGACGGTTTGCCCCAGGGATGAAGAGACTCTCTCTATGGTATGAGTTACCGTATTGACCCCGACTCATGATCAATCACTTGCTCGACTCAATGCACATATTCAAGAATGTGGGTAATCTGCTATGTGACTATCTGACCGACAAGAAAGATACTTTGGGAGCAAGGGTTGACCTTAGAAATCTGGATGGAATGGAGCAATATTGGCCGCAGATAGCATCCGATGGATCGATAAAACTCCCTAAAGCGCCATGGATTTTCACAGGAGCCCAAGAACGCAAAGTAAAAGAGACCATTCAATCTATGCAGATCCACACTGGCGTACTACACTCACTCCAAATGTGTTTTACTAAAGAAGGAAAGCTTAACGGTTTGAAGTAGCACGATTGGCATAAAATGTGTCAGGTGTGTTCATAGTGGAATATATCATAGTGAGAATTGTGTAACAAATTCGTGTGTGAACTCTAATATCATTGTTGCACGTGTTTTGCAGTTTATTTTACTGGTGGTCATTGACGGATGTTTGTCTCTTGACGTCCGTAACACAATCTACAAACTTGCGAATTTGGTGCAATGGATCTCAGAAAAGGAGATCAACATAGACTCCATACCATTTGCCAAACTAAACGTTGTGGAGGTTGTGTCCATATTTGAGAAACACTTTCCTACTACCATGCTAGCCATTCAGGTGCATCTTCTTGTTCACATAGTTGATGAGGTTGAAATAGATGGCACAGTACATTCCAGATGGATGTTCTTTTTAGAACATTTCATGAAAACCCTCAAGGGTTATGTGCGACAGAAGGCATGTCCGGAGGGTAATGGCAGAAGGTTGGCTGGTATCAGAGTCCCTAGTGTACATTGGAGAGTGGCTAGACAGATTTAATAAAGCCCAGGACACGCTATGGCAAACCATAGATGATGAGCGCATATCTGGGATTTTCATGTGCAATCTCGGTGTTGAGAAGAAGATGATTGAAGATCTAGAGGCTAAAATCAATCGATTTTGCCTGCTTCACAATATAGTGATGCAAAAGTGGATTTCACAATATGAGGATGCAAAGCAAGAGCGACAAAGGGCGCGAATTGAGTGGAGATGGGAAAGATGACCACCAATGCACTATCTGATGGGTCTGGAGAGCCTACCAACATTCATGAGCTTAAGATGGTTGCACAACCAATTGAAAAGCGCGGTGAAGAAGTGACTGAGGAGGAGTGGGAGTACTCTCGGGGTTGCGCGACCAAGGTAAGTTTGCAATGTACGACTAGTGACTTTTTAGATGTTTGAACGGCCACTCATAATCTTTGTTGGTTGTAGTATAAGTCATACACAGCAGCATGGTGTAAAGGTCGACATTTTAGGGTGGAACGGATCGACAAAAAGCGTTTTTTACTCAAGATTATGAAATCATGGCAAGATTTGAACAGTCTAGTCGACGACGGTCCTCTGATGCAGATCCTGTGGTGGCGGAACTCACTTACTTTGGCACGCTACAAGAGATTTTGAGGATCAATTATAGAGGATTTTTTGTCGACTTATTCGACGTGAAATGGTTCACGATAATCATGGAGGGTCGCAACGCTACTGTGCATAGAGGAGAGTCGGATTTTCTTGACGTGGATTCAACTAAGAAATGGATTGACCTAAGGGACACTTTCGTACTACCCGAGCATTGCGAACAAGTAAGTATGTAAATAGTTAACATCCAATTGTATAAGTTATGTGCTTGGAAGCTCTCATGTAAGTTATGTGGCTCTGGCAGGTGATATTTTATCCTACAAAGTCTGCATCAAACTGGTGGTACGTCATAGAGGTAGCCCCTCGTACTGCACGGATGTATGAAGGATACCATGTGTCAATCACAACGGCATCAATGGAGGAGATCGGAGAATATGCTCACTCAGAAGCTGCTGAGGTGGTGCCAGATGAGCATCAAGCTGCTACTCTCTATGGGGTGCATGCAAAGGATCTACAAAAATGAAACAAATGACATCTGTTTAAATAGAGAGATCTATATAGATATAAGAAGTTATGTTGAGCTTTGCGAGGATGAGAGAGAGACCTCTTAAAGCCATATATATTGTATTTGAAAAATTTTGCTCCGTTTTATAATATATATTGTATTCACGTGGCTTTTTGTCAATTCCTGTCTATATGCATCATTGCATCATTGTATTTAATGGTCTTTGTGTCCACTCTAGGTACGTATGCTCTAGGTATGTTCTCACAAGCAAGGACCACGAGCACTGTGCTCTGAGTGCGATGGAGACTGAAGATTCAATCACGAAGGTGTGCTCATAGATGCTGCTCATCCCACTGCTAGATCTAGTTGATCGGGTGAAAGAGACACTAAGAAGCACTACTATTGCTTCTTAGCATCTCTTTCACCCGATCAATTAGATTTAGTGGTAGGGCAAGCAACTTCTATGAGTAGACCTTCGCGATGCAGCTTCAGTCTCCATCTCACCCGGAGCGCAGTGCTTTTAGAAATTCACAAAAATTCAATGAAATCTCTCTACACAGGAATCCCCCCCCCCCTTATGAGTCCTCTCTCTTTTTTTCTCTCTCTCTCCCTCTCTACTTGTCCATGTTTTCTTCTCCATTCATTCAATATTAAGACTAAATGTTCGTGTGTTTAATGCACGTATAGATGATGATGCGTTTCTTTCTTCTTTGTCACCCCAGCAAAGGCGGTGGTACGTGGATCGTCATCGCTCTGGAGCACCATCACGTGTTTCTACTCTAGCATCTCCCTCTGTTTTGGATCATTCAGTGCGCTCTGAAGCTTTGGTGTCAACGAGACGATCTTCACACTCGTCTAGGCACCGACGCTCTAGTGGTGGCGACGGCGGTTATTGTGGGGATGCCGCCGCCGATGCCTCGATACCGCCTCGTGTTCGACAAGACTTTTTACCCTCCCCTTCTTTGCCCACCCCCACGCCAGACATGGCATCGCCATCTATGAGAGGTTTTGCACGGTTGACGGCCGTTCCTAGCAGCTACACACCACTAGCTACTCCTCTAGGAGTTACTCCAGTCTCGACACTCCTCGCTTCGGGACCCAGAATCCAGTGGATACACCTAATGTCCGTACCCCCATCAACACGCTGCTAGAGACCCCTTCCAGGACACCCAGGTTCACGCGTCACCGGTGAGAGGGCTTGCCTTACTCCGTCGACTTCAACGGCGGCATCATCTTGGATGATGAAGGCAAGAAGGTGATCTTGCGCATGTGTGGTCTTGCTCTCAGGTGTTTAGCCACTACATACTAAACACCTGGAGTGAAGTACCAAGTGATTTAAAGGACAGAGTCATCAACATGCTGCATGACAAGTTTCTCGTTTCAACACGGGATGACCGCTTCAATGAAGACCTGATGAAGGTTTGAATGCACGAATACTGCAAGCACAAGCGTTCCGAAGTGCAAAAAGCAATTAAGCATGGGTGAAATAGACCAGCTTGGCTGCCCAAAGAAGATTGGAAGAATGCGAAGAAAGCAGCACACGAGAATCCTGACAAGTGGAAGGAACAGAAGGAGGCAAAAGCACGAGTAGAGGCAGGGAGCTCACACCAGTTGGGGAGCGGCGGGTGGGTATCATTTGAGGCCGATTTTGTAAGTGTTTTCGCATTGCTCTTTAGGTTTGATAGTTTAGGGTTTAGGGGTTTTAAAATTCTAACATAATGAATTCTTTGTATGTTTTGATAGTGGTCGATGACAGGACGTGTAATAGGACTAATTTTTGAAGTTCTTACAGTCGAAAAGAATGTAGTAGGTCATATCTTCGTTCAGCACGATCTGAAAGATTGTTGAATAATCTATTAGATAGAGCTTATATGTGAGTTTAAGATATTAAGAGAGAAAATATATTCTTTAAAAAAAACACTAAAGATATATTTATAAAGATTAATGAATAACAAATAGTCTGTTTGAACAATATAATAAAAGCGTAGTTAAAATTGAGATTTTTATTATTATCAATGTTTTATAGTTATGTGTTTTAGCTTAAAATACAAGGGAAGGCTTAAAATAAGTCAAAAAATTAGTGGAGACCAAAAAATACGGTTTTTATGAGTCGCGACCTAAAAGTTGCATTTTTAGCCAAAGCAAGACGTTTTTCACAATTTTGTCCACGTTGCCTTGTAGAACAAACTTATTCGCGTCGTTTTGAGTATCTGGATTGCTCTGTTCTGAGTTCGTTTGTAGAAGTTATGATGAAAACAAACAGAAGACAGCAGTAGTCTAGTATACACAGGGACAGACAGACAAACAACAACATACATCTCTCTCTGCTATCAACAAAGAAGTTGATTTGTTTCTTCATGGTAGACTATTTCAATTGAGATTATGATGGTACATAATTATGTTTTTCACTTTGATTATCATGTTGAATTGGTTGCACAAGTATGTTCTTTTGGCTATTTTGTAGACGATGCAGAAACCAATGTGTGAAACAGGATCTGTGGAAGGTGTCATGATATTGGGATTGCGATCGTGTTGCGATTCCAATTATGATGCTTTTTGCCATCAAGAGATTGAGAGTGTGAGTGAGATTGAGATTGTGCACAAGATTTTTGATTGTGATTGTGATTGAGAGTGAGAGTGTGATTAAGAGTGAGATTGAGATAGCTCGGGGGTGGTCGGGAGGTTATGAAACGAGCTATGCTCTTCTTGTAATTATTATCCATACAGACTCTTTACTTCATCAATCTATTATGCGTACTCTGTATATTCCTTGTTCATGAATGTATTCCACCCTCTCGTGTCGCGTAATAGGACGTGACCCCACACCGTACGAGCGCGAGTACGCGGGCAAGAAGGGCTTAAACGCTCAGATGGACATTCTGAGTTCTCACGGCGGCATGGTTAGTATTAGGGTTTACTCTTTTCTATTTGTTGTATTGCGGAAAGCTGTCTTATTGTTTTTTTTTTTGCAAAATCCAACAAATACGCCGCTTGGATGCGATGAGACGTCTGATTAGACGACATAAGTCTAGCCGTAGCTAGATAGTATTAGTTTCCTTTTGTCATAGCATATGTATCATGAGATGACGTTTATACGTCTTTTTATAATTATTGGAAAACCATGTATATTTTTTCAATAATGACAACTGTGTTGTAACTCTTACATTTGCACAGTTTAACAATCAAGTGATTTTGCCTATGATGTGTATAATTGTCATTGATTTACTTTTGTCAGTTTTGTATCTTTATTCTACAAACAATACTATGGATGATGGAGTTAATGGTTATATTGTCTTGTGGGTGATTACTTTGGGTCGATATCTAAGCTTGCACTTTCTTTCAAAGGTGAATCTGGGCTTATCTTGGATTCATTTAGGTTTAATCTATTATTGAAACACTCAATATGGTTGATGGGTGGCAGGGAATTGAAAGCATTCAATGCCCTGCCACTAAATTTTTTTCTCTTGGGTGTCGCTATGAGCGTCGCTATATAAGGCTCTGCAGCGTCGCTATGAACGTCGCTATAGGTTACCTGTAAACGTGGCTATGATCATCACTACAGGCGTTTCTATTTAGCGACGTCTATAGCGACACATATAGAGACGCATATAGCGACGTTCTTGTATCGACGCTGTTAGCGACACCGGGGAGTATAAAAACCCCATCTATTTTTGTCGCTAACAATGTCATAAGTGCACACAACCTCTTGAAGTGTTTACATTAGCAGACATCACCGTTGAATTCAATCATGAAAAAACTTCACACAACGAAAAAAAGAAAAAGTGATTAGGTCTATTAGATACAATAAAAAGCGCGATCCCAAAAAAATTCCATAGAGAAATGCTGCTTCTGCATTTGCCTTTCCGTGGAGATGAAGCCGACTTCCTTAATGAACATAACACTTGGCGAAGTGTATACGAGTTGCACAAGAATTTTTTTTTGGGAAACTACAAAAAAAACACGCACCAATTAAGCTCAGGAAATCGTACGCAATGGCATGATGTCATAGAAATAGCAGCCGCTCTGATAAGCAACGAGAGTTAAAGTTGGTTTAACGACAAAAACGAGCACCTCGTGAAAGTCACCAACATTGAAAATGTAGAACCTTTCATAGTCGAACTCGGTTCACGCACTAGTACAGCTACAAACAGTGGCAGCATACAAATCTATGAGTATTCAACTTGTCCTGGAGTAACCTCCGAGACAACTACACATTACAACAGATACACCAGCTAAACTATGAGGAACGGATTTTCTTCGATGACATAATGCACAAAATACGATACGAGCAAGAGAAACAGATCTTTGCTTTCATAACAAGAGGCACTGGAACAAGGAAAACAATTCTTCTAAAAACAATCTTTGAACAACTTACGAGATATTAAAACAGTAATAAGCACAGTGATCCGTTAAAACAAAAAATTCCCAAACTTGCGTACATAGAGAAAGCAACATACAATATTGATGGAACAACAATTCACTCGACTATGCATATACCTATAAATAAAAAAATGTCAACACAACTTTTCGACTCACAACTAGATACCTTAACCAAAGCCTATATGTAGTTGAAGGTACATTTTATAGACAAAATTTCGTTAGTGGGAGCATGAATGTTTACAAACATCAACAGACGCCTCTAAACAATTAAACACAAACATCATGTACCTTTTGGAGGTCTGCATGTACTTTGCTTCGGAGCTTTATACTAGCTTCCACCCATACAAGATAAATGGGTCTTCGCAAACTCTAAGTTTGAATGTATGGCAAGCACACTTTAAACAACACGAACTAACTAAAGTTATGCGCCAAAGTGACACCGAATTCATTGAATATTCTCAATCGAATCAATAAAAATGAACAAAAAAGCATCGATGTCAAGACGTTGAATAACATATGCTTCATGCAAGGTATTGCATAACATGCATATGCCCCATTTATTCTATACACAGCAAAGGATACTACAACATGATAACATTATATTCAAACTCATGGAAGGGCCAACATTTACGCTTATTGCGGTAGACATGCCCCTAGTAACCACCTCAACCATCTTGAGCAACGCAAACAAAACAGCTAGACTGTACAGCGTACTGAACAAAAAGCCGTTAATGTTGATTGAGCTATGTGTAGGAAACTATGATACAAATGACGGGCTTGTAAGTGGAGCAGACGGACTTTTCCAAACTATTGTAACTCTGAACAAAAAATAAATAATGTGGATTAAAATCCACAATAAAGAAGTAGGAAAATAAACGCTTGTATGCCTCTGGCATTGGCTCTACGTGGACATGTATATTTCCAGTAACAAAAGAGTTTGAACTAGGAAAAAGCAATGTTACCAGAGTGTGCACAACTTAGTTCCCAATTCAACAAGCTTCAACAAGAACTATACACCGCTCTCAAGGACTCTCACTCGATCAATTGGCCTTCTCGTCTGACAAATGTACAAAGCATGGTTTAACATATACTGCACTCTCACAAGTTCGAACCACGGAAAACCTATTTCTCCTAAATCCTTTAGCTAGTTCAAACTTCACTGTTGATGAGGATGTGAAGAACGAGACCTCCAGACTCTCCTCACATTAGGCAAAATTTGGACTCACAAAGGGGCCCTTTAAGGAGTTTGACTTTACCTCTCTCTACCAAAACGGGCGCATGGATAAATTTTTGCAAACAAACTCCAAAGTTGGCGGAGGTTTGACAGTTAGAATGTCCTCTTCAAACTCTATCTACTGATATATAGCACGCCATGAGATTCCTCATATTTGAGAAGATTATTTTTTTGATTCACTTAGATTCCGTCAGAGTTGTCACATCATAGGTGATTCACTTAGATTCCGTCAGAGTTGTCACATCATAGGTGAATATTCCGTTAGAGTTGTCACTTAGATTCCGTCAGAGTTGTCACATCATAGGTGAATCAAAAAAAGAATCTTCTAAAATATGAGGAATCTCATGGCGTGCTTTATATCAGTAGATAGAGCTTGAAGAGGACATTCACACGGGTGGTCGGTAGTGCCATCTGAGCACACCGTGGAACATGGTGAAGAAAGGCCCAAGATGCGAGAGTCGAAGGAAAGCCTCTCTACGCTCCACATGCGACCGGAGCTGCTTTGGAGTCTCTCGAATTGTCCTTTGATAGTATAGATCATCTCTCTCCTGGTGGTCCAAGGCGAGCCTCGAAGATGGGGAAGCAGGAGGCCCGCCAAATGAACCAGAGTGTTAGGCCGCAAATGAGCTCCCAACACTCCTCTCTCTCACTTCACCACTCTAGTGGCGTAAGCTCTGTAAAGCAGGTTGGAGTGTAGGTCGACCCCCTTGCATCACTATCATCCTGCTAGTGGAGGATAACTCAAACTGAAGTGTCGGGCCCGTGAGAGTCGACCAAGTAGCTTCCCTCCAAGTGTACTACCGAGCAATGGAAAGAGCTGGCATCAACCGAAGAAGACGCTAAAAGCAGAGCCCCAAAAGCTGTCCATAAAAAGATTTTAAAATAAAGCATAAGAGTCTTCTCTCGCTCTCTCTAATTTCCCTTAGTGAAAATAAAGCAAAAAGAGCTCTCTCTCTCAATTTGCGTAGCCAAAAGCAGTAAAAAAGCTGCCACATTGCCCACCACGTCAGCACACGGGTGTCCATACAGTTGCCACATGTCAACAGCAAGTCAATCCGGGTGTATGTGGTTGTGTCTTGTACTGCCCAGCAATGTCCAAGCATGACACATCACCAATTTGTGACATACCCCTCTCTTGAAAGCATTATAATCGCCCTCATTTACACCTGCAAAACAGACAGAAGCCATGAATTGTCTTAGCAAACACTGACTGTTAGTATCGATGCAGTAGGAACGCACATCTAACACATGTACTAATCAACATTCACATCCCACGACATCAGAGGACATTAATTGACATCACATGACATCACATGACAATTCACATTCAGCATTCATTCGGATTCTAGACCATGATTTATCGGCAATGCGGTTAGCAATCCCATCTAGATCCACTAAGGACCTTGTAGATGCCCAATTGACTAATCCCCATTGCAACCATGTCTATTCGAGATCATTCAGACAAAAATGCTGCAGTCATTTTGTCAATCAGTTCCTGCACTTAAAAACAAGTCAAGAACAAATTAGTTTCATATCAGGAAATTCCATTTCATAAAGTCATGCAGTAGAATACTGTCAGCTCTCAGTATCCCTAAAGCTCAAAGAGACATCAATGAATCTAGTATTCTAAAATCAAGGCATCTGTTGACAAAGGAGCGGAGTAATTCCCATCTTGTGCAACCCACTGAACCAGATCTCTGACCAAGCTGAATTTGGGGTTCCATTTGGAGTAGACTATGCTAAACCAAAAGCTTCAAGGTAAAGGTTCACAATTTGAGGAGTATCTGCTAGGTCCTCCTCCATCCACTTCGTATCCGGTGCAGGATAGTTTTTGAATTTAACCAAGAACCGCCTTCTTACTTTACTCTTATTCTTTTTGTCCTTATGTGCCAAAATCTGTTCAGGAACAAGGATCTCCTCATTTTCTTCCACTTCGGGTTGCTCATCAAGCTCCCCATCTTCGGGCACATCACCTTTAAAAGGTTTCAAGAGACTCAGATGAAATGCATTGTGAATCCTCTAAGTGTTAGGCAGTTTTAGTCGGAAGGAGACATCATTGATCTTTTCGGAAATCTGGAAAGGTCCATAGTATCTCATACTAAGCTTTGGAAAAGGCCTCTCCTTTTTCTTCTTTCTCAAGCGTGCCTTCTCAAAATGTAAGAGCACCCAATCATCCTCCTTCAATTTCAAATCGCGATGATGGCGATCCGCTGCCTTTTATTGTCTTTCCTGAGATTGCTGCAAAGCCTCGCAGACCTTGGCGAAAGCCGTGTCCAAGTCGCACGTGTACTCATCGGCTTCAAAAATCTTATCTTTCGTGCTTAGGAAGGGTGGAACCTTCGCAACACCTTGAATAATCTCAAATGGTGCCTTCCCCATCGAAGAGTGTATCGTGTTGTTGTAGGCAAATTCCACCAATGGTAGATACTTTTTCATTGAGTCTTCTGATCCGAGATATAAGACTTAAATAAATCTAAAACCACTAAATTGGCAATCTCAGATTGCCCGTCAATTAGTGGGTGAAAAGATGACGAGAAGTGCACCGCGTGCCAATGCTCTCCCAAATTGCCTTCCAAAAAAAACTCGTAAATCTTGGATCCCTGTCGAAGACAATCGTCTCGGGCATGCCATGTACTCTAAAGATCTAGGCCACACACAGTCGTGCTAAATGACCCGGCTTAATTGTTTTCTTCACTAGAATGAAATGAGCCTGCTTGTGAAATCTGTCAATAGCAATTCTGGTTCCATCAGGATCACTCTGTGTTCTCGGGAGATCAAAATGAAATCCATTGCAATACTTTCCCAGGGGCGGGTGGGTATGGGCAAAGTCTGTAACAATCCCTGTGCTTATGCCTGTCAAACTTTACCTTTTGGCATATCAAGCAACTACGCACAAATTCGTCTACATACTTCTTGAGTCTCGGCCAAAAGAAGTATCTCTCTACCCCTTTCAAGGTGGTAGCAATGCCGGGGTGACCCGTAAAAGGCATACAATGGCATTTGGTCATAACCTTTTCCGTCAACGGCTGTGTAACACACAACATGGTTTTCCTCATCAAGTAGCCATATCGAATGGAATATCCCGCTACTGTTTCTGCATCCCGTATCCGTGTGAAAATGTCTGCAAAATTCTTGTGGCATATTGGTCGACCATATCCTCGAAGCTCCTATGGTGAATTGTGGAAATAGCTAGAACCAATGACTTCCGAGACAAAGCATCTGCCACCAAATTCTTCTGTCCGTGCATATGGACAATCTAAAAGTGAAACTATGACAAGATGTTCGCCCACCGCATCTACTTTTCAATATATTGCTTCTGTGACAAGAAGGAGCATAAACTCTGATGGTCTGTAAAGACGATGAAATCCGCTCCGAGTAGGTAGTGCCACCACTGTGAGTAAGAGCATGGATAACCGCCAAAAGCTCTTTCTCATAAATCTGTGCCACCAATTCCAACCTTGAGAACAATCGACTCTCGTAAGCAATGACATGGCCTTCTTGCATTAAGACCGCACCCAAACTATGACCACAAGCATCACAATATACTTCAAATGACTTTTGCAAGTTTGACAAAGTCAAAATTGGTCCTGTAGTCAATTTCTCTTTCAATGGCTGAAAGGGAGTCACCTCTGTGATCCCCACAAGAAAGGGACTCCTTTCTGTGTGAAGATATGAAAAGGGGAAGCAACCTCTGCAAACTTTATAGTGAACCGCATGTAGTACGAACATAAGCCCAAGAAGATTCTAACTTCATGGACATTCTTCAAATCGGGCCGATCACAGATAGTCTCTATCTTGGCCGGTTCCATCGGCACTCCTGTTGCTCACACAATGTGTCCCAAAAAGTGTATCTCTGGTAGGAAAAATTCACTTTTCTTTGCATTAATTACCAACTTGTGATCTCGTAATGCGTGAAATACTTGAAGCAAATGTACTCTATGTTCTGCCTAATCCTTGAGAAAACAATGATATCGTCAAAGAAAGTGCCAACAAATAGTCTGTTCTCTCGAAAAATCATGTCCATCACCTGGTTAAATGTCGCAGGAGCATTGGTTAATCCAAAAGGCATCACCAAAAACTCTAATACCCCAAAAGTCGTCTGAAAAGCTGTCTTGTAGACATCTCCCGACACGATTCGGATATGATGATATCCACTTTTCAAGTAGATCCTGCTAAAGCACGAGGATCCTTGAAGTCGGTCAAGTATATCATCGATCCTAGGAATCAAATTTTTTTTCTTGATGGTGATTTTGTTTAGAGCTCTATAATCGATGCACGTCATCCAAGATCCGTCTTTCTTCAACACTAGTAGCCTTGGAGAGCAATACGGTGAAGTACTAGGCTAGACAAGACCCTTTTCCAAGAGGTCTTTCACTTGGTTCATAATCTCTTCATTCTGGGCTCGGCTCACATGGTAAGGTGGCCGGTTTGGTGGTGTGCTTCCATGTATCAGATCAATGGTATGATCTTCAGGACGAGCGGGTGGTAACTCACCTAACAGGCCCTCTGAGAAGCAATTGGCATGGGAGTGGAGAAAATCTTGGCATTCTTTATTAAGTTCAGACATATTTGTCCTATCCTCATCACTCAACTCTTTCATAAAGATCGATTAAACAAACAAACTGGATTTCATTAATTTTGAAATGGTCAAAGTGGATACAATAGGGACAGGCTCGCCCTTAAGTTTTACAAACTCCCAACTGTTGTATCTCTGTGTGCAACCAGCCACTGGAACAAAGTGACTCGTCTCAGCTATCTAGAGTCCCACAAAATCTGTCAAAAAACTATTACTAAGAACTCAGTCGCTCGTGAGACCCTCTTCCTGTGAATGAGGTGCTGGCAGTTCCAGAAGGACGAGCTTCTCTCTGTGCTGCTACTATGTGACATCCCAGTTGAACAATATACTAAAAGAAAGGGACACCTAGATGGTTTGTAGAGGAGAAAGGGTCCCTCCACAGCCACTCTCTAGGATCCCATTGTACTCGTGCCAGTGGACAGCTCTCCCAAGCCCATAGTCTCCAGTGGCCAGTCTCAAGAGCTGCTAGGTCGGGATCTATAACACAAGTCCTCCCATAGATTCCCACCACGTGAATCCTCTGAAAACAGCACTCGGACACCTGTGGGGCCTCTATTGCAACTTGGTGTAGGTGTCCCTCACACTGTAGCTTGAAAAACAGGGAGGGTATAGTCTTTGCGCAAGCCCAAACTAAGATACGAACCTCCAGTCGTGTGAAGGCTCCCATCCACCTGGGTGCTATTGACTCGAGAGGTGTGAGCCACTCAGCTGGTACTGCCTCTGTGATGTCCTGATACATGCTCTGCACCCCTCTCATGCACTGTAGCTGAATGCCTCGAAGCTCCTCTGACAAGCCTGAAAACTGTAACCAGTCACCTAGAGAGCGTGCTGGAACCTCTGCCATGGGACCCTAGGAAACATGAGGCCAACTACCAACCAAGTGGCCTCTTTGAGTGCTAACCATGGGGTTCCAAAGGAGGGGATGTCTTAGGCGCTCCTCCGTGCAAGTAGGCTGACGCTGCTCTAGGCTTCGCCACAGTTGCTCCTAGGATCGGAGCAGACTCACAACAAAACACTCCTCCAGTCTCCTGCTCAAGCCAACTCTGCGCATCTCTGTAAGGATCCATCGAGTCGAGGTTCGTCATGGGCCTCTAGCCTGAGGCACCCTAGCACTAAGCCGCTGAAGCAAGAACTCCTTCCAGTGCTCCTCACCTGGAAGAAGTTCTCTGATGATGAACTTCCCAAGAAGAGATCTGCTCTGCTGTGCTGGGTCTATGATTTGCAACCCTCCCTGAGAACAAGAAAGAGTGATGACTTGCAATGCCACTTTGGCCTGGGCTATCTGAGTGTCACACCCTGACCAAAGGAAGTTCCCGATCAACCTCTCTACTTGGCTAATACAAGAACTCGAGAAGATCCAACAAGAAGTGATGTAACACATAGTAGCAAACAGCACCTCGTTGGCCACTACAACTATGCTTGCCAAATAAAGTCGTGCGGAGCTCTAGTGTAACAACTTCCTCTTGATAGACAGGTGGAGGGGAGCAATCTGCTGCTCAGGAGACAAGTCCTAACCAACCTGACATCCCAAGTAACGAACTGCAGCCCCTGGGTGCTGTCAGGTATCTCACCAGCGTACAAGATGTACTCTAAAGCACTACAAATATTTGAGCCAAGCAAGTCCCAGTACTCCAGGAAGAATCTAGGAGTCAAGCCGTGTGCAACTCCTCTAGCTGTAGAGGTAGATCAAGCCTCTGACGCATCTCCTCAGTCATAACACAAGGCATCTATGCCCACACCTGCTCTCTGCATGCATCATGATGCTCTGACTGGGGATTTGCAGATAGTAAATCACGGTAGAAGTGAGTAGCAACTGCACGCATGTCCTCTGGCTCTAAAGAAACTAACTCGTCCGGCCTCCTCAACTGACTGACCTTGGCATGCGTATTCCGAGGTCCCACTACCTTAAAGAAAGCGCCTATCACTCTGCCACCCACCGGGGTCCACTGAGATGCATGTCAATGGAAAATAAACTCATGGCGCCTCTCCTACGTGCTGATGAGCCCTTGGGGAGCCTGCTGTAATTGCTCCTCCCAACCAAGGACTATCTGAATGCTGCTCCTCCATCCTCTGTAAGGAAGCAACACCCCGTTGGAGGCGCAGCTCCTCCTCTCTCGCCGCAGCAAGGTGAGTTGTAGACTCTCGAAGAAAGAGCCGACTAAGTTGTGCAAGTCCTGAGACCACTTTGTCAATAGAAGAGTCATGTAAGTCTAAGCTCTCTATCCAGATACACTCCACTCTCTCTAAGCGCAGAGTCCAGCAAGACCCTCTTAGGGATGCATAGCATCATGATCTCCCTCCTCTGCCTATTGTTCATTGTGAGGATCACTGGTGCATGGTCCGAAAAGGAAGTCCCGGACAAAATGCCAATAGTCCCACCCAAGTCACAGAAGTGATCACTAGTGTAGATATCCAAGATAGATTCACTTCTCCTACTTGACAGTTTGAATGAGAGAAGGCCACACTATCAGATGGCCTCACAAAGCTAGAATGCTACCACACATCTAAACCCCGCAAAGTCATACATAGCCTCTCACAAGCTGCCAACTCATCTCCATGCACAGTAGTATGGCTACCTCCAACCCTGTCAGCTCGATCCTCCAACATGTTGAAGTCTCCCCCAATCCACCATTGCTCTCGGTAGAGACTCTGCAATGTGATCCCAAAACACTGCACGTGTGCTCACCACATTTGGTGTGTAGATGTTCAAGAAGCCCATCATGCAACCATGAACCTGCATAGTAATCCACTGAGCCCTGCCTGGCACAATAATCCCCTTGCCCACAATGGCCTGCTGCAAAGCGTCCACAATGGTCATACATACCCCACCTTGGATGCCTCCAGGTCCAAAATCAGCTGACCAAAAAGTCTCAAAGTGACCCACGTAGAATCTGACCACATCGCCGAATGTGGATCTCACAAATATGGTGCTCCTGCAGCATAAGGATGTCAATCTCACCACCCATAAGGCATCTCTGCAGCTCCTTATGCAGCCGACCCCTCTGAGCTGAAACTGGGGCCCTCCTAATCCCTACACATTTCATGAGATGATCCTTATGGAGTCAGTGAGAGAAAACAGATGCTGCCCACAGCAGGTAACCTCGCTATCTTTGAGGCCAGTTTGGATGGGGAGTAATCCGCATCCGAACGACCTCTAGACAAGCGCGCAAGAAGTGACTGTCCCGCCTAGGCCCAAGCCGAGCGTGTAGCCCAAAAGGGCTCCATCCTCAGTCCAAGAATCCTCATGCACAAAAACATAACACGGAGGGCACTGAGTGTTAGCAAAAAAATGCACCTCAATGTGCCTACAACCTGCTACGTCTGGAGGTGTCACGTTGAACTTGGCAAGAGGCCAAAGTGTCTGCACCAGATCTGTCACTTCTAAGTCCTCTGTGTGGTGTGAGAACTCAGTAGCCTGGGTCTGGAGCCAGTCCAGGACTGTGTGTTGAGTCCAATCTGTGATATCTCTACCACACAACAGAAAGGGGAAACCCACCACTGTGTCCAGGGCCTTACTACCTCTAGTTGCAAGAAAGAGGACGTGGACTCGAAAGTTGGCCTCTCCCAAGTCGGGAGAGGAATCACCCAGAAACCAAGTGAAGCTGTAGTCGAAGAAATCCCAACGTCTGCGAATGTCAAAGCTGGTCAGACCTCTGTGGACCGTTGCAAAGGTAGAAGTGAGCACCAAAAAAGGCGGCCTCAGGTGGGGCTGTCCCTCCCCAGTCACACTGCTTGTAGCGAAAGCACTACCAAGAGAACGCCTCGCGGAAGAAGCGTGTCGAGGACCCTGCAATTGAGGAGTGGCGGAAGGGTCGTGAGACGAGGATGTGGGTCCCATCGGGGATAGAGGAGGGGCGGGGGGCGAAGGTGGACGTGGAAGGGGGCGGGGGGGGGGGGGGGGGGGGGGCGGGGGGGGGGGCGGGGGGGGTGAGGAGGAGGTGGGGAAGGCGGAGTGGTAGCCGCTGAGGGAGGAGGAGGTGGTGGGGGAGGAACAGAAGTGGACGGGGCCTCCTCAAGAAGGTCCTACTGAAGGGGGTCAAAACGATTCCCAGTCGGAACCAAGTGATGCTGAGCTTCAAAAGGTCGGCCACTAGGAGGAGCAGTGGGGTGAGTTCTACCCTGACGGTGGCGGTCGGGCACCTACTACCAACCATCAGCTGGCTGGTCCACTAGTCTTTGTTGAAGTACCAGCATGTGCATCCTGTGTACCTGGCTGCTTGTCATGCTTAGCCTTGGGAGGCTACGCATGCGCTTTGGATCAAGGTCTCCTACGCGAATAGGCCTTTTCCATATGGCCCATCTGCCTGCATATGAAGCACTGGTCCAGGAGACCCATATACTCTCCACTCTGTCTTATCCATCCCCCACTTACCATAGGTAACAGTAACACTTTGGGGAGGGAGTGCGTGTCACAAACGAGAACCCGCATAGTAGGTAGACCTACAGCCTTGGCCACAACTGAAGTTGCCGTCCATGGAGACTCCAAATTTGTCCCGAACATGGAACCAAGGGCCTGGGTAGGAGGGGATAGTACTCTCACCTCAAGCCAGGGAAACAGACCGAAGTCGGTAAGTCTGCCTCTTCCTCGAGCACGTCTGTAGTAAGGTCAAAATCATGATGCCAACGTTGGAAGTAAGCTCAAGTTGCTCTGATGCCGAGTGGGCTCATCAAAATCACCTTGATCGTCATACCTGCAGACTCGAACTCAACTTGGTAGTACCCTCTCACGAAGATGTGGACATCGGTGATCTTGCCCACATCGAAGAGAAGAGGGGCCTGTAGTAAATCCCAGACCTTGCGTCGACTAGGGCGAGTGCCAATGATCTTATAGATAAAACCGAAGTGGCTTCCAAGCACTCCACTTCAGCCATCAATCTCGCTTGCTCTTCTGGCCAAAGAGCAAGACAAAGGGTCGGCTCCGCGGTGTGGGGAGAGGGGGCTTCAGTGGAGTCCCTCTAAGGTGGAGTAAAAGCCGCAATTTTGTGTCTGCTACTAAGATGAGGAAGGCGAATGAGATGCGAAGCTCCCAGAAGGCCACGGTGGCAGACTCCTAGAGCTAAAAAAAGGGGGTTGGGGGGGTAATGGGTAGCGCCAATATGCAAGTGGGCAAGCGGGGCAATGGGGCGGCTGGCGGACAGGGCAACGGCTGGGGATAGGCAGGCGGCGGGTTGGGCTCGCGATGGGCGGCGAAAAAGACTGGCGACAGGCAGCAGGTGTGGCTGTAGGCAGGGAGGAACGCGAAGGGCAGGGGCAGAGGGGCTGCGCGCAAGAGGGTGGGCGAGGGGCTACACGATGGCAGCCTGGGGAGGGACTCAGTGATGGCAAGGAGGGGTGGGGACAATCAATTAAATTTGACACGATCAAGATCTAGGCACTGCAACACTCAAACAAAGGGAATTGCTGCTCACTGCTTCTACCTGTAAAACCCCCCTCGCCTTCGCTGCTCATCCCACCTTTCTTAAACTCTCAGACTTTCTTGCTTTTGTCTTCCAGAACGTCATATTGGTTGGCTTTATAAAAATTCTTCTTCTTTGCATAAAAGCTGCTGTCATCAAAGTCCGAACTGTCTATAGACGAGTCCTCTGTAGAACTTTCAACTACGGGGCGAGATTTAGACTTCTTTGCCTTTTTGCTTGCCCTTTTTGAAGCGTTTCTTTTTCCTTTGCTTTTTGCCTTTTCGATCTTCTTTGCTCGAGTCAGACGAGCTAGAAGAACTCTCAGAAGAAGAGGAAGAAGAAGAACTAGGTACTCCTTCAAATCGAACACGCTTCTTCTGTTTCTTTGCCTTTTCAAATATAGGCTGACGACCCAAATAACCCGGGAAGTCAACGCCTTTCTTCTGCTTTTTGTCATACTTTTTAGCTTTGTTTTGCGCGTCAAAAAGCTGAGCAATTTGTGCATCAACCACATCTTCTAATTCTTGCTCTATATACTTCCTGGGAGTAGGAGGTTTCTTGAGAGCGGTTTTGCGGGGTGGTTTTGTGGTCTTCCGCCACTACGTGTGCACCTCATTGAAAGAAATCTGGCTCATATATTTTGCAAATTTTGGATCCTTCGCAAAATTAAGCATTATCTTTGTTGCATCGCCGATCAATTGTTGACGCTCCATCTCTTGACGCTTTGCTGGAGTAGGTCGAGGTGGGCCATACTCCTTGCGTGAATCTTTGTTGTGATCCCTTCCCACATCTCTGAATGTAGAGGGAGTCAATTGATCTTTGCCTGAATCCATAGGTGCCATGTAAAAAGGATTGGATTTCCCGTAGGAGAGAAATTGGCCGTGCTCTAATACCACTATAACAGACTTGGACACTCCAAGTCGAGAATCTACCACGACACCACAAAAGGATCACTTCAAAACAACACAGTTGATTCACAGAGTTTCGTGCCTAGAGATATTGGCCCTAAAGACTAGCGCCCCTTTCTGTATTTCTTTTTGTATTAATCTGTGTTCAAAGTACAAGAGTGCACGTAGGCGCTCACACTCAGACTCTACGTCCAGATGCTCTGAGTTATGAGGCCCTGCCCGCATATTTAAAGAATTTTCAAGGGATGCTAAAAGCAGAGCCCCAAAAGCTGTCCATAAAAAGCTTCTAAAATAAAGCAGAAGAGCCCTCTCTCTCTCTCTCTCTCTCTCTCTCTCTCTCTCTCTCTCTCTCTCTCTCTCTCTCTCTCTCTCCGATATCCCTTAGTGAAAATAAATCAAAAAGAGCTCTCTCTATCAATTTGCATAGCCAAAAGCAATAAAAAAGCTGCCTTATTGCCCTACTTTTCTCGTGCCGTAGATCCCACTGCAAAACATGGGCGTCCATACAGTATTCCACGTGTCAACAACCAACCACGTCAGCACACGAGTGTCCATACATTTGCCACGTGTCAACAGCCAACCAGTCCCGGTGTATGTGGTTGTGTCCTCGGCTGCCTAGTAGTGTCCAAGCATGACACATCACCAATTTGTGATAGGTACAGTCTCTGAGGAAGCCCTAACTGAGATGAAAATCTCCAGTTGCCTGAAGGCCCCCATCCATCTGGGTGCTACTGACTTGAGAGGTGTGAGCCACTCAGCTGGTACTGCCTCTGAGATGTCCTTACACATGCTTTTCATTCCTCTCATGCCCTGTCATGGAACCCCAGGAAACCAGAGGCCTACTACCAACCAAGTGGCCTCTCTGAGTGCTAACCATGGGTTCTAAACAAGAGGTTGTCTCTCGTAGTCGCTCCTCCGTGTAGTAGTCTGACGCTGCTCCAGGCCTCTCCAAAGCTGCTCCGAGGATCAGAGCAGACTCACAGCGAAGCGGTCCTCGAGTTTCCTACTCAAGCCAGCTCTATGCATCTCTATGAAAATCCATCTGGTCGAAGGTCCCCAAGGGCCTCAAGCCTGAGGAACCCTAGCACTAAGCCGTTGAAGCAAGAACTCCTTCCGAGGCTCCTCTCTTGGACGAAGCCGTGTGACTATGAACTTCCCTAGAAGGGCTGTACTCTGCTGTGTTGGGTCTATGATCCCCAACCCTCCCTGAGAACAAGGAAGAATGATGACCTGCCACGCCACTTTGGACCGCTATCTGAGTGTCACGCCTTGAGGAAAGAAAGTTCCGGATCAGCCTCTCAACCTGGCTGATGCTAGAACTTGAAAAATTCCAACAAGAAGTGATGTACCATATAGTAGCCAACAACATCTAGTTGGCCACTACAACTTTGCCTGCCAAAGAAAGTCGTGCGGAGCTCCAATGTAACAACTTTCTTCTGATGTAAAAGAGGAGGGGAGCAATCTGCTACTCGAGAGATAAGTCCAAACCAACCTAACAGCCCAAGTATCAAACTGCAGTCCCTGGGGGAATCCATCTAAAGCCCTCACTTGGTATCCAATCAGGCGTAGGAGCACTACCAACCAAGAAAGACACTCTTTCTCTAGTTGAACAATGCGTCTAATACACAACAAAAGGTCTCAAGATCTTGCTCACACCTGTGAAGGTTGGCGTCCTAGCCATCTAAGTACAAGGTTGAGTCGGCTGCAAACTCAGCATCCAGTAGCTCATCTCCCCAAATAGGGAGCACTAAGCCACGTAAGCCAACCTGTTGTGAAACCTAAAACCTGCTCATTGTCTCAGCAGAGAATAGGAAGAGGAAGGGGGCAGAGGGCAGCCATGTATGACCGAGCATGTAAGCATGAAACGATCACATCTACCTCCTGACAAAAGAACCTGACTGTGTGTCCATCTGTACAGAGTTGACACACCTCTGATTCAAGCATCTGAGAAGCCCATCTTGCGTAGAGTGCCCTCCAAAAAATCCCAGTCAAATCTATCGTAGGCCTTGTCAAAATCGAGCAGAAGCATCACCAGATCCTCACCATGGAGCCGTGCAAGGGTAGAGGCCTCCCAAAAATTAAAGATGTTGTCAAGGATACTACGCTCTTTGACAAAACCTATCCGTGTCCCATGTATAATTCTCTCTAGAAGTGGCTAAATCCTCAAACTGAGAGCCTTGGCAATAATTTTGTAGGGTGAGTTGAGGATGATGATGAGTCGCCACTCTCGAATCTCATCGAAGGAGCCACCCTCCTTGGAAATGAGGTAAATCAAGCCCTCACTCATGTTGCCAAAAATCACTCCTGTGTGTAGGATGTACTAAAAATCACTGCAGAGATCTAAGCCAAGCAAGTCTCTGTACTCCAAGAAAACTATGGGACTCAAACCATCCTCACAAGGACAGCTACCATGGGGAATTGCTCTAAGAGCCGCGTGTAGATCCTCTAGCTGAAGAGGAAGCTCAAGCCTCTGACGCATCTCCTTAATCCCAAGACAAGACATCTATGTCCACACGTTCTTTTTGCATGCATCCTGGTACTCTGACCGAGGCTCTGCAAACAGTAGATCTTGGTAGAAGTGAGTAGCAACTGCACGCATATCCTCTGGCTCTAAATCAAGTGACCCATCGGACCTACTCAACTGACTGACCTTGGCATGCGTATGCAGGGGTCCCACTGCCTCAAAGAAAGTGCTTGTCACTCTGTCACCTACCTGGGTCCATTGAGATGCTTGTCGATGGAAAGCAAACTCATGGCACCTCTCCTCTGTGCTCCTCCAACCAAGGACTGCCTGGATATTTCTACTGCATCCTCTATAGGGAAGCAACGCCCCTTCAGAGATGCTGCTTCTCCTCTCTGGCTGTGGCCACGCGGAGTTGAAGACTCTTGAAGAAAGAGTCAACTAAGCTGAGCAAGTCCTAAAGCCACTCTGTTAGAGCAGGAGAATACTGCATGTCTAATATCTCTTCCAAAGAGCCTCCACTCACTCTCTAAGTGAGGAGTCCAGTAAGACCCTCTTAGGGATGCGTAGCATCATGCTCCCCCTCCTCTACCTATTAGTCACTGTGAGGACCACTGGTGCATGGTCCAAAAAGGAAGTCTCAGCCAAAATCCAAACAGGCCCACCCAAGTCACAAAAGTGATCACTAGTGTAGAAGCAATCTATCCAAGATAGATTCACTCCTCCCACTCTACGGTCCGAGTGAGAGAAGGCCAGGCTGTCAGGTGAACTCACAAAGCTAGAATGCTGCCTCACATCTGAAACCTACACACATACATAACTTCTCCCAAGCTGCCACTCATCTCCATGCATAGAAGTATGGCCACCTCCAATCCTATCAGCTGGGTCCTCCAACACATTAATGTCTCTCCCAATGCACCATTGATCTACTTGCGGTAGAGACTCTAAAATGTGAGCCCAAAACTTTGCACGTGCTCTCACCACATTGGGTGCGTAGATGTTCATGAAGCCCATGAGGCAACCATGAACCTGCATAGTAATCCACTTAGCCTTGGCTAGCACAATAATCCCTCTGCCCACAATGTCCTGCTGCAAAGAGTCTGCATGGTCATACATACCCCACCTTGGATGCCTCCAAGTCCAAAAGCAACTGAACAAAATGTTCCATATTGACCATGCAAAATCTAATCACATTGTCGAATGTGTCTCTCACAAGGATGATACTCCTATAGCATAAGAATGTCAATCTCACCACCCACAAGGCATCTCTGCAGCTCCTTACGTAGCCGATACCTCTGACGCTGGGACCCTCCTAATCCTTGCACATTCCATGAGATGATCCTCATGGAATCGGTAAGAGAAAACAAATGCTGCCGCAGCAGCCAACCTTGCTATCTTTGAGGCGATTGGGAGTAATCCACATCCGAACGACCTCCAATAAGTTGACTAAATCAAATCAAAATCTCTTTTTCCAATACTCAATTGAAAAACTCAAATTTGTCTAAGCTCCTTCAATATGACCTTCCACAAAAGAAAGAGGCGGGTCAATTTTTTGAACTATTCTCTTCACAAATCTACAAACCCAGCAGCTTGCAAAAACTACCCAACATATTCATACTTGAACAACTCGAGCTTGATGCGTACGCCGTATTCTCTTTGTCGTGGTCTTCCTCAGTCTTCGTTGCTAGTACTACCCACCGAATAATAATAATGCCATGGATTTCCCTTCCCTTTGCAGGTTCTTCAAAGAGAAAAGAGCAAAAACAAATGCAGATATTGTTCCTTGCAACACGAACTCACAAAGTAACGTTCTCTTTGCTCCGTACTTACGCACCTAGAGTATCACAGGAAAGGCACATAGCATGGTTATATGGTTCCTTTTTGGTTCTGATTTAATCTTTCCTTGTGCATGTACATGGCTACATTCATGTTTTTGACTTAGCCAATGACCATATTACAATTCTCTGAAAACTTTTTACAGGTACCGATGTGTTGAACGGCCTTACTATATGAGACAAAATACACTGTAAATATAGAATGACACAGCGATGGAATTTCTAATCAGAGATTGCACTTTCAAACATAGGAGAGTGCATTGCAGCCTACAATTAAGGTGACCAATAAGCAAGTTGCAAAGCCGACTTCTTAGGCGGAACTCTCCGGGGGTCCACTATATGTAAAACTACCATATCACGTGCGTTCAAGACATGTTTGCAAAACCCCTTATCTGTGAATTTTTTAAGGAATATAATATACCCTTTTATCTTAAAATCTGCAAGTTTTTTTCAACTCTAAAAAAATAATGCCCTTCTGTATATATATTTATGTAAGTTTCACGAACTTTTAATGCCCTTCTGTTGAACTCACGTGATAGGTTACATTTTTATTAGGTGACCTCCCGAGGTAGAACTTAAAATTATTTGGACTCTTGGAGAAATGATCTAGTGGAAATGGAGGTCAACAACTTTTGCAAATACATGCCTCTTGGGTGCTTACAAAACCATTTAGGCAGCATGGATTCTCATCATGCTCATAGTAATTGCTTCAAAAATAGATATTTATAAGACCAGATTTTAAGACCGTTGAGCACTGCGATGCGGACCTCTCCCCAAATAAAGAGTCATTGTTTTGGATCGTATACGCAAAGACATCAGTTCATGGTGCAAGAATAATCAAGCATTTGTAGCATTGCCTTGTTCGACAAGGTATGCCTGATTTCCCCGTGTACATATATGTCATAAATTCAAGATCCGCGGGATGCCAGCATTATAGTTGTGGTGTTTCATGACACACAACTATTTGACATGTACAGCTAGTGCACGAACAAGCTGTGTATGCAAATGCTGAAGATAAGGAGCGCCTAGAAGCCAAAGAGAGAGCTTTGTACCAGCAAGCTACAAGCGGATTTGCACTCTCAGCAATCTCTCCCAACTCATCAAGGTATGTTTTTTCTCGCCTTACGGACGTCATTTCTAGTATACCTCCATTTTTACTCCATTGAAGTTTTATGTTGCTTTCCTGCATCTTTTGTGAAGCTGACTTCTCTGAGTTGGGGCTATCAATACTTGATTCAAAATTTGTATCTTGGTTTGCATAATTCAGTAAGATGAATGCACTTAGTCATCCCAAAACAAAAAGGCTTTTCCAAGCACCAGCATCAACAACATGAACCTCCTGTTCACCTTGGCGCATCAAGAAGAAAAGTACCACTTGTTGTTGAATGTTTCCCAAAGCACAAGTATGGTGCTAGATCGTTGAAAGATAGATTTTTGGAGCTACACTTGGCTAGTCATGTTCAATCTCACGAGTACTTATTTTTTATTGATGTTTACATCAACAGCTTCAGAAGCTTACTTTATACCTCTACATTCTGTGCAATACATTATTTGACATTTCCTATAGCTCTTTCATATCCAGTTAGAAATACATGCTCAAACAAGTAGTCTTGCTCTCCACTGACCATGTGTGCATGTTTTGTGAGACAGGCACCTTAAGGCAGACCAAGGTAGTCATGGAAGAGTTACTGCCAGTATCGAAATGAGTTGGAACTCTTTGCAAAGTTATGCATCATTTTGCTTGTTTTCCAAAGGCCACGCTCTCAATTACTGAGAAGAGCTATTGTTTCACCTTGGAGGCCAGTAACATAGACAGCAGTGCTGTGGACATTAAAGACCAAACAAACCAAAAATGGAACTTGGCTATGGGTTGTGGAGAAAATCGGGAGAGACAAATTTCAGCAGGCAGCGAGCAGTATGTTGGAGGTGCTTGCCCTCATGGCTCCCATTCTTGTAGCGACACTTGCAATTTATAATAAGTTGGAAATTACGATAAGTACAATGGGATCATAATTCCATTAGAAAGGCCAATGCCCATGCAATTCTTAGGTTGTTGATACAATATGCATTAGCTGATCGTGGTAAAGCTGGTTTTTACTTTGTATATTTACCGAAGGCACAAAAATGACATAATTTTTCCTGTCTAATAGGTGAGCATCTACGTCACCCTGTTTTGTTTGTTTTGCATTTTGCAAGAGTTCAGAAAACTGGCACATAAGCAGCTCAAAATTTTCTTGCATCTGTACAAAATCTTATATAGGTAGAAATAGGTACTGATCAATAAGTAAGGATTTAGCTACCTCATGATGCCTTGAGGAAAAGGAAGGAGGAATATGCTCATGACAATTTTGTGACCATTTAAGAATGTAAGTGAACTCCATTGTCTACAAAGGGCTCATATGTGTGCAGAGTCTCCAACTCAAAGTTTTTGCCTAACCAACCATCTAGAAGATCCTGTAAGCATTTCAATACACAACCAAAGGCCTATTTTGAAGGTGGCATTTAGAAGGCAATTTTATTGCTTGCAGAAACTTTAAAAGCACCTAGTTGTATTTGGGTCATGTTACCAAAGATTTTCTAAATGAAGTTTCCAAAACCAACATACGAACCGGGAGTTCATGTAAATAAATACCTCAGATCCCTCTGTAAAAACAGTTAAGAGGCAAAGCGTAGGTTTTAGGATGTGGTATGTCACAGGACGGTAGCCTTCATTATGGATGGGATTGCCTTGGCACCTCTAGAAGCATGAGAGGAAATCAATGCATAGACCTTTCTTTTAATAAAGTGCTCCGGTATATGCGCATGCAAGTGTGTTAGGGGTGTGGATCTCCTCCATTCCTCATCTTTTGTGTCATGAAACTCTTTCTGTTTAGTTGTTATTTGAAGTGCATAAGGTTACCTCAGCCATAGGAGGTCCTTGACCCTAGTTTTTTTCATATGTAGAAGCCCAATTCTCAACCCGTTTCTGCAGTTGCAATTGAGATACAGACCATGGAGAATGCTAATCACGAGCAACAAAATCCTTACTAGAAACGGAGCAAAAAGTTAAATTTGATACGAAGAAAGCGCAATAGTAAAAAAGAAGAGGCGTTGAAGCTACCAAAGCAATTTTTCTATGTAGAATATAGAGATAGGTTTGCTCTCTCTCTCTCTCTCTCTCTCTCTCTCTCTCTCTCTCTCTCTCTCTCTCTCTCTCTCTCTCTCTCTCTCTCTCTCTCTCTCTCTCTCTCTCTCTCTCTCTCTCTCTCTCCCATAAAAATCTCAAAAAAAGGTATACAAATGGGAAATTTAGTAAAATTCTTGCGAGTCAGCTCACATTTCCATCCAAAGTTTATCAATAAAAACCAAGTATATATGGTCCACACTCCAACTCAGCCTGCTTGAAGGCCTTTTCCTTGAGAGTTTCAAATGTGTCTTGACCACCCTCTAGAAATGACGACTTGGAATTTAGTGGCTTGATTTTAGGAGGAGACATGAAGTTCGACTTCAGTATCGACACATGAAAGTGTTCACAATGTGGATGTCGATGAGGTGCCCTAGCTTTTAAGAATTCCTGCGACCGCGTCTCAAGCTTCACAACCTCAGTAAAATAAATCGGTCAGACTTTATTAGCACTTCTCTCGGTAAAAAGAAAGGGTATTGATCGGAGTGAAAATGTAGTGCCAACGTTTTCCTCCAAACGCCTTGTTTTATTAACTTGGCAACTTTTCACACGAAGTTTTTTTTTTTAATTTAGAGCTTTTTATGGCAGTATGTTTTTTTTACATTTAAATCTTTAAATCCAATGCCACGTGGTGACTTTTACATTTAGATACTGAATAAGAGCCTTGGGCTCACCAAGCAATCAATTGCAGTGATTTTTCCTATGCTCTTCCAAGGCATCCCTGCAACAAACAAGCATCGAAATCACTGCAGCAGACCATCATTCAACCCTACTGCCTTTAAAGCTCACAATTAATAGTAAGTTGCGGTTATTGTGTTGATGCTCAAAAAAGGGAAAAAATCAGCTTTTGAAGGGACAATTCCCATACTCTTGCCATGAAGCTCGTAAATGATAAAAGGAAAAATATGTGTATTGAAAGCGGTTGGTAGAATGGGCTAGAAATATGCCCAAAATTTGTTTTCCTACAAAGCTCATTGTCGACATAATGATATAAGATTTTAAGGTGCATGTTATGTAATTTGAAACACATCATTGACGTAAAATGAAGGCATCATGGGGGAAAATTGCATGCAATCTTGCATCTTTTGTGGAAAAAATGATCACAAAAAGGAGAAGTGCCGCAATAAACTTTCTTCTCATGTGACCATGAAGACCATAAATCACGGCATTGCTAACTAACTTGAGTTTTGTGAATTCTCTCGCATTGGAAGAAGATTTTTGTGTTGCACTTGATTTTCAAATGGAGAATAATTAAAATGATGTTCTTCTTGATGAAATGTTGAAGCAACAGAATGTGGTGTGTGTGAAGCAACCTATTTCACAAACTGATGATGTGCTCAATGAATGGTTTCTTAAAACAATGTTGTGTGATGGGATATGTGTATTTATCCACACAATTGGTGACTATGTAAAGCATGATGGGGCTTGTATTTTTATCCATGCTAGGGAAGGTGATGGTGGTGTGATTTTGAGAAAAATAATCCTTATTTTTGTGCATAATGATGCAAAGATCTTATGGCTTTTTCTCATTGTAATCCTGGAAGGAGATGTTGTTTGTCAAATGTGGTGTCTTGAAGTTCAAGTTGCATCGAGGAAGAATGAAGTCTCTCTTTGCACAAATAACATGGGGCTAATGTGTCTGAATGTCAATGTTCCTATTGAAAGCATAGCTTTACAAATTGAAGCCAAAGCACACAATGTTTTTGAAGAAGTATTTGTCGAAGTAAAGGAGTTTTTACTGAAGAAAGTTGGTTTGTCAAACAATGAAGCTTATTTTAAAGTCATTGGCTCAAAGATGGAATCTACTCAATGGAGTGGATATTTTCTCATTATTTTATCGTTCTACAAGTTTGTTTTGTATAATATCTCATGGATGATGATTTACTTGATGGGTTTCTAGCCTTGACATGTTGCCAATAAATGATACACTTGTATTCACACTTTTGGTGAGAAGGCACACTATACTCGGTTTGGTGATTGTAATGCAGTATATAGCTTTAGGGAATGTATTTGTGCATCTTGGATTAAGTTCTAGGCACTATACTTTGCATTTTCTAAATGCTTGGGGGAAAAAAGGGTGGTGTCTATTGGTTTATTATGTTGTATATGTGTACTTTGGTGTAGACTCTAAGCACTACACTTCGCATTATGGTATTCTATGAGCACTGAGTTTTTGGAACAAGGGATTTTATGGGTGTCGAGTCTGAATTTTGGAAAAAATCTCCCATGGGGTGTGTCAAGTGTTGAATTGTAATAATGTGCACTAATTCCTAGACAAACACTAAGGTTTAGGGGAGCATTCCAGGGGTGCCTAGGAGGAGGCACCAAGGGGCATGTGAAGGTTATAAAATAAGACTCTCTTATTGTAATTTCAATAATCAAATGAAGGTGTAAATCATTGAGTTCTTCCATCTCTCTCTCTCTCTCTCTCTCTCTCTCTCTCTCTCTCTCTCTCTCTCTCTCTCTCTCTCTCTCTCTCTCTCTCTCTCTTGCCATCTCGATCATGCCCGCTCACTAAGCGCTCTCATCTTTCTCTCTCTCCCCCTTTAACAAGGTGTGGAGCCATTTTAAAAATAGAGATCTCTCTCACTTCAATGGAAGGCGCAATGTTACCTTCACACACAGTTCCACTCTTACTAGTGATAAATTGAATTGATGAAAAAACAATTCCATTGATAATGGGTATTTTCTCCACAAGGCACGAGTATGTGTACCCTTGGATAATGACATGAGGTGCCAAATTCTTTTTGAGTGTCATGATAGTCCTAGTGCAGGTCACCCTGGGATCAGAAAGACCTGTGCACTTGCAAAACACAATTCTACTGGCCAGTATTACATAAATACGTACAATAATGTGTTGTTAACAACCAAAAGTGCCAGGTTAATAAGGCAGAACAATTAAGCTGAAGGGCTGCTACATCCATTAGAGATCCCTGATGGAAAATGGGAAAGCATCTCTATGGATTTTATTGTAGATCTACCTACTACAAGCCATGGAAATGATTCCATATGGGTACTACTTGATTGACTTACTAAGATGTGGACTAAGACTACTGTAAAAACTCCAGGCTTGTTTGTCGAGAATGTTTACAAGTTGTATGGTTTACCGACCAGTATTGTAAGTGATTGCAAACACAAGTTTAATAGACATTTTTGGGGAGCAATATTCCACAATTTGGGTAAAAAGATTAGTTTAAGTATTGTTGATCATCATGAAACAGATGGTCAAATGGAAAGGGTAAGCCAAGCTCTTGAAGATATGATACATGCATATGTTAGCAAAGCAATCCAATTGGAAAGATTACCTTTGAGTTTTGGAATTTTATTATAATAGTGCTAAACATGTGGCTACAATTTTAGTCCATTCATGTTTGTTGATGTATGGTTTTCAACCCCGATCACCGATCTCTATTGGGTTAGCCACTGAGAAATCCAGCAAGTTAAGGATTTTCTCCAAGACTACATGTCTATGCTATGCTTGGCTTGTTTAAATGTAAAACAAACTTAAGATCGTTATCGTAAATATGCCAATGAAAAGCGAGCTGTGGTAGATTTTAAGGAAGGTGATGAGGTGATTTTATGTGTTCCTAAACACTCGGACAGCTTAAAAATTGGTCCCGTTTTGAAATTATGTCCAAGATATTGCGGACCTTTCACCATCATCAAACAAATTGGTACGGTAGCTTGTAAATTGGATTGACCCTCTACCTCTCATGTTTATCCTATTTTTCATGTTAGTCGACTACGAAAGCAACTAGGAACAAATGATGATGTTGTAGACCAAGGTTTCTTAGTGGATTTGACATAACCACCAAGTGTACCTCATGAACCAAACCATATTCTAGGATTCTCATGCTTTAAGAAACGACACCATGTACATTATCAAGCTCTCATCATGTGGAAAGATAGACTTAAAGAGGGTTATGCTTGGAAAAACATTACTGTGCTAAAGAAGCGATTTCCTACTTTTTGTTTTTGAGGACAAAAAATATTACAAAAGGGAGGAGTAGTGTCAAGGCAACGGTCTTGCAGAAAACGAGGGTCTCATGGATGCATGGTTGTGCGGGAAATGGGCCCTAGGGGAAGACCCTACCATGTGGATGACATGTACGGTCAAAGGGGCTTTATATAGAAGGCCTATATAAGCATAGGTTGGATGGAGATTAGCATGTCATTACCCTTCATCTCTCATGGTAATATGCTCTTTGACTATGGTAGTCAATATGATTTTATAGATAGGAATTTTGTCCATGAAGCACGTATTCCTATCATGCAAATTCTCGAGTTTGTGCTTCAAGAATTTTCTCCCAACATGAATGACAATATCTCTCATAAATTCCTTCTATGGGTTTGTGACTTGCATTTGTCTCTCCACAAAATAAATCTATTGAATTTAAGATGAATTGTTGATTTACTGATCTCTTGATTATGATGTGATTCTTGGTAATGAGTGGTTTTGTTGTTTCAAGCTAGCAATTGATGGGTAGACTCATGATCTAACTATAGTTCATCATCTTGATCATTTATCTTTTGATCTACATGGACACCACTTAAGACTAAGAGTGTACATTGTTATGATTGTATGCCTTTGTCTAGGGAGTTTGGATTGGGATCGTGAGGTGGAGTCCCATATTGATCCAATGTACGTTTTGGAGTTGCCATCTCTTTTTCCTGATCTTAGGGTTCATGAGGATACATCATTGGTAAATAAGCATCACAAGTATTACCTTCTCCAACACTTTGTGATGTACAGGTCACTTAACAGCCTCAATCATGGTCAACCAATAGGTAAGTTGGACATGGGACTTGATCGTTCCATTCCTAACTCTACTTTTCCTTCTTGTTTTTGCGCCAAGAACTTATCATTTTGATTGTGTGGATGGCAGACAATCTATGATCCAACCTCATAGTGGAATTCCATTATAAAGAGACAACATCGTCAATGGTATCATGACCCCTTTTCTCTCGATGAGTGAGGCAACAGCTAGGCATAGCCTCACCTTAAGCAGGAGGGGATGTCAAGTGTGTATCCACTACACATGGACATTATTGTGACCCGTTAGAGAAATCCTTAGCTAGGTTTATCCAAGGAAAATATATTTGACACCTTTGTGAGCCTGTTCACAGGACATGCATGATCAGACATTTCCATTAGCAGCTGCATATCCTCTACTTCATACAATTGTACAACCAGTTTATGGGCGTCGTTACACATGTCTGGGAATCTCTTGATGTCAACATGTAGTTGGAGATGTGGCCTACTAGATTTCTAAGTTTGGTGCCCATCTGACTAGGCATCTAGTAGATGTGTCAGTGTGTGTGGCAAAAATTGCACAATTTTTTATATTTTTGACCTCACATTGAAATGACCAACAAATGGATGGCTATATTGATTGATCGTGATATTGACCCCCTTGGAGATAAATAATAATAAATGGAGGGCTAGCGTATAGTTTCCAAACATCAGAGTATGTAGAGTGCTAGCGTTATCACTAGGCCCCTCCATCACCAATTGCTATGTTGGCATTTTCTCTCAACCTTGGTCCTTGCATTTTCTTTGCACCTAGTGGACAATGCTTGAATTTTTCTTGGATCTCACCCTCTTGCTACCCATTAAGGCATGATCCCTTTATATTGTACCAACAATACACATTGTGTATCCACTTTTGGAAAAAACCTCCAAAACCATAGTAGATCCACTCATTTTGTAAAATCCTTTCATGGCGTTATAGTTCAAGGCCTACTACACATGGAAAAAATAAGAAACTTGTAAAATTTCTCATCTTTTGGTCACACCAAGCCTTCAAAGTTGATGGACCAGTACATTTTCATCAAAACAGTCATTTCTTACGTTTTGTTGCATAAAAATAAGATTAGGGATTTTTGTAGGACTTGAGATAAATTCCCTAGTTAACTTCAATGGCTTGGTGATCAGAACATATGATTTCTTCTCACTCACTATTTTTTGTTTTGCCAAAAGAAATAGGTACAAAAAAGTTGAATTTTTACCATTCTGCAAACCTATCATCAAAGTTTCTATAGCCACGCTCAATACAAATAATATATGCATGTTTTCTTAGTTCCCTATTGTCCTTTAGGTTTATGAGGAGCCATGGAGCATGTCAAAAGAATAATACATTTCTTACCAAGGGGAATCTTGGGGACAAAGATGAAGTGCTAAATACAACAAACATGACAAAACTGGGTTCAACATTATGAGTTGTAGAATCCCATAGAAACTATCCAATATCTAGCCAAATTTGATCCTTATGACTAGATATGGTTACTACTTAGAAAATGCATGTAGTTGTCACAAGAAACTAACATATTAAAAAAGCTATATTTGATATATTAGAATGTTTCGTTTTCTTCTATAATTGAAAAAATCAACCATCGTTGTCTACTATGCAAAATAGGGTATTAGGTGCCCCAAAACTCAAGGAATATTAGCTTTATGTTACAATATGTGACATTGAAAATCAAAACTGCATTTTGATATCATGAAAGCCACCAAAAAAATCCTAGAAGAGCTAAATTGGCTAAAAAACAGGATTTGACAATTTTTGTAATTTAGTCATAACTTAAAACTTTAACATTTATTTCTCCCTAAAAGCATCAGGACATGTTGAGGACAACTAAATATAGTTCTCTAGCATTATAGACCTCACAAACATGAATTCTAGAGTGGTATAGTTGCAAAAAGTTGAAAAAAGCAAAAAACAGGACCCGTTTTTTCACAGAGTTTAGGTTGTGAAATGTTGTGCAAGGACAAGGTTAAAGATGGAATTGATATTCCAAAAAAATTTAAAGTTGTTTTCAGCTCATGAGACAACTTTCTAGACAGATAGCACCTCAAAATCCATTTTGAAACTCTTGACATAATTCATGGAAAATGGTCACTTAACAGGACATAAAAGTGTCCCATTACCAACCTAGTGTTAAGAAGCATAAAAGACACATGTCAAGATCCTCCCCATTTTTCCCTCATGATGTGCTCGAATCCTATTGAATAGGCTTTAAAGGGGTCCAATGGGAATTTAGATGCATTTAAATAAACAATTAAGCTATTTCTCTCAAAGAGGAAAAAGAGGACACTTGTCCAAATGATATAATTTAATAATATAAAGGAGAGAGAGAGAGAGAGAGAGAGAGAGAGAGAGAAGGGTCAAACAAGCATGAGAGGGGGGGGGGGATACTCTCCCACACACACACACACACACACACACACACTCTCTGTCTCATTGTGTGAGGTGCAAAGTGCAAGAGATCCATCTCCTTCTCCAAGCTAGTTGAGAAGTTGAGAGCCTACACCAACACTCCTGGCTATGGAATGAAAATCCAACCAAGAATGCTTAAGCTTTTCATCTTTGTCATCTTGATTACTCTGCTATTATGCTATGCTAAGCAAGAAGAGTGATGATAAGTGAGAAACTATTTCTTTCTCATATAAATGTTTCTTATACCTCTTCCCTACCGTTATTTCCTGCTAGCTTTGTCCACCTTTGAAGGTGCTTGAAGCCTTGGGATTGAGACCGGAAATGGTCAATGCTTTTACAAAGTTTTTATGTTATGCTCATGATGCATGAAGCTTTCCATCTTCATTGCATCACCTAGGTCACAAGGAACACAAAGATTGTATTGTACCAAGTCTCTCTTGATGGGAGAATCTATAATACAAAAGCCTGTTGGAGGGGGGACTGGCTCTACGTAAATCCGGTCCTCAATTGTTTTCCAGTTATCTAAACTCTCTCTCTCTCTCTCTCCCCCAAAAGTATTATTCATGACAAGTTAATTAAGTATTATGGCTATGTTGCTACCGCTAATTAAGTTCACCCTCTATATTGTCCAAGTAGTCTCACAAAAATTCTTGCTCTAATTCTCTTAATTCCGCTATTCTCAAAGTTCATAGGCCATTTCCATTACATTGGTATCAGAGCTATTGGTTTCTCTTTTCTTACTTAAAAAGAGAGGTCCTTCAGTTGTCCATGAAAAAATGGATCTGTTCATTGTAATAGGGTAAGTGGGACATGGATCTATTATCTTGGTTAAGAAGGACTTAGTTTGAGGTACAACTTTGGGAACTATAGTCTTAATAATGGAGTCTTTCGGGGCTTGCCTTTGGCTTAACCATTATTGAGCTACGGGCAAACTCAACAAGAACCATAATCAACCAAGAAATCTTAAACCCTCTCCACTAGTCTTAATGGAGTCTTTCGGGGCTTGCCTTTGGCATAACCATTATTGAGTTACGAGCAAGCTCAACAGGAACCATAATCAACCAAGCAATGTTAGACCCTCTCCACAAGTCTTTGCAATCAATAGACTCTAAACCACGGGTGTGGCTTCTTGAGAACTCATTTTCAAAGGTAAAGAAGAGTAGCGACTAAGGTTTTCAAGGGTACCAAAGCACAAAGTAATCTATACATAAGTTTAATTAGCATGGCTGACAATAACCAAGAGAGTAGAATGAACATTGATAACCTTGATTTTGCACAGAGGTGCTAATGATGATGCCCCATGTTTGTTAATTACCTCGTTACTAGGTTGCAACAAGCTATGGAAAACCTTGCTTTGCAAGCCGAAGTTACTCAATAACTTCGTGCTTATGGGATTTCCCTATCTCTCCAAGAGGAGAGAGAGCTTAGGAGGTCTCTTGGTGAGACTCCTAAAATAAGACTCTCTCCCATAAGGGAGGAGGAATCCAAAGAACGAGAAAGAAGTGAATCCCTAAGCTCCTCTGAAGATGTGGCTCCACGAATACGACGGTCAAGACAATCGCCAACTCCTCCCAAGAGAAAACGGTTAACCCATAGTCCTTCTCCCTGTTGCTCCAAAAGGGAAGAGAGAGAACAAAGGAAGAAAAAGGCAAGAAGAGGTCACCCTCTTCTCCTTCTTCTTATCGAATGGTGGAGTTTGAACTTTCTCTCCAATGTGTCTATCCACAAAAATGTGGACAAGTTTTGGGATTTACCTATAAGGCTACTATCTTTCAAAAGATATACTTCCCAAGCAAAAGCAACAATTTTGTGCGGGATTACCTGAATAAATGGTTGAGTATGTCAACTCTCAATGGCTTGGCGATCATAGAAATCATAGTTAGGAAGAAGGTTTGGAGCCCAAATTTTGAATTAAAAAGATGAACTACTCTAGCCAATCTCCTTGAATGGTGACCTCACACAAACCAAGCTAGACAAACTTCATTCAGCCATATATACATCTCTATAAGTCCCAAATTTTGCTTTGCACAAAATTACCTAACAAATTTTGCCTAACCCGCAATATATTACATGCATTCATGCTCAACAAAGGCATTTAAGAACCACAATAAATCTTGTTCATACACTTCCATGCTACAATCACCTCTAATGATACAAATAAACATCCATGCGTGAAATTAAATTATGCTGCATATTTTCCCATTGGACTAAAATTTCAGAAGTGAGTCCCGATAGAGCATACTTGACTTCTTTTCCATATTAGATCACTAGAAACTCTCAAGAGAATCTATTGTCGGGGCAAAGGCGGTGTGCCTCTTACCTCAGTTGGACACGCCAGAGACGTTCGACCTCCCATTACTTATACACACCTTATTCTTTACTAGAAAAAGGACTAAGGGGATCTATCACACATAATGTTAAGCTGCTTCACCCACATCTTGTGTTCTCTTTCTCTCCCCCCTTGTCACTCTCTGCACAATCACCACATTTGTGCCAAATGTTGACCGAAACTTATGAAGGAAACCACCAAGTTGCAGGAGAGGACCCTAGAAAGTGAGTACCAAACTTATTAAGGAAACCACCAAGCTGCAAGAGAGGACCCTAGAAAGTGAGTACCAAAAGAGATAAAGGGGCCGAGAACAAAGACCCTGCAAGGAAAGAGGCAGAGGACCCTATTGAATTTTTGGAAAGAATGTATGCAGAGACAAAAGCCCTCAAACTAAAAGAAGCTCAAGAGAAGAGTCAGAGAAGAGGGAGCCGTGCAAGAAAGATAGACAGAGGCAACAGAACAAGGAGAGACACAGCACAATCAAGAAGAGATGTCTCCTAAACCTACCTCACCTGCTACGGAACAACAAGACCACTCGATGCCAAGCCCTCCCCCATCACAAATAGTTTGACCCACTGAAGGGGGTGAGCAAGCCAAAGCAAAAGAGCTAGAACCGAAAAGGGCAGCAAGTCCTGAACCACAAGAGATTGCCAATTTTGAGCAATCCAAGGTACAAAAAGCACAAACCACACCTTCTACAACCACACCACAGTAGGAAACGATAGAGGCATCCACAAATCCTCAAGAAGACGAAGCAGCAGAGGCAACTACATGGCCTCAAGGAGAGGTACAAACCCCTCCACAATAGCAAGTAACTGCCAAGGAACCACACAATAAAATGACTCAAACTTCCACACAACCTACAAAGCCTGAAGAGTGGCATACAAATGATGAAGTCATCCTCTTAGTTAATGAATATGCCAAATAGATGCAGGAGATGATTGAAAATGAGAATAGCAGCACTTAGCTGCAGTGCTAAGGCTAGAGAGTTGGAGATGGTCATCGATGCTCTGCAAGGAGAGCTAGAAGAAAAAATGAATGTCATCAATGATCTACAAAAACAAATCCAAGAGCTGAGAGATAAAGATGAACAACACCAGCTAGCCAGAGAGAAGCAACAAAAGGAAATGGAGGAATTGGGTGAACTTCTCACGAAGTTATGCCTGCAAAACCAAAGATGAACAACTGACAGAGGTTACCAATGAACGCTTAGCTACAACTCTGTCAGTTCAAAAGATCAAAGTGAAGCTCGATGTAGCAAATGCTTCACTGCAATACTCAGAGAAAAGGATCAATGATCAAGCAACCTTCTTGCGACAAATAAGAGAAAATCCCGCAGTTGCCTCGATCAAAGGTACATACAAAGTATATAAGGCACTGGAAAGGAGAATAAAGGTATCGAGCTAAAGCTAAAGCTAGAGCAGTCACAACAAAGAGACCTTGGATTAATGCGGGTACAAAGAGAAGAACAACTGCTCATAGAGATAGCAGAGCTCAAGCGAGTTAATCAGCTGTTGTGAGATGGACAGTAAGAGACAAAGGAAGAAGCGGGTACTTCAAAACAACCGCACGTTGAATTTCCCTCAGTCTCTTTCGGTGAGATGGAAACACAACCGACAGAAGGGCTAGGAGGATAAGTAGACTCCAATAACACATATGCTGATCAAGTGCCAATGGTCCAATTGTCTAAAGATGAAGAAGACGCATTTAAGGAGCAGGTTGCTCAAGAGACAGATGAACAATGGAAAGTAGTGATGGATTGGGAGTTGAGAGTTCTCCATTCAATCAATGTTACGCGACTCACTCCCAACCAAATCAATGCACAATGGCATCAACAATCACTACCATATCCTTTGATCAAGGTAGAGTTGCTACATGTTAAGGAAAGATTATACAAAGACATGCACACCAAAGGTGTAGAGGAAGTCCACCCCAAATGGAGAAAGAGCTGGTTGAACAATAATCCCAGATACTTGATTATGTTCACAAGAGCATCTGCAACACTTCAGAAAGACCCGACCTTTTGTCTAGTACCAAGAGTAAGGACCTGGCAAGCACATGAAGCAATGACAAAGAAGCAGCCTACATGGCTGAATTACCCGAGATTTTCTACTCCAAAAAAGGAAACTCCGATAGAGGAATACATGGTGAAAACTCTAACAGGCACCATGGAATTCTTCAAAAGTCTCCCTGATCTCTCATGTGCTATGGTCTACAAAATTTTTCGAATGCTGCTCACATGCATTAAAGCTTTTCACAAGCCAGAGCAAGCAAGAGCACCATGGAAATCATTCCTCGAGGGAAATAAGGGTCTTTGCTATGACCTAAGTGGCCAACCTTTATGGCTTCTACGCTCAGTACATGTTCTTACCATCTCACAATATGTTGGCGTTTGAGAAAGCATTCTATACAGGGGTTTTCACTTGGCGAACAAAATTTTTTGGGCCAGTGATCAGCAACCTAACCTCTAGATTCGTAGGCTACTCAGTCATTGAGCTAAAAAATAGGGTCACCATGCAATTCTTGTAGGTTCTAGACAAAGAAAGAAATATCGGATATGAGAAGGCACTCCATGTACTTAAAGACCGCCTCACCAACCGTCAACCTGACGACTACTTCACCCATAAAGCTGTGTCCAGGGATGACACAGGCGAGGAGAGGGGAAATGTTAGCAAGCTAACTCGAATACCATTTTTTGGAGCTTTCATTGTAAAAACATTTATTATTTTGATGAATCGGGAATATTATAACTCCTATTTTCTGGATAAACTTTGTAATTGATGAGTCGGGGCTACAAGCTTCCAGATTGAATCAACTTGTCTTTAGTTAGAGCTCCCAAATTATTATTTTTTACCACCAAAAACCTTGGCTAAGGTATAAAAGCCAATTTTGTAAAGTTATTATTAAGTTTCGGATAATGAGATACACAGCATGAGCTAATGACGCTCACTTCTCTCCTTCCTCCTTCCTCCCCGTTGTCACATTGCAGTCGTGTTTCTTGCATTGAAACCATAGATAAGAGCTCCACACATTGACGTAAGCACTTCACGATACTTCGTAGCTTTTGGCATCACTAACCCGTGGTCTAATTTCATCATAAGTAGGAATTTAAGCTTCTAAATCAAAAACTAAGTATAGGCGGGGTATTTGGGCATCATTGCTAAGCATTTAGATGCATTTTGGGTCAAAAAAGACTAGGTCAAAAATCCACTGTTGTTAATAATCGTGAGTTTTGCACTTGACCTAAAGTGAGATTTGAGACCATAAGCATGTTGCTTAGATCTTATATACATGTTTTAGAAGTTTCATTACGTTTGGATGTCATTTGATGCTGTAATGGATTTGACTTGTTTGCTGATGAGCGATTGGCTTTTGGTGATTTCGGTCATTTGAGTGTAGTCTGAGTTAGATGCGAGTTGTTTGTTGTTTTTCAAGAGATTGACAACCTCTTGTAGCCGCTATGCACTACTCAAGTCAGATTTGTCCCATGGATTGACAATTTATTTGTGGTTCTCGCTACATCTGCAATAAGATAGGAGTGAGATTAGACACCCCTCCCACAATGTCACATGGAAACTTGCTCCAAAATCTATGTCCCAATTTTGATCAAAATTGGAATCTTCTACAACAAGAGTGTCTGGTCTAAGATCTATTGTAAACAATAAAACATTTGAGGGAGGTAAGACCCCAGGTATATCTATAGTCTTAGGAGACTCTACCACATTGAGTTCCTCAATTTGAGCTTTGTCGTTTCCATCATTGTCAGACTTGTTATCATCATGAGACCTTTGCATGTCTCTTTGCAATACCCTACAATATTTCTTCATCTGCCCTTTCTCGTGGCAATGGTGGCACTCAACATTTTGCATATTTCCATTTCTCTTACTGCAGGAAGCCTTTTGATCTTTAGTCTTTCCACAATCCAGATTACAACCCCTCTGTCTGTGTGAGGTAGCAACATAAGTATCACCTTGCTTAATAGGCTTAAAATATTTCCTTCGAATCTCTTCGATAAGTAGATTATTTGTAAATCATTGTAGTCCATTCTGCCATTAGGTATTGAGTTTCTTATGGTTGTGCAAAAAGCATCGCAAGATGAGGGTAAAGAGCATAATAGAAAAATGCATTTGACTTACCCATCAAAATTCAATCCCTATGAAGTCAACTGACTAAGAAGGATGTTGAACTCATTGACATGGCCCAAAACTGTATTGCTCTCTTTCATTTGAAGCTCAAACAACTTCTTCATCAAGTAAACCTTGCTTCTTGCACTTTTTCTCTTGTAGTTAGCGCATGGCTTGTCCCATACAGATTTATCCATAGGTTCACCCACAATGGTAAAGTAGACTGCTAAGTGCAAAAAATAGTGGACCTAGCCTTCATGTTAAGCATCTTCCACTCGGAGTCAATGTGGACATTTCATACTGGGCACTCTTCTAAAGGATCCAATGACCTAATCCATTTGGATTAAAAAATCTTGAATCTGCTCTTTCCATACGACAAAGTTAGTGCAATGGAACTTTCAGATGTTATAAATATCCTTTTCATAAGAGGATGCCATTATTGCAAGTGGTTAAGACTATTGTAGTGCGGATAGTGTGCCGTGCTCTCCACAGTGGGTGCTCCTCAGTGAAATGTGCATGACAACCTCACTCAAAATAGACTAAAAACAAAGGAACAATAGATAACGACTGAGCTCACAGACACACAACAGTAGACCAAAACATATTACTCGACTATCTCAAAGAACCGATACAGACTCTCACGTGGCAGCACACTCAGCTCCAGCCGAGGACTCACAGGTACAATGGGGGTGTCAAGGCTCAGATGTGTAGGGATGGTGAATAAGTGCTATGTGTATAGACTCTCTACTCAAAACGATGACATTGGACCATATATCTAGAAGATGATCCACCAATGGCTCCTAAATATCAACCACCTAAGCCAATCTCCAAACTGAGTGGTGGTGGTGACCTGGCCACCACATCCACTAAAGCACCACCATTTGTATCTTTCCACATGTCACTACCCAGCCCAGAGAGTCCGTCCAGTGTGAACCAAAATAGACCAACAGTACTAACTGTGTGTCCTTGTGAAAGTGACATTGTAGCCTGCTATACAGGTTGCCCGCCACAAGACCCCTCACCGTCTTGGTGAGAGTAAATATTGAGACATTCTGCGATGTTATTCAGTCACTTTACCCTAGAGCAAGTCCTAGTGGCGGGCACCTCCCAGTGCGACCCTCAGAGTCTTGTATGATATCCAACCCCGCTGCTCCTCTCACTGATTATAGAAGCCCTCGCCTGATAGTGTCCGTTTTGGGGCAACAATTTTCAGGAGTAATTGTGGATGGTGGATCTGGCATCAATATGATGCATGAGTTCACTATGATGGCTTTAGGCCTGCAGCCTACTCAACCTGCCCCCTTCATAGCAGTAACATCGGCCGACCAGATGACAGTATACCCTGTGGGCATAATGGAAAAAGTGCCTCTGCAGGTGCAACATTTCACTTTTAGTTTGGATTTTGTTGTGAGTCATCTTCCACACGTGGAGGGCTTATTTCCCTTCCTCATTGCAAGGCCATGGCTGCGACACATCAAAGCACTTTATGATTGGGAAAACGATGCCATGTGGATACATAATCTTGGCTCTCCGATGCAACCAATTCACCTAGAAGGAGGCATGGATCCTGTTGTGCAACATAGTTCTTTGTCCATAGCAACCAGCCTTGAATTGGAACAGCCTACTTTGCCTGACGGGTCAGATGAGTATCTGTTGGAGTGGTTGGATGCTACCATATATATTCCCTGTTTTGGAGTATTCACTCTTTGCCTGAAGGTACACCCTCTTCCAATGTTTCCACAATAACTAAACCTAATGAGCCACCTAAGCTAGCTCAAAGGTCTAAGGTCACTGAAGCTACTCCTCATGCACCCTTGGTGGAAGCCTTTGAATTTGGTGAGCCTATGAATAATCATAGAAGTGGGAAGAAATCACCTCTAGAATAATCATAGAAGTGGGAAGAAATCACCTCTACAAGAGTTCACCCCCCTTCAAACATTAGCCTTAGTGGTGTCTGCTTCTCGGACAAGAACAAAGATCTCCTTTGGGTCTCGCGAACTCCCTTCACAGGGCCCATCCTGCTTGATGAATTCCCTGCTCATGATAGTTGTCTTGCTGATGGTACCTCCTCTTGCTCTCCATCAACTCCCGTGCTCTGTAGCATCTCAACCTTCAGCCAGTGGACCATGGAATTTGTCTGCAATGGAACACAAACTCTTATGGCCATACTTTGCATTGGAGTTTAATATTTGCTATCGTCCACGCCCTCACACCCTCTCTCCCCCATCTACCCCCTACACCACACCCTCGCCCCCCTACCCTTTTTCTCCTCACCCCTAGTCCCCATGGCCACTCACCCCTCGCCCCCTGGTCCCTTGCCCTCGCCCCTACCCAGCCCCTTCCACCACTTGCCCCTATCTAGTCCTCCCTAGCCCTTATCTAGCCCTCCCCACCCCTCCCAGCCTCAGCTTCATCTTTCCCCACCCCACTGATCCGCATTGTTGCCTTCAGTAGCCTCAAGCTCCCTTTGCAAACCAAGAGTTCTCAACAAGGAGGTAGACCTCTCAAGCTCGAGTGCATCTTTTGACTCCTTGCATATGACCAAGTCTTGTTGTAAAAGTTTTTTGACATAAGCTACCTCCACTGCTTGCTGTTCAATCTCTTGAACTTCCAAAGTCTGCATTTCAATTTTCTTCTTGAACCCTTCATTCTCTTCCTCAACAACTATGACTCGCCTCTGCAACTCCTTCAGGAGCCCCTCATATGCCTCCTTTAGAGCAACTACACTTCTTTGGTTTTCAGCTCGAGAAGTGCTAAGAGTTTACTGCAACTCTTCACACTCTACTTGGAACTTCCTAGAATTCTCCTAAATTGTCATCATCTCTGCATAAGAATCCACCATCTTGTGTTCAAGCAGAGAAACCTCCTCCTCCAAGTGTTGAAATCTCTTGCCAGCAACAATCATTTCTTGCATGGTTCAGACTAGCACCTGCTTCAAGAAAGATGTACTATGCGGTACCTAGTAGTTTTATTTCACAGTTTTGATTGATTAAACTATCAATCAGCATTACAATAATGTCCAAGACTTGTGCTGAGTGTACGTCACACCAGCTCAGTTGTTCACATTCACGCTCCAACCGTTTACGTTTATTATGTAGCACACATAATAGGGTCCAATTCTTGTGATGAGTGTACATCACACTCTTGGCCTGTTCACATGTCTCCATTTCTCTCTTTGTGTATTCTCCTCTCTATTGTACAATGTATGTATTGCAATCATAATATATCATCATTTGCTATGAATTAAGTCAAATTGTGTATGAAATCTGGAGTAACAAACATGACACAAATTTGATAGATTTTCCTCTTCTTTGAGAACATTTATGTTATAAAATTATATCTTGCAGATATGCTGGACATTAAGCTGGAAAAACATCACCAAAAATTCATCTTTGAAGTGATAATACGTCACTTTCATTGCATGTTAGAGCTTGGGCTTTGTCATTGCCTAAACCCCTCGGCTCTGAAACAGTGTAACCAATTCACAGAGGCCTTAGCAAAGTCTATCTTTAAGGAGCTTTAAGAGTGTAACCAATTCACAAAGGCCTTAGCAAAGTCTGTCTTTAAGGAGATTCAACACGCATTTACGCCCGTGAATGCATTCGATATATCTTTAATGACTTCAGGTTCATTATTATACATGGTCAAGCAGTCTATTGGACAGATTGCGAAGATTTTTTATGATCTCAAAAACCCTGAAATAATTACTTTGCCAGGCGTATCTACTCACATACAACTTGTGCAACAATTGTATACTGAGTTCAAGAGCAAGGGAAAGTTGGAAAGAACAGCAAAGTGCACGAGAGTGGAAGTCATCTCTTCTGATTCTACTTCACCAGTCGGAGACTACAGTTAGAGTATCAACTCTGCTAGTGCCACTCTTGCACTTGATCAGTCTCAGCTCCCCCTTGTGTTATATCTTTTGCCAAAAATTGTAGTCTGCAACATACAAGCTTCGTAGTTGGGAGAAGCGAGATGGGCAAATGTGAAGCGTGTAGGTGTCACACACCCTATCTTTAAAGAGCCAAAGTATGCGGTGAAAATCTTCAAAGTCCACTTGCATGGACCCACAGTGGATCAACAGGTCAAGGAAGAAGCCATAGCTTTGGGCATTGCTCATCATGGTATTATTTATCCACTTGCCATGGTCCACCACATAGAGCATCCAATGCTCCTTTCACGTTTTTGGAATGGTGACCATGTAGAGTGGATAAGAGAGTGTAGTGCAGATGGCAGTGAACTTGCCACTCGCGATCATGTAACCACAGAAGGAACATTAGAGTTGTTCCAAAATAGCATTTTTGCAGATAATAAAATGCTCTTCTTCAGATCTTGAAGTATTTACATGCGCACAACTATCTCCACAATGATCTTCACTCCAGCAACATGATGCTTTACTTTGGACGGAAGGGGGTCTATGCAATCATTGTGGATTGGGGGTCATGTACAAAGACCAAAACAACGACATCCTTTACTCCTCTCCGCAACTTGAGAATAGAAACTAAAGAACAGAGAGAGAGATATTTTCATGGATGCCCCAGAATGCATATCTACTAACCCCCCTCCTTGGAATAAAGCCATGGATATTTACTCCATGTGCCATACTTGTAAACGGATCTTGAAGTGCATGGAAGTGCCACAAGAGCAAAACAAAAGGGATTATTTAGGCAATGTACTTACCCACCTTGAGAGTGGAAAGCAAAAAAATCCCTTAGCTCGACCTAACGCTTTTGATCTTTCCCTATGTCTAAACGGTGCCCACAAAGTGGGCTATGGCATTGTAACAATTTTTGGTCTATGATTAAGTGATGATTGAAGTGATGAATTGCTTATGGTTCTCTTTAGTTGTGCTTCTAAATTATATAATTAATCAAATTATCTTGTCTCTTTCTAACACCATCGTGATAAATATTATGTCTCTTTGTTGCTGCAAGATTGAGATATCCTGTCTATTTCTTTGAAGATTTGAAAGTGATAATATGTTAACCCTACGACAAATCTTTCTCATCATCACATGTTTGCTTGATTGACAGATATGGAAGAAGAACTTAACCACGCCGAAGCACATGCCATCTACAAAGAAGAGAGAGAGTGTTATGGCCAGGAGAAAGATCTCAAAGCTATTCCATAGATCAAACAAGATGAGTCCGAGTTGCAAGGCGAGCCTCCTAGCCTTAAAGAGTGCAAGAAACTGTGTCCAATCCACTTTGTGCACCAACATTTATTTCAAATCAACGGCAATGCCAAGGAATCAGTGCTTGTAACTCTATCAGATTTGCAGCACAAAGGACTCGCACGAGTGTTGCTACAAAGATTCATACGGCGAGAGAGAGTTATGCCAAACAGCAATCAAATGGCACTCTACTTTGTACAGCAATGTTATGTTCACGACATCCTTGGGAGACGAGTGGATTGGTCAGACCGCCCCAAGAACTCTGGAGTTGGGCATGGTCGGATTGCAGAGAAAGTGGCTGCAAGTCATGCAAATAATCCCATGCCTCCATGCAAACATCCCATAGTTCTGATTCTCGAAGAATCAAACACACTCGTTGCATTGGCAAGCCAAGGGCAAGACACCTGATATTTTGCATGGCAAAATCCTTGAGCTTGAGATAGAGCTATCAAAGTCCCAAGGCAAGCTTCAATAGTATGCAAAACTCTACGGTCCATTGCCAGGTCAGACTAGTTCTTCGCAGCAAGGGCCTCTAGGCCCATCTTCTACGCTTGAAAGTGCTGAGTTTGACATAGACATACTACTCAATGAGCCGATTCAATCTTTGGGTTGAGCACTCTGCTCACTTTACCCCTTTCTATTTGGGAAATGGGCTACAATTTTTGTAATATAGCTCGTCATTTATCCCCTCAACTGGCCATTTTTGTACTCTCGATTGGCAAAAATTGTATTGTGTCGTATATAATTGTAATTAGACTCTTATTGCACAAAGTAACTTGAGAGAGAGAGAGAGAGAGAGAGAGAGAGAGAGGTGAACATGTTGTAGTGTCATAATTTTCACACTCACAACAATAAAAACTTATAGATATTAAGTCATACATCTTCGTCTCCTCAAACACACCAACCATATGATCTATTTCATCCATATCAGAGCATTCTAAAGATATCTCCCATTCCATATCATCATCATCTTCTACTTTTGCAGCTATAGCTTCATGGGTTTAAAAAACACCATAGTGCTTTTGTACTTCTCTTGTCGCAATGTTCACTGGCTTATGAATGAGTCTCATGTTGCAGAAAACATAAAGAAAATCAGCAGCACGTTGAGGATGAAGCTGGTTTCTTTTCTTAATATGCATAAATTCAAAAGCCGACAAGTTCCTCTCACAACTTCCACTTGATGCTGCAATAGATAGAACCCGGACATCAATGTGTTGCAGCTCCACTTTCTCTCCACCATACTCCTTCCACCATAGAGGCGCACTTGTGTGTGAAATGGAATCTATATGCCATGGATCCTAGAACATGCCAGTTCTATTAGCATAATCAACTCGCTGATGAAAAGCAGTCTTCCTATCCTCTTATCCTAATAGTTGTGAGCACACTGTTTTGAAGTTACTCATGAATTCTTTAATGGCTGATTTTTGGTGCATTTGAAATTTAAGATATAATATAAATGTAGCGCCATGCAACGGTGTATGCAATTGCAACCATTGCTTGTTGGCAGCTATGATCATGGAAGCTTTGTCCTTTGCACTAAAGCTAGCATGCTCACTTACTTTGCGCAATGCCTTTGACATATACCAATAGATTCGACCAAATACAAAAGAGTCTTTGTCGACTATTTGTAAATAATATACCAACGGTTTGGCAAAGGCGACAATTCTCTCTACATTGCACCAAAAAAACTTGCAAGTTCACAAGCTGTACACATCTTTCATCTGCCTCTTGGTAGCTAGGATACTTTTTGAGCCATGCATCCGAGCATCTATCAGCTACTACTATTTTTATCAATGTAGGCTTCACTTCTTGCAAGGTGGCAAGAACATAATGTGCGGTTGCAAACCTTGTCGCACAAAATATCTGCAAATTTTTTTTGGGTGATTTTAATAAAAAAAGAGCATATGAAAATTGATGCTCTGTAATAAATTTCACCACATGATTAGCATCTAGCATTATTTTCTTTATGATGGCCATTTTTCCAATATCTTTTGATAGAAAATTAAGAGTATGCGCGGCACATGGCACGCAAGTATTTACTGGGTACTTAACTTGGATAGCCCTTCTTGCAGCCTTGTAATTGGATCCATTATTTGTCACAATTGCAGTCACATTCTTTGGTCCACCTGCCTTTGCTAAAGCGATCTCACATGTATCCTTGCTAAATAATCACTGGTCTTCTCTTTTCAAGAGGTGTAAATGGCTTCCACGCACATAGACCCTCTAGGATCGATAAGCATCACATTAATGAGTGGCTTCTTCTGACAGTTGGCCCATCCATCCAACACTATAGTGAAACCATATGCAACAACAAAGTCCACCACCGTGCGCTTGAGGATGGCTTCAGTACTATCTTTCACTTTATCTAGATACTCTATGCGCATCTTATTATAATCCGGAAGCACAAATCTATTTTTGGCCATTCTCATTAAAGCATCTTGAAATATGGGGTTGTGCATAGCATTGAATGGTATACCACACGCCATAAAAGCTTTCATCCATTTCAAGTGCAACTCAAGCAACGTTTCCTTATCTATCGCTTCATACAACGTTTGGCCATTCGATGATGCTTTACTAGCTTTAATTGAGCTAGGATTTGTTGCTGCTAACGTCAAAGCACGTTTGTGAAAAGGAGTTGACTTGGGAGTCTGAACATTTTCTTCCACAGGTATATGCTCTATCCTCTCATACAAATGACATTTCAACATCCATTGCAGCTTGTTTGGTATTCAAAATTTTCTTTTTAGCTGCAAGAATTTGTTCTGCAATGTGAGCGTACTTTGGCAATCTAGCATGAATATCTCTTGGTGGCGCCGTACACTTGGACACATTAGTAGGGAATTTAAATAAATTCTCTTTGATTTGTCTCATTACCACTGAAATCATGGCCAAATGTCTTGCATTTCAATCAAGATGTATTCTTTCTAGTAGCACGTAGCTCGTGGACGTAATTCCACACATGTCCTTTCACCATGCTAACAGATAAATTTAAGCTGCAAGATCAACAAATCCACTTGTTAATTTCGAAGTCAACATTAATTCAAAGCAACAAGCTACACAAGCACTATCGATCAATAATGTACTAACAAAATCTATCCACATTATCAATTAGTATAGCGCCCCATTATCAATTAACAATAGACAAAAATAGTCTTTGCATTGTTCAATAAGCTCATGTCAATCAAATTATATTTTGATGCACTAAATAACTTCATCACTTCAAACAAAACATTTCAATCACATTGCACTATATTGATTCATCTAAAGTGCAAGCTTTTGGCTTTCACACATTACAATAAGCCATTTTATAATCCATTGCACTATATCAATTTATCTAAAGTGCAAGATTAAAGCTTTCACACATTATGATAATCAATAATATTGATCAAACCTTGCAATTGATTCTCATTGAGAATGGGATTAATTGAAATCTTTGACAAACTATGTGAAGTGCGAACATGAAGTCCGCACAAACCATGATAGATATTTGAAAGCTTATCTATCTGCATTTGATACACGTGTAAAATCACACAGTATGATAGTTGTAGCAATCCAAATAAAGACAATGTAGTATCAATGTATATGGACATGAGATTCCTAAATTTTGATTCGAGTGAGAGCACAGTGTAATGGCTCTACATAGGACAACAAAATTTCTATCTATGTTCACTTTGAGGTGAGAAAGTATCTGCACGTCAAAGTTGAACTTACCTAAATATAATTGATCTTTATTCTATTATATTTTGCTAAGAGATAACGTCATGTAAGAGTACATTCTACACATAACAGTAATCTCTAACTATATCCTAATTCACGTAGCACGTAGCATGTGATTCTTAAAAAACAAAAACCTTGTATGAGTGAGAGTTTGAGCTCTACATAACATACAAAGCTTAGTCTATTTTATTTTAAAATAAATAATTAAAAAATTATCTCAAAAAAACATAAAATTTGGTTTTATAAAAAATTTGAATTTTCGTTTTTTTTTGTCTTCTGTTGACAAGGAATACCTTTTGAGAGGAACACTAGTCTCAATAGGCACGTCGCCGGTATATATGACTTTTTTTTCGAACAATACATCTTTAGATTGAAAGAAAATTTGTACTAAACATATTTTGATCGAAGTATGTTTCGATCGAAAATTTGGGAAAAAAATATGTTGCTCGTTTTTTATGATGTGTCATCGTATAAAACGCCCGTATAATATGGGGTCATGTAAAAGATGCCTGTATATGACGTATTATACGTTTTTCATATAGCATATAATGCAACTAGGCTAGGGCACATACATATACACAGCCAAACATGCCATGGAAAACAATTTCAATATCTACGCCCAAGTGTGGGATGGGGTGGTCGGAAAACAAGACGAATGGTGGATTTGCTACTCGTGCATGTAGTAAGCAAGATAATGAGGTAAGGGAGACATGCAAGTATGCTCACTTCTCATACTAGAGGTGGCAAATCCGCACACCTTAAGATGCAAGTAGCAAGATGATAGGAATATGATAGGGAGAGAGAGAGAGTGTGTGTATGGTGGCGGATCCCCACACCTTAACATAAGCAAAATGGAAAGAACAAGCATAAACCATACTCACAATGAAGTGTATCCCAAACGACACAATGTATGGCACCAGATGGAGCGTGCTGACTTTTTGAACACTTGGGGGAAACTGCTTCGTCCACTCTCACGGGCCTGGCACTTCAGTTTGATCTATCGTCCACCATAAGGATGATAGTGATGCAGGGGGGGGCCACACTCTAGCCTGCCACCACAGAGCTTACTCCATAGGAGTGGTGCAGTGAGAGAGAGGAGTGATGGGAGCACAATAGTGGTCTGACACTCTTGTTCATTTGGCAGGCTCGTTGCTTCTGCATCTTTGAGGCTCGCCCTGTACCACCAGCAGAGACTGTTGTGAGTTTTGGTTAGAGCTGATCCACACTCTCAGAGGACAGCTCGAGAGACTTTAGGGGAGCTCCGACCGCATGAGGGAGCACAGAGAGGCCTTCCTCCGACTTTGGCGTCCTGGGCCTTTTTTCACCATGGTCTAGGTGTACTCAGACGGCACTACTGTTCACGGCACTACTGTTCACCTGTGTGGCTTTTCCCTCCTCCCATTTCTTGATTTAGCCTCATTGTACATATGCTGTTTTTTCATTGGGAGAGTCTCCCCATCATGATTGTTGTAGCCCTCTCTCGGAGAGGTGGTTGTAGCCCTATGGGTAGTTTCATTAACTAAAGAAGGATCTTGTTCTTGGCAAACAAAAATGAGGGGAGCTACTGCGTGAAGAGATGGGTTGAGGTTTTGGTGGGAGTCCTTTGGTTTGAAGGTGATTGACATCCAAGGCAACAAGGAGCTAAGCATGGGTTTTTTTTTGTGGTCGAGCTTGGGGATCGAAGCCATGCCATGTGTATGCAGGTGGAAAAAGTAGAAGAGAATAAGCTTTTTTAGTGACGGGCAGTGAGGGACGTGTGAAGTGGAGCTAAGGAAGGGCTTTTTTAAAGTAAAGCTTGAAGAAAAGAACAGAAAAATGAGCATTTGCATGAAGGATGGCACCAAGAATGTAAGGAGTCCGACAGCGAGTGGAGACAAGCGGCGTGCGGGGGGCTGCTTGAAGGGGTAGGGCAGCCAAGTGGAACACAGCATGCAGGGGAGGGCGCGGAAGAAGAAGGGGCACGTTGCTTTGTAGCCAGGGGATTTTTTTCAAGGGGAGGAGGAGGTGGAGGTTGGTGGACGTGGAGAGGCTGCAAGGTGAAGGTGGGCATGTATGGGCTACCCATAGCAAGGTGCGGCAGAATTTGAAGGGACGAGGTCGAACCAGGCCTAGACCTATTTGGGGTGAGAGTTGGTAGCGCTGTTTGGAGGAGGCTATCGTTAGAACCCTCATAGGTGTGAAGGCATCAAGAGAACACTACAAAGAAAAGGACCGTGAGCTGGAGACAGCTTGGCTTGCAGAGTTAAGAAGGGGGACTCGTAATCAGGCTTGGAGAACCTGGTGTGCAAGAGTGACGTCTGCAGGATCTCGGAGGGTTGAGGTGATGAGGATGGCCACTTGAAGAATCGGGTGAGCACAGTGTCGGGGGAAATGTCTTCACTACGTGAGTTGGCGGGTTGCTTGTTGTGGGAGGTGTGAGATAGAACAAGAAAAACAGATGCATATGGCTTTGGCAATCACCGTAGTCTTCAATTAATCAATTCAAACTCTGAGTATAATGTAATCGGTAGCCAAGGCGGGCTGTTAGCAGCACCAACACTTGGATGAACTAATAAATAGGAGTTTAAGATCCCTTTGCAAATTAACCGGCCGTTAACGACACCGGACTTAACAAAATGTTTAATCAACTTCGGACTGATGATGATGCCAAAAATTTTCTTATATTGCTTTATCTGCTTCGATTCTCGCCTTCTTGAGTACCTTATCTTGCCGGAATCTGCTTATATGCTCTTGCCAAGCATCCTTTCCCTTGCCGAGATCCGCCTTCTCCTCTTTGGCTTGCTCTAGCCTCGCTTGGAATGACTTCTTGCCTCGGCTTCCTTAAGCCTTAACAAGCTTTTTGCTCAAGCTCTCTTAATTAAGTTCCTACGGGCTTCTTGCTCCTTCGACCAAAGTTCACGCTCTTTCATCTTTGCTTTGCTTGCTTCGACAAGCTTCCTCCTCCAACCTCCTTCAGCCTCGTCGTTAGCTCGAGAACGAGAGAGAGAGAGAGAGAGAGAGAGAGAGAGAGAGAGAGAGAGAGAGAGAGATTTCTTTTTCTCCTTATCGAGGATGAGAGAAACCGAGCAGGATCCTGTCTGAGATTCCTTCCCTTTTCTTCCCTTCGACTTCATGCCCTCCTTATGCTTTGCCGTCTGTTACCTCTTCGTTATGCCTTTCTTTTCTTACCATCCTCGCTTCGTAACCTTCCTCCCAAGCTTTTCTTTCCGGAGACATCCTCCTTGTCTTTCACCCGTGTTGACCTACTCGCCTTGGTTCTCCTCTCCTTGCTTCCTGGAACCCTACCTTCTCGTTGATAACTTGCCTTCCATCTCGCTCATGACGTTCATCTCCCTCATACTCTTAATCTTCGCTTCTACTGCCCTAAAATAGGCCCCCTCCCCAATTTTTGCCTCGGCCCATCAGCCATGGCGCCGTGACTGACGTGGCGCGGGACACGTCTTGATGGCGTGGCAGTGAGCGACTCAAACAGCGTAGATTTCTCCATGGATGGTGCTGAATGGTGGAGCCCTAGACAGCTGAGCACTTCTCCTTTCACCACCGAGAGCATCCTCGGGTTCCCCTGCCTTGCGCGAGCAAAAAGAAGGTCCCTGCGCTGCTGCCCGCCGACTCCTTTGCCATGCCATGGGCTTTCCTCTTTTGCTTTTCACACACCCTTAAGGGTTTTTGGCCACATTGCCTTCGGGCGGCCAAAGTGAGCCTTTGGGCAGGCGACCGACTTAATTCCCTTGTAGGGCACCACATTTGGCATACACTTCGGCTTGGGCACCATTTAAGGGCATTACATTTGACGTATGTATCAACCAAGGCTCCGCCTCGCACTCGATGAACATAGCCAAGAGCTCCTTGCCGTAGCTTTGGGCATATCTCGAAATTAATGCTCTTCAAAAGGCACTTTCTTAACTGGATGCTCATCTAAAACATCGTGCTTTGGTAACGGCACCATAGTTGGTATACGAATCGGCCAAATCATTGTTCAGCGTGACATACTAGCCAAAGCAGCCCTTGACTGACAATATCATCCGGATTCCAAAATTCATCCTGCTCAGCTGTGCCGGCACCAGCTGACACCGGCCTCAAGCCATATTATCTCATGAGCCCGAACTCGGTCTCACGATCCGTTAATTCCTTTAGACTTCTCAAGCTACATACAACGCATACAAACTCTGATAAGGCTCAAAATTTCCCAGATGACACTCCGTACGAGCCGACCAGATTGTTACGGAACCGGCCCCCGACGAATCTTTAACAACCCTTAACTTGGCAACCATAAATCCAAACACCGATCTGAAAAGACCGACGCTCTTCGAAAAGTGAGCACTTCTGGCCCATGTATTCATTTCAATTATGTTAACTCAGCTGCACTTTCCCAATCCGGTACGGATCTGCAATCGACTCAAACTTCAATATGCCATAACTTCTTCACCGTAGCTCCTATCGATGAGCCGTAAAGACAGGCCGGTAGAGCACATCAAGAATTGCAATTCTAGATCATAATTTTCCATTTGTGCTCACTTCAAGAATACTCATTTTTGGCATCATTGACGTATCTGTTGGCCCTTTTAAGCCGCATCTGGCATACATTAAACATTAGACGGGACCTATTAACTAGCCCTGATCACTGACCATTAAATGTGTAGGCTTCAAAGAAGCTTAGCTTCCATTTCTCTGGTCTTTTTCTCATCATGGTAGAGAGCTGCACGACATCTACCCCCTCTAAACCTACACAGCCTCCGGTCTGTGCCAACAACACTTCAATCTGCATCTGCTATAGGTACCTTAAGCTCTTGCCTCCATCAGAATCACGTAACAGGTAAACATATGAAAACGGAAATAAGGCTTATACCCTATCATCAATGTTCTAGCTTTATCATTAGGTAGCTGTCCATCAAAGATCTTTGAGTTGTATCTGCCGTATCTTCAAAGCATTCAATCATGGATAACTTGTTTAGTAAACCTCGCCAGACTCAAGTGCAAGAGTTTATGATGCACACGGCTTGACCATTAAGTTCTCTCTTAAGGAACCCTGTCAAGCTCAAGTATGCCTTACTCTGTCTGCACACGGAATGGCCGTCAAGTCCTTTACCTCAAGTTCTGTTAGCAGAACCAACTCAATAGATGTGAAGATACTTCATCAATTATCCAAAGAAGTCAACTGAAATCCAACCATGTAATCTTATTGACTGCATAACCGAAAACTCTTCTGACTTAGCATAATCTAGAAAACAAAACTTTGTACCATGAAACCTGCGTCAATAGATAACTGGTACTCTTCAAATCTTGAACTTGCACTTCAATAGCCCCCGGGATCAAACGGGAACCCAATCATTTGCCCCACTGTGATCATTCCTTTAAAAATTTTGTACCATCCTTCAGGATCATAGGGAAAATACAAGAATTTTCAATCATTAGAGCATAAACATACATTAACCCACAAATCTTCATACAAACCGCCTGGGTCATATGGCATATAAGGCAATTGCCCAGGACCATGCATATATATGTCACCTCTTGGGTCAAAAGCTAGCTCAAAATCCCCTACATCATAGGGTAACATTAGATTCCATATAGCATCAGGTAGCACTAGATACTGCCATATCCCGTGTGCAACTGGCTCATCCAATTGTCGATCATCAATAACAGGTAAAAGCATTGGCAGTTCACCTTCACTCTCACTAGTATTGGAATCCTGATCATGCACATCTGGATACATCAAATCTCTGGCAAAACTCTCTTCATTAGGCTTAAAAGATGCATCTGAAAGCAATTCTCTATCTTGCAGAGGCTCAAAATCAAGTAATGCATCATCTACCAACTGCATAAGGTCATCATCTACTGAATCTGAACAAAGTGGCTCATGCATGATTCCGGATTGATTGGTATCCTTAGCATCTGTATTTGAGAACCCTTCCAAAGCTTCGTCCAGTAAGAACATAAGGTCTAGGTCCACCGCTTGAGAAGGTTCCTCAATCCTGCACATCTCAGGTTGCTGCAATAAACAAGGATTTTCACATATGACATGCATACTAAACGCATCTGCAGTAAATTGCTCTTTAAGTCTTTCACCCTCATCCAGATATCTTTGCACTTCTGTAGCACAAAGTTCAACATGCACATTGAAAATTGCATCTAATGCCCTGTCTGTATCATCAGCACAATGAAACCAATCGTATTCAAAATCAAGAGATTACAGTTCACTATGCACCCCCTCTGAATCAACATTATCAAGTTCATGATCATTCTGTCATAGTGTGAGCCCTGTGTCAGAGATTCTCGATAGAGAAGAAGTTTGCTCCCTCTCTAAATCACCATCATCAAATTCAGGATTAGTCTGCCAGATCGGTAGCTCTAGGTCACAGAAGCTTTTCAAAGGAGTCTGCACCCCCTCTGATTCATCATCATCACATTCAAGACCAATTTCCCACTTTTGTAGTTGTGCTTCACAAAAACTTGTCAATGAAGGAGTCTGCACCCCCTCTGAATCAAGCACATACTGTTGCTTAGCCAAGTCCTCAAAATCTGGTACACCCAAATTTGATAAATCTGGTATACCAAAATCCATGGTCTTGCTGCTCTCAACATCAGCCCTGCTTTGACCCATAACATCTGTATCATTAATCAACTCTTTGGCAAAACCTGTACCAGTATCTTCAATCACCTCTATGGTAGAATCTGTACCAGAAAAAATTTGCTCTAATTCTGGTTCAGTAGCAAAAGTATCAGTTGTAACTGAATCTTCCCGCATGTCTACATGAATATGACTGCACTCATTCGCCTGCACATCTTCCTGAGCTTTAGCCAATTCATTGTCTTGATCCCATGCTTGTTTTTCTTCCTGTACTACAGGTATAGGTTCTTGGCAAAATTTACCCTGTGCAGTTTGAGGCTGTAGAGACTCACCCTCAAGGACTTCTACTTCGTGCAAGGCATCTGCAAACCCCAACTTTTCATATACAGCTTTGACTATGTCTTCATCATTAGCCTGTAAGAAAGTAGCATCCTGCATAATAAACTCATCAATCACAGCTTCTAACTTTGATCGTACTTGTCCTCAAATATCTATGTAATTTGGTGGACTTGAACTCTGTTCTTGATAGCATTCATACTGGTCATAACGTAGCTGCACAATAGCTTCTTTGAAATACTCCCAGTCGTCGTTGCAAGCTCTGGTAACTTCTTGAATCTGCTCCTTCACATCTGAACTCACTAACTGCTCAAAAGATTTGATCATCGACTCTTCTGGTATCGCTCGTACCTTGCTCTCCAGCTCATAGCACTCTAGGTAGCCCTCTGGATCGTATCCATCAAAGAGTCGTCTCTCGTCGTATACTGCATCTAAAGTTGCATCCAAAGCTTCATCAATTTGATTTTTCTTCTTCACGGTCTCTATTTCAAGCAGAGATCCTTGAACCAATTGAAGCATCTTTGAAAAATCTCGCACTGTTGACTTATCATCAAAATCGTTCGCACTTAACACTGCAATCATCTTCATCATCTGCTCTAAATTCTCCATCTTTACCTCCCACCCCGGCTCGTTCCGTGTCCGGTTCACCAAAGATGTCGGGGGATATGTGTTCGCTACATGAGCCGGGCAGGCGCCGGGCTGCTTGCTATAGGAGGTGTGACATAGAACAAGAAAAACAGATGCATATTGCTTCGGCAATCACCATAGTTTTCAATTAATCAATTCAAACTCTGAGTATAATGTAATCGGTAGCCAAGGCGGGTTGTTAGCAGCACCAACACTTAGATGAACTGATAAATAGGAGTTTAAGATCCCTTTATAAATTAACCGGTCCGTTAACGACATCGGACCTAACAAAATGTTTAATCAACTTCGGACTAATGATGATGCCAAAATTTTTCTTATATCGCTTTACCTGCTTCGATTCTCGCCTTCTTGAGTACCTTATCTTGCCGGAATCTGCTTATCTGCTCTTGCCAAGCATCCTTTCCCTTGCCGAGATCCGCCTTCTCCTCTTTGGCTTGCTCTAGCCTCGCTTGGAATGACTTCTTGCCTCGGCTTCCTTAAGCCTTAACAAGCTTTTTGCTCAAGCTCTCTTAATTAAGTTCCTACGGGCTTCTTGCTCCTTCGACCAAAGTTCACGCTCTTTCATCTTTGCTTTGCTTGCTTCGACAAGCTTCCTCCTCCAACCTCCTTCAGCCTCGTCGTTAGCTCGAGAACGAGAGAGAGAGAGAGAGAGAGAGAGAGAGAGAGAGAGAGAGATTTCTTTTTCTCCTTATCGAGGATGAGAGAAACCGAGCAGGATCCTGTCTGAGATTCCTTCCCTTTTCTTCCCTTCGACTTCATGCCCTCCTTATGCTTTGCCGTCTGTTACCTCTTCGTTATGCCTTTCTTTTCTTACCATCCTCGCTTCGTAACCTTCCTCCCAAGCTTTTCTTTCCGGAGACATCCTCCTTGTCTTTCACCCGTGTTGACCTACTCGCCTTGGTTCTCCTCTCCTTGCTTCCTGGAACCCTACCTTCTCGTTGATAACTTGCCTTCCATCTCGCTCATGACGTTCATCTCCCTCATACTCTTAATCTTCGCTTCTACTGCCCTAAAATAGGCCCCCTCCCCAATTTTTGCCTCGGCCCATCAGCCATGGCGCCGTGACTGACGTGGCGCGGGACACGTCTTGATGGCGTGGCAGTGAGCGACTCAAACAGCGTAGATTTCGCCATGGATGGTGCTGAATGGTGGAGCCCTAGACAGCTGAGCACTTCTCCTTTCACCACCGAGAGCATCCTCGGGTTCCCCTGCCTTGCGCGAGCAAAAAGAAGGTCCCTGCGCTGCTGCCCGCCGACTCCTTTGCCATGCCATGGGCTTTCCTCTTTTGCTTTTCACACACCCTTAAGGGTTTTTGGCCACATTGCCTTCGGGCGGCCAAAGTGAGCCTTTGGGCAGGCGACCGACTTAATTCCCTTGTAGGGCACCACATTTGGCATACACTTCGGCTTGGGCACCATTTAAGGGCATTACATTTGACGTATGTATCAACCAAGGCTCCGCCTCGCACTCGATGAGCATAGCCAAGAGCTCCTTGCCGTAGCTTTGTGCATATCTCGAAATTAATGATCTTTAAAAAGCACTTTCTTAACTAGATGCTCATCTAAAACATCGTGCTTTGGTAACGGCACCATAGTTGGTATACGAATCGGCCAAATCATTGTTCAGAGTGACATACTAGCCAAAGCAGCCCTTGACTGACAATATCATCCGGATTCCAAAATTCATCCTGCTCAGCTGTGCCGGCACCAGCTGACACCGGCCTCAAGCCATATTATCTCATGAGCCCGAACTCGGTCTCACGATCCGTTAATTCCTTTAGACTTCTCAAGCTACATACAACGCATACAAACTCTGATAAGGCTCAAAATTTCCCAGATGACACTCCGTACGAGCCGACCAGATTGTTACGGAACCGGCCCCCGACGAATCTTTAACAGCCCTTAACTTGGCAACCATAAATCCAAACACCGATCTGAAAAGACCGACGCTCTTCGAAAAGTGAGCACTTCTGGCCCGTGCATTCATTTTAATTCTGTTAACTCAGCTACAGTTGTCCAATCCGGTATGGATCTGCAATCGACTCAAACTTCAATATGCCATAACTTCTTCACCGTAGCTCCTATCGACGAGCCGTAAAGAGAGGCCAGTAGAGCACTTCAAGCACTAAAGTTCTAGATCATAATCTTCCATTTGTGCTCACTTCAAGAATACTCATTTTTGGAATCATTGAGGTATCTGTTTGCCCTTTTAAGCTGCATGTGGCATACATTAATCCTTAGACTAGACATGTTAACAAGCCCTCATCACTGACCATTAAATATGTAGGCTTCAAAGAAGCTTAGCTTGCATTTCTCTGCTCTTTTTCTCATCATGGCAGCGGAGCTGCATGACATCCACCCCCTCTGAACCTGCACAGCCTCCGGTCTGTGCCAACAACACTTCAATGTGCATCTACTATAGGTACCTTAATCTCTTGCCATCATCAGACTCACGTAACTGGTAAACATATGAAAACTGAAATAAGGCTTATACCCTATCATCAATGTTCTAGCTTTATCATTAGGTAGATGTCCATCAAATATCTCTGAATTGTATCTGCCGTATCTTCAAAGCATTCAATCATGGATAACTTGCTTAGTGAACCCTGCCAGACTCAAGTGCTCCAGTTAATGATGCACACGGCTTGACCATTAAGCTCTCTCTTTAGGAACCCTGTCAAGCTCAAGTATGCCTTACTCTGTCTGCACACGGAATGGCCGTCAAGGCCTTTACCTCAAGTTCTGTTAGTAGAACCAACTCAATAGATGTGAAGATACTTCATCAATTATCCAAAGAAGTCAACTGAAAGCCAACCATGGAATCTTATTGATTGCATAACCGAAAACTCTTCTGACTTAGCATAATCTAGAAAACAAAACTTTGTACCATGAAACCTGCGTCAATAGATAACTGGTACTCTTCAAATATGGAACTTGCACTTCAATAGCCCCCGGGATCAAACGGGAACCCAATCATTTGCCCCACTGTGATCATTCCTTTAAAAATTTTGTACCATCCTCCAAGATCATAGGGAAAATACAAGAATTTTCAATCATTACAGCATAAACATACATTAACCCACAAATCTTCATACAAACCGCCTGGGTCATATGGCATATAAGGCAATTGCCCAGGACCATGCATATATATGTCACCTCTTGGGTCAAAAGCTAGCTCAAAATCCCCTACATCATAGGGTAACATTAGATTCCATATAGCATCAAGTAGCACTAGATACTGCCATATCCCCTGTGCAATTGGCTCATCCAATTGTCGATCATCAATAACAGGTAAAAGCATTGGTAGTTCACCTTCACTCTCACTAGTATTGGAATCCCAATCATGCACATCTGAATACATCAAATCTCTGGCAAAACTCTCTTCATTAGGCTCAAAAGATGCATCTGAAAGCAATTCCTATAGATGAGCTGTAAAGAGAGGCCGATAGAGCACTTCAAGCACTGTAGTTCTAGATCATAATCTTCCATCTGTGCTCACTTCAAGCATACTCATTTTTGGCATCATTGAGGTATTTGTTGGCCCTTTTAAGCCTCATTTGGCATACATTAATCATTAGACTGGACCTGTTAACAATCCCTGATCACTGACCATTAAATGTGTAGGCTTGAAAGAAGCTTAACTTGCATTTCTCTGCTCTTTTTCTCATCATGGCAGTGGAGCTGCACGACAACAGATCGGATCAAGGTAGTGCTACAAAGAAGCTGGAGTACTCTATGGGTGCTCATGTACAAGTGGTTTGAGGGGTTACTGTAGAAGGCTGCAAGCGGCGGCAACAGGGTGTTGGAGGTCACCGAAGACAGGGTGGGAGGTACATGGCTACGAGGTGATAAGGAGGGATTCCTATCAAATAGAAGGAGAGGGCGATATTAAAAAAAGAGAAGGTGCTACCTTTGTTTATTGCAAGCAGGACCACATCAAGGAAACCAAGGGATTTGAGGGCGTGTTATATGGTTGTCAAAAGTAAGAAATCCAAAAACTAAAGGAGGAGGGCAGCCATACACACCCTCTTGCTCATACTTCACCATAGACTTGCTGGAAGTTATGCCAACGAAGGCTTTTTCAGTGTGATACATCATTGTACCTGATCTAGTTTCATCAAGCTAGCTTTAAGCTCCCCATGCTCATTGTTTAATAAATACCATTTTCTCTCTCGCTCTCATATGAGTCTATGTGTGTGTTGTCATGTATCCGAGTGGTTTTGGGTGATGAAGTGGAATGCAAAGGGTGTAAAGCTTGGGTGTCTGAAGTGTGTGGGGACTCCCTATATGGATATGTACATGCCTTGAAGGTAAAAAGTTGGGATCAAGCTTGAGTCTGCCAATGATCTTGGGATGTCTGAAGGTTGTCGGCATTACTTAAATGAGATTATATGGGGTGTAAAGGGTTAAAGGTCAAGATAATTTATTGCATGCTTTCTGACCGGGTGTATATAGTAAGGGTTGGTCGGGTTTGGGCACGGATAACAATTGTTAGTAGATCGGGTCTTTGTGTGTATGTTAAATAGGGGATAGGGGTGCTATGAAATTACTGGGCTATATAGAGGCAGTCAGATTGTGTGCTGGGTGTTTTCCTATTTCCCTCTTTCCATCTTGTGGTGCCCCCACTAAGGATCCACTGATTGCTTCTTAACCAAGTGTTCGTGAATCAAGATGAAGCAGGAATTTGGTCTGATGTTCAAAGGAGGTGAAGATGCAGACGATTGGATTGCCGATTTTGAGTTATTTATGCTAACAGTACAGTGGATTCCAGGTGATGAAGCAAAGCTTCAGACTCTACCTTTGGTGCTGTGAGGTAAAGCAAAAGCTTGGTTTGATGGTTAGAAGATGCACACGATCGGATTTCACGAGCAATCTCTACAAAATTATCAAAAGGTGGTGTCGGCTTCGGAGGTAGATGCAAAGATCAAAGGCTTGCAGCAGGATGTATGTGAAAATTTCAATGCCTTTATTGATAGATTTGAAGCTTATTGGGGAGATTTTGCGGCTGCTACCCAAGCAACCAATGTGGGATATTTTAAGCTGGAAAAGTTTCTATCTTGCTTGCATCCCTGTGTTCGTGAGAGAGTGGATTATGAAGATCCAAGGACCTTTGATGAAGCTGTCAGAGTTGCCAAAGCAAAGAGTCAAAAGATGAATAAGAAAATAGAGGAGGGATTGTTGCAATCTACAATTAGGATAGCTAGTGGACCTAAGCTCAAGTAGATGGGTGAACATCAAGAGGTAAAAGCTCCTTTTTTTTATTGATATGAATTTGATCAGGTCTCAAAAAATACAGAGAGTCTTATTCAAAGTGCCACCCAGTTTGCTTGCTCAAGAGAACGAGGTGATAAAAGGCAGGCTTGAAGAAGAAGTGTTGGTTCCAGAACCAGCAACAAGGAAGGTAGCAGAGGTGCAAGAACCAGCAAGTTCAGAAGAGGAGTCTGGAAGCTCTCAAAGCTTCTGCAGTGTTTTAGACACAGATAGCACGTGGGAGACGGGGTCTATATCTTCAAGGTATAAAACTTATGATGTTTTTCATGTGGATGAAGTGATGAAAGATGTATACAAGTTGCGTGCCAGCACATTGAAGGTCGAAGAGAAGCATAGTGCAAGTGTGGAGATGCTTTGTGTGAACCTGCTAATCGAGCAGCCTTTTCTTGTATCTTGTGGTGGTGAGTTCTTGCTAGAAGAAGCATGGTTTGATTGTGAATCCGACTTGATTGAAGAGTAGGTTTTTGAGGATGAATTAAAAAATCTAGAAACATTAGCAAAAGTTTGTCAAAGTAATTTATCTATTAAGGGGGTGGGGCAACCTTGCCTTGATGGGATTGTCGAGGTGCACTTTGAAGTTTTGGAGTTTGTGTGGCCGTGGGGAGATAGCTCCTGCAGGTAACTCTATGGAAACTGATACAGGTGCATGTGCGCTCCTTGCCGCACTGTCGAAGCAAGGGACTTGCCAATACACCGTATGCGAGCCACAAACGGCTCCAAGCACACAACAAGCCTAAACTAGCAAGCTCAAGAAAACAAAGGGTGTGTCACTCACCGCTCTACGCTCGCCTTCGTGGTGGATTCCTCGCCGCGATGAAGAAGAAGCTGCAGTCGTGCCGCGCTCAACCGCTTCGCCGCCGTCGTGCCTTCGTAATGCTCGATCGCACACACACTCTCCCTCTCTCTCTCTCTCTCTCACACGCACACACAAGGAGGTGAAGAAGAAGAAGAAGATGGAGATGGAGCAAGAGCACTCTTCAATTGCACAAATGAGAGAATGAGTAAAAATTAGGTTTAGTTGGCTTTTATAGGAGCTCACCCCATTCACACTTGGGCGCCCATGCTTAACCAACTAATCCCTTGAATGTCCAAGTTAAAGTGCGCCTCTCATCGACGATCACTCTACCTTTCCCTATTGGTCCGACAAGCCCGGTACCTGACTCTACCAAATACATAATACACGTCCGTCGTAGGTGATGGGTGTCCGTGTGCCGTGAGGGTTAACATGCCCCCCTTCCTGATGTAGATTCCGTCCTCGGAAGCTATTGAGTTGAAGCTGGTTCGTCGAGGTGGAAGAGCATTTGAGATGAATGTCCTTAGCCTTCTTTAGTCACTGCAAAATCAAACAACATTGGCACAGTAATGGCATTCTCTTAAAAAGCATATGCAGTTTTAGGTAGAAAAATTGATTGGTCAAAGAATTTCAAACAATTTGTTAGCAATGAACATTAAATTGCAATGTAATCAAATGCATAAACTGATGTAAAGGCAAAAAATTAAACAAGTCTGGGGTCACTAATTCGACGGTCGAAAAGCACTAGAGATCGAAAATTAATACCATGGGTAAGCTTCTTAACTTTCTGTGGTCAATTAAGTTGTTTAATCGCGAGAGCCAAGTATTCATGTTCAAGGGCTGACTAGAGGCTATATCTAGAAAACCTTGTAGTTAAGCTACCATAAAAGGAATTTCTCATGAAATCATCGCCTGACTGATTACTTTTTCTTTGACCCCCCAAGGTCTTTTCACACTGATTCAATTATGATGTGTGTGCTTATTTTGTATGCCTTGGGTTTTTTGCTTTTCAAGGAAAAGCGCCCACACTGGGAACCTCTAGGGCTCTAGTACCATAGGCTATACATGTGAGTGAAGTACCAAATCAAGCTGAGATTTCTCTTCCAGCTTAAAATTTTACATTGTGGCACTTTGATTTTTTGTTTGTTCATTTTCATCATTTTAATTTTGTAACTTTGGGGGGTCATATAACACTGTTACACTCCCCAGGCTCATCACATTAGTAAACTCCCTTTATAATACTTAAGCTAAAGGTCAATAGGGTCAAGCCCACTAGAAAGCCCTAGTACATTTCATACAATGCTGCCTAAATCGGATTAAGAACCTAAGTAACCATTGCTTATTAGGAAGGCATTCCCCATGGTATTAAGAGAAGATTTCTAATACCTAGCTTGGTCAAACTAGCTTAGTCGGACTGCTTGATTTTTACACCTAAACAAGTGATTATGACAAAAGATTGCATTGAATTAAATGTTGGATACTAAGCCAATGCGCTGAATAGTATGCTACCAATCACAATCAAAGCAGACAAACATGGATGCAAAAAAGATAAGGGCAATGCTAATGGACAAGAAACACCTGTTTGTGTTGATGGTCGCGCTTGATTTGAAGGTTCCATGAAGATCCAAATCCTATCAATAGCAACACGCTCCTGTACACACTAGGAAACAAAAACAATACCTCTAGGAGGCACATCAGTGGGAAAAGAGAACTTCGCTAATCTCTCAACTCTAAAACAGAAACACTCCTATCGTACTAATCTTACCTACCCTCCATCACTCAAGTGATGAGGATCAAAGGTGTTTTATGGCATAGGTTTCTGTTTCACTGTACCAGATGTGACATGTGTAGGTCTGAGTCAATGTTTTGACTTTTATTGTGCATGCTCGTTTGCTAATTGCTCTTGCCCTTTTTTTTTTTTTTTTTGAGTATAAAGCTTTATATGTACATTCCCTAAGATTGGAGATTGAGAGGTCAGGGAAAAAGGTTGAGAGGGAAACAAATGAATGATGACTATCAGCAAACACTCCCCCCTTCCTTGGGTAGATCATACCGTTTGAAATGAGCTTGTCACCCTTTGAAACCAATTGTTCCAGTTGGTAATAGGTGAGGATTTTTGCCAGTAGTTTTCTATTACCCTAGGTGCCTTGTCAAGCTGCAAGGGTGGTAAGGTACTCTCCCAGGATTTTATTTGCAACGTTGTTGTAGGTGGTGAACTTACCCCGGAAGGTGCAAACTCTTTCGTGCTTGGATGGATATGTACGGTGGTAGGTGGAGGTTGTGTCGAAGCTTCTATTTGCATATAGGAACTACATGAAGAGCAAGAAGCTTCATTTGATTTCCCTGTTCCTGAGCTAGGTGGAACAAATCGTTCTTTCTTTGGTACCCAAACTAGCTCTAGAACGGGTGTGTAACATTCCATGATTTTTTCCTTTCCGCGATTTTCAATTTGTTTTGGAGCCACAGGATTGGGTTTACATGGGCCAAGTGACAGGTAAGAGTACACTTTACGTTTGGGCACCCAGATTTGATCATTTCCTTCATAGTATCCTTGGGCTTCCAATAGTCGTTTAGGGATCCATCGCAACATTTTCTTACTTTTCTTGGAGCGAGTGGTACGTTTCTTACAAGGCTTCTGTTTTTTAGCACTAGCTATGGTCACTAAAGAAGCTTTAGGGACCCACTTGTATGTTTTCTTCGTTACATTAGGATGAGTCTTGTCGGAAGCGATATGCATTGCTTGTAGCATATTTAAGGGTATACGCATTTCATCCCCCTCAGGTGTTACCCAGGTCGTCCCCCTATTTCCCCAAGTGTCTATGGTTGATGCTAGGTGGACCCAATCCACATTGTCTGATTCCGTCATACCCGGTAACACATCCATGTAAGGAGAATCTTGGCCAATGTCTGTATCCTTCTTACAAGTGTAACAATATTGTAGTGGGGCCGAGTGAACTGTGGTGTCAGAGCGATGATCAATAATGGTTTTACTCCCTAAAGGGTGTACCTTACCAGTCACCAAATCCACTCTAAGGACAGAGTCTTGGAATTGCAAATAGACATGATTTTTAGACCAATCGTGAACCATTTGTGCTTCCCTCATGAATGGTCGTCCTAAAATCATTTCATATGACATAAGGTGTTTAGAGAAATCCATTACAATGAACGTATGTCGCACCTTGTATCCTAGAACTTTGATCTTACGATCCTTGAGCATCCCCATAGGTTTGGCTATGGTACCATTTGCCATCTTTACCACAATGTTAGTAACACTGAGGCGGGGTTTTCCCATGGATTCCCAACAATCTTTTGTAACGATGCTAACTCCCGCACCACCATCAAGAATTCCCCTTATAGTTAATCCCTTGGTAGTGATGGGTAGGGTCGCATTAGACTCGTCGCCTTCAAAATACTGCCCTAATTCGTTAATGGGTACCTCGATCACAGACTCGTGTCCATCTAAGTCAAGTGATTGCACATGATTTTCCTCATCAATCATAATCGAGTCAGGCCTATTTGGTTGCGCAAACTGCGGTAATCCCGTTCGTAGCTCTCCGTTAAGGAATGCTCGAAGTGCAAGGAATAACTCAGGATCTCCATACAGCTTTGCTATGATCGTGGTTCGGACCTCAGAAGACATGAAGTCCACTAGTTTGGAAACATTCATTGGCGTTTTGCAGGGTGTAGGCCCTTGACTAGGAACTGGTGAGGATGGAATCTCATATTCCTCAATGGGATCAGGTATTCCTTCGTTAAACATCCTTTCCAATAAGAAGGGTGTATGCTCACTTTCTGATGTCCTGTCCTCACTCCCTTCTTGGATGATACTAGATATGGCTAACGGTCTATGGTTCATGTGGGGTGGATGAACTTGCGTGGGAAACACTGTGTCATGAATTTTTACATGCATGGGTTCTGGTTCTAGTTTCCTTTGAGTCTCCTCCACTAAACCTCTTAGATGTTTCACCTGCTTAATCTCATCTACTGGGTTTGGGTACGTCCCAATCTTCTTTTTACAATTCTTCCCTTTTTGCCCCTGCGGTTTATCTTGGGGGTCTTGGATTGGATTTGGAAACACTTGTGGTGTTTTCAGAGGCTCTTTATGGTTTTCTCTCATTCGGTTTTCATTTGGTTCCATGTTACGGTTTTCTTTGTCGGTCTTTCCCTTTGTGGTATTGGTTCTAGTCTCCATTGTCTCGACTGAATCTGAATCATCCTCGAGGTCATTCATATACACGGGGTCATCTCTTGTTCCTATGTTTGTTTTGGAACTTGGCTTTGAATTTTCCGTATTCTGCGACTTCTTCCTTCGTGTCTTCCTTTTCTTTGCTTGGATAATTGACGCGGTATCTCTCTCTTCGAGGATATGTCCTGGCCCTTGAAGCATGGACCGTGTAATCGCGTAAGCGGGTGCGACGGGTGGTATTGGCGATGTCACACTAGCAATTTCGACCAAATTTAGGGGTGTGATTTTAGGCGCATTTGGGTTATAGGGGCATTGGGCAATCAAGTGATCTATGCCACAACGATTACATGTGAGTATTGGCATTGCAGACGTGCTCCCTTGATTCACTTGCATCTGTGCAGCATTCTTTTGCAGCCTAATAGGGCACTCCGCTACTCGATGTGGTCCACCACACTCGTAGCATTGAAGAGGTGGCCTCCTAGCCTGGGTGTTGATATTTTGACCTCTGGATGCGAGAGCAGCAGCTTGATAAACCGGCTTGACTTGTCCCCAACAATCTTCCATGTAGTATATAGGACACTCTTCCAATGTATCAAGTCCGTAGGCAATACTAGTGTCTATTTCCTCCTCACAACCATCTGCATAAGCATTAGATGGCTCGCAACCCACTTGGTTCATAGGGGCGACTCTTGGATGCGGGGGCTGCGGTCCTAGCACAGGAGGTGGTAACGGTGTAGCTTGTACAACATTTTGAGATCTAGGGACCATGTGTTGCGGTAGTTGCTCAACAGGTGGAGCAGGCATCAATACAGGAGCTCGAGGCGCATCCGTGTAGGCTACAGGTGGTCTATTTGCCATCATACGTTTGATCATTAAACAATCCTTAGCTTGGTGACCATACCTACCACATGCGTTGCAAGTTCCATTAAATTTTACTCTAAACGTAGGGCACTCACTAGTGCTATGTGGACCTAAGCAAATGGAACACCATTGTTGCTCCCTTCTTGGATACATGTGACTATTTTGAGGGGGTCGATTATCCTTAAGAGACTCTTGGATTGCCTTGGTGAGGTCTGTCAAGAATGTCTCAAATACCTTTGGCTCATTGGCAATGGGCTTTGCAGTCATGGGTTCATACTCAATGGCTTGTGAGCTAGTGGATCTCGTGTCAGTAGACACCCTCATGCCTGCTATCATCAAGTTGTCCTCTAATTGGATTGCATTGGCAGTGACATCTTCCCAGGTTGTGATACCTCTAATCACTAGTCCATTATAGATTCCTTCATTCCTCAACCCTCGAATGAATCGATCAAGCAGTTGGTTATTGTTGAAGCGCTCATTTACAGGGCAACGAGAGTTTAAGTGCTTTAGACGACTAATGAAGTCCCTTACTGACTCTCCTTCCTTACGTTCGGCCTTCTGTAGCTGAGATGCTACACCCCAAAGCACACCTTCTCGTATGTACTCTTTTAGAAACAACCTTCGAAGGGTAGGGTAGATTGTTTTCTCGTCCACCCTTAGGGTCCTATACCAATCTCCAGCCTTCCCACTTAATGTCAAGCTTAAGGCATTGCACTTATGTAGTTCGTTGCGTTCCCCTAAGGAATCACATACTTGTTCAAACACTTCAATGTGTTTCCCAGCATCTTCGTCCCCATTGAATTTTTGCGTGAGTTTGGCAATTTGTACTGCCTTACTTCTAGGCTCTCTATCAGAAGCATGACGCATATTTTCCGCGATAGATCGACCTATGGTTTGAGCAAACGCTACCAAGTCACCTATGTGAGGAGGCAGGGCCGGTGGAGGTACTCTTGGAATCATATGTGGGAGAGGAACGGGTACCGGTCTTGGCATATGTGTGGATGATGCAGGATATGGAACATAACCGGGCATAGGTCCACTTGGATAAGGGCTAGGGAGCGGCACTCGAGGAGCATAAGCAAGTGGTACTATTGGAGGTGTGGGGACCATGTGTGCATAAGGGGCTAGAGGCACATATGGTCGAGGCCCCATATTAGGTACTACGACACTAGGTAGTGGCACTGCGCTAACCGTAGATGTCATAGGTACATTCTCTGTCAGGCTTATCCCTGGAGTGAGCACTGTGTTTTCCTTAATAGAGGGTTGAGCCAAGTTAGGGAAGCTAAAGTTTTCGCTCGGAGGCTCAGATTGCATAGAGACCCCAGGTGAAATGACGTAAGATGGGTCCATGGGGCTCATTAGAGGAGTCTCCATTTGAGATAGAGTAGGCTGTTGAGCCTTGCTCGTATCCAGAAATCTCATGGGGCCAGTTGAGAGTATATTTACCCCTCGGTTTTGCCTTTCTGATTGAATAATGCCATGGATAACATTACAGATCATTTTTTGTTGATCTTCGATGCTCGTGGCACTAGAGGTGGATTGTACAATCTCTATCCATCCTACATGGTAGGCGTGGCCAGAGTGTAGATCCGTCAACACCTCAGTGTGGAGGTCGTATGTCCAATGATCATTAATGAACAATCCTTCTAGAGTCGACGTGTTAACGGTTTCTTGTGAGGTAGAAGCAATGTTGCTCCCCGTGGTTTTACTTGTCACCAACGGTACTCTAGAGGGAACTTCTGAAGGAGGCAGCTCAACAGGGCCTTCTTGGTAAGAAGTTGGTAGGATATCCACATGGACACTCTTTGGGGGTGTGGGGTCCACGTGCGATGTGAAAGGAGATTCCACTTCCCCACCCCCTTCGTGTGCTTCATTTGCATCAGGTTCCGAGCGAGTAGCTCTACCTAATGTTTCCATGAAACGGCTAAACATACTAGTACTAGGCTGTGGAGCTTCGGGAGGTGCATGGCCTTCTCTCTCAGTGTTTTGGTTAGGGTATGCTTCCATGATTTCTGAGTCGGAGGAGGAATCACTAGCGGCTATTTTAGGGTCTTGGGTGGTGCTACCTTGTGTCCCCGCTGAGGGTCTAGAGCTTATCGTGGATGGGTAATGGGTGTCCGTATGAACAGAGGCACCCTCAATATGCTCGTGTTCTAGCACCCGCCCAGAGCGTAAGTGCATGTGCTTTTGATACCCTAAGGTGTCAAAAAGCTGCTCTAGGAGGCCTTGTGACTAGTTTTTAGCGTGTCTTTTGTTTGTTTTTTTGCTAGATTTTTTTGAGCGTGTCGTGGAATGGGCCGTGTGATAGCTCAAAACGAGCGTATCGGTCAGAGGGTCGTGCCGTGCTTTACAGCCCTCCGTTTGGTCACTCTATGCCCTCGGAATCCCTAAAACTGTCAATTTCCAGTAGGGAACTAGGCCCAAACTAGAAAGTCTAAGGGTGCAAGTGGGAAGAGAAAGGAGGAGAGTGGAGGACTTGTCCCACATGCTCTCATTCTCTCTTGAGGGAGTAGGGTATATATATAAGAGTGAGTCTAGTATATATCATAAGACTGAGGACTGAGGACTGAGGCCTGGGCTTGGGCTTGGGCTTGGGAAACCGATCCCGATCTACCTTTTATACAAACCAACCCGTACGTTTTAAGAGACACGCTTTTTATTTTCGAAAAAATTTCGCCGCCCGCTCGCTCGCGTTTTTAATTTCCGATTTTTTTTCAAATAAAAATATTTTATTTTTTTTTTCAAAAACTTTTTTTTTCCTCAAAACTTTTTTTTTTCAATTTTTTATTTTAAATTATTTTTCTTTTGTTGATGCAGAAAATACAGAAATTGAAAAAAACGCAGAAAAACGCAGAGAACGCAGAAAAAACGCAAAAATTGCAGAAAATGCAGAAAAAACGCAGAAATTGCAGAAAAAGCACAGAAATTGCTGAAAATGCAGAAACTGCAGGAAAAACGCAGAAAATGCAGAAAAAACGCAGAAATTGCAGAACTTGACAGAAATTGAAAACGCCGAACTTGAAAATGCAGAAATTGCGGAAATTGAAAAACGCAGACAATAGCAGAAATTGGAACTTGACAGCAATTGCAGAAAACGCAAAAAACAGAAATCTCCACACACTCCTTCCCTGCCTTTCCTATGATAGAAATTGCACCACAAGGAAGCGTAAAGTGCTAACCGAGCTTAGTGTAAGGCATATCCCCGGCAGCGGCGCCAAAAATGTGCGCTCCTTGCCGCACTGTCGAAGCAAGGGACTTGCCAATACACCGTATGCGAGCCACAAACGGCTCCAAGCACACAACAAGCCTAAACTAGCAAGCTCAAGAAAACAAAGGGTGTGTCACTCACCGCTCTACGCTCGCCTTCGTGGTGGATTCCTCGCCGCGATGAAGAAGAAGCTGCAGTCGTGCCGCGCTCAACCGCTTCGCCGCCGTCGTGCCTTCGTAATGCTCGATCGCACACACACTCTCCCTCTCTCTCTCTCTCACACACGCACACACAAGGAGGTGAAGAAGAAGAAGAAGATGGAGATGGAGCAAGAGCACTCTTCAATTGCACAAATGAGAGAATGAGTAAAAATTAGGTTTAGTTGGCTTTTATAGGAGCTCACCCCATTCACACTTGGGCGCCCATGCTTAACCAACTAATCCCTTGAATGTCCAAGTTAAAGTGCGCCTCTCATCGACGATCACTCTACCTTTCCCTATTGGTCCGACAAGCCCGGTACCTGACTCTACCAAATACATAATACACGTCCGTCGTAGGTGATGGGTGTCCGTGTGCCGTGAGGGTTAACAGTGCACCCTATGAGAGCAAGACTTTTTGGAGAAAGGAAGGTGCCACTAATTTTGCAGGGGATACAGTGTTTGAAGGATAGGTTGAAGTTCTAGGAGGTCATCCTCTTGGGTATGAAGAGGTTGTTTTGGAGCCAGCTTTAGAGGATTTGCTAGATACGGGTTTGCAAGGAGTACAAACAGAATTGGATATGCAGCAAGTGGAGGCAAATGCCAGGTTATTGCTACTTTATGTTGTAATGTGGACACATGTAGTGTTGAAGGTTGCTTTACAGGTATCTTTGTATTGGTTGCAAGGTTTTTCGAAGTGGGGATATGTTGTGGGGTTCTCTGAAGGAGATGGTTGGATTATTGGATGTGATACAAAGGGTGATAAATATGCTTGTAATATACATGAGGACTTGTGGATACAGGGTGGCAAAGACCTTCACTATAGAGAGCGGCAGAAGCGACTTGTTTTTGGATTTAAAGGTGACTGCAAAGGCTTGAATATGCATGCTAAAGAGGTGCATGGACACGGGCAATGTTTTATTTTTGATCCAGGTGAAGTTTACATCATGTGTAGGGGAGCCTATGGCATCCCATTTGACCTAGGAGGGTGGTGCAAGGATGATACATCTCTCTATCTCTTTTTGCTTATGTACATGCTACATATCACTTCTATTATATAGTTTTATCTTATCTAAACACTTCTATGGTTGAGCATAAATGTTCAACTCGGGGGTGGGCAATGATGGTGCAGCCAAACCCTATTGACCTAGGGATATGCAAGAAGTAGGTGCATGAAGCTTTATTGGAGGATATCAGATTGCTTGTGCGACTACCAAATGCAAGGGACAACAGGTGCTATCAAGATGTGTATGCCAAGTGTGGCTCTTAATTGGTCAAATACATTTCAAAAACTTTTCCAAGTAGTGTCAATCAATGGTTGACAGTGCCAAGCATTGGTGGATCTTATCCTCAAATGGTGCTCTAATGTATGGAGGATGCTTCTTGTCTAGGTGCTAAAGCCTAATACCTAGCAAGTCTCCGATTGAGCAGTATGACAAGCAACTATGGTTTCCAAATGGATAGTCAACTCTATTTGTGATCCTTAGCTAAGCAAGGGGATAGTCATTTCATGAAGGCAGGCAACAAAGGAGGAACGGAACTTCATATGGACGATCGGCTATGCAACTGCTATATCTGCAATGGCACCATTCTTCATGCAAATGCTCGGTTTTTTATTATGTTCTTCAAGATTTACTTTTAAAAAACCCTTCCTTAGCTCCACTTCACACGTCCCACACTGCCGATCACTAAAAAAGCTTATTCTCTTCTACTTTTTTCACTTGCATACACATGGCATGGCTTCGATCCCCAAGTTCGACCATAAAAAAAACCCATGCTTAGCTCCTTGTCTCCTTGGATGTCGATCACCTTCAAACCAAAGGACTCCCACCAAAACCTCCACCCGTCTCTTAGCGCAGTAGCTCCCCTCCTTTTGAATTGAGAAATTTTTCAAAGCAGAGCCAGGCCCCTTGCTTTTGAAGGTTCAATGGTGTTGTATAAAATTCAAAGGGGAGGAGGATATTTTCGATGGGATCAATCTTGCAAGCAGTGGTCCATTGCGCACACGCTGTGGAAGTTGATGTGTAGGTAGCTGACGCGAACTAGTGAAGAGGGACAGAGCAATATCTAGGGGAATCAAGAGAGTAAAGAGAGAGAGAGGGGGGAGTATGTTTGTACGATTACAGAAAGAATCTTAAATAGTAGAGTATGTAGTTGTGTGTTTATTCCATTTGAAGAAAATCTCAAGTCATGGGAACTAGCAGCAAAGGCGAAAAGAAGAAAGAGGAAGGATTTGGGGGGAAGGGGAGGGGGTTGTGTGTGAGGGGATCCACGGTGGTGGGTGGCTAAGATGCTTCGGATTCTATAGTTGATATCTCAAAGGTTGTACACAAGTGGCAGGGAGAGTTCCGAAGTCGCGTATGAGGTCTACATTGGACCTAGGAAAGCAGAAAGAGTTGTGTCTTGTCCAAGGAGAACGCAGGGTAGGCGGAAGCTGAGCACAAAGAAAAAAGATTTAGGGCAGCCAGGTGATGCAAACGTGGAGGGGTATATTCTGGAGATTATATTCAATAAGGGATTTAATTTTCTTGTGCAAGATCACTTAGAATCAGTTTTAGAATGTATTTTTTAAGTTATCTACCCCTTGCCCACTCTAAGGCTGCCTTAGAACTCTCTAGAAGTTCGGGATGCTCTAGAACTCTCTAGAAATCTTGGTGTTAGGATTCTATGCTTTTTAGAATTTGCTGGAAACTACAGATGTTGCCTCAGAACGTGTTGTTTTAGGTTTTGTACAGAATCTTCATCGTATCCTTCTCTCCCTCTTCCCATCCATGTCCAACCCTCCTACAACCAGATCTGAGTGTGAACGCATAGGGTACACATACGAAGAATCCCCCATCCGCAATTTGAACACTGAAAGCTGTCTCTAGGCCAACGACCCTTCTAAGGATATTTTCTTGATGTATCATGGGTTTGCTCAATTGAACGCTACCCCTCCTAACGCAAGCTATATCTACCTCACCAAGCTTGGACAAGGGGCAAAACCGTCCCATGGTGACTTGCTTCAACAGCTTGAATCTTGAATCTTGAATTGTATGCTTGTATTGGTGGATTCTGTGTTGTTGGTGGGCAATAGGCTTGCAGTGGTGGATTCTGTGTTTTTGGGTTGTATGCTTACAGTGGTGGATTCTATGTTTCTCAAAATGTGGTTTGTATTGGTGGATTCTGTGTTGTTGGTGGGCAATAGGCTTGCAGTGGTGGATTCTGTGTTTTTGGGTTGTATGCTTACAGTGGTGGATTCTATGTTTCTCAAAATGTGGTTTGTTGTGCCAAATTTCCTAGCATAAACAGGTCTGGCTTTGAAGGATTTGCATCTTCCCTTGAGGAAAGGATGTGATATTTGTGGTGTGGAGTACAAGCTTTCAATTTCTTCTTGCTTTGCCAGCAGAATGTCCCCAAATTGAGAGCACTTTTGGTCGATGGAGATTGAGTCTTGCATGTTGAGAGTGCACCCAAAGTAGAAGAGAACAAATCAGATGCATGAAGATGAAGGGAAAAAAGAGACAACACCAAACCTTCAAAAGAGAGTAAGTGGGATTTAGCTAACGAGCAAAGCAAGTGTGTGAGATACACTTTGTTAACTACAAATCTGCTCAAACAAAGTGCCATGATATCTTTCAGAATTTTGGTAAAATCTACCATGTCCAATAGAGTAGCAAAATCACCAAAGTTTGGAATCTCTCCATCAAAGTAATCAACAAAACAATGCATAATAAACTTCATAATCATTATCAAGAGTTCTTAAATCAATAGCTGACTCAAATTGAGCAAGGTCTACATTGACGTCCACAGCTAGTGCTCCCTCTATGTTCCCTCCATCTTCATGCATATCATTTCTCTCTACTACTTCCGATGCACTCTCAGCATGCAAGGCTCGATCTCCATCAATCAAAATTTCCCTTCATTTGCAGATATTTTTCTTGCGAAACAAGACGAAATTGAAAGCCTTGTACTCTAGACCATGAACGTCACATCCTTTTCTCAAGGCAAGAGGCAAATCATTCAGTAATTTGTAACAATAGGTCTAGCACATAAAGGCTTTCGGCCACTCACCCTCAATCGTGGCTTAACTTGCCCTCTCCAACACATGAAGCTAGTCGCTCACAGAATTCACCTCCGTCCACATTTGTCTATGCTTCGTGTTAAAAGATATCCTGCAGAGTGGCTGGCTAGGAAAACTAGGCCCCGATATCTCTGATTTCTCCTCTGGTCCCAGCTTCCAAGAACGAGTCACCACATCACTCCAGCTCCTGTAAAACGAGGTAGTTGACTGCTCGGCTTCCCTTGTGTGCTCATCACATCATATGTCCTAGAATATGTAGGCTTGGTTTGGAGGATTTTCCTCTTCTCTGTAGGAAAGAATGTGACATTTTTTGTGTGGAGTACAAGGTTTTTAATTTCTTCTTGCTTTGCAAGTAGAATGTCCGCAAACTAAGGGAACTTGAGTCAATGGAGATTGAGCCTTGTATGTTGAGAGTGCACCCGAAGCAGAAGAGAGTAATCAGATGCATAAATATGAATGGAACGAAGAGGGAGTACCAGTTGTGGACGTCAATGTAGAACTTCTTGCTCCATTGGAGTCAATTATTGATTTAGGAACTCTTGATAATGATTCCGAAGAACTTAGGGTTGGGAGTGTTATGCATGACTATTTTGGTGATTACTTGGGAGGAGAGTAGACCTTTAGTGACTTGGTTGGAGAGGTTTCAACAACTCGGCTCTTATAGTAAGGTCCAAACCACTCTTCAGGGAATTTTTTTTTTACAAACATCACTTTATTTAGGGTAGATTCAAATAGCCAAATTTTGCTCACACATAGGCCTACTGGCTGGATGTTTAACTTATTCAGTGAATCAAGAAACTCCTCCCAATCTCCGACACCCAACCTCAGAACTCAATATTGAAACCTCTCTCAACCTCTAAAAGGTAACAGAAGGGTCGAACTCACATGAAGTGGGTATTCTGCACTATAGGATGGTTCCCCTAACCAACCCACCATACAAGCGGTCTTGTCGTGGAAGCACTCATGCACTACAAAAAATTCCCACAGAACACGGCCCACCCAGCCTTAATACCCTCGGAAACTTTTCTAGCTTATGAAAATTACAAAACATACGATAGAAAAAGTATTGTCCATGTAGAGTAGGTTCTTAAACATCATTTTTTTTCCAATAGAAGCCTCAACAGATGTAATGTCCTCGTTTCTAGGCTAATTTTGGAGACTTTCTATTTTTTCCTTTCTCTTTCTCTTATGATAGACTAAAACTCTCTGTAAAGCAGTGATGCCCTCTTGAATAAAAGTGATTGAAAGAGAAACCAAATCCCCAAACTCAAGGGAATACCGAGCTTGGTTACATGAGCTATACTTTAGGTATTCAACAATACCTTTCTTTGTCGCGACCAAACCGTCGTATAAGCGAAGGTCCCGCTTCAAACAAAGTTCTTCACTGGTATATACATCCGAGACCTTGTAGCCAAGTGGAAACAACGAGCAAAACAAATGTACAAACTCATCCCACTCAAACTTGAAAGTCAAAACGTAAAATTCATAGATCCTGACCCGTAGCATTAAAGGAGACAGCACCGAACCTCCAGAAGAGAGTAAGTCGGTTTCAACTAACGATGCTGCAGCCAATGTTGGTCCAAGCTGGGAAGTAGTCTATGCCAAATGAGGGTTGCAGGTTAGTGCAGTGTAGAAGGCTAGAGCAGGTATGGGGTCCTTGGGCAGATTGGTGGCAGTGGGATGTCTGTCTAAAGCGGTTTTCTAGACCAAAAAATCTTGAGGATGGTCCAGTTAGGATCATATGCCAAAGTTTCCGAAGTGCTATATCAATGCTCTAGAATGTGGAGTTCGAGGTGCTCTAAAAGCCGGTCCAGACGGCTTGTCAAAAGGAACCCTGGTGTGCCAAATATCAAAGGATAAAGTTAGGAGGTGTTGCAGATCCCCGACGAACAGGGCAGTTAGGGACATGTGGCCAGACTGGATGTCAGTGTATAGACGCGTAGTGCCTGAAATATAGAGCACATTTGTCTTTTAGGATTGAGGATTGAAGCTATGGATTGCAAGTTATGGCTAGTTGAAATTTTATCGTGGGCCAGGTTGGTGCCCACTTGACCGCATGGAGACTCGTTGTAACAAACTATTGACGTGTGAAACACTAATTTTGCTAAAACCCTAATCCTAAAATCAAACCCTAACTCTAAAAGAAAAAACCCTAATTTTGTTGAAACCTTAACCCTGAACTTAGAAACCCTAATTCTATCCAAAACCCTAACCCTAACCTTGATTTGTTGCCGTGGGGCAAGCTGACACGTGGCCTGCTGTACTGACACCAGCACGATTTACGAAAAGCTGGCAGCTTTTTGGCTTTGCTTTTGGACCAAAAGCTTTTGAGTTTTAAAGGATTTTTATTGTAACTTCTTTTCAAGCCAAGGGCCTTTAAATATTAGGCTAGGACTCCTTCTCTGGCATGCTTCCTGGAGAAGGTGCAGAGTCTCGGTACCGGCTTGTATTATATTGATGCAATGAAGGCTTAATGCTTCTTACAAGATGAATCCTGGCTAAACCAGGTGCTAATCAAGGAAAGTGATAATGACCTGCTTAATACTACCTTCTGCTTCTTCTCGTTATGGCTTAGGAACTTCCTCTTCCACTGGCCATCTGATTTGCTGGGTTAAGGCTCAGCTAATGGTTTAGGATTAGGCTCAGAGATTAGGCTTGGCTAATGAATTGAGATTAGGCATCGGCTCAGTTCCATGCTCCTACAGGCTTCGATTCCTTACATTCTTTAATCTGAGACAAGATTTTTCTCAAGATTCGACCTTCATCTTCCTAGCTTGCATGCCTTGCCGAGAACTCGCTCGAGAGATGAGAAATCAAGCTGATATATAGAGCTTAAGAATGGCTTAAGGCTTTTTAATGAGGCTTAGGAGATTTGGGTTTTGGGTTCTTGAAATCTTAAGAGTTTAGAGCTTATGCCGAGGATTAGATTAACACTAGAATGGTAACAGGACACTTTTATGTCCTTGGACACTTTTGTGTCCTGTTAAGTGACCATTTTGCTTGAATTATTTGAAGAGTATGAAAATGAATTTCTAGGTGCTATACATCCACAAAGTTGCCTTATGAGCACTTTATCATTTCCCCCAAGGTTCCACTTAATAAGAGATCCATTATCCCTTTGACATGCTCCATGGCTCCTTTTGGATCCAGAGTCCCAAAGGGAACTAAGAAAACATGTATATAGTATCTGTATTGAGCATTACTATAGAAACTTTGATGATAGGTCCGCAGAATGGCAAAAATGCAACTTTTTTGTACCTATTTTTTTGCCCAAAAAAACATTAGTGAGGTAAAAGCAACCATATGTTTTGATCAGCAACCCATTGAAGTTAACGGGGCATTTTATCTCATGTCCCATAAAAATCCCCACTCTTATTTATATGCAATCAACCGTAAGAAATTGTTGTTTTGGGAAAAATGCACTGGTCCATCAACTTTGGAGGCTTGTAGTGACGAAGGGATGAGAAAACTTACAAGTTTCTCATTTTTTCCATATGTAGTAGTTCTTGAACTATAGGCTCATGAAAGTATTTTTCAAAATGAGTGGATCTACTATGTTTTTGGATTTTTTTTCCAAAACCCTGAAAGGACACTTTTATGTCCTGTTAGGTTACCATTCTAGTGTTAAGGGCATCGAGCTTATAGGGCTTAATTCGGCTTAAGAACTTAGGATTAGAGGATTATGACCCGCTTATGAGGAGCTTCCGAGCTTAAGGAGCTTCAAGATATGTAGCGGAGGTTAGGAGGATTAGCATTGGCTTGAAGGTATGAGGAGGATTAGCAATAATGGGCTCATGAGGAGGAGAAGGAATCGAGCTTATGCTTATGATGAGGAGAAGGCCCGAGAACTTCCGGAGCTTGGCCTCCAAAAGCTTCTTCAAGAATGATGGAGAGCTTCCGGGATTCCCAGCTTAAGGAGTCTATGACGAGGAGAAAAGAGCCCCCCAAGATGCTTCTCTGAAGGAAACCGTTGTTTTTCTTTATATAGTTGCATGGGCCTCTATTTTTAGCCAAAAAGAACCCACCTACCCATTAGCGACATCGCTAATGGGTACCTTCCCTATGACGTGGCGGGGCCAGATTTGAACATCCCGAATGCTCGCGGCAGTCGCTCCAAATACGATCGCAAGGGCCTTCTGAGTCTTTCCCGTTTCTACGGCGAGCTCATCCGAGCATCAGCATGGCCTGCGCGTTCTCCCTTTCTCCTTGCTGTGCTGCCGCCCCGAGCTGCACGCCATGCCTCCTTTTTTTCTAGTTGGCTTCACACTCAATTAAAACCCTTATTGTTTGGGTGGCCGCCCCATGGGCGGGCATTGCTTAAGGTGGGCGGCCTTTGGGTTTATTGCCCTTGGGCCTTTGGGCTGCCGGCCTTCTTCATAGGGGCACCACATTATTTGCATGGTACCTTGCAGTGAGACCTTATAAAAGAATTTATGCTTTCCTAAGCCACCACAGTTGGCGTAAACATCGATTAAAGCATTGCTATCATCAACATCTTTCTTCAGCCGCCCTCGACTGACATCATCATTGACATTTTTGTTACCTAGTTTAGTGTTGCAGACCTTGCAACAACTGTGTCGGCATTCCCTGCAATCATTGCATTCCAAAAGATGAAATTTCGAACATGATACTCCTCAAGCACTTACTGCACCTGCATCGGCCCACATTTGGCATACACATCGGCACCGCACTGCATTAAGCCAGATAAATGTGATTGAATAGGGCGACCAGGGCAGTTCGAACCCGGCCCCAATGATACTTTAATGGCCAATAACTTGGCAACCGTAAACCCGATCTCTGATTTGAAAAGACCGACATGCTCCAAAAATTGATCACTTCAGCCTGATGCATTCATTCCAGTTTTGTCCCCTCAGCTGCAGTTGCCGAATCCGGTACGGATTTGCTACTGAATCAACTTAAAACTATCATAACTTCTTACCCGTAGCTCCGATTGACGAGCCGTAAAGATAGGCATGTAGAGATTTTTGAGTACTTCACCTTGGATTAATAAAATCCCAGCTATGCTCACTTCAAGAATACTCAGTGTTTAGCATTACCAAGACATCTTCTGACCCTTAGAGTCGCATCTGGCACACTTTCAGCTTAAAAAAATTGGCTTGTTAGCAAGCCCTTATAACTGCTGATTAATCCTGTAAGCTTCAAATAAACCTGATTGGCTTTCCTTTGCTCATTTTCTTGTCATAGGAGCGGAGCGGCACGACACTGGGCTATAGCGAGGCAGTCTTTTTTTGTGTCGGGTGTGTTCCCCCATTCCCCCTCTCCATCTTTTGGTGCCTACACTAAGGAGTTGTCTGATGCTCCTAGATGAAGTCTAAGCGGTGATTTTGCTGATGCCAAAGGTGCAGCATTTGAAGAGCAGGTGCTGCTAGAGATGGCATGGTCCAGATTTCCCATTTTCACTAGGGTTGAAGATGTGGAAACTTGGCTCCAAGATTATGGGTTGTTCGTGTTGGAAAGCGGTCTATCGAGAAAAGAAGGTGCGGTATAGGTGCTCCCGCTCCTGGTTCATGGTAAAGCGAGGCTATGGTTCTATAGCCTATGTGATGAAGAAAAGGTAGATTGTGAAGCCCTGGATGCGGCTTTTTGAAGCAGATATTTAGCGGATGTGCAACTAGACGAGGTAAAGTGAAAGTTGCACGAATTGAAGCAAAGCTTGGAGGGTGATTTTCAAGCGTTCGAGTGGGAGTTTGAAGTCCTTCGGGGAAAATTGATCAAGGTAATTGTTGCGGAGAATTCCAGGAACGCAGCCTAGGGACCTTGGAACGCCAAAACGGCATTTCGGCCTGTCCAAAAATCCCGGAATGCCCTGGAACGGACAGATGATCCGGCAGGCAGCTTGTGACTGGAACAGGATGGTCGAAAAGGACCGGAACATCCGGAACCTCCCCAATGGCGAGAAACGGTCATTTTTTAACTTTAAAAAAACGGCTATTTTTTGGCAGCGAACGGCCAGCATGACCTTTTTAAGCCTTATATATTTCCCCCTCTTCACAAATGCTTCAAGTCAAGGTTGTGTGCTCTCTCTCCGTTGCTCTCAACTCTCAAGCCATAGGGCCTCAAGGCTCAAGCTCTCAACCTCTCTCTCTTGGGCTATCCCTCAAGGCTCAAGCTCTCTCTCTCTCTCTCGGTCTCAACTTTCAAGAGGTGAAGCCTCTCTCTCAAGCTCTCTGTCTCAAGCTCTCAGGGAATCAAGACTCTCTCTCTCAAGCCCTCTCTCTCTCTCTCTCTCTCTCTCTCTCTCTCTCTCTCTCTCAAACTCTCAAAGATCAAGCTCTCTCTCTTTCACGGATAATCCATGGCCTCTTCTTCTCGTACAACCCCCTCTGTTCATGTGGGCAACACTCAAAAGGCAAAGGAATGGTCGTGGTGGGATGAAGTGACCTCGGAGGGTACCTTGTCGGTGGCAGGAGGTTCTCGTGCATGGGCATGCAATCTATGCTCTTACACGCGGAAAGGGGGGAATGACAAAGTGAGAGCACTTTCTTTGAGTGTCGAGACATGAGGTGAGATTCTACACCAACGTAACCATCGAGAAGAGTAAGGAGCTAGAGGAAAAGAATCGGCAATTCAGCCATAAAGGCAAGCCCACACACAAAGGTATCGATCCAAAAACTCTCATTTTCCCTTCTTCCTCTCTACCCGGTTTAGGTGCCGGTGCATCTTCATCGGGTCCAATTCGTCGCCAAAGGACCCTTGCCACCTCTTGGGACCCAAAGAAGAAGGAAGAGGTGGATGCGGCCATGGACCGCCCGATTCTTCTATCACGACCATATCCCATTTGTCGCGACAAGGCATGTTTTATGATTTATCAATCTTCTCTCTCATTTCTTTCATTATCGTCGTTTTCGCCTTTTTAATACTAGCCTCTTCTATGTTTGATCAAAGTAGGTTGGAGTATTGGAAAGTCATGGTGCAACGGATAGGAGAGTATGGCACCGGCTATGTGACGCCATCTTCAAAGGCTCTCCGAACCACTTTGCTCGATCAAGAGATGGTGATCGTGGAACAAGCAACCCTCAATCTTCAGCATCTTTGGGCAAAACATGGCGTTTCCCTCATTGCGGACTGGTGAAGTGATACAAGGAAGAGATCTATCCATGGTCTCATCGCATACTCGAGTGGAGAGATGTACTTTGTGCACTCTCATGATGCCACCGAGAGTGGAAAGTCCGCCAATGTCCTCTTTGCAGAGTGGACAGTGGCCATAGAAATGATCGATGAGCAACACGTGGCGGCCTTTGTCACAGATGGGGAGGCATCAAACAGAGCAGCACCTATCCGCATACACATGGGGAGCTATTATAGAGGGCCACTATCCGCATGTGATAGTGTGCTCTTGCATGGCACACTGCTTGAACAACCTTCTAAAAGACATTAGTAAGCTAGACTGGATTGCTCCAGTCATTGCTGATGTAGTGAAGATTGTTACTTTCATCAACAATTACAACTTGGTTTGGAGTGAGTACCTCAAGAGGTCGGGTGACAAAGTGCTTCTAAAGTATTCAGACACCCGCTTTGCATTCAACTTTCTTCTTATACATAGACTGTCTGAATATCAAAATGCGGTCCGACAGGTATTCATCAGTGATGAGTTCACCACCTCCCCCTATGAAAAGACAGTCGCAATGATTTTGTTCAAGGATAAGGCAGAGGATATTGAGTTCTGGAAGGAGCTCCAGAGTCTAGATGCACAGGTAAAACTGGTGGTTCATTTGCTGCGAGTTCTGGATGGCATGGATCCTTGCATTGGCAAGATTTATGAGACAATGTACCGCATGATCGAGCAGCTTGCACAGCTTGAGCCCAAAGCATTAGGAGAAATATGGACCTTGCATGGGCCTTGTAAGGAATCCTAATTTTTAGGGATTAAGGCTAATGTTGTGTAGGGTTAAGGGGACAAGGGCATTCAAGAAGCTAGTTTTGAGTAGGCTTTTCTAGCCTTTTTTTTAGACACATGTAGGATGTGGACCTAGGAGGTCACCTTCTCTCTCTAGCTTTTTGAAAGTGAAGGGAGTAAAGAGGTGTGGCCACATCAGCAAAAACGTGGGTCACTAAGAGCCAAAATTTGACTTTTTTTCAAAAAAAATATATTTTTACTTCTTTTTTAGTTAAAACTTCCCCCCAACATATATGCATATCAAAAAATCATTTTTTGACCTTTTTAAAAACCTACAAGCACTAAAAGTCCAATTTTTTAAATAAAAAAGCCCCCCCCAAAAAAAAAACCTTTGTTCTCTCTTCCTCCTCCCTCCTTTCTCCCTCTCCTCTTCCTCCCTACTCCCTTCTCTCCTCCTCTTCCCCTCTCTCTCCCCCTCTCCCCCAATGCCCCCTTCTCACCTCCCATGTTCCTCCCTCTCCCTCCCTGTCCCCTTCTCTCCTTCTCCTCCCCTCTCTCTCCCTCTCCCCCACTGCCCCCTTCTCTCCTCCCATGTTCCTTCCTCTCCCTCCCCCCTGTCTCTTTTCATCTTTTGCTTCCTCACGCAACAACTGCCATGGTGCTCACGGACATTAGAAATCATATGCATACATGTTTTCTTGTCCGTGGCGTTTGCACCGAAGGCCACACTTAAGGGTGAGCAGAGGTCATCCCAAGAACGTCGTACCGTCGATGAGATGAATGTTGATGGTTCTTCAATATCTTGCCAATACCATCACATATTTGAATAAAACACCCCTTTGTGCAAGGTAACAATATACTTCTTTCTTTTGGTTGTGTTCTTCTTATCATAAACTTTGAAGTATAATGTGTTGCCTCTACTTGTTTTGTAGTGCTTGGCACAAAGGTTGCTTTTGTTCACAAATAGTGAAAAGCTGCAGGTTAGAGAGGCCAAGTGTCACCACTTTTCCTCTAAAACAGTTTTCTTTATTACATCTTGCAGGTAGGTGCTTCAAATCCATGATTATTAGAGGTGGGTAATCTCATCATAATGTATATTTTAGGATTGTTTATTCCCAGTTGGATGGAAATACTTGCACATTTGTACAACTTATACTTAACAAGTGTCTTTATTATACAGCTTGCAAATGTTGAATTCATACATGTTTTTGTTACAAGGTGACCTCTTAATATGCTAGTTGAGTGGTGTTGTTTGTAAGAATGGCTCAAGGAACTGGCATAATATGAAGCTTTTACGGTGGCACAAAGCTCTCCTCAACGGCAATGTGGCTCCCACTACACCAAAAATCATTATGCTAACATGGAGAGATCCCTAGTAGGACAATGCAACATCTTTTCATCAGCAGCAACACACCCTTTTCTAACATGAGGGCACTCCTACCAAAGATATTTTTATGTGACAGGTCACCCCATACCATGCCATATCATGGAATGGATGTAAGAACTATGACCGCACTACTCCTTGGAAGTTGTTCACAAATGTATGTTTATCAAAGTTAATAAGAAGAAATTTGGACTTTTTTGTTTGTTAATGTGAAAGAGCAGTCTAGGTCTACCATATTTTAGATTGTTTGATAAGTTAAATAAGATTTGTAGTCATTTAAAGTGTAAATTTGTTTTTGTTTGGTAAGATTGTACATGAGAAGACATGATAAAGTAGAAGAGATCTTGACGGAATAAACCTCGATACCACATCTCTCCTTAAACCCTTTGATTTCTATCGTTGTGGGAAGTTCAAGGGAAGTTTATTTTCAAATTTCTAGTAATAACTTTTTTTGAAAGAAATTTTGGTTATTTTAAAGTTTGTACAGAGTTTAGGAGTTTATTCTGATTATTTTCCTTCAGTTTCAAATTTTGACCGAGGGCACTCCTTGGAAGCCACTTTTGAAGGTGTTAGGGTGGGATTTTGGGAAAGTTTTGTATGTAGGAAATACAGTCCTTAACACAATAAAAAACATTGGTTCTTTGAGTATTTTCAGATTCCATGGTTTTAATGCTCGTTGGAGCCCGCAGATTAAGGAAAAAGTAAGAAATGTCTGTTTTACATTAGTTTTTGAGAGATTGTCGATTTGCACGTTGTTTTTTAGAGAATTCGAGCAAGGTATGTTTTTTTTTGCATCAAAGTCTACAAGTTCAAAAAAAAAAAAAAAAGTGACCACAAGGGCGCGCGAAATGGCCATCCGGGACTTTTGGATGGCCATTTTACGTGTCCTTGTGGCCACTCTTGTTGAGGGCCCTGGAAGCTTTTCCATGGCAAAAATTTACAAAATTATTGTGTATAAGTATGAGATAAGGCTGTAAATTAGATGTACAAAGAGCAAGAGCTCACCCAGAAGGGGCCTTTGAAGGTGTTAGAGCAAGATTTTGGAGAAGTATTGTATGTAGGAAATACAGTCCTTAACACAATAAAAAACATTAGTTTTTTGAGTATTTTCAGATTCCATGGTTTTAATGTTCGTTGGAGTCCGCAGATGAAGGAAAAAGTAAGAAATGTCTGCTTTACATTAGTTTTTAAGAGATTGTCAACTTGCACGTTGTTTTTTAGAGAATCCAAACAAGGTATGTTTTTTTTTGCATCAAAATCTACAAGTTCAACACTATAAAAAAAAAAAGTGGCCACAAGGGCGCGCGAAATGGCCATCCGGGACTTTTGGATGGCCATTTTGCGCGCCCTTGTGGCCACTCTTGTTGAGAGCCCTGGGAGTCTTTACATGAGAAAATTTTGTAACACTATTGTTATAAGTATGAGAAAAGGATGTAAGATAGATGTACATAGAGCAAGAGCTCCCCCCTTGGGGTCTTATAGTGACAAATATGAGTTTTTTTAATGCATGGCCATGAGATGGAGGTGTAGCGTTTGATGTAATCAGAGCCCCCCCCCCCCCCGGGTCCCTTTTTCTATGTGTTCAAAGGTCTGGAACATTCACTATGTAAAATTTTCCTATATCATGTGCGTTCACCAGAATGGATTAAAAGTACCCCTTATAGACCTTATCTACACATGTTTCTGTAACTTTACAAGAATACCAAATCCCTGATGTTGAACACGTGTGCTATGTTACATATACTTTAGTGAACTACCCAGGTCAAAGGCCTCACAAATCTTGTGCACTAAACATTCACACTAGAAATTGACCAAACAAGGAGCCAATTTTTACTTCCTTGTGTCCATCTCGTGTTCTTGGGAATGTTTTGGTTAAGCCATTTCTTTGGTATTTGAAACCACATGTGACCCCTATTGTTATAGTATCTAACCAAAGGTTTCTTGATTAGCAGTTTACATAGGCTCGATTGATACATATCTTCTATGTTAATAATGCATGTATCTATAATTTATGTTACACTTTCTCTATCCAAATGAGCTACATAGTAAAAAACAAATCCATAATTTAACAGTTAAGTTCACAAGGTAATAGCTATTGGTATCATCTTTAGCAATACCAAATAAATAGCTACCAGTAGCTCATGAATAGGGATATTTAAGAAGATTTGATACCAAAAACTTGTCACCACTACTCAAAAAGGTGGATCCTCAAAGGCTTTACAATATATGTATGATGAAACATGAGTCAATAATAAGTCACCCTTATACATAGACACCTTCATCTCAAGTTGTTATTTCTCTAAGTCAAGCTTGGCATAGGCATAGTATGGAAACAATAACATGTTGGAAAGCAAGAATTTAGCTTTCTCAACTTGTGAAACGTTGTTAATGATATATATTCAGCATCCCCAAATGAGGACATCTTGACAAAGGTTATGATCCACTTTAATAAGAATAACCATTAATGATTAAACTGAAATCAAAATATTGATTGAATTTCTGATTAAGACTTGAGACTTGAAATATCTTACAGGCAAATAAAAATATCCATAAAGTTCAATAATAATTCTCAAATCTGTATGAAACTCCAGTAATCTAAATTAAATACTCTCACTCAATGCGATGCCATTTAACAAAAAAACACATTTATATTGCATTTAAAGAAGAATCCAGCCTCATGAAAATAATTACAAACGGAGACAATGTTGTTATTATTAGACTTCTCTTACAAGTATTTGTCTTCCTCATCTAGAGATTCATATACACTTGAGTATTTGTGTGGCTATGACACTAGGGAAGATAGTAGTACTATATGGATGGCTTTTCTAAGAGCTCCTAGAGAGTACCTATTGGTTCAAGATTCTACAAAAATTCTATTATTCTTATCAAAATCCTTTAACATCGTAGTGAAAGGTTCCTCATGGAACAAAAATAGAGTGATTTCCATCTATGCACATGTTTGCTTGCTCATGTCCTCTGAAAAGAAGTTGACTCCGTAAGTAAACAACAGATTATGTGAGCACAAAGTTATAAAGTAGAAAATGATAATCTAATGACAACTATACAAAGAATAAATTATAAGAAAAATCTATGATGACTCTATATAGATAACACAACTTACTTGCATTGTGAGACCCAATCACATGCTACACAACTATATATGGCTCGCCAAATCCATCAACAAAATAGCACCACCCAGTGTTATGAGGTATGAAGCCTAAACATCAAAATCCATAAAGAGGTTTATTCTCTCCAACATGATAAACTTAAAGATGGAGATGATGTTAAATGTAAGCTACAAGGGTATCTTTATGTTGGAGATCAACCCTTGCAAATCCCACACACTATTCACACCTCCTATTGTTGTGGTCTTCAAGTCATGTGAGCTCATATTTTTTCCATCTTCGGGAGTAGAGGTTTCCATGTAGTGTGAGTGAATAGAATTAGAAGGAGTAGAATCTTGTTTCATGGTGTAATGGAGGTGAGAGAAGGAAGAGGAGCTAGCTTGGTGTGAAACTATGTGGTGGCCAAGGGGAAGAGATGGGGGAGGAGCTTGCTTGGTGCTACAATGGAGGTGGGAGAAATCTAGTAGAGAGATAGTGTTACACTATAGGGGGTGCATGTGGTTGTTGCAGCCATGGAGAGCTTAGAAAAGAGTTTGTAGAGAGAGAAAATCACTTTTTAGCTATAGAATAGGTTTGGAAAGACTTTGGAGGGTGGAAAATGATGTTTTGAACTTTTTTGAAAAAAATCAATTTTTTGTATTTTTTAGTGCACGTTTTTTACTTTTGGAGGTCAAAAAAACTTTTTTGACCATGAAATAAGTTTGGGGACCTTTTAAAGAGGAAAAATTTGAAATTTGAAATTTGAAATTTTTTAGTGTATTTTTAAATCCGGACCAAAAATTGGGGGAAAAAATGTCAAAGTGGTCCCCCCCCCCCCTTTCCCCTAGCCACCTCCCTTACCTTCTCACTAGGTAAGAGGCCATAAAGAGGTGTAAGGCTACCTTGTCCCCCTACTTTTTTGAAGGTATAGAGTGTGTCCACCACCCTCTTCCTATTGACTGGCCTCTAATTAACCTTAATCCCAAAGGGCCCTTAGAGGGTTCATATTTTTCCTAATGGTAGAGCGATATGAGGAGATCCATGCGTTTTGTAGCTCGAGGTGAAATTCATATTCCTCTCCTTTACACTGGGCAATATACATGGTGGATCCAGAGTTCCAAGGTCCAGGGCAAGAGACAGATAGAGAAGTCATGAACCAATTTACAGAGATCTTAAACAAGATGGTTCTAGACAGAGATGGGCGACGCATTGTCAGAGATCAGTTGTGACAGTACAGAGAGATGCGAGGGTCATTTGGCAGTCCAGATGCTTAGATTGATCGCGGAAAGATAGGTTCAGTGCTATTCTGGGAGGACTATGGCTATGATGGCCCTGAGCTTCAGAGATTGGTGATTCGTATTCTTAGTCAGTCAGTTAGTACCTCATGCTTGGAGCAATTGTGGAGTGTCTTTAGCCACATTGCTTCAAAGAAGAGGAATCGGCTTGGAGTGGAGAAGGCTAATGATCTTGTCTTTGTCATCGCAAATTTGAAAATTCTTTACAAGAGTACAGACAGATCCTTTTACACATTGGGAGATGGAGCAAGAGGCTCCTCAGGCAGGTGGAGATGCACATCCACCAACACCAGGTACTTCATACGTGGCTGAGATCAAGCCAGGTCTAGAGCTCGATGATGAGGAATGGCAGGATGTGCATGATTTACATCCGGCTCTACTACGAATTGGGGGGCCTCTCAGGCTAGTGGCTCTTGAGTCTTGAGTCTTGAGGCTCGATCGTTGCAACTTTAGGACTTCCATAATCCATTATCCTTACCTTTTTGTATGGCTGCTTGAGCCTTGCCCTCTTTGACATTTGTAGCTACTAGCATCTTTATGGTATTTGTCACCTTCAGTCTTTTGGTATTGTGTTCACTCGTTTGGCCCCCTTGTAGTCTCGACTCTCATTATGGTATGTCATCTTTGGTTTTTTTTGTGGCACCTTGGCGGGCCTTATTAGCTATAAGTAAGCAAAAAGTGTTATATCTGACTTCTACTCTTGCAATTATCTGAGAGCTATCAGATATGTTATTGACAATTTTGTATGGGCATTCGGTCTGTTCAATGTTGTGTATGTGCTATGTACTATGGGTGCTGCACATCCCAATCAAGTCATAATAAGGTTGAATGGTCTTCAAATCCTGTTTTTTGTGGATATTAGAGTCAAAGGACTCTAGTACTACTTGTATTCAAACACATAACGCTAAAAAAACAATATTTGGGTTTTTTTTAGCCTCCCGTTCCGCGTCGTTCCCGTTCTGGACCCATCCCTGTTTCCCCATTCCACAGGGAGGCCAGTCGCCATTCCCGTTCCGCGTTCCGGGTAACTCTGAGTTTTTAAATATTGAGTAAATTCATGGATTGCCTGCATGAGGAAGTGCACGAAAAAGTTGAGATAGATGGCCCAATGTCATATGAAGAGGCAGTAGCTCTAGCAAAAGAGCGGACCAAAAAGATTCTAAAGAAGCATGAAGCTAGACAGGGTTTGCCAAATGCGGTGATGCCAAAGCAGGTTGATGCGGTGGTAGTGGAGCCACATGTGGTGCTAAGAGATATGCATATGGCGAGAAGAACCAGAGGTTCTTTGGCTACAGAGAGACAGAGTGGTTCTTATGTTGAGGATGACGTCTAGAGCGGCTCCAATTGTGGAGGATGTGCAAGTGGTTCCAAAGTGGAAAAAGGAGGTGCTGCGAGTTGAAGTGTGTCTACTAAAGCTCCATTAAAGTGTGCTAAAGGGCAAAGAGTGTGGTTTGCAACCGAGGTCGAAGAGGTGAAGCTAGAGGAGATTCTCGAGCTTGAGACGGAAGAGGAGATTAGGTCGAGTGATAGTAGCTCTATGGATGCAAACACGAGTTGGGAGATCGAGTCGTCTCAATCCAGGTATGATGAGTTCAATCTTTTCCATGTGAGTGGAGAGGCAGTTAATGTATTATGCAAGGACCAACATAAAGTGCAAGCCGAGATGCATGATGAAGATCGAGTGGAGCAGCTCGGGCGTACAGGTGATGATATGCAAGTAAAGGCAGTGTGTGGTGTCTTGCTAATAGCCATGATGATGAAAGTGGCGGTGGAATATGCGATGGTGGTGCTACAGGTGCAAAGTTTTTCCAAGAGGGATAGAGAAATCGTGACTATGGAGGAAGAGCTCGATGATGCGGGAATTGAGTGCATGGCAGATGAGGAGGGTAATATGGAGCCGAAGATAGAAGAGTTTCCTATGTAGCAAGTGCACTCTATGACGGGTGATGTAGATTTTGAGGTGGTGTCCAAGCTTTCCAAAGGGATTTGTGAGTGGTGGTTGAAAGGGATGCTAATAAAAGCAGTTGTGCAATGGGCTATTGAACAAGTACAAGATCTGTTGGATGAGGATCTAGCTTTACATGGTTGGGAGGGTAGGTCAGGTATGTCAGGAGTATTGGTTGAACAAGATAGCGATCATGATAGTGCTCTATTTGTTGTGTTTAGAGATGCTTTGTTGCGAGTGGGAAGTTTACCGATGAGTGCTTAGAGTGGTAGAAGTATGAGTGCTTGGAGTGGTAGAAGTATGATGTTGACAGCTTTTGTATGTAGTTAGCTATGTGCTTTGGCGTGGCACTATGCAAGGGTGTACAGGTGGGTGGAAGAGACCAATGGAAGGTGTTTGACCCAGGTGGATGATGACAGGTAAAGCATGGGGTTGGGCAACCTGCTGTGAAATTTTCCAGTTTTGTACATATCGTAGGTGTTTTGTGGTGTACAAAGTGTGTGTTTGGAGTGTGGAATCTTTTAGGTGCAATAATCCTGTATATGGTTAAACATAAATATTAAACTAGAAGTATGAGTGCTTGGAGTGGTAGAAGTATGATGTTGACAGCTTTTGTATGTAGTTAGCTATGTGCTTTGGTGTGGCACTATGCAAGGGTGTACAGGTGGGTGGAAGAGACCAATGGAAGGTGTTTGACCCAGGTGGATGATGATAGGTAAAGCATGGGGTTGGGAAACCCACTGTGAAATTTTCCAGTTTTGTACATATTGTAGGTGTTTTGTGGTGTACAAAGTGTGTGTTTGGAGTGTGGAATCTTTTAGGTGCAATAATCTCGTATATGGTTAAACATAAATATTAAACTAGAAGGTGGGCAATGATGGTACAACCAAAGTTGGTCCAAGCTAGGAAGTGGTTTATGCCTAACGAGGGCTGCAGGTAGATGCAGTGTAGAATGTTAGAGCAGGTACGAAGTCCCTGGGCAAACTGGTGGCAGCGGGAATGAATGTCTAAAGAGGTTTTTAAGGCCAAAAAATCTTGATAATGGTCCAGTTAGGATGACATTCCAAAGTGTCTGAATTGCTCTATCAGTCCTCTAGAAAGTGGAGTTTTAGGTGCTCTAGAAGCCGGTCCAGACGGCTCATCAAACGGAGCCCTAGTGTGCCAGACATTGCAAGTCAAATTCAGGAGGTGTTGCAGATCCCCGACGAACAGGACAGTTGGGGACAGATGGCCAGAGTGGATGTCAGAGTATAGAAACGTAGTGCCTAAATTATGGAGCATAGTCGTGTTTTCGGATTGAGGATCGAAGCTATGGATTTCAAGTTATGGCTAGTTGAAGTTTTAATGAGGGTCGGGTTGGTGGGGTTCTAGAGTGTAGTATGAATCAAGCAGAGCCAACGAAGACTAATAGCACCTTAATCGGAGTCTGGACCAGAGGAATATTACAATTTGAAAACGTCTGTTTCCGACGTCGCGGTGCCAGCTTGGTTTTTGGCAATTTGGATGGCCTCGGTTTGTGATCCAGTGGACCTTGGAATGAGATGGTGATCCGCATGTTTGGAGTCCAAGTTGTCAGCTTCTTGTAGCGCTTCAAATCTCAAAACCCAATCACTAAGCAAGGAACTGGGAGGGCTTAAAAACTGGTACTCAAGGGGAATTTTTAATGCTTTTTTGAAGTTTTGAAGCTTTGGAGACTTGAAAGCTTGGGATGTGCCACGTGGAGGGTAGAAAAAACTCATATTTGGTTTCACAAGGCGAAGCATGTGGTATAAGAGCAGGGGAGTGACCCCTTAGGGAGTATGCAAGCTAGAGAGAGAGATTGCTCTCGTGGTGGCTATGGCAGCCCTTTAAGCGGCGATATTCATGCGAGCAGGGGCGAGTCCAGGCGGCCTTTTGGTGGTGCGCTCGGTGGTAGGTGGCCATAGCGGGCGGTCGATGGTTAAGGGTGGATGACTGCGCACTGATGACATGGAAAGCGCCTACAAGAGTTTGGTTCCCATGCCCGTGAGGGCCCCCCACTTTTTGGAAGCAAAGCAAGTCTCACCATTAGCGATGTCGCTAGTGGTAAGGGGCAGTTAGTTTCTATGAGTGAAAGAGAGAGTATGGCCAGATGAAAGAGAGCTAGGGCAAGCCAGAAAAAATGGCCCAAAAAAGCTCTGAATTGGCCAAGAGGACCAAGCAAAGGTAGTCCAAAAGGGAGATCCTGGCAAGGGGTCAGAGAAGGCCAGGTGGGAGCGAAAAGAGGAGGATGGTCAAAGGTAAGTTGAATTCAAAGGTTGAAAGGGAGCAATTGGAGTAAAGGGAAAAAATAATAATAAAACTAAAAATAAAAAAGATGCCAAGGGACACTAGCGATGTTCCTAGTGCAACCCCTCAAGTGCAAAGAAAGGAGATAGAGAGCATATGAAGCAAGAGTGGCTACCTCCGCCCAAAGTTACCAAATGTGGATGCAAGATGGACCAATCACAGCCCAGATGCCCAAATTGAAAGGGGCACCCCTATATAAGCCATTTTTCATGCTTTTTGTCATAGTAGGCTTCTTGCCAGGGCCTTGAGCCGGTGAGTCTGCAGAGAGCCGAGATAGAGCGAGTGTGTGAGTTCTTGGGTTGGCTTTTTTGTGCAGAGGTGTGTGCCTCCAAAGCTCCAAGTGCGTGTTTTCTTGCCCGGCAACCTTGTGGGTGTGCCGTTTGATGTAAATGAGTTGTAAACAGTGTTTGAGCAGTGGTGAAGCCTTGATGGTATTTCTCTTGTGGCATTTCCCTTGCCCCTCCTTCTCTACTTCTTCTGCTTGTGTGTGCGGTGCCGGTGCGAATGTGTGTGTCCCCAGGTCCCTTCTTTGTGTGCAGAATGTAAGTGAGTGTGATTTCATGTGCGGAAGCCTTGTGTGATGTGAAATGAGCATTGAAATGCTTGGTTAGCTGTGAGTGTGTGTGTTTACGCGTCGGTGTGTGTGTGTGTGTGTGCAGACGGTGGCCTGCTAGCGTGTATCATGAGTTTCGAAGGTGAACTCTAGTGGATTGGGGTCAAGTGTATGCCCTGGGCTATAGAGAGGTAGTCTTTTTTGTGCCGGGTGTGTTTCCCCATTCCTCCTCTCCAACGAGCAAAGCAAGTGTGTGAAATACACTTAGTCAACTACATCGCTGCTCATACAAAGCACCATGATGTCTTCCAGAATTTTGGTAGAATCTACCACGTCCAAGAGAGTAGCAAAATCATCAAGGTCTAGAACCTCTCTATCCTAGTCACTAAAGGTCTACTCTCCCCCCAAGTAATCACCAGAACATTTATGCATAACACTCCCAACCCTAAGTCCTTTGGAGTCATTATCAAGAATTCCTAAATCAATAGTTGACTCAAATTGAGCAAGGTCTACACTGACCTCCACAGTTGGTACTCCCTCTTCGTTCCCTTCATCTTCATGCATATGATTACTCTCTTCTACTTCAGGTGCACTCTCAACTTACAAGGCTCAATCTCCAAAGCCTTGTACTCCACACCACAAATATCACATCCTTTCCTCAAGAGAAGAGGTAAATCCTCTGAACCAAGCCTGTATATGCTAGGACATATGATGTGATGAGCACAAAAAGACACCCGAGTAGTCAACTGCCTCGTTACCAGAGCGTGGAGTGATCTGGTGACTCGTTCTTGGAAGTTGGGATTGGAGGAGAGATCAAAAAGATCGGGGCCTAGTTTTCCTAGCCAGCCATGCTACATGCAATATTTCAGCACGAAGCATAGACAAATGTGGGCGGAGGTGAATTCTGTGAGCGACTGGCTTCATGTGCTTGAGATGGCAAGTTGAACAATGATTGAGGGTGAGTGGCCGACAACCTTTATGTGCTAGACCTATTGTGACAAGTGCCCGAGCATATACATGCAGGCTTTGAAGGATTTGCCTCTTGTCTTGAGAAAAGGATGTGACATTCGTGGTGTGGAGTACCAAGCTTTTAATTTATTCTTGCTTGGCAAGAAAAATATCTGCAAACTAAGGGATTTTTTTATCAATGGAGATCGAGCCTTGCATGCTGAGATGAGAGTGCATCCAAAGTAGAAGAGAGAAATCAGATGCACGAAGATGGAGGGAAAGAAGAGGGAGCACCAGCTGGACGTCAATGTAGACCTTGGTCAATTTGTGTCAACTAGGAACTCTTATAATGATTCTGAAAGAATTAGGATTCTGAAAGAATTAGGATTGAGTTTAAAATGCATGATTATTCTGGTGATTACTTGAAAAGAGAGCAGGCCGTTATGCAGAGATTCCAAACTTTGGTGATTTTGCTGCTCTCTTGGACATGAAAGATTCTGTCAAGATTCTGAATGCTTCATGACTAAGGTACTTGAGGGATTGGAGGTGTTCCATAAAGTCAACAACATCCCTACACAAGGGGGGGGTGAGCCTTTTTATGAGTGGAGATGTAGTTGACAAAAAGTATCTCACACACTTGCTTTTCTCATTAGCTAAAAACGGACTTACTCTTTTCTGGAGGTTTGACTTTGTCTCTTTGTTCCCTTTCTCTTCATGCATCTAATTACTCTCTTCTACTTTGGTTGCACTCTCAACATGCAAGGCTCGATCTTCATCGACCAAAAGTTCTCTTAGTTTGTGGACATTCTACTTGCAAAGCAAGAAGAAATTGAAAGCCTTGTACTCCACACCACGAATGTCACATCCTTTCCTCAAGACAAAAGCCAAATTCTTCAAAGCTAGACCTATATATGCTAGGAAATTTTTCACAACAAACTGCATTCTCTGGGTAAGTCTATTGCCCATCAGCAACACAGAATCCACCACTGCAAGCATACAATTTATGCCAAGTTGGGAGTATGCTTCAAGTTGTTGAAGCAATTCATCTCACGGGACGGTTTTGCTCCTTGTCCAAGCTTGGCGAGGCAGATATACTTTGCATTAGGAGAGGTAGCCTTCAATTGAGAAAAACCAAGATATATCAGGAAAATATCCTTAGAAGGGTCATTGGCCTGTAGGCAGATTCAGCGTTTAGAACGTGCATGGAGGATTCTTTGTACGTGTACCCTATGTGCTCACCCTCAAACTTGGTTGCAAGAGGGTTGGCCATGGCTGGGAAGAAAGAGATAAGGATACACTGAAGATTTTGGACAAAACCTATGTTAAGCATGGAGCCTGATTTACCCATTGTGATTTTCTGTGGTAAAAGCGCATATTTGTAAGGCCCCCATTATGAGGAGAACCATCGTGCCTGAAGGAAAATCACTCACTGGAAACCAAAATTTTCACGGACAAGAATCAGGGGCAACTTTAAAGGCCTCGGGGGCGGAGGCCCCCGAGACTTTTTTTTTTCGCCGGAATATTATGGCCGGACGGCGGCCGGAAAGTGGTCGGAAAACAACCGGTCGGTTGGCCGGTGGCCGGTAGTCAATGGTCGATGGCCGATGGTCGGAAGTCAATGGCCGGTGGCCGGTGGTCGAAAGTCAATGGCCGGTGGCAGGTGGCCGAATTCAAAATCGGACTTGTCTTCTCAAGGGCGGCCACACATGGGCGGATTGGAGGGTCCGATTTGGACTTATTCGCACAAGGGCAGCTACACATGGCTGTCTCTCATAAGAGAGGGCAGCCCTTTTGGCCTATAAAAGAAGGCCATTTCTACACACATTTCATAGTGTGAAGGTGATGCAAAAAGGTGAGTGTGAGGTGGTGAGAGTGAAGCAAGGCGGGAGCTCCATTAAGGGTATAATCCCTTTGTAAACTACTTCTTGTTTTGAAGTACTAAAGCCATTGAGTGGCTGCTTTCCCGTGGACGTAGCCCACATTGGGTGAACCACGTATATCGTGTGTACTCTCTCTCTCTCTCTCTCTACACTATAATCTCGTGTATATAAATCTGTCTCTCTCCATTAAGTAATCTACTCAATTATCTATTTAGCTACGTCTTATTTTCCTAACAACTGGTATCAGAGCAAGGTTTTCTCGTAGCTAAATTATCTCAAGGAAAGGATTCCTTGAATTCAGTAGGAGTTATGGCGGAGGAAGGGAAGCTCAAGATTGAGAAGTTCAACGGCAAAAACTACCAACATTGAAAGATGCAGATTGAAGACTATCTCTATCAGAAGGACCTCTATTTGCCACTAGGCGGTCTTGCGAAGAAGCCCGCAACAATGGTAGATGAAGCATGGATTGTCCTTGATCGAAAGGAACTGGGAACAATCCGGTTAAGCTTGGCGTCAACGGTGGCCTTCAATGTTTCGGAAATGAAGACCACGGAGGACTTGATGAAGTCACTTGACGACTTCTACGAGAAACCATCGGCATCCAATAAGGTATTTCTTATGAAGCGCTTGTTCAATCTAAAGATGGCAGAGAATGGTTCAGTTGCAGAACACCTAAATGACTTTAACACAAACAAAATTCAACTTCGATCATTGAAAATCAATTTCGATGACGAAGTGCGAGCTCTCCTTATACTATCATCTCTACCAGATAGTTGGGACAGCCTTGTGATGGCTGTAAGTAATTCTGTCTCTGGCACAAATACACTTAAGTTTGATGATGTTGTGGGTGTTCTCCTAAGCGAGGAAATGCGAAGGAGAAGCACGGGAGAATCATCAAGTGTTGCACTATCAGTGGAAACAAGAGGAAGGCTTAAGGAGAGGTTCAAAAACCAAAAGGGTCGTGATCGCTCAAGGCGGAGCAAGTCACGCACAAAGTCAGTTCTTGAATGTTGGAACTGCGGCAAGAAGGGCCACGTTAAGAAGGATTGCTGGTCCAAGAAAAAGAAGGAGACAGAGTCTCAAGACAACAAGCCAACATTGGAGGCCAATGTGGCAGGTAAAGTAGAGCAAGATTCTCTAATTCTCTCATTAGACAATGTGTCTAATTCCTGGATAGTAGATTCTGGGGCTTCATTCCATGTGACACCACACAAGAAACATTTCCAAGACTACACCAAAGGTAATTTTGGGTATGTATACTTGGCAGATGATGAAGCTTGTGAGATTGTCGGCAAAGGTACAGTTTCTGTCAAAACTGCTAACGGAAATGAATGGAAGCTTAAAGATATTAGCATGTTCCTTGTCTTCGCAAAAATTTGATCTCTACAGGACAATTGGACGATGAAGGTCACAACATTGCATTTGGAAACAAACGGTGGAAGATCTCAAAGGGATCTTTGGTGGTTGCCAAGGGTGAAAAAGTCGGTACACTTTACTTGTGTACTGCTAGCACGCAACCTTCAACTTGTGCAGCAACTACAGAAGTTGACAGTGCGGTGTGGCACTACCGACTTGGGCATATGAGTGCCAAAGGAATGCAAATCCTTCAAACAAAGAAGCTTCTACCAGGTTTGAAAGAAGTGGACTTAGAGTTCTGTGAAGATTGTGTTTATGGTAAACAAAAGAGGGTAAAATTTCAAAAATCAAGAAATGAAAGAAAAAATAAAAAACTTGAGTTGGTTCATTCTGATGTTTGGGGTCCTGCAAGTACACCATCACTTGGTGGCTCATTGTACTATGTAACATTCATAGACGATGCGACTAGAAAAACATGGGTTTATGTCATGAAGAATAAATCCGATGTATTTTCCATATTTCAAAGGTGGAAAGCCTTTGTGGAGAATGAAACAAGTACCAAGGTTAAATGCCTCACATCCGACAATGGAGGCGAATATTGCAGCCAAGCTTTGTGCTAGCAATGGCATTCGGAGTCAAAGGACAACCCCAAGGACACCTCAACAAAATGGGATTTCGGAAAGGATGAACAGGAAAATCATGGAACGAGCACGAAGCATGCGGCTACATGCAGGCCTACCGCTTGAGCTTTGGGCGGAAGCTGTAAGTACGTCTGTGTACTTAATCAATCGGTCACCCTCAACGGCATTGGATGGGGGAGTTCCAGAAGAGGCATGGACAGGTAAACCGGTGAATTATGCATTTCTCAAAGTGTTTGGGTGTGAGGCTTTCATGCACATAGATAGAAGCCTAAGATCAAAGTTAGATGCAAAGTCCAAAAAGTGTTTCTTCATTGGCTATGGAGAAGGAGACTTTGGGTATCGCCTATGGAATCCTGAAGATAGTAAAATCTTAAGGAGTAGGGATGTAATTTTTAACGAACAAAATATGTACAAAGATTACTTGGAAAGAAAACAAACAAAAGAAACAGGTGATGAGTACATGGAGCTTGAGGACGGTGAAGACTCAAGGACTGCAAACGGTGACAATGTGCAACAATGTCAACCAAATGAGGAGCCTCAACCTATTCCCCGAAGATCTACAAGAGCAAGTAGACCTCCAGAAAGGTTTGTTCCTTCCTTCAACCATCTCTTGATCTCAGATTCTGGAGAGCTGGAATCATATGAAGAATCAATGCAACATGAATCCAAAGAAGAATGGAGGAAGAGCATGCAAGTGGAGATGGACTCACTACATCGCAACCAAACATGGGAGTTGGGTGAGTTGCGTAAAGGTAAGCGAGCACTTCAAAACAAATGGGTGTACAAGCTAAAGGAAGAAGAAGGTGGGAAGAAAAGGTACAAGTCTAGGCTTGTGGTAAAAGGTTTTTCTCAAAAGAAAGGTATTGACTTCAATGAAATATTTTCTCCTGTTGTAAAAATGAACTCAATTAGTCTTGTCTTAAGCCTTGTGGCTGCTCATGATCTAAATCTATAGCAAATGGATGTAAATATGGCATTTCCTCACGGTGACTTAGAGGAGGAAATCTACATGCTTCAACCAAAGGGGTATGAAGTAAAAGGTAAGGAGAAAATGGTTTGCAGATTAAAGAAGAGCTTGTATGGTTTAAAGAAAGCATCAAGACAATGGTACTTGAAGCTTGATCGATGGATGTTGGATCATGGATTCACAAGATGCAACTCGGATCACTGCGTCTACACGAAGAATTTGGGAGATGCGAAATTCATCATCCTAATGTTGTATGTTGATGACATGTTGATTGCAAGTGCTAACATGTAGGACATCAAAGACCTAAAAGAGGAGCTGTCCAAATCTTTTTCAATGAAAGATTTAGGTGCTGCAAAGAGGATACTTGGTATGAAAATATCAAGGGACAGGACGAAGAAGACAATAAAGCTATCTCAAGAAGATTACATCAAGAAGGTACTAGAAAGGTTTGCAATGCAAAATGCAAAACCAGTTTCTACACCTTTGGCTGGTCATTTTAAACTAACGAAGGATATGTGTCCAAAGACACAAGAGGAGATAGCCTATATGTCTAAAGTTCCATATGCTGCAGCGGTAGGTTCTCTAATGTATGCTATGGTCTGGACAAGGCCAGACATTGCACATGCAGTGGGAGTTGTGAGTAGGTTCATGGACAACCCAGGTAAAGAGCATTGGCAAGCTGTGAAGTGGATACTTAGGTATCTAAAAGGGACAACAACAAATGCTTTGTATTTTGGAGGAACTGATATTTTTCTAGAAGGGTATGCTGATGCAGATATGGCAGGTGACAAAGATACTCGAAGGAGCACTACTGGCTATGTGTTCACGGTTGGAGGCACAGCAGTAAGCTGGGCTTCAAAGCTGCAGCAAGTGGTTTCACTTTCTACCACGGAAGCAGAGTATGTAGAAATGACGGAGGCAAGCAAAGAAATTCTGTAGCTTCACAGATTCTTAGAAGAGCTTGGATTCAAACAAGACAATTGTGTCTTGTACAATGATAGCCAAAGCGCTATCCATCTTGCGAAGAGCTCAGCCTTTCATTCAAGAACAAAGCACATTGAGGTGAGATATCACTTCATACGCACTCTTTTGGAAGAGGGACAACTAAAGCTAGGAAAGGTGCATACAAGTGAAAATCCTGCAGACATGTTTACAAAGGTGGTCAACAAGGAGAAGTTGAGCTTTTGCTCATCTTCAATCGGCATTCAAGGATAAGAAGCCAGAATGGAAAGCAGTCACAGGTTTGGTTTGGAGATCAGTCTCCAAGTGGGAGATTGTAATTTACCCTTGTAATTTTCTGTGGTAAAAGCGCACATTTGTAAGGCCCCCATTATGAGGAGAAGCCGTCGTGTGTGAAGAAAAATCACTCACCGGAAACCAAAATTTTCACGGACAAGAATCAGGGGCAACTTTAAAGGCCTCGGGGGCGGAGGCCCCCAAGACTTTTTTTTTCTCCGGAATATTCTTTTTCGCCAGAATATTAGGGCCGGACGGCATCCGGAAAGTGGTCGGAAAACAACCGGTCGGTTGGCCGGTGGCCGGTAGTCAATGGCCGATGGCCGGTGGTCGAAAGTCAATGGCCGGTGGCCAGTGGTCGAAAGTCAATGGCCGGTGGCCGAATTCAAAAGCGGACTTGTCTTCTCAAGGGCGGCCACACATGGGCAGATTGGAGGGTCCGATTTGGACTTATTCGCACAAGGGCGGCTACACATGGCTATCTCTCATAAGAGAGGGCAGCCCTTTTGGCCTATAAAAGGAGGCCATTTCTACACACATTTCATAGTGTGAAGTTGATGCAACAAGGTGAGTGTGAGGTGGTGAGAGTGAAGCAAGGCGGGAGCTCCATTAAGGGTATAATCCCTTTGTAAACTACTTCTTGTTTTGAAGTACTAAAGCCATTGAGTGGCTGCTTTCCCGTGGACGTAGCCCACATTGGGTGAACCACGTATATCGTGTGTACTCTCTCTTTCCAGCAAATTCTAATAAGCATAGACCTAAAATCAGGGTTTCTAGAGAGTTCTAGGGCATCCTGACCTTCTAAATAGTTCTAAGGTACCCTTAAACTAGGCAAGGGATAGAGGACTTAAAAAATAAATTCTAAAATGCATTTTGAGTGATCTAGAGCAAGAAAATTAAATCCCTTATTTAATATAATCTCCAAAATATACCCCTCCACGTTTGCATCACCTGGCTGTCTTAAAGCTTTTCTCTTCGTGCTCAGCTTCCACTTACCTTGCGTTCTTCCTTGACAAGACATAGCTCTGTCTGCTTCCCTAGGCCCAATGCAGAACTCATATGCGACTTTCGAACCCTCCCTGCCACTTGTGCACAAGCTTTGAGATATCAACTACAGATTGTGAAGCTTCTTAGCCACCCACCATCGTGGATCCCCTCTCACACACACCCTTCCTCCCCCAAAATCCTTCCTCTTTCTTTTTTTTCCGATTGCAACGGACCTTCGCTGCTGATTCCCAAGACTTGAGATTTTCTTCAAATGGAGCAAACATACAACTACATATTGTACTATTTAAGCTTCTTCAAATGGAGCAAACATACAACTACATACTATACAATTTAATCTTCTTTCAATATTGTACAGAAATACCCCCTCCCCCCCTCTTTACTCTCTCAATTCCCCTAGATATTCCTCTACCCCCCTCCCCTAGTCCGTGTTAGCTACCCACGCGTCAACTTCCACTGCCTGTGCGCAACAGACCACTACTTGTAGGACTAATCTCCTCGAATATACCCTTCCCCCCTTTGAATTTTATACATCATTGAACCTTGGCATGCTCATCAAGCAATGGGTTTAACTCATGCCCACAACATAATCAAGGTAGGCAAGGGCTGCAGGTTTGAACCTTGTGCAGCAGTGGATTACTATGGCTTGCTCATCACACGAAGGATCCGTCCACAAGGGAATCACAACAGACAACGGCTGTGAACTGAGTGCAGGCAGTGTTGCTAGGTGTGCTCATCATAGGATCAAGGGAGCGATCCAAATGACACATGCTTATCACATGCCTAGCACCATCGTTGTAACAGACTTTGACACACCAAGTCAAGATTCTACCGCGACACAACAAGAATTCATTTCACAACAGTTCACAATTCACAATTGATTCGACACTGACCTGGCGGAGTTCCGTGCCTGGAGATATTGGCCCCAAATATTGGCGCCCCTTTCGGTATTTCTTTTTTTATTAATCTGCAATTCAAAGTACAAGGGAGTGGGAGGCTCTCACTCTCAGAGTCTGCGTCCAAATGCTCTGAGAAGTGGGAGGCCTGCCCACTTATTTATTCATTACAAGGGATGCCAAAAGCAGAGCCCCAAAAGCTTCAAAATTGAAAGCTTTCAAAAATAAAGCAAAATCTCTCTCGCTCTCTCTCTCTCTCTCTCTCTCTCTCTCTCTCTCTCTCTCTCTCTCTCTCTCTCTCTCTCTCTCTCTCTCTCTCTCTCTCTCTCTCTCTCTCTCTCTCTCTCTCTCTCTCCGTAGCCAAAAAGCAAGTCCAAAGTTTTTGCCCTCCTCCCGTATTCAACACCGCTAAAAGCAAAAAATTTGTATAGGTTCGTGAATCGCACCACGTCAGTATTTTATCGAACCTGCTACATCAGCATTTTTCCCGGGACTGTTCATCAAAGAAAAGGTGTGTATGTGTGTGTGTACTGGGTAGCCAGGTCACCAGTTTGTTACATACCTCCCTCTTGAAAGAATTGTAATCGCCCTCGATTATGCCTGCAAAACAGATAGAAGCCATAAATTGTCTTAGCAGACACTAACTATTAGTACCAATGCACTAGGAACACACATTTAGCACATGTACCAATCTATAGTCACATCACAGGACATCACTTAACATCACATGACAAATCACATTCAACATTCATTCGGATCTCACACCATCACATCTAGATCCACTCAAGACACTATAGATATGCGATTGACTAATTCCTATTGCAACCATGTCTATCGATATTATTCAGACCGAAATACTACAGTCATTTCGTCTATCAATTTTTGCACTTAAAAACGTCAAGAACAAGTCAGTATCATGTTCGCAAATTCCATTTCATAAAGTCATATAGCAGAATACTGGTAGCTCTTAGTATATCCCTAAAGCTCAAAGAGACATCATTGACTCTAGTACCAAAAATCGTGGCATCTGTTGACAAAGGAGCGGAGTAACTCCCCTCTTCTGCATACCCACAGCACCAGATCTCCGGCCAAGCTGAGTTTGGGGTTCCATTTGGAATAGACTATACTAAAGGTAAAGATTCACATTCCGAGAAGTATTTTCCAGGTCCTCCTCCTCCATTCACTTCGCATCCAATGCGGAGTAGGTCTTGTATTTAACCAAGAACCGTCTTACCTTCTATCTTTTTGTGTCAATATCTATTCTGGAACAAGTATCTGCTCGTTTTTGTCCACTTCGGGTTGTTCATCTGGCTCCCCATCATCGGGCACATCGCCTTCAAAAGGCTTCAAGAGACTCACATGAAAAACATTGTGAATTCTTGAAGTATCAAGCAGCTTCAGTCCAAAGAAGACATCATTTATCTTTTCAAAAAATCTAGAAAGGTCCACAGTATTTCGTGCTAAGCTTTCGAGAAAGCTGCTCCTTTCCCTTTTTCTTTCTCATGCCGTGTTGTGCCAAAATGTAAGAGAACCCAATAGTTCTCCTTCAATTTCAAATCGCGACGAAGTCAATCTGCTACCTTTTTTTGAGATTTCTCCAAAGCCTTCCGGACCAAGTCCCTCGTAAACTGGTCGGCTTCAAAGAAAAATCTTATCTTTCATACTAAGGAAGGGTGGAACCTTCGTAGCAAATTCAATAATCTCAAATGGAACCTTCCCCATCAAAGAGTTGATCGTGTTTCTATAGGCATATCCACCAAAGGTTTAAAAAATCCTTTCCCAAGTAGTCTTCAGATCCAATTAAGAAGACTTCAACAAATCCAGTATCACTGAATTAGCAATCTCTGATTGCCCGTCAGTTTGCAACGAGAACTGCAACCGCGTGCCAATGTTCTCCCAAATAGCCATCCAAAACAAACTCGTGAACATGGGGTCCTTGTCGGAGACAAGCGTCTCAGACATGCCATGCAATCTGAATATCTGGGCCATAAACACTCGTGCCCATGCTCTGTTTTCGGGAGATCAAAAATGAACTCCATTGCAATACTTTTCCAGGGGCGGGTGGGGATGGGTAAAGGTTGTAAGAATCCCTGTGCTTTATGCCTGTCAAAACTTGACCTTCGTGCATACCAAGCAATTGCGTATAAAATTGTCCACATCCTTCTTGAGTCTCGGCCAAAAGAAGTATCCCTCTACCCCTTTCAAGGTGGTAGCAATGCCAAGGTGACCCATAAAAGGTGGACGGTGGCATTCGGTTAGAACCTTTTTCCTCAAGGGCTGTGTAACGAACAACATCGTTTTCTCCATCAAGTAGCCATCCCAAATAGAATATTTTGCTACTATCTCCTCTTTCTGTACTGTCAATTCCGGCCTTGAAAACAATCGGCTCTCATAGGCAATGACATGGCCTTCTTCATTAAGACCGCACCTAGACTACGACCACAAGCATCACAATATATTCAAACGACTTTTGTAAATCCGGCAGTCAAAACTGTTCTTGTAGTCAAATTCTATTTCATTAAGACCGCACCTAGACTATGACCACAAGCATCACAATATACTTCAAATGACTTTTGCAAATCCGGCAGTCAAAACTAGTCTTATAGTCAAATTTTGTTTCAATTTAAGAAAGGCAGTCACCTTTATGGGTCCCCATGAGAAAAGGACTCCTTTCTATGTCAACAAATGCAAAGGGGTAAGAAACCTTTGCAAACTTTCCTGATGAACCGCCGGTAGTACGAACACAAGCCTAAGAAGCTTCTAACTTCATGGACATTCTTCAAATCGTGCCAATCACGGATAGTCGCTATCTTGGTCGGGTTCATCTGCACTCCTATTACTGAGACAATGTGTCCCAAACAAGTGTATCATTGGGTTTGGCTTACATGGTAAGGTGGTCAGTTCGGTGGTGGGGTTCTAAGTATCAGATTAATGGTATGATCCTCAGGACGAGCTAGTGACAACTCGCCTGGCAGGCCCTCTGAAAAGCAATCGGCATGAGTGTGGAGAAAATCTTGGTGTTCTTTGTTCAAATCAAAACATATTCTACCTTCAATCATCATTTAGTTCCCTCCATAAAAGTGAGGAAATAATTTGAAGTTCATCAAGTACAATCTCCGAGCCCTTCATTTGTCAAAGTCGCTTTCTCGACCCGGTAGTCAACCACGGCGTAGTTCTTGTGGTACCAAGGGATTTTGAGTAGGATGTCACAACCTCCCAAGGGAATTATGTAGAAATCCTCGTGCCCTAAACACCCCTGACATTGTAGATGATCAGTGTAATGGAAACATCACGTCCGGGTGCCGCTAGGACTACCTCCATCTATGGCCTCAGCCTGTCGGGCATAATTCCAAATCGAGCCACCAATTCAAGTGAAAAGAAGTTGGCCTTGGCTCCTTCATCAAAGAAAAATAGGGCTTCCTGATCCTTCACTTTGACACCCCACTAAAAGCTGTAAAGTTTTCTACTTTCATTCATCTGATTCGGTTTGGCCCCCACGCAATGTGATACCAGTTCTACTTTTACCTGCCTTTTTTGCCACGTCCCTCAGCTGCTTTGGAACTTTCTGGCCTTTCTTCATCTTGTTTATTCGGTGCCTTGTTAGGACACTTCGCGGAGATATGCCCATTTTCCCCGCATTCAAAACACTTCCCCTCTTTGATATAGAGAGCTCTCTCCCGAAGAGTGATCTTGGGTTGTGCATCCTTTTCTTTCTTTTTTGGGTCGCTCTTCTTCTTTCTACTTTCATTGTTCAAAGTCTGTTTGGTCCTTTGCGTCATGATTTCATATGTGGGACAGGTCAAACTGCCTCAATGAATGGAAAAACCCCGTTTCGCATGACTCATTAGTTCCTGAATGGAAACTAACTTTTGCTCTAATCAGTGATCTCGGATCTTTGTAGGAAGACCCATGGTAAACCACTCAATCTATTTTTTGAACGAGATCTTCTTAAATGAAGAGACTGGTAGAAAAGAGCTCCAGAATCTCTCTTAATAAGCGTCCAATGTATCCTTCTTGGTCATCCGAAGATGGTTCCAAGCAGTTCGTATGTCGCGTTCGTACTCTCGAGTCAACCATTTAACTAGCGATGTCTTGTTCAGTAGAAGCGTGGACCACCAAGTTTGAGCATTTCCCTTGAAGTAAGAGGCAACCCTCCAAATCTTCAAGTGCTATGAGTAACGCACTCCAGAGAAAGCTATGTCAAACTGCTCAACGAAGGCAAAAGCCTTCAAAGCATCTCGATATCAAGAAAACTTTTCAAATTTAATTGATTGTCCACTTTCTTTGGACTCTCGAACTTTCTTTCTTTTATCTTCCAGAAAGTCATACTGATTGGCTTTATAAAAATTATTCGTCTTTGTGCAAAAGCTGTCGTCATTAGACTCCCAAATGTCCAAAGACAAGTCCTTTGTAGAATTGCCATTAACTAGGCGAGATTTGGACTTCTTTGCCTTTTTCTTGCCCTTTTCAAAGCTTTGCTTTTTGCTTCGCTTTTTCCCTTTTCTGTCTTCTTTGCTCGAGTTAGAGGAGCTAGAAGAACTTGAAGAAGAAGAAGAAGAACTGGGTACTCCTTCAAATCGAACATGCTTCTTCTGCTTTCTTGCGGATGTAAATCTAGACTGACGACCTAAATAATCCGGGAAGTCAGTTCCTTTCTTCTTCTTTTTGTCGTGCTTTTCTGCTTTGTTCTGCGCGTCAAAAAGCTGAGAATTCATGCATCAATCACCTCTTCTAATTCTTGCTATGTATACTTCCTTGGAGTAGGAGGTTTCTTGAGTGCCGGTGTGAGCGGGATGAAAACACACACAGTGCCTCTATAACGACCCGACACACACTCTTGGAAGGATATACACACACACTAGGGGGCACCACTCGGCTAACACAACACACCTAGCCGAGACAGGAAACACACCTATGGAGTGAGAGGAGAGAGATTATCCACTTGCCCACTCCACACAGAGACACACACACACACACACCCAAAAAAACTCAGCTCAAAAGAGGATATTTTTTTATGTTTAGATACAATTGAGCTTGGGCCAACACCAATGGGGCAAATAGCTCACACAATATGGGTAAAGTAAGCCAGATACAATCACAAACTAGAGCGGAAACTTCGCTCATAGGAGAAACTTACACAGAAAAACAGCAAGAAAAGAGTGAGGAATTTGGCAAAATGGACAGCGCCATCGTGTCCGGAACGGCCCAAAACCCCAGTCTACAATGTCAAAGTGCTCAAATCCGACCTCGGATGAGCAGTTTACGGCCAAAACAGGCTCCAAAATGAGCAAAAACACACCTGCGACTGTTCCTCCTCTCTTCTCCACGTTTTTTCTGGTCTTCTCTCTGTTTTTTCAGTTCCTACACTTAGCTTTATTACTTGGGCACCCTTGGCCTTTTAGATGACCTCAAACGGACCCCGAACAGGCCAAAAACTGACCTCGCAGTGCATAGTTGTCACCTTTTTGCATCATTCGCACACCTGGCACTCAGCTTTTTTCCAATAATGCATCTCGCCACCACGTGAAGTGGCCCCAAAAAGTGGTCCTAATGATGACCTTTCTGCATAACTCTCACAAGAAAACACCCACGTTGTGTCCGTCCTCATCCGCGTGCAAGTCTTGACCCCGTTCGGCCTCCTGACGCCACTAGATGCCATCTGACGCACCTGCTTACTTCATGTCGTCGACCCGCGGATAGCTTCCTTGAGAAGTTTTACGCGCTACCAACTCCTTCTTATTGTAGAAAAAACCCACTGGTACTGATAATAGTGAAAATCGCTGCACTATGTACATGTTGTCCTACCGTACACATGTGGGCCCCACGTAACCACCTGGCTATGAAAATTGGGTGATCCTTTATTCGATGCACCATGCATGTGTATGTACATATGCGCAATCCCTTGCTCAAAAAAACTCCTGACATAATTTTCCCATCCCCTAGCCTGCTAGATCATTCATGATCAGCAGCAGCAAAGAGAGATATGAGACTGCCGCATCATAGGTCTCCTCATCCTTCACCAACATTGCTTGCTCCATAGACAGCTCATCTTGCTCCACCATCATCAATCTAGCATGATACAATTTAAGACGTAATCCATTTACCGTTGACTTATGTAGAACACCATCCAGGTTAGCCAGCTGATATGTGCCATTTGGAAAACACTCCACTACCTTGAAAGGGCCTTCTTAATTTGAAACTTCTTTTGGAAGGTGTTGTCCAGCTTACTGTTGTAGCGCAAAACCAAGTCATGTTTCTTGATACCCTTACTTTTGACCTTTTCATTTATCTTTGCCAAAGCCTTATCCTGCATCTGCCCATAATGCTCCAATGCGCTCATCCTATCCAACTGGACCTCTTGTAACTGCAAGAGCCTCTCTTTGAATGCATCACTAGGCGGCCCAAGCAACTTCTCTAACATCTTGACCGCAGGCAACTCTACCTCCACAGGCAATAGTGCTTCCTTTCCATACACCAAATGAAATGGAGTAAACCCTGTACCTGTCTTCACCGAAGTACGGTAAGCCCATAATGCACTAGGCAATTCCAAATCCCAATTCTTTCCTTGGTGCTCTGTCACTTTAGAAAGAATTTGTACCAACTCACCATTGAATCTTTCATGCCATTACACTGTGGGTAATAAGGAGTGGTATGCTGGTGCTTAATCTTCATCTTTGCACATAAAAAATCTAGCAGTTTAGCTCGAAATCCTGGCCCCTTATCTGAAAGTAGCTCTAATGGCACCCCAAACTTGCAACATATTTCATCATACACAAATTTTGCCACATCCTTTGCAGTGATCTGTTTTACTGCTATAGCCTCTGCCCATCTAGAAAGATAGTCCACTGCCGTCAAAATATAGCTTTTGCCCCTGCTTGTGATAGGTAACGGGCCTATTGCATCAATCCCCCACTTTTCAAACACATCAAACGCCATAATGGTTTTTCGTAGCTCTGGCTTCAACACTCTCTTCCCAAATGCTTGACACCTATTGCAAGACCTACACCAATGGTGAACATCCTTGTGCAAACTAGGCCATACATACCCCTCTTGCAAAATCTTATGCAAGGTGATCTTTAGAGCAAAATGGCCACCACATGCGCCTTCATGATTCTCTTCCAACACTCTGTAAAGCTCCTCCCGCCAAGGTACACGTCTCAACACGAGATCAGCCCCTTTCATGTATAAGACATCACCAATCAATTTGTACTGTATGCTCTACGCACAAAGCCATACTTCTTAGACTTCTGAATCTCCTTTGGAATGATTCCTGTTAGCAAAAACTCCTCTTCTTGAGCCAAACTTTCCCGGCCATGATAAAGAGGTAAATTGTTCCTCAACACGAATAGCTCCCCAATCATGCCTTGAGTTGCTTCATGTGCCTCTCCATTTAGAGCACGTTCAATGTGTCTGATGCTCCATGCTTCAAACTTTTTTAACAGGCCTTTAATTCTAAAGCACATTTCCTTCAATGAGGTGTTCTTGCTCTTCCAGACACCCAGCACTTGCTTCACCACTAACAAGGCATCACCTTTTATGATCAGCCTTCGAACCCCATGCTTCAAACAAATGTGCAATCCGGCTTCCAATGTAGCTTATTCAGCCTCATTGTTACTATGCGCATCCAATTTGAACCCTCTCTTGCATACTAGCTTCCCCTCTGGATCATAAAGTGCTATACCCCCTGAAGCTGCATCATGGCTCTTTCTGTATGAACCATCAAAGAACAACACATGTGCATTGCTGATCTGTGGCACTTCTTCAACTACCTTTCTCACCACCTCTTCCTTAACAATAAGGGGATTCTCCTTGTAGGTCAACAAATTAGCTAGGGTAGCCCTTGTACTATCTTCCACTAGAAAAGAGAACTCAAACTCTTGCAGCTCAATTACCCATTTCTTCACCACATTTGACATGTTAATACCATTAATTAACTGTGGCAAAAAGGCATAACTCGTCAAGAAAACAAAAGGCCGTGGTAGCAAGTAATGACGAAATCGTCGACAAGCAAATATTACACTGGCCATCACTAGCTCTACTTCCGATAACTTTCTCTCCGCTACCAACTTCACTCGGCTTGCACAATACACTGGCCTCATATAATGGCTGCCCTTCCCCTTTTGCAATAGCATGGCTCCAATGGCATCATCCCCTACTGATGGATTTACATAAAAAAATTTCTCCCAATCAGGAGCCTGCATGGCTGACAACCCCCCTAACACCTCTTTCACCTCTTGAAACACTTCTTCACACTTGTCATCCCATTGCAATGGATCATGCTTTGCCACTTGCTGTAATGGATAAAGAAGCTGCGAAGACAATGGAATAAACCGTGCCATGTACTTCACTTTGTGTATAAAGGTTGCCAATTGCTTCGTACTCATAGGTGATGGAAGAAGAATAATAGACTTCACCTTATCTGGATCAGCCTCAATGCCATTTTCTGACACCATATGGCCCAATAACTTCACCCTTGGCTGTGCTAGATGACATTTCTTTGGATTTAGTTGTCCTCCACATTCATCATATCGAGCCAATACCATCTGCAGCTTCTCATGGTGATCAGCCCTACTGCTATAGACACAGAAGTCATCCATAAAAGCTTTAACACAACTACCAATGAATGGTTCCAACACCCAATTTGCTCTCTCTTGATAGAAGGAAGGTCCATTTGACAACCCAAATGGCAATACTGTGTAGCAATAGCAGCCCCATGGCGTAATAAAAGTGTCTTTGTGCGGTCTTTAAGAGCAATCTTCAATTGAAAATAGCCTGAAAAACACACACTGTACCTCTCATAACTTGCCACTGAATCCAAGATCTGATCGATGAATGGAAGAGGATATGGGTTCTTCTTAGTGGCTGCGTTTAAGGGTTTAAAATCTACACAAATCCTCCATGTCTTTCCATAGAGGCTAATCGTACCATGTCGCCAATCTTGAACATCTCCATGCACGTAACCATGGTCTGCCCAGTATAATAGGATATGCTCCCAACCCTGCTGGCATCACATGAAAATCAACCACTGCCTTTGCATCATATGCCTCCACTTCTAAGCTCTTTACAACACCCAAGCATTTTACTTTTTGATGGTTTGCCAATCTGATCTGAAAACCTGACACCCCAGCCACTGTGAGACCCATCTTCTCAACGCATGAGTGTGTTATGACGCATATTTGGGCTCCGCCATCCACATAACCTTGTCCCAAATTTTCCTTTATGCCACACATCTACTATTGGGACAAATGTCTGGTAGCTCGTCCATTGCCAACACCTTCACTGAACCTCTCTCTGGCTCTTTCTCCATTGGGTTAACCATCCTCTTCCACTGTCGCTTTAGCTTAGGCACCATCTCTATAAGCTGCCCAAAAGTAACATCTGCCTTCCTGCTCGTCAGATCCTCCTTCAAGTCATAGCTTAATTGCCCATCCCCTAGTGGAAAATCTGAAACATGAAACTTTCAACGAGCTCTCCTTTTCCTCTTGGCCTTGACATCCTCGCCTTCATGGCTCTTTCCTTTCTTCTTACTAGGACCTGGGGCACTTCTTCCTTCCTTATCCTCTGTGGTCCTCTTCCCAATAGGCATCACTAATGTATCCTCTAGCTTTGATGCCTTCTCCAAGGTGACTACACTTAGCACTTTTGTCTTTCCCTTTTCCTCCTAGGTTAATCCGCTGGTTCCTTCATCTCCCTTAATTTCGATGCCATAATCATGCGACCTAGTTAGCACCTCTCTTGGCAATGGATACATGTCTCCCCCCATCCTTGGTGGCTTATCACATTGCGGGCTGATGTGACCCAACTCTCCACAATTATAACATGTGGGCGTCTGCCTCCAAAACCTACCATTGCTTTGTCCAACACCATTCCTAGGCCTTTCTTCACCTCCTTGTTGATTTGCAAACCTCCCTCGACCTCGATTATTTCCCACTTGACCTAGCATGTTTAGGCTGAGATTCTTCATCAAATCAACCACTTGCCTCATGTCTTGCCTTAGGCCATCATCTTGCACTGCTGTAGTGACCACTGCTGGCATAACCTGAGTAGTAACAGGAACCACTAGTTCATGATGAACCCCTGACATGCGACCTTGTAAAGATTCTATAGGCTGAAATTCAGACCTCATTGGCAAAGACTCCACCCCTAACTGGCTCATTTTCCTCAACTTCCACTCTTTGTTCCTTGCTACCTCTAGTGCATCTTCATATGTCCTAGGATTCTTTAGCTCCACTCTCCAACGTATATTCTCCCAAAGACCAGCCAAGAACCTGTCCTTCTTCATCATGTCAGGCGAGGGTACCTGTGGTGCTAAAGCCTTGTACATTCTCTCCCATGCCAATGAAAACTTACGTATGTACGCATCTACTGGCTCACCTTCCTTTTGCACCAAAGCATGTACTTCTTGCCACACCTTGTCAGGATCTTCTATCTTCACAAACTCCACTTCCAACCCTGCTAGTAGATTGTCCCAACTCAACCTTACAGGTGGATCAGCCACACGCAATTGCTCTTCAAATGCTTTAGACCAAACTCGTGCATCACTCTTCAAACAAATTTGGAGAAGGCGTAACATTTGCGTAGGGTCATGAATCTGGTTGCTAATGCAGGCAACCTCCATCTTTTCCAGAAAGTCCTCCACATCTTCATCACTTCTTCCATGAAACTCCGGATAAGAGAAAGCCATGGCTACCCAAATTATGATGCTTTGAGAACCCCTTCGAACACACGTGCAAGAACCCAAAACTTTTCACTACCCAATCCCCAAAAACTTCAATGGAGCTTAGCTTTAGATAAGGACAAACACATGCACATCAAATGAGTTTTCATAGTTAATCATCGGAATGACAACAGGCAAAGGACATTCCAGGATCTCTCTCAATCTTCTTGGCCCAAACATAAAGACTATGCGCTGCTGGAAAAAGATCTTCCTGGACACATGAACATTAATCTGAATTCTTTGAGTTAAATGAAAAGGAGTGAAATGAGGGCCATTTTGATCATCCATTAAAGCCAACCATGAAGCTCCCAAGAAGGCACACCTGACTCAACCTCTGATTTTGCCAAAATTTCAGCAGCATAACAGCATAAATGGCTCAAAATACCAAAAAACCAGCCATCATAACTTGGGAAAATTTCGACAGAGTTTCCCCAGAAGTAGAGCAGTAGGAACCCAAAATATAGACTGTCTATGTATGCATAAACTGTCAACAATAGAACCGAGCATCAAGTAGGAATCACTAGTACATAGCCTATGGCGAGGTCACAAAAAGGGTGCTCCAGCTACCTGTATCACCGGAAAGGATCTCCACATTTGAGAATCCCTCAGCTCAATAAAAACCTCACGCTATCGACCCTCACACGAAGGCTAATGCAAATCGCGTGTGGTCAAGTCTCAGAAATGACTATCTTCTAGACCAAGTCTCAGAAATGGCTGGGACTGCCAAATACAACCAAGTATGGCTCCACAAATGCGTACAATGGCAGTTTCCACAAGTAACGTACAATCCAGCAGACAATGCGCTCAAATAGGCGCCAAGTGATGCATTCCCACAACAACTGCAAGTGACATCACTGCTAGTATATCACTGTACTCCAGCTACCTGTATCAGTGTGAATCACCTGTACCTGTACCTGTAACCTGTAACCTGTAATCTGCACCCCTATAATCCCGAAGCTCGAAGCTCGAAGCTCGAAGCAGAAGGTACTCGAAGAAGATCCTCAGTGGGGCACCAAAAGAATGTGAGCGGGATGAAAACACACACAGTGCCTCTATAACGACCCGACACACACTCTTGGAAGGATATACACACACACTAGGGGGAACCACTCGGCTTACACAACACACCTGGCCGAGACAAGAAACACACCTATGGAGTGAGAGGAGAGAGATTATCCACTTGCCCACTCCACACAGAGACACACACACACACACACCCAAAAAAACTCAGCTCAAAAGAGGAGAGTTTCTGATGTTTAGATACAATTGAGCTTGGGCCAACACCAATGGGGCAAATAGCTCACACAATATGGGTAAAATAAGCCAGATACAATCACAAACTAGAGCGGAAACTTCGCTCATGGGAGAAACTTACACAGAAAAACAGCAGGAAAAGAGTGAGGAATTTGGCAAAATGGACAGCGCCATCGCGTCCGGAACGGCCCAAAACCCCAGTCTACAATGTCAAAGTGCTCAAATCCGACCTCGGATGAGCACTTTACGGCCAAAACAAGCTCCAAAATGAGCAAAAACACACCTGCGGCTGTTCCTCCTCTCTTCTCCACGTTTTTTCTGGTCTTCTCTCGTTTTTTCAGTTCCCACACTTAGCTTTATTACTTGGGCACCCTTGGCCTTTTAGATGACCTCAAATGGACCCGAACAGGCAAAAAACTGACCTCGCAGTGCATAGTTGTCACCTTTTTGCATCATTCACACACCTGGCACTCATCTTTTTTTCAATAATGCATCTCGCCACCATGTATAGTGGCCCTAAAAAGTGGTCCTAATGATGACCTTCCTGCATAACTCTCACAAGAAAACACCCACGTTGTGTCCGTCCTCATCCGCGTGCAAGTCTTGACCCCGTTCGGCCTCCTGACGCCACTAGATGCCATCTGACGCACCTGCTTACTTCATGTCGTCGACCCGCGGATAGCTTCCTCGAGAAGTTTTACGCGCTACCAACTCCTCCTTATTGTAGAAAAAACACACTAGTACTGATAATAGTGAAAATCGCTGCACTATGTACATGCTGTCCTACCGTACACATGTGGGCCCCACGTAACCACCTGGCTATGAAAATTGGGTAATCCTTTATTCGATGCACCATGCATGTGTATGTACATATGCGCAATCCCTTGCTCAAAAAACTCCTGACACCGGTTTGACGGTGGTTATGTGGTTTGCCGCCACTGTGAGTTCACCTCATCGAAGGAGGTATGGCTCATAAATTTTGCAAATTTTGGGTCCTAAGCAACATTTAACAGCATCTTTGTTGCATCGTTGATCAATCGTCGATGCTCCATCTCTTCGAGCTCCACCTAAGTAGGCTGAGGCAAGCCGCACTTCTGTGAATCTTCTTTGTGATCTCTTTTCGCATCTTCGGATGTAGAGGAATTCAACTGATCTCTGTTTGAATCCATAAGTGCCGTGTAAAAAGGAGAAATCGGCCATGCTCTGATACCACTGTAGCAGATTTGGACACTCCAAGTCAAGATTCTACCGCAACATGACAAGAATTCACTTCAAAACAGTTCAAAGTTCACAATTGATTCCACACTGGCCCGACGGAGTTCCATGCCTAGGGATATTGGCCCCAAAGGTTGGCGCCCCTTTTGATATTTCCTTTTGTACTAATCTGTAACTCAAAGTACAAGGGAGTATCAGGCTCTCACTTTGAGACTCTGCATCCAGATGCTCTGAGAAGTGGGAGGCTTGCCCACTTATTTATTCAATACAAGGGATGCCAAAAGCAGAGCCCCAAAAGATTCAAAGTTAAAAGCTTTAAAAATAAAGCAAAAGCTCTCTCTCTCTCTCTCTCTCTCTCTCTCTCTCTCTCTCTCTCTCTCTCTCTCTCTCCCTCTCTCTCTCCTCTCTATCTCTCTCTCTCTCTCTCTCTCTTCTCTCTCTCTCTCTCTCTCTCTCTATCTTGTGTGCGCGCGCGTGCAACTTGCGTAGCCAAAAATCAAGTCCAAAATTTTTGCCTGCCATTGTATTCAGCACCGCAAAAAGCAAAAATCTCGTACAGGTCCGTGAATCACGCTGCGTTTTGCAGGGGCAGCCGTACAGCCATGCCACGTCAGCATTTTATCGGACCTACCACATCAGCATTTTTTCTAAGACTGTCCATCAAAGGGAAGGTGTGTGTGTGTACCTGGCAACCACGTCACCAGTTTGTGACAATCGCCACCCTCATGCTGTGTTCATGCTCAAGAAACAAAACACCCGTCCACAAAGGAATCACGACAGACAAGGGCTGTGAATTGAGTGCAGGTAGCATTGCTAAGCGTGCTTGTCATAGGCTCAAGGGAGCCGGTAATTTTTGCCTGCCATTGTATTCAGCACCGCAAAAAGCAAAAATCTCGTACAGTCCGTGAATCACGCTGCGTTTTGCAGGGCAGCCGTACAGCCATGCCACGTCACATTTTATTCGGACCTACCACATCAGCATTTTTTCTAAGACTGTCCATCAAAGGGAAGGTGTGTGTGTGTACCTGGCAACCACGTCACCAGTTTGTGACAATCGCCACCCTCATGCTGTGTTCATGCTCAACTTTATTAGTGTAGATCAAATAGCTAAATTTTACTCATAGATAGGGCTATTGGCTTGATGTTTATTTTATTCAATCAATCAAGAGATTCTTCCTAATCTCCTACACCCAACCTTGGAACTCAATTTGAAAATCTCTCTCAACCTCTAAAAGGTAACGGAAAGGTTCAACTCACACGAAGTGGGTATCCTGTGCTATAGGACGGTTCCCCTAACAACCCACCATAGAGGCGAACCGAGCTTGGTTAGACGATCTGTACTTTGGATATTCAACAACACATTTTTAGTTGGGACCAAACCATCGGATAAGCGAAGGTCCCACTTTAAACAATGTTCTTTGCTGGTATATACATCTGCGACTTGTAGCCACGTGGAAACAACGAGCAAAACAAATATGCAGACTCATCCCACTCAAACTTGAAAGTCAAAACATAAATTCTTTTATCCTGACCCGCAGCATTAAAGGAGACAACGTCAAACCTCTAGAAGAGAGTAAGTCAGTTTTCAACTAACGAGCAATGCAAGTGTGTGAAATACACTTAGTCAACTACATCTCCGTTCATACAAAGCGCCATGATGTCTTCCAAAGTTTTTGTAGAATGTACGATGTCCAAGAGAGTAGCAAAATCACTTAGGTCTAGAACCTCTCCATCCGAGTCACTGAAGGTCTACTCTCCTCCCAAGTTATCACTAGAACAGTCATGCATAACACTCTCAACCCTAGGTTCTTCGGAATCATTATCAAAAGTTCCTAAATCAATAGGTGACTCAAATTGAGCAAGAAGGTCTACATTCACATCCACAACTGGAGATTGAGCCTTGTATGTTAAGAGTGCACTCAAAGTAGTAGAGAGTAATGAGATGCGTATAGATGAAGGGAACAAAGAGGGAGTACAAGCTGTCGTCGTCACTGTAGACCTTCTTGCTTAATTTGGGTCAACTATTGATTTAGGAACTCTTGATAATGATTCCAAAGGACTTAGGGTTGGGAGTGTTATGCATGACTATTCTAGTGATTACTTGGGAGGAGAGATACCTTAACTGACTCGGATGGAGAGATCCAGACTTGGGTGATTTTGCTACTCTCTTGGACATGGTAGATTCTACCAAATTTATGGAAGACATCATGGCACTTTTTATGAGTGGAGATGTAGTTGACTAAGTGTATTTTACACACTTGCTTTGCTCGTTAGTTGAAACCGACTTACTCTCTTCTGGAGGTTCGGCATTGCCTCCTTTAATGTTGTGGGTCAAGATGTATGAATTTTAATTTTACATTTCAATGGCATGGTTTTGAGACAAGTTGTCACAGTTGTGTCTTGTTTTTTCTAGCTGGCTAAAAGGTCTCAGATGTATAAACCATTAATAACATTGTTTGAAGTGGGACCTTTGCTTATCCGATGGTTTGGTTTGAAACTAAGAAATATGTTGAACACTTGAAGTACATCTCGTATAACCAAGATAGAAAGCCCCTTGAGTTTGGGGATTTTGTCTCTTTCAATCACTTTTATTTGAGGGCGTCGCTGCTTTAGAGAGAGTGTAGCCAATCATAAGAGAGAGAGAGAGAGAGAAAAAAAAAATCTTCAAACACAACCTAGAATTTAGGACATTACATCCACTAAGGCTTCTGTTAGAAAACGATGATGTAAGAACCTACTTTACATGACAAAACTTTTTCTACTGTCTGTTTTGTATTTTTCATAAGCTAAAAAGGTTTCCTAGGGTATTAAGGTTGGGTGGGCTGCATTCAGTGGGAGTTTTTTTGTAATGTATGAGTTGCTTACACGACAAGACCGCCTGCATGGTGGGTTGGTTAGGGGAACCGTCCTATAGCACAGGATACCCACTTGGTGTGAGTTCGACCCTTCCATTACCTTTTAGAGCTTGAGAGAGGTTTCAAGATCATTGAGTTCCAAGGTTAGGTGTAGGAGATTGGGAGGAATCTCTTGATTGACTGGATAAAACAAACATCAAGCCAGTAGCCCTATGTGTGAGCATAATTCAGCTATTTGAATCTACCCTAAAGTGATGTTTGTAAAATTAATTTTTTCCCAAAGAGTGGTTCGGACCTTACTATTATCATCATCGAATGAGGCTTGGTGGATCCTCGTCATGTGTCTAGGGCTCAAAGAAAATTATTAAAGACTTAGGAAGTGTTGTTTCTTGAGTGTGGACATAGCATGACAATGACGATGGTGCTAGGCGTGTGATGTGTGTGTGTCATTTGATCGGCTCCCTTGAGCCTATGACAAGCACGCATAGCAACGCTGCCTGCGCTCAGTTCACAGCCTTTGTCTACCATGATTTCCTTGTGGACGAGTGTTTTGTTTCTTGAGCATGGACACAACATGACGATGGCGATGGTGCTAGACATGTGATGAGTGTGTGTCATTTGACTTGCTCTCTTGAGCCTACGACATGCATAGCAATGTTGCCTATGCTCAGTACACATCCCTTGTCTACAATGATTCCCTTATGGATGGCTCCTTCGCTTGATGAGCAAGCCACAATACTCCGCTGCTGCACGAGATTCAATCATGTACCCTTGCGTGTGGACATGAGTCAGGACCCTCGCTTGATGAGCAGGCCAAGGTTCAATGGTGTTGTATAAAGTTCGTATAAAATGCTAAAGGAGGAGGGTATATGCGAGGGCATTGATGCCGGGTTGTCCGCACCGCACTCTAGCCCAGTCGGAGAGCTGAAATTCTAGGGAACGAAAGGCGGACGAAGTTTTTTTTCTTCAAAAACTCCCTCTCTTTCATCATAATCCGCACTCCCTCTTTTATTTTCCCCTCCCCTTCCTTTGCCACACACACCCCTCTCTCTCCTTCCCCCTTGTTTTTTCTTTCCACAGCGGCCGAGCCCGCCGACCCCCCCATCTTTCCCCTCTCTCACTACCCCCATCTCCCCGTCCCTTCTCTCTCTTTTTTTCCTTCTTCTCCCTCGGTGTGTGAACAGCCCATAAGGGGAGCTTAATAATGCATCCTCCCTTTTTTCTTTTATATTACACCTTTGACTTCATTAAACTCCCCCCCCCCCCCCCTTCCTCGCTCAGAAACAGTCGAAAGCCTACCATCTCACCCCCCCCCCCCCCCCCCCTTGCGCGTCCTCTGGGACCAGCCCATAGGGCACATGAAAAGAAATCTCTCTCCCTCTCCCCCTTGCAGACCTGAGCCCACCTCGCTCACGTTCTCACACTCTCTCTCTCTCCCTCTCAGTCGCTCACGGTTCCAGCCCGCAAAGGCACAGTTAAGGAGCTCTCTCTCTCTCTCTCTCTCTTATCACACACACCCTCACCCTCTACCTCACCACCTCACCCATCTCCCTCACTCTCTCGCGTTGTACACAGCCGATAGGCAGCCCATCTCTCAGCCCTCTCGCTCTCGCTCTTAGCCCGAAGGCGCATAGCCACTCAACACACACACACACACACACACACACACACACACACACACACACACACTCAACACACACACGCACACTCTCACCCCTCACACCCTCCTCAGTGCTACCACCACTCCCTACTCAATAAGCCATATATATGTATATGTATATGTATATGTATGTATATGTATATGTATATGTATATGTATATGTATATGTATATATATATATATCTATATATATAATATATATATATATATATATATATATATATATATATATATATTTCACATAATTGATAATAAAAAAAAACCCCCTCCTACTCCCGTTCCCACACACTCATACAAATACCATATTCTCACACACACATTCACCCGCATATATACACACAAAACCATACCTACACACATACATGCACACACGCATATACGCACTCACAACAAAAAAAAAAAAAGGAAAGGAAACTATCAACACCAACATCAAAGGAAAGAGGGAGGTTAACTCGCGCGTCGCCAACACCAAAATAAGAAGTGACGCCCAATGCATGCCTCGGCCAGCACCGAAAGGAGGTAATTCAAGACATCTCGGATTCTCACGACAGAAACCAACTCCGGCAACATTAAAACCTCACACCAACCACCTGAACCATCGACAAAACCCTTGTAAATACCTTAAGACCCCACTCTTCCCTAATAACCTAGCCATGGCTAGTGGATTGTAAATAAATCTACCCATCCCACTCTTTCCTCTCTCTCTATCTCTACCTTCTCTCTCTCTCTCTCTATCTCTCTCACTAGAGATGCATCTAGGCCTTCTACAGCAACCAGAGGATATTTGCAATGACCAGTGGGTAAGGACCACCTCTCAAGCCTATATAAAGAGGCCTCCGCTTAGCACAAACAGGAGGAAGAGGAGAGTGAAGAAGGGGAGAGTGGGAAGAGGAGAGTGAAGAAAGGGATACGCAGGGAAGCGGAGACACCCAAGAGAGAACACTCAAGTGTAGGAGGAGCATACTAGCTCCATGCACTCTACATTTTAAGCACCACTAAGCACGTAGTGCACCCATGCTTTAGAGCTAATGGCATCATGTTTTGTTGCAAGATTTGGGCATTTTAGCATTGGAAACATCACCATTCCCCCCATGATTCACCACACCACGTCGAGTCACTAATCACAACCACTCTATGCACATAAGTACTCGCTACTCTCCACCAAGCAACATGAGCATGCTTGGACTGAATGCATTGCTCCCAATGTTGGTGATTGACGTCGTCAGTGCTATTTTCCCTCAATTAACCCTCCCACTAACTCAAAACCTCTCCATGCACCATATGGCGCTCGTATTCCACGTTACATCCCTAATGCCAAGAGCCAGGTTTGTAGTCATCAAGACCATCACTTGTAAGTATCTCCATTTCCAATAAAGGGTGTAATGTTGTCTTGATCTTTTGAGTCCATTCTCGATTTTGGTTTCCTAGGATTATGGGATGTTTCGCTTCTTGTACATCACCCTACTCGTGCTCCATCATGTGCAATCTCTCCACCAGTCAGTGTGCCCTGTTTCGAGCTCTTCATGTACCTCTCTTGTGCACACACTAATGATTATTTATTAGGCATCTTTTCTACACGTGAACGGTTATCACACCACCATTTCATGCTCATTACCTAGAGGGCATTTCACGTTTTCTACCCTAGGACATGTATGTTTGCATCCTAGCCACATTTGCGTATGTTTGTATGTTTGTGTCCTAGCCACATTTATGCTAGGTGGTTCCCCTTCCTATCCATAAGATCACTCCCACCTCGAGATGATGTTTGGGGATGTTCAGGCTGTGTGTGGTGTAGAGGCCACCCCATATGGCATGTCATTTCCGGCCATCATTTTCTTGGCGCCCCCACCGAGGATCCTTTCATGAAACCTTGCAGTTTACAAGACTGAAACTCCTAAACTTTTGTGGATGGATGAATGGCTAGCAGGGTTTGCTAACTGGACGATAGAAGAAGACGAGCTCCAAGCACAACTTTTGTGGATGGATGAATGGCTAGCAGGGTTTGCTAACTGGATGATAGAAGAAGAAGAGCTCCAAGCACAACTAGACGAACTCCGCATCTCCGTCGAAGCTCAAGTGCCAGGCGTAACGGTAATCTATCTGCAGTGGGAGAGTCAACCAACACGCCAAACTCAGTGTATATACATAGGTCGGGTGCCAAGAAGAATAAGGATAAGGTCAAAACCATGTCCGCAACCTACAACCAAGCCGCAACAACAAGATGGATGGAGCTTTGCACAATAGAGAATCAACACTATTCTACTTCTAGAGTCGGGTAACTCAAGTCAGCAAGGTAATTATCACAGTCAGTTTCCAAGTCACACCTGATGCTGCAGCACAGATAATGGAAGCATTTGCTCACGCTCTCACTAGAGAGACTAGGGATCTACTGAATTTGTTTCAAGAAAGAACACCACCCTCGCCCACAAGCTTGGACAGTGACTAAGCACCCCTAAGTTTCACATGAATCAGTACAACCTACCTCGAGAGAGATTACAAATACCAACACGATTATGCTCAATCAAGGTAATACTAGACTTGAAGGCTCACTACTAGAACGTCATCGACACCATGCTGGGTGGGGAGCGGTTTTTTGAGGTTCTGGCATCAGATCGGCCATTTGTCTTACCTTTGGTACAAGGCAATGTACCGTTTGAGGTTTTAATCTATGTCCTAGTATAAGAGGGTATACACGCCTCCTTGTAAAGAGAAAAAAAGAAACCTTTTTGGAAGCTAAGCAGTGTGTCTTTCTAGCTCTCTCTCAGTAATCATGGCAAGTATAGCATTTCCAACATTTAAAGGAAAGAAGGGGGAGGATTTGGTAACAGACTTCCTAGATGACTTTGTTGGGGGTCCCATCGTTGCAATAGCTCCAATGACCAATAAAATTATCAATCCGGAGGGATGAGCTACCTGGCTAGGGCATGGAACCACTCACACGGTTAGTGAGATAATCGTGGCAACACAAATGATTAACTCTACAAGACGAGCTTCTCTGCCTATGGAGGAGCGAAGCCACAATGAAGGGCAATCTCCATATCCACTTCTCTTCACCTCTAATCAACCCAATCACACACACTATGATTGCAAGACGCATACAACACTAATCCTACCATGCAACACACTAATCGCAAGCGCACACACATAGATCTATCGAGCACCACACTCCAATCAAACCTACACATAGAAGAAAAAGAGGGAAATCACACAAGATTAGAGAGGGATTAACCACTAATTAGTTAAGATCTAGTTAATCTAAGCATCATAGGCAATCATAAGAAGTAAGAGAGAGGCATAGTGAGAGAGAATGAATCATTGATTAGTGTTAATCAAGTCTCATGAGCAAGGAGAAGCTCAAGGAATCCATAGCCACACACCTCAAGAGCTCTCACCAAAGAGTGCTCTTCACAAATGACTTGAGAACCCTAATTTCTTTTACACACTGCCTTATATACCTAGGGTAAAAATACGCAATGTCCGGGCGCCCAAGGCCTTTAGGCTCACCACTTACTGAATCTGCAACCTAGGCACAGTAAGTGACCTATTCTTTACAACTTGGAACTCCCATTGAGCCCGTAACACATTAAAATATTACAATGGCTTTAAATAAATCAAGAATTTACAATACATGAACATTTTGGGAAAACATGGAAAATGTGTAACTCCAATCTTTACTGCTTCTCTGCATTCATCCTCAATGTGCATTCGTACGTCTTCGGTCTTTAGCAGCTCAGTTAACATTCCCCCCTTCCTATTTTAGTGCCCGTCCTCGGGCACTGTTGAAAAGTGTCCGTGGAGGCCAGGGAAGTTTTTGATTGGTTGTTGATGGGTTCATCGTCTTCATTTTGTCATTGGATTCGTTGATGAGGTTCAATTTGTTGCAGCATCTTCATTGGTCTGAATATGTCTAGTTTGAGAGATGATGTTGCATTTGTATGTTGTAATAGCATAAGGTGATGAGGCTGATGTTTATTTATGAAAAGTATGTAAAAGGGATGATGAGGTTCTAAATTAAGTTCTAATACCTTGATGACCAAAGGGAAAAAACCCAGTGGGAAAAAAGTGCCTTTGGGATAAGCACATTATTGGAGTACTTATTAGCATGGGAAATATTAATAGAGTACTCAAGGGATTATTTGCTGATAAATATGGAATTAAAAAGGCAGCAAATATGAAAGGGTAGCATGATGGAACATTGGTTTGCCTATTGCAGTTTACTCAAGGTGCATATGTGGAAGAAAAAAAGAGTGTCTAATGCATATGTCCAATGATGGGCCATCCTGTTTATGCATACACAAAAATGCATGGGAAACAATATGCTGGGCAAGAATGATTTTGAGGGGTTCTTTAGAAAGATATTGTAGCTATAAAATCATATGACATGGCTTTGCAAGCTAGCACCCCTTTAAGAATGGTTTTCGTTGACGAGGATATGTGCTCTCATCTTACTGTGCGTGAGTGTTGGACTCTACAACACTCCACCAATTGTAAGTTAATAGACTTCGACTCTTATGCTCATCTCATCCAGCATGAGCAACATGACTTAGAGATTCTCCACTCTTTCAGCTTGAGCGTAAGCCTAATAACTACGACTCTTAACACACAGTTTAATATGACTTGAAGCTTTGGGACTAATGCTTTGCTCATTTTATGGCTTAGCAGCCCGACTCTGACTATGCCAAAGGGTGTTTTTTGCACCCTGGCGACTTGACTTTTCACATTCTTGTGATTACTACAAACATTTCTTCAGGTAAACGTAAGCTTGAATCCTCAAAAAGAGGATTACTGAAGGACCATGCTGGCATTGAAGGTTTCTTTTGCCATACCTGTTTTATCATCTTTGAATTTGTATTCTCATTGATTGGGTCATCCTTCTTTGACTGTGAAGACTCCATTATCTGTTTGATTCTCCAATTAGGCCTGTTGATAGGAGTCTTTGATGTTGTTGTAGGCCTATGTTCAATGTCGGCATCTGGCTTTTGACTTGGAGCATTGGAAGACTTAGAAATCCAAATCCCTTGATGACCTTTGTATCTCCATTGTTGACTTTGTTGAACTTTAGGTCTTGCTCACTTCTTGAGATATTCATGCAGGTCTGGTGTAGTTGCAGTTGGCTTATGGTTGACTGGTAGCCAAATCTTTGTATACCCTGTGTCCTTTTCCAAGAGGAACATTCTTTGAGATCCGTCTTTGTTCTATATCCTCTTGCGGGTTGTGGTAGACTTCAACATCTTTCGATGTTGTTCTGTTGTATACCTGCTTCTTAGGTACCCTAGCCCATATCTCTCTGTTACCTCCATAATACTCTTATTCTTTTAAGCTCCATTGTGATGGTATCCATCCCATGTGCTTGTCTTCATGTGTTGATTTCTTGTCTTTAATCCAAACCGGATCATTGGCCTTAACTAAATTTCTCTGAACAAACACTTGTTTGACTTTCCTTTGCTTTCTTGAGTACTTCGGCTGATATATCTTTGCTTTTTTGGGTGTCTCCTCAAAGGTTTTAGTTGGTTCAGCAATTGACTTGAAGTTTTGAAAGCTTAACTCACTTGAAGAAGCTGATCCACGAGGGTTCTTTGATGTAGAGGCATGTGATGTCACACCTTTTATGCTAATCGGTGGAGGGTCCACTTTGGCCTTACCTTTGTCTGCAAGATTTATCTTCTTTACCTCTGGCTTTGATGGAATTCTCTGCTCAATAGCTATCGTGGTTTCTCTTTGTTCTGTTTGATCTGTAGTTTCTATTGCCTTATTTGCTTTAAGCTCTTCTGAAGTTCTGTTTGATGGAGATGAATCATCTTCCATAAGATTTGCTTTGGCATCAGTCTCCATTTGAATTGTGCTTGAGGACTTTGTGTTGTCGTCCGCGGGTGACCAGTTTTGCTCTCCATTATTGGTTGTCTCTGAAGACTCCGTCATGTTTAAACTTTGTATCTCTAGCATCACCTGGGCCATTGGCATTCCCATGATGATGTCATCTGGCATATCATTTACTGTGATCACATGGAATTGAGCTGAGATGATTTGTCAACTTATTTCAATGGTGGTGGAGATGATTCCCTAACATTCTGCTCGTTTGTTTCCTGATATGATCACAAATTCAGGATCATCTTCCAACTGTGGTTGGCCACATCTTTTCCAAGTGCAAAAAGACATTTACTGTGATCACATGGAATCGAGCTGAGATGATTTGTGAACTTATTTCAATGGTGGTGGAGATGATTCCCCAACATTCTGCTGGTTTGTTTCCTGATATGATCACAAATTCAGGATCATCTTCCAACTGTGGTTGGCCACATCTTTTCCAAGTGCAAAAAGACATTTACTGTGATCACATGGAATTGAGCTGAGATGATTGGTGAACTTATTTCAATGGTGGTGGAGATGATTCCCCAACATTCTGCTCGTTTGTTTCCTGATATGATCACACATTCAGGATCATCTTCCAGCTGTGGTTGGCCACATCTTTTCCAAGTGCAAAAAGACATGAGGTTCTTGTCTAACTGGAAATCTAGCTTTACTTATCTTGACAACTTTTCTGCGTTCTCACCAACAATGTTGCACTTGATCTTCTTAGGATTTTTTTCTGTAGTGATTGAATTTGTTGTGGCAGCATCCTTTGGTTGAACTTTATCTGCATTGGCTTTGTCTTTATCACCTAATTCCATTGATGTTGACTCCATTGGCCGTAATATTGCACTTTTTTGCAATTGTTGAGCATTGTCCACCTGCATCTGAGTAACCTTTGATCTTAGAAGATCCATTGTACTTTCTAGCAGAATTTGTCTCTTCGGAGGAGATTTTGGTGGGGACCTTTGTGTAGCCTTCTTGACTTTAGCTTCTATTGACTTTGAATTTTTTGTCACCTGTTCTGGTAGCTTGAGGCTGTGCACCATCTTTAGATAGTCTTTGACTTCAATCAGGCCATCCGTAGGGGTTTGTACATGATCATGATCTTGTTGATATTCATTACCATGTGCATCTTGATATGCATATGTGAGCTTGATCACATGTAACTATTTGAACACTATGGGATTTGTCGACTTTTGACTCTAACTTGTGGAGATCAGCCGAAACTTTTATCCCTGATGATCTTCATAGAGGCATTTGTCTGCAAATTCTGAGGGAATCTGGGTCAATTAGAAACTTCCAACAACCATATAATCTTTCAATGGTTTCTGCCTTGAAGGGGTCTGACGGCTAGAAGCTCTAAGGCTTCTAATTGGTGTAGCATTTCCTGGTATATGAGTTGAGCTTGATGGATTTACAACTCCCCCATTCCTAGGGTGATCACTATAGCCTGCTTCATTATAAGAGTTCAAAACCATTTGGCTCTAGTTTAGTCTCACCTTTTGGGATTGTGAAGATACACTTTGGGTAGCAATGTTGATATTTGTGAAACATGACAAATGACTCCCCAAGTTAAGCTGTAGATAGCATTATCTTTGCCATGATATTGTCTATCCCATGGGTCTGCTATGATATGAGCTTCTGTGGTTTCAGCACCCAATGCATCATAGATGCTAGACTCTTGTCAATATTTACGACTATTTTGGTCAAAATATATGCTCATTTGGTCACAACATCGAAGCTTGATCTCTGATGGAGGAGAGTTTGGCTCTGAACAGATTTCTAGGTTCACCCGGGTAATATCCTTCAGCTCGAGAGAGGATGGGCTATAATAGATTCTTTCTTATGAAATGAACCATCGTTTCTGATCTATCATTGCACACACTTCTATGAGCTGGTATGTGGGCCATTCAAACACTAGTTGATCCTTTTTGTACAGTTTCCCTTTTTGGTCTACATAGTGTGCATATGAATGATGTGTACCATACAATGCTAGTATCATTCTGTTTGATGTGTCTCTTAGACTCGTGAATGATTGCACACTTGTGGCAGTGGGTGTAAAATCATTTGCAAATTTAACAGTCTTTTCAACCTTTGGTGATATCTCGTTGTTCAAAGAATCAATTTAAAGCTTTTCAGGTACCTGTGCATCCTTATGCTGATTTTGAATTTGTAGTGATTTTACTTGTGCTTCTAATGGTAATGCAGAATCATCTGATTGCATGAAAAGTGACAAGTTAGATGCACTTACATCGAGATTCGCTTTTCCAATTTTCTTCGTACCTTGCTTGGCGGTTGATGTATCCCTATTGTCAGGATTTCTTGGACAATCTTCAGCAAAATGTCCACCTTTTTGTCCACAATCTGAGCAATACACCATGATTGGTGGTATTTCAATTGGTTCTGTCATGTCAAGCTCTACCTAAGGAGCTTCAGTTTCTTTGCTTGGCCAAATTGTCGGCATCTTCTTTCAGAACACTGAGTATCAAGCTATAGCATGCTCCATCTTGACCGTCTTTGGCTTGGTTCTCCAATTAGATTGGCTTCTATTGGTTGATATGTTGGATATTCCATTACTGGCTCTCGACTATAGTTCTGACCACTGTAATCCATGTACAATGACCCTGATTGCATATGCACCAAATGAATGCTTTGCGGACTAGTGCAGGTTTCTGGATAACCACTTGGGTTGATTTTTTTTACTTCTATCTGCAGTTCATCTTTGAGCTTGCAATACCTGGATCCACTGAAGTCTGTGAGCATCTGGGAGTTCTCTGAATCTAACTTTACTCTGATCAATAGGATCTTGGCTCCTGTGCTGCTTTTACTGCTCATAAGATATCTATGACCTTCTGTATCTGTGTACAAAAATTTATCCCCATTGTAGCCATAAAATTTTCTCTGTTGCAGTTGTGCATGTGTTGCCACTGCTACTACTGGAATGCTCTATTGTACTTGGACTGTCAGGTCGATTTGAGTTCATGTTGGCTCAATTCACAAAAACATTCAATTGGCAGATTCTAGTATTGATTAGCATAATTTTTGTTGTTCGTACTAGCCTAATCTGCAATCGTATGCGAGTTGTGCTCGTGTTTGTCCAATTAGAAGCTAATTTGCAGCGCAATTACTCGCACTAGCCAATTTCTAGCATGCAGAACTTTGAAAATTAGATTGCCGCTCAACTGCTTCGAGTTGGTCCTTTCTTGCTTTTCGACTGATTTGATTCGCTTGTGCAGTGTGCTCGGTTTGCGGTGTTCGCTTGGTGTGCGGTACACTCTCCGACGTTTCTTTTCGGCTTTTGATTTTCTCGTTTTTGTGTTGTTTGCTCAGTGTGTAATTTTTTTGCTTCTCTTGGTTTTTTCGGGTTTTTCTGGCTCGTTCTGGCTTTTTTGTCTTTTTCTGAAACTTCCGGTAAGTTTTTTTTTTTTTACTAATTATTTGTGAAATTTTCAATTTTTTGGTCTTGTTTATGACCTTTTTGGGAAAGTTTTGATTTTTAGGGAATTTCTTGTGAATTTTCTTATTTATTTATTTATTTATTTGTGAGTTTTTGACAATTTTTATGATTTTTCTATGTGCTTTTCATTTTTTTGTGAATTTTTCTTTTTTTGTGAATTTTAGAAATTTTTAATGGATTTTTTACTTGTTTTGTGGTTTTTTCTATGAAATTTTTTATTTATTTATTGTTTAGAATTTTCTGTATTATTGAGATTTGTTCAGATCCATTTTTCGAATTTTTAATCTTTTTGTTATTTTTTGTGGAATTTTTAAATTTTTTATGATTTTCTATGTGTTTTGTATTTTTCTGTGAATTTTTCTCATTTTTTCGTGGATTTTAGGATTTTTTGGTTTTTTACTTCTTTGTGATTTTTCCTGTCAATTTTTTATTTTTATAGGTTTTGCTAAGATGTTTTTACTTTTTTACTAAATTTTTGATGCTTTTCTATTTCATTGTGAATTTTTTAATGTTTGTTTTGATTTTTATTATTTTTCTAATTTTTTGTGATTTTTTATTCTCTTTTTTTATTTTTTAATTTTTTAATTCCGATTTATTAGTTTTTTAATGTTTTTTGTGATTGTTTCAAACTCCCTTTTTTTAATGAGATTTGTTTTTGTTTTTTTTTAAATTTTTTCCTTTTTATGTGAATTTTATTTATTTGTGAGTTTTTATGTTTTTTATTTTTTGATAATTTTTAATCCCTTTCTTTATTTATTATTTTTTTAAAATTGAATTTTGAATTTTTAAATTGTTTTTATGGTTTTTAATTATTATATTTTTTAAGATTTTGCTTTTTTTAAATTAAAAAAAAGAAACACTTACCTGCAAGTCACCTGCCGCCTACGTGACGGAGACTAATGGCGCACAGCAGGATTGACAGTGTGGACAGCGGCCGTGGATTGCGCATCACAGCAGGTAGAGAGAGAGAGAGAGAGAGAGAGAGAGAGAGAGAGAGAGAGAGAGAGAGAGAGAGAGAGAGAGAGAGAGAGAGAGAGAGAGAGAGAGAGAGAGAGCAACAGCTCCTAGCGAGCGCCAGTCTGTAGGCAGGGACTCAAGGAGATGAGAGAGAGCGAGAGACTCGGCTTGGCGGCGTGGCGCACTCTACGAGAGAGGGAAAGAGACAAAGGCGTAGGTACTTCTGTAAATATCGTGGAGGACCGTCTCCCAGGAGGGAGAGAGAGAGAGAGAGAGAGAGAGAGAGAGAGAGAGAGAGAGAGAGAGAGAGAGAGAGGTGGATGGGAGGGGGTATTCACGCAAGAAAAGAAGGGCAAGAGAGAGAATCGAGAGAGAGAAAGAGAGAGTGAGTGTGTGTGAGTGAGAGTTAGAGAGAGAATGAGATTAGAGAGAGAGAAAGTTAGAGATAGAGTAGGGGAGGGCTCACACGAGGGAAGGGCCCGGGCTGGCTCGAGACAAGAGAAATAGAGGGAGAGTAAGAGCCCGTGTTCAGGAAAATGTGTCTCAGCTTAATATCATGCCGTTTTCAATTTCAAAAATGTTGGTTCAAGGCAAGGGGGAAAGGAGAAATTCCCTCCCAAAATAGAGAAAAAACTGGAAAAATAAACCTAATGTTCTAAAATTTCCTCTCGGAAAATTCAAGAAGGGACTTTTCTCTGTTTGATAGAATGAATTTTCTCGAACACTGGTACACACTCCCGGAAAGAGGCAAGAGAGAGGAGTGGACAAAACTCGCTTTTTTTAAAATTATTTTTATTTCCAAATATCCAAAAAATACCAAAAATGGCCGAAAATTCCAAAAATCGCCAGAAAAACACAAAAATAGCCAAAAAAATCCAAAAATTCTCAAAAATTTTTAGGAATCTCCAAAAATCATCGTCATTCACAATCGATCATTTCTGATACGCAAAAGCACACCGAAAATAGCAGATTTTATCAAAAATACCAATTTCAATAAAATTATCCACCCGGTCCCCGGAAATAGTAAAACGCTCAAAACTCAACCACGGAGGCCACAAATGCGAACAAAATGATGCCGTAACTATGCACACACAAAATAGCTCGTAAAAGATCGCAAAATTAAATTTTTATGGAATTATCCAAAAATTAATGCAAAAATTTGTCAAAAACTTACAAAAATTATCCAAAAATTTTATACAAATTCTCCACACATTGGGAAATGGTGCAGCCAAATAAAATTGCACAAATCACATCAATTCAATTGCCAACAATTTTATCAATAGAATCAAGACTAGGCAATTAAACCGGCAAAATTATCGACAAAATTAGGTAAAAAATTAACGCAATTAGAGTGTGTAAATCCCTGTTTTGAGCACAAAAACGCAGCATTTTATCATTACACACATCAATTATGGAATCAAAACATTGAATTAACCATGCAAATTAAACACTTTTTAGGCGCACACACACTAAAAAATTGGCAGTTTTTACCAATCTTTAGGTGCGCACACAAAAGGGTTAAATTTGTCAGATTTGCAATGTGACTTCACAAATCAATAGTTGGGCATGTGCACAACACATATCAATCATCACAATTCAAAAATGATAACGCACACATTGATTTCTAAGTGCTTAAACATGGGCAAAATAGTGCACACACACCTAAAATTAGCATGCACACACTCAATTAGAATGCACACACACTTGAAATTAGTGCACACACACCTAAAATTGACCATCCAAGCATGCAATTAACTCGATTACGCACCCAATTAGCAACACACATTCATCAATTCGCAATTGAAACTTATCAAATTCATGCGCCCCCAATTCTTAAAAATTTGGGCATTACGACGGCGTGAAAATAAAAAATCATAAAATTTTCCATCCCTAACATCAACATTGCATTGCATCAACATATCATAGCATTACATTGCATCACATTACATTGCATCATGGTGGGATATCTACACAATTATACACATCTCTAGATTAGAATACCACCTTAATTACCTTTCCATTGAAGATCAATTAAATGGTCGATTTCTCCAATCGTTCATAGCACATTAGTAAATTAGCAAAAGTTAGTCAAATTAGCAAGGGGTTAGTGAGAAATTAGAGTGTGTAAACACACAATTGGCAAGATATGGTCACACATTAGGGAATTATGAACACAATGCTTCATGCACACACATTCAAAATCCACAAAAACATAAACACACAAGTGAAATTAGTAGTCAAATTAGTGACGGAACGCATTCGGTTATACCACAATTACACTAGCATAGGTCATCGTTGCCGGCAACGGCGCCAAATGTTGGGGGTCCCATCGTTGCAAAAGCTCCAATGACCAACAAAATTATCAATCTGGAGGGATGAGCTACCCAGCTACAGCATGGAAACACTCACACAGTTAGTGAGCTAATCGTGGCAACGCAAATGGTTAACTCTACGAGGCGAGCTTCTCGGCCTATGGAGGAGCGAAGCCGCAATGAAGAGCAATCTCCATATCCACTTCTCTTCACCTCTAATCAACCCAATCACACACACTACAATTGCAAGACGCACACAACACTAATCCTATCATGGAACACACTAATCGCAAGCGCACACACATAGATCTATCGAGCACCACACTCCAATCAAACCTACATGCACACACAAGTAAAAGAAGTCAATCACACAAGATTAAAGAGGGATTAACCACTAATTAGTTAAGATCTAGTTAATCTAAGCATCATAGGTAATCATAAGAAGTAAGAGAGAGGCATAGTGAGAGAGAGTGAATCATTGATTAGTGCTAATCAAATCTCATGAGCAAGGAGAATCTCAAGGACTCCATAGCCACACACCTCAAGATCTCTCACCAAAGAGTGCTCTCCACAAATGACTTGAGAACCCTAATTTCTTTTACACACTACCTTATATACCTAGGGTAAAAATATGCAATGTCCGGGCGCTCAAGGCCTTTAGGGGTCACCACTTACTGGAATCTGCAACCTAGTCATAGTAAGTGACCTATTCTTTACAACTTGGAACTCCCATTGAGCCCGTAACACATTAAAATATTACAATGGCTTGAAATAAATCGGCAATTTACAATACATGACCATTTTGGAAAAACGTGGAAAATGTGTAACTCCAATCTTTACTTCTTCTTTGCATTCATCCTCAAGGTGCATTCGTATGTCTTCGATCTTTTGCAGCTTTTGTTAAATGGCGTTGACTCAGTTAACTGACTTTGAAGTAGCATGCGTAGTGAGAAACAAAGATGCGGATGAATCCCGGGTTAGATTCTTTAAGCATCTCATGAAGCTAGAAGCTAGATCATGATATAATGCACTTCCACAAGAAACCAAGGATGACTGGGAGCCCTTAAAAATTGCTTTTAAGAGGCGCTTTGGGGAGGTACCACTTCAGAGAAGTTGTGGGACAAGTTGAGAGACTTGAAACAGGAGGGTTTTTTAGAATACGCCACCTATGAGTCCAAATTTGTGGATGTGTGGGAACGGTGGTTTGAGTCACTGGCAAGGGGGGAAGCTGCACTTGATTTCCTAAAGAAAGACTGGTTCACGCATGGCTTATGGCCACTTCTGAAGGAGAAGGTGAAGGGTAGATTCCCGGCTACGTACGAGTTAGCTGTTGAGATTGCTCACCTTAAGGACAAGAAGCTACGAATGAAAGCTGCGAATGAAAGAAACCGAGTCAACAGAAGCAGGAACCTCGCATCGACCAACAACCACGACAACCACCATTCCACCACCACCACCGGCTCTTGGGGTAAGAGATGACCAACAAGATATGCTGGCCCATATCACTGACCAATTGCAGAATTTTTCTATCCACTTGATACAGCAAGGAAGGAATCAAGAAAGAGATCAAGACCCAAGAAGAGCACCATGACAAAACAGGGAGTATCACTGCTATAACTGCGGAGAAGGTGGTCACAATATGTATTGTTGTCCCAAACCACGACAAAAATATAATAGACTAGGTAGGAGGAACCAATTGTCACCCCCTAGAGAAAGAACACCACCACCTCGAGCGCCAGCCCCACCAATACAAATTCTATGCCCACCCCAGGCACCATCACAAGCATCCATTCCACCTCCTCCACCAGCGCGACCACCTGATGGCCATGTAAACATCATAAGGCTAGAAGAGAAAGGAAAATCCATAGTAGTGGATCCACCAGAGCAAAGGAGAGGGACAAGGGTAAAGAGAAGGTAACCTTTTTAGAAGCATTTGAAGCCATGACTGTGAAAAGAGCTAGGAGGGAAGAGTAGAGTGAAGAAGGGGAGAGTGAAGAAAGGGATACACAGGGAAGAGAAGACACCCAAGAGACAACACTCAAGTGTAGGAGGAGCATACTAGCTCCATGCACTCTATATTGTAAGCACCACTAAGCACGTAGTGCACCCATGCTTTAGAGCTAATGGCATCATGTTTGTTGCAAGCTTTGGGCATTTTAGCATTGGTAACATCACCATTCCCCCCATGATTCATCACACCACGTCGAGTCACCAATCACAACCACTCTATGCACATGAAGTAGTTGCTACTCTCCACCAAGCAACATGAACACGCTTGGACTGAAGGCATCGCTCCCAATGTTGGTGACTGACATCGTCGGTGGATGCATCGTCTTGCTATTTTCCCTCAACTAACCCTCCCGCTAACTCAAAACCTCGCCATGCACCATATGGCGCTCGTATTCCACACTACATCCCTAATGCCAAGAGCTAGGTTTGTAGTCATCAAGACCATCACTTGTAAGTATCTCCATTTCCAATAAAGGGTGTAATGTTGTCTTGAACTTTTGAGTCCATTCTCGATTTTGGTTTCCTAGGATTACGGGATGTTTCGCTTCTTGTATATCACCCTACTCGTCTCCATCATGTGCAATCTCTCCACTAGTCAGTGTGCCCTGTCCTGAGATCTTCATGTACCTCTTTTGTGCACACACTAATGATTTATGATTAGGCATCTTTTCTACACGTGAACGTTTATCACTCTACCATTTCATGTTGATTACCTAGAGGGCATTTCACGTTTGCTACCCTAGGCCATGTATGTTTGCGTCCTAGCCGCATTTATGCTAGGTGGTGCCTCTTCCTATTCATAGGATCACTCCCACCTCGAGATGATGCTTAGGGATGTTCAGGTTGTGTGTGGTGTAGAGGCCACCCCATATGGCATGTCATTTCCGGCCATCAGCATCAATCCGGCAAGAAGTGGTCTGTTGTGCACAGGCCAAGGTTCAATGGTGTTGTATAAAGTTCGTATAAAATGCTAACGGAGGGAGGGTATATTCGAGGGCATCAATCCTACAAGAAGTGGTCTGCTGTGCACGGGCAGTGAAAGTTGACGTGTGGATAATTGATGCGGACTAGGGAAGGGGGGCAGAGGAATATCCAGGGGAATTGAGAGAGTAAAGAGAGAGTGGGGGGGAGAGTATGTATGTACGATATTGAAAGAAGCTTAAATAGTGGAGTATGTGGTTGTATGCTTGTTCCATTTGAAAAAAAAACTCAAGTCATGGGAATCAACAACAAAGGTCCATTGCAACAGGCAAAAAAAAAGAAAGAGGAAGGATTTTGGGGAGGAGGGGGGGGTTGTGTGTGTGAGGGAATCCAAGGTGTTAGGCGGCTAAAAAGCTTCGGGTTCTGTAGCTGATATCACTAATATCTTGAAGCTTGTACACAAGCAGTAGGGAGGGTTCTGAAGTAGCATATGAGGTTTGCGTTGGGCCTAGGGAAGCAGACATAGATGTGTCTCGTCGTCGGAGAAAGAAGGGTAGGTGGCAGTTGAGTGCAAAGAGAAAAGATTTAGGGAAACCAGGTGATGCATACTGGAGGGGTATATTCTGTAGATTATAATCAATAAGGGATTTAATTTTCTTGCATTGGATCACTCAAAATCCGTTTTAGAACGTATTTTTTAAGTCGTCTATCCCTTGCCCACTCTAAGGCTGCCTTAGAACTCTCTAGAACGTCAAGATACCCTAGAACACTCTAGAAACCCTAATTTCAGGTCTATGCTTTCTAAACTTCATTGGAAACTGCACATGTTGCCTCAAAACCCGTTGTTTTAGGATTTGTCGAGAATCTTCAGCGTATCCTTCTCTCCCTCTTCCCAGCCATGGCCAACCCTCCTACAACCAGGTCTGAGGGTGAGCACATAGGGTACGCATACGAAGAATCTCCTATTCGCATTCTGAAGGCTGAAAATCCGCCGCGGCAAGCCAAAGACCCTTTTAAGGATATTTTCTTGATGTATGATAGGTTTGCTCAATTGAAATCTACCCCTCCTAACGCAAAGTATATCTGTCTCGCCAAGCTTGGACAAGGGGTAAAACCGTGCCATGGTGACTTGCTACAGTAGCTTGAAGGGTACTCCCAACTTGGCATAAAATGTATGCTTGGAGCGATGGATTCTGTGTTGCCGGTGGGCAACAGACTTAGCCGGACAATGCGGTTTGTTGTGAAAAAATTTCTAGCATATACAGGTTTGGCTTTGGAGGATTTGCCTCTTCCCTTGAGGAAAGGATGTGACATTCATGGTACAAAGCCTTGTACTCTGTACCACGAATGTCACATCCTTTTCTCAAGGGAAGAGGAAAATCCTTGAAAGCTAGACCTCTATATGCTAGGAAATTTGTCACAACAAACCACATTGTCCGGATAAGTTTGTTGCCCACCAGCAACATAGAATCCACAGTTGCAAGCATATAATTTATGCCAAGCTGAGAGTACGCTTCAAGCTGTTGAAGCAAGTCACCATGGGACGGTTTTTCCCCTTGTCCAAGATTAACGAGGTAGATATACTTTGCGTTAGGAGGGTAGCCTTCAATTGAGTAAACCCAGGTTACATCAGAAAAATATCCTTAGAAGGGTCGTTAGCCTGTAGGCGGATTTCATCATTTAGTAATGCCGATGGGAGATTTTTTGTACATGTACCCTATGTGTTCACCCTCAGACTTGGTTGCAGGAGGGTTGTCCATGGCTGGGAAGAGTGAGAGAAGAATAGACTGAAGACTTTGGACAAAACCTAAAACAACAGGTTTTGAGACAACGTGCGCAGTTTCTAGCGAATTCTAAAAAGCATAGACCTGAAATCAAGGTTTCTATAATATTCTAGGGCATCCTGACCTTCTAGAGAGTTCTAAGGAAGTCTTAGAGTGGGCAAGGGGTAGAGGAGTTCAAAAATTAGGGCAACCAGGTGATGCATACTGGAGGGGTATATTCTGGACATTATATTCGATAAGGGATTTAATTTTCTTGCATTGGATCACTCAGAATCCGTTTTAGAACATATTTTTTTAAGTCTTCTAACCCTTGCCCACTCTAAGGCTGCCTTAGAACTCTCTAGAAGGTCAAGATTCCCTAGAACACTCTAGAAACCCTGATTTCAAGTCTATGCTTTCTAAAATTCATTGGAAACTGCACATGTTGCCTCATAACCCATTGTTTTAGGATTTGTCCAAAATGTTCAGCGTATGCTTCTCTCCCTCTTCCCGGCCATGGCCAACCCTCCTACAACCAGGTCTGAGGGTGAGCACATAGGGTACGCGTACGAAGAATCTCATATCCGCGTTTTGAACACTAAATCCTCCGCCTGCAGGCCAGCAACCCTTCTAAGGATATTTTCTTGATGTATCATAGTTTTGCTCAATTGAAAGCTACCCCTTTAAACGCAAAGTATATCTGTCTCACCAAGCTTGGACAAGGGGTAAAATCGTCCCGTGGTGACTTGCTACACTAGCTTGAGCGTACTCCCAACTTGGCATAAAATGTATGCTTGCAGAGATGGATCTGTGTTTTTGGTGGGCAACAGACTTACTTGGACAATGCAGTTTGTTGTGAAAACATTTCTAGCATATATAGGTCTGGATTTGGAGGATTTGCCTCTTCCCTTGAGGAAAGGATGTGACATTTGTGGTGTGGAGTACAAAGCCTTGTACTCCGCACCATGAATGTCACATCCTTTTCTCAAGGGAAGAGGCAAATCCTTCAAAGCTAGACCGTATATGCTAGGAAGTTTGTCACAATAAACTGCACTGTCCGGGTAAGTCTATTGCCCACCAGCAACACAAAATCCACCGTTGCCAGCATACAATTTATGCCAAGCTGAGAGTACGCTTCAAGCTATTGAAGCAAGTCACCACGGAATGGTTTTGCCCCTTATTCAAGCTTAGCGAGGCAGATATACTTTGCCTTAGGAGGGGTAGCCTTTAATTAAGCAAACCCAGGTTAGATCAGGAAAATATCCTTAGAAGGGTCGTTGGTCTGTAGGTGGATTTCAGTATTTAGAATGCGAATGGGAGATTCTTCGTACGCGTACCCTATGTGTTCACCCTCAGACTTGGTTGCAGGAGGGTTTGCCATGGCCGGGAAGAGTGAGAGAAGGATACACTGAAGATTTTGGACAAAACCTAAAACAACAGGTTTTGAGACGATGTGCACAGTATCTAGCGAATTCTAAAAAGCATAGACCTGAAATCAAGGTTTCTAGAGTGTTCTAGGGCATCTTGACCTTCTAGAGAGTTCTAAGGCACTCTTAGAGTGGGCAAGGGGTAGAGGAGTTAAAAGATAAATTCTAAAACGGATTAGTAATCCAGTGCACATTTGCTTTTGCATCACTTGGCTGTCCTAAAGCTTCTCTCTTCGCACTCAGCTACGGCCTACTCTACATTCTCCTCCGATGAGAGACAACTCTATCTGCTTCCTTAGGCCAATGCAGAACTCATATGTGACTTTGGAACCCTCCTTGCTGCGTCTAAACAAGCTTCGAGATGTCAGCTACAGAACCCAAAGCTTCTTAGCTGCCCACCAATGTGGATCTCTTCATCCTCCGTCCCCCCCCCCCCCCCCCCCCCCTTTCCCAAAATCCTTCCTCTTTCTTTTTTTTGCCTGTTGCAATGGACCTTCGTTGGTGATTCAATGAACAACCATGAGTACACCACCTCATGTTGCACGACTCTCGAAGATCACGTTTTTTCCTACCATGCCCACTGTCCATTAACTTATTTGCCAATTAGAGTAGAGAAGCCAGTAAGTGCCCGGGCCCCAAACTTGAGTCGGCCTACCCCCCAATTAAAAAAACGCTTTTGATCCAAAATTCATACGGCAAGCATGGTGTAGTGGGCAGCTGAGTCTGACGTGCATAGCTCTGATTGGTAGGTATAAGGGTTCGAAACCTGCACGCGTAGGTCTCTGTTTTGGGTCACCTTCATCCTCACTTTTTGGCACATCATTTTGTTACACGGCGACGCGAAGTTCTCTGTGCCGAAGCACCTCTCTTGTGTCGTTTACGAAGCAATTTCGTCTGTATATTCAACTCATTTCCAGCTTCCGTTTCCACCAAACAATGCTCAAAATCTCACACCATAACCACATATCAAAGGCTCAGAATTTCATAATCTCTATATTGACTCTTCTACCCTAAACAAGTTTCCATGATTCAGTTGTTTTTGTAATTAGTAAGATGTCTTTCTAATGAGTATGTTTTGTCTTGTTCCAACCAATAAGAAAATTGTGCATTTTTTAATAATAACCTTCCTTTTTCATTAGCAAAAATGGAACACATCACTATGGCCTTAGCCCTTTGGGCAGGCCAAAAATGAGGCGATGGTAATCAATGCCAAGCTCCTATTCACTAATAAAAAAATCATGACATGATATCAACACCTCTTTTGAAAAATAACAATAAGAAACAAAATATCAGAAGTGATCACTAAGCCCATTCTCTAATAACAAATCAAGATATGGTATCACCACCTTTTCAAGAATAAAAAACCTTATGAAAGAGTGGAAGAGTGTAGGAGAAGAATAAAGATTATATTTTATCAGAGAGGGATAAGGTGATAAAACAGGCTGATAGCATGTCGACGCAATCATCCTAGCAATAACAAAAAGTCTACAATCTTACCTTTTACAACACTCAAGATGAGGAGAAACTACTAGTGTTCCGAGGGAGTGAGTTCGCATGTGATTTCGACATGGTTTATGAAGGTTGTTTGCTTTGAAGTTCCCTTTGTTATGAGGGTTCTGTTGGTGCATTGGAGGTTTGGTTGGTGATGGGTCATGGATTGTGTTTCTTGTTGAAGAGGAAGAGTAGATTTACTGGGTGGTAGCTGACAACCCCTCCAATGGCATCTCGACTAGTTGTTGGTATGGTTTGGGTATGCAATTGGTTCTCAGTTTGGGTGTAGGTATTTCTTTCTAGTGGATGGCCCCTGCGACCGGCGTTGAAGCTTGGTGCTTCCCCTTCTACGGCTTGTGGTCTCTCGGCGCTCTTTAATGGTCCTGTGTGGGTGGGGTCCTACCCCGTGGTAGTGGCTGGGTCTCTAGTGGCAACCACTTAGGATGGTGCTTTGTTCTATCAAGGGTGGCTCCCTATTTAGCCACTGTTAGCCTTTACATGTGGTCTTGTGCTAGTCTCGGGGTCGCTCCCCTTCCAACAGATGCATCTGTTGTCTGATATTGCGACAGAGTCCTATAGTTCTTATTTTCCTAAATCCTAGCATACAAATCTGTTGTGCACCAATATGACACTATGAGGTTTGTGATGGCCTATGACAAGGTGATTATGTGGTACCACATTTCCAAGCAACAACTTTCTATGATCCTTCCTCGATTCCTATTTACCCTACTCTTAATAAACTCAATGAAAAGTAGTGGCAAGTGTCCACCAACACTTGTTTTTCTTTGTTTTTTGCTTCAAAAGTGCAACGATCCTCAGATTTTGACATAGTCTAAGCTATCAACCCCTAAAAACACCTAATTCTAAGCCTAAAGGTTCTTGGCGAGTACGACTACTCTCAAGATACCTCTACACAACTAAAGTAGACCTTCTCCTTTCTCAAGCTCATAAAAAATTTTGAAGTGTCTATTTGAAGTATCGTTTGCTTCATCGCGTTCCTCACAGGTGAAAGCTCTTTGCCACATTACGCTTCTTCTACGGTAAAACTTTGTTTTTGTTGTGTAGAGGTATCTTGAGAGTAGTCGTACCCTAGAACCTCGAATGCCTTTAACAACTCTTTTTTTACTGACGTCGGCTCAATTAACATTCCCTCCTTTTGATTTTAGTGCTTGTCCTTGGGCATTGTGCGTTAAAAAATGTCCGTGGAGGTTGTGAAAGGATGTTGCTTGGCTGTTGATGGGCTGTATTGTTTTCATTTGTCAATGAATCTATTGATGAGGTTCATTTTGTTGTAGCATATTGCGTGTCCAAATTTGTCTTTGATGTAAGAGATGATGTCCCATTGTCCATTGCAGCAACATAATGGCGAGGTTTGCTATTCATTTATTAGGAGTATCTACAAGAGAAGTGGATGAGTGAGGATCCAAATTAGGGCCTAATGCCTGGGTGACCAAAGGAAAAAAAACCTGTGGGAAAAAAGTACCTTTGGGATATGTGCATTGTTGGAGTACTATGAAAAATATCAATAAAGTACTGAGGAGAATATTTTCTGATGGATATGGAAATAAGTTGGAAGCAATCATAAGAGTAGGAATATGGGAAGTTGGTTTGCTTATTGTTGTCCACTCAAGGTGCATAGGTGGAAGCAAAAAAGGACTATATAATGCATATGTGCAATGGTGGGACATCCTATATGAATACACAAAAATGCATGGAAAATAATACGATGTGTAAGAAATGTTTTTGAGGGGTTCTTCAGAAAGACTGGTTACCTATAAAAACATATGTCGTGGCTTTACAAGCTGGCACCCACTTAAGTGTTGGGAATTGTGGGCTTTGTCCTATGATGGTGTGTATCTCCTCTATCCTACTGGGATACATGGGTGGCACAAAACCATGTGGTAGCATGTGGAAAAAGTACCTAAGGGTGTGGATACTCATGAGAGTCATTACTAGAGGATATGGAGTCCAAGCCAACTGGCAGGCTTGCTCTAGCTCTGCAATAGTCCACTCCCGTGCTCTTCTCAAGCCACCAAGGCCCCCCTTTGCACGACCATCAACCTTTCCCCAAGAGCCCAAGCTCCCCAAAAGCTTAGGAAAATTAAGCGCCTTTTCCCATGGCCAGGAGCAAGCAAAGAAGGTAGAGCATGCACATTTCCCTTGGCCTCAAGCAATCTAAGGGACTTCTTCACGTGACCTGAGAAGCCAAAGAATAACCAATTCTTCCAAAAATCCTTCAACGGTCTCTTCATTTGATCTTCAAAGCCATCAAGGAACTCAAGCCTCAGGCTTCAAGAATCCAAGCAAAGGCAAAGTCAACACTCTCATCTTTTCTACCTAGTGGAGGGTGACTTCGCTTTTGAGTGAAGAGGTACTCCACATAGGAGATCAAGCAACCTAGCACTACATAAGGCATGTTTACACATCCATCGTTAAGGATATTGACATGTGCGCTTGTAAGGATTTAGACACTGGCCTTGGGATAAGACCACATTGCACCACAAGGGATTGGGAGATCAAAAAGCTCATTTCAAGGGGAGGAACATTAACATCAATTTTGTGTTTTGCATTAGTATTATTTAGGTTTGCATTTTCATTCAATAAGACTCATGAGCAGGCTATGGTAGCAACCATGGTAGAAGTAGCACTAAGATGGCGCAGGTAGCAAAGTCGGAAGATGAAGAAGTAGGAGTGGAGGAGGACAAACGATGAATTTATGACAATAAAAATTTTCTTGGAGACTCTTGGACAAAAGCTCTGTGTTGGACTCTTGGATTGGAGTTGTGATCCTGGAATAGAGTGTTTATCATTTGTTGTCTCTTGGATTGGACATGGTCTCCAGGATTGGCGATGGTCCTCTGGATTGGGGGTGATGGTCAGCATAGATTGGCGTAGCTTTTTTCTAATGTCATAGTCCAAAACCAGGGGAGGGTTGTTGGGAATTGTGGGCTTTGTCCTATGATGGTGTGTATCTCCTCTATCCTACTGGGATGCATAGATGGCATAGAACCATGCAGTAGCATTTGGAAAAGGTACCTAAGCGTGTGGGTACCCATGGGGGTGATTACAAGAGGGTGTGGACTCACTTAGAGTTAGTTAATAGACTCTTAAGGTGCCTTGAAAGTTCACCCATGAGTTTGCAAGTTGGATGGACTGATTTGGAGCCTTTGTATGATGTTATCAGTGATGCCAAAGGAGATGCCTTAGCCATCTCTATATAATGATTCCTTTGTACACATTTTTAAGTTAAATTAATCAATCTAGTTTTGCGCCTACATTCTACTCTATCTCTATTTTGTAACATTGTCATTGTTGGCATGTTAGCACCATGAATGCTTCTCTCTACATTAAGAAGGGATTTCATTGTCGAGGATATGTGCTCTCATCTTACTGTGCACTGCATGTGAGTGTTGGACACTACATCAATCCACTATGATTGAGTTAATAGACTTTCTCTTATGCTCATCTCATCTAGCATGAACGACCTGACTTAGATATTCTCAACTCTTCCAGCTTGAGCGTAAGCGTAATAACTATGACTCTTAGCATAGAGTTTATTAATACTTGAAGCTTTAGTTAGGCCCATTTTTGTAAGGAGCTTATGATGTTGTTGTAGGCCTTTGTTGACTGTTAACATTTGACTTTTGACTAGAAGCATTGGAAGTCTTAGGAATCCAAATGTCTCTATTACCTTTGTAGCTTCTTTGATGACTTTGTCTGACTTGAGGTCTTGTTGAGATCTTGAGATCTTCATGCGGCTTGTCTGTAGTAGTTGCAACTGGCCTTTGGTTGACTGGTAGCCAAATTCTTGGGTAGACTGTGTGGAACTTTGTGCAAGAAGAAGATTCTTTTGAGTTCATGTCTGATTTGTATCTTCTAGAGGGTTATAGTAGACTTTAACAATACTTGCTGTTGTTCCTTTGTCACGCGACACGGGAGAGCGAAATACATTGATAATAAACAAAGAATATACAGAGTACGCAGAGTAAACCAATGGAAATAAAGAGTCTGTATGGATACAAAGTAATCATTACAAGAAGAGCATAGCTCGTTTCATAACCTCCCGACCACCCCCGAGCTATCTCAATCACACTCTCACTCTCAATCTCAATCTTGTGCACAATCTCAAACTCAATCACACTCTCACTCTCAATCTCAATCACAATCACACTCTCAATCTCAATCTCAATCTCTTGATGGCAACAACGATCATAATCGAAATCGCAACATGATCACAATCCCAATATCATGACACCCTGCATCGTCTACAAAATAGCCAAAAGAACATACTAGTGCAACCAAATCAACATGGTAATCAAATTCAAAACATTATTTTATACCATCATAAAAGTTTATAATCACTTCTTGATTGGATCAAACAAAAGAGATAGTACATGTGTATATCTGTTTGTAAGCTAACATGTTTGCTGCTTGTAGGTTATCCTGTTTTGTTGCTGACAATTTGTTTCTGTCATAACTTGGTCAAACAAACTCAGAACATAGACTTCCAGGTACTCAAAAGGACGAGAATAGGTCTGGTCTACAAGGTAGCGTAAACAGAATTCGAAAACCGTCTTTCTTTGGCTAAAAACTCAACTTTTAGGTCACGACTCTTAAAAACACTATTTTTGGGTCTCCACTACTTTTTCAACTCATTTTAAGCCTACCCATGCATTTTAAGCTAAAACACATAAATATAACACATTGATACTAATAAAAATCCCAATTTTAATTACGTTTTTATTATATTGTTCATAGAGAGACTATCTGTTGTTCATTAATCTTTATGAAATATGTCTTTGGTGTAGTATTTGAAAAGAACAAAGTATATTTTCTCTCTTAATATCTTAAACTCATTCATATAAGCTCTATCTAATAGACTATTCAACAATCTTTCAAATCGTGCTAAACGAAAGATATGGCTTCCTACATTCTTTTCGACTTTAAGAACTTCAAAATTTAGTCCTAGTACATCTTTTGTATTGTCTTGATTGCACTTCATATACCGTGATTTTTGGTTTTGGTACCCTTATGTGTCTGTTACCTTTGTAGTACTCTTGCTCTTGGATATTGCACTGTGATGCTATCCATCCCATGTTCTATGTTGATGATCCGTCTTCAATCCACACTGGATCATTGACTTTTACTAGAATGATCGTAACAAACACTTTCTTGACTTTCGTAGGCTTTAATACTTACTTGGGTTGATATACCTTTGCTTTTTTAGGTGGCTCCCTAGAGGTTTTGTTTGGGCCAGCAAACAATTGGGAGTTTCTAAAGCTTGACCTGCTTGAAGGAGCTGATTGATGATAGTCCTTTGACATAGAGGCATATGCTATTGTATCTTTCACACTTGGTGGTTGTAGGTCCACTTTAGCTTTACCTTTTTTTGTAAGATGTGGTGGTGATTCTCATGACATTTCCAACTCTGAATCCAACAATAGTGGTACATGTAACTTTTGCTTACTACCACTTGGAAAGGACAGTAATAGCATTGTATCTTCTTTGTATGCTTTGTGATGTTCTAGCCATTGATTACCAAGAATGACATTTGCATGCATGTCATTTGAAGGATTTACTTGAAACTCTACGTGCTCTTTATGCTTTTGGGTACTAAGGGTAGCAACCATTTCTTCGTGACTTGTAGACATACCTCGGATTTCTCCATTATCCTACTTGCATGAAGTGATCTCAAGTATTATCTATATGTTCTTTGAAACCATGTTGCATTGTGCTTCTTTATCCAATAGAGCATTGCATCTTACACTTTCTCCATTTGTACTTTTGAGGACTATATCTATCCTCATTGGTGATTCTCTTGAAGAATTTTGTCTAGCTTTGGTCATAGTCTTGTCCTGATTTAGCTAGGTCTCTATGGAAGGTGACTTGAGGCTTTGTGTTCCATTAGGACTTCCATCTGTTGACTCTATTGGCAATGAATGAAAATCTTTGGACTTTCTATTGCTTCCTAGTTTCTTGTAGCTTCAATCTTCGTAACCTCCTGTCTTGATGGTGATTTCTTCTCAACAACTATTGTGGTTGATACTTCTTATGTTTGAACTACATTTTATTTTTCTTGATCTAATTCAAGCTCTTTGTAGGTTCTATTGGGTGGAGATGAATGGGAGATGAATCATCTTCAATAAGCTTCACTTTGACATTGGTCCCATTTGAATTGTACTTGAGGACTTTCTGTTGTCTTTCGTCAAATGAAGAATTTTGGTTTTCTTCATGCTCAATTATCTTTGAAGAGTGCATCCTATTTGAACTTCGTATCTCCAAAACCTTTTGGGCCAGTGGCATTCCCAATATAATGTTGTCTTGTACACCTCTTATTGTCATAACATGAAATTGAGCTATGAGGTTCTGTGGACCTATTTGAATGGCGATGGAAATGATTCTCCAGCAATTTTCTCATTTGTTTCCAGATATATGCAAGTGAATTCTCGTGCATCTTCTATTTCTAGTTGGACACATTTTTGGAAAGTGTGAAAAGACTTGAGGATCTTATCTAGCTAAAAATCCAGCTTTACTTTACTTGACAGCTTTTCTTCTTGTTCACCAATAATATTTCACTTGATCTTCTTGAAATTTCTTTCTATACTACTAATTGATTTTGTTGCTGTGTTATCACTAGATTGATTTTTTTTTTTGCATCTTCCTTGTTTTGACTACCTACTTCAATCGATGTTGACTCATTTGGCTGTGATACTGCGCGTTTTGCTTGCAATTGTTGTGCATTATCTACCTGTATTTAGGTAACTTTTGTTCTTAAAAGATACACTGTACTTTTTGACACAATCTGTCTCTTCGGAGGAGATTTTGGTGGTGATCTGGTGTAGATATTTGAACTATAGCTTTCGTTGATTTTGAGAGATCTATCACCTATTCTGGCAGCTTAAGGTTTTCACCATCTTGGAGAAATCCTTGACTTCAATCTAGCCATCCGTAGGGGTTTGTACAAGGTCATGGACTTGTTGGTACTTGTTTCCATTTGCATCATGATATGCATATGGGAGCTTAGTCACATGCAATTGCTTGAGCATTATTGTGTTGGTTGAGTTTTGACTTTGACTTGTGGAAGTCAACTAAAACCTTTTTCCCTGACAATCTTCATAGAGGCCTTTATCATCAGATTCTAATGGAATTTAGATCAGCTGGGAACTTCCAACAACCATATGATCTTTTAATGGCTTCTACTTTGACAAGGGATGGCTAGAAGTTTTAGGGCTTCTAGCTAACATTATGGTTCTTGGTACAAGAGTTGAGTTTGATGAATTTGTAGCTCCTCTCTTCCTAAGGTGATCATAGTGCTTCCTTCATGATGAGAGCTCAAGAATGTCTAGATCTAGTTTGATCTCACTATTTGAGACTATGAAGGTATGTTGTGTGTTGCACTATTGATGTTTGGCATAGTTTTCTATGTACCTCCATGAAAAATGACATATGTCTCCCCAGGTCAAGCTGCAAATAGAATTATCTTCACCTTGATATTGTCTATCTCGTGGGTCTCCTATGACATGAGCTTTTGTGGTTTCATGACCCAAGGCATCATAGATTTTAGAATCTTGTCTATATCTACGTCCATGTTGGTCATAATATATGCTCGCCTGGTCACAACATTGAATCTTGACTTTTGATGGGTGAGAGTTTGGTTCCATATAGATTTTTGGGTTCACTTGGGTAATGTAATTTAGCTCTAGAGAGGATGGGAAATAATATATTCTTTCCTCTAAAATAAATTATCCTTCTTGATCTAAGACTAGGAATAATTCTATGGGTTGGTATGTAGGCCTTTCAAGCTCTGGTCGACTTTTCTTGTACACCTGCCCTTTTCGGTCTACATAGTGTGCATATGAATTATGTGTTCCATACAATATTAGCAGCATTTGCTTTGATGTATCCCTTAGACTCATAAATGATTACACACTATTGGTTGTGGATGCAAAATCACTTGCATATCTATCACAAGCTTCCATCAATCAGATCTGATCCATAAAACCATGTTAGGGGCCTTAGCACGTGAAAGTGTTTTTGCAACTATTAACAACTTGGCCATAGATTCTTGCAATTTCATTGTTGAGTTGATCTCCATGGAGGATAGAAACACTAATAGAAGAGACCTTTCCAAGAAATTAATGGCATTTTAGGGTCTCTATCCGACACTATGGATGTAGGCAATTTGTGGCATTTGAAAACTTGTGAGATGAAGAGGGTTTCCATTTGATGTAGCTTTATAGTATTTTTGATAGGTATAAAATGAGCTTGTTTGAAAAACTTGTTAACTATTGTCCATATTCCCATGGAGAAATTTGGGTAATCCCAAGATAAAATTCATGGATATACTCTCCCATGGTAAATTAGTGATTGGCAATGAATGAAGTAAGCCTGGTTGCTTCCCTCCATCATACTTTGTCTTTTGGCATACCACACATTTTGAAACGTAGTCTTGTATGTTTGTTTTTATGGAAGGCCATTAAAACTAAGTTTCTACTCCTCAAAGGGTAGTTTGAATCCCTCTATGCCCTGCATAAGGAGGAGCATGAGATACATACATTACTTTCTCATTAGCATTTGCTTTAACTTAGCAATCTCAGTAGTGGACTTTCCTACAATAAGCATGTCGTTTACATATAAGATGAGAATCATCAGTGATCCATGACTGTCTTTCCGTGTATATAAGCAATAATCCTCTTGACTCCGTTTAAACCCATAAAACTTCATGAAATCATCAAACTTTTGATACCAATGCCTTGAACCCTACTTCAGCCGTATAACACTTTCCTAAGTTTACACACAAGCTCGTCACATGTAGGTACTTCAAATCCTTTAGGTTGTTGTATGTATACATCCTCTACCAAATCCCCATAAAACTTCATGAAATCATCAAACTTTTGATACCAATGCCTTGAACCCTACTTCAGCTATATAACACTTTCCTAAGTTTACACACAAGCTCGTCACATGTAGGTACTTCAAATCCTTTAGGTTGTTGTATGTATACATCCTCTACCAAATCCCCGTGAGAAAAGCAACCTTCACATCCATTTGGACAAGCTCCATGTCCTCAATGGCTACTAATCCGAGCACACTACATAAAGTAGTCATCTTGACCACTAGCAAGAAGATCTCGTCAAAATATACTCCATGTTGTTGCTTGAATCCCTTAGCAACCAATCTTGCCTTATACTAGGCTTGGATCATTTGATGTAAACTTTTTATTGTAAACCCATTTGCAAGGTAAGGCATGTTTACCTTCTAGAAATTCAATCAAGTCCCACATCTCATTTTCCACAATCAAATCATACTCTGATTGCATGGCCTGCTCCTATTTGACCTTGTCATCCATTGTCATTGCCTCTTTATAACAAGATGGCTCATTGCAGTTTGTCAGCATTACATAGTCCAACCCTAGCTGAAATTTCTCAGGTGGATGTGAGGATCTCATAGGTCGTCTCGATGGATGACTATTTCTCTCTGATAGGCTGCTTATGCATCTTTGACTCATTGAAGATCACATGAGAGCTGCAAATAACCTTATGAGATTTTGGGTGTAGGAGATGATATCCCATCTCTCCGTCTGCACCATAGCCAATGAAGATACATTTCTATGACTTTGGATATAGCTTATTTTTAAGATCTTTAGGCATTGCCTATGCCTCACAGTCAAAGACATGCAAATGATTGTAATGTGGCTTCTTTCCAGACCACAACTCCTTTGGAATCTTGTATACTAAAGGCATACTAGGATATTTGTTAATCATATGTACTGTTGTCAGTACATATCATTAACAAGTATCCATGTCGAGGTGAACCAAGGTGCAAAGGTGGTAGCAGATGTTGAGGTTCCATTGCAGATTAAAGAGGTAAAGCCTGTTCTTGTGGAAAGTTTGCATGAAAAGGTAGCAAAGTGCAATCAGGTTGCAGAGAGCGAGGGTTCAAAACCTGATGGAGAAAGTTAGCAAAGTCAGTAAGATGGTCAAGATTTTGTGGAGCAGCAAGTAGAAGAAGATGCAGATACAAGCTCAAGTTGCTAGGAGACAAGTGAGGTGGATAGAGCGGATGAGTCCACATTCTATGGCACGGAGATGGAGCCTAATGAACCTGAGTTGGTAAAGATAAAGATGCCTTATTATGTGTTTGATGATAGGGTAGTAGACCATGTACAAGAAGAGCGAGGAACAGACCGAGCCAATGTGCATGATGAAGACCAAGTGGAGCGGTCCAAGCCTACAAATGATGGCATGCAAGTAAAACTGGTGTGTGGTGCCATGCTAATGGCTATGCTGATGAAAGTGGTGGTGAAATGTGCCATGGTGGTGCAATAGGTGCAGAGTTTTTCTAGGACGGATAGAGAAATTGTGCCTATGGAGGAAGATGAGGATGATGCAATAGAGAACGAGTTTCTCTCTTCCTTGGTAGAGCATGATGCAGTGGTAGAAGAGGTGATTGAAGCACACGTAGTTGAAGCTGATAAGTAGGTGTTGATTGACCTTGAAGGGCCGATTGACGAGGAGGAGCTCGATGATGATGGAATCGAGTGTGTGGCCAAAGAGGAGACTGTGTTTCCAAAGATGGTGGAGATTTCGATCCAGTAAACATGTCCAGTGGTGGATAAAAGAGAATCTCAGGTAGTGGCTTTGCTTCCATGCTGTAGATGGTTTAGCAGATGCAGGGGTCTATGGTTGACGTCTCCACTTTACTTGGTTGGGAGGGAGGGTCAAAGAGGTGTTGGAGCTTGGTGTCAGGTACATATTCTTTTTATGGTGGTATTCTTGGTGCTGCTTGGTATGGAGTGGATGCTTGTTTGCAGAGGGATTCTTGGAGTGCTACAGGTAAGCTATGGGCAGCCTACACACTTGATGGTCTATGTGCTAGGGTGGTACGGCACTATGGTGAGCAGTTACAGATAGTTGGAAGACACCAATGGCAGGTGTTTGATCCGGGTGAAGACATGTGATGTAGGGGGTGGGGCCACCTACATGAAGGTTTGAAAGTAGCTAGAATAAGACTTTGTAAATATGGTTTGGGTTTTCTCATAGTGTGGGCCAAGTTTTGCAGTTAGAAGTGGAAAAAAGCTCTTTTTTGGTTTAGCATAAATGCTCAACTAGGGGGTGGGTAATGATGGTGCAGCCAAAGTTGGTTGAACATAGAAGATGGCATGCGCAGATATATGCAAGCTAGCAGAAGCATGGCAAAGGGCTAGAGCAACTACAAACATCTTGGGTTGATAGGTGGTAGCGGATATGTATGGCTGATGCGGTTTATAGGCCAAGAAAGGCTCTAAGAGGGGCTAATTTGGGTAGCAAATGAAGGAGGTGCAAGGTGCAGTCTTTGGGCCTAGAAATGTAGAGCTTGAAGTGCTGAAGGAGAGGTCCAAGCGGCTCATCAAACAAAGCTACGGAGCCCAAGCTATTTGATTTTGAAGGTGCCATGTGTTGCAGATTCTTGTCGGGCAGGGCAGCTGAGGACAGGTGGCCCGAGTGGATGTCCGTGTATGTACGTGTAGTGCTCAAGTTATGGAGCATACCCATCTTTTCATATTGCAGATCGGAGCTATGGATTGCAGGTTATGGCCAGTGGAAGTTTTTTCGAGGGCCAGGTTGGTGCCCACTTGACCACATGGGAAGTCGTGCCATTTGGAATTTTTTGGGCCTCAACAGAGTTCGAGAAGGTGCTATGTAGTGTATGGAGCTAATAGGTGTTGACTGCTCATCAAAGGGAGTCGGGAGCAGAAAGTTAAAACAAGTGGAAGTCGGGGTGCAGTTGCTCCGAGTTGGCTGTAGATGATTTTTTAAATTTTTGCGGCCTCGATTTGGGGTCTTGCAGAATCTCAAAATGAGGCAGGAGCTGGGGGATTTCAAGTCCACATAGTGACGTTTTGGCCAGGCCTTGCAGCTTGGCGATCCGACATCGGAGCCACAAATAAAAAATCTTGGAAATTGGTGGGCACCTAATGAGGTTTTATAAAAGTGTTTTTGGGTTGTTTTGAGGCTTGGGGAACCAGAGGGCTTTTTGGCCCTTTTTTTTGCCGAGGGTTGTATCGGCAGGGTGCGGATTGTAAATGGTGTTGTATATATGCAAGAAAAACCATGATTGCCGTCTCTTGGCATCAATCCCCCTTTCCCCTTCTCTTCTCTGCTTGTGTGCATGTTTTTTTGGGCGTGTGTCGGCGTGTGTGCCTCCCCGAGGTTTTGAGGCTTGGGGAACCAGAGGGCTTTTTGGCCCCTTTTTTTGCCGAGGGTTGTATCGGCAGGGTGCGGATTGTAAATGGTGTTGTATATATGCAAGAAAAACCATGATTTCCGTCTCTTGGCATCAATCCCCCTTTTGAGGCTTGGGGAACCAGAGGCCTTTTTGGCCCTTTTTTTGTCGAGGGTTGTATTGGCAGGGTGGGGATTGTAAATGGTGTTGTATATATGCAAGAAAAACCATGATTTCTGTCTCTTGGCATCAATCCCCCTTTCCCCTTCTCTTCTCTACTTGTGTGCGTGTTTTTTTGGGCGTGTGTCGACGTGTGTGCCTCCCCGAGGTTTGGCGTGCAAAGAGAGATAGAGAGAGACTGTGTGAGTGTGGACAGCTAAGATTTGAGCAGACCGGAATGATTGGGTCTATTTGGTGCATTGCAAAGCGTATCTATCTATGGTAGTGTGCACGCGGTGGTTTGCTCGCGGAAGTGTTCAGTTTTGAAGGTGAACTCTAGTGGATTGGCGTTCCCCTTCCCCCTCTCCAGCATCTTCAACACCATGTATGTCAAGCTCATATGCATCACCAAGATTCACTATTCCATGTGTATGTGCGTAAGTAGAGAACCACTCTCTATGAGATGTCTGTTAGCAGCAAGCTAACTCAGATACCATTTTTCGGAGTTTTCATTGTAAAAGCATTTATTATTTTGATGAATCGGGAATATTGTAACTCCTATTTTTTGGATAAACTTTGTAATTGATGAGCCGGGGCTATAAGCTTCCAGCTTGTATCAACCTGTCTTTAGTTAGAGCTCCCAGATTATTAGTTTTGGCCACCAAAAGCCAATTTTGTAAAGTTATTATTAAGTTTTGGATAATGAAATACACAGTGTGAGCTAACGGCACTCACTTCTCTCCTTCTCGCGCTTCCTCCTCCCTCCCCGGTTGTCACATTTCAGTCGCGTCTAGCTCTACGCATTGACATAAGCATTTCATGGTATTTCTTAGCCTTTGGTGTCACCGACCTGCGGCTTAATTTCATTATAAGTAGGAACTTAAGTTACTAAATCAAAAACTAAGTATAGGTAGGGTATTGAAGCATCATTGCTAAGCATTTAGATGCATTCTAGGTCGAAAACGACTAGGTCAAAAATCCATTGCTGTTAATAATCGTGATTTTAGCACTTGATCTAAAGTGAGATTTGAGACCATAAGCATGTGTTCTTAGGTCTTATATACATGTCCTAGAAGTTTCATTATGTTTGGATGTCATATGATGTTGTAACGGATGTGATTTGTTTGCTGATGAGCGATTGGTTTTTGGTGATTTTGGTCATTTGAGTGTAGCCTAACTTAGATGCAAGTTGTTTGTTGTTTTCCAAGATATTGACAACCTCTTGTAGCCTCTATGCACTAGTCGAGCTAGCTTCATCCCATGGATTGACAATTTATTAATGGTTCTCGCTACATCTGCAATAAGATAGGAGTGAGGTTAGACATCCGTCCCACATTTGGCGCCGTTTCTAGGGATTAAAAAGACCTAAACTAGGCAAAAACCCAAGCATCTTGTGAAGTTATCATTTAAATTCCTCTAGAATCACCTAGAGTCAAAACTTTCTTTTTAAAATCGCATAGCTTAAGATTGTCATCTTTTGATGTGTAGAGATAGCTTGGAAGTAATTGTACTTGCTAAGTGCCTTTAGGATTGTAGGATTGTAAAATTAAATTAGGATTTTGAGAATGATTGATAGATGAGACAAGTATTAACATCAAGGCTCAAAAAACCATATAAAACAAGAATATGAGTGTTTGTGGACACTTTCCACAACCCCATTGCAGTAGAACCTAGGAGTAAGGTAAGTAGAATCTAAGGCGGATTTCAAACCATTGCTCTCTCCAAATGAATCACTTGTTAGTTGCTATGTGAAGTTACAGAATTTCAAGTCTATGGCTAGAAATAGCACCAAAAGATTTTCAACCACTCAATCCGACTGGAGAGCATACCTTAAAAGTTGTATGAACCAGTGGGTAAGCTCAAGGACACATTGAGGTAAAAATTTCAAGAGTTTAAGAAAACTTAGATTATTTACTTTTTTTGATATTTTAGGCCAAAATAAGTTTTGACATGACTCAAGGGCTTAAAATAGTTCATGAAAAGACTATCCAGTAAAAAAGTTCAAAAAAGTGTTCATTTTAGGCCAAAAATAAATAATTGTGATTATTTACTTTCAGCCCAAAATTGACCAAGGTTGATACCATAGACTCTATGTATGTTTACAAACAACTTTTTGTGACCATATACATGTGGTAGTGATATGTGTGAACACACTAGGACCGCCGGGGCATTTTTTTCCTCTTGATAAGAGGTTTTCTCCCCCGTGCATCACACATACGCTTATCACTCTAGGGCTATCTATCTTTCCATTGCACACTAAGTAACACACTCTCTATTGTGTGCTTTGAGCTTCCTTCGTCTTCTCCGAGCTATGTGCATTTCTCTGCAACCCTAGTTCCAACAATTGGTATCAAAGCAGATTGCGTCCTCCCGGGAATAGTCGCCAGCAGCTCCAGCACAAGCCTGCTGACTTTCTCCGTTTATAGTGAGGTTTGGCAAGTGTTTGTTGATCGATAAATATTTTGGACTCATTTCAAGTCAACAAATATTTTGGGCTCAGACTTTTTATTCGGGCTCATTTTGGCCTCCGTTTCCACTACAGGCAGGTCTGCATAGGCAATTTCGTCATTTTGTGCAAAATTTATGTCAGTGCCGTTTTTTGGATAACAGATTCCTTACAGTCTTCCACGGTTTGTGCTATATAGAACGTGTTGTTCCTGCTCCGTTTCTCCTCTTTTCGGGCAGGTGTAGCATTTACCATGGCTGACAACAACACAGATGTGTTCAAGATGTTTGCTGCTGAGGACATGTTGGATGGGGACAATTACCCTATGTGGGCTTATATGATGCAATATGTTCTTGTTTCAAAGGGCATCTAGAATATTGTGCGGGGCATTGATGTACGTCCTGGTTCTAAGGATGTAGGCAATGTTGCGGATGTTGGAGGTCTTGCTGCAAGGATTGCTTCTATTAGAGTTGTTTTGCCTACGATAGAACAATCTCGTTGGGATGTAAAGGATACACATGCTTATGCATTGATGCCTTGTCTGTGAAACGCACCATTGTTCCTCACATTCGTTCAACAAGATATGTAAAAAAGGCTTGGGATATTCTAGCAGGTCTTTATGCAAGCCGCAATGAGGCTAATTGTTTTGCTGCGTAAAGAGCTAGAGTCAAAGATTATGCATGAGGAAGAGGATATGGACACTTTTCTTATTGGTGTCAAGGATATCAATGAGCAACTTATTTTTGCAGGTGAAGTCATTTCAGACAAATCCTTTGTGCAGACTATTCTTAATGCCTTACCAGATTCTTACCAAACTTTTGCTCGTACTTGGAGACTTATGACCCAAGGAAATCCTAAAGTTGTCAAGTTTGATGCATTATGCACATTACTGTTGCAAGAGTCAATTTCTAGAAAAAACAGGACTAGACAGCGTGCAGTTGAATAGGCTTTTATTGCTTCTCAAGGAAGGGTGGAAACAACAATGTAGCCACTTCTTATGGTTCTGTTGCGAGTGGCAAAACTTATGTTCCCAATGCTTCTGTTGGCAGCACTTTGTCTAACAATTCTAGTGATAAGGGCAAAAAGAAGATATATTTCCATTATTGTAAATCTAATGATCACTTGATCAAGCAGTGTCCTAAGTTGAAGGCAAAAAAGGCTAAGAAGAAAGAGGGTGGTTCCACTGCAAATGCTGGTTCCACTACAAATGCAGCCATTGTTGAGTCTTCTGTAAAAGGAGACTGTAATGCTGATGTTGATGCAGAATGGGCTTTTAGTGCAGAGTGCATTTACAATCATGATGTCCATGATGCATGCATGTCAGTTGCTGCAGATTCACATGTGTGGTATTTCGACAGTGGTGCTACAAAGCATATTACCTCACATCGTGAATTGTTCACCTCTCTCAAGTCTGTCCCTCATGGGAATTCACTCACTTGTGCCAACAATGCCTCTTATCCAGTTCAAGAAGCTGGAAAGATTATGCTTACGGCTGAAAATGGCAGTTCCTTCACACTTGTTGATGCACTTTATGTACGTGGGATCAAGAAGAATCTCTTGTCTATATCTGCACTTGCTAGACTTGGACTTGTAGTCAAATTTGTGGATGACATATGTACAGTTCATGATCTCAGTTTTTGTGATGAAATTGTTGCATCTGGCCTTTTGTGCCGTGGGCTGTATAAGCTCACTTTGTATGACAAGTGTGGACAAAATTTTTCAAATGCAGTTGCAGATTCAAGGGCTATTTCAGATGCAAAACTTTTGCATGCATGTTTTGGTCATCTGAATTTTGCCAATTTGCTACGTTTGTAGAAATCTGATACAGTTGCTTCTTTGCTGCCTCTTGAAGCACCTGTCAAACTTGTTTGTAAAGGCTGTATTTTGGGTAAGATGGAGCGTTTGAAGTTTCCAAAGGATGGTTCAGTTAGGGCCACATGCAGGTTGCAGCTTGTGCACAGTGATGTTTGTGGGCCCATGCAAACTCCATCCTTGGGAAATTACCTTTAATTCTTGACTTTCATTGATGATTACTCCATGAATGCATGGGTATTTCTGCTTAAAGCAAAGTCCGAAGTTTTTATGTGCTTCAAACAATTTGTGGCTATGGCTAGAAATGTCTCGAAATGTACTATCCGCCGTTCCGATCGAGGGGGGGAGTATATGTCTCATGAATTCAATGCATTTCTGGCTAGTCGTGGGATAAACACCAATATACATTGCCTTATACACCTCAGCAAAATGTGTTGCTGAGAGGAAAAACAGGTCACTTATGGAAATGGCACGATGTATGGTCAAAAGTCAAGTTTTGCCGCATTTGTTTTGGCTTGAACCCATCATATGTGCCACTTATGTGCGTAACAGTGTCCTATGAAATCTTTGCAGTCTATTACTGCATATGAAGCATGGCATGATAGAAAGCCTTCTATTGAGCATATGCGTGTTTTTGGTTGTTTCGCATATGCTTTGGTGCCACAAACACAGCGCAGAAATTGGATGATAAGGCTGTCAAATGTATTTTTGTTGGTTATAGTGATGAAAGCAAAGGTTACAGGTTGTATCATCCACGAACAAAGCGTATTTTGGTTTCACGGGATGTAGTGTTTGTGGAAGATTCTGTCCAACCCTTGCTGTCATGTACTAGAGACAATAATGTAAGCTCACAGTACATTTATGACACTTTTTTGCCTCTTTCCAGTGGTGGAAATACAAATGTAAGTTCCAATGAGTCAAAATGTACATGATGTACTTGATGAGGGAAGGGTTGGAAATGAGCAGGCTAGAGGTATGCCAAAATGGTTGGTGCATACATTGCATGACAGTAAATTGGATGCACCTTTGTCTAGCTGTACTCGTTCAGGCTCTCACCATGCATCTTATGCATCGGCTTTTTATGCTTTGGTTGTGTCTAGCTTACATGATGTTGAGGAGCCTCTGTCTTTGATGAAGCACAGAATTCAGAAAATTGGATGGCTGACATGCAATCAGAATATGATTCACTTATAGAAAATGACACATGGACTTTATGTGATTTTCCTCCTGGCAAAAAGGCCATTGGGTCCAACCTATAAGTCTATATCTTAAAGGTTATTCTTTCTTACCACTTGGACTGACCATGATAGGTTTTACATGGGGGTTTGGTTCCAAGCTCAAGCTCTTGTCCAAGCTAACTCTATTTAAACAGAGAGAGAAGCAAAGGTCCACCACTTGTCCAAGCTAGGCTCCATTGAAACATGGAGAGAAGGATGCTCCACCATTTGTCCAAGATAGGCTCCATTGAAACATAACGAGAAGCAAGCGGCACCATGTCTCCAAGATGCTAGGCTCCATCGAAAAACATTAAACTCACGATATGTCGTAGATGAGGGGTTTACATTCAAGGTCCAACACTTGTCCAAGCTATTATTGGTAGTAGCCTGAGTGGTTTGGTCTCAAGATTCACGACTTTTCTACTCTATGTCATTATATTAAGAATATGTGGGTGTTAAGGTCCACCACTTGTCCAACCTATAAGGCTACATCTTAAAGGTTATTCTTTCTTACCACTTGGAGTGACCATGATAGGTTTTACATGGGGGTTTGGTTCCAAGGTCCACCACTTGTCCAAGCTAAATCTATTGAAACATAGAGAGAAACAAAGGTCCACCACTTGTCCAAGCTAAGCTCCATTGAAACATGGAGAGAAGGATGGTCCACCATTTGTCCAACATAGGCTCCATTGAAACATTACGAGAAGCAAGCTCCACCATGTCTCCAAGATGCTAAGCTCCATCAAAATACATTAAACCCACGATATTTCGTAGATGAGGGGTTTACATTCATGGTTCACCACTTGTCCAAGCTATTATTGCTAGTAGCCTGAGTGGTTTAGTCTCAACATTCACCACTTTTATTAAGAATATGTGGGTGTTAAGGTCCACCACTTGTCTAACCTATAAGGCTACATCTTAAAGGTTATTCTTTCTTACCACTTGGAGTGACCATGATAGGTTTTACATGGGGGTTTGGTTCCAAGGTCCACCACTTATCCAAGCTAACTCTATTGAAACATAGAGAGAAACAAAGGTCCACCACTTGTCCAAGCTAGGGTCCATTGAAACATGGAGAGAAGGATGCTCCACCATTTGTCCAAGATAGGCTCCATTGAAACATGACGAGAAGCAAGCTGCACCATGTCTCCAAGATGCTAGGCTCCATCGAAATACATTAAACCCACGATATGTCGTAGATGAGGGGTTTACATTCAAGGTCCAACACTTGTCCAAGCTATTATTGGTAGTAGCCTGAGTGGTTTGGTCTCAAGATTTACCACTTTTCCACTCTATGTCATTATATTAAGAAAATCTGGGTGTTAAGGTCCACCACTTGTCCAACCTATAAGGATATATCATTAAGGTTATTCTTTCTCACCACTTGGAGTGACCATGATAGGTTTTACATGAGGATTTGGTTCCATGGTCCATGTTAAGGCGGTTACACCGCTAGCGGAAGCTAAATAGCGAGAACTCAACCAACAACAGAATTTGTCAGACGAGGACAGAGCTTGACCCGCAGGCGCATGGAAACAACTAGGTGGGTGTCAAATCACCTACTCGACCTTCTAATGACAATCACTACTAAGGAAATCAAATCTAAGTTCTAAAATACGCAAGTGACTGAAATCCGTACTACGAACGAATGCTATACGAAACAGGATCTAGAATCATTGAATCGATCTCAAACTCAAGGGGAAGTCTATACACTAGGTAAGAACAACACCCTAAAGACTTGAACTGCAAAATCAACCTATAACCACTCCGTGCGGTAAACGCGTATGAAGACAGGCCGAAAAATACAGGTGACCGAAACTTGACCCCGATGGTACTAATGTGTAGCTCTACTCGTTGTGGTTCTATAGATATGCTGCACGCTCTATTCCGACGCACGAGTTGGAAGAAAACTCACACCGAAGCTCGTAGGAACTTACCACACGTAGAAGCCGATAGCGCGCACTCTTGGTATCTGTGCGTAGCTCTCACCGTTGCTAACACAATGGCGGTGTTGCTTCTCCAATGGCGGCCCCGTAGCTCGCGTAGCAAGAAGATAAGTCACACTCTCTCTCTCTCTCTCTCTCTCTCTCTCTCTCTCTCTCTCTCTCTCTCTCTCTCTTAGACACAGTCACGGCGCTCAAAAACTCACCTTGATTAATTGAATCCTCCTTAGGTTACAAAACTTTGGCTTATATACCTCAGCCTTGGAGGTGAGAACATCTCTAATTATTTACATCAACAGGTGAAATTACTTCGGGATTACAAGCTGGAAACTCAATTGAGTCCCGTTACTTAATGAATGGCTCAAATCAAAATTAATGTCGGAAAGACATTTATTACAATCAATGGTTACAAAATGATGGGTGTGAGCAAAAATGTGGGTGTGATCCTCTGCTGGCTCAACACTTCCTCTGCTGGCTCAACACTCCCCCCCTCCGCGTTCATGTCGTCCCTGACATGACTTTTAGACTTGGTCAATAGAGTCCTGTCGTCTTGAGCATCTGCAAATGTGATTCGTAGCGTAGGTTGCCGATGGTCAAGGTTGGGCCGAATATTTTGCTTTCGTGAGTGAAAAAGCCGGTGTAGAAAGCTTCTTCGAATGTTTGCATGTGGAAGCTAGGCAAAAACATAATTCTTTGATATAAGAGATGTAACACCTTTGGTGATGGCTGCAATGAAATATCATACATCATATCCGTCACTGTGTCGGCCGTCGATAGTAGACTCGAGGTCGTGGCTTTATCTGGCGCGAACACTTCAATGCATGCTAAGAGAGTCCTGCAGATTTTCTTTAGCATCTGACACGAAAGGTTAGGAGAGCCAGTAAAGAGTTTGATGGTGCCCGTTAGGGTTTTCACCATGTAGGCTTTACCTATTCTCTCTCCTGCCTTTGGTCCTGGCATCCTTGGGTAATTAAGCCAATTTGGCTTCTTTTCAGCAATCCTGCCATGCTCTTTCCAGCTTCTGACTCTTGGCACCGGGCAGAAGGTTGCATCCTCCCGAATCTCCTTTGGAGCCTCTACCAAGTAGATGAGGTAGGCTGGGTATTTGTTCAACCAACCTTTCCTCCATCTAGGTTGAGAATCTACAATCTTCTTTGATTGTTCATCTTTTGTGATGTCACCTTCGTAAAGAGCGACATACTGCTCCTCCTCTATTCTCTTTTTCGTCTTTATCACTTCAAATTTCATCAGAGGGAAAGGCAGGCTCGGTTGCATCCACTCTTCATGGAGCACTTTTGTGTCTAAACCTTGAAGTCTAATGGAGATGAGGAGTCTCCTTTCCCATTCCATTTCCGCCTTGGCACTTTCCTCTGTTGACTTTTCTATTTGGTCCTGGAGCCTTTGTTCTTCTTCTTCAAGGATTCCTGAAGTTGAGGCCACTTCTTGAACTGTGGCTGGATCTTCAATTGTGGTTGCCTCTCCAGTTTCTGGTAGCTCTATGGCTGCTCCCGCTCCCCCTGCTTCTTCTTGTGGTTTCTATGTTTCTCTTCTTTGTTGCTCTTGGAGGTCTTGGAGCTGTTTGCGGAGGGCCTCATTTTCTGTCCTTAGTGTTTGGTTTTCTGATGTGAGCCTCTCCTCTGCAGCCAATGATCCCTCCGCCATGTGCAATCTTTGCACTTGCCCTAACCTTAGCTCTCTTTGCAAACTTCTGACCTGATCTTCCAGAGCTGGTACGAGGGCTCCCTCTTGTTCTGTTCCTGCTCTGCTAGCTCTAGGGGTGGTCCTGAGTCTCGTGATTGTCCTTTCTTGAAGTTCGACTCTTTCCCTTAGCTCAATGAGCTCATCCTTGGCTGCCTCCAGCTCATCTTCTATTCGCTCCTTTGCTTCCTGTGAACTTGTTACCTCTCTTGAAGCTTCGGCTAGTTGGAGTATCAAGCCGTCTCTCTCGTTTTCTGCGTCGTAGAGTGATGCTTTATGACTTTCAGATTCAGTCATAGCATTCTCTAACTTCTTCTGCAACTCTGCTTCCTTTTGTTTTGCTGTCTCAATTGCTACTTCCTTTGCTCTGGATCTTTCTTTAATCTTGCTGAGCAGTTCATGCACCATGTGCATGTCTTTTTCATCTTCATCTGTCAACTTGACAACTCTTTCTGTCACCACCTCCAATGGCTTCGGCTCTTCTAGTATGTTCTGTTCATCCATTTTCTCTTCACTCTCCATTGTACCCTTTGTCTTTTCCTTCGTCCCTTCCCGATCATCTTGTTTTCGTAGGGATATCCCATAAACTGCCTCCAGGGCCTCTTCTTCACTGTATCCGATCGCTACCAGATCCTCATAATCATCTTTCTTTTGCTGAACTGGATCTATCTCCTTTTCCTTGGTCCCGGCCTCCGGCTTTTCCATAACTTCTGTTTCTATTTCTATTGTGGTCTCCTCCACAATAATTTCCGTCTTCTTCGGGCTTGGTACATCAGTAAAGGAGGGCTGATTGTCCTCAGTCATCTTGGCTTTCCCTTTGTTTGCTTGCCCGTCTTTCTCTCGAAGTTCAGTAGACTCATCTACTTCCTTCTTCTCCTTGTCGTCCTTTTTCAGCTCAGCTTTTAAAAGCTGTACTTCCTCTTCAGTATAAGGCTCGACAGGTTGCTGCTCCAGTATGGCCTCCGACTCCTCATAAGCTCTAATATATTGATCATATTGATCAACATGTGGCCTGGCTGAGCTGGTTCCGACTTTAGTGGGGTCTGGCACCCACATTTCTTCAAAGTCCCCCTTTAGAGCTCTTTCCGCTCTAAACTGCTCCACCAGCCTTTCCATTCTTGCGGCTTTTGGACTTTTGGTTTGCTTGGGATCAGCCTTCTTCTTCGCTTTCTTCTTGAGCGGCTCGTCCACAGCCTCTTCAGGTTCTGAAACTATTTCTAGTTTTCGGCGTGCTCTTGTGGACGCCCTCTTGGATACTTCTTGCTGTTCTTTCTCTTCATCGGCTTCTCTAAGCCACTCATTCTGGGAGGGAACCCTTGGCCCTTGATCCCTCGCTCCAATAGCTTCATAAGCTATTCTTGTTAGGATTTCTCCTCCTCCTATGTACTTTGGCTTCTGGTTGTGCATGGCGATTACTTGCTCGTGGATGTATTGAGCATAATTCACCTCTTTTGGCATGTTGCTCTTCAGTGCCCATGTGATGGTTGTCGCAATGGCATGGGGTGGTGTAGTATACTTCTGCGGTCTTTTACTGCACACATGGAGAAACTGGTTGTATAATCGGCAAAGGGTCGCCGCTCGTTGATCTGCCATATCTCCGTAGGTTGTATTTTGTTTCTTTGATCCATAGACCTCTATGGCCTCCCTTCTTTCTCTGACAGAACTCCCTTTGTTGTGCAGCTTCAATGCATCTGCAATGAGCTGTGGAGTGATCTGTACTTCAACTGTTTCTCCATCCATGGCTGTCAACGTGGCTTTCCCATCCTTCTGAATGGATGTTGCCAACTCATACACTCTTCTTGTGTCTACACCTGATGGTCTCGAGGTGAAGAACCTATGTAAGTCAGCCTTCTCCAGGTATCTGTTGATGTTCTCTGATCTGCTATAATCCACTAATTCTCGTGGGATCATAGGTACATCGACCGATTGCCCTTGAGGATCTCTGAAAGTCCCCTGGTAGATAAAGCTTTATTCCCTCTTTTTCTAGTACTGCTTCCTCCACCCAAGTCTTGGTTGGCTTGAGGGTTTCTGTTGGAATATCAAAAGGTTATGCTTCTGCAAGAGCATTCTTGATGGTTGGTCTTTTTCTCTTAGTTGCCGATGACTTAGCGGAATCCATGGATCCTGTAACTCCAATTACAGAAGTTAGCGTCTTTTTAGTACTGAAAGCCGAAATGAAGCTTTTAACTATTCAAATGACTTGAAAATTGAAACATGAGCTATTCAGGGCCTAAGGATGCAATGTAGGTGAAAAAATATGCAAACTGGGCTCAAAAACATGCTTGAGACATCATACGCGTATGATGTCTTTTGTGTCACAATGACTTCATATTGGTTGTGCTTGTAGCTGATAGTGTATACATGAGTATCATATGCTTGGATTTGAGTTTGGATCCCATTTGGTCAAGTTTTGGCCAGTTCAGGCTCTTGGCAAAATTTTGAAAGGGAAATGGATTTTATGATCCAAATTGGATAAAACTTGGTGGTTCACCTTCAAATGGCATGTAGATCACTTCTGTTTGGTGGTTGAAGCCCTGAGGTGCCAAAATCACATAGTGAGACATCATACGCGTATGATGTCTTTTAGTGCATTTTTGGACCAATTTTCTCTATAAGCTTGGTTTTGGCTTTAGATAGGCTTATTCAGTGGATTTATCAAGTTTGGATAGAATTTGGACTAAAAATGGCTCTGGAGACATCATACGCGTATGATGTCTTTTTCATCAATTTTTCATGGGATTGGTTCTGTGGACTCTCCATGTGCTAGTGAAGGACTGTTTATACTCAAATCTTGGTTTGGACTTGAATATGTTGGATTTGGGACAAAAATAGGCTTTGTATGAAGGATTTTCTCTTAATTGGGCTAATGGGGTGATCCACCTGACCAAATGGTTCCAAACTTCATATGTAGCATGTATTAGATATATATAATGGATGTATGATGACAAATGAGCATTTTTTGCTCTGTAAGTGCAAATAGACATCATACGCGTATGATGTCTTTTGTGTCAAAATGGTGCTTTTTGGTTCCAGATAGCTTGTAGATGTGTTAATCAACAATCCTACAAAGTTTCAATGAGTTTGGAGTTATTTTGACAAAATTAGGACCAAAAATCAATTTTATGGCCTACTTTGCGTCTTTTTGGTTTTCCTTGGGTTTTCTAACTCCAATTCTCATGATACTTGGTTCATAGGATGTGATTAACATGTGGAATGAGGCTATGCACTCAAATGTTGAAATGGATGTGAAAATCATGCTGTGAGACATTATACGCGTATGATGTCTTTTCTTGAAATGTTGGTTTTTTTGTGCAAAGAATGCTTTGTGCTAGTGCCCTAAGCCCTGCTAACTAGTTTTCAACTTAAAAAGTCATCAGTTTAGCTAAAAAGCCCCCTTATAGGCATTTCAGTCTCCGAAGTCGTCTTTTTGCCTTGGAGTTGAATTTCTTCAACTTTTCTTCTCGAGAGTTGCATTTCCAGCTCGTGCGTCGGAATAGAGCGTGCAGCATATCTATAGAACCACAACGAGTAGAGCTACACATTAGTACCATCGGGGTCAAGTTTCGGTCACTTGTATTTTTCGGCCTGTCTTCATACGCGTTTACCGCACGGAGTGGTTATAGGTTGATTTTGCAGTTCAAGTCTTTAGGGTGTTGTTCTTACCTAGTGTTTTTTGTGCAAAGAATACTTTGTGCTAGTGCCCTAAGCTCTGCTAACTAGTTTTCAACTTAAAAAGTCATCAGTTTAGCTAAAAAGCCCCCTTATAGGCATTTCAGTCTCCGAAGTCGTCTTTTTGCCTTGGAGTTGAATTTCTTCAACTTTTCTTCACGAGAGTTGCATTTCCAGCTCATTGGATATGTTGTGAAGCCACCTATTTGGTTGAACTTGACTTTGGCTCCCCGTTCTCCATCTTTCTCATTTGGTTGCCCGAAAGCGTCTTTTTCACCATCGGTAAGTGAATCAGCTTTCTTTTGGGTTTTGCTTGCAAACATAAGTCATCCATGTATATTTGAAGCTGCTTGTGAAGTTTCATGTCATTTGGTCGTCAATTTTAGCCGTTATGCCAAAATGACGCTTTGTGTGTCCGCAGCCGAATCGGTTGTTCCGACCTACTTTTGGTGATCCAAACCCGGAGATACTCCATGGTTGCATTGCCCTCGATGTTGTTAAGCTTCCTGAGAAGTTTTGTGTCGTTCCGACAACTTTTTTCTGTTTGCCTCTTGCAGGCTCTGTTGACCTAGGGTTTTTCCAGTCGTTCTTTCTCGAGCTTTGAGTGTTAGAAACTCATCTCCTATACTAGGGTAACCCACCTCTAAGTTCTTGCAAGGTTTGGTTAGGCGGTTGTGCCCCTACCTAGCGTTCTTCCCCATTCCCGTCTGCTCTTGTTTCTTGGTTTTGGTGAGTTTTCGCGACAAAAGTTAACGATAAGCATCAAAAGCTTATGGCAACGAGTCTACCTCTCATGTCTGGTGTCCTCTGAGCTCTCGTAGCAGTCGTAGAAGGCGGTAGAAGGTCGGATGCTCCTGTGTGCTCTTTGCTCTCTCCAAGAAGGTAATAGTGGAAATGAGCTTGATAGTGAAGTGAAAAATACTTAACTTCGGGCTTCCCGGATCACTTGTTACCAAATTTGACATGTGCTCCTATCTCGTCGTGAAATGCACTTTAGGATTTGAAATTTCTCAATTTGGACTCCTTTTGACCTGTTTCTGAGAAATCTGTCCACTTTGCCAAAATTCTGTCATTTCGGGCTTTCCGCAACTTTTTCAGAATTGTACCCAATTTTTACCATGGGTTGCCCTTGTCATTAGGACCATCACCGTCTATTCTTTTCTTTTTTCCGATCTCATTTCACCTGCTTTTTTATTTTTCTTTTTATTTTTATTAAGAAAATCATAAAAAATAAAGGAAAATAGCAAATTGAAGCCAAAAAATTCCAAACATACACGATAAATAGCTGGTAACCCTGTGTATATGAATATACACTTCTTTGTGATTTCTGGACTTGGATTACCACTTTTTTACCTCCAAAAACACTCTTATTTAGTGATATTTACACATCTAGAGACCCAAATTCATCATTTGATCTCTTCTTGTTGCAAAACAAGGTATATAAGGGCATAAATATTATCAATATCCGCAATCAAACATAAAAAATTGCAAAATCATGTAAGACACTGCCCTTGTAATATAATTTTTGTTTTTCTTTTTTTTTCCGCTTGTAGCTGCTTTGTAGCTCCTGTATACCTCCCCCCCTCCTAGTCTGAGTCCTCCCGGACGACTATGAAGTGTCTGTGGGCGAAGCATTGTAGTTGTTTTGGTCATAATTCCCAATGCAATTGTAGAGCGATGATACAACAGTCTTTCCAATAAAGCTGCTCTTTGTTTGATTGAAGGATTGGTGGTCGGGTTTTGGGTTGGTTTTGGCACTTTGGTAGTAGAATCAGTAGATGGATTCTTCGTTACCTTGTTGTCTTTTTTCACAATCCAAATCTGCTTCCGCTTTGCTTGTGCTTGCCACAAACTCTTTGCGACCCAAACCTGCTTTGTTCTGTGTGTTGATTTCCTCGCCTTGAAATACCTAGGAGTTTCCGTTGATTGTACTGAAGGGAGTTCCTGTTTACAAATCTTTGGGATCCAAATTTGCTTGCTGTAGCTTTGTGCCGTCATGAACTTCTTTGGAATCCAGATCTGTTTCACTGTCCTTGATTGTCGGGGATCACTCTGTTGTCTGGTATTGAAGACTCTGTTTGTGTTTTCTGGCACCACCTTTTTTGGTCTCCATACCAACGTTGACTTCTTTTTTTCCCAAGGTTGAGCTGTTATATTATTGCTTGTCTTCCTTATCCACTGTTGAGAATTCCTCGTCGAAGAGTAATCCGGTTGTATAGAAACTTTTGGTTGCCATTGCTTCTTCTTTTTCTCTGGTTGTTGTTTACCTTTGTCTTTGGATTCTTCCTTTGGAGTTGTCTCTGATCCTTTGGTGAACTTAACTGATTGACTTTCACCTTCGTATTTGATAAGCACTAATTTAGAACTCCAGTCAATCATTGCATTGTATTGCTTCTGCCATGGTTGTCCTAGCAATAATGGATGCTGTGTAGCTTGGTCTTCAACCACGTAAAACATATAAGGATACACATACTGGTTAATCTGTATATGTAAAACTGTGCATCCGACAGTTTTGATTGAGTTCTCAGAGTAACTTTTTAACTCTTGCTTGGCAGTTTGTAGTTTAGTGTCATTTGTCAATTGTCTATACAAACTGAGTGAAAGTAGGTTAGCATGAGCTCCTGAATCCAATAGTGCTCTGGCTTTGATTTGGTTGGTTCCCACTTTGCATTCAATGATGGGTTCTTCTTTGTCCTTATCCATTTCTGTTATACTGACTGCGTTTATTCGTATTGCTCCTTCATGGCGCTGTTTCTAACGCAGTAGTCTTCTTTTCTCCATTCTTTCCTTCGCCTCGGCTTGCGCTTCCTCCACAATCATTTTCTTTTTCTGGACACGCAGCTTTTCTTGATGTATTTTGAGAAGCATGTCTTGTGTTAGCGGCAACAGATACTTTTTCACTCTGCATCCACTAATCCAATTGGGCATTTCTTCTCCGTTAATGTAGCAAGCTTGACGGCTCCACTTGGTGATAGATCTTTAATCACCAGAGGACCCATCCCTCGCTTTTTAAGCTTCTTAGCATGCTGTTTCAGAGTGTAAACTAGGACATAGTCCCCAACTTTAAACTCTTTAGTCCGCACATGCTTATCAAAAAATTCCTTTTGTCGCCTTTTTTGAGCGTAGATGGAAGCTACTGCTTTTAGGCGAAGCTCATCTAGCTTTTCCAGGTCATCTATTCTATCAGAGAGCTCGTGCCCTGTCCACTCTAGATCCTTAGCCACCCTTAAGGTTGAAATCAAGAATTCTATTGGCAAGATAGCATTTAGCCCAAAAACCATGTTATATGGGGTCGTTCCTATGGATGTTTTATATGCCACCCTATATGCCCATAATGTTGAATGTAACTTTTGGTCCCAGTCAGTTCTCGACTCAGATACAATCTTCGTGAGGACCGTGCATATGGTTTTGTTTGTTGCTTCAGCTTGTCCGTTTGCTTGTGGATGATACGGGGCTGATTTCCTATGGATTACCATGAATTCATCTAGAAGGATCTTTATCACTTCATTTATGAAATGTGTGCCTCGATCACTCACAATTTCTATTGGCAATCCATATCGTACAAAGACGTATTCATATAGAAATTGTGCCGTGGTCCTGGCATCTGCTTTTTGAGTTGCCTTTGCTTCGACCCACTTTGTTAGATAGTCTGTAGCCACAACGATGTATTGTGCATGAGTCTTATATGCAGGAGGTGAAATGGGTCCGACATAATCAATCCCCCATTTTGCAAAAGCTCTTGCCCCCATCATTGGTCTAAGCGGCATATCATCTCTTTTAAGTGGTACTTTGGTCCGCTGACAGTCATCACACCGTTTAACGTATTCCTCAGCGTCCATATGTAATGTTGGCCACCATATTCCTGCGGCTAAGACAAGTTTTGCTGTCTTATCACCTGAGAAATGGCCTCCACCTACTCCTCCATGAGCTTGCTCCAGGATTATCACATACTCAGACTCTGATGCGCAAATCCTAAGCTGGTTGTCTTTACCTCTCTTATAGAGTTGATCTCCTATTAAAGCGTAATCTCTAGCTTCTGTCTCTACAGATTTCTGACGAGCTTTTGACGTTCCTTCTGGGAAAGTTCTATTTGTGAGATATTCAACAATATACTGACTCCATTCTGGAGCGATCATTATCTGATATAATGTCGAATACTCGGCTGGCGGTTTTGATGAACATACAATACATACAGTGACATATTCATGTACGCTTTCTTTCATTCCTGGCCAATAGACTCCCAATTGTAACAAATTCCTATATGTGTTCCTTCTTGAACAATGAAATGCACATTCCTGAACATGTGCTTCGCGCAGATATATACTATATTCCTCAGGATTGATGCATAGTCGTAAAACATGATCATTTCCCAATTGATACAACCTTCCTGCAACCAATTGAAGATTCTTGGATTGCTGAATAGCAATATGTTTCAGGTTGTATTCTCTTCTATCGAACTCTCCTCCATAGGTTAATAGGTTAACGACATTTTGAGACCACTTCGGTATCATTTCTATGTTGAACAAGTACGCGTCTGGCATGTCGTCATCTACTCCTATAGGGTCTTCTCCATTCGTCAATCGCGAAAGATGATCAGCTCTAAGATGTGTTTTTCCTTTCTTTACTACTACCGTGAAGTCGAATTCCAGTAAGATAATGAACCATCTCACTATTCTCCCGGTATTGCATGGTTTATTCACTAGGTAGAGCAAGGCTTGGTGATCCGTAAAAAACACAAACTTGTTGGCTAGAAGATAATGCCGAAATTTCTTCACAGCATAGATCATTCCTAATCCTTCTCGCTCTGTTGTGGTGTAATTCTTCTCTGCATTGTTGAGCTGTCGACTGGCGTAACAGATAGGAAAATCCATGTTTCCTTCTTCTGGCTGAGCCAGAATACATCCTATTGCATATGCCGAAGCATCTATATGCACATGGAATATCTTCTCCCAATCTGGTGATTTCAAGACTGGAGCAGTAATGAGTGCCTCTTTCAATTTCTTGAACGATTCCTCACACTCCTCTGTCCATTCAAAGTTCACTATTAGCCTGTAAAGTGGTTGGCCTATTATAGCGTACATGTAAATGAATCGTCTATAATATCCACAATGTCCCATAAAGCTCTGTACTTGTTTCGCATTGGTTGGTCTAGGCATATCCACTATAACTTTTATCTTCTCTAAATCCGTGGATATTCCGTTTTGTGAGACAATATGTCCCAGAATTCTGCCCTGTCGGACCATAAACACACATTTCTCAGGATTGAGACAAATGCGATATGTCCTACATTTCTCAAATACTTTTCTTAGGTGTTCTAGATGCTCATCTCTCAGTAGAGAATGTACACATAAGTCATCCATGTATATTTCTAGAAACAGCCTTAAGTATGCTTTGAAAGCATGCGTCATCAGCCTCTGGAAGGTTGCGGGAGCATTGGTTAGACCAAAAGGCATAACTCGATAAGCATAAATTTCCCACTCCGTTGCAAAAGCTGTTTTATGTTGATCTTCTGGTGCTATGGCTAGCTGGTTATATCCTGAAAAACCATCAAGAAAGGAGTATGTTGTTTTCCCTGATACACGCTCTAGAACATGATCAGTTATCGGCAGGGGATAATTGTCCCTGATTGTTGCAGCATTCACTTTCTTTAAGTTGACACACACTCGGAGTTTTCCGTTCTTCTTAGGTACTACCACAATCGGAGATACCCAATCAGTGTGTTCAATCTCGTATATGAATTCAGCTTCCATTAGCTTATCTATCTCTTCCTTGATTCGCTTAGCAAAAGTATCATTATATGTGTATGGTCTCTGTCTGCTAGGCTTTGCGTCTTGTTTCAGTGGGATTGAGTGTTGGCATATCGATGGGTCAACTCCCTTTAAGTCCTTATAAGACCATGCAAACACATCCCTGTACTCTCTGAGAAGACTCAAAAGTCTCTCTTCCTCGCTGGAGACAAATCTGTGGCTATGTACACCGGTCTAGGCGTCTCACCTGGAGCTGCTAAATCAACTTTTTTTGCATCCTCCGGTCCGTCATAAGATTCGTTCTCCTTCCTCTCTCGAATAGGTGGGGTTAATATCACCTTCCTATCCTCTATTGTGAATTTCCTATAGTGAGAGGGAACATCCATGTTTTCCTTGATTTTGACGTTTTCGTCCTCTCCACTCTCAATTTCTGTCGTCCAAACTTCCTTCAGAGTTTTCTTGAGCTCTCTGTACTTGTTTCTACGTTCTAACTTGGACTCCGTGTATTCTCTGTTGCGCTTGTTCTTTTCTGATTTTTCTGTTTCAGTTTTCGTTCCATTCTTTTGAACTTGATTTCTTGAGCCTCTTTTGTCTTTTCGTAAGCTCTTTTGATCACTGCCTCTCATTCTTCCAGAAATCTTATCCTTAACACAATCTTCAGCCTTTACTAGCATTAGGAATTGATTTTTTCCTCTTATTCTAGTCATCGGATTGGTTCTAACCCCTTTTGTTTTTTTCTTTGCTCTATAGTGTTTTTGGCGTTGTTTAGTTTGGTTCGGAAAATCATAAAATCGGACATCCGTTATAGTTTCTTCGTTTCCGCTTGAATTGTCCGTTGACTCGTTGTCTGCTTCATTTCCCCACTCAGGATGATCGGGAATGTCGTGAAACACCTCTCTTCATCTTCCTTTTCCAGTGTATCGTTCTTTTCAGTTTCTTTTTCGAGTACAGTTCTCAACATGAAGTACGGAACCACGTCGTACCCGTCCTTGTCGCAAAATTTGCGTTGTGGGACCATCCGGAATTGCACAAACATCTAGGGTTGCTAGAATGTGTGTCCATTCTAATGGTTCAAACGTGTCCTCTGGAAAGGGTTCTCTATATAAGTTTCGTCTTCGATAGCCCTCTCTAAAACATCTTCTTCTCTCGTTAGACTTCCACATTTCGTAGCCCCACACATCCATAACTCCTTGGGCTTACCTAACCAAGCTGGAAATTCGGATCCCGCCAAAGTAGCTGAATCAAACTCCTCTACCGGTGTTCGGTTCACATCTTTGTAGCTATGGTCTTTCAGGTTCACACGTGTAGTGGTTTCCATATTTCTCAGGTATATATGATCGTAGCCCCAATCTTGGACCATTTTCAACTGTCTCATGAATGGTCTTCCCAATATGATATCATAGTTATTCTCCTTGGCAAAATCGACAATAGCAAAAGTATGTTCGTATTCAATGCCGCAAGAAGTCACTACAACTTTCTCTAATAACCCCATAGGTTTCTCCATGTGTCCATCTGCTAATTGGAGTTTCAACCTAGTCTTCCTTATTGCTGGTTTCCCCCATTTTTTCCAGATTTCTTTTGTAGCAATGGCTACCCCTGCTCCGCTGTCTAGTATTGCCATCGTCTTCACTCCTTGGAATTCAACTGGTAAGGTTGTATTCCCCTCTTCACCTTCGCAATACTCTCCGACCTTGTTTAAGGGTACAGGCTTAGCGTTCTTTTGTGGCTTGCTCAGCTCCTCTATGCTCTCTTGCAATCTTGATGTTGGATCTCTTATCCCGAATTTCTCCAACCATTTTCCTACAGTGGTCCACATATGTGGTCTTAGCTTCAAAAGCTCAGCTAAAGTGATAGTGCATGTCACTGGTGTTGACAAGATCTCTATCAATCCTTACGAGTCCATGACTTTTTCTGATGAGATTCTTCGTGAGGGAAGTGCTCTAATCTCGGATTTTGCTTCATACTCTCCTAAGTATGAAGGTAAGGTATTCAGTGAATGAGGTTTGCTCTCCATTGTTCTAACAGAGCCCCCCCATCTCCCCAGTAAGATTGCAGATCCAAGTCCACTTGAGATCCTGCCTCAAATTCCACTATGGGAGGATTTCTGATGTCCTTTTTCCAATTTGTCTGATTAGCTTGGCAACTTAGCTCGTTTGCAAAGTTTGCCTCTCTCACTTGTTTCCAAAATTCATTGTAATCCTCATCTTTTCCGTAAATCCTCTGTATGACTGGATGAAAACTCTCTATCTCCTGATCGGTTGTGTTCAATACTATGCGGTCATCCTTTTGTGTATTTTCAGGCTTTTGTGCACTGGGAGTCTTTTCAGCTACCCGTGAAACGATAGTCTCTTGCTGAATTGGGTTTTCCTTTCCACAATTCCTTGTTTCTTTTGGTGGTTCTAATAAGGCTTGTGCAGTCTCGATCATTCTCTGGCACATTTCAAGTCTCTGATTTTCCAATTCCGCGTTTGGGTATGTCATCCACCTCTGTTCTTGTGTTTGGTTGTTCTTTAACCTAGCTTCGTAAGCTCTTATCAGTGAGTCCAATGGTTCGTGTACTTTGTCGACTAGCACTGATCCCCCTGAGCTTAAGCTCGTTGTTTCTTTGATACTCTTTTGTTTCGTTCTTTCCGGGCTCATCTCTCGTTTCCCGTTTTGACTCTCAAGTTTTTCTAATCTAGCTTTAGTTTGCTTTAGTTCCTCAGCTAGAATAGCGTCTTCACGTTCTTTTCTCAACTTCATGCGTGCTTTTCTAGCTTTCCATGTGTTTCTCTGACTCCGCGGTCCTTGACTAACCACTTCAGTCGCTAACTTTCCATTCTCAGGTTCTCTAGTGGTTTTCTTAGCTTGAGCTCTAGTAACAACTTGCGTTGGTATCAGAGTTTCATTTTCAGACCCACTGCTGGTAGGAATAGTTTCTACATATTCAATGTCGTCTTTTGCACTTTGTTTGGATTCTTTGAACAATCCTCAATGAAGTGAGTAACCCCACACTCAGTGCAATAAGCGTTATTCTAATGATTTTCGTATGTGGACAAACATTCATCAGATGGTCACCTCCACACTTGTAACAGGGTCCTAGTGCTGGTCTTGGTCCCATTTGATTCGTCCTTTGTGGATAGGATGGTCTTTGTCCTGTTAACCCTCCATGAGCTATGAACATCAATGTTCTTGCGTCCAAATTGTATCTCTCTTCATCAGAAGCACTTGTAACTGTTGGTGTTCCAACATTCCCAATCATGCCCCATGGTTCTGGTTGTTTGGGTTCTTCTGGTGGGTAATACACAGTTGGAGACATGTGTGCACCAGATTCTTCATAATAGGCTTGAACAGGCACTAAGGCTTGTTCTTCCTGATTCTCTAAGGTTGGTGCATATCTAATGCCCACTGGTCTTGCTCCTGGTAAAGGTGGTTGTTGTCCCAATACCGGTTGCGATCTTTCTATCCCCATAGGTCCTGGTACATTTCCCGTTGGGTATCGAGGTACTGGATGTATCTGAGGTGGTGCTAATTGAGCAGGAGGTGCATACTGGCGCTCCCTTACATACCCTTTGTTGTAATAACACTCCTCTGTTGGATGATTTGTCCATTTTTGTTCAATAGCACACCATTTCAGTGTTTTTGGCAATGGTTTTTGGTATGGTGCCATCCTTTTTAGAGCATCTTCTATCATTTGCTCTACATTTGGCATGGTTGTTGTTTGAACATTCTTTTTAGTGGTAGTCTCGCTCGCTACGGAGGAGGAGCTACTGGATGCAAAATCTGTATCAGCTGACACTTCTCCATAAACCGTACAGTTATCCACTAAGTACAATGCCTCTCTCGTTACTTGCTCGAAACTTGTACAAGCTTTCAAGTGCAAGTCCTTCTTGAGAGTGTCGTTCCTCAGTCCCTCAATAAAGAGAACAGATAGTCTGTCATCTTGTGGTCGTTCACGTACTGGACATCTCTCAATGTATTGTTTGAAGCGAAGTGAAGCTTCCTTCACTTTTTCGTGTTCTCTCTGTTTAAAAGCATATATTTGTGAGACCGTATTGTGCTTAATCCCTCGTTTTGAGAATTCCTCGGCAAACTCTCTTAGCAAATGGTCAATGTCATGGAATCCCCCTATGTTCATTGGTTGAAACCATGTCAATGCAGTACCTTCTAGAGTAAGACCAAATCCCTCGTATTGTGTATGGAAATCTGTTATCTGCTCAGCTCTTAAGACTTGCTTAAAGAGTGACACATGTGCATACGGATCTCCTGAACCACCATACTTCTTTGGCATACACTTGGCTACTTGAGATGGTCTCATACGTCTATGATCTGCTACCAATCTCATTGCTCCTGTGTCTCGGCTAAAGCTTTCTCTAGCATCATGGACTTCATGGGTTACCCTTGTCGGTTCCTCCGCCCTGAATCTACTACTGGGAGGTAAATGTGATGGTTCCGCTTCAAACCTTGGACCTGGAGTGGTATAGGTGGGGATTGGAACTGCACTACCTCGATTCGTCTCCATTGACTCTCTGGAATGTAATGATCCCATTGGTCCGAGCTTCGAGTCCCAAGGTTGACTGAAAGAGTCAGCAACCTGAGTTCTTTGTCCTCCTGTTGTCATTGAGTTTTGCACTGCAGTTGTTGGTGCTGGTCTATGTGAGCTAGAAGTAACATAATACTGATGTAGTGGTCCCCCAAAGTATGTATATCCTTCTAATTCTTTCTTGCCCATTGTTGAGTATTGCCTGCCATACTTATCGTAAGCGGCAATTTTCACTTCCGATCCCTCTGTGTAAGTAAAGACATAGAGTCTTTTTTTGTCTGTCAACTCTCCGGTGTAGGGTTCTTCACATCTATAATAGAGATCTTGCTCCCCATTATTATATTTGTATAGCCCCACATAGATGTTATCAGTGTTGATCCTTGTAGTTTCATTCTCTCTTCTTAACCTTGCATTAGGGAAGTTCATTATTGGTGCTTTCTCCTCGAGTTCTTCATCTATTTTGGCTTTGGTGCCCATCAATCCCCACTTGTCCACAATGTTAGGGTTTAGGACTACCAAGTACATGGTACCCACGTCATCTAGATATCTATCTCCGCTATAGCTCACAGGCACTAAGTCCTTGAACTCACTAGGTCTTTCTTCTATCTTTACACAATAGCGGTCCATTCCATCTTTGTAGATCTTTGCACCTTGCTCATTGTCGTACTGATATTTTATGAACAATAGCTTCATTGTGGCGGAAGGGTTTGATGATCCTGCTGCCATATTTTCTCTGTTGTTCCTGTTCGAGTGTTCGGTGAAAATCTCGTAAGACCTCTCCGAAGAAGTATCAAAAACACTTCCTTCAAAGATCGGCTCTAATGGTTGCACCCAACTTTGGTTTACACTTCCCTCGGTTGATATGACACTTGCTGGTTCCCCTTGTTTTGGTTGATTATTCCGGAGATTCCTGCCCGATCTCAAATTCATCAATTCCCCTAAAGGACTTTAACTTTTCCATCTCGGCAATTTGTTTTCCTCAAGTTTTTGTGGTCAGAATTGATCCAAACTGATTGATACTTGGTCAACTCTTTAATCTTGTCAGTTGGACAACTTCTGTTTCATCAAGTGAGAATTTTGTCGCAGTTATGCTGAAAAAGACATTATACGCGTATGATGTCTTTTTTCACAGATTTTGACTATTTTGGTTATGCTCACTCTCAGTGGCCCCTTTATGCTCTGTTCACTCACAAAATTCAGTTTGAACTCTGTTTGAGCAAGTTATGGCTAGTTCAGGCTTTTCTTGGCAATTTTCTGCTTTTGACTTGTTTTTGGGTCAATTGTTATCCAAATGGGATGAAACTTGAAATATAGCCTCTAGATAGCTATTACAATGGATCTGTGTTGGCAAAGTATCAAAATATGTCCAAAATTAGGTCAAAGACATCATACGTGTATAATGTCTTTTTCATCAATTTGGGTCCAAACTTGATATTTATGCTTTCTACAGTGTTTGTAACAATCTTGTCAGGTCAGATTTCAAAAATAAGCAGTGGAAGTGCCAAAAGACATTATACGCGTATGATGTCTTTTGTCCCAGATTTTGACTATTTTTGGTTTCCAGCCTTCTCCAATGTTTATAATTGAGTTTCAAGTGTTTTTGTTAGGTTTGAATGTAAAAACAAGATCTGAATCAAAATTTCTTGTTCTTTGCGTTTTTTTTTTTTTTTTTTTCTGACTTGGTCTTTTGGGTTTCTGAGAGTGTTAAAGCCCTTGTTTCAAGTTGATCTTAGGGTAAAACCCCCCTTCTAAACACTCTGGCAATGTCAAATTTTCAATTTTAGTCTCTGTTTAGGTCCTAAGACATCATACGCGTATGATGTCTAAAGTTGCAGATTTCCAGTTTTTCAGCACAGAACTCTTCCAATAGCTCTTTTAAGTGCTCAGCAACAATCAGTTACACAGAAAATTTTTCTGAACTTTGTTTATTGCATATTTCATTACCAAAGCGACTTTTTCAGTGATCTAACATGCAATCAAACACATCAAGCAAATAGAACACCAATTGATAGCTCTAGATCAGGATCAAATCAGGCCCTACCTAAGCTACTTCTAATCATAAAATGGATTTTTTTGCAATTGAAAATATAAAGAGATTTGCCAAATGTTAAGGCGGTTACGCCGCTAGCGGAAGCTAAATAGCGAGAACTCAACCAACAACAGAATTTGTCAGACGAGGACGGAGCTTGACCCGCAGGCGCATGGAAACAACTAGGTGGGTGTCAAATCACCTACTCGACCTTCTAATGACAATCACTACTAAGGAAATCAAATCTAAGTTCTAAAATACGCAAGTGACTGAAATCCGTACTACGAACGAATGCTATACGAAACAGGATCTAGAATCATTGAATCGATCTCAAACTCAAGGGGGAGTCTATACACTAGGTAAGAACAACACCCTAAAGACTTGAACTGCAAAATCAACCTATAACCACTCCGTGCGGTAAACGCGTATGAAGACAGGCCGAAAAATACAGGTGACCGAAACTTGACCCCGATGGTACTAATGTGTAGCTCTACTCGTTGTGGTTCTATAGATATGCTGCACGCTCTATTCCGACGCACGAGTTGGAAGAAAACTCACACCGAAGCTCGTAGGAACTTACCACACGTAGAAGCCGATAGCGCACACTCTTGGTATCTGTGCGTAGCTCTCACCGTTGCTAACACAATGGCGGTGTCGCTTCTCCAATGGCGGCCCCGTAGCTCGCGTAGCAAGAAGATAAGACACTCTCTCTCTCTCTCTCTCTCTCTCTCTCTCTCTCTCTCTCTCTCTCTCTCTCTCTCTCTCTCTCTCTCTCTCTCTCTCTCTCTCTCAGACACAGTCACGGCGCTCAAAAACTCACCTTGATTAATTGAATCCTCCTTAGGTTACAAAACTTTGGCTTATATACCTCAGCCTTGGAGGTGAGAACATCTCTAATTATTTACATCAACAGGTGAAATTACTTCGGGATTACAAGCTGGAAACTCAATTGAGTCCCGTTACTTAATGAATGGCTCAAATCAAAATTAATGTCGGAAAGACATTTATTACAATCAATGGTTACAAAATGATGAGTGTGAGCAAAAATGTGGGTGTGATCCTCTGCTGGCTCAACACTTCCTCTGCTGGCTCAACAGTCCACCACTTGTCCAAGCTAACTCTATTAAAACATAGAGAGAAACAAAGGTCCACCACTTGTCCAAGCTAGGCTCCATTGAAACATGGAGAGAACGATGCTCCACCATTTGTCGAAGCTAAGTCTATTGAAACATGGGGGGTTTATGTTCAAGGTCCACCAGTTGTCCAAGCTATTATCGCTAGTAGCATGAGTGCTTTTGTCTCAAGATTCACCACTTTTTCACTCTATGTCATTATATTAAGAATATTTGGGTGTTAAGGTCCACCACTTGTCCAACCTGTAAGGCTATATCTTAAAGGTTATTCTTTCTCACCACTTGGAGTGACCATGGTAGGTTTTACATGGGGGTTTTGTTCCAAGGTCCACCACTTGAATCATAGAGAGAAGCAAAGGTCCACCACTTGTCCAAGCTAGGCTCCATTGAAACATGGAGAGAAGGATGCTCCACCATTTGTCCAAGATAGGCTCCATTGAAACATGAAGAGAAGCAAGCTGCACCATGTCTCCAAGATGCTAGGCTCCATCAAAATACCTTAAACCCACGATATTTCGTAGATGGGGGGATTACTTTCAAGGTCCACCACTTGTCCAAGCTATTATCGCTAGTAGCATGGTTTGGTCTCAAGATTCACCAGTTTTCCACTCTATGTCATTACATTAAGAATATCTTGGTGTTAAGGTCCACCACTTGTCCAACCTATAAGGCTATATCTTAAATGATATTTTTTTCTCACCACTTGGAATGTGCATGATATGTTTTACATGGGGTTTTGTTCCAAGGTCCACCACTTATCCAAGCTAGATCTATTACATATATATTATACATACAATATTCAACTAGATTCCCTACCTATCATGTCCAGTAGCATGGATGCTCTAGCTTTAAGGTCCACCACTTGTCCAACCTATACTCTCTTATGTAAGGGAGATCTCGCTATAAATTCAAAACCTTCCCGCCTAAATTTAAAATTCAAAATCTGATCGCCTAAATTTAAAATATCCTGCCTAAATTATAAAATATCCCGTCCAAATTTTAAAATTCAACCTTTTTTTTAAAATTTAAATTTTACCACTTAAATTTAAAATATTCCACGCGAAATTGATTTTAAATTCAAGTTTACCACAAAAAGATATCATTATATCACCTAAATTCAAATATGCAAACCTCAAATCATTATATTGTACATAAATTCAAACAAATGCAAATTAATAAGCCTAAACTAATATTAGTTTGCATAGATATGAATTTATCACACCTAAATTATGTCACCATGTTAGAGAGAGTGGTTAAAGAATTTGAACAAGGTCCACCACTTGTCCAACCTAGATACCAAGAATGATTGAGTGTACAAGGTATTGTTTGGAGGTCCTTATAGTCTACTGGTCTCAAGGTCCACCACTTGTGGTAAGGGTCACCAAAAAGTGTATATATTCATCCAAAGAAATACACGTATTTTTGGTCTACATGTCCTAGTTTCAACCATTTATGTCCATTAGGTGTATCACTAAACAACACTACTATTTTTGAGAAACAGAAGTTACAATCATATCTACAAATGGATTAGAGGAAAATCAGCTCAGCATACATCCAGAACTCGCTACAAGAATCGACTTTAACAGATCACGCAAGTAATTCTTCCATTCAAGTTTACTAGTATTACAATGTGTTAGTTATTTGTGATATTTATGTATGTATATATACTATGTGTGCATATCGTAATTAAGTGTAATTGTGTATCTGCATTATGTATGAGTATTACAATGAAATAACACAAATAGACATACATACACATAGATAACACAGACGCACACATACATGAGCATGTATTTTCAAGAGAGAGATAGCAAGATACAGAGATAGATAGATAGAGAGAGAGAGAGAAATACCTGTTTTCTAGAGAGAGGAGAGAGAGAAAGATAACAGATTTCACTGTGTTTATGTATGTGGAAGAGAGGAAGACGATGTATGGGAATATGTGCACGTATTTTCAAGAGAGAGACAACAAGATAACAGATTTCACTGTGGTTATGTATGTGGAAGTGAGGAAGACGATGTGTGGGAATATGTGCATGTATTTTCAAGAGAGAGACAACAAGATAACAGATTTCACTGTGGTTATGTATGTGGAAGAGAGGAAGACGATGTGTGGAAATATGTGTATGTGTGCGGGGATATTTTTAAACCACGTATCTCTGTCTTTTGACGAGAGAGTGTGTGTGCAAGAAGAGTTACAGAGAACCATCTTCTCTATATGGAGAAAGACAGAGAGTGAGAGAGAGAGAAATACCTGTTTTTTCTCTATTCGTGAGGTGTGCAATGTCTCCTGAGAAGAAGCTATGCCCGATCCTGCCTTTCTGGAAAGCGTTGCGTACGCTGCTGTTTCTTTATCTTGTGCGCGAACTTTCAATCCTGTGCGCTCCATCTGTGTGTTGTGTACGATGTCGGGCTTGCTCCTCTACATGCACGTATCCTCCAACTGTGTGCGCTTTCTGTGTGTTTGCTGCTCGCCTGCTTTCTCTGTGTGCGTTGCTCGTGCGCTATCTCTGTGCCTAATCTTGATAGGGTTTATTAGAATGCCACGTATGCTACAAGTCCATGTTTTATCATAGGATTTAAAAAAACAAAAACAATATAAAACATTAACCAATTCACACGCCCCTTGACCCCGCCCGGAACACTATCCCAAAATCAACCTCCCAAGCCCCGCCATCGAGAGCGCTATATTCCACATCCCCATCAAGAGCGCTACCCCCAAAACTCACGTGGAAGCGCTGCCTTGTCACCCCATTGTGGCATTGCCCTAAGACCCCGCATCTGGAGTGCTAAATGGGAACATTCTTCATTAGTGAAATTTTGAACATAAATTATATTTAGCATATACTTAAATATAATACAAATATTAACATATTAACTATACTACTAATTTACTATAGCAGTTCTAGATTATGTCCCATACTATATTTAAGGTGCCAAAGGTTTGGCCTTATGGTCCTAGATTTAGCCAAGTGGTCAACACATATAGGACCAAGTGCACACTGTGCCACAAAACTTGGCCACCACTTCACTTGCCAAAGTTTAGGCCACATGGTCAATCCTAAGTTTCCAATGTTCTTATTATGTCACCTTTTGCCTCGTGGAAAACCTAGGCTTGTTTTCACATACTCAGGCACTTCAAGCCATAATAAATTTTCATTACTCTTCGGCAACCCTTTTGTTCAAGTCTTTGAAAAAACGTTGTTTAAGGCCACCCTAAACCATTTTTATTTAGGGGTGTCTAAAACTAGCTTTTTGGCAATTCGAGAAGAAAATGGTCAAAGTTTTATACTTAGTTTTAACCACTTGACCAATTCAAATATTGGAAAGCAAGGTCTTGTAATACTTTTCTTTGGACATCACACATTAAAACTACGTCCCTCACTTGTCCAAGCTATGCTCTAATACAATAAAGGGCTTTTGGTTTCAAGATGCACCACTTTCCCAACCTTGATTCCATTAAAGAAGCTAGCTCTACTTAGACATTTAATAGCAAGGTCCTATAGCAATTCACATTGAATATTTTCCATGGCAGCTAGGTCCACCACTTATCTAAGCTATGCTCTAATACAATAAGGGGGTTTTGGTTTCAAGATCCACCACTTGTCCAAACTTGATTTGGGAAGCAAGGTCCTATAATAGTTTGCTTTGGACATTCACCATTACAACTAATTCCACCACTTCTCCAAGCTATGTTCTAATACATTAAGAAGGTTTTGGTTTGAAGGAGAACCACTTGTACGACTTTGTTTTTGGAAGTAAGGTCTTTACATAGTTCACCTTGGACCTTGGACATTGGATACTACAACTAAGCCCACCACTTGTCCAAGCTATCCTTTATATATAGCCAAAGGGTTTGGGTTTCAAGATTCACCACTTTTCCAACCTTTCTTCCATTAAAGAAAGGAGGGGCATTATAACTAGGTCCACCAATTGTCCAAGATATGCTCTGATATAGAAAGGGGATTTTGGTTTCAATAATCCACCACGTGTTCAACCTTGCAAGACTCAAGGTATACTTGGACATTGGAAAGCATAGTCCTATAGTAGTTGATAGGTGGCAGTGGGTATTACAACTAGGTCCAACCTATGCTCTCATATAGCAAAGAGGCTTTGGTTTCAAGGTCCACCACTTGTCCAACCTTGCTTCCATTAAAGAAATGAGGGGCTACGTAAACATTGGCAAGCAAGGTAGCAAGGTCCTAAGGTGTTTCACCTTGGATATTGGGCATTATAACTAGGTCAACCACTTGTCCAAGCTATGCTCTGATATAGAAAGGGGATTTTCATTTCAAGGTCCACCACGTGTTCAACCTTGAAAGACTCAAGGGATACTTGGACATTGGAAAGCATAGTCCTATAGTAGTTGATAGGTGGCAGTGGGTATTACAACTAGGTCCAACCTATGCTCTCATATAGCAAAGAGGCTTTGGTTTCAAGGTCCACCACTTGTCCAACCTTACTTCCATTAAATAAATGAGGGGCTACGTAAACATTGTCAAGCAAGGTAGAAAAGTCCTAAGGTATTTCACCTTGGATATTGGGCATTATAACTAGGTCCACCACTTGTCCAAGCTATGCTCTGATATAGAAAGGGGATTTTCATTTCAAGGTCCACCACGTGTTCAACCTTGCAAGACTCAAGGGATACTTGGACATTGGAAAGCATAGTCCTATAGTAGTTGATAGGTGGCAGTGGGTATTACAACTAGGTCCAACCTATGCTCTCATATAGCAAAGAGGCTTTGGTTTCAAGGTCCACCACTTGTCCAACCTTGCTTCCATTAAAGAAATGAGGGGCTACGTAAACATTGGCAAGCAAGGTAGAAAGGTCCTAAGGTATTTCACCTTGGATATTGGGCATTATAACTAGGTCCACCACTTGTCCAAGCTATGCTCTGATATAGAAAGGGGATTTTCGTTTCAAGGTCCACCACGTGTTCAACCTTGCAAGACTCAAGGGATACTTGGACATTGGAAAGCATAGTCCTATAGTAGTTGATAGGTGGCAGTGGGTATAACAACTAGGTCCAACCTATGCTCTCATATAGCAAAGAGGCTTTGGTTTCAAGGTCCACCACTTGTCCAACCTTACTTCCATTAAATAAATGAGGGGCTACGTAAACATTGGCAAGCAAGGTAGCAAGGTCCTAATGTATTTCACCTTGGATATTGGGCATTATAACTAGGTCCACCACTTGTCCAAGCTATGCTCTGATATAGAAAGGGGATTTTCATTTCAAGGTCCACCACGTGTTTAACTTTGAAAGCCTCAAGGGATACTTGGACATTGGAAAGCATAGTCCTATAGTAGTTGATAGGTGGAAGTGGGTATTACAACTAGGTCCACCACTTGTCCAATCTATGCTCTAATATAGCAAGGATGCTTTGGTTTCAAGATCCACCATAATTTCCAACCTTGCTTCCATTAATATAGCAAGGAGGATTTGGTCTCAAGGTTCACCACTTGTCCAACCTATGCAAACCTTTTCCATGTTGTAGCATGATTTTTTGTTTGAAGAGTATTTTTCTATAACTATGGATTTAACAATGTAATCTTTTTCACTTACAGGATGGGCTTTGAATCTGGGGAGAAAGTACATATGATACTTGACAATGAAATTGTTGGTATTGGCTGTGTGTGTAGAACAGATCCAGATTCCACTTGTGGTGGTACAAAGATAGGGCAAGGAAATGTCTCCATACTAGTGGAGGAATGCTTGAAGGATGTGGTCCTACCTTTTTTTACAATGGATACTTCATCTCTCCAAGGCTCATTATGGAATGTTGTTCGATGGTCAAAGCTTCTTTTGCAATCTTTTGTATTAAATGGGAACTTAATTGATCCACAGGAAAGCTACAATGGTGATGAAGAACATGATCATTCTGATCCTCTAGTTACAGATGCAATACCTATGACAAGCCCAGAATTTGAAACAATGATTCGAGAGTCTTGGAGAAATCAGAGGGTCCTTTTAAAAGATGACACAATGATGCAAACCATGAATGAAGGGACCATCTTATATGTATTTCCACATGATTATGTCAACTTTCAAGAAATTGGTCCTGATTGTGTGGGTGTGGGTATTGAAAGAGAAAATGCAAGCATTGATGATGTGGTTGAAGTGGGTAGCATCACTTTGCTAAAGTGACCCATCAAGCAGACAACAATGTTGAATGGGAGCCCATTACAACGATTTGTTCCTGTTGATGGCATGCATGCTACATATGAGGATGTATCCAACAATGACAATGTTGGAAAAAAACTTGATGGGAGTAATGTTGTCCAGTTGTCAAGGAAGAGACGATACACTTTCATGAACAGGACTCAAAAATCAAAAGCAGCACCAGCTTCGACTTTTTACCTTTCAAACAAATCAATTCAAAGGGTATCATGCATTGATTGTTGTGCACAAAAATGTTGCCAGTTTGCAGATCGTGATATGGTGACAAGGTTACGACAACAGTTTTGGGGAGAGTCTCAAAAATCACGCACTAATTATGTTTATGATATTCTTTCTATATGTTATCAGAAAGATGAGAAGTCACTACCAATTCAGGCTAAATGGCTCTATTGTTTGTTGTAGAGCATGGTATGAGCTACATGGAATACCAAAGACATCATTTTATCGATACAAGGAGAACTTTGAAAATGGTGTGCGCCAATATGTACATGGGAACACATGTACATTGAGAAGGGGACTTCAACATACTAGTTTAGCAAGAGCACTACTAAATGAGTTTGTGGAAAACAACTCTGAGAAGATGCCACATAGAAGTAGAACACTGCTAGATGGCTCAAGAGAGACTCAATTGGTGATTCCATCAACATACAAACAAGTGGATATTTTATGTGAAATCAACACGACACTTGACAAAATGGGCTATGAGAAGAAGCTATCCCAATCTTCTTTTGGTAGAATTTGGAACAAAGAGTACCCACATGTCACTTTAACAAAGACGAGTGAGTTCTCTAAGTGCAATATTTGTAGCTCAATCAAGGCAAGGTTAGAAGCTAAACCTTCTCTTGAAGAGAGAGCTCTTCTCTTGAGGGAGAGAGAAGTTCACATGGCACAACAAAAGAGTTGCAGAAGCCTATATTATGCATGGCACATGTATTCAGAAACTCAACCACAAAAATATGTATGCATAATCCATGATAAGATGGATCAAAAGAAGACTGCCATTCCTAGATTACGCATTGTTCCGAAGGGTGTGGATTCAGGATATAATCTGCAGGTGGCATTGATTGGCATGATCACTCATGGACATGGAGAAGGTCATTACGGACACTTTGTCTTGAATGGTTTGTGGCTAGCTGATCCAAATCTTACAATTGGCTCAATTGCTAATTGTTTACATAACCTAGAGAGGATAGATAAGCATCCTCTTGGTGATCTAGTAACAAATGGACTTCCAAGGAGCAATATTTCACTACTACATGCTTTGAACTCAAGGGATGCTTTGGACTACCATAACTTGAGTGATGGAAAAGAGCCCATTGTGCAGTCGTCAGAAATTGCAGAAGAGGAATTGGGGTCAACATTTTGCAGATTGCCAGAGAACTTGTTGCTACAATTGGATAATTGTGCAGGGGAAAAAAAAAATCGATACTTATTTGCCTATTTGTCAATGCTTGTTGCAAGGGGTGTTTTCAAAACCATCCAGCTGGGATTTTTAATGGTTGGGCATACACATGAGGACATAGACGCCATGTTTAGTAGGTTAGAAGTTGAGAGTTACACAAACCTATACTTTGCCACATTTAATGGATACATTACGAAACAGCTCATCTTCATCTCCAGCTCCATTTTTTCTCACAAAGATCCCCGATTTCAAGCAATATTGTGATGGCTATCTTTGTGATGGACAAGACATACTTGTTGGACATTCCAAACCGCTTCAGTTCAGGTTCTTTATGCAGGATGAGACACCAATGATGCAATATAAGGCACATGTAGGTGTATCAAGTTGGAGTGGAAGTATTCGCCTTTGGAAAACAGACACGGAAGGCAAGCCAATGTTACCACATGGAGATCCACCTCTAGTACAAATGGCGGAGTATGTCAAGGCCCACGAAGAAGTCATTTTGGGGCTAAAGAACTTTATAAAATTTTGGAAAAATTTAGGGAATGGTTCAAGTATTCCGCGATATTATAGACCCGTGATAGATTATTGGAGTAAGGTAATTGAAGAGATTGGAAAAGAAATCATATCAGAGGGAGTCTTGTATGAAATGTTTTGGCCAAAAACTCAAGAATATTCTCACCTACAAAGCACTACAATGAATTTGCAACAAGGAGCAGAAAGATTCCTAGGCCTTGAAGAGTTGAACGATCATTTTTGTGGGCCTCAACGAGATAGGCCAAGGGAAGAGTTTGACCCTATGTCTGATGTGCACCAAGGTGACTTTCTTATGCTTGTTCCGAGTGACACAGAAATCTATCCAGTGTGGCTTGCAATGGCTTTATCTGACATTGATAATGAGCCTACATCACCAAACTAAAGAAAACTCTTGATTCAATATTGGGCACTTTGCGTGAGAAAAAGTGGGATGACAGATACTCAAGCTTACAGTAATTGTTGGAAGGGTTATTGGGCTGTCAACTATAAGGACCCACAAGTGTGGGAAATTGTAGATGCAATTGTTTGGTCCTGGAGACCCAACAAAGAAGGACCATTTTCTAGAATAAAGATTCTAGAAAGGCATGCTCTAAAAGCCAAAGAAGGCCTCACTCGTGCACATCAACCACACTTGGATCAAAGTTCAGATATGGTATCAAATGTGGAGTAGAATTATGTGGAGCTTCTATTGTGACTATACTAGTCAGTTTGTAAACAAAATCTTTTTTGTATCTTCCTTTGTTTTATGTAATTTATAGTTATTATTCAAATCCATGTGTTGTACATCCTCTTGACTTTTGGTGTTTATCAATACCACAATCCTATGAGATTTTCACTTTATTTACTAACCACACACCTCAATTTTTCCCACTTTAAGTGGAAAATTCCCAAATTACATGAATTTAGTCGATTTGGAGATTCCCATAATGTGAGATTTTTACCAAAATACCTAATATGGTCTTAGCTCAAGCTATCACCTAAAGACGGACAACTCATTGTTCCAATTGCACCAAGCAAGGAGGAATGGAAAGTAGGTTACCAGTAGAGAAAACCACGAAGCAATCAATCTTCTCCATCCTATCAACAGGCAAATTCTACAAGTAGCATGCAAGTAGTCAGAAAAGCTTGGGTACCAAAAGCACAGCTTAGGGAGAAGCGGATTCAAATCTAAGTGCCCAAAACACCATCTACAATACTGAAGCCGATTCCAAGGTTCAAAACACAAAGAAGAGCATCTCCGAACAGGGAATCTAAAACAAAATGGATTTGAAGAAAAAGGAGCACTTATCTTCTCCGGAATCTGTAAAATCAATCAAGCAATGGAGAGTTAAGACTCAAAATACGCGAACACACACACACACACACACACAAACATATCATCATTTCTAGGGTTTTTCACCTATGTGCTATTGTGATTTAACATTTCTTTTGTCCTCTTTTCAACCTTTTCAAAGCTTCATGCTTCAAGAAAAACTAAGAGCTTGAAGATGGTCTTTCATAGACCAAAAAATTTAGGTCATACTCAAGCTTCAATGCACCATCTCTCTCTCTCTCTCTCTCTCTCTCTCTCTCTCTCTCTCTCTCTCTCTCTCTCTCTCTCTCTCTCTCTCTCTCTCTCTATTCTCTCTTTCTAACACACACACACACATACAACTTCATTATGGGAATACTCCCTAGCAGGTTTTATACTGTAAATTATTCTTTAATAAAAGAATATATATATATATATTTGTGATGCCACACTATTTTTGACAAAAATGGAAAAGAAAGACACTACAGACTGCTGGCCTTGGCAATAGATTTTGGCGCTTCTCATTTACACACGTGCGCGCGCACTCACACACACACACACACACACACACGCACGCACGCACGCACGCACACACACACTCATATTTGACTACATAAAGTAGCCCTCATGTGTAATTGTAGCATACTTTTTTCCTTCTTCATAGAAACCTCCCACTTCCATCATAAGATGCAATTTATGTGGCCATAGTTGCAATCTGTGCTCAATCTTAGTTGCAGTTTGCACTATCTCCTATCATAGGCCTAATGGCTAATCATAAACTTTTATCCTAACTCAATATAAGCCTGCATAAGGTACAAGGCCATGACTAATTCGTGGGAAAAACACATGTTTGTTGTGAGACATCTTTCTACAAGCATTCTCACAACATCTATGGCTGAAACATCGACAGCCATCAAAACCATTACATCATCCTCCTCCTCTCAGGTGGAGTTATCTACAATGTTGCATTCCTGTAACAATGTGCACACTAAAGTGATGCTTAGAATTTTGTTAAGTTTTTTCAATCAAGGAGGCTAACGACTCCACACGCTCTCTTGGCAGTGACTTTTGCATCATTTTCACTGTGGGATGGTTTGTGCATTGACACATGCATTTTTGAGCACTTAGTGTGCTAGTAAGCTCTTTTGGGAGTAGGTACCCCACTGGGATTGCTTTACTGCTTGCACTTGTTGGTTCCTATTTGTGCATATGTCCTACTCTTGTAGTGACTTTTTCTGCTTATGTACATTGAGTTGTAGATACTGCCTTTGTACATTGTTTGTGGATCCATCTTCGATTGTTTACAACAATTACCCAACCTTTTCTGAGACTTGGCCCTGCTGAGCTTGAATATACTCTACCCAACCTTTTCTGAGACTTGGCCCTTCTGAGCTTGAATATACTCTAGTTTGTTGATCTTTTTGAGAGTCGTGGGGAGGTTGTTTTGAGCAGGGGTATTCTTGAGTGTTGAGATACCTTCGGTGATATAAGTTTGCTGGAGCTACCCTATCTATCTTATCCTTGCCATAGGCCATGTATAGAGAGGGCTAGGTACTTTTGACACTTTACTCGCAATAATTTTTTGGGTCAATTTATGATCACTGTATGCACCCTAGTTGTCAGTTTTATTGTGTCTTGTGCATAGTTTATGCTTTGATAGCATTTCTTACACTTTTTGTGTGCACATGGTGGTGATTTAGAGTGCTTTTGAAGCTGAATTAGACATTCAAAGATCTCATTTGAGCTAGGTCTGCCAAATTTTCTCCAAGCTTATTGCCATAGTTTTGCACTTCTCGCCATAGTCTTAACCACTTGCATTAATGGCATCCTCTTCTAACAAGGACATTTACAGCATCTGAAAGTTCCATGGCACTAACTTTGTCGTATGGAAAGAGTAGATTAAATATTTTTTGATCCAAATGGATTAGGTCAATTGGATCCTTTAGAAGAGCGCCCAGTGGGAAATGTCTACATGGACTCCGAGTGCAAGATGCTTGACATGAAGGCTAGGTCCACTATTTTTTTGCACTTAGCAGTCTACTTTACCATTGTGGGTGAACCTACGGATAATCTGTATGGGACAAGCATGCGCTAACTACAAGAGCAAAAGTGCAAGCAACAAGGTTTACTTGATGAAGAAGTTGTTTGAGCGTCAAATGAAAGAGAGCAATACAGTTTCGGGCCACGTCAATGAGTTCAATAGCCTTTTCAGTCAGTTGACTTCCCAGGGCTTGAATTTTGATGGGTGAGTCAAATGCATTTTTCTATTATGATCTTTACCCTCATCTTGTGATGCTTTTTGCACAACCATAAGCAACTCAATACCTAATGGCAGAATGGAGTACAATGATGTTATTGGTAATCTACTTACCGAAGAGATTCGAAGGCAATCTTTTGAGCCCTTAAGCAAGGTGATACTTATGTTGCTACCTCACTTAGACAGAGGGGTTGTAATTTGGATTGTGGCAAGACTAAAGATCAAAAGGATTCCCGCAGTAAGAGCAAGGGAAATATGCAAAATGTTGAGTGCCCTCATTGCCTCAAGAAAGGGCATATGTAAAGAGATTATAGGGAATTGCAAAGAGACACACAAAAATCTCACAACGATAACAAGAAGTTTGACAATGATGGAAAAGACAAAGCTAAGATTGAGGAACTCAATGTGGTAGAGTCTCCTAAGACTATAGATATACCTGGGGTCTTACCTCCCTCAAATGTTCTAGTGTTTACAACAGATCTTAGATCACACACTCTTGTTGCAAAAGATTGCAATTTTGATCAAAATTGGGACATAGATTTTGGAGCAAGTTTCCATGTGACATTGTGGGATGGGTGTCTAACCTCACTCCTAACTTATTGCAGATGTAGCGAGAACCACAAATAAATTGTCAATCCATGCATGGAACGAAGTTGAATCGACTAGTGCATAGCTGCTACAAGAGGTTGTCAATATCTTAGAGAACAACAAACAACTCGCATCTAACTCAGACTACACTCAGATGATTGACATCACCAAAAGCCAATCGCTCATCAACAAACAAATCACATCCATTACATCATCAAATGACATCCAAACGTATAACGAAACTTCTAGGACATGTATATAAGACCTAAGCACACATCCTTATGGTCTCAAATCTCACTTTAGGTCAAGTGCAAAAGTCGCGATTATTAACAGTAGTGGATTTTTTACCTCGTTTTTTTTGACCCAGAATGCATCTAAATGCTTAGCAATGATGCCCCAATACCCCGCCTATACTTAGTTTTTGATTTAGAAGCTTAAATTTCTACTTATGATGAAATTAGACTGCGAGTCGGTGACTCCAAAAGCTATGAAATATCCGGAAATGCTTATGGCAATGCGTAGAGCTCTTACCTGTGGTTGCAACACAATAGACGCAACTACAATGTGACAACCGGGGAGGGAGGAGGAAGTGCAAGAAGGAGAGAAGTGAGCACCGTTAGCTCACACTGTGTATTTCATTATCCAAAACTTAATAATAACTTTATAAAATTGGCTTTTATACCTTAGCCAAGGTTTTTGGTGGTCAAAACCAATAATCAAGGAGCTCTAACTAAAGACAGGTTGATACAATTTGGAAGCTTGTAGCCCTGGCTCATCAATTATAAAGTTTATCCGGAAAATAGGAGTTACAATATTCTGGATTCATTAAAATAATAAATGTTTTTACAATGAAAGCTCCAAAAAATGGTATCCTAGTTAGCTTGCTACTAACATTCCCCCCCTCCTCGCCTGTGTCGTCCCTTGACATAGCTTTATGGGCTGAAGTAGTCGTCGGGTTGACGGCTGGTGAGGCGGTCTTTAAGTGCATGGAGTGCCTTCTCATATCTAATTTTTCTTTCTTTGTCTAGAACTTGCAAGAATTTCATGGTGACCCTGTTTTTTAGCTCAATGGTTGAGTAGCCTACGAATCTGGAGGTTAGGTTGTTGATCAATGGCCCAAACTTTTTTGTTTGCCAAGTGAAAAACCCTGTATAGAACGCTTCCTCAAATGCCAACATGTTGTGAGATGGTAAGAACATGCACCGGGCGTAGAAGACATAAAGGACTTCTTCGAAAGGTTGGCTACTTAGGTCATAGCAAAGACCCTTATTGACCTCGAGGAATGATATCCACGGTGCTCCTGCTTGCTCTGGCTCGTGAAAAGCTTCAATGCATGTGAGTAGCATTTGGAAAATTTTGTAGAGCATAGCACATGAGAGATAAGGAAGACTTTTGAAGAATGCCATGGTGCCCGTTAGGGTTTTCGCCATGTTTTCCTCTGTCGACGTTCCCATTTCTGGAGCTGGCAATCTTGGGTAATTCAACCATGTGGGCCGCTTCTTTGTCATTGCTTCATGTGCTTGCCACATCCTTACTCTTGGTACTGGACAAAAGGGCGGGTCTTTATGAAGTGCTGTAGATGCTCTTGTGAACAGAATCAAGCATATGGTATTCTTGTGCAACAAGCTCTTTCTCCACTTGGGGTGGACTTCCTCTATGCCTTCGGCCTGCATGTATTTGTATAATCTTTCTTAACATGTAGCAGCTCTACCTTGATCAAGGGATATAGAAGTGATTGTTGATGCCATTGTGCATTGATTTGGTTGGGAGTGAGTGGAGTAACATTGATTGAATGGAGAACTCTGAACTCCCAATCCATCGCTGCTTTCCATTGTTCATTTGTACCTTGAGAAACCTGCTCCTTAAATGCACCTTCCTCAGCTTTAGATAGTTGGACCATTGGCACTTGATCAACATCTGTTATTGGTACCTAAATTTCTTCTTCTCCTCCTAGCCCTTTTGTCGGCTATGTTTTCATCTTAGTGAAAGAGACTAAGGGAATTTCAATGTGTGGTTGTTTTGAAGTACCTGCTTCTTCTTGTGTCTCTCACTTGAGCTCTTCTATCTCCTTGAGCAACTCTTCTTCTCTTTGTACCTGCATTAATGCAAGGTCTCTTCGTTGTGACTGCTCTAGATTTAGCTCTAGCTCTAGCTCGACATCTTTATTCTTCTTTTCTAGTGCCTTATATACTTTGTCTGTACCTTTGATCAAGACAATTGCAGGATTTTCTCTTATTTGTCCGCATGAAGGTTGCTTGATCATTGCCTTTGCTCTGAGTATTGCAGTGAAGAATTTGCTACGTCAAGCTGCACTTGGATCTTTTGAACTGGCAGAGTTGTAGCTAAGTGTTCATTGGTAACCTCTTTCATTTGTTCGTCTTTGGTTTTGCAGGCATCTGATAACTTCGTGAGAAGTTCACCCATTTTGTTGCTCCTCTCTGGCTAGCTAGTGTTGTTCAGCTTTAGCTCTCAGCTCTTGGATTTGTTTCTACAGATTAGTGATGACATTCATTTTGTCTTCTAGCTCTCCTTGCAGAGCGTCGATGACCATCTCCAACTCTCTATCCTTAGCACTGTGGCTAAGTGCTGCTATTCTCATTTTTTGAGTCATCTCCTGCATCTATTTGGCATATTCATTAACTTGGAGGATGACTTTGTCATTTGTCTGCCACACTTCAGGCTCTATAGGCTGTGTGGAAGTTTCATCCGTTTTTGTGTGTGGTTCCTTGCAGTTATGGAGGGGTTTGTACCTCTCCTTGAGGCTGTGTGGTTGCCTTTATTGCTTCGTCTACTTGAGGCTTCGTGGATGCCTCTGCCGTTTCCTGCTGTGCAAGTGGTTGTAGAAGGTGTGCTTTCTATTTCTTGTGCTTTGGATTGCTCAAAATTGGTAGTCTCTTGTGGTTCAGGACTTGCTACCCTTTTTGGTTTTGTCTCTTTTGCTTTGGCTTGCTCACCCTCAGTGGGTCTAATTGTTTGTGATGAGGGAGGGCTTAGCATCGGGTGGTCTTGTTGTTCCATAGCAAGTGAGGTAGGTTTAGGAGACATCTCTTCTTGATTGTGCTGTGTCTTTCCTCGTTCTGTTGCCTCTACGTGTCTTTCTTTCTTGGATACCTCTTCTCTCAACCTCTTGAGCTTCTTTTAGTTTGAGGGCTTTTGCCTCTGCATACATTCTTTTCAAAAATTTAGTGGGGTCCTCTACCTCTTTCCTTGCAGGGTTCTTTGTTCTAAGACACTTTATCTCTTTTGGTACACACTTTCTAGGGTCCTCTCCTGCAGCTTGGTGGTTTCATTCATAAGTGTGCTGCTCTCTTTCAAACCTTGCCTTTTTCTGTTGAGGTTCCTCTTGGTGTGCATCCACTGCTTTTCTCTTCATCTCTTCAATCCGGGCTCTTCTTTCCTCGTTATCTGAGATTTCACTGCTATGTGCTTCCGGAGAGCTCTCTGCAGATTCTTCATCGGATTTGTAAACTCTTTTTGTTGACCTTGTGGTTCCAGGAGATGGTGGCAAATTGTCGCTCATGCTGATAGCATGGTATGCTAATCTTGTGAGTATCTTAGGTGCACCCAGATAAGTTATCTTAAGCTCCTTCTTGGTACCCTTCAGCATGGATAGCACATATTGCGCGTGATCAATGGGTTGCCTGGTTGTCGACTTCAACACTTGTGTGAATGTAGTCACAACTGGATGATTAGGTGTTGTATACCTTGGTTGTCTCTTTGCTAGAAAATGGAAGTGATGATAATATAACCATGTTGGTTCTTCCACTTGCTTCTGAATGAGATTAGCACAGGTTGTCGTAGCAGTCTCCTTTTGTGAAAGTACTTGCTATCTTCTTGTCACGATCCCTCATGGTCATCCTTCTGGTTGGCAACTTAAGAGCCTCGGGCACAATTTCCTTCGTTATTACCACTTCTACCTTCTGCCCTTGTTGGTTAGTAATCTAGGCTGATCCGTCTTCCTTGATTGTCGACAAGAGCTCATAGGCTTTCTGGAAGTCTACACCGCATGATTCTTGGTCATAGAATTCCTTGAGGCCGAGCCTTCTGTTAGCTTCTTTTGTGTCGGACTTTGTCGCGACATCATAGATTTCTTTCGACAACAGCTGCAGCTCTACCTGATGTCCTTCTTCACTTTTAAACCTGCCTGTGGAAACTGTGGTGTTGTTCTCTTCAAGCCGTTCTCTACATAGATATGTTGCTTTGGCCGTCTTTACTGAACTAGGGTCCACTTGGTAGGTTGGAAGCTCTTGCAGCTTCTCCTTTTGAGAGACCCTCTTCTTGGACTTCTCCGCAGCTTGCATTGCTCCTATTAAGTGAATAGAGTGCAAAGTTAGAAAATTTTTGCTATTTTCGCTCTAAAATGCCCTTTAGTCTACATTGCCGACAAATTGAGTCCATTTTGCTCCATATCAATTTTTGCACATGCATAGATGCATGAAAACATGTAAAGGCCAAAATCATAAAGTCCAAGCAAAAATTTGCAACTAAAATAAATAATTGAGATTATTTATAGCTGATGAATTTTTTCAGTTTTCTGCAATTTTGGCATCATAGGCTTAAAATATATATCAATTAGATACTCTAAGTGAAGTGTGGGCTCATTTGGGTGCATAGGGTGAAAATGGTGCCAGATTTAGGCTTTCAGTCTCTAAAACAGTAGATATAAGAGAATTTTGAGATTTTGAGCTCCAAATTTGTTCAAACTTGTTCAGTGGGCTTAGGACATCATGTGCTTTGGTCCCATGAAGTCAAGGTACAATTGCCCCCCATCTTGGCAAAAAAGTAAATAATCGTGATTATTAACTCTTTTTATCAAAATGTACATTTTCTGGTGCAACTTGGTTCTAGGCATGATGTAGGCTCTATGTATGAGATATGAGAAGATTTGGATCAAAAAATGTGACAGATAACTCAAAATTTGGTTTGGAAGGACTTCTTTGCGTTTTTGGCAATTTTCCAAGTTATCATTGATCAATTTGGCTCATATTTGAAATGTGGCATGTAATAGGTGTGCACAAGTGATGGGTGATGTGAAGGTACCATTTTTTTGGTATCATTTATCTAAGAACATAGCGAGCAAGACTTGCACACACAAAAAAGGGGCGGGGGGGTGGGTTTGTATGGAGAATGGGGGGTGGGGTGGTAGTGGACACCAATTTTTTACGAAACGCGTTTCGCTTAGATTAGCTCATTAGTGGTGCACAACATTGGTGGAGGGAGGGGATATAAATAGGTGGGCATGGTTTAAAAACCTGTAAAGGGTACTGTAATCAAGAGGGGGATAGGCTCAGGTTTAAAGTTTGGGTTACCCCCCAAAAGTTATTAGGAGGTACCAAGAAGAAGGAAAAGGGAGTTCCTTTAAAAGGGTGTACCAGGCTGGTTTAAAGGATGTACAAAATTGGAGGCTAGTTAAAGGTATGAGGTGGTACAAAAAATAGGGGGGGGGGGGGGGGGGGGGGGGGGGTGCTATTGTGGGGGGGTGTCAGGAAAGGAAAGAAAGGTAAGAGAAGATTAGGTATGACAGGTTTTATCCGAGAGAAGGGAGCCAAGGTTAGGTGCATTGAGCCAACATACGATTGGTTTGGGGAGGTGTGCCAACTCTGGGTTGGCTTTTAAAAGCTTGGAGAGAGGTTTGTTAATGGAGAAGGAGGGGTTTAGAGTGCAAGTGAGGGGTTAGAAGGGGACTTTTACAAGAGTAGGGGGCGGTTTAGTTTGGTGGATTCTTTGCAGAAGAAAAGATCTAGAGTTGTAGAAGACAAAGTGGAAGCAGGCTTCCAACAGAGGGGTTGGGTAGCCTTTTGCCCTTAGCCTAGCAAAGAAGAGGTTTTGGATAGTGATAAAACCTGAGAGAGAGCTTTCTTGAATGATGTATCTTTTAAGCTATGAAAGAATGAAGGAAATCTTTTGGTGGGTAGGGTGCCAGGACTGCTAAGGGATATAATTGTAAGAGTTTAGACTTTTTTTATGACACTTAGAATCAAGTATCCCATGGGTGAGAAAAGAGGCTCCTTTGAAAAAATGGATGTCCAGAATAGTGGCCTCTTGCATGGAGATGACGGAGGAGATTTTGATATGATTTTGGAGAGGGTGTCCATAGTTGTGAAGAAGCTTGCTCAGACTAGAAGAAGGGCCATCTCAAATGCCAAAAGCATCATCCACGAATCTTTGAAATAGAGAAGAGAAGGAGAGGAGAGGAGAATCATTCCTTCTTCTAGGGAGCGGAGCAAAGAAAAAGGCATGCATAAACCACGGCAAAATTGGAACCCATTGTCGTTCCTTTGATTTGGTGCCAATAGTCTCCTTTAAAGGAAAGGTAGTGATGGTCAAGGATAAGATAGGCTAGGGAAAGGATCATTGATCAATTTGGCTCATATTTGAAATGTGTCATGTAATAGGTGTGCACAAGTGATGGGTAATGTGAAGGTACCATTTTCAAGCCAAAAAATTATAAAAGTAATTGGGCAAAACTTGACAAATTTTGATCTAAACATATTCAATACACCTAAAACAAGTCCTAAATTGAATTTGGTAGAGTTTTTTCGTGTCGGCATGACTTCTTGCTTTGTCCACTCTGAAATCATCATTTTTTTGTGACTACATGGCTTGTGGAGTTGGTTAGTCACTTTTGAGGCTATGGACTTGTCCGCTACATAGTCCTGAAGCAACTCATCCAGTTTTGGTCCATTTGGAGTCAGTTTGACTTCATATGTCAAATTTGACACTTGTTTTCTGCATTCCAAGTTCTTGCGTTGACTGCTTTTATGAAACCAACCATATACATTGTGTATAGACCTAGTTCTATAAGCTGTCCGTGGAGTCACAATCCAATTATGGCATCTACTAAAATCCTAGCTTTTCTACTTGGGACCCCCCTCAACCCCTGTCGAATGGTTAATTGTTGATATAGAAGTGTTCTATTATGTAGGAACATGCTACAATTCAAGTCTCATTTAATTTGGTTGAGCTAAAAAGCCGCTATGGTCAATTTTTGGTCGTAGGACTTCGTGCACTGCTCGGCTTCTAGGGTTTTTTCCTGCGGTTTAGACTAGCTACCGGTCGTATACAATGGATCATTGATAAGTATAGAACTTACCTCTCATGTCTCGTGTGAGACGACGCTGTAAACAGCGACTGTGGACTCCGGAAAATGCGTGCGAAGAAGGTCGAAAGCTCTCTCTCCAAAGGCGACAACTGAAAATGAGGTGATTTAAGACTAGCCGGGATATCTATACTCGAACTTCCCAAACCATTTTTTCCCAAATTTTCCCTTTAGTCCTACTAGGTTGTGAAATCTATGTTAGACTCAAAACTTTCCTCAATCGGATTCCTGTAGCTCATTCTGCAAGAATTTTGCAAAAGTAGGCTTGGTCGCCCAATTTAGGCTTCCCACTTCTATCTGCTGATTTGATTGAAATTTTTTAAGCTTGTTTATCTTGTCCTTCTAATCATCAGTGTATCTTCAATTTTTCCATATGAGCTCATCTGCTATTTATTATTAATTTTTGACCTGTTTATTAAAAAAATCAAAGAAAGTAGCAAAATGCTCTAAAAAAGCAAAGAAAAAAATCCAATAATCATAAAAATCCATTAAAAAACACAGCTTTATTGTTTTTTGTTGGATTTCTCTATTTTTAAGTCTCAATATCAAGAAAAATGATGAAAAATAACAAAAAAGGACTATTTTTTAATGATTTTTTGATAGTATATACACTATTTACACTCATCGGGGATATGCTATCAGCTAAATTTCCATTGTTGATGACTTATAAGGGCATTATTAGGTAATTTTGTAAAAAAAATCACATGTTAATATCAAAATTTTTCCTCCCTCTTCAAACATTGCCCTTAATTACTTAGTCCCCTTCCACCCCTCCTAGGTGGTGTACTCCGAGACAACTGTGTGCGTGGGTTGAACAATCATATCTCTGCATAGTTCCCTTCCATCCCTCCTAGGTGGCGTACTCCGGGATGACTGTGTGCATGGGTTGAACAATCGTGTCTATGCATAGCCTTGGTTGGGTCTACCATGCTTTGAAGATCAATGCAATTTAACCATTATGTTGTGCAAGAGTTGGGTCTTGAGTAATTAACTCAAAGGTTTCTAATGTTGAGGTTTTCTTGTGCTATCTTTCAAAGAGAAAATCTTGTAGCTTGTGTGCTCTTTGCTTGATTGTACCATCAAGATGCTTTGGTATACTGATTTCATGAGATGTTGGTATCAATAATGATGGTTGTCGAGCTTTTACCCACCATTGGTATTTTTATTTTTCTTGGTCAAAATGTTGTAGAAGGGCTAGAATTATATACAGTGATGATATGGATCACTTGAAATATATTCACTTGCAGATGTTGTTCCCTTTTTATGTTTGGAAAGAAAAAAACATGCAAGTCTCCTTGCATGGGGAGTTTGCACACTCCTCCCCAAATTTTATAATACAAGAGAACGTGCCATTCCCATGGCAGCGTGCAATTTCCAGTGCGTTCATTTCACTGCGTCCTTAGTAATGAGTATAGTATTCATAGTATTTTACGTACCCTTTTATTTTGACATTCATTTTCCAATTGTCGTAACGAACACGGTGATGGCTAAAGCTTTGTGAATGAGTTTGCCGACATGATGCTTGTTTCCTCCTATTGGTATATCTTGCAATCTCATCATGGATTCTCATTCGTATGAAGGCGTTGTGTAAGGCCATATACTTTCAAAGAGCTAACAGAACGAGAGGAAGTGTTTCGAGAGAGACGTTTCCTTAAACTAGCCCAGAACTTCGTCGCAAGAGTGCAAGAGACTCTGTCTGAAGAGAAACCATCACCTCGCTTACTAATCTAAAGTGTCTCCCATGGGAAGGACGGCCAGGCAATCTTCATCTCAATGGTGATAGACCATTCACATAAAGCTTATAGCATCATTTAAAGCAACTTTGGGTACAAATTAATCATGAACCATTGCAGCAACACAATCCATCCCTAAATTGGTCGACCTTGTAGGAACCCAAGATTAAGATTTCTTGCATTTCCACCTTGGAATTGATTTTTGCTACTGGATGGCAATCAGGACATACCGTCGGCTACTTGGATGGTTGTGCCTTGACAATGCCCACAACTATAATCTCCTTTGTCTTTAGCAACTATGGTATTGGAATGTTGATACTCAACCCCTCTTTTGGCTTCCTTTAAGGATTTAAGTTTAGCATAGACATCATCCGATCGTGGATGGTTGTAACCTCCAATCAGGAAGGAATGTACTTGATTATCAACTTCAATGTAGGCCTTCGCTAGCTTTTTCCATACTCCTAAGAACCTTCTCGTGTCTTGTATGTACTATTAGTTCATGCTTCTCACGGGATGGTACATCCCACTCTTCCCATATGTCCTCAATCCATACATATTTTGGTCTTGATTGGTGTCAATCTTAGGTTGTTTGTGATTTTGGTCTTTTTCCATTTTGTAAGTTTTAAATTTGTGCAAGCTAAGAAAGCTATGCACAAATGTACAAGACTTACCTAATGATGTTTTACTAATTGGTCGTTGCCAAAGACAGGGAATGCATCATATCCTTGTCAATCACCACTGACCGCTTGAGTTGATCATGTCATCACCTCTTGACCCATTGCTTGCTTTTCGTTCTTTAACACCCTTTATACTAAGTGGGTGGTTAATCGAACAAATAATTAGATGGGTGAGGATTCCCACTGCTAGTATTAAGTGTAGTCGTATTATGGGTTGGTTCAATTGCTTGCCTTAACCCTTCACAACGTGGGAAACCCAACTATTCGGATGATTTCAATATTGTATTGCTTCATATTGAGTTGATCCTACTTGAGGAGCCACAGTCTATATGGCAAGCCTAGAGGTTGTAGAGATTGTGTTTTGGCAAGCGAGAGAGGGCAACCAATTATTTGACCACTAGCTCATTTTTGGCAATTAACAACCCTTAAGCCTACTTCGCAGAGTATTAGATGATGGTGGGCTGATATGGCGATCTAATGGCAAGCTCGCTTCAGGGCTATGTGAGTTATACTACGTGGCCTGTAGGATGGTAAGATTAGGGGAGCAGAGTTGGAGAGTGTAAGAGAGGGAGGACGCAGTAGGCAACGTCTTGTTATTGCACGCAAGCAAGAAGGGAATAGAGGCTCAGCATGTGGCTCTGATAGCAAGCTCGCTTCAGGGCTACGTGAGTAGCGAGCTGGGAACACACACGCACCCCACACACACACACACAATGTCATACCTAATGATACATCTATGCATGCATGCATACATCACTGAGCACTATACCGGCCCATGAGGGACTTTCAAATGGTTCCTTTGGCAAGTGAAGGGTGTCTGAGGGATTGGCTACTACACAGGCCCATAAATTGGAGATAGGAAAGCCTAGAGGGTGACTTAACATGATAGTAGTTCAACTCGGTTGCTCTCTCTTCTTCAAATGGTTCCTTTGGCAAGTGAGATGCCAGCTAGGGTGTCTGAGGGATTGGCTACTAGGCAGGCCCTTAAATTGGAGATAGGCACACCTAGAGGGTGATTTAACATGATAGTAGTCAACTCCATTGCTCTCTCTTCTTTGTATCTTCTCTTACCCATTATCTCCCCACACAAACAGCCACATTGTGTTGTATATTGGCACTCATTCACTACTTTCCAACCCCTACTCATTTTCTACACAATTCTAGCTAATAGCTTAGCAGTTTAGGATTCTATAGTACCTTTCTCCGGTACTTTTTTATAATTTTTGGTACTCATACATTGTATCAGATTCATCACAGTGTAACTTTTTGGTATCATAGGTCATTTTGGCCTTATGAAGACGTTTATATAGCTTTTCTCTGAACTCAAAACTAACACTGGGTCTGCTTAAGGCTGGTAGAGAGATGCCCATGGCTATAAAAATAAATTTTAAGGGAAAACTTAAAATGTTCTTGATTTTTGGGACAAAATGTGAAGATATGGCCGATATTCAAACTAAAACTTGTGTAAATTTCTTGGTTTTGTTCAAGGCAAGTTCAAAAACTAATAGGGACTGGACAATTTCAGTTGGTTGAATTAAATTGGACCTGCGTGTTTATGTTGGACATGTCCACGCTATACATGAAAGACGATGCATGAAATCGTTTGCAGGGAGGTTAGCTGATCTGTGAATATGCGGTGGGTTATAGCATCCCACCTTAGGTGTGATGACTTCTCATACTACGAAGTTCAAGGGGAGTGAGGTTTCTTGTTCTCTGTCGTTATTAATTGGGGGAGTCACCGGATGTGGCTATGAGATGGGACCACGAGCAGGAGATTGCAATACCGTATACACTGAAATCCCATTTAAATGGGTGAGTCCTCTTGAAGAGACTCACTTAGCTTGTAAATGTTGTACTTTTCACTTCGTGTGTGTTATGCATATTGGTTTTCTCTCGGTGGGAGCTTGGTAAAAGGGAATCACAAGTTGGCTATGGTAGAACATGCTTCTATGACTTCTTAACAACAAGTATATAAGTGTGAAAAACACGTACACTAGGTGCGGTGATATCGATTAACATTTGTCTATTGATAGCCGTTTTTTGGCTTTCCATAGTGGCCATAGTAAGCTACCTCACCCTATCAAATCACTCAAACACTATGGCTATCCCTACCATTTCACTATATATAGGCGTGTGTGAGTTAGGGAACTTTCCCCATATTTTCTTTAAAACCCTCAGCTAGCTAGTCACTGGGCTAGTTGAGCCAAAAAAATAAAAATTATAAGTATATTATGGCCCATTTGTGTGTAAATATTTCATTGTATATAGGGCTTAAATAAAAAGATTTTTCATAATTATTTTGGTATTTATTTAAATATTTCTACCTAGGTGTGTGTTATTTATGCTCTGTACATTGCCTCACCATTACCACAATTTTTCTTACCATTTTTCATACTCTTTATTCCATATAGAAATATTTTCATGTAAGCTTCTCTTATATTTGGTGTAACTCCACCCCAACAAAAATCCAAAAAAACTAGTTTTATTTATGTGTATATTTTTTTACTATTGTGATTTTTCCCTTCCTACATCTATTTTGTTTTTTTCTAAAAAATTAGAACACCAAAAATATTTATCTTTTATGGTAGCCTCATAATGAGAGAGATTTCTTTTGACCCCTTTATATTTTTTCCACTTATATTATTTATATTTGACATGTACATATTTTTTAGACCCCTCAATATTTGATTTTCTTAGTTGTACTATTCACTTATATCATAATCTCAACAATATCTTCAATTATAGACCTACCAAATAAGGTCAAGGGTAGGTGGCATGCTTACATGCACTATGGAGGGCTCACTCTTGGAGGTATTCAAAAGAATCATCCAAAGAAGGACCCCACAAGGACCTTGTGCAGTGGAAAAAAACGGTCGGTTTTGCTGAATTTTTAAAGTTCACTTGCTCTCCGAATTTGAAAAGGTGATACAAACAAAAGTTGTAGCTCGTGGGCTGAACTTTTGCCTCAAATGTTTTCATATTTTTTTGAGCTACGAGCTGTGAGCTATGATTTTATTAGTGGACCCCAGTTTTCCCATGCTATGCAGCCACACTCTCTCTTCCACTTTATCATTTTTCTCTTTCACACACACTTCTCCACTCATCATCCCCACCTCTCTCACCACTCCTCTCTGCACCCTACTCACCTTCTCCTCAACCTTGAAGAATAAGAGAAACCATGGTGAACTCATACCTCCCACACACAATTCCATTCCAAAATTGACCACCTAGTCTCATTTTTCCTCCTCCAATTTACCCATATCTATCAAAAAAACCACAAAATTCAGCCTCTTCTCTTAAAAGACAGCATCATGGTGGTTGATTACTCAGCTTCAATTACCTTGTCTCTCAAGGAAGGTCAAGAGTGGAGAAAAAATGTACCGTCAAAGCTAGTGGAGCGTCAACAAGCGTCAAAAATTGGCCCTACTCAAGACACTTGGAGCATCAACCTTGTAAGAAATCCACCTTTTCTTACCTCTTAAGAGTTTTTCTTCCTTATTTGTATGCTACATGGATACTCCCATTGTAAATATCCAATTCCATTTGTAAATTAATACTAACTCTACTAACACTAACCCACTATGAAAAGTCCTATCACCTCCATTTCTCTCCTCTCTCTTTCCCCACCAACTTCTTGATAATTCCAAGCAAAAGAAATTAGATAAATTGCGGAAAATCTAACCCAACCATGGTTAGAGGAGTAACCCTAGCCTTCAAAATTGCTATAAAAGGAGGGTGTAGCTAGCACAAAAAAGGGGGAGCCTTAAGCAAGAGCACTATGCTATAGCTTGAGAAGCCAAGCTCAACCTCTCTAGAAGGAGCTCTTGAGTGGAAGCTCATTGTCTTATGCATGTGCATGTATTGTAATAGGGGATTAGCAAGGGAACTCTATGCCATTGTAAGAGAGAGAGTGATCATTCAATTGAGAGTAGGAAATCTATCATTTCTCCTACTAGTGTAAGCCCAAGATTCGCTGAATCAAGGAGGGTGGATTTGGACTAAGCTTGGATACTTTGTCTCCCTTCCAACGTGAAGTAATGGACAACAATGATGCGTAAGTGTCTTGGTGTTTTTTGTTAAGTTCTTGATAGCTTGTCTCTGGTGTTGTCATCAATCTAGCCATAAATCCCACATACGGTAAGAGGGCGACAGGGTGGAGAGGACTCCCCTGGCCTTAAGACAGTGATTGGGGTGGCTTTTCATGTGATGTGTTGTGATGAAATTTACGCAAGCTATGTTGAACAAATACTAATCTCACTTTGATTTGTCATGATAGATTTGTAAGAAGGTATTAATGCAACAAGTACCCCCTCCCCCTTTCTCTCTCTTTCTTAAATATATAGTTGTGTTTGCTTGATCATTGCCGATACGTTTCAAAGCAGCCCGAGCACTATCTCTCTCTCTCTCTCTCTCTCTCTCTCTCTCTCTCTCTCTCTCTCTCTCTCTCTCTCTCTCTCTCTCTCTCTCTCTCTCTCTCTCTCTCTCTCTCTCTCTCTCTCTCTCTCTCTCTCTCTCTCTCTCTCTCGTGTTTTAGTGTGTGAGAGTGTTCCATTGGTGTTAGGGTTAGTGTAAATTCCTTGCTTGTTTGTGGGTTGCTCTAACGATTCTCCTCTTTTGCGTCCTAGTTCGCTCTTAAACTAGGTGGTGCCCCTTGTGTAGTTGGGATTTGGCTGTGGGTTTGTTGTTTTGGTTTGTGTTGTGTTGTGCCCCAGCCCCATTGAGCAGCACGGGAGCCTTGAAGGGTGTCTAGAGGTTGCTATTCTTGTTGCCCGCCCCGGACCGCCTCACTATCTAGAATATGACGGTTTGATAAGTGAGGTGTTTTTGTTATACTGGGAATGAAAAGTTGCTTTCTGTTGGCTCAAAGCGGATGCTGAAATTTTTCTTTTGTGCTTCATTAAGTTCCAAAGGTTGAGGGTATTGAGGTTTCATTTCTCACAAAGGACCTAAAGTGATTGCGAGTGAAGGGCACGCTCACCCTTGTATGATTTTTGTGCACTTTAATCTTCTCTTGAGATTGCATGGACTAACCCGTAAGTTACATGTTGTGTGTGCTTATATGATCAATTAATCTATACTGGTACATGTGGTGATTGTGAGGTTTTTCAATATCTGAGTACCTATCTAAGTATAGTATGGGATCGGTACTGCTAAGGATGTAATATGTGGTCTTATACCTACTTGATTTTCACGACAATGATGCCTACATGGGTTTTTCATGGCTGAAGCTTCACTATTCTTAGATGTGGATCTACCATTGTTGGATGTAGGCGACTCCTCATGGCCATAAATCCTAACTATGTATTGGTTATTCAAGTCAATAGTAGAGGATTTAGCTTTGACTTATGCTCTACTTGTCAAGCTGAAAAATCATCGCTTGAGTAAGTAAACTACAGACGGTTCAAAAGAGGTTTGCAAGATGATTTTTGATATGGATTAGCATTGGTTGCAAATTTTAAATCAAATATGTTTTGATGGGGCCTCATATGCTTAAAAATTTATTCTATGACTACCTTTTGTTTTGACTTACTTAGGTCGTGATGATGTAACGATCGGAAGACATCCTAATCACATTTGTGGGTGGCTTTGTAAAAAAGTATGATAATAACAATACTCAATTCGTTTTTCGTTGCATTTAGATGACAAGGATAACAACTGGGATGCCCAACATCACCTAAATACAGTCACTTGCTAACGAATTTTTTTCTTGTGGCTATGGGTGCAGGTGAGGGTTACCTTCCTTGATGTATGTTGAAATGGATTGTTGATGTTCAAATGGTTTGATGTAAGGTCGTCATTGGTTGTCAAAGGGGGGTCACTATAACCTGCTTTGACTAAGATATTTTGTACAATATTATTTAAAAAACAAGTGATATTTGTACACGACCTATGTACTTTATGATGGTTGTTGGTCTTTGAACATGTAATGTTCATTTGTGATATTGTTTATATAGGTAACTTGAACACACACACACACACGGAGCACTACCACACCTCTCTTCATGGCCCCTCCCCGATGCCGCCCTTGCATGAGAAAATTCCCGTTCATTTGAAAGTTGCAATATCAGTCTTAATTTTAATCCCTAGGGGGCGGTTCACTCGTGGCCCATCAAGAATCACGTCGCTATAAGCGTTGAGAAAGATGGAGGGAGACATTGCTCAATTAAAAATTCAACTTTGGAATTCCATTGCTTATACCGATGCACATACCAACGCCTATATCAACACCAATACCAACACATATATCGACGCTCATACTGACGCCTATACCAACGTTTTTTATCGCCGCATGTACCGATGTGTATATTAACATCTGGATCAACTCTTATATAGATGCCTGTATCAATGACCTGCTGCTTTACAATACTCGAGAGCTCAGTTTCTGTGTTTTCTCTCTTCTCCACACTACGGATGCCTCCATAGCTCCTCCCCATCTCCTCCTCCCTCCTTGTAGACCTTCATGGAGTTGCCTCTTCTGACTTCTTATCTATGCTTCCACACATTTCTATACAAAGAAGGTACATCTTTTTGTTGTATCTGTGTGAGAAAATTTGTGTTTGGGTGTGTGGTTAATAAAATGCTTATGCTTTGTTTTTGCAGGTATTTGCTTGACCCTTCATACTTCTCGCACACTCACATTCTTTAAATGTAGGTTCTCCTTCTTTTTATTTCATGCACGCACACATACACATAAATATTTTTTGTTTGTATGCGTGGATAAAAATGTTTATGCTTTGTTTTTGCAGGTAATGGCTTGACTCTTTGTACTTCTTGCACACTCACATTCTTTAAATGTGAGTGCTTCTTCTTTTCCTTTCATGCACACACACATACACATAAATAAACACACATAACTACACACACACACACACACACACACACACACACACACACACACACATAATCAATATTTATGATTATGATCAAGCTTATGATGCACATAAGGAAAATGTTTATGGTTCCAACAATACCTTTATTGTTATGCTTATGCTTATGATAATGCATATGGTTATGGTTTGTTTCTTGCTCTGTCACTAACAATGGTTATTGTTTATTTTTTTATTATTCTACCAACACTGATTATGGTTTTGATAACTCTTTTATGGTTACGGTTATGGTTATGGTTATGTTTATGCTTATGATAGTGGCAACGATTATGGTCTTAGCAACATTTTAGATATGGTATTTATATAGTTATGTCAATGGCAATGGTTATGGTTTTGACACCCTTTTATGGTCATGCTTATGCTTATGATAGTGGCAATGGCTATGATTTTGTTTATGATTATGTCATTGGCATTGGTTAAGGTTATGGTGTTGTTTATGGTTAAGGTAAGCATTATGTTTAGATTTAACGTTATGGTTTTTCTTGCGGTTATCATTATGGTTATACTTATAGTTTTGTGTTTATTTATGGCAATGGTAATAGTTATGGTTATCATGGTTTTGATTATTTCAATTTTTAGTTTCCTATTTATGGTCGTTTGCTTAGCACTTGTTTATTGTTTTATGATGCACTATCAATCTATCTTAATGCAAAGTGTGATTACATTTGCCTTCTTCTTTTGAGCAGAGAGGTTGTGCCTTTGTTACTGTAGCACATGTAGCAACAAATGGCACTATTCTCTGCTCAAAAAAAAATAAGAGTAAAGTGGAATACTAACCATGCCGCCCCAAGAACTCAGAATGTCCATCAGGGCATTTAAACCCTTTCTGCCTACGTACTCGTGCTCGCACGGTGTGGGGTCACGTCCTGTCTCATCGACCACTGTTCAAAACATACAAAGAATCCATTATGTTAGATTTTAAAAGTACAAATAGATGTAACTACCAAACCTAAAGAGCAATGTAAAAAGACTTATAAAATCGACCTCAAACGATGCCCACTCACCGCTCCCCAAGTGGTTCAAGCTCCCTGCCTCTACTCGCGCTTTGGCTGCCTCCTTTTCTTGCTTCCACTTGTCAAGATTCTAGCACGCTGCTCGCTTCGCATTCTTCCAATCTTCTTTGGCCAGCCAATCTAGTTTGTTCCACCCATGCTTTATTGCTTTTTGTACTTTAGAACGTTTGTGCTTGCAATATTCGCGCATTCGAACCTTCATCAGGTCTTCATTGAAGCGCTCATCATGACTTGACACGAGAAACTTGTCATGCAACATGCTAATGACTCTATCTTTTAATTCATTGGGCACTTCACTCCAGGTGTTTAGTATGTAGTGTCTAAACACCTGAGAGCAAAGACCACGCATGCGCAAGATCACCTTCTTGCCTTCTTCATCCAAGATGATATTGTCGATGATGTCGATTGAGTACGGCAAGCACTCTCACCTGTGACGCGTTGTCATGAGTTTTTTGGAGCAAGGTATTGCGCATATGTACATATACATGCATGGTGCATCAAATAAAGAATCGCCCCTTTTTCAGAGCCAAGTGGTTACGTGGGGCCCATATGTGTACAGGTAGGACAGGGTGTACATAGTGCATCGATTTTCACTATTACCAGTACCACTGTGTTTTTTCTACAATAAGGAGGAGTTAGTAGCGCGTAAAACTTCTCGACGAAGCTATCCGTGGGCCGACGACATGAGGTAAGCAGGTGCGTCACATGGCATCTAGTGGCGTAAGGAGGGCAAACGGGGTCAATATTTGCACGCGGATGAGGACGGACACAACGTGGGTGTTTTCTTGTGAGAGTTATGCAGAAAGTTCATCATTAGGACCACTTTTTGGGGCCACTTCACGTGGTTGCGAGACGCATTAGTGAAAAGAAATGAGTGCCAGGTGTGTGGATGATGCAAAAAGGTGACAACTATGCACTGCGAGGTCAATTTTTGGCCTATTCGGGGTCCGTTTGAGGTCATCTAAAAGGCCAAGGGTGCCCAACTAATAAATATAAGTGTGGGAACTGAAAAAACAGAGAGAAGACCAGAAAAAACGTGGAGAGAAGAGGAGGAACAGCCGCAACTGTGTTTTTGGGGTTTTTGGAGCCTGTTTTGGCCGTAAACTGCTCATCCGAGGTCGGATTTGAGCACTTTGACATTGTATACTGGGGTTTTGGGCCGTTCCGGACGCGATGGCGCTGTCCATTTTGCCAAATTCCTCACCCTTTTTCTGTTGTTTTTGCTGTGTAAGTTTCTCCTATGAATGAAGCTTCTTCTCCAATTTGTGATTGTATCTGGCTTATTTTATCCATATTGTGTGAGCTGTTTGTCCCATTGGTGTTGGCCCAAGCTCATTTGTATCTAAACATCAAAAATTCTCCTCTTTTGAGCTGAGTTTTTTGGGTGGGTGTGTGTGTGTGTGTGTGTGTGTGTGTGGAGTGGGCAAGTGGATAGTCTCTCTTCTCTCACTCCAGAGGTGTGTTCCCTGTCTCGGCTAGGTGTGTTGTCTAAGCCGAGTGGTGCCCCATAGTGTGTGTGTGTATCTTTCCAAGAGTGTGTCTCGGGTCGTTATAGAGGCGCTGTGTGTGTTTTCATCCCGCTCACATTCTTTTGGCGCCCCCACGGAGGATCTTCTTCGAGTCCCTTCTGCTTCGAGCTTCAAGCTTCGAGCTTCAAGCTTCGAGCTTCGGGATTACAGGTTGCAGGTTGCAGATTACAGGTTACAGGTTACAGGTTACAGGGACAAGTACAGGTACAAGTGATTCACACAGGTACAGGTAGCTGAAGTACAGTCATATACTAGCATTGGTGTCACTTGTAGTTGTTGTGGGTATGCATCATTTGGCGCCTGTTTGAGCGCATTGTCTGTTGGATTGTACGTTACTTGTGGAAACTGCCATTGTACGCATTTGTGGAGCCATACTTGGTTGTATTTGGCAGTCCCGGCCATTTCTGAGACTTGGTCTGGAAGATAGTCATTTCTGAGACTTGACTATACGCGATTTGCATTAGCCTTCGTGTGAGGGTCGATGCGTGAGGTTTTTATTGAGCTGGGGGATTCTCAAATGTAGAGATCCTTTCGGTGATACAGGTAGCTGGAGCACCCTTTTTGTGACCTCGCCATAGGCTATGTACTAGTGAGTCCTACTTGATGCTCGGGTTCTATTGTTGACAGTTTATGCATACATATACAGTCTATATTTTGGGTTCCTACTGCTCTATTTCTGGGGAAACTCTGCCAAAATTTTTCCAAGTTATGATGGCTGGTTTTTTGGTCTTTTGAGCCATTTATGTTGTTATGCTGCTGAAATTTTGGCAAAATCCAGAGGTTAGGTCAGGTGTGCCTTCTTGGGAGCTTCATGGTTGGCTTTAATGGATGATCAAAATGGCCCTCAATTCACTCCATTTCATTTAACTCAAAGAATCCAGATAAATGTTCATGTGTCCAGGAAGATTTTTTTCCAGCAGTGCATAGTCTTTATGTTTGGGCCAAGAAGATTACGAAAGATCTTGGAATGTCCTTTGCCTGTTGTAATTCCGATGATCAACTATGAAAACTCATTTGATGTGCATGTGTTTGTCCTTATCTAAAGTTGAGCTCCATTGAAGTTTCTCGGGATTGGGTAGTCAAAAGTTTTGGGTTCTTGCACGTGTGTTCAAAGGGGTTCTCAAAGCATTGAAACTTGGGTAGCCATGGCTTTCTCTTATCCGGAGTTTCATGAAAGAAGTGATGAAGATGTGGAAGAATTTTTGGAAAAGATGGAGGTTGCCTGCATTAGCAACCAAATTCATGACCCTACGCAAATGTTACGCCTTCTCCAAATTTGTTTGAAGAGTGATGCACAAGTTTGGTCCAAGGCATTTGAAGAGGAGTTGCGTGCAGCGGATCCACCTGTAAGATTGAGTTGGGACAATCTAAGGCATGGATTGGAAGTGGAGTTTGTGAAGATAGAAGATCCTGACAAAGTGTGGCAAGAAGTACAAGGTTTGGTGCAGAAGGAAGGTGAGAGGTGTAAGAAATTGACCAGAGAGCGTGCTATTTTTTAAGGTGCCTCAAAAGAAGGGAGCTTTTAATATTATAAGGTGCATTGAAAAAGGAGGGGAAAATTCCAAGTTTGAAAGCCTTGTCAAGTCCTTGCCCGGAAGACACACACTCACATGGAGTGAGGGGGGAAAACTCTAGCAAAGGAGCGGGTGGACTAAGAGGACTTAAAGATAAAGGCCGAGTAGGCCACCCTAGAAAGGGGGAGAGAGGGAGGGAGAGGGAGAAATAAACGCGGAGTGTGCAACGCTTATATATTCAAGAAAAGTTTGCGATCAAAAAACGGTAAGCAAGCGTGCGAGACGACTCCAAATATAAAAGGATAAAAAACGATGAGACGTTGAAGTACCATAAAGTAGAATGGTTAACGAGGGCATTAAGGGGTGATTAGGGAACAAGGGGGTGGGACACCAAACGCGTTTCGCTCATAATGAGCTCATCAGTGGTGTGGGTTTAGATACATATGGAGGGGGTGAGCAAGGCTTTATAGAGGGGCAATTTGAGGTGGGAAATTTGAGGTGGGATGTCTTTTTGGGGGGAAAAAAAAGGGAAGTTAATGGCAATGTACTCAAGTACATAGGGAATGAGTAAGGTAGAAGGGGTGGTACTTGCTTTAATGGTAAGAGGTAGACAAGTTGTACCCAAAGACTTTAATTTCTTGCAGAGAATGGTGAGGGTGTGATTAGATGCCAAAAATTAAAGAGGGGGGGGGAGGGGGTGTGGGGGTATGATTTGATGCCAACCAATGTAGGGGGGAGAATTTAAGCGAGCAAGCAAATGATGCATTTGGTAAGCGAGGCTTTGCAAAAACGAGAGAAAGACAGGGGATCATTGGATATGAGTTAAAGAGGGTATGCCAAAAATGTGGGGAGTATAGAGAGCTATATTAGGGTGGGAAAAGCAATTTGTGAGGATTTGATGGAGAAAGGAAAAAATAGGAGGGAAGAAGTTAAGTGATAGCATGGAAGGTAGGTACCAACCACTACTTCCCACTATGAGTAAGACCATCATAGAGGGCTGCTACATCAAGGGTTAGGGTGTTCATCGGGGTGGTGCAAGGCATGCACAAGGAGTTTATGGATGCTGGGCCCCGAAGTCCAACAAATGGTGGGTAGTCAAAAGTTTTGGGTTCTTGCACGTGTGTTCAAAGGGGTTCTCAAAGCATTGAAACTTGGGTAGCCATGGCTTTCTCTTATCCGGAGTTTCATGGAAGAAGTGATGAAGATGTGGAAGAATTTTTGGAAAAGATGGAGGTTGCCTACATTAGCAACCAAATTCATGACCCTACGCAAATGTTACGCCTTCTCCAAATTTGTTTGAAGAGTGATGCACAAGTTTGGTCCAAGGCATTTGAAGAGGAGTTGCGTGCAGCGGATCCACCTGTAAGATTGAGTTGGGACAATCTAAGGCATGGATTGGAAGTGGAGTTTGTGAAGATAGAAGATCCTGACAAAGTGTGGCAAGAAGTACAAGGTTTGGTGCAGAAGGAAGGTGAGCCAGTAGATGCGTACATACGTAAGTTTTCATTGGCATGGGAGCGAATGTGCAAGGCCTTAGCACCACAGGTACCCCCGCCTGACATGATGAAGAAGGACAGGTTCTTGGCTGGTCTTTGGGAGAATATACGTTGGAGAGTGGAGCTAAAGAAGCCTAGGACATATGAAGATGCACTAGAGGTAGCAAGGAACAAAGAGTGGAAGTTGAGGAAAATGAGCCAGTTAGCGGTGGAGTCTTTGCCAATGAGATCTAAATTTCAGCCTATAAAATCTTTACAAGTTCGCATGTCAGGGGTTCATCACGAACCAGTGGTTCCTGTTACTACTCAGGTTATGCCAGCAGTGGTCACTACAGCAGTGCAAGATGATGGGCTAAGGCAAGACATGAGGAAAATGGTAGATTTGATGAAGAATCTCAGCCTAAACATGCTAGGTCAAGTGGAAAATAATCGAGGTCGAGGAAGGTATGCAAATCAGCCAGGAGGTGAAGAAAGACCTAGGAATGGTGTTGGACAAAGCAATGGTAGGTTTTGGAGGCAGACGGCCACCTGTTACAATTGTGGAGAGTTGGGTCACATCAGCCCGCAATGTGATAAGCCACCAAGGATGGGGGGAGACATGTATCCATTGCCAAGACAGGTGTTAACTAGGTCAAATGATTATGGCATCGAAATTAAGGGAGACGAAGGAACCAGTGGACTGACCCAGGAGGAAAAAGGAAATACAAAAGTGCTAAGTGTAGTCACCTTGGAGAAGGCATCAAAGCTAGAGGATACATTAGTGATGCCTATTGGGAAGAGAACCACAGAGGAAAAGGAAGGAAGAAGTGCCTCAGGTCCTAGTAAGAAGAAAGGAAAGAGCCATGAAGGCGAGGATGTCAAGGCCAAGAGGAAAAGGAGAGCTCGTCGAAAGTTTCATGTTTCAGATTTTCCACTAGGGGATGGGCCATTAAGCTATGACTTGAAGGAGGATCTGACGAGCAGGAAGGCAGATGTTACTTTTGGGTAGCTTATAGAGATGGTGCCTAAGCTAAAGCGACAGTGGAAGAGGATGGTTAACCCAATGGAGAAAGAGCCAGAGAGAGGTTCAGTAAAGGTGTTGGCAATGGATGAGCTACCAGACATTTGTCCAATAGTAGATGTGTGGCATAAAAGGAAAAATTTGGGACAAGGTTATGTGGATGGCGGAGCCCGAATATGCGTCATAACATACTCATGCGTTGAGAAGATGGGTCTCACAATGGCTGGGGTGTTAGGGTTTCGGATCAGATTGGCAAACCATCAAAAAGTAAAATGCTTGGGTGTTGTAAAGAGCTTAGAAGTGGAGGCATATGATGCAAAGGCAGTGGTTGATTTTCATGTGATGCCAGCAGGGTTGGGAGCATATCCTATTATACTGGGCAGACCATGGTTACGTGCAGTGGGAGCTGTTCAAGATTGGCGACATGGTACGATTAGCCTCTATGGAAAGACAGGTACCAAGAAGCTTTATAATATGGACACAAGGAAACGATTAGAGGAGCTGTATGAAGATGAGGATGAGTCTAGTGATGAAGACTCTTCCACGGTGACAGATGAGGACAGTGATAGCACTACCAGCAGTGATGAGGATGCTGATGTTGCATTTCTTTTGATGGACAAAGAAATCCAGGAGTTTGGTTTAGTTGTATTTGCGAATGAGGTTGAAGATGAAAGTGAAGGGCCTTATGAAGTGATTGAAGGGCTGATGAAAACCAAGGTTGAGTTGTCAAAGAAGCAGGAATTGATGACACAAATGATCAGTGGAGACCTCTCAACTATGGAGAAGGATATATATTTGCACATGCTGGCTAGTTTTCCTGATTTGTTCATTACTTCATATGAAGAGATCAGAGGGTTCAAGGGCGAAGAGATGCATATAGAGCTGAAAGAAGGTGCTAAGCCAGTGCGGCAAAGGCTAAGAAGGATGGGTCAAGAGAAAATTGAAGCCTTGCGAGAAGAGGTGGACAAGTTATTGAAGGCAGGGTTCATAGTCCCTATGGAGACCACAGAATGGGTGAGTCCAGTTGTAGTCAGTCCAAAGAAGGATGGGAAGTGGAGAATTTGTGTAGATTTTAAACCCGTAAACGCAGCCACTAAGAAGAACCCATATCCTCTTCCATTCATTGATCAGATCTTGGATTCAGTGGCGGGTTATGAGAGGTACAATGTGTGTGATGGTTTTTCAGGCTATTTTCAATTGAAGATTGCTCTTAAAGACCGCACAAAGACAACTTTTATTACGCCATGGGGATGCTATTGCTACACAGTATTTCCATTTGGGTTGTCAAATGGACCTTCCTTCTATCAAGAGAGAGCAAATTGGGTGTTGGAACCATTCATTGGTAGTTGTGTTAAAGCTTTTATGGATGACTTCTGTGTTTATAGCAGTAGGGCTGAACACCATGAGAAGCTGCAGATGGTATTGGCTCGATATGATGAATGTGGAGGACAAATAAATCCAAAGAAATGTCATCTAGCACAGCCAAGGGTGAAGTTAGTGGGCCACATGGTGTCAGAAAATGGCATTGAGGCTGATCCAGACAAGGTTAAGTCTATTTTTCTTCTTCCATCACCTACGAGTACGAAGCAATTGGCAACCTTTATACACAAAGTGAAGTACATGGCAAGGTTTATTCCATTGTCTTCTCAGATTCTTTATCCATTACAACAAGTGGCAAAGCATGATCCATTGCAATGGGATGACAAGTGTGAAGAAGTGTTTCAAGAGGTGAAAGAGGTGTTAGGGGGTTTGTCAGCCATGCAGGCTCCTGATTGGGAGAAAGTTTTTTATGTAAATCCCTCAGTAGGGGATGATACCATTGGAGCCATGCTATTGCAAAAGGGGAAGGGCAGCCATTATATGAGGCCAGTGTATTGTGCAAGCCGAGTGAAGTTGGTAGCGGAGAGAAAGTTCTCGGAAGTAGAGCTAGTGATGGCCAGTGTAATATTTGCTTGTCGACGATTTCGTCATTACTTGCTACCACGGCCTTTTGTTTTCTTGACGAGTTATGCCTTTTTGCCACAGTTAATTAATGGTACTAACATGTCAAATGTGGTGAAGAAATGGGTAATTGAGCTGCAAGAGTTTGAGTTCTCTTTTCTAGTGGAAGATAGTACAAGGGCTAGCCTAGCTGATTTGTTGACCTACAAGGAGAATCCCCTTATTGTTAAGGAAGAGGTGGTGAGAAATGTAGTTGAAGAAGTGCCACAGATCAGCAATGCACATGTGTTGTTCTTTGATGGTTCATACAGAAAGAGCCATGATACAGCTTCAGGGGGTATAGCACTTTATGATCTAGAGGGGAAGCTAGTATGCAAGAGAGGGTTCAAATTGGATGCTCATAGTAACAATGAGGCTGAATATGCTACTCTGGAAGCCGGATTACACATTTGTTTGAAGCATGGGGTTCGAAGGTTGAGCATAAAAGGTGATGCCTTGTTAGTGGTGAAGCAAGTGCTGGGTGTGTGGAAGAGCAAGAACACCTCATTGAAGGAAATGTGCTTCAGAATTAAAGGCCTGTTAAAAAAGTTCGAAGCATGGATCATCAGACACATTGAACGTGCTCTAAATGGAGAGGCACATGAAGCAGCTCAAGGCATGATTGGGGAGCTATTTGTGTTGAGGACCACTTTACCTCTTTATCATGGCCGGGAAAGTTTGGATCAAGAAGAGGAGTTTTTGCTAACAAGAATCATTCCAAAGGAGATTCAGAAGTCTAAGAAGTATGACTTTGTGCGTAGAGCATACAGGTACAAATTGATTGGTGATGTCTTATACATGAAAGTGGTTGATCTCGTGTTGAGACGTGTACCTTGGCGGGAGGAGCTTTACAGAGTGTTGGAAGAGAATCATGAAGGCGCATGTGGTGGCCATTTTGCTCTAAAGATCACCTTGCATAAGATTTTGCAAGAGGGGTATGTATGGCCTAGTTTGCACAAGGATGTTCACCATTGGTGTAGGTCTTGCAATAGGTGTCAAGCATTTGGGAAGAGAGTGTTGAAGCCAGAGCTACGAAGAACCATTATGGCGTTTGATGTGTTTGAAAAGTGGGGGATTGATGCAATAGGCCCGTTACCTATCACAAGCAGGGGCAAAAGCTATATTTTGACGGCAGTGGACTATCTTTCTAGATGGGCAGAGGCTATAGCAGTAAAACAGATCACTACAAAGGATGTGGCAAATTTTGTGTATGATGAAATATGTTGCAAGTTTGGGGTGCCACTGGAGCTACTTTCAAATAAGGGGCCTGCCTTTAGAGCTAAACTGCTAGATTTTTTATGTGCAAAGATGAAGATTAGGCACCAGCATACCACTCCTTATTACCCGCAGTGTAATGGCTTAAATGAAAGATTCAATGGTGAGTTGGTACAAATTCTTTCTAAAGTGACAGAGCACCAAGGAAAGAATTGGGATTTGGAATTTCCTAGTGCATTGTGGGCTTACCGTACTTCGGTGAAGACAGGTACAGAGTTTACTCCATTTCATTTGGTGTATGGAAAGGAAGCACTATTGCCTGTGGAGGTAGAGTTGCTTGCGGTCAAGATGTTAGAGAAGTTGCTTGGGCCGCCTAGTGATGCATTCAAAGAGAGGCTCTTGCAGTTACAAGAGGTCCAGTTGGATAGGATGAGCGCATTGGAGCATTATGGGCAGATGCAAGATAAGGCTTTGGCAAAGATAAATGAAAAGGTCAAAAGTAAGGGTATCAAGAAACATGACTTGGTTTTGCGCTACAACAGTAAGCTGGATAACACCTTCCAAAAGAAGTTTCAAATTAAGTGGGAAGGCCCTTTCAAGGTAGTGGAGTGTTTTCCAAATGGCACATATCAGCTGGCTAACCTGGATGGTGTTCTACATAAGTCAAGGGTAAATGGATTGCGTCTTAAATTGTATCATGCTAGATTGATGATAGTGGAGCAAGATGAGCTGTCTGTGGATCAAGGAGTGTTTGTGAGGGATGAGGAGACCTTTGATGCGGCGAGTCTCATATCTCTCTTTGCTGCTGCAGATCATGAATGATCTAGCTGGCTAGGGGATGGGCAAATTATGTCAGGAGTTTTTTGGAGCAAGGGATTGCGCATATGTACATATACATGCATGGTGCATCAAATAAAGAATCGCCCATTTTTCAGAGCCAGGTGGTTACGTGGGGCCCACATGTGTACAGGTAGGACAGGGTGTACATAGTGCATCGATTTTCACTATTACCAGTACCACTGTGTTTTTTCTACAATAAGGAGGATTTGGTAGCGCGTAAAACTTCTCGAGGAAGCTATCCGCGGGCCGACGACATGAGGTAAGCAGGTGCGTCAGATGGCATCTAGTGGCATAAGGAGGGCGAACGGGGTCAATATTTGCACGCGGATGAGGACGGACACAACGTGGGTGTTTTCTTGTGAGAGTTATGCAGAAATTTCATCATTAGGACCACTTTTTGGGGCCACTTCACGTGGTTGTGAGACGCATTATTGAAAATAAATGAGTGCCAGGTGTGCGGATGATGCAAAAAGGTGACAACTATGCACTGCGAGGTCAGTTTTTGGCCTGTTCGGGGTCCGTTTGAGGTCATCTAAAAGGCCAAGGGTGCCCAACTAATAAATCTAAGTGTGGGAACTGAAAAAATAGAGAGAAGACCAGAAAAAACGTGAAGAGAAGAGGAGGAACAGCTGCAACTGTGTTTTTGGGGTTTTTGGAGCCTATTTTGGCCGTAAACTGCTCATGCGAGGTCGGATTTGAGCACTTTGACATTGTAGACTGGGGTTTTGGGCCATTCCGGACGCGATGGCGCTGTCCATTTTACCAAATTCCTCACCCTTTTTCTGTTGTTTTTGCTGTGTAAGTTTCTCCTATGAATGAAGCTTCTTCTCCAATTTGTGATTGTATCTGGCTTATTTTACCCATATTGTGTGAGCTGTTTGCCCCATTGGTGTTGGCCCAAGCTCATTTGTATCTAAACATCAAAAATTATCCTCTTTTGAGCTGAGTTTTTTGGGGGTGTGTGTGTGTGTGTGTGTGTGTGTGTGTGTGTGGAGTGGGCAAGTGGATAGTCTCTCTTCTCTCACTCTAGAGGTGTGTTCCCTGTCTCGGCCAGGTGTGTTGTCTAAGCCGAGTGGTTCCCCATAGTGTGTGTGTGTATCTTCCCAAGAGTGTGTCTCGGGTCGTTATAGAGGCACTGTGTGTGTTTTCATCCCACTCACAGCGTGAACCTGGGTGTCTCGGCAAGGGTCTCTAGCGACGTCTCGATGGGGGTACAGAGGTCAGGTGTCTCCACTGGAGTCTGGGCCCCGAAGCGAGAAGTGTCGACTAGGGTGACTCCCGGAGGAGTAGCTAGTGGTGTGTAGCCAAGAATGGCCGATAGCCATGCAAAACCTGGTGTAGATGGCGATGCCGTGACTGGTGTGGGGGCGGGCAAAGAAGGGGAAGGTAAGGGGCCTCATGGAACACGAGGCGGTGTCGAGGCATCAGTGGTGGCATCCCCATAGCAACCGCCACCACCACCGCCACCACTAGAGCGTCGGTGCCTAGACGAGTGTGAAGATCATCTCGTCGACACCAAAACTTCAGAGCGCGATGAATGCTCCAAAACAAAGGGAGACGCTAAAGGACTGGAACGAAGTGATGGTGCTCCAAAGCGATGACGCTCCTCGTACCACCTCCTCTGTTGGGGTGACAAAGAAGAAAGAAACTCATCACCATCCATACCTACATTAAACACACGAACATTTAATCTTAATATTGAATGGAGAAGAAAACATGGATAAGTTATAATCTATACTATAGATAATAGGGAGAGGGATTCCTGTATAGAGAGAGAGAGAGAGAGAGAGAGAGAGAGAGAGAGAGAGAGAGAGAGAGAGAGAGAGAGAGAGAGAGAGAGAGGACTCATAAAGGGGGAGGGAAGGAGCATACCTGGAGTGGAAGCAATGACGATTAAACACAATTTAAATTTCTCAAGTATATCATATAGACGGGAATGGACAAAAGGCCACGTGAATAAAATATATATTATAAAACGCAGCAAAATTGTTCAAATACAAGGTTTATGGCTTTAAGAGATCTCTCTCTCATCCTCGCATAGCTCAGCATAACTCCCTATTTCTATATAGAGTTCGCCGTTTAGGCAGACCTTCTCCGTTTCATTTTGTAGATTCTCTGCATGCACCCCATAGAGAGTAGCAACTTGATGCTCGTCTCGCACCACCTTAGCGGCTTCTGACTGAGCATCTTCTCTGATCTCCTCCATTGATGCCGATGTGATTGGCACATGGTAGCCCTCATACGTCCGTGCACTATGAGGGGCTACCTCTATGACGTACCACCAGTTTGATGTATACTTTGTAGGATGAAATATCACCTGCCAGAGCCACATAACTTACATGAGAGCTTCCAAGCACATAACTTCTAAAATTGGATGTTAAATATTTACAGGCTTACTTGTTCACAATGCTCGGGTAGTATGAAAGTGTCTCTTAGGTTGGTCCATTTTTTAGTTGAATCCACCTCAAGGAAACCAAACTCTTCTCTGCGCACAGTAGCGTTGCAACCCTGCATGTTTATCTTGAACCATTGCACGTCGAACAAGTCGACAAAAAATCATCTATCATTGATCCTCAAAATCTCTTGTAGCGTGCCGAAGTAAGTGAGTTCCGCCACCATAGGATCTGCATTAGAGGACTGTCATCGATTAGACTGTTCAAATTTTGCCATGATTCCACAATCTTGTGTAAAACACTTTTTGTCGATCCGTTCCACCCTAAATGTTGACCTTTACACCATGCTATTGTGTATGACTTATACTACAACCAAAAAAGATTATGAGTGGCCATTCAAACATCTAAAAAGTGATTGGTTGTACATTGCAAACTTACCTTGGTCGTGAAATCCGAGAGTACTCCACTCCTCCTCAGTCACTTCTTCACCGCACTGTTGTACGCTTTTCAATTGGTTGTGCAACCATCTTAAGCTCATGAATGTTGGTAGGCTCTCCAGACCCATCGGATAATGCATCTTCGATCGTCCTCCCCATCTCCACTCGATTCATGCCCTTTGTCACTCTTGCTTTGCATTCTCGTATTGTGAAATCCACTTTTGCATCACTGGATTGTGAAGCATCGGTTGATTTTAGTCTCTAGATCTTCTGTCATCTTCTTCTCAACACCGAGATTGCACACGGCAATCCCAGATATGCGCTCATTATCTATGGTTCACCATAGCGTATCTCGGGCTTTATCAAATCCATCTAGCCACTCTCCAATGTAAACTAGGGACTCTGATACCAGCCGACCTTCTGTCATGCTACCCTCCAGACGTGCCTTCTAACACACATATCGCTTGAGCGTTTTCATAAAACGTTCTAAAAAGAACATCCATATGGAATGTACTGTGCCAACTATTTCCACCTCAACTATGTGAACAAGAAGATGCACCTGAATGGTTAGCATGGTAGCAGGAAAGTGTTTCTCAAACATGCACACAACCTCCACAATGTTTAGTTTGGCGAATGGTATGGAGTCTATATTGATCTCCATTTGTGAGATCCATTGCTATGTTACGGACGTCAAGAAGGAACTGCAAGACACATTTAGCAATGATATTAAAGTCCACACATGAAATTGTTACACAATTCTCACTATGATATATTCCACTTCAAACATACCTGACACATTTTATGCCAGTCGTGTGACTTCAAACCGGTAAGCTTTCCTTCTTTAATGAAACACGTTTGGAGCGAGTGTATTACGCCAGTGGGGGTCTGCACAGATCGAATGGTCTCTTTTACTTTGCGTTCTTGGACTCCTGTCAAAATCCATGGCACTTTAGAGAGTTTTATAGATCCATCGAGTGCTATCTGTGACCAATATTGCTCCATACGATCCACGTTTCTAAGGTCAACCCTGGCTCCCAAAGTATCTTTCTTGCCGGTCAGATGGTCCCACAACAGGTCACCCACATTCTTGAATATGTGCATTGAATCGAGCTAGTGATTGATCATGAGTATGGGCCAATATGGTAACTCGTACCATAGAGAGAGTCTCTTCATCCCTGGGGGTGAACCGTCATCACACATCTCCTTCTGCTCTAACCATGCTTGTGCAGGCATCCTCGGTGGATCTCTTCCCAAAAAGCCATCGCGTAACTCATGATTCTCTGGAAGATACGCTTGGTGAACTTTGTAGGTTTGCTTCTTCAATGAGGGCATCCAACATGCATTAAGTCTAGGTCCACATGTGACGCATGCTCTATTTCTGCTTGTTTGAAGCCTTGCATGTATACACATGACAATAGATAAGATTGAGAAAAACCAAGATTTATAGTGTTTGAGTTTGAGTATAAATCACCTGAGCATTCTGTTAGTCCGGGATAATCATGCATGGTCCACATTAGAATTCCTCTGATCAAAGCATGTCGGCGCATATCCACCACTTCTATGCCAATCCACAATTGTTGTAGCTCTTCCAATAGTGGACGAAGATACACATCCATAATCTTCACTTTATACCGCCCTTGCACAATCAAGCTTAGAAACAGGTGCCCCTTCTTGGTAGTCAACCACGGGGGAATGTTGTAGTTGACGATGATAACGGGCCATACACTGTAAGATGTTGATCTCTGACCAAATGGATTTATGCCATCCATAGCCAGGCCTATGCACAAATTTTGAGCTTCCCTGGCAAAATCCGGCTATGTATCATCTATATGTTTCCAGGCTACGCAATCTTCAAGAATCCGTAGCACAACATCCGAAGATCTATTCTCATCGTGCCATGATGCTAGGGCGGCCATGGAATTACATTCAAAGAAATGCTTGATGCGAGGAAGCAGAGGAAAATGTCGCAAAACCTTTTGTGGAATTTTTTGTCCGTGGAGATCTACTCGATATCTCTCTGAATCTCATTTCGGACACTTCTCCATGTCTATGTATTCCTCTCTGAAAAGAATGCAGTCGTTAGGACAAGCGTGAATCGAATTGTAATCCATCCCTAGGTTTCACAAGACCTTTCTTGCTTCCTCTCTAGAATCTGGCATCACATTATCAGCTGGCAGTATGTTCTCTTTGAGCAATCTTCACAGCAAAAAAATGCGGTACATTTGTGTAAGTAATCTATTAGATCATTATACATCTAGAGTTTTTTATTGAAGTAAACACATTGTAATAGATCACCTGAAAAGTGCTGTGACGATAATGTCACTCCATCCAAACTTTGCCTGTATGTTGAGAAGAACCAGGAGCGCCTTCAATCTAGACACACGTGCTCCATCATACAATGGCGTATCGGCTTCACTTTTCATATCATCATAGATAAGCCTTTCTGAATCCATGATCGTCTCGATCATTTCATCGATCTCAGGCTCAAACATTGCCTCATTGGGAATGTGGTCTGCATGATCATCCTCCGAGCTATCAAAGGCTACATCTTGTGGCCTCACGTATGCTGCTTGACTAAAGCGTCGTCGAACACGTCTATTTAGTTGCAAGATTGCTGCATGTCGGCCATCGTCAGAGTCCAATGAGTTATAATTGGCAACAACTCGATCTATAATAGATGGATCAAACTCGCCAAATTCGCGAACGTGCTGCAAAGAGACGTGTCTTGTCCGTCACACAACATGCTTGCATTGATTACAAGGACATAAGATCCTTGTTGAGAGATAGGTGTTTCGGTTGGACAGCCCCACATCCTTGTCACTACTCATTATGAATGTAAAAACCTTATAACCTGGACATAAATTTAATATTTTATTGGCATCTTCCATCTTTTATCTCTCTCTCTCTCTCTCTCTCTCTCTCTCTCTCTTTGTTCACACTGTAAACTACCTCACATTCTCTAATCATGTTCGATCTCTGCACACCTCAGTCTAGAGGTGCACGGAGATCAGAACCACCGGATTATAATCTCGTCTTTATTTCTCATAGCCTTTATTTGTGGGTACAAGAAATCTACACATCCACGTCTACATGGCAGTGCATGTAGTGGACAAAACCCCTTTGTCTCTTCTCTAGCTGTAGAAATTCATAGCATCTTAACATCTCTTCACAGCAGATCCTTGTTCGAGGGATTAGTTAGCACATTACATGTTGGCCTCCAATCTGAGTATCATGCCATTGAAATCTTTCTAACTTAAGGTCGCATCCGTAGAGAGGAAGAGAGGGATCACCGTTTTCCTAACTCTGATTTTTTTCGTAATCCCGAAGGTAAACTTTAATATAAAAACTAAATCCAAAATCTGATCTTAAATCTAACCTAATTGAACATATGGTGATTCTGAACTAATTGGACATGGTTAGTGGGTGAGTTAATAGGTGTCAGATTCTGATGGGAATATACATACTGCTTTGTACCTAGTGTTTGCTCTTGGGGCAAAGCCTTCATTGACATGCCCTAAAATCTAACCTAAATCTAATCTTAACTCTAACATAAATCTAGATCTAATCTAATCTTAAACTCAACATAAACCTAAATCTAATCAATCTTAAATCTAACCTAAACCTAAATGTAATTTAACTTAAATCTAAATCTAATCTAATTTTAAATCTAACGTAGTTAATCTTAAATCTTGTCTTAGTCTTAAATCTAACATAAATCTAAATCTAATCTAATCTTAAACTCAATATAAACCTAAATCTAATCTAATCTTAAATTCTAAACTTAAATGTAATCTAACTTAGCTAATCTTAAATTTTGCCCTAATTTTAAATCTAACGTAAATCTAAATCCAACCTAATCTTGAACTCAACATAAACCTAAATGTAATCTAACTTAATTTTAAATCTTAACCTAATCTTAAGTCTAACCTAATTTTAAATTTAGCATAGCATAAATTTTAAATATAAGTTAAATGTAATCTAACTTAATCTAAGATCTCAATCTAACATAATCTTAAATATAATTTTAAATCTAACCTAACCCTAAATCTTAATATAACATTTTATTTCATATTTTCTCTACTTTTTATCTCTCTCTCTCTCTCTCTCTCTCTCTCTCTCTTTGTTTTCTCCCCTTACATCTCTCTTTTCGTCTTCTCTCCTGCTTTCTCTCTTTGGTCTCTCTCTCTCTCTCTCTCTCTCTCTCTCTCTCTCTCTCTCTCTCTCCCCCCCCCCCTCCCCCTCTTTGTTTTCTTCTTCTCTCTCTGTCTCTCTCTCTCTCTCTCTCTCTCTGCTTATATATATATATATATCTCTACTTTATCTCTCTCTCTCTCTCTCTCTCTCTCTCTCTCTCTCTCTCTCTCTCTCTCTCTCTTTTCCTCTCTCAATATGTGTATGTATGCATTCTTTGTTTATGCATGCCTATGTGTGTATGTGTTTTTTGTTTATGTCTCTCTCTCTCTCTCTCTCTCTCTCTCTCTCTCTCTCTCTTTCAAAGATACAATGTTGTGTGTGTGTGTGTGTGTGCGTGTGCGGGTGGGTGGGAGAGAGAGAGAGAGAGAGAGAGAGAGAGAGAGAGGGAGTGCGTGGGTTTACCTGTTTCGTTGAAGCGCCGAAAATTAGATCTGAGATGTAAGTTTTTGGCGCTCTCAATCTATTTTTTACCCCTGTTGGCGTTGCTATGCAACAAAGAAAATAGTGATGCCCATAGCGACGTCGTGGATTTTCACTTTTGAAAGTCGCACTGTGAGCGTCACTAATGTGAAGTACCTCTTGTAGTGTTTATTTGCGTCGGTACAAACGTCGATTTTCGCGCAACGTGTTGTAGTGGATGACCCCTTTGCTCCAAGTACTGGATGTGCATGCCTCAGCTATTGGCTGCGTCACATAATCCTAGCAACATGGTGTTGCTGATTTCTTGAAGAAAAAAAAAGGGTTCTTTTGGAAATGACGTGGTGTATGGTTAAAAATCAAACCCTGCCGCATTTTCTTTTATGAGAGGTTGTCATGTGTCCTTTGGCTATTCTAAATAGGTCTCTAGCAAAACCTTGGGGAGCGTCACTCTCAATGAAGCTTGTCATCGTAGAAGCAAAGTGTTGATCATTTGTGCATTTTTGAATGCTCAACATATGCTCTAACACATGAGCAACACCTCACGAAGGTTATCAAATGTGTTTTTGTGGGGGATAGCTTATATGGCATGGTAACAATGAAACATAGCCTTCAGCAAGCTTAACCACCGGGGGACCCACCAACTGGTCTCACACTAAAAGTAGTAGGTCTTTTTTTTTGTGGCAAAACTCACATTAAGTGAGTGAATTGTATTAAGGACATCATAAAATTACAAACCAACCTCAAGCTAAGACTGAGCCTTGAGATACTGGAGATTACAAGTTGGATGTCTTACACCAAAAGTAGTTGTGGCTATTGAATTAGTGTTTTCTACCCAAAGTGCTTTACCAATGCACTTCTAGTTTATAGATAGGACAATTAAGCTTAGTTGCCTTCTCTATTGCACACTAGAGAAGTCTTGCTTCATGTGCATACGATTGTTTCGCTACCACGATTGAAGGTGGGAATGGGTGTAGACGCGCTTGTTAAAAAAAATGTACAAGTAACAAGAGAGCTGCGACGAGAGCACATCTTATCCTTGATTCCTTGGAAGTTGGCGTGCAAATTGCAAGTTGGAAATGCAAGCTGAACCCCTTGCAGTATACAACCAAAAAAGCTGGCATACGATAGGGCATTGAGCCCGTTTTTCATTCGGCCACGTGGCAGCCTATGATTCATGTCTCCTTTATATATTAATTTTGTGGTGAAGTGCTTTTTTAGCTCATCCTATCCAATGAATCCGATCTTTTCTAGGATTCTCGAAAAATATTTAATTTTGAAGATTCTGTAGAAATTTTGTTTAAAAATGCAAGATATGATTTTTATCCTCCTAATGATCGAATATGAAAGGAATTTTTTCCTTGATTAGAGTACATATTTTTATTGAAATTTTCTGATTCGCTAGCAAGCTGGCAAAATTGTGAGATATGTCGTCATCTTTTGACCTTTTCTATTTCCAATTATTTTACTACTTCTTTATTCTATTTCCTGTTTTCAAGATTTTATTACAGGTGAATTTGCATATTTTCACCAATTTTTTATTGAGAACATGGCTTTTTTGTGACAGCGACACGTGGCTTAGTTTTGCGTGCTGGCAAGGCAAATTTGACCACGTGGCGGGCTAGCGGCAAGCTGGGGCCCGCTGCACATGGTGCTTGTAGGAGGCTGCAGCAATTGGGGATGCACGTGCACACCTCTCTCTAGGCTCCATAGCCTGCATGACACCTGCAGAGTGGAGGCTCGCTTCCCCTGGGCCCTGGGGAGTCTCTCTCATGCATGATGCCTCTCTCTAGAGTACACACATGTGACACATACACACTCTCTGTCCTTTCGCAATGCAAACATCTCCCTACTTTCCAGAGTCTAGAGTCCAGACAACGCTTCCCATGTTGGCAGCTTCCGCGTGTCTGAACAGCTCAAGCTCTGGCTATGGCGTACAAGCTTCTCACAGGCCTCCACCCATCCAGCACCTCTCACCTTGTGGCGCCCTGACGACTCGCTTTGGCACCAGTAGAGGCCTCTGTTCTTGGATTTTTGTGGGTTTTTAAGTGTACTCCTCCCCCTCCCTCTGTATGTGTTAAGCATCCCCTTGAAGACTGCCCTTTGCTTCATCAATATGGCTCAATGCCAGAATTTCTTCGACGACAAAAGCCCGAGCGTTTGTAAGTCGACCTCTTCAAATGAGCAGCAATTGTCTCCTTGTTCGACTACCATTGATGGCAATACAGAGGGCGATGACCGTCACCTTGAGCTTCGCCTAAGCCTCTTGATGGGTGCCAGCAAGCCCAAGCAACATGAGATGGTAAGACCCATCCCCCTCTATCCTTCCATAGAGAGGCAAAGAAGTGGAAACCATGGCAATGCAACAAGTAGCTCACCCCTCTTCAGAGGACATAGTGACACCTATTTGGTAGAGAAAGCTCTGTTTTCCTCAAAAGACTCTGCATTTTCGACACCTTCCATTTCGCACGAACAAGTGTGGCAGTCTTTACAGAATAGTAATGCCGCAATGGTTCATGAGTCCTGCACTCCGAAGGCAGCTCTCTGTGATGACGCAGCTTCCTTTATGTTGGCCGGCAGAAGATCCTCATCTATGCAGCAGCTATTGATGCCTTCGAACGAAACGAGTGATGCGGGCGCTTGTGCCCCTATAAAGAGATCTTGCAGTAATGGGATGGCTCTCTCTCGCCAGTTGTCATTCGGGCAGGAGTCGCATGGAGATGAGAACCTGGAGACCATAAATTCTCTGGCCCATCACAATCAGCAGGATGCGCTTGAGCGTCAAAAGAAGAAGGAAATGCAGGCTCATAGAAGGCTAGAAGCCCGCAAGCGCAGAAGGCTCCTTCTAGATAAACAGCAGAAGAAAGCAAGGCAGAGCAGTGGCCCCAACAATAGGCAAACAGTTTCACCAGTCGAGAAGGTCTCCCCTGTCCGAATGCGGTCCTTGGATGCCAAATATTCTCTAGATTCCAAGGATTTTTACAAGTGTATGGACATAAAGAGGGAGAGTCAAGTCAGGGACGCAGACGCTGGACTGACGCCGCCCCCTGTCCATGGGGGTAGTGAAGAAAAGCACAACTCTCGAAACGAGTGTGAGAGTACAAGTAGCGGCAGCAAGGGTGGTTTGCAAGGAGAGCTTTCAAGTGTGCGACAGATGATTGCTTCTTGCGATTTGTCTGGCCACTCTGGGTGTAAAGAAGATCGCACTTCTGCCCAAGCTGGAAAAAATGCTGAAATCTGTGATGCCACGAAGATGCTGCGTAGTAGCTGCAGTGAGACAGAGAGCTCAGAAACAAAGGAAAAAGAAGCGGATTTGTCGGAACGTGAATCTTCTAGTCAAAAGAGTTCAACAGAGAATCATTTTGATTATGGAGTTTCTTCAACAGCAAATCCATCTGGTAAGCCTATGCCGTATCCACAGAACGTGCACGGTTTTCCATCGGTTAATGCAATGGTGCAAGCAAATTCGTCCCTCTGTCGGGCTCCACGTTTCCCTGCAACAAAATTTGGTCGAGACGGTATTGCTAGCTGCCCAATCTCTGCTCTTTTTGGATGAGCAAATAAGTTGATTTACCCAATATATGATGCGGTTCCTGTTTGCAGAGGGTTTCCTTGCACGACAATTATCCCACCGCAGAAAAATTTCCGAGCTTTTAAGTACCAAGGTGCCAAGCAGTTTTACTATCAAAAGATCTGTTGGCGTCTTTTCTGAGGGTAAGTTCACTTTTGATAGATTTACTTGATACATGTGCTACCATTTTATCAAGTAAGAACCACTTCTTCGGTCCTCATTGAACATTCATGGAAAGCATTCATTGATGGAAGGTCACGACTGATCGTGCGATACTGAAATTCTTTTTTTATTTTTAAAAAAATGACCATGATTGTGTGAGCACTTGTACTGATTATCATGACATCGTGCATTTGCCGATGCCAGCATTCAATCATACTTGTTTGTGCATGATAAGAGTCATATGCACATACAATTGTATTTTGGTTTGCAGATCTCTGAGCTTCATGTAAATGCAGGAAAGTGGAGAATTCCAAATGAAGACTCTGCTTTTCCAGCAATAAGGAGAACAGCATCAAGCATAAATGAGGCAGTGCCAGAGACACCACGGTGCTCTGCTAAGACATATGCTTCCCTCTCAGCATCACAGTTGAAATTTGCAGGAATGGTGTTTAATAATGCATCACATTCAAGTTCTAGAATGAGTGGCAATAATTTACGACGTGGGTTTTCAAACGCAAATGAGAAAGATTTCAGAAAGGAACTTGATGTGTTTTCTCGGGAAGGGAAGGCTTCCATATTCAATGCCATGGGCTCAGGTAGGGTGGGGGAAACCTTTGCTCCAATGAAGGCGCCAATTAAAGTCAAGCAGGAGGAAGATGTAATGGATAATAAAGTCGCCGATTTTCATTTTGCAAGGGATCCTCTGCAAGGCCCGGTAGTGCCCAAGATGGAAGTTGAGCCAATCAAGGGGCAAACAGATGCCTCATTTTCCGAATTACCACAGGTCACGACGACCGGGAGAGGACCAAATGGGCGGACAATCAACGGATTCATGTACATGGCAGGGGGACGGGCGGTCCGGCTCGTATGCCGATGTCATGGTAAAGACATGTCACCGGCGGAGTTTGTGGAACATGCAGGAAGTACTGATCTCTCAAACCCCTTGAGAAGCATAAAGGTAAACTCCTTCCTTAAGCCCAATCATTTAGCCAGTACACCTGTTTGAGCTATATACTTCGTAAAACTGCAGGGTACTTTGCACAAAGCTTATCAATCATGGACATATATAGTCCGTTTGCTTTGTTTTTTCCCTGCAGACATTTTTCCCCTCTTTTCCAGAGACCCAAAAACATTAGTCTCTGCAAGTCATGTCTCAGCAAAGGAGACATCTTGTATACATTATATACTAGAGAATTTAATGACGTGTTATGTACTTTTAAGCGACAATGCAATCGAGATGTGCAGGAATGGAGATTATTAATCTTTGCTTTCATGATTAATCTTTATGCAGGATGAGTTCGCAACAATTTATTTAGAAGCTTGTTACTTCGGCAGTCATGCGATGCATATAGTTATCACTTATTTTTTGAAATAACTGTGCCTCATGCATGATCGCATGTGCACCAGTTATTTGTCTTGTATGCAACTCTGCAAGGCTTTTTGTAACTATCTCGATTTTGGCATACTTGCATCAGTTATGTGAAAAAATGAACCTGCTGTGTACAAGTGCTTATTATTGGGATACTAAAAAATGTATCGCGACATTGTTAGACTCGCCGCTCGCAGGTGCGAAGTCCTACGAGTCAATCAGAGCTAATTTATTAGCAATGTTTTTTCAGTTTGAGAATGCTATTACAATGGTCGTTGATGGGCTAGCTTGATTCCATTATGATCAAGCTTTCTTTGACTTTTAACAAGTTTATCGATTGGTACCTTGCCTTCGGTGCAATAAGTGTTTGGACTTGGCCTTCTTTGGTTACGTGATTTGGTCTTGTATGTAATTGATCAAATTTTTACTAGGATGGCGCTTTCGCACAGAATTGGGTCATTGATTCTGGTGTGATCTTCCACGTTACTCTGCACAGGGATTGGTTTTATCAAGCCTTTAAGGTCCTCTCTCCGTCTCCCCTAGCATTTCTTACATATTGCATTCACAGGAACATAGAGCTTGCTACTAATCCTATGTAGTAGTATTTCCTTAGGATGCATTTATTAGCCCTATTGTTGTTGTCCAAGCATTTGCTACTATACTTGGCAGCAACTTGTCCTACACTTTAATGAGTGCCTTTTAATGGGAAATCTGTAGATTGCTCCCACACTTGTCCTCAAGGAACTAGGAGAAATTTCACACTATTGGAGGTAAAGCTCCCGCTATCTGAATTATTTTGTTGTAGTTCAGTAGGCACAATCGATTCTCGCTCTTGAAGGAAGGGGAGGAGGGCTTCCCTTTCCTCCTCTCTATGTGACACGCCACAAATATTGAGGAGACCAAGGGTGGGGATCCCTTTCTCAACTCTGCCAATATCAGCAAAGTTGCAAGGGAGGTTGCAGACGATAATAGGTAGGTGGGGTTGCTACCCCTACTTGCAGAAAACCCCCAAGGAGGATGTCGCATGTAGGGTTGCTAACCCTGTTGTCACCCCTATCCCCACTGGCCCTCTCAACTCCGCCAATATCGACAGAGTTTGGAAAGGCAAGTTGTAACCCTATGCTACCCCTCCATCAAGCCTCACGTATATCTCACACGGGCATGGGAGTAGATGGGAGCTACGGTGGGATGATTGAGCACTGTAGATCTCGAGAAAACTTGGGCAAAGTAAACTGGAGAAAAATGTAAACTTCGGTACCCGAGTTTACTTTGCCCCATCTTGGCGCCCCTCTCTCAACTTGGAGGATTGAACCTACAACCCCGGGGATGAGAACCATGTGCCTTAACCACATCGTTTGCACATTCCACTTGTGGATTGTAGTCGTTTTTGCGGAGTTTTGACGTACAAATGTAACGAGGGTGGAGAAAGTAAACTCAAGTATTATTGAAAACTCGGGACCGAGTTTACTTTTGTGGCAAGATCTACGGTGCGCTTAATTACAGGGCCCTAGATTGATGGGAGTCTTTGATCCCATCTCCCATGCCCGTGTTAGATATAGTTGAGGTTTGTCAAGCAAGATGAAAACATTGGACGTACCTTCAAAACCTCAGGCTCACTCTAGAAAATTCACTTTCACAAACATACATAAATTTCAAAAGGAAATTAACAATTGGTTTTTGCAAAATTTATATGTTTTGGATGTTAACACTATTTTGTACAAGTTTTCAAGCGGATTTTTTCCTATTGCCTCCTGTCAATCGGCCATTTTGATTTGTCGACCGGCTCGACACTTCTACTTTCAAAAACTTGCTAGTGGTCGGAGGACTTTTAATGGTTTAAATCAGCTTATATGGAAAGCATTTTTTATATTTTCTAGTGTGCTAGAAACTTCAACCTATAAGCTATTTAATTTACCCTTTGATTTAGAGTTGGTGCATACTGTACGCTCATTTTTGAATACTCATTTTTCATAGAAAATGTAATTGAGACAACATAACTAGGTGTTGCTACTATATGCATCTTCTACTAAGTGTAGTACTCCTCCCATTGCTGGCTTTAGTATGTTGAGTAGATCCAATACAAATATTTAGCAATTCACTTGTCCATGCATGTACGTGAGATAACTACAAATTCTTGACTACACTGTGAAAGAGACATGTCATTCTAAGGTTTGTCTAAGAGTGATTGGCTTTGGCAAGCCATGCTACTCTCGACTTTGACAGATACAGAGGTATGCTTTTGAGACTTAGACATTTCTACATGTAAAAAATGATCCATTGCACTTCTCCCAAAATCTGGCCTTCACATACATGTATCAATGGTGCCTCAAGAAGGGGCAGCAAAGCAACCATATTTGATTTCTGCAAATGCAGTAAATTGGCAAAATTTAGATGACCAAAATGTGCATGCCAATGTTGAAACAACCTTCAATCAAAAACTATACATTCCACAAATCCATGAAACAAAGTGTAAGAAGCCATAGTAGTATCACCACAAAATTAGATCACGCACAATACATTGTCATCCACAAACTTGACTACAAGACCAATTTTTTCAAGTGCATATATAGACAAGAGGTTCTTCTTGATCTGAAGTACATAAAAAAAACATTCAAATGTGTGAAAGAAAAGAGGAACTTCTTGATCCCAATTAAGAGGAACTTCTTGATCCCAATTACATAAGAAGCATCCAAATGTGTGAAAGAATTGCCATGTACAATAAATAGTAAGTACAATCTTTCCAAGTCGCTTAATTGGATAAGAGGCATTGTTGCCACACGTGACCATTTTCCCATTATGGACACACTCTAGGAAAATGAATAAATAATGATGAAACGACAGGTAAATCGTCGCAACATTGTCAAAGTCCACAATCCACACATTCTATAATACATGCATCATGAATAGGTGGGCCATACTGACACTACGCACAAAAAGCCCATTCCAAATCTTGTACAATATTTTCTTGATCAACATTTGAAGAGGCATCTATAATGGCTACATTTAAATCTTTTTTTAAAGCCTCTTTGCCTTAAGTCTAGGAAATTATATTTTCCATATATTAATGAAATTTCAACATCTTCTTGTCTTTGTTGCTAGACTTTTCAAACCTATTGTTGTTTGAAGAAGCAACAGCTGAGGGGGCAATTGTGCTATCTACAAAAAATTGGAGGTGACAATAATGGTATTCTTATTTTGTTGTGCTATCACAAATGCGTGTTCAATAACAAAATGCCTAGTCCTATTTTTCACGATTGGGCCTCTTGCATCAATACAAAGGCAAGAGCACATCATCAAGTCTATTCTTTGTCACAAGCGTAAATGTGGAGGAAAAAATATGATAAGAATCTGTTCACTAAGAAGAGAATGGGGTAGAAGACAATGGGGTCTAGGAGGGCCTCTTTATATGGTAGTTTAAGGGGCTCAAATTTTCAGTATTAAGAAAGAGGGCTTATACGGGGTCAGATAGACACTTCAAGCGAGATGTAAAAATAAGTGCACCAAAAACTTTGGAGGAAGCAATTAAATTTGCACAAATTTATGAAGATGATACTCGCTTGACAACTTCTAATCCCACTCAAATTGAGCCCAAGTCCACAAATATGGGGGTATCACAACATTTTCAAAAAGAAAAAAGGAAATTTCCTTTTAATAAGGAGGGTAAATTACTGTTTAAAAACTTAGGGTTGCACCAAGACATAGGTTGAACCAAGAGGACTTTGCAAAGGCCCAAAAAAGAAAACTCGTGCTTCACTTGTTTGTCACCCAACTATTCTCACTGGACTTGTTTAAAGAATAAACGAAAGAAAGATGATGAAAAGGATAAAGGTCGATCTAACAAGAGTCATAAAGATAGGCAAATCCATGTTGTCCAAACACTTTCAATAAATGATGGTAATGAAAGATATAAATTTATAGTAGCTTTGCATGAGGACAAAGGGCACCATTGTTGTTTCTCAACCAGTTTCTGGAATCAAGTTTTGGTCCACATGAGCCGGTAAAAATGCATGGATTTGTAAATGGGAAAAGGGTCAGTCTCATGATAGATGAATCTTCCACATACAACTTTGTGAACTATGCTATTTTTAAGAAACTAAAGCTTTTTCAACAACCAAGTACTCACAAATATGTCACATCCATGATGCAGGGTGAAGATAAGAAGATATGGGATACAATGGTATCCAATTTGGAAGTTGAGATACAAGGGTTAAAAGATGTCCTTGACTTCCAAATTATGAATATGGATCATGCAGACTTGGTTTTGGGAAGGGAATGGTTGTGGGGACTAGGACCTTCTTTGAAATGGAGTTACCAGTAAAACTCAATAGAATTTGAAAAAGAAGGTAAAAAGCTTGTTATACAAGGTGAGAATGATGCATAGAATAGTCCTTTGATATGTTCTCTTGAGTTGCAAAATCTTGTAAATAAAAGGTCTTGTGATCGATGTATATATGCTTTGTTGTCAATCTGTTGTAAATAAGCACTCTGATGTAAAAATGAAAGATCAAGTTTCTTACTCGTCTTTGCCTTCTCATAGTGATTATGAAAGTGATTTAAAAGTCTTGCTAGAAGAATTTAAAAACGTTTTTCCTATTGATTTGCCAAAAGGTTTACCTCTTGAAAGACGTTTTTCCTATTGATTTACCAAAAGGTTTACCTCTTGAAAGAGGTGAAGTAGATCATGCTATTGATTTAGTTAAAGATGCAAAGCTTGTCTATAAAATCCCTTGTAGATTAGGCCAAGCACAACATTAATTTAGAAGTAGAAAAAAATTTGCAAGACTATGTAAATAAAGGTTTTATTAAACCTAGCAATTCTCCATGGGCTTTGCCAATCTTATTGGTGAAGAAAAGACATGGTTCTATGCGGCTTGTGCTAACTATAGAGTACTAAATAATCTCACAATTAAGAATAAGTTTCCTCTGCCTAGACTGGAATATCTTTTTGATCAGCTAGAGGTAGCCGAGTTTTTCACCAATATCAAATTACGATCACGCTATCATCGAGTTAGAATAAAGGCTGCAAATGTTGCCAAAACAATCTTTAGGACTACATATGGGCCAGTGTTAGAAAAAAATCGGGGTCTAGTGTATTTTAACCACCGAAATCATAAAATCCTGGTTAGATTATGAGCTTGCCCTTAAGAAAACCGGCCAATTTACACAAGTTTTAGTGTAATTACCGGCAAAAGCTTCAAATTTTGACCTAAAAACCGGAAGAATTTCAAGTTTCCCCTTATTTTGATCGGTTAGGAAAAATGTATTTTTCTAGCCCTGATATGGGCATTATGAGTCTTTGGTAATTCCTTTTGGGCTTACCAATGCACCAGCTACTTTTATAAAGCTGATAAATAGTGTTTTGCAACCCTATCTAGGAAAATTTGTAGTAGTCTTCCTTGATGATATCCTCAAGAGGAGCATTTAGAACATCTCCCAAAAGAGCTCCAATTGCTTAGAGAAACTTCCCTATGCAAAGAAATCCAAATGTGAATTCTTTGCTCAAGAAGTAAAATATCTGGGTCATATTATTTCTAAAGATGGAATCAAGATAATGCAGAGAAATTTCAAGCTATTTTACAATGTCCTGAACCTAAGAACCTAGAAGAGACGTTGTAGATCTTCTTAGGAATGTTTAGATTTTATCATAGGATTATGTCAAGATAACAGTCCCCATGATTGGGTATGCATACAATAACATTGTCTATAATTCTGTAGGAAAGGCACCCTTCAAAGTAATAGAAGGAAGACCCAAGCTCCCATTTATAGTCAAGACACTTGGGAAGATATTTTCTACTAATGAGTAGAGTAAAGACTTTAAAGAATCTTTTAAGAAGATTAACACTAGTTCTGTAATTGGACACTCAAATGTCTTGAGACACTAAAGTGTCCTGTTTTTCTAGCAACTTGTCATAATTATTTGGTGAATCTAGAAAAAAAGTTCATAGGTCACGTTCATATCTTAAGTCAGCTATGAGGTGAAGAACATAGCCAAATTTTACTGCCAAAATTAATACCAAATTAAGATTATAATGATAAGTTTTAAGATAAAAAACCATAGAGATTTAGTGCAGTTTTAACAAAATTTTCATAAATCGAATATAACTGCTCATCAAAATAAGATTTTGCATAGATCTCAAGGTGTATGGATATGAAAAAACTTAATATAGCAAGAAATTGAGCTTCATAACCTAGTTATGGGACTAGATTTTTGTTATAATCAAAAGACCAAAATCTTGAAAATACTGACAACAACGAGGAAAATTTGGTCTTTCAAGGCCTCTTTCATTAACATGATGAGATTATGGGACAAAACCTAAGGTGTATAATATATCTATAGGTCAATACCCATCAACTAAGCATTTTTCAAGGGTCCAAACTCATAGGCATCTTGTAATTTAAACTCATTTAAAAAATATTGTAGTGCGTAATTCTTGCAAAAAAACATTGCTATGAAAAACTAATGAAAGTGTGTATATAAATCTCCCAATTGTGTCCATATAAGGTATTTGTATACAAATAAGTGAGATGAATGGAAAAATCCAAAAGTGGACTTTATTTTAAGGCTTATCTTTGATAAATAAAAAATCTTAATTACAACATGCGCAGTTTTTTGGATATGCCATAAATCACCAAACATGGCTTGCATAACCATTAAACATTATCACCTTATGTAATGGAGTCATAGATCTAGTATATATGCATCATAAGACATTGTAAATCTAGATGCACTAAATGTTTTTTGTGATCGTTAATTGAATTTGTGAACGTTGCATGTTTGACCCACAAGTCTTTCTATATTTAATTCTAGTCACAAAGGATTTTTTTCTCACATGACAATTGCAAAACTATCAAACATATATAGAAGTAATTATCACGGATTATTGCATGTACCCTGCTCATTTTTTTCTTAGGCTAGAGTACGAGTTTTAATGAAACATTGAATGCTGTTTTGCATAGGTTCTTTTCATGAGTGTAGTTACTATTGAGGTTATGATCAAAAGTGACAAATTATAATTTCTATGAGTACTTTGAATAACATTTTATAAGTTTGCAAAAGCATTTATTTAGATGTGTTCTATATTTCATGTACCATTTTATTTAAATTCGTGAAAAAAAGACATTAAAGCGCCCTTTTTGGTACCAAACTAGTGTTAAGGAAACTATATCCATCCCATAGAAGAAAAAGGCTACTATCAATGAACATAGATGAGCCTTGCTTGACCTTTAAAGAGAACGATTGGCTATTGCTCAAGTTTGCCAAAGCACACAAAGCACGCCTAAGACATACTGCGAGCAAGGAAAAACAAGGACACCCAAATGGGTCACCAAAAATATTATGCTAGGTTAGAAAAAGATATTATGGCCCATGTCAAATTCGTAAGTCTATCAATGAATCAACTTACAAGTTAAGGTTACCTACAGCTCAAGGAAAACTATGATTTCAAGCGAGAGGTAATGTCATGAAAGTTAAATTACAACCTTTAAAAGTATTTTCCATCTTAATTTGGCCATGTAAGTCTGGGAGAAATAAAAGAGAACAAGAGAAATTGATTAAAGTTCTTATTGACCTAGCTCGATCAAAAGTCTATAAAAGAGACAATATAATTGTTGTTTAATTATCTCGGTCAAAGGTATAGGTCAAGGAAGAATAAGTTTACACCAAGCAACCTTGATCAAAGGTACATGATAAAGAGGGCTAATTCGAGCAATTATAGGAGTTCAAAAATAGAAACTAGCTATGTATGTTTTAAGTAATAAAATGTACTTATTAGACTCCAAGTATGAAGTTTCAAAATCCTTAGGGTAAAATTTAAACTTGCGATGAATAATCTAAATTTAGCAGGTTTCACGACCATGGTACCTCCCAAGGACTGTGCTAAGGTTTTTCATAGGAGATAAATATGCAAAGCCCAAGGGTAAGTTAAACTTTTACGAGAGTTCATACTAATTTAGTAGGTCCTAAATATTGGGATCATGGCCTTTGGTCTAGACCTCTCAAATACTTTGGGTATAACCTCTTGTACAATCAGCTGTCTAGTCACTTTGTGAGCATGTAAGGGAACATGGCCTAGCACACAGGGAATGGTGAGTTGCATAAGAGTCCAAAAAGGCATCCTAATCATCTTGGCTTTCCACATTCTATGGAGCCACTCTTGCCGTATGGGACTTTTCCCTTAACCCTTGGTATAGATACCAAGGGTGACCCTTGAGAGATGCACCTTGCCATATGATGTTGCTATTTAAGTAGACACTCATTTGTACACACTTATTGCTCTTGTTAATTCGTTTCTAATGAAGTTATCATTTTTTGTCTATATTCTCTCTCTCTTTCATTGAGTGTGTGTGTGTGTGTGTGTGTGTGGCCAATTCAAGTAAAAAAGGAGCTACCCTTGTTAAGCCCCCCTAATCCTTTCAATTGGTATCAGAGATTATGGTTCACACCTAGGTCTATCAATCCCTAATCACTCCCTCTTAATTACACACTTGATCCCTCTTTTTCTATCAGGTGCTAGTAGCAATAATTTACACAATCATGTTGCGACTCTCATAGATTTTGGGCACGTTCATTGCGAGCCACTACTCTCATCTATGAGAGGAGAACACGATTAGTAGCAATTAGAGTTTTTATTAATTGGAATTTTAATTGCATCATCATTGGAGCTATACACATTGAAAGCCTTTCATCAATTAAAGTATTTTCTTTTGGAGCCAATTGAGCCATTTTTGGTGATTGAAGCATCAATTTTGCTCAAAATTGGCTTCATTCAATAGGTCTTGGCCATCATCAAAGTTGCAAATTGGATTCACATCTTTATGTGTGTGAAAAAACTCTTCAAGGATTTTTTGACGCACTTATCCTTGGTCAATTCAGCTTCATATTGATAAAGTAATGCGCTTATCAATTTTGTTAATCTTCTTTATGCTAGGTTATGCCATCTCCTTTCAATTTTCTATAGCAAACCCATTTGTGGAGGACACCTAATTCTAGGTGTGCATAAACCAAAGGAGGAATAAGATTCTTGGCTAATCTTGGGGTTTTCATGTGTGAAGGCCACCCTTTTTTACTAGGGCTTGTTTTTTTCAAAAAAGGGCTTTGGAGGGGAGGGTGCCCAGGTAGCCAAGTCAATAGCGGTGAGACGGATTTGATAACCCCTTGAGATCCGAAATCGATCGTCTATGCTTCAATACCCGCATCCAATCAGAGAGATACTCCATTGATCTATTGATCCGATTGAACGGTCGTTGCTATCCGCTACCTAGTGTGCATTGGCCCACCTACCTATAGACTTCAAAAGCCTTCATTCTAGTTTATGGAGCCTCCACATTACTAGGACACCCAAGACTACCACCCCCCACCAAGCAAGGGCCTCTTCTTGCGTTCCTCCTCGATCTCTAAGGGAATAGAAATTCCTTTTTATTGGCCAACAATGAAGGCAAACATACAAGACTTGTTACCATATACATGTGGTAGTGATATGTCTGAACACACTTAGGACCGTCGGGGCATTTTTTCCCTCTCTAGGAGGTTTTTCCCCCGTGCATTGTTATACACCCATCATTTTAGGGCTATCTATCTTTCCATTGTGCATTGAGTAAGACACTCTCTATTGTGTGCCTTGAGCTTCCTTCATCTTCTCCAAGCTGTGTGTGTTTTCTTGCAACCCTAATTCATCAATTGGTATCAGAGCAGTTTGCATCCTCCTAGGCTTAGTCACCAGCAGCTCCAGCACATGCCTACTCATTTTCTCCAATTTCTATGAGCTTTGCTTGCAGGTCGACATAAATTTCAGGAGAGCAAGAAGATCTTAGTCAGCTCAGATTTTTTGATTTAAGCTCATTTTGGCCTCTGTTTCCACTACAGGCAGTACTGCGCATGCTATTTCATCATTTTGTGCAAATATTTTGTTAGTGACTTTTTTTGCATAATAGGTCTTACAATCTTCTATGGTTTGTACTACATTACATGTGTTGTTCCCGCTTAATCTCTCCTCTTTTCCAGCAGTTTCCACATCAATTGTAGGCATTCTCCATGGTCGACAACAACACAGATGTGTTCAAGATGTTTGCTACTGCTGAGGACAGATTGGATGCTACAAACGGATGCGTGGCTGCCCTGTGAAATACCCAAAATAACACAATAAACAACATAAAATAGACTAATCGGCATACCTGGCACAATCACGTGGTCGCATGATCGCAAGATACACGAATAGAGAGAGACACATAGCGAGAGCGATTGAGAGAGCACGTGCAGGCGCACCTCCTAGAGCGGAGTGCTACGTCGACACGGCGAGAGAGAAGAGAGGAGAGGAGAGAAGAGCAATGCAAACACTGGGTGCAATCTCCCCCCGTTCAAGAGTGACCATTTCCCTCTTGCACGTATTTCATTTATAGATTTCTTAAATGGTCAAAGTGATTACAAACTGGCCGGCCGGACGTAATTGGCCAAAGCTCATAAAGAGCACTTGAATAATCAAATATACATAAAATGTAATATCCTTCTGCATAATCCATTATCTGTTGATGCTTTTTCCACCTGTCAGTTGCAATAGATAATAAAATATCAATTCTATAACATACCTCTCTGTTGGAAAGCAACTGTCCTCAGTTGCGAAGATAAAGATGTACAAACAATACTTGTCAAAAACAATGATTAGAAATTTGTATCAAATAGTTAAAAAATCCATAAAATTAGACACATTGGTTATGCTTGCCGTCATCCACATACTACCTATTCTAGTGTCCCATACCACTAGAATAAGCAGTATATGTCATACCCTGATGAATCAGGATATCATTGGTCACACTCATCATCAATCTCATAATGTCAAGTCTCATCACATAAACACTGCTAAGTAATCACCAGATACCAAATTCCAATCCAATTCCAATTCCACAATATAAGTGCAAATCCAAATCACTTTCATTATGTACCCGGGTAACAAAATCATACCAGTTACAGTGGTGGCCAGTCACTGCAGCATGATTTTGTGATCGGTGTTGCCTCATCCAGCGAGTCTACACCAATAAAACGTGCTGCCTAAATCGGTGAATTTGCACTAATGCTGCCTAAGTCGGAAAATCTACATTCTGTATAAGTTTAAAAATCATGAATCTGCAATTTATCAATGTGCTGCCTAAATCGACGGATCTACACCAAGATGAGTATGTACACACTGCCTAAATCGGCGAATCTGTGTGCGTGTGACCAATGGACCAAGCAAGGCATAAGAAGAAAACATTTGTTACCTATTTGAAACCAAATTAGAGTATGTTCCAGTAGCAAAGCACTTATAAATTGTGGCTCAATATCCCCGAGCACTCTAGCTCAAATGAGGAGTTGCATAGCTAATGAATAATCATGGCAATAAAATTTTGTAATGTGCAAGTAGTAATCCTTGACCGTAGCAATATATTTTCTATTGAAAATTTAATCAGTGTCTGGAATGTAAACTACATTGAGACATTGAATACGTAAAAGTTTGGTGAAGAAATAGTGATTGAGCGATGCGATATAGAAACGAGTTTAGAGAAGTATGCGTACCTGCATTGTTTTTCATGAATGATATATTGTACGAGAGGATTAGTATACTGAACCAAATAAGTACCAAGCAAAAAGGGTTAAAATAGTTTTGCAAAACAAAGAGAGGGTTCATGTAAATGGTATACTGAAAACACTTGCGTCCTTAATGGTGTGCTAATTACAATAAAGTCGAAAATGGGGTAGTTCAGATGATGGTATGGATTCGTAAAATTGTGAAAAAATAAAAGAAACATAAGGTTAGCAGGATTGACCAATGCAAGTAGTAGGTGCAGAATGAGCCATTTAAAGAGGGAAACTTTGAATAAAAATCCCCAAAATTTGTAATTTATGCAAATTTCAACTATGGATGTGTGTGCATAACAGTCAATAACATCAAATGATGAATGAACGTTAAGTGATGAAGGAGTCGTACGTAGATGCTAAAGGTTAAATGATAATAGGTTGCTAGCGATTGATACAGACCACGATCCTTATGTACGTTGTTGGACAACAAGCACTGTCAATATCAATAGAACACACACATCTTGATTAGTGTATATATATATATATATATATATATATATATATATATATATATATATATATATATATATATATATATTCCAGTTAGTATACCATTTATTCGCTATAGACTTTAGTTTAATGTCTTTTTAAAAAATATATATATAAATAAATAAAAATATATATAATTATTTATTATACAAATATATGTTTCAATTGTCAAAATTACAACATTATTGATGTCAATGACCAAAACATAACAAGGTAATCGGGGGTTGTGAAGAGAGAGAGAGAGAAATGAAATGAAATGTTATATGAACCGAGTTTAAAATGCGAAAATTACCTACGAAAACAAAGTCATGAGATAGTCCTTATGGATGTAATACAATTTCTGGGTACGAAAATAGACTAAAATCATCGTCGTCGTTGTCAAGTCCCATAGATGCCCTGCATTGGGCGTCATCGCAAAAATTATTGCATTAGTCATGGAAGAGCTTTTGGCAATGTCCACCACTGTAAGTAGTCATATTGGGAGGGGAAAGAGAGAGAGCGCCATAAAATGCTATATTACTCGTCTTCCAAAGGCCTACGGGACCAAATTGATACACTTGTTATGGTTCTAATACAATGTATGGGTACAAAAAATGAAGTAAAGTGAAAGATTAAATTGAAAGCCTAAAAATGCATCATTATCCCAAGAAGGTCGGCTGCATGTCAAGGGGAGGGAGATTCAGAGCCGTAGCATGTAGGCAATCGTAGCACAACCGCAAGGGAGTGGGTGCTGATTGATGGCGCTCCCTGCATGCTGGCGATTTAAAAATAATAATGCCACTGCATGTACTAGCCACTGATGGAGGGCGTGGTTGGCAAGGTTCAACTAATTTTTTGGCGCATGCAATGTGCGGAGGCAAAGACGTACAACGCTGCCATGCATTTAAAAAAAAAAAAAAATGATCCAATGGTGAGCCCTTTTGGTTTAAGTTCAGCAGTTGCTATGTTGAGCTATTGCCTGTATAGGCGGCAGCTATCGTGATTACTACTGTCGTCGATGTTTTCAATGCATTAGTCACTCATACTACTGACAACTTCATTGTGACGACAAGTGAGAGTGTGCCTTTGCTACACCTTGGTAGCATCTCTTATTAGGTTAACCCTATTGTTGCTGTGCGCTTTTGGATACACTTTAGTAAAGTGTCCTTTGGAAAAATCCAAGTAATTTTTCCTCTTCATAAAACTATTCTTCTTCTCCCCATTCCCTCGTGCAAAACTCCCTGGTGGATGTCTTATCAGTCAACGAGTAATTGAAATCTATTAATACCATATTGAACCCCTCTTAATTAAGGCTTCACTAATCAATTTTAAACTTCTCTCTGTCTTTATCCTGTGATGTGGGTTGTGGCCAAGCCTTCATATGATCATGGAGGAAACTACATTTTGGTAACACTCGATCTGAGGCCACATACTATTACTTCCTTCTCATTCTTGAGTACCTTCAAGAGATTAAGTTAAATCTACTCCATTATTATGTTTTATTATCATAATTACTCTAGTAATCACTATATCATGACAAAAAGGAAGTGACTCTCTCTTTAATTTCAAAGACCCCTAACAATCTCATGAAATCAACACTAATTACTACAAATGGAAGGAATTAACAAAATCTACAAACATAAGAAAATAAGATACTTAGCTGCTACTTGTCAAAATCTTTAGTTTTGGAGCGTAGCATGCGTTGTGATACTAGTGCTACAAACGAATGCGTGGCTGCCCTGTGAAATACCCAAAATAACACAATAAATAGCATAAAAGAGGCTAATCGGAATACTTGGCACAATCACGTGATTGCATGATCGCAAGATACACGAATAGAGAGAGACAGATAGCGAGAGTGATTGAGAGAGCACGTGCAGGCGCACCTCCTAGAGCGGAGTGCTACGTCAGCATGGCGAGAGAGAAGAGAGGAGAGGAGAGAAGAGCAACGCAAACACTGGGTGCAATCTCCCCCCGTGCAAGAGTGACTATTTCCCTCTTGCACGTATTTCATTTATAGATTTCTTAAATGGTCAAAGTGATTACAAACTGGCCGGCCGAACGTAATTGGCCAAAGCTCATAAAGAGCACTTGAATAATCAAATATACATAAAATGTAATATCCTTCTGCATAATCCATTATCTGCTGATGCTTTTGCCACCTGTCAGCTGCAATAGATAATAAAATATCAATTCTAAAACATTGGATGGGGACAATTATCCTATGTGGGCTTACATGATGCAACATGTTTTTGTGTCAACGGGTATCTCGAATATTATGCATGGCATTGATGTACGTCCTGGTCCTGAGGATGAAGGCAGGTCTTGATGCAAGGATTGCTGCTGTTAGAGCTGTTTTTGCCTACGACTGAACAAGCTCATTGGGATGTAAAATATGCACAGGCTCATGCACTAATTGCATTGTCTGTGAAGCGCACTACTACTCCTCACATTCATTCAGTGAAATCTGCAAAACATACTTGGGATTTTCTGGCTGGTCTTTATGCAAGTCGCAATGAGGCAAAAATTGCATTGTTGTGCGTAAAGGCTGGACTCGAAGATTATGCATGAGGAAGATGATATGGACACTTTCCTTGTTGGTGTCAAGGATATCAAGGAGCAACTTATTTCTGTAGGTGAACTCATTTCAGACAGTTCCCTTGCACAAACTGTTCTTGATGCCTTGCCAGATTCTTACCATACTTTGCTAGTACTTGGAGATTTATGACCCAAGAAAATCTTGAAGTTGTCAAGTTTGATGCATTATGCACATTGATGTTGCAAGAGTGGTTTTCTAGGTATGCATGAGTATTGATAATTACTCCAGGCATGCATGGGTATATCCGCTTAAAGTGAACTCCAAAGTATTTATGTGCTTCAAACAATTTTTGGCTATGGCTGAAAATGTCTCGAAATGTACTATGGGCACCCTCCGTTTTGATCAAGGGGGGGAGTATATGTCTCATGAATTTAATGAATTTCTGGCTAGTCATGGGATAAAACACCAATGTAGAGTGCCTTATACACCTCAGCAAAATGGTGTTGTTGAGAGGAAAAACAAGTCACTTACAGAAATGGCACGATGTATGGTCAAAAGTCAAGTTTTTTTGCATTCGTTTTGGCTTGAATCCATCATGTGTGCCACTTATGTGCTTAACAAGTGTCCTATAAAAACTTTGCAGTCTATGACTCCATATGAAGCATGGCATGATAGAAAGCCTTCTATTGAACACATGCATGTTTTTGGCTATTTGGCATATGCTTTGATTCCATAAACACGGCGCAAAAAATTGGATGATAAGGCTGTCAAATGTATTTTTGTTGGTTATCATGCTGAAAGCAAAGGTTATAGGTTGTATCATCCACAAGTAAAGCATATTCTAGTTTCACGGGATGTTGTGTTTGTGGAAGATTCTGTACAACCCTTGTTGTCATGTACTAGAGATAGCAATGTAAGCTCATAGGAAATTTATGACACTTTGTTGCCTCTTTTTAGTGGTGGAAGTTTGAATGTACATTCCAATGAGGCAAATGTATAGCCTAAGGGGGTTTCTGAAAATGTTGCAATTCAGCCTATTACTGATGCAGATGTACATGGTGTACTTGATGCGGAAAGGGCTGAAAATGAGCAGGCTAGAGGTATGCCAAAATGGTTGGTGCTGCGTACATTGTATGACATTAAATTGGATGCACCTTTGTCTAGTCGCACTCGTTCAGGCTCTAACCATGCATCTTATGTATGAGATTGTTATGCTTTGGTTGTGTCTAGCTTACATGATGTTGAGGAACCTCTGCCTTTTGATGAAGCACAGAATTCAAAAAATTGGATGGCTGCCATGCAATCAAGATATGATGCACTTTAAAAAAATGACACATGGACTTTATGTGATTTACCTCCTGAAAAAAAGGCCATTGGTACTGTGGGTTTAGAAGTTGAAATGCAAGCCGGATGGTGAGATGATCTCTATAAGTCTCAACTTGTTGCAAAGGGTTATGCGCAGTAGAAAGGAATAGATTATGAAGAGACTTTTGCTCCCACTTGTTGTATGACTATTGTAAATTTTCTATGTGCATTGGAACTCATTTTGGTTGGGATGTACATTAATCAGACATTGTTATTGCTTTCTTGAATGGTGACATAATTGAGGAAGTTTATGTAACGCAGCTTCGCAATTTTGTCAAGAAAGGACAAGAGGATAAAGTGTGAAAATGTAACAAATCTTTGTATGGGTTGAATCAATCTCCTCGTGCTTGGTATGAGAACGCTGTCATTTGGTCAAATGAGGCTTTCATAATAGTCCAATAGAAAGCACATTGTATGTAAAGCGTGAGGGTGATGTACTTCTTAATGTGGTTCTTTATGTGGATGATTTGTTGATCATTGGACCAAATGAGAGACATATTGCTAAATCTCAGGCTGATTTGAATGCTACTTTCAAGATGAAATATTTGGGGTTGTTGCATCATTACTTGGGTATACAGTTTAAGCAGTGTGATGGTGGTATTAACTTGTGTTAGAAAAGTTACATATAGACATTGCTATGTAAGTTTGGACTTGAGGATTGCAAATATATTGCCACTCCCATGGAAATAGGTTTAAAATTGAGTCTTCATGATGTTAATGATCCTGCAGATGTCACTCTTTACCAAACTACTATTCGATGCATCATTTATGTACGCAACACGAGGCCAGATATTCAGTTTGCAGTCTCACATGTCAGCAGATTTATGCATAGCCTAGGGTCAAAGCATTGGCAGGCTGTTAAGTGGATTTTCCACTACTTGAGTGGAACTTTACATCTTGGCTTGTTTTATCCCAAGGGGGGATCATTGCCGCCAGACTTGTAGGGTTAAGGTGGGTGGATAAGTGTACCATTCATGTTAATGGCATGCTTTGGAAAGGTTAGTGTAGAGCTTGATAAAGAGACTATTGCACAATATAATAGGGTATATTGCAAATGATAAAGCTTACAATTATTCAGCCGATTGTGCCTTTATATAGGCTTATACAAATAGACAGCTTTTTGACACATGAGCACAAGAGGTGGCTGCCTATACACAATTACAAGTGGTTGTTCTTTACACAGAGGTTGTAAGACGTTATTCACATGGCTTGACACATGAGGTGGAAGAGCTTGTTCACACAAGAGAGGCAACAAAACCTGGCATGCCAACAATCCTCCCCTATGTGGGTTTTGGTTGCATATCACTCACATAGTGCTCCCCTCAAAACACACTAGGGTGAAGCACACAATTTAGAAGCCTCCCCTAGAACACAAAGTTTCCTCCCCTAGACACTAAGGGTGTAGGCATACACGACTTCAGGGTGTAGGCACACAAGCCTCCCTTGGCACAAATAGAGGGTAAGGTACAATTGAGAGAATTCTCACATCACATCATCATAAACCAAGCCAATATTGTTGTCGTTATCTTCGTCAAAATTTCTAGAGGTGGGAAGGTTGATTTTTGGTTTTGTTTGATCTTTGAAACGCTCTTTGTGATTGGTAACCTGTGAAGATTTATTGTTGATCCTGCAATACTTTGTAGCATGGTTGTTTTTGCCACAAATGCGAGAAGGGTTGATTTCATAGCAATCCTTTGAAAGGTGTTTTGTTCTTCCACAATGTGTGCACTTTAAGTTCCTTTTGTGATTGTGGTTGTAGCTTGTGGATGAGACTACATAAGCACCATTTGACTGTTGTTGATTGTCTTTGAGTTTCTTTTCGTGCTCTTGAAGAGAGTTTATCGCATATTCAATTTTGGGGATTGGGTCTTTCTCTTTAAGCACTGTTCCAATTTTCCCTGTAGATAATGAACACCAAATTGTTGTGCTTCTCAAAGCAGTACCAGTTGTAGGGTTAAGGTGGGTGGATAAGTGTACCATTCATGTTAATGGCATGCTTTGGAGAGGTTAGTGTAGAGCTTGAGAGAGAGACTATTGCACAATACAATAGGGTATATTGAAATGAGAAAGGCTACAATTATTTAGAAGAATGTGTCTCTATATAGGCTTATACAAATAGACAGCCTTTTCACACATGAGCACAAGAGGTGGCTACCTATGCACAAATACACGTGGTTGTTCTTTACACAAAGGTTGTAAGAGGTTCTTCACATGGCTTGTCACATGAGGTGGAAGAGTTTGTTCACACAAGAGATGCAACAAAACCTTGCATCGCAACAAGACTTACATGATTTTTGGACTCAGATTGGGCTGGTTGTTTTGACATGCGAGTGTCCACAAGTGGTTTTTTCTGTTATCCCAACATTTCTTGTTTATTTCATTAAGATAATTTCTTGTATTAATGAGCTCATGGCAAGCGTGGTAATGTGTTTCCAAAGGAGGAGATAATAATCAGTCTATGAATACAATTTGCTTGCTGGGTATTGACCCATTTTTGATCTATTCATACTCTAAATATATGTAAATCGTAATGTGTCCACTATTTGGAGAGCAGTTGGGAAACTAAAATCGGTGTTCATTTTCTTTGTGTGTGTGTGTGTTGTGTTATGTGTGTGTGTATCTATCTAATAGTTAAAGAACAATGTACAAAAATTTGCATTGTAGGCATACAAATTTATAAATGTGGAGATAATTATAATCTTAGTTAGTATTCATGCTTAGTTGATTGTGATAATGAGCTAACTGCCCAGAGAAGTATCAACTAGAGCCAAAAAAGGTGGAGCCATTATTTTTCCATCCATATTTTTTTATTTTAAAATGGTACACCTCTTAGACAAAGGTAGCGAGCATGATACCTCCTTAATTCAAAAAAGTATACCCCAAGTACTGCATCAACACTCCACTGATGTGTGAATATACGAGTCAAAAATCCTATTTTGTGCCCAAGTGATCCAACACTAAGGTTTTACAGAGATATCAATGTCTAATCCGGATCAGTACTCATATGTCGGTCAGAATCTTAGGTTATGCCAGACACCAGGTATGAAAGCATCAACACTAGAATTTGTATGTATGTATAAGGTTTTCATATAATTTATGGCAACACCATACCCAAGAACCATATGTAATAAAATATGTTTGTATGAATATGGTTAAAAAAGACCAGATGTAAGCGAGGCATCCAAGATTCAAAAAGCTAATTAGTATTCCGGTAATCAGTACCAAGTCAAAAGCAAAACAAGCCCTCCACTGATGTGTGAAGACAATATAGAAAAAAACCTAATTTGTACCCAGGTTATCATACCATAGTCCTCAGCTAAAGAGATTTTCCCAATCAATTGTTGCTTCAGCAAAAATCCAGGTTTTAAAAGATCGTTAAAAAATCAAATATGTGACATAGTGATCTTGTGTGTTTGCAAAAGATCCCTTTTGTTCAAGCGAGAAAAACCTCTAGCCAAAGGAAGTGTGCATGATTCCCACCTTATTCCATACTTTATAAGAGTATCAAGGAAAAAAACAACATACAACAGATCAATCATGCCAAAAGTTTTAAAGTCGTCATCCAATCAAAAGCCAGTATCATTCAAAAAGCCGCATTAAACCATAGTGGCCCAACACTAGAATTTTTCTAGAAATTGAAATTTGAGTAAAATTTAGAACCTGTGGGGCAGAAGCATTCCAAATAATCTCCAAAGTACCCGAGGAATTTCATAGCCAAGCACATTTCTAGTCACTCTCTCTCTCTCTCTCTCTCTCTCTCTCTCTCTCTCTCTCTCTCTCTCTCTCTCTCTCTCTCTCACTCTTTCGAAAAAACAAAACCAAGTCCAGGTCTAAGTCGGCCATAACTGGTTGTTTTACTGTTGCAAGGCACAACACAACAAAGTCCAATGCCCAATCCCTAAACCATAAATACTTTCCCTATTTGCAAAAAGGAAAAAGATAGAAAAAACCCAAGTCTAAGTGAGGGGATAAGAGCCCCTCACCTTTATATAGGGGTAGCGGAATGTTATGAAGTAGCGAAAAGCGTGTTAGCAACTGTTGTTGTACTGAAACATGACAGGTAAGGCTACAAATGGTATGCTCATCACGGCAAGAAATCCCATCAGAATATTTTATATGCCCTTCTCTTCAGGAGGGAAAGAGGAGTTTATCATGAAAAGAATACGCCACATGTCGCACCAGGCCACCCATCATCAGTCCAAGTTATCAGCAAGGGAGGCTTTTGTCTTAAATCACCTTGAGTGAAAAGGGGGGAAGGGATCTGTGTCGACAGGTGTTTGAGCACATTACCCTCGCACCGATTTATGCTAGGAGGAAAAAATTGGGAAGGAGACCCATAATTTAACTTCTATGAGTTAAATATTTAAGGGATTGCTCCCACTGAGCTAGCCTTTTAGTAGTTCATACTCAACCAAGCTTAGTGTAAGCTAGTATAAAGGGTCCAACTCATAATCATCCTATGCGGTTATTTCAATCTCAAGGTGGACTCCCTTATACTGAGAATATGACACTTATAATAAAAATATTCATGCAGCAGTAGTCTCATAGACTTAGCCAACTGCCAGAAGTGTATTCAAGTATGTGTGTGTTCAAATAGGTAAAGCATTAGCTGCATAAATAGTTCAAGTAGCAATGTTAGTAGGTCGAGTACATTTGTGAGTGTAGCTAGAGTTAGCTATCATGGTCAGATGCCATGACCCAGTGTGTGTGTGTGTGTGTGTGTGTGTGTAAAATAATTAGAGAACAATGTACAATAGTTTGCATTATGGGCATACAAATTTATAAAAGTGGAGATAATTTGTAATCTTAGTTAGTATTCATGCTTAGTTCATTGAGATGATAAGATTGCTTAAATGCACTTTTTTTAAAAAAAGATGACAAAAAAGACATTAAGTTAGCCTCCTTGATTGAAAAAACTTAAGAAAAACCATAAGCATCACTTTAGTATGCTTATTGTTAGAAAAGTGCAACATTGTAGATAACTCCACCTGAGAGGAGGAGGATGATGTAATGGTTTCGATGGCCGTTGATTTTTCTGCCATAGTTGTTGTGAGAATGCTTGTAGAAAGATGGCTCACAACAAACATGTGCTTCCCCACGAATTAGTCATGGCCTTGTACCTTATGCAGGCTTATATTGAGTGAGGATAAAAGTTTATGATTAACCATTAGGCCTATGATAGGAGATAGTGCAAATTGCAACTAAGATTGAGCACAGATTGCAACTATGGCCACATGAATTGCATCTTACGATGGAAGTGGGAGGTTTCTACAAAGAAGGAAAAAAATATGCTACAATTACACATGAGGGCTACTTTATGTAGTCATGAAACATAAGTGTGTCTCTCTGTGTGTGTGTGTGTGTGTGTAAATGAGAAGCACCAAAATCTATTGCCAAGGCCAGTCTGTAGCGTCTTTGTTTTCCATTTTTGTCAAAAAATGGAAAGTGTGGCATCAAACATATATATATATTATTAAAGAATAATTTTATAGTTTAAAATTTGCTAGGGAGTATTCCCATAATGAAGTTGTGTGTGTGTGTGTGTTATAGAGAGAGAGAGAGAGAGAGAGAGAGAGAGAGAGAGAGAGAGAGAGAGAGAGAGAGAGAACTTGAAGTATGAGTACGTCCATTTGGCACATGGAACCACTATGTAGTGACAGTGAGGATATTAATGCTTACTTATGTCAGTGTGTAGTGTAATTTTTTGAGTGTATATTATAGGTTGTGACTTTTTTAGACTCTAATTATTTGGGTTAAAATTGGGTAGTTTATTATGAATCCCGATAAATACCTTGGATTTTGACATACATCCCAATTGTCTTATCTAAAATTCAAAACTAAGAAAACGATTTTTTAAGCATTTGTGATATACCCTTTTGCTTAAGGTCACGATAGACCAAGCCATGTGTGTGTGTGTGTGTGTGTGTGTGTGTGTGTGTGTGAGAGAGAGAGAGAGAGAGAGAGAGAGAGAGAGAGATGGTGCATTGAAGCTTGAGTATGACCTAAATTTTTCATTCTATGAAAGACCATCTTCAAGCTCTCATTTTTTCTTGAAGCATGAAGCTTTGAAAAAGTTGAAAAGAGGACAAAAGAAATGTTAAAGCACAATAGCACATAGGTGAAAAAACCCTAGAAATGATGATATGTTTGTGTGTGTGTGTGTGTGTGTGTGTTCCCACCCAAACCCAAGCACACTCACCCTATGAGGCAGCAATCCCATAAAGTGGGGTGACCTACCGGCTCATCAAACTGATGAAAGTATTTTTGTTGGCCTTAGTTTCTAGGCATTTGTTCTTAACAAGAGCTTGATTAATAGTGTTTATTATTTTAGGTTTTAAAAACCCATTATGTATAGGTTTTTTTATAAGTTTAAAGATTTCTTCAAATTCTATAAAGGAATCACTAGACGAATGCATGATGAGGTAATGAATGCTCAAACAAGTATTAAGAGCATTTTTAGAAGGTTGATTACTCTTTTATTTAACAAATTTAATAGTAGTGAAATTAAAATGATTGGATTCCCAACTATGTCTTGTAGTGAAGTCACCTGTGTAGGGTTCTTGTAATACAAATTTTAAGGTGCGGTAAGTTGTACTAGTGGTAAAGGGTTCCTTGTTTAGTGAAACAATTGTGTTTGCAATTCTCAATTTTGAGTATATCTAGAGAATTGATGTCTTTAAGTTATTCTTTGAAATATCAATTGTTTAAACTAAGAATATAATCCATATATCTAGAAGTATGGATGGATTGTGTAATTTTTTTGTGTGTTTCATAATTACTAAGTTGCTGATGTACCATTTGTATTCAAATTAGGCTAGGTAGAGATTACATAGCACAAATGAATTCCCTTTTGTTGTTTGAAACATTCAAAACCAAGTTAGATCATGCTATTGTTGAGTAGCCAATGAAGATGTAGTATTAGCTCTACTTGGTTAAAGTGAAGAAGGATTATATGTGTGTATCTTTTAACCCAGATCGGGTACTTAAAGAGTGAGATGAAAAAGTAGTGTTTTTTTGCTCTATTTCTAAAGGCTAGGTCTATTAACTTCTAAAATAGAGAGCAATACTATAGGTACAAAATTAAGAATATTCTCGTTGCATTGTGCTATGTATGTCATATAAATATGCGTAATTTGTTGTGGGAGGTTTAAGAATAGCTATGTACTAAATCTTAACAATCTAGAATGGGTTAATTGAAGTCGAGAAACTTATGGGTTGTTTTTTGTTGGTTTCACAATGGTATTCAATTCTATGAGAATTAGATTAAGACATTTAGTTATATAGTCTATAATTTCTTTATACATTTCATTCGACGCATCTGAGATCCATCAAAAATTATGTTTGTGTGCTTTGTAAGTAGGAATAAGCAGCACTCTTAGTGTTTTGCTTTCAAGATTGTATCCAAGCTCCTGAAGTTGTGTTGAAAGTAGGTTCGCAATTTCATTTGGATTGAGGAGAGTGATGGATAATTCATCTCCATTCAATCTTTCCAATAATGCAATTACGAGCTGTTTACATGGAATTGTGGTTGTATTTCTAGCCTTGTCTAGTATGTCAATAAAGAAACACTTTGAGAGATCTCTAATTTTAGTAAATATAAAAAAAGCCACTCCTTGGTGCGGTCCGTGAAAGCCAAAGCAAAACCACACTAGGGTATGTTGTGTTATAATTGTAGCCAATAGAGAATATGCTAATGGTGCTAGCAAAAGTGACCCTCAAGATACAAGATAGGTGGGTCTCTCATTGTTGCTCTTTCCATTGCTCACCCTCCCTCTCACACTGCTACCCCCGCATCCATGTACCTCGCTTGCACTGCCCCCTCCATCTCCCTGCTTGCGGACTCCCCTTCCCCATTGCACGGCCTTCTCCTGCCCCCTATCTATTGCAAGACCTCTTTTGCCCCCTATCTTCCGCAGTGCCCTCTTTGGCATTCTTTGACTCACCTTCTTTGAAGTTAGCCCATCCTCCTCTGCCTCCACAATAGTAGACACATATGGAAGATTTTGAATTACCCGAGAGGGACTCAACTAAATCCCCCTTGCATGGCACCATAGAACCTACCATCCGACTTGCTCTCTCGTTGACAAAGCAAGTGAGCCTAGAAGTAGAGGTGGAGTGCCTTTGGGCCACCTCTATTATCTACATGGTTCGGATCGGCACCCTACCTAGGTGCACGACCTCCTCCATGCTTGACTTCTTTCAAAGGTGGGAAAAATTATCGATGTTTAGCTTCTCGGGCATGGCTAGTGCTACATCTCTCTCTCTCTCTCTCTACATTGCTCTCAAGGTGTAGTTATGGGATATCCCTTCTCTCTCCACACTCTAGAGGCTATGGAGCTTCAATGGTAGCACCTTACAAAATCCATGTCTCCTTCCTCTCTCTTTCTCTATCTTTGTCTTTCCTTCCACTCTCTCTTTCACAATCTCTTACTATAACAACTATGCTAGAACTCTCTCCTCCTCCCTCTTCCTCCCTAACATTCTCTCTCCATGTATAGAGGTTATATTCTTCTTAGTGATCATCCTCAACACTCCATAGCCCCCCCCCCCCCCCCCTCCCTCTCTCTCTCTCTCTCTCTCTCTCTCTCTCTCTCTCTCTCTCTCTCTCTCTCTCTCTCTCTCTCTCTCTCTCTCTCTCTCTCTCTCTCTCTCTCTCTCCCCATTGATTTCTGACTCTCTCCCTCTTCTCTTTTCCATATCCATATGTATCCTCACTTTGCATAGAGTCCAGTCTCTAATGGAATTGGGAGATATTACCAACAACCCTACAAGTTTCACTTGCATTTGGACTTGGATGGTAAATATTGGACATTTCATATCACACATCGAACCCCTCAATTCTCAACACATCAACTTGGGATGCAAGGATGCAAAGTGATCAACTTGTGGATAGATGGAAACCTTTACCCATCAATCCTATGTTCTCTTCACACCCACCATTCAACAACATCACCACCATGATTCAATTCATTGGAGATGGGTTCCATGGTCTACTTGGTTACTGCATAAGTTTGCACTCCCAATATCTTTTTGAAGTCTTTCAAAGATCACATGTGCAATAAACATTGGACCAATCCAATGCCACTACTCAAGACCTCAATGCTAGGACCAAGGCATTGGTGGACCAAGAAAGGGTCTCCAAGCACAAGGCTATGGAGAGAATAAAATCTTATGAGAGTGTAGAAGACAATTACATGTGACTACAATACTTGATGTGCAACATGAGGCATTGCATTGACCACATCACTCACATTTCAATGGGTTACCACATCAAGCAAAGTAAAAGAAAAGCTTTGGACATATTTTCAAAGCAAGGTAGAGCACACAAGTGATGTGTTCATGCCACAATGTAGTAAATTTGGTGCCCCATTCTACTACATTGGTTGTTTTGTTCAATTGGTTCCATAGTTCTATGTTTCAAATATCTAATGGTGTCTTTGTGACATGTAGAGAGATTACAACTACATTGTTGGGATGCAGAAGCACAAGCAAAGGAAGTTAGCATTTCCCTCTCGAAGCATGTGATAACGATGAAGTACATCCTTGATCTTACTTTAGTCCTTCCAATGCAAAAACAATGGAGGTGCTACAAAAGCACTTCTTCAACATGCTCACAAGCATTGCCACTCTAAGAAAAATGTTGGAGGTTTGTGATGCAACAGGCATTAGTCTCTCAATGTGAAAATTGATCACCCTTGGCCTTAGGAAAATGGTTTCATGAAGTCCTTTCCAAACCCGTACAACATCACTACGGCCAAGAGAAGTGCAAATCATGACTCCTTGCAAAACCTCCACCCTAGCAACCAATGGCAATGTCCAAGGAACTACACCAAAGACTACAATGGCTTGGATAAATGGGAGATTGAGTTGCAATTGCAACAACACCCCTTCTTGTGACATAGATGATATATATTTGAAGTCAAGTTTAGACATTCCATTATGCCACACACATGTCTATTCATTGCATGCAGGGGCTACAAATCTTAGACAAAGCTATTGAAGCTTCACCTTAATTATTCTTGGAACATGGAGCGAGCAGAAAGGTGAGATGAATGCATTCGTGAGTTGGAGGATTCCCTTTCAAGTGTTGGATTGCACAAAGGTGCAGTGACTTTGAGAAAGGATACAAAGAATCCAAGCACAACTGAAGATAATCCCAACAAAGTTTGTATGGGGGGTGTCAAGTTTCCACATCTTTTATCCAACCATCACATTTTAACTAGCCATACTGATTTTCAGAGAAATGCTTACGTCAATGCGTAGAGATCTTACTTGCGGTTGCAATGCAATAGACACGACTGCAATGTGACAACCGGGGAGGGAGGAGGAAGCGCAAGAAGGAGAGAAGTGAGCACAGTTAGCTCACGCTGTGTATTTCATTATCCAAAACTTAATAATAACTTTACAAAATTGTCTATACCTTAGCCAAGGTTTTGGGTGGTCAAAACTAATAATCTGGGAGCTCTAACTAAAGACTGGTTGATATAATCTGGAATCTTGTAGCCCCGGCTCATCAATTACAAAGTTTATCCAAAAAATAAGAGTAACAATATGCCTGATTCATCAAAATAATAAATATTTTTACAATGAAATCTCCGAAAAATGATATCCGAGTTAGCTTGCTGCTAACATTCCCTCCTCCTCGCCTGTGTCGTCCCTTGACACAGCTTTATGGGCTGAAGTAGTTGTCGAGTTGATGGCTAGCGAGGTGGTTTTTAAGTGCATGAAGTGCCTTCTCATATCTGATCTTTCTTTCTTTGTCTAGAACCTCCCAGAATTTCATGTTGACCCTGTTTTTAGCTCAATGGCTGAGTAGCCTACGAATCTGGAGGTTAGGTTGTTGATCACTGGCCCAAAATTTTTCGTTCGCCAAGTGAAAACCCCTGTATAGAACGCTTCCTCAAACGCCAACATATTGTGAGATAATAAGAACATGCACCAAGCGTAGAATCCATAAAAGGACTTCTTCGGAAGGTTGGGCGCTTAGGTCGTAGCAAAGACCCTTATTGACCTTGATGAATGATATCCACGATGCTCCTGCTTGCTCTGGATCATGAAAAGCTTCAATGCATGTGAGCAACATTCGGCAAATTTTATAGAACATAGCACATGAGAGATGAGGGAGAATTTCAAAGAATGGCATCGTGATTGTTAGGGTTTTCACCATGTATTCCTCTGTCGGAGTTCCCTTTTTTGGAGCTGGAAATCTCGGGTAATTCAGCCATGTAGGCCGCTTCTTTGTCATTGCTTCATGTGCTTGCCCCGTCCTTACTCTTGGTATTTGACAAAAGGTCGGGTCTTCTTGAAGCGCTGCAGGTGCTCTTGTGGACAAAATCAAGTATCTAGGATTCTTGTTTAGCCAGCTCTTTCTCCACTTGGGGTGGACTTCTTTTGCGCGTTCGGTCTGCATGTCTTTGTATAATCTTTCCTTAACATGTAGCAGCTCTACCTTGATCAAGGGATATGGCAGTGATTGTTGATGCCATTGTGCATTGCTTTGGTTGGGAGTGAGTTGAGTAACATTGATTGAATGGCATGGAGAACTCTAAACTCCCAATCCATCGTTGCTTTCCATTGTTCATCTGTCCATTGAGAAACCTGCTCCTTAAATGCATCTTCTTCAGCTTTAGACATCTGGACCATTGGCACTTGATCAGCAAGTACGTGAAGTCTTCTCCTCCTCCTAGCCCTTTTGTTGGCTATGTTTCCATCTCAGCGAAAGAGATTGAGGGAATTCCAATGTGTGGTTATTCTGAAGTACCTGCTTCTTCCTGTGTCTCTTGATGTCCATCTCGCAACAGCCGATTAACTCGCTTGAGCTCTGCTATCTCCTTGAGCAATTGTTCTTCTCTTTGTACCAGCATTAATGCAAGGTCTCTTCGTTGTGACTGCTCTAGCTTTAGCTCTAGCTCAAGATCTTTATTCTTCTTTTCCAGTGCCTTATATACTTTGTCTGTACCTTTGATCGAGGCAACTACAAGATTTTGTTTTATCTGTTGCAAGAATGTTGCCTGATCATTGATCTTTTGCTCTGAGTATTGCAGTGAAGCATTTGCTACGTCAAGCTACACTTGGATCTTTTGAACTGACAGAGTTGTAGCTAAGTGCTCATTGGTAAACTCTGTCAGTTGTTCATCTTTGGTTTTGTAGGCATTTGATAACTTTGTGAGAAGTTCACCCAATTCCTCCATTTCCTTTTGCTGCTTCTCTTTGGCTAGCTGGTGTTGTTCAGCTTTAGCTCTCAGCTCTTGGATTTGTTTCTGCAGATTAGCGATGACATTCATTCTATATTCTACTCTCCTTGCAGAGCATGGAAGACCATCTCCAGCTCTCTAGCCTTAGCACTGTGGCTAAGTGCTGCTATTCTCATTTTTCCAGTCATCTCCTGCATCTATTTGGCGTATTCGTTAACTTGGAGGATGACTCGTCATTTGTCTGCCACTGTTTAGGCTTTGTAGGCTGTGTGGAAGTTTCATCCGTTTCAGTGGTGTGGTTTCTTGGAAGTTACTTGCGGTTGTGGAGGGGTTTGTACCTCTCCTTAAGGCTATGTGGTTGCCTCTGCTGCTGCTTCGTCTTCTTGAGGCTTCGTGGATGCCTCTGCCATTTCCTGCTGTGGTGTGGTTTCTATTTCTTGTGCCTTGGATTGCTCAAAATTGGTAGTCTCTTGTGGTTTAGGACTTGCTTCCCTTTTGGGTTCTAGCTCTTTTGCTTTGGCTTGCTCACCCTCAGTGGGTCTAACTATTTGTGATGGGGGAGGGATTGGCATCAGGTGGTCTTGTTGTTCCGTAGTAGCAGGTGAGGTAGGTTTAGGAGACCTCTCTTCTTGATCGTGTTGTGTCTCTCCTTGTTCCGTTGCCTCTGCCTGTCTTTCTTGCTCGGCTGCCTCTTCTTTGGCTCTTCTCTCAACCTCTTGAGCTTCTTTTAGTTTGAGGGCTTTTGCCTCTGCATACATTCTTTCCAAAAATTCAGTGGGGTCCTCTACCTCTTTCCTTGCAAGGTTCTTTTCTCTCGGCCCCTTTATCTCTTTTGGTACCCACTTTCTAGGGTCCTCTCCTACAGTTTGGCGGTTTCGTTCATAAGTATGCTGCTCTCTTTCAAACCTCACCTTTTTCTGTTAAGATTCCTCTTGGTGTGTGGCCACTGCTTTTCTCTTCAACTCTTCAATCCAGGCTCTTCTTTCCTCGATATTTAAGCTTTCACTGCTATGTGCTTCCGGAGAGCTCTCTGCAGATTCTTCATCGGATTTATAAACTCTTTTTGTTGACCTTGTGGTTCGAGGAGATGGCTGTGCAGACACAATCCATGTGTTCTGATTTGGGACAGGCAGCAAATTTTCGCTCATGCCGATATCATGGTATGCTATTCTTGTGAGTACCTCAGGTGCACCCAGATAAGTTATCTTAACCTCCTTCTTTGTACCCTGCAGTGTGGATAGCGAATACTACGTGTGATCAATGGGTTGCCTAGTTATCGACTTCAACACTTGTGTGAATGTAGTCGCAACTGCATGATTAGGTGTTGTATACCTTGGTTGTCTCTTTGCTAGAAAATGGAAGTGTTGATGCCGGTTCTTCCACTTGCTTCTGAATGAGATCAGCAAAGGTTGTCGTAGCAGTCTCCTTTGTGAAAGTACCTGCTGTCTTCTTGTCACGAGACCTCATGGTCATCCCTTTTATTGGCAACTTAAGAGACTCGACCACAATTACCTTCATTATTACCACTTCTACCTTCTACCCTTGTTGGTCAAATCAGTGATGTGGGCTGATTCGTCTTCCTTGATTGTCGACAAGAGCTCATAGGCTTTCTAGAAGTCTACACCGCATGATTCTTGGTCATAGAATTCCGTGAGGCCGAGTCTTCTATTAGCTGCTTTTGTGTCGAGCTTTGCCACGACATCATAGATTTATTTCGGCAACAGTTGAAGCTCTACCTGATGTCCTTCTTCACTTTAAACCTGTCTGTGAAAACTGTGGTGTGGTTCTCTTCAAGATGTTCTCTGGATAGATAAGGCTGTCTTTACTGAACTGGGGTCCAGTTGGTAGGGTGGCAGCTCTTGCAGCTTATCCTTTTGAGAGGTCCTCTTCTTGGCCCTCTCCACAGCTTGCATTGCTCCTATTAAGTGAATAGAGTGCAAAGTTAAAAAATTTCTGCCATTTCCGCTCTGAAATGCCCTTCAGTCTGAATTGCTGACAAATTGAGTCCATTTTGCTTCAAATCAGTTTTTGAACATGCATAGATACATAAAAACATGTAAAGGCCAACATCATAAAGTCCAAGCAAAAATTTGCAACAAAAGTAAATAATTGCGATTATTTAGACTTGATAAAGTTTTTCAACTTTTTGCAATTTTGGCATCATTTGCTTAAAATATATATCAATTAGATACTCTGAGTGAAGTGTGGGATCATTTGAGTGCACATGGTAAAAATGGTGCCAAATTTAGGCTTTCAGTCTCTAAAACAGTAGATATAAGAGAATTTTGAGATTTTGAGCTCCAAATTTGTTCAAGCTTGGTTAGTGGGCTTAGGACATCATGTGCTTTGGTCCCATGAAGTCAAAGTTGCTATTTCCCCCCATCTTGGCAAAAAAGTAAATAATTATTATTAACTCTTTTTATCAAAATGTACACTTGGTTTTAGGCATGATGTAGGCTCTGTGTATGAGATATGAGGTGATTTGGATGAAAAAATGTCACAGATAACTCAAAATTTGGTTTGGAAGGACTTCTTTGCGTTTTTTTGGCAATTTTCCAAGTTATCATTGATCAATTTGGCTAATACTTGAAATGTGGCATGTAATAGGTGTGCACAAGTGATGGGTGATGTGAAGGTACCATTTTCAAGCCAAAAATTTACAAAAGTAAATAATCACGATTATTTAAAGCAGTTTTTTTTTTTTTGCAAAACTTGACAAATTTTGACATGAGCATATTCAATACACCTAAAACAAATCCTAAATTGAATTTGGTAGAGTTTTGTTGTCTCGGCATAACTTCTTGCTTTGTTGACTTTGAAATCACCATTTTTTGTGACTACATGGCTTGTGGAGTTGGTTAGTCACTTTTGAGGCTATATTGGAGTTGTCTGCTACATAGTCGTGAAGCAACTCATCCTGTAGTGGCCCATTTGGAGCCAGTTTGACTTCGTTTGTCAAATTTGACGCTTTGTAGCCTTCGAGTCATTTTCTGCTTTCCAAGTTCTTGCCTTGATTGCTTTTATGAAACCAACCATATACATTGTGTATAGATCCAATTCTATAAGCTGTCTGTGGAGTCATAATCCAATTCTGACATCTGTCAAAAACCTAGCTTTTCTACCCCTCGACCCCTACCGAATGGTCAACTATTGATATAGAAGTGTTCTATTATGTAGGGACATGCTATAGTTCAAGTCTTGTTTGATTTGGTTGAGCTAATAAGCCGCTATGGTCAATTTTTGGTCGTAGGACTTCGTGCATTGCTCGACTTCTAGGGTTTTTTCTTAGGGTTTAGACTAGCTACCGGTCGTACATAATGGATCATTGATAAGTAAAGAACTTACCTCTCATGTCTCGTGTGAGATGGCACTGTAAACAGGCGACTGTGGACTCCGGAAAATGCGCGCGAAGAAGGTCGAAAGCTCTCTCTCCAAAGGCGACAAGTGGAAATGAGGTGGTTTTAGACTACCTTGGATATCTATACTCGGACTTTCCAAACCATTTTTTCCCAAATTCCCCTGTTAGTCCTACTAAGCCGTGAAATCTATTTTAAACTCAAAAATTTCCTCAATCCGATTCTTGTAGCTCATTCTGCAAGAATTTTGCAAAAGTAGGCTTGGACACCCAATTTAGGCTTCCCGCTTCCATCTACTGATTTGATCAAAATTTTTTGTGTCTGTCCATCTTGTCCTTCTGATCATGAACGTATCTTCAAGTTTTCCATCTAAGCTTATCTGCTATTTATTATTAATTTTTGACCTATTTATTGAAAAAATCAAAGAAAATAACAAAATGCTCTAAAAACGCAAAGTGAAAATCCAATAATTATAAAAATCCATAAAAAAACACAAATTTATTTATTTTTGTTGAATTCTCTATTTTTAAGTCCCAATATAAAGAAAAATGATGAAAAATAACAAAAGACTATTTTTTAATGATTTTCTAATAGTACATACACTATTTACACTCATTGGGGAGATGTTATGAGTTAAATTTTCCCTGTTGATGACTTATAAGGGCATTATTAAGTAATTTTGCAAAAAAAATCACACGTTAACATCAAACTTTTTCCTCCCTCTTCAAACATTGCCCTTAATTACTTAGTTCCCTTCCACCCCTCCTAGGTGGCGCACTCCGGGATGACTGTGTGCAAGGGTTGAACAATCGTGTCTATGCATAGTTTCCTTCCACCCCTCCTAGGTGGAGTACTTGGGGACGACTGTGTGCATGGGTTGAACAATCGTGTCTATGCATAGCTTTGGTTGGCTCTATCATACTTTGAAGATCAATGCAATTCAACCCATTATGCTGTGCAAGAGTTGGGTCTTGAGTAATTAACTCAAAGGTTTCTAATGTCGAGGTTCTCTTGTGCTATCTTCCAAAGAGCAAATCTTGTAGCTTATGTGCTCTTTGCTTGATTGTACCATCAGGATGCTTTGGTATACTGATTTCCCATTAGGAGAAAGTTGGACTCACTTTTGGGCCCTGTAAGAAGTGCCACGTCGGCTTAGAGAGAGAAAATGAAAATGTTAACTTGTGCATTTTATGTGATACTTTTCTGCGCAACAAAAAGCCAAAATGACATTCTTTGGTAGGTAGCCGCCGTCTTTATCATTCTTATCCTTCGTTCTCTTGTCAGGAATCCAACTAAACATATGACCAATGATTTGAAATGCCAACTTACAAGCGTTCCCTCCAGAAACATAAGCCACACGAATTCTATCAACTCTAAACTTGAGAATATGGCTTTCCCTCCCAAAACCTGAGATATTTCTCCGTCTTCTTCTCTATCAACTCTTGGAATGGAGAACGCATCTTTTCTTGATGAAAACACTAATTTGAACTTACAATCCTCGGCCCCTTCATCTTTAACACTTACCCAAAGAAAGAACACACATCATCTTCATGTTGATGTATTGCAAGAGTACGCACCGTTGCAGAAACGTAGGAGGGAGTCTTTCTTATCTCAATGGGAGAAAGAACTATAAGGACAAACAAGGAACATCATTTGGATTTGTAGACCGATGGGTCTATTTATCCAAAGGATCCTATGACAAATGCGCCACCTCCCTTTGCTAATATCACTAACCTCTTACATTTCACAGGCGATGGCAAGGATGGGCTATTGGGATACACCGAACATTTGGAAATGAGAGGATTGAATGCGGAAAGGCAAAGAAACTTCTCGGCAATGGAGAACATGCAGCTGAAGAAACTTAATGAATCATGCTCTCAAAAGATTTCATCAAACAAAGAGACAATCCAAGGCCTTGAGAAGAAGATCACAAGTTTGCGAGAGAAAGACACTGTGCTTGGTAGTCGGAAAAGAAAACGAGATCTGTGCAACCTTGAGACACATGAGGGTTGGTAGTGGTGGCCTCAAAAAACGAATACGAGCTTTAAGGTAACTCGAAGTTTGTTTCTTCAATGTGCTTCATTAAGAAGTGGATACACTTACTTTCCTATACATGATCATAACGCATTGTGCTTTTTTGGCAGGTCTTTACTGCATCTAAACTAAAACGGTGCAGGCTTCAATGCCGGAGTGCATTACAGCCGTCTAGTTCCAAAAGAAGTAGTTGAAGAGATGATAACTCAGAAAAAATTTTGTAAGTTGAAAGGGAGGCTACTTACCTCCTTCATGAACGAGAATCAGCTAGAACCAATAAAAGTGCAAGCAATACTTGATGAGAGTGGCATCTCGCAGATGGGATACAGGGCACTCTTCAAAGCATTAACTAAAAAATCTCAAAATAAACTACAGAGAGGATCATTGCTGCCAAAGCCATCACATGTAAAGGCTGCTCGCCGGCACGTAAACGATGAGGTGTTTGAGAAACTTGGATCACCATTCCATATTGAAGCAACATTCTTAGGCAAGGGCGGCAGAGAGTTACAGTTTAACGAGCACAACAACCTCTTCATTGATCTTGAAGCATTGCAAAGGTATGCAGTTCACTTCTTTGACATCAGTCGAGACGAGTGCGGTGGGGTTCTCAAGTTTGTTTTGAAGCTCGACGAGTGCGAGGTCCTGAAGAACAAGAAGTTGGAGAGAGTCACCATTACCCTCATGAACAGAGCTCTGGATCCATCAATAGCGAAAGAGGATCCACGATACTTCAACGTGCAATCAGAAAACAACATTCTATCTCTAGGATCATTTCAGGTATACGTCGTTCAATCTCTGATAACAAAAATATTGATTATTTGGTTATTGATTTTGTGTTTTCATTTTTCACTGCAGGTTGATAAGGAAAATTTTGAAATCCTCGATTGGGTTTTTAGTCAAACCCAAATTCCTTCTATCATCAGTGAACAAAGAAACAGAGCCGTTCTTTCAGTGGAAGGATTTGGCGACTACACAGTGGAATGGCACATGGAAGGTGACTTAAAGACTCTTAAGTATATGTACAACATAACACACGGAGCAGTTGTGGAAAATCCATGTTTATATTGCATGGATGATGCACAATCACTTGAGAGTATGCAATGGATTAGAGCTCCCAACAGACATCTTCAAGATAAAACTTTTAAACCAGTGCTTGATATTCCTCTGAGTAGAGTTCACGTCTGTACACTTCATGCACTCTGTCGAATAATTGAAAAGGTGGTTCATTTGTACATATGTTTTGCATGGACATTAAAGCCAGAGAGTGAGTCGAAAAGAGTGATCAAAGCATTAGAGGGAGTGCTCTCAGACATTGGTTTGCATGGAGGCAATGTCAAAATCGAAGAGGACCCTAAGATGTTTCAAAGTCGGTACAAGGTATCGAGGAAAGCATCGATAGGCGGAGTGAAGGCAAGAAGGTTTATTGGGTTTAGCCTCAAAGATTCAGATAGAGAAGAAAGGAGAATCCTGTTCAACAAATGGAAAGAGTTACATAAAGTGGTTAAAGACAATGCTGGTGGTGGGGCAATCCAGAATCACAAAGAGAACGTGTGGAAATCACTAGATAAAATTTTCCACTACCTTGAGCAACATTCTTGGGACCAAAGTAAGCTCGCATCATTTCAAGCAGCCTTGCTGGAATGGAAAAAGGATTACCTTACAGGGTGGGGTGGGCAACATATCACACATTACATGGTAGGTTGGCATTCTACGTATACAAAACAAAATTTTAAATTGGACCACTTTGTTTTATTTCAATGCAGCACATACTGTTCAACCATGGTCCATATTTTGCCAAGACATACGGCTCACTATCAATATGGTCCACACAAGGCATGGAAAAAACCCACTACATGGCAAGAACAGGTTATTTTAAGCACACTCGGCATGGGGGAGGAAAAGAAAAGGCCAATAGCCTATTAGAGTTACACCAATGGACTTATAGACGACTAATTCATAGAGCAAGGCAGAAGGAACTTCTTAAGAGTTCAGAAATTACACGGTCTTTACAATACATCCGCAAAGAGAAGAAACAGATGGCTTGGGGAGCTTCAAATGCGGCGGAGCGCCATGCGAGGTGGCGCCGGTCACGAGTCAGGAGCGGGAGAAGATGGACCTGAGCCCGTCGTTTTTATCCTCTTCAATGCACCTCCTTCCTCCTCACTTTGTACCTCTTCGATGTGCAAGATCTGTAGACGAGCTCGTTCCTCTGTTGATGGCAGCATCCCTACGGGCATCATGCGTCTTCTTTCCCTCAGAAACAACCGCTTATTGTATGGATCTAAGCTTTCCGGGTCTTCAACCCCTGCAGCTAGAGCCTGAGCTGTGTAGGACATGAAATATGGGGCTCTGAGTGCCTGGCAACCATACCCAATGCCAAATACACGTAGAGCAAATTGTTTTTCAATCAGAATTACTCTTTCTACGTTTAGTGGGAAGGGGTGCCCACCACACAATCTTGTAATAGCTTTCATTGCAAACAGAGGGAACTTTGCATTGTCATCGGAATATTCCTTGTGGTATATTATGATCTACATAATAATTGCAATCAATTTATTAGCCATAAGTGAGATGAGTAGAATTGTCAATTACTTGAATTGTTTCTACAAACCTTTTTGTGGTTGAAACGCCCGATGTAGTGAGACAACGCTGCATCCTTGCCTTGGACTCCAGTGACAAGCCCTTGGCGTGAGCCTCCCGCTCTTCTAAGAAAACTATCGTCATACACTAGCACCTGGCAGCAAAAAATAATGTTCATGATATTTTATCACTCGGCCATCTCTAATACTATCTGAATGCTCGACAAAAGTTACCATCTGATTCTCGTCCATTTCCAGCATCGACCTCCCCCATAAGTGAATAGACTAACTATTCATTACATGATCTTCGGGTGCCACGTGTCTACCCATGTTTTCCAAGCCGAGTTGTTTTGTTGTCAATTCAAACTGCTCATCTGTTGGCAAATCGGCCTCTCCGGACTTCGCCTCATTGAACGTATCTTTAATCAGTTGCGACCCTGAAGTGAACTGTGAGTCGCGGACAACTATGTCAGCAATAAGATATTGGTCCACTGCATCATCGTCCACAAACCCCATGTCTGTCTCACAAAAATTTTCAATTGCCGCTAGGCAGTAGTCCTCCCGTATATTGAGCTCATGCATGATATCTGTGAGCAGAATATAGTGGGTGTCGCCCGCCATAGCAAAGCTGGGAGCACAATTGAGAGGCAAAGTTGCTTCCATACTTGGGATTTCTTGCCTGCACCCTATTGCTGCATCCACAAGAGAAACAAGATTTAAGCCCGCATCAAAGGTTTCCTTTAGTACCTCTTCCCGCTCTTCTTCTGGATTGAATTGCAGCTCCACATCCTCTACCTCTTCCTCCGGCGCCAATGGACAACTACCGAAAGTTGTTGACTGCGAAGTCTCTGACTCGCCATCCATCTGCAAGTATAATTAATAGACAAACCCATGGTAGAATTCCAATAAGCGACATTTTTTTGAGTGCTTCATACACCTGTCTTGTGCAAGCAGTGCATTGGAGGGACACTTTTCAAGACAGCGATTCAGTCTCCTTGAAGCACTCTTGTCAGGGTCAAGGTCGGCAGGGTGCACATATCGCATGCCATCAACTGTCATGGAATTGTCACAAGTGACTGTTGAGATGTAGAGAGAAAGAGAGAGAGATGAGACAAGATACACACCATATACGCTCCCAAAGACTGATTCATATTGAGGACAAGATACAAATATATACGTGAGACCAAGTTGAGTAGAGTGATCCATATATAGCTCCAACACCCCCACTCAAACAAAGGTCTCTAGCTTTGGATGAAAAAACCCTTGGGGAGTTCAAGGGAAAAACCCAAGCCCCTATACAATGTGAAAATATGAACCAGTGATGATGATGTGAAAGTGAATTGTGCATCTATGTACAAATATTCAAGTGACTTAGAGATCACAATGTGAAAATGTGGAGTGTGCATAGTGCATGGTACCTAAAAGATTACAATGTCATATGTACAAAGCTATTACAATAGCAAAGAAGCTAATCTAGAAAGAGTGAGGTCGAAGAAACTCCAAGCTCCGAGCGCAAGAGGATGAAACGTGACTGGTTGAGGCCTTTGGTCAAAATGTCTGCAATCATCTGGTCACTTGGACAATGTTCAACCATAATGGTTCCTTTGAGTACTTCATACCTGACATAATGATAATGGACAACAATGTGCTTTGACTTATTATGTTGAACATAGTCTTTTGCTAGACTAATAGCACTTTGGTTGTTACACCGCAAGGGTGTGCTAGAAAGAGGAGAGTGACCAATATCAACCAGCATTTGTCGAATCCAAATCAACTCACGAGCTGCAAGTGATGCCGCAACATATTCTGACTCAGTCGTAGAAACTGCAACACAACGTTGTTTCTTGCTAGTCCAAAAAACAAGACAACCATTTATAAAGAAGCAATTTCCACTAGTAGATCGCATAGATAAATGTGAGCTTGCCCAGTCTGCATCTGTGTAACCCAAAAGAGAAAGAGATTGCATAGAATCCGATGTGAGTTGTCGTCGATAGACTAAACCAAAATCTGTAGTGCCTTTCAAGTATTTCAACACACGCTTTGCAGCAGACCAATGCTTGAGAGAAGGACATGCAAGATGTTGTCCAAGATAATTAGCAACAAACAGAATATCAGGACGAGTGTTCATGCCAACAAACTGAAGACATCCAATCAAGTTAGCATAAGGTTGATTTGTGACAAGTTGACCGCCATTGTCAGAAGTGTTCTTCGTAGAGCTCGCAAGACAAGGTGTGTTGGCTGAATTTTCAGATTCCATACCAAATTTTTGAATAGTATTTGCAATAAACTTTGACTGTCGAAGGAATAAAATACCTTTTGTACGGTTCCGTTCGATTTGAATGCCAAGACACGAGTGAATCTCTCCAAGATCCACCATATCAAATGCAGACGACAATAACTTTTTCACTTGCTGAAGAAATCCCAAATCATTGGAAACAAGGATGGTATCATCCACATAAAGAGCAAGAATCACAAAACTGCTACCTTGGCGTTTTATGTATAAGTTGGGGTTGGACGAGCAAGAGATGAATCCTTTAGAGGTGAGAAAAAGATCAAATTTTGTATACCAGGCTCGCGAAGCTTGTTTGAGACCATATAGTGCCTTATGGAGTTGAGCAACAAGGTCTTCTTTACCTGGAATAACAAACCCTTCTGGTTGTTCCATATAAATTTCCTCTTCCAAGTCACCATTAAGAAAAGCAGTTCGCACATCCATTTGATGAGCTTCTAAATCAAATTGAACAGCAAATGCCAATAAAACTCGAACACTTGTAATGCGAACAACTGGTGAAAAAGTCTCTTGATAATCAACACCAGCTACTTGGGAGTAACCTTTTGCAACTAAACGCGCCTTGAACTTGTCAAAAGATCCATCTGCTTTTACTTTTGTCTTATACACCCACTTACATTTAATAGCTGTACGACCAGGAGGTAATTCAGTTAGTATCCATGTACCTTTAGAGATAAGAGAATCGTACTCTGCTTCCATAGCCTCTTGCCATTGATCCTTTTGTGGTGAAGAGATAGCTTCATCATAAGTAATGGGATCTTCGGAAGTAGAAAAAGCATTATCAGCAATATCGTCATCATAAACATGACATGAGCCATGTTCAAAATCAATAGGCAGATCAACAAAAATATCAATATCATCATTGGCAACATTCGGAATGGATGGTTGTGAAGAGGAAAGTTGCTCTATAGGAAGAGTTTCATCTTCTGAAAGAAATGGAAAAGCCTGAAGCAATGATTTAGTATCATCAGAATCATCCATGGACCATGAGCCTCCCATAAGCTGTTCGTTAAAAGTAGCATCACGATTCACAATTACTTTCTTGGAGGAAGGGTCATAGAATTTGTAGCCTTTGGAAGTGTTAGAATATCCAATAAAAATAACTTTAAGACCAGGAGCATCAAGCTTTGTTCGTGTTTCTTTGGGAACATGAATATAAGCAATACATCCAAAGGTTCAAAAATGAGATACAGAAGGAATGTCACCTGTCCATGCTGTGATGGGTATCTTACCAGAGGGTGCAGTAGTAGGAAGATGATTCTGAATAAATACTGCTGTCAAAGTAGCTTCAGCCCAGAAAACACGAGATAAGCCAGAATGAATCAGCATACATCTTACAGCATTGAGAATAGTGCGATTCTTTCGTTCAGCAACACCGTTCTGTTGAGGCGAATATGGAATAGTGTGTCTATGATGAATTCCACTGTTAGCACAGTAACTCACAAACTCTCGAGAAGCATATTCCCCTCCATTGTTACTACGAAGCTTCTTAAGGCGACGACCAGTTTGAAGTTCCGCAGCCTTGTGGAATTGTTTGAAAACAGATAAGGCTTCAGATTTTTGTCTAAGTAGAAATACAGTCGTATACCTTGAGAAATCATCAATGAAAGTAATGAAGTAGTGATATTGTGATCTCAAAGAAGGTAGAGGTCCACGTATATCAGTATGAACAAGATCCCATATGTCATGAGAATGAGTTGTATTTGAAAGAGGAAAGGGTTTTCGATTGTGTTTCCCAAGAGCAAAAAATTCACAAATTCCCATATGGGGATGGGCTTTAAGATCCATGCCATGAACAAGATCACAACGTTGAAGATCAAGGAGTTTTGAGAAATCAGCATGAACAAAACGGTGATGCCATACTTTGCAATCATGATCACCTGGAGCAGTGACAACATTTGCTATAACATCGTTGAGAGAGAGTTCAAACAAATTACCATTTCGAGGAGCAGTGGCTATAGTCTGTCCATCTTTCTCAATTCGACATTTAGTATGATCAAATCCAACAAACAGACCAAGATCAACAAGTCTAGCAACTGAAAGAAGATTACGTTGAAGATCTGGTACATGTAATACTCCTCGCAAAATTCGAGTGGAAGAAGATAAGGTACCAAGATATAAGTCTCCAATACCCTTTACTTGACAAGTAGTATCATCAACAAGATAAACAACACGTTGAACTGGCAGTGGATGATAGTTATGGAGCCACTTAGACTGATATGTCATATTTCTTGTAGCACCAGAATTGACAATAAAAAGTGATCCATCGCGTACATGAAGTATTCTGTCTGGAGCAACTGAACATAGGACGTAGCTTGTTTCTGGTACAATGTTGTTTCGATGTTCAGTAGCATATGCTCTATTGCGATCTGTGTCGAATCGACGCTTATAGAACATATGAGTGGGATGATCAGATCGTCCACAATATTCACAAGAAGAAGAAGAAGAGTCTCTAGATAAACGTGGTTGTTTTGTGGTAATATTGTGTTCTTCATCATATTGATGTGCCCAACAATCATCTTCAGTATGGCCATTTCCGTTGCAGTAAGAACATTGCTTATTAGGAAATTTGAGACGAGAGAAAATATTACCGCAACGGCCACCTCTGCGGTTTTCTCGTTGAAATGGACGCCTTCGAGCATAAAAAGCCCGTTCCATTTGTTGTGACTCAGTCTCCTCTTGTGAAATCATAGCTGTATCATGACCAGCATTACGACATTCTTGACGTTGAGAGTATTCAATTAAAGACATGCAGGCTTGGTCGAAATCAAGACCATCTTTATTAGAGAGAATAGTAACAATGTTAGCATAAGAAGAGTCCTTCACCTTCTCAAGGAGAAGTGTAATCATTTGCTTTTGTGGAACAGGATCACCGGCAGCAGCAAGTTGATTAATAATAGATTTGAAAGATTCAATATGTCCCGTCATGGCAGTACCAACTTCATATTGTAACTTGTTAAGAAACCCTCTCAAATAAAGTATTTCTGTGATAGATTTCTTCTGAAAGTTTGCAATAAGGTACTTCCATACGTCGTGGGAAGTAGGAAGTTCATACATATCAAGCAAAAGGGAATCAGTAAGAGCAGAAAGAATATACCGACGAGCTGCTTTATCACGTCGTTGCCAATCCGTATAGGCAACATTCCAATCTTTAAATATAGGTCCTTCAGTGATAAGCACGTTATCATTATCCGTATCAACAGGCTAAGGCGGACAAACACGATTTCCAAGAACAACATGGGAGAGTTCATCGCCTTCAAGAATTAACAACATCTTTGCTTTCCAGCCTAGAAAACCTTGACCTTGGAAAGGAGGAACAAAACGCTAGCCAGAAGGAAAGCCGTTGACGAGAATATTCATAGCCATATCTTGTTGCGAGAAGACGTATAAGATAAGATCGCAGAATTTGCACACCATATATGGTGAAGGCCGCAATTGAGAATGAGAGAGATATGAGGACTGCGTTCTGTCAACGATAAACGTAAGAAGGATGCTCAAGGAACGTCCAAAGATGTGAGAGACGTCACTCAAAAAAGGCAGGGTAAAGGAGACGTTAGTAATAAAAGAGTCCTCAAAATAGAGTGGCGTGAGACGCAAGATTGACGGCCACAATACGAATAGCAAAAAGCTAAATCTTCTCGAAAAAGTTAACGCCAAAGTAAGAAAAACGATCGTGGACGCTTCACGAAGAAGTAGGACGAAGAAAGCTGTGTCAAGCTCAATTGCAGTAAAAACAGCATAACTTTCTGCTGCGAACTCCGATTGACGCAAACCTAGAACTCAAATCGAAGAGCTCGAGGAGACGAACAAGTTTTGGATAAAAATGCCATTGCGCTTTTTCCGTTTCTCCAAATTTTGAGCAGAACAGCAAGAAAAATTGAGATGAAGTTCAGGGTGTCATCAACAAGAAAACATAATCAACGATTAGATTGATTAGCAATAAACGCCACACAAAACACTAATCATATTCTTCTTAACACAAAACAACCACAGTTAACAAGAATCAATGCTCAAAAAATAAAATTTGTAGCAATTTTTGAATCTTACATGCAAATCGCATACACATACTGTTTTGTCACCATGAATTGAATCGGCGTGTGATCGTTACTGCTCTTATACCATGTTGAGATGTAGAGAGAAAGAGAGAGAGACGAGACAAGATACACACCATATACGCTCCCAAAGAATGATTCATATTGAGGACAAGATACAAATATATAGGTGAGACCAAGTTGAGTAGAGTGAGCCATATATAGCTCCAACAGTGACTGCCTCATACTGTTGGAAATGGTTTTGTAGGTACTCAAAGGAGAAATCTATAATCCTCTGTATAGAAAACTCTGCATTGAACATTCCTAATAGTTCTGGTGCACGGTGATGAGCTCGGGTGTTATATAAGAATGTGAATAGTTTTTCTTCACATGTATCCTCGCTCACGTCTGTCTCCAGGTCTATGATCCCCATGACTGAAAGAAAAAGCAAGCCAAAACTATAACAAAATGAATGCTGGGCCTCGAGTACCCCTCAATGTCCTATTTTTCCTGGTTCGGCCCCGTGCGCTCATGTCATAAGAGGTGACATTAGTTGAGTCAGAACCAAGCGAGTAGGGTCCCCAAGAATTTCCGAAGGACCCTCTTCGCTTGGTTCTGTCCCGTGTGCTAAAGTCATAAGAGTTGACGTTAGTTGAGTCAGAACCAAGCGAGTAGGGCTCCTAAGAATTTCCGAAGAACTCTATTCGCTTGGTTATGTCCCGTGCGCTAATGTCATATCGACGGGTTATGTCCCGTGCGTTAATGTCATAAGTGGTGACGTTAGTTGAGTCAGTACCAAGCGAGTAGGGCCCCCAAGAATCTCCGAAGGGTCCTATTCGCTTGGTTCTGTCTTGTGGCATTCGGAACAGGTGGATAAGAACAGAGCATATTATGTTATCAGTGATAGATTTATAGGTCACATAAGGAGTAATTATTCCAACCATGAATGCGATACGATCACCACATAAGGAGTAATTATTCCAACCATGAATGCGAATGGTCACATAATGAGTAATTATTCCAACCATGTATGCAAAAACCCTAACGCAGTGGCTTCGGTGCGCACACAATTAACAACACACAGGAAGGGGAGAGACAAGGAGAAAGAACCTGTCTCTGCAATATCCAATGGCGCCGAGTTGGATGGTGATGTAGGCCACCGACAGCAAGAACCAGTAGGGGGGCGATGGCGATGGCGACGCGGCAGCAAAGGACTCAACCCAGTGGAGGTCACTCAATGCAGGATCATGAGAGCTGGGCAAGGGGAAGAGCGCAAAAAATGCAAAGGCGATGGCAAATGCAAGGGCGATCGGCGTCTGACTCTAAACGCAGGATCACGAGAGCTGGCCAAGGGGAAAGGCATAGAAAAGGCAAAGGCGATGGCGAATGCAAGGGCGATCGGCGTCTGACTCTAAACGCAGGATCACGAGAGCTGGCCAAGGGGAAGGGCGCAGAAAAGGCAAAGGCACGAGAGCAGGCCAGGCAGAAGGTGCGAGATGGAGATGGCGACTGCAAGGGAGATTGGCGTCTGTCTGACCCTTAACGGTCACTCAAAAAGGCACGTGGGCTGCGCTCTCAAGGACAATCAGTATTAAATGGTCTCAGATTCCCATGCAGTACGATTTACCAACCGCAATCTCGCGCATAAGTGAAGTTGTCACCCTCCCCGAGGTAAGCATTCTAAGTTGAGGCATTACCCTCGCCAAACATCTCAAGTTTTAACTATTCTGCCTCTTTTCGCGTCCTCTACTGCGCATCATTCTAATTAACTCTACCCCCATCGACGCTACGCAGTAAGAAAACTCCATCACCTCTTACTCTCGCGCATCCTCCTTCTCTTACTCTTGTTCTGCAGTGATTCAACGACGCGGAACTCTACACACAGTGAAGAGGTATGCTACTTACTACCCTTCTGCGCACTTGTATTTTGTGTAGTTGGTCAGTACCAAGCGAATAAGGTAAGGTCACTTAGTTCGAAGTGCCCTATTCGCTTGGTACTAACCAAAACAAAAGTTAAGTGATGTCTGCTAGTACAGAGGTCAATACTAAGCAAATAAGGGGAAGGTAACCCCTGCTTGTTGCGGATTTAGGGTTTTCCTTTGCCAAATACGCCTTTTGATTTCGGTCCCGTGCGCTTTAATTTGCTGTAGTTGGTCAGTACCAAGCGAATAAGGTAAGGTCACCTAGTCCGAAGGGTCCTATTCGCTTGGTACTGACCAAAAGAAAATTTAAGTGATGTCTGCTAGTACAGAGGTCAATACTAAGCAAATAAGGGGAAGGTAACCCCTGCTTGTTGCAGATTTAGGGCTTTCTTTTGCAAAATACGCCTTTTGATTTTATAAGAAAGAAACAAAATTACAACTGAACACCGGGTTTGAGTTAGAAAACACTTCAGACTTTACAAAGAGTGGCCTATTAATTTCCGGGGGGTTTAGGGTTTAGGGTTCACAGCCAGCTTATCTCTTCGCAAAGCATGTGTGCAAAGTTAATGGCTTCCTCATATTTACTAGCTAGCTCAAACACTTCATCCTTCATTTCCTGAAGTCAATTAATGATTGCCTCCATAGAGCCATTCTCAGTGAGCAATCGCTGCATGTCTTCAGGACTTCTTGCTTCTAGAGAGTTTTTAAGGATTGAGACCCTCTGCCTGACGATCAGCATTTGCTGCAGCTTCAGGCTAGCATCCTGCACAGAGCATTTAGCAAGTAAGCTCTTCAAACTAGGAGCTTGGAAATTGGGAGCACAAAGCAAAGAATTACCAGCAACTTACCTCGAGAATTGACTCCCGTGTTGATAGCAGCCACTCCCGAGCTGTGTCGGTCGAGAACATTAAAGGTAACATCAAGGGAGGGCCAAGGGGGGACCTCATGAGGAGGGCCCGGATGCGGTGTTGCTGGCGCTGCGGGAGTATACCTTGGAAAGGCATCGCCACTATCCTAATCTTCTTTTAAGCAAGTACTCAATTACCTCATTGAGGAAATGGGTTCCCCTATCACTGACAATTTCTATTGGTAGTCCATATCTTGTGAACACGTACTCATATAAGAAGGCGGTTGTGGTTATGGCATCATTCTTTTGAGTTGCTTTAGCCTTGGCCCACTTGGTCAAATAGTCCGTAGCTACAATGATATATTGAGCTTGGGTTTTATAAGTAGGTGGTTGTATTGGCCCAACAAAATCTATACCCCATTTTGAAAAAGCTCTTGTCCCCATCATTGGTCTTAAGGGCATGCTATCTACATGAGTTGGCATTTTTGCGCATTGACATGCATCACACCTTCGAATATATTCCTTGGCATCTACAAAAAGTGTTGGCCACCATATGCCGACCATTAAGATTGCTCCGGTGGTGGTCTCACTAGAAAAGTGACCTCCAGCTAATCCAGCACGTGCTTCTTCTTTAATAGGAATGTATTCGTCTTCATTTGCACAAAGACACAGATATTGATCTTTACCTTTTCGATACAATTGGTTTCCAATAAGAGCATAGTCTCTTGCTTCCGTTTCAATTTCTCTTTGACGGCGTTTACTCATATCCTTAGGAAATGTTCGGCTTGATAAGTAAGTAACTAGATAGTTACTCCATTTAGGAACAAGTGATATTTGGAACAATGTTACATGAGGTATAGGTGCTTGTTTTTGACATTGAGGAAAATGTTTCACAAAAAAATGAACATCACTCCTCGTAGTTGGCCAAAATACTCCAAGTCTCACGATCCGCCCATAGTTTGGTCTTCCGCAAAGTGAAGTCCTACTATGGTAACATGTGCTTGACTTAGGTATTGGGATTTCTCCTCAGGATTAACGCATAACAGCAATATTCCATCTCGATTTCTTTTGTACAGCCTCCCAGCTAGTAATTAATACATAGCTGATTGCTCAATTAATCTAATTGTAATAGAAAGTGGTATTTGCGAATCCACTTGAGCTATGGTCATTAAGGATACCATGTTTTTTGACCATCGAGGTATCATTTCCACGGAGAACAGATATGCATCTGGTAGGTTATCATCTAGTCCTTTAGGTGGTTCTCCTGAAATAATCCTTGACAAATGATATGCTCTTTGATGAGTGGTGCCCTTTTTTACAACTACAATGAAATCAAATTCCAATAAAATGATGAATCATCTCACTATTCTTCCTGTGTTGTATGGCTTATTGACCAAGTACAATTAGGCTTGGTGGTCCACAAAGAACACAAATTGTTATCTAATGTCTAGACTTTTAGATGGCATAGATCATTCCTAATCCTTTTCTTTTGATGGTGGTATAGTTTTTCTCTGCCATATTCAACTGTCAGCTATCATAAGAAATAGGAAAATCAAATTTTTCGTCTCCTAGTTGAGCTAATATACATCTGATGGAGAAATGGGAAGCATCTACATGTATGTGGAATATCTTATTCCAATCTGGTGCTTTCAATATTGGAGCTGAAGTGAGAGCTTTCTTAAGCTTCATGAAGGATTGTTCACACTCATCAGTCCATTCGAAGTGTGTGATCAAACTGTACATGGGTTTTGCAATTATAACGTACATGTAAATGAATCGTCTGTAATAACCAAAATGTCCCATGAAGGCTTGAACCCTATTGACTGTTGTCGGTCTTGGCAATTCAACAATAACATGAATTTTATCCATATCTATAGAGCTATTTCATTTTTAGACACTATATGTCCAAGAATTTTTCCTTGTGTATCCATGAATGTGCACTTTTCAGGATTTAAGAAAATCCTATAAAGTCTACATTTTTTGAATACCTTATTGATGTGTTCAAAATGATCAGCCCGGATTGATGAATGTTCACATAGATCATCCATATATACTTCCAAGAAATTCCAAAGAATTTCCTTTAAAAGCATGGCTCATCAATCTTTGAAAGGTGGCAGGAGCATTAGTTAACGCAAAAGGAATAACTTGATAGGCAAAAATACCCCATTCAGTTGCAAAGGCAGTTTTATGCTGATCCTTGGGATCAACCAAAAGTTGATTGTATCCCAAAAATCCATCTAAAAAGATGTAATCTTCTTTTCCTGCAAGTCATTCTAAAACATGCTCAGTGATTGGAAGAGGAACGTTATCTCTAATGGTAGCTGCATTCACTTTCTGGAGATTGACACACACCCTTAATTTTTCATTTTTCTTAGGTACTACCACAATTGGAGACACCCAATCTATGTGTTCAATTTCATAAATGAACTCGGCTTCCTTTAGCTTTTCCATCTCTTCTTTGATTCATTATATGTGTATAGCCTTTGTCTGCTTGGTTTCGCATCATCTCTCATGGGTATGGTATGTTGATCAACACTCTTGAGATCCTTATAAGACAAAGAAAAAATATCTTGGTATTCTTTCAGTAAGCTTAACAAAAAATCTTCTTCTTCTTTCGTAAGGTCATTTGCAATGTAAGCTAGTCTAGGCTCTTTCCCTGGTTCAGCCAGATCTATCTTTTTTGCATTTTTAGGTCCTTTGTAGGATTCACTCGGTTTCTGTAGTTCCCTGATAGGTTGTTTGACTATGATTTTTCGGTCTTGGAGAGTATATTTCTTGTAATGGGATGGAACACTCATTACATCTTTACCTTCCTCCTCAGTGGTTTCCATTTCAGTTGTATATATCTCCTTTAGAGCTTTTTTCAACTCTTGATATTTCTTTTATGCTCAACTCGTGTCATGGTTGAACCTTTGTCCCGGTTTTTAGGTTTGGCTTGAGTTTCCTTTCTTGTTTTTCTCAATGTTCTCGATATTTCCTGTTTTTCATTTGAAGGATATCTACTAGTGATTTTGTCCTTGACACAATCATGTGCATCTATCTGCATCAGAAACTGTGTTCTACTGGAGACTAATGGCATAGGTTTAGCTTTCAAGTTTCTCGTGTCTTTTTATCTTCTATACCATTTCTATCTCCTCAGTTTCTGGTTTGGAAAGTCAAAAAACTTTTCCTCTCCTCCTTTCATGAGTAGTTTAGCTCTCACATGTTCTTTTTTTGACCCCGAATCATTTGAGGTAGCTGAATGTTGTTCTAACTCATATATTGCATCATAGTAGAGGTCTGAAAAGACTTGTTGAGCTTTCATCAAGTCCTTGGATTCTTGAATTTCATCTTCAACGTGAAGGGTTGAAATCATTTGTATGGGAATTATGTCATAGCCATCCTCATTGCAAAATTGAGTAGACATAGACGTATTTACACATACATCCATTGTCGCTAAGATTTGAGTCCACTCAAATGGCTCAAAAAAATGCTCTGGAAAGGGTTCAAGTACATAGGCTTAATCTATGCAATCCCTTTCTAAGATACATTCTTCTCCTTTTAAGCTCCTGTTTTCTGAGGCTCCGCACATCCAAATAGGAGTGTCTTTGTTCAACCAATATGGAAGCTTCGTTTCAACCGAAGAGACTCAATCGAATTCTTGTGTGGGTGTTTTCATGACATCTCTATAAGTGTGATCTTTTAGATTAACCCTTGTTATTGATCCTACTTACTTCAAGTACAGATAATTGTTTTTCCAATCTTGGATGAGTTGTACTTATGAAAGGTCTTCCCAGGAGGATTTCATAATTGAGTTTCATTCCAAAGTCTACGATGGAAAAAGTGTGTTGATATTTAATCCCAGAGGAATTAATTGTCACTTTTTCAAGCAGTCATAAGGGTCTTTTGATATGTCCATCAACCAATTGCAATTTCATTCGAGTTTGTCTAATGGCTGGTTGTTCCCAAGATTCCCATACTGCTTTTGTGGCTATGGCTATGCTTGCCCCGCTATCCAGTATTTCCATGGTTTCCATCTCATTATATCTCACTGGAAGGGTTGTGTTTCCTTCTTCCCCTTTGTAGTATTCTCTGACTTTGTTCATTGGAACATATCTTATCTCTTTGTCATCCATTTCGTGTTTCAATGTTTTCATATTTCTTGCAATTAGCCATGTTATTCCCACCTTCTCTAAAGTTTTTTGTAGATCAGTCCATAAATATGGTCTGATTTTTAATAGTTCTCCTAAAGTAAGAGTGCATTGGATGGGTGTACACATGATTGAATAAATGTTTACTTCTAGGGTCTGTTCAGCTCTTTTTACCTGAGTGGTTTTACACACTATGGATTCATCTTCGTTATCTCCCAAGTAAGAGGGTATTGTTTTCAAGGTCAATGGTTTAGACATTCTTGAAACTTCAGATCCGCAATCCCCATACAAGGATTGTACATCAATGTCCATATTAGGAGGTAGGTTGTCTAACCAAACTTCCTCTATAGGAGCTGACTTCAAAGTTAGGCTCCCATCATTTACCTCTTAAATTTTTTCCATAAGTGTCCTGGCCAGTCTTCTTCTACAAATGGAATTCCGTTTAAGGCATCTTCGTTGTCACGCACTATGAGTTCTAGCTCTTTTGTTTTAAGGTGGGTTTCTATCACCACTTCGGATTTTTCTTTACTGGCTCCTATCACAAGCTCCTTAGGTTTTGCTATACTCTCGAGCTTGGGTTTTTGTTTTTCTAGCATCTCTTGTGTGATTCTTACCAAATTTTAATAAGCTTCAAGCTTAGCTTCTTCCATGTCTGGAGAAGGATGGTTTATTAGCATCATTTGCTTTGATGTATCCCTTAGACTCATAAATGATTGCACACTATTTGTTGTGGATGCAAAATCACTTGCATATCTATCACAAGCTTCCATCAATCACATCTGATCCATAAGACCATGTTGGGGGCCTTAGCACGTGGATCACGTGTTTCTGTAACTGTTAACAACTTGGCCGTAGATTCTTGTTGAGTTGATCTCCATGGAGGATAGCAACACTACTAGAAGAGACCTTTCCAAAAAAATAATGGTCATTTTAGGATCTCTATCCGACACTATGGATGTAGGCAAGTCATGGCATTTGAAAACTTGTGATATGAAGAGGGTTGCCATTTGATGTAGCTTTATAGTTTTTTTGATAGGTATAAAATGAGTTTGTTTGCAAAACTTGTTAACTATTGTCCATATTCCCATGGATAATTTCGGGTAATCCCAAGATAAAATCCATGTATATACTCTCCCATGGTAAATTAGGGATTGGCAATGGATGAAGTAAGCCTGGTTGCTTCCCTCTATCATACTTTGTCTTTTGGCATGCCACACATTTTGAAACGTAGTCTTGTATGTTTGTTTTTGTGGAAGGCCATTAAAAATAAGTTTCTACTTCTCAAAGAGTAGTTTGAATCCCTCTATGCGCTGCATAAGGAGGAGCATGAGATACATACATTACTTTCTCAATAAAATTTTCTCTAACTTAGAAATCTCACCAGTGGACTTTCCTACAATAAGCATGTCGTCTACATATAAGATGAGAATCATCAGTGATCCATGAGTGGCTTTTTGTGTATATAAGCAATCCTCTTGACTCTGTTTTAACCCATAAGACTTCATGAAAGCATCAAACTTTTGATACCACTACCTTGAACCCTGCTTCAAGCCGTATAACACTTTCCTAAGTTTACACACAAGCTCATCACATGTAGGTACTTCAAATACTTTAGGTTGTTGCATGTATACATCCTCTACAAAATCACCGTGAGAAAAGCAGCCTTCACATCCATTTGGACAAGCTCCATGTCCTCAATGGCTACTAATCCAAGCACACTACATAAAGCAGTCATCTTGACCACTAGCAAGAAGATCTCATCAAAATCTATTCCATGTTGTTGCTTGAATCCCTTAGCAAGCAATCTTGCCTTATACTTAGGCTTGGATCATCTGATGTAAAATTTTTCTTGTAAACCCATTTGCAAGGTAAGGATTGTTTACCTTCTGGCAATTCAATCAAGTCCCACGTCTCATTGTCCACAATCAAATCATACTCTGATTGCATGGCCCGCTCCTACTTGACCTTGCCATCCATTTTCATTGCCTCTTTATAACAAGATGGATCATCGTAGTTTGTCAGCATTACATAGCCCAACCGTAACTGAAATTGCTCAGGTGGATGTGAGGATCTCATAGGTCATCTCAACGGCTGACTATTTCTCTCTACCTGCTATGTAGGGGCACTACTAGTGGAAGGTACATCACTAAGTTTCTGAGTTCCTGAGGCAACGTCTTCAAAAGTTACTTGTCTTTATTTAATCTCTCTGATAGGTTGCGTATGCATCTTTGACTCATTGAAGATCACATAAGAGTTGCAAATAACCTTATGAGATTTTGGGTGCCAGAGATGATATCCCATCTCTCGAATAGTGTCGAGTTTTGAAGGTGAACTCTAGTGGATTGGGGTGTTGTGTATACCCTGGGCTATAGTGAGGCATTATGTTATGTGTTAGGTGTGTTCCCCTTTCCCCCTCTCAACATCTTCAACACCATGTATGTCAAGATCATACACATCACCAAGCTTCACTATTCCATGTGTATGTGCATAAGTAGAGAACCACTCTCTATGAGATGTCTGTTATTAGCAGCAAGCTAACTCGGATACCATTTTTTGGAGCTTTCATTGTAAAAACATTTATTATTTTGATGAATCGGGAATATTGTAACTCCTATTTTTCAGATAAACTTTGCAATTGATGAGCCGGAGCTATAAGCTTCTAGATTGTATCAACCAGTCTTTAGTTAGAGCTCCCAGATAATTAGTTTTGACCACCAAAAACCTTGTCGATCTAAGGTATAAAATCCAATTTTGTAAAGTTACTATTAAGTTTTGGATAATGAAATACACAGCGTGAGCTAACGGTGCTCATTTCTCTCCTTCTCACGCTTCCTCCTCCCTCCTCGGTTGTCACATTTCAGTCGCGTCTAGCTCTACGCATTGACGTAAGCATTTCATGGTATTTCACAGCTTTTGGCATCGTTGACCCGCGGCCTAATTTCATCATAAGTACGAATTTAAGCTTCTAAATCAAAAACTAAGTATAGGCGGAGTATTGAAGCATCATTGCTAAGCATTTAGATGCATTCTAGGTCAAAAACAACTAGGTCAAAAATCCACTGCTATTAATAATCGCTATTTTTTCACTTGACCTAAAGTGAAATTTGAGACCATAATAATGCATGCTTAGGTCTTATATACATGTCCTGGAAGTTTTGTTATGTTTGGATGTCATATGATGCTGTAACGGATGTGATTTGTTTGCTGATAAGCGATTGGCTTTTGGTGATGTCGGTCATTTGAGTGTAACCTGAGTTAGATGCAAGTTGTTTTTTGTTTTCCAAGATATTGACAACCTCTTGTAGCCTTTATGCACTAGTCAAGTCAGCATCGTCCCATGGATTGACAATTTATTCGTGGTTCTCGCTACATCTGTAATAAGATAGGAGTGAGGTTGGACACATGTCCCACATTTGGCGCCGTTACCGGGGATCGAAGAGACCTAAACTAGGAAAAAATACAAGCGTATTGTGAAGTTATCCTTTTAACTTCCTTTAGGATCACCTAGAGTCAAAACTTTCTTTTTAAAACCGCATAGCTTAAGATTGTCGTCTTTTGCTGTGTAGAGGTAGCTTGGAAGTAATCATACTTACTAAGTGCCTTTAGGATTGTAGGATTGTAGAATTAGATCAGGATTTTGAGAATGATTGGTAGACGAGACAAGTATTAAGATCAAAGCTCAGAAAACCATAAAAAACAAGAAAACAAGTGTTTGTGGACACTTTCCACAACCCCATTGCAGTAGAACCTAGGAGTAGGGTAAGTAGAATCCGAGGCAGATTTCAAAGCATTGCTCTCTCCAAAAGAATCACTTGTGAGTTGTCATGTGAAGTTGCAAACTTTCAAGTCTACGGATAGAAATAGCACCAAAAGACTGTCAACCACTCAATGCGACCGGAGAGCATACTTTAAAAGTTGTATGAACCAGCGGGTAAGCTCATGGACACATTGAGGTAAAAATTTCAAGAGTTTGCAAAAACTCAAATTATTTACTTTTTCTTGACATTTTAGGCCAAATTAAGTTTTGACATGGTTCAAGGGCTTAAAATAGTTCATAAAAAGACTGTCCACTGAAAAAAGTTCAAAAAAGTGTTCATTTTAGGCCAAAAGTAAATAATTGTGATTATTTACTTTTAGCCCAAAACTGACTAAGGTTGATACCATAAACTCTATGTATGTGTACAAACAACTTTTATAAAGGACCATAGAATTTGGATCACCAAACTGACCAAAAACTGGGTAAAAACTAAATTCTATACTGACTTTTGGAAATTTGAGTGTAAATTGGGAGAAATTTTGCTCAAACTCAATAAAACTTGAATCATAGGCTTATATTGATGTAATAGACATATGTACATGCTCAGTTTACAAAAAAGATGCAAAAATCTGTAGGAGTAAATAATCGCGATTATTTATATCTGTCCCATTTTTCAACTTTTTTGACCAAGTCAGCATACCACTAGCTTTAGCATGTTATAATAAGCCCACAAATCAAATTTGGTAAGATTTGGATAATTGGATTGACAACTGTGACCAAATTTGGGTGAAAGCATGTTAACCTGTCATGCTTTTTCATGTCCCGGACAATGCTAACTAGCACAATTTTGACATATGCTAACTAGTACAATAACTTGAGCTACATCTCCAAGATCTATGACATATGATATATCAATAGAAAGCACTTGAAACAAGGAATCCAAATGTACAACCTCCGACAAATTTTGATATTATTTGTAAAAAATTTACTGGACGACCAACTTTTTGAAGATGTGCTAACTTGAAACTGCTAACTAGCACAAAAAGCGTGACAAGTTAACATGCTTTCACCCATTTGCAAAGTCAGTCTGCAGACACAAAACTGTTGACCAATTGAACAAAAATTATCCAAACTTAGTGAAACTTATCCAGAGACCTTAAAAAGTTGTATACTTGGCAAATCAAGCCAAAAAATGGTAAAAACTGAGAAAACTAAATACTCACGATTACTACAAAGTTAGACCAACATAATACAAGGCCACCGAGCAATTTTGGGTTCAATCGGATCCAAATTAGTACATGCTCACTTCAGTTTCAGGCTGCAGATTAGTCTTGGGCTATTTGCAAAAGTGGAATCTGAAAGTCTCAATTGCTGACTCACTTAGCACGATTTGAAGTGATACACTTAGATCAGTCACAATAGTTAGCAAGAATTCTATAGTCTGTGTGAAAGAATAGCTAACTTGATTAAAATCGATACAGGAATCAGAGCAAACAAACAAGGAAAAATGTACATGGATAGAAACGGAACTCAGTAATTACAAGTCGAAAACCCTGACGTGATAGACAAATGGGGATTAGAGGTAAATATCATAATTCCAGGTATGGCAGCAAAAGAAGGACCACCAACTTTAGAATTCAAGTGATACCAGCAAGTTGACTTGAAGCCTTTGAAACGGCTTAGTACGGATAATCCTAGTATCGGAGTCTATTGTTGGGAGGATAGAAACATAAAAGATCTTCTATGTACTTCTCATGCCAAATCAGGACAGCTAACATCCATGAAGATCCTTTATATCTACAAAATCAAGGACAAGGGATCAGCAGATCTGCCGACCTACTTGTTTAGGGATTGTTATAACAATAACTTTGCTATGATAACTTCTGAGGAGGTGGAACAGACCAAATATCAAGGGTATTCCATAAGGGATTGGATATTGGGCCAAGGACCAGAAACTATTCCACGAGAATAACTCCGTGAGAGAACTTTGAGAGTAATGTTAAGAAACCAAAAACCACCTCAGTACGAAGAAAACCGGATGATACTAAAGCCAGTTAGGGCTACATGAGTCACTATTTCCAACAGATTGGTTTGAAGGACTCGGAACAAGACCAACTGCCAGGAGACCAGGTGTTAAACCAAATAGACGTGTCAGACAAGTTGATTTTCAAAAATGGGTAAAGATACAGTGGATCTAGGGGTCCATATGACCACTTAGCAAGCTTTAAACAAGTGCTAAGAGCAGGATGCATATTTGATTTACATACTCAATTTGAGGGGTTTGGAATGACATTAGAAGAAAAAGCATTGACATGGTTATAAAACATTCCACCAAGGTCAATCATGGACTTGGATACATTAGCTCAAGGATTTGTCATTGCTTGTTCCAAAACGGGGATCAAACACAATAAGGTAGCTCAAATCTATAGCTTTAAACAGAAACAAGGTGAGTCTGTTAGGGATTGTGCAACTCGAATGAAGCAATACATTGCAAGATGCCTAGAGCTAGAGATACCTCCAGAATAACGATTACTATCATTGTTTCTAGAGGGCTTCATGCTATACTGTATAGCAAGAAGCATATGACCCTGAAGAGTGTGTGTTAGATGCTATTGACTTAGGGGACAATTGTGATATTTTCAATAAAGAAGATGTCCCTAAGGATAACCAAAGTGAGAAAACAACATCCACCAAACCAGCACAAGTGGAAACGGTTGTTGCCGCACCGCTTCTAGCCATAAAAGACATGCTCAAAAGGATGAATGACATCATGAATAACATGCAAAAAGCACCTATGAGGGGACCAAGGCAAGGGATTCCTCAACAGGGACAACCAATTAGGACACATAAATGGTGTGCAATCGAAGGTAAATGGACCAACCATGAGACCAATGAGTGCTATTACCGACCAAAGTATGATGGGAATGTTCAATACGTGCCTATGAAGCCACAAGGACAAGCCATGTATAGATATCATCCTAATATGGCCCCAGCTCAAAGACCACCTATGGGTATGGAAAGACCTCAACCAGTGTTGGGTCAACAACCTCCATATCTCGGACATAATGCAGTGCTTGTAAAGTATATGCAGTCAGAGGGCGTCATGGATGAACAAGCACTAGTTCCTGTTACACCCTATGCTAAGCCTAGTCCATCTATAGTAATGGTAGAAGGGTATTTGTATAATTGAACTTGTGACTTATGCTACTTCACAGCTTGCACCAATGTACTATGTAGCTAATCAAGGTGTTAGACCTCCTATGGTACGGGTGTGCTCCATAATTTAGGCACTATGCGTCTATACACTGACATCCACTCTGGCCATCTGTCCCGACCTGCCTTGCCCGTCGGGGATCGGCAACACCTCCTAACTTTAACCTGCAATATTTGGCACACTAGGGCTCCGTTTGACAAGCCGTCTAGATCTGCTTCTAGAGCACCTCAAACTCCACATTCTAGAGGACCGATAGACCAATTCAGACACTTTGAAATGTCATCCGAATTGGATCATCCTCAAGCTTTTTTGGCCTATAAACCCTCTTTAGACATACATTCCCGCTACCACCAGTTTGCCCAGGGACTCCATACCTGCTCTAACATTCTACACTTCACCTGCCTGTAGCCCTCGTTAAGCATAGACCACTTTCGAGCTTGGACCAACTTTGGTTGCACCATCATTGCCCACGTACCCCCTAGTTGAACATTTATGTTTAACCATATACAGGCTTATTGCACCTAAAAGACACTACAAGAGGTTGTGTGCTCTTGTGACGCTGTTAGCGACGGAAATACACTGGATTTTTATAACCCCCGGCGTCACTAAAACCGTCGCTAATAGCGTCGCTACGAGAGCGTCGCTATAGGCATCGCTATATGCGTCACTATATAGCGACGCTCATAGCGACGCTACAGAGCCATAAATAGTGACGGTTATAGCGACGCCCGAGAGAACTTTTTTTTGGTGGCAGGGCATTGAATGCCCTGCCACCCATCAACCATATTGTACTTGATTCACTTTTTAAAAAAAGTGCAAGGGTAGATAATAGACCCAAAATAGTCACCCACAAGACGCATTGTTTGCAAAATTGACAAGCGTAAAATTGACAATTGTACACATCATAGGCAAAATGAATTGATTGGAAAATGTAATAATGACAATTGTACAACATCATAGGCATAAAGAATTGATTGGCAAAATGAACTGCGGTGACAAATGTAATAATATACATGGTTCAAAAAGACGTATAAAATCCGTCTCATGATACATAAGCTATGAGAAACCCTAAACTAATGCTATCTAGCTACGGCTAAACTGACGTCGTCTAGTCAGACGTCTCATCGCGTCCAAGCGGCGTATCTGTCGGATTCTGCAAAAAAAGACAATAAGACAGCTTTCAGTAAGTATAAACATATAACGACATTTATAAAACAATACAAAAAATAGAAAAGAGTAAACCCTAATACTAACCATGCCGCTGCGAGAACTGAGAATGTCCATCAGGGCGTTTAAGCCCTTCTTGCTTGCGTACTCGCGCTCGTACGGTGTGGGATCACGTCCTGTCATCGACCACTGTCAAAACATACAAAGAATTCATTATGTTAGAATTAAAAAACTCATAAACCCTAAACTATCGAACATAAAGAGCAATGCGAAAACACTTACAAAATCGGCCTCAAATGATGCCCATCCACCGCTCCCCAAGTGGTGCGAGCTCCCTACCTCTACTCGCGCTCTGGCTGCATCCTTTTGTTGCTTCCACTTGTCGGGATTCTCGCGCGCTGCTTTCTTCGCATTCTTCCAATCTTCTTTGGCCAGCCAATCTGGCCTGTTCCACCCATGCTTGATTGCTTTTTGCACTTCGGAACGCTTGTGTTTTCAGTATTCGCGCATTCGAATCTTCATCAGGTCTTCATTGAAGCGCTGATCCCGTGTTGGAACGGGAAACTCATCATGAAGTATGCTGATGACTCTGTTTTTTAAATCACTTGGTACTTCACTCCATTTGTTTAGTATGTAGTGTCTAAACAGCTGAGAGCAAAGACCACGCATGCGTGAGATCACCTTCTTGCCGTCATCATCCATGATCATGCCGCCGCTGAAGTTGATGGAGTAAGGCAAGCCCTCTGGCCAGTGACGCGTGAACGTGGGTGTCCCGGCAGGGGTCTCTAGCGGCGTGTCGATGGGGGTACGGACGTCAGGTGTCTCCACCGGTGTCTGGGCCCCGAAGCAAGGAGTGTCGAGTGGGGTGGCTCCTGGCGGAGTAGGTAGAGGTGTGTAGTTGCTAGGAACCGTCAGCCGTGCAAAACCTGGCGTAGATGGCGATGCTGTGGCTGGTGTGGGGGCAGGCAAAGAAGGGGAGGGTAAAGAGCCTCATCGAACACGAGGCGGTGTGGAGGCATCGGTGGCGGAATCCCCACAACAACCGCCACCGCCACCACTAGAGCACCGGTGTCTAGACGAGTGTGAAGCTCGTCTCGTCGACGCCGAAGCTTCGGAGCGCGCCGAATGCTCCGAAATAGAGGGAGATGCGGATGGAGTAGGAACGCGCGATGATGCGCCAGAGCGATGACGCTCCACGTACCATTGTCTCTGCTGCGGTGACAAAGAAGAAAGAAACTCCTCATCATCCATACCTGCATTAATCACACGAATATTTAAACTTAATATTTAATGAATAGAGTAGACAACCGATTTTGCATCCTCATATTGTGAAATCCACTTTTGCATCACTGGATTGTGAAGCATGCAAAATCGGTTGATTTTAGCCTCTAGATCATCCGTCATCTTCTTCTCAACACCGAGATTGCACATGACAATCCCAGATATGCGCTCATCATCTATGGTTTGCCATAGCGTATCCCGGGCTTTATCAAATCCGTCTAGCCACTCTCCAATGTACACTAGGGACTCTGATACCAACCAACCTTCTGCCATGCTACCCTCTGGACGTGCCTTTTGACGCACATATCCCTTAAGCGTTTTCATGAAACGTTCTAAGAAGAACATCCATCTGGAATGAACTGTGCCAGCTATTTCCACCTCATCAACTATGTGAACAAGAAGATGCACCTGAATCATTAGAAAATTTCGGAGGTCATTTGGAGGGCCTTGTAAGAAATTGTATTTCTCTCTCTAGAAACTTTTTTTAAAATGCACTTGCACCTTGTGAGTACGTCCAAAAGGACAACCAGACACTTTAAAAAGTAGATTTATATTCTCAATCGTCCTTGAAAACGGTCACTTTTTTATTTAATGTGAGCGTGTTTTTCAGGAGGCAGGTGCGGCGCATTCAAGGCAGCTTACGTCATCACTGAAAGTTGAAAAGTCACAAACTGTCAAACAGTGATAGATTTTGAGGCTTTTGATACCACCAATGCGTCCGGAACGCCAAAATACCCTAAAAACGAATGTCTACTTGTCTCATTCCGACATCCGGAGAGGCAAAACATGTCAAAAAACCCCAAAAAATGGGCTTTTTACTAAAGGCGCGTGAGGAGGCATTCTAAAATGCTAGAATGCCCCTCTGCGCACCGTTAGTACAAAGCTCCTTTTAGTGATTTTTGGACAATTATCTTTCAAGAAAGCCTACCCATGTTTCTCTATTGCACTTTTGCACCATGCTCTCTCTATCTATCTATCTCTCTCTCTCTCTCCCCTTTCTATAGCTTAGCATATTTAAAGAGAGAGAGAGAGAGAGAGAGAGAGAGAGAGAGAGAGAGAAACTCCCATTACTAACGGCGCGCGTGGAGCATGTTTTGACCTCAAAAAACACCTCCTCGCGCCGTTAGTATAAGGTAACAAAAAGACTCTCTCTCTCTATCTTTCCCCCGCCTTACTTCCTCTCTCTATAACACTCACACATACACACATAAACACATACACTGGTGGATGCACAGTACTAAAGGCGCGCATAGAGACATGCACACCGGTTGTGCCTCTCTACGCGCGCCTATAGTATAGAGAGAGAGAGAGAGAGAGAGAGAGAGAGAGAGAGAGAGAAAGAGGGGCTCTTTGTGTTTGTGTGTGTGTGTGTGTGTGTGTTATATTTGTGTGTCTGTGTGTTTGTGAGTGTGTGTGTGTCTGTGTGTGTGTGTGTGTGATCAAAATGCACTTTGTAGAATTGTAACAATGGGTGTGTGTGCTCACTCTTATAGACCCGAAATTATGATCTCTAAGGCTAAGATGATGAAGAAAAAACCTATGTGATAGATGGAGGCCTTTTTAGAGATTTTTTGACATTTTCCTCTCAAAAAGCTCTCTAAAAGAGGAAAAAAGGGGCTTTTTACTAACGGCGCGCGATGAGGCATTCCAAAATTTTGGAATGCCCCCTCGTGCGCCGTTAGTAAAATGTTCTTTTAGGGGTTTTTGACATTCTTTGCCTCTTTGGATGTCGGAGCTAGGCAATTGGACATTCATTTCTAGGATATTTGGGCGTTCTGGACGCATTGACAGTATCAAAAGTTTCAAAATCTTCCACCACTTGATAGTTTTGTAACTTTTTGAATTCTAGTGATGACGTAAGCCGTATCAAATGCACCGCATCTACCTTCTGAAAAAGGTGCTCGCATTAAATGAAAGAGAGTGATCGTCTTCAAGGACCACTAGATTATTAAATGAGGAGACGGACACCTTTTATATTTTTGTTAATATCAATCTATTTTTCTACGTAACGTAGGCTCTTCTCTCATTGGAGGAGCTTATTTTCCTCTCTCTTCCAAAAGGCCCTCCAAAAGACCTCCGAAATCTCCTAATGGGTTAGCATGGTAGTAGGAAAATGTTTCTCAAACATGCACACAAGCTCCGCAGCATTTAGTTTGGCGAATGGTATGGAGTCTACGTTGATCTCCTTTTGTGAGATCCATTGCACCAGCTTTGCAAGTTTGTAGATTGTGTTACGGATGTCGAAAGACAAACATCCCTCAATGGCAACCGGTAAAATAAACTGTAAAGTATGTGCAGTAATGATATTAAAGTCCACATTTTATGCAATGATATTAAAGTCCACTATGAACGTACCTGACACATTTTATGCCAATCGTGTGACTTCAAACCGGTAAGCTTTCCTTCTTTAGTAAAACACGTTCGGAGCGAGTGCATTACGCCAGTGGGGATCCGCAAAGATCGAATGGTCTCTTTTACTTTGCGTTCTTGGGCTCCTGTGAAAATCCATGGTGCTTTAGGGAGTTTTATCGATCCATCAGACCCTGTTTGCAGCCAATATTGCTCCATACGATCCACATTTCTAAGGTTAACTCTGGCTCCCAAAGTATCTTTCTTACCGGTCAGATGGTCCCATAGTAGATTACCCACATTCTTGAATATGTGCATTGGATCGAGCAAGTGATTGATCATGAGTCGGGGCCAGTATGGTAACTCGTACCATAGAGATAGTCTCTTCATCCCTGGAGGCAATCCGTCATCGCACATCTCCTTCTGCTCTAACCATGCTTGTGCAGACATCCTTGGTGGCTCTCTTCCCAAAAAGCCGTCGTGTAACACATGATTCTCTGGAAGATACGCTTGATGACCTTCGTAGATTTGCTTCTTCAGTGAGGGCGCCCTACGTGCATTCAGTCTAGGTCCACATGTGACACATGCTCTGTATCCGCTTGTTTGAAGCCCTGCATGTATACACATGATAATAGATCAACTATGGGAAAAAACAAGATTTACTGTGTCTGAGTGAGGACTGTCAATAGATCACCTGAGCATTCTGTTAGCCAAGGATAGTCATGCATGGTCCACATTAGAATGCCTCTGATCAAAGCATTCCGTCTTCTTGTGTGTCGGCTCATATCCACCACCTCTATGCCAATCCACAATTGTTGTAGCTCTTCCAATAGTGGACGAAGATACACATCCATATTCCCCACTTTATATCGCCCTGGCACAATCAAGCTTAGCCATAGGTGCCCCTTCTTCATAGTCAACCACGGGGGAATGTTGTAGTTGATGATGACAACGGGCCATACACTGTAAGATGTTGATCTTTGACCAAATGGATTTACGCCATCCATAGCCAGGCCTAAGCGCAAATTTCGAGCTTCCCTGGCAAAATCCAACCATGTTCCATCTATATGTTTCCAGGCTGCGCAATCTGCAGGAATTCGTAGCACACCATCCGAAGATTTATTCTCCTCATGCCATGATGCTAGGGCGGCCATGGACTTACATTCCAAGAAATGCTTGATGCGAGGAAGCAGAGGAAAATGTCGCAAAACCTTTTGTGGAATTTTTGTCCCGTGGAGATCTACTCGATATCTTTCGGAATCACATTTCGGACACTTCTCCATGTCTATGTATTCCCCTCTGAAAAGAATGCACTCATTAGGACAAGCGTGGATAGAATTGTAATCCATCCCCAAGTTTCGCAAAATCTTTCTTGCTTCATCTCGGGAATCTGGCATCACATTGTCAGCTAGTAGTATGTGCTCTTTAAGAAATCTACACAACATAAAAATACGATACAGTCGTGTAAAAATCTATCAGATCATTATACATTTAGCGTTTTATTAAAGTAAACTAATTGTAATAGATCACCTGAAAAGCGCTGTGACGCTAGTGTCACTCCATCCAAACTTTGCCTGCATGTTGAGAAGATCCAGGAGTGCTTTCAATCTAGACATACGTGCTCCATTATACAATGGCGTATCGGCTTCACTTTTCATATCATCATAGATAAGCCTTTCTGAATCCATGATTGTCTCGATCATTTCATCAATGTCGGGCTCAAACATTGCCTCGTTGGGAATGTGCTCTGCATGATCATCCCCCGAGCTGTCAGAGGCTACATCTTGTGGCCTCACATATGCTGCTTGACCAAAGCGCCTGCGAACACGTCTATTGGGTTGCAAGATTACTGCTTGTTGGCCAACGTCAGAGTCCGACGAGTTATAATTGGCAAAAACTCAATCTATAATAGATGGATCGAACTCGCCAAATTCGCGAACGTGCTGCAAAGAAACACGTCTTGTCGGTCGCACAGCATGCTTGCATTGATTACAAGGACATAAGACCCTCGTTGAGAGATAGGTGTTTCGGTTGGACGGTCTTACATCCTCGTCACTACTCATAATGAGGATAAAAATCTTATAACCTGGACAACAAATTTAATATTCTATTGGCATTCTTCGTCTTCTCTCTCTCTCTCTCTCTCTCTCTCTCTCTCTCTCTCTCTCTCTCTCTCTCTCTCTCTCTCTCTCTCTACCTCACATTCTCTAGTCATGTCCAATCCCCGCACACCTCGGTCTAGAGGTGCACGGAGATCAGAACCACCGGGTTATAATCCGTCTTTATTGGTCAATACCTATATTTGTGGGTACAAGAAATCTACAGACCCACGTCTACATGATACTGCATGTAGTGGACAAAACCCCTTTGCCTCTTCTCTAGCTGTAGCACTTCACAGCATCTTAACATCTTTTCACAGTAGATCTTTTCACTGTTCGTCTAACTCTAAACCCTAAACCATAAGTAATTCTTGCGTGGAATCGATCTAACGTAAATAATCGTAAATCTAAATAAACGTAAATCTAACTAAAAATAAACCTAAATCTAATTTAACGTAAGTCTACATCTAACCTAATCTTTAACATCTTTTGGGATAGTTTCCTACGACGTTAAAACTCTCTTCTTCTCTTGTGTGTGTGTGTGTGTGTGTGTGTGTGTGTGTGTGTGTGTGTGTGTGTGGGTAAACCTAAATAAACCTAAATAAACCTAAGTCTAATCTAATATAACATAAATCTAAATCTAACGTAAATTATGTTATATTAAAAACAAAGAACTAAACTAACAGGGATTATAAGAACCTTAAAACTGATTTAACACATAATTTTTCACATAACTCAGCAAGAGTTGGCATTCTCATGACTAAAGATGTGAGAGTTAACTTCCGGCGGTGACGCTGCCTCATCTCCATCCAAATCTGACGACAGCAATTGGCCCTTTAGACCGTTCTTGCTCTTGTTACTAACTTTGAAGTTGCTGTTGAATGACTAGAGGTTGTCTAGATGGTCATTGTGTCGGGGATGTAGTGACTCTTGCCGCCCTGAAGATCCACCTTCTTCCCTATCTTCTGAAGACATTTCACCAGTACTTTTGGATCGACGGAGCCCACCATGAGTGAAGGCAGCAATACCCTATATTCCATTGAGGGCTTTCTTCACCCGCTTCATGCAGTCATCGCAGTCTATGGAGACCTAAATCTAATCTAATATAACGTAAATCTAAATCTAGCGTAAATAAACGTAAATCTAATTAAAAATAAACCTAAATCTAATCTAATTTAACTTAAATAAACCTAAATCTAATTTAACGTAAGTCTACATCTAACCTAATCTTTAACGTCTTTTAGGATAGTTTCCTACGACGTTATAACTCTCTTCTTCTTGTGTGTGTGCACGTGTGTGGATGTGTGTGCCAATAAAAAGAGATAAATGGTATTAACTTTCTATCACCCATGCCAAGTATGATAGATTGGTTATGCCATTTCCCTCTTGAATAATAGGTCTTGAGTTCAACTCCTCGTCGGCTAGATCTTTAGGTCTTTTAATTTTAATTAGTTTCCTACGACGTTAAATTAGTTTCTCTCTCTTTCTCTCTCAATGTGTGTGCGTTTTTTTGTTTATGCATGTTTTCTCTCTCTTTTCCTATCTCAATGTGTGCGTTTTTTGTTTATGCATGTTCTCTCTCTCTTTTCCTCTCTCAATGTGTGCGTTTTTTGTTTATGCATGCTCTCTCTCTCTCTTTTCCTCTCTCAATGTGTGTGTGCATTCTTTGTTTATGTATGTGTGTGTGCGTTTTTGTTTATGTTTGTACTCTCTCTCTCTCTCTCTCTCTCTCTCTCTCAAAAACACTATGTGTGTGTGTGTATGTGTGTGTGTGAGAGAGAGAGAGAGGGAGAGAGAGAGAGAGAGAGAGTACAAACATAAACAAAAACGCACACACACATACATAAACAAAGAATGCACACACACATTGAGAGAGGAAAAGAGAGAGAGAGAGAGAGCATGCATAAACAAAAAACGCACACATTGAGAGAGGAAAAGAGAGAGAAAACATGCATACCTGGCTCTCCTTCCTCTCCTCGTGTGTGTGTGTGTGTGTGTGTGTGTGTGTGTGTGTGTGTGTGGAGAAGAAAGAGAGAGAGAGAGAGAGAGAGAGAGAGAGAGAGCATTACCTGCTCCTTGCTTGAGGGCGCCGAAAAACTCAGATCTGAGATCTGAGTTTTTGGGCGCTCTCTGTTATTTTTTTAGCCCAGTCGGCGTCGCAAATTTCTTTGTAAATTTGCGACACTTATTGCGACGCTCATAGCGATGCCGGGATTATTTTTTTTTTGAGCGTCGCTAATATGAATAGCCTCTTGTAGTGAGATTCCACACTCCAAACACACTCTGTACACCACAAAACACCTAAGATATGTACAAAACTGGAAAATGTCACCTGCTGCCTTTGTTCAAGCGGGTTGCCCAACCCCCTGCTTTACTTGTCATCATGCACCTGGGTCAAACACCTTTCATTGGTCTCTTCCACCCACTTGTACACCCCCCGCGGAGGTCACCTAATAAAATTGTAACCTATCACGTGAGTTCAACAGAAGGGTATTTAAAGTTCTTGAAACTTACAAAAATATATATACAGAAGGACATTATTTTTTCAAATTTGAAAAAAACTTACAGATTTTAAAAGAAAAGGGTACATTATATTCCTAACAAAAATCACAGATAAGGGGTTTTACAAACATGTCTTGAACGCATGTGATATGGTAGGTTTACACATAGTGAATCCCCCAAGGTACACCCTTGCATAGTGCCACACCAAGGCACGTAGCCAACTACATACAAAAGCTATCAACATCATACTTCTACCACTCCAAGCACTCATCGGCAAACTGCCCACTTGCAACAAAGCATCTCTAAACAAAAAAATAGAATACTATCGTGCTCGCCATCTTGTTCAACCAATACTCCTGACATACCTGACCCACCCTCCCATGTATGTAAAGCTAGATTCTCATCCAACAGATCATGTACTTGTTCAATAGCCCATTGCACAACTGTGTGGATGCCGATGAGGTGCCCTAGCTTTTTGCATTCTTGCGACCGCGTCTCAAGCTTCGCAACCTCATTAATAAATCGGTCGGACTTTATTAGCACTTCTCTCGGCAAAAAGAAAGGGTGTGCACCGTTCAAATTTTTAGAGATGCCAACCCTCCCTTTGATCGGACTGAAAAGGCAGTTCCAATGTTTGCCTCCAAACGCCTTGTTTTATTCACTTGGCAACTTTTCACACGAAGTTTTTTTATTTAGAGCTTTTGATGGCAGTGATGTTTTTTTTAAAATTTAAATCTTTAAATCTAATTCCACGTGGTGACTTCGCGTTTAGATACTGTATAAGAGCCTTGGGCTCACCAAGTAGTCAATTGCAGTGATTTTTTCTATGCTCGGCCAAGGCATCCCTGCAACAAACAAGCATCGAAATCACTGCAGCAGACCATCGTTCAACCCTGCTACCTTTAAATCTCACAGTTACAAAGTAATTTGCAGTTATTTTGATTGCCAAAGTCTATCTTTGGCAATACGTGAATATGGACGGTAGTAGATAGGGTCAACCAACAAGCTCATTTTTTCTTTGTCAAAAATACTATCAAATCCCATCAAATGGTAACCCTCTTGATATCACAAATTTTCAAATACCATGGCTTTCCAATGTCCATAGTGTCGGATAGGGATCCTAGAATGAGCAGTAATTTTAACTGATTCTCAAAAAGGGGAAAAAAATCAACTTTTGAAGGGACAATTCCCATACTCTTGCCATGAAGCTCTTAAATGATAAAAGGAAAAATATGTGTATTGAAAGTGATCGGTAGAATGGACTAGAAATATGCCCGAAATTTGTTTTGCTGCAAAGCTCATTGTCAACATAATGATAGGAGATTTTAAGGTGCATGTTCTGTAATTTGAAGCACATCATTGACGTAAAATGAAGGCATCATGGGGGAAAATTGTATGCAATCTTGCATCTTTTGTGGAAAAAATGATCACAAAAAGGAGAAGTGCCGCATTAAACTGTCTTCTCAATGTGACCATGAAGACCATAAATCACGGCAATGCTAACTAACTAGAGTTTTGTAAATTCTCTCGCATTGGAAGAATATTTTTGTGTTGCACTTGATGTTGAAATGGACAATAATCAAAATGATGTTCTTCTTGATGAAATGTTGAAGCAACAGAATGTGGTGTGTGTGAAGCAACCTATTTCACAAATTGATGATGTGTTGAATGAATGGTTGCTTGAAGCAATGTTGTGTGATGGGATATGTGTATTTATCCACACAATTGGTGCCTATGTAAAGCATGATGGGGCTTGTATGTTTATCCATGCTTGGGAAGGTGATGGTGGTGTGATTTTGAGCAAAATAATCCTTATTTTTGTGCATGATGATGGAAAGATCTTATGTCTTTTTCTCATTGTCATCCTGGAAGGAGATGTTGTTTGTCAAATGTGGTGTCTTGAAGTTCAAGTTGCATCAAGGAAGAATGAAGTCTCTCTTTGCACAAATAACATGGGGCTAATGTGTTTGAATGTCAATGTTCCTGTTGAAAGCAGCTTTACAAATTGAAGCCAAAGCACACAATATTTTTGAAGAAGTAAGTGTTGAAGCAAAGGATTTTTTACTGAAGAAAGTTGGTTTGTCAAACAATGAAGCTTATTCTAAGGTCATTGGCTCAAAGATGGAATCTACTCAATGGAGTGGATATTTTCTCATTATTTTATGGTTCTACAAGTTTGTTTTGTATGAGCTCTCATGGATGATGATTTCCTTGATGGGTTTCCAGCCTTGACATGTTGCCAATAAATGATGCACTTGTATTCACACTTTTGGTGAGAAGGCACACTATACTCGATTTAAAGATTGTAATGCAATATATAGCTTTAGGGAATGTATTTCTCCATCTTGGATTAAGTTCTAGACACTGTTCTTTGCATTTAGAAAAATTCTTGGGGAAAAAAAGGGTGGTGTCTATTGGTTTATTATGTTGTATATGTGTACTTTGGAGTAGACTCCAAGCACTGCACTTTGCATCATGGTATTCTATGAGAACTGAGTTTTTGGAGCAAGGGATTTTATCGGTGTCGAGTCTGAATTTTGGAAAAAATATCCCATGGGGTGTGCCAAGTGTTGAATTGTAATAATGTGCACTAATTCCTAGACAAACACTAAGGTTTAGGGGAGCGTTCAAGGGGTGCCTAGGAGGAGGCACCAAGGGGCATGAGAAGGTTATATATAAGGCTCTCTTATTGTAATCTCAAGAATCAAATGAAGGTGTAAATCATTGTGTTCTTCCATGTCTCTCTCTCTCTCTCTCTCTCTCTCTCTCTCTCTCTCTCTCTCTCTCTCTCTCTCTCTCTCTCTCTCTCTCTCTCGTGTGTCATCTCGATCATGCCCACTCACTAACCGTTGCCATCTTTCTCTCTCTCCCCCTTTAACAAGGTGTGGAGCCATTTTAAAAATAGAGATCTCTCTCACTTCAATGGAAGGCGCAATGTTACCTTCACACACAATTCCACTCTTACTAGTGATAAATTGAATTGATGGAAAAAAAATCCCATTGATATTGGGTATTTTCTCCACAAGGGACGAGTATGTGTACCCTCGGATAATGACATGAGGTGCCAAATTCTTTTTGAGTGTCATGATAGTCCTAGTGCAGGTCACCCACTTGTACAACACCAATTCTATTGGCCAGTCTTACATAAAGACGTACAAGAATGTGTTGTTAACGGCCAAAAGTGCTAGGTTAATACGACAGAACAATTACAAGCAGAAGGACTGCTACATCCATTAGAGATCCCTAATGGAAAATGGGAAATCATCTCTATGGATTTTATTGTAGATCTACCTACTACAAGCCGTGAAAATGATTCCATCTAGGTACTAGTTGATTGCCTTACTAAGATGTGTAATATTGTAAGTGATTGCGATGACAAGTTTAATTGCCATTTTTGGCGAGCAATATTCCACAAGTTGGATAAAAAGCTCAGTTTAAGTACTGTTGATCATCCTGAAACAGATGGTCAAATGGAAAGGGTAAACCAAGTTCTTGAAGATATGCTACATGCATATGTTAGCAAAGCAATCTGATTGGGAAGATCACCTTTCAATTTTGGAATTTTCTTATAATAGTGCTAAACATGTGACTACAATTTTAGTCCATTCATGTCTGCTGATGTATGGTTTTCAACCCCGATCATTGATCTCTATTGGGTTAGCCACTGAGAAAATCCAACAAGTTAAGGATTTTCTCCAAGACCACATGTCTATGCTATTCTTGGCTCGTTTAAATGTAAAACAAGCTCAAGATCATTATCATAGCGGCCTATGGTAGATTTTGAGGAAGGTGATGATGTGCTTTTATGTGTTCCTAAACACTCGGACAGCTTAAAAATTGGTCCTGTTTTGAAATTATGTCCAAGATATTGCGGACCTTTCACCATCATCAAACAAATTGGTACGGTAGCTTGTAAATTGGATTTACCCTCTACCTCTCATGTTCATCCTGTTGTTCATGTTAGTAGACTACGAAAGCGACTAGGAACAAATGATGATGTTGTAGACCAAGGTTACTTAGTGGATTTGACATAACCACCAAGTTTACCTCATGAACCAAACCGTATTCTAGATTCTCATGCTTTAAAAACACGACACCATGTACATTATCAAGCTCTCATCATGTGAAAAGATAGACTTAAAGAGGGTTATACTTGGAAAAACATTAGTGTGCTAAAGAAGCAATTTCCTACTTTTTGTTTTTGAGGACAAAAAATATTCCAAAAGGGAGGAGTAGTGTCAAGGCAATGGTCTTGCAGGAAACGAGGGTCTCACGGACGCACGATTGTGTGGGAAAGGGGCCCTAGGGGAAGACCCTACCATGTGGATGACATGTACAGTCAAGGGAGCTTTATATAGAAGGCCTATATAAGCGTAGGTTGGGTGGAGATTAGCATGTCATTACTCTTCATCTCTCAATGGTAATATGCTCTTTGACAGTGGTAGTCAATATGATTTTATAGATAGGAATTTTGTCCATGAAGCACGTATTCCTATCATGCAAATTCCTGAGTTTGTGCTTCAAGATTTTTCTCCCAACATGAATGCCAATATCTCTCATAAATGTCCTTCTATGGGTTTGTGACTTGCATTTGTCTCTCCACAAAATAAATCTATTGAATTCAATCATGAATTGTTGATTATTGGGTGAAAGCATGTTAACCTGTCATGCTTTTTCATGTCCCGAACAATGCTAACTAGCACAATTTTGACATATGCTAACTAGTATAATAACTTGAGCTACATCTCCAAGATCTACGACATATGATATATCAATAGAAAGCACTTGAAACAAGCAATCCAAATGTACAACCTCCGACAAATTTTGATATTATTTGTAAAAAATTTACCGGACACCCAACTTTTTGAAGATGTGCTAACTTGAAACTGCTAACTAGCACAAAAAGCGCGACAGGTTAACATGCTTTCACCCTATTGATCTCTTGATTATGATGTGATTCTTGGAATTGAGTGGTTTTGTTTTTTAAGCCTGAAATTGATGGGTAGACTCATGATCTAACTATGAGGTCATCAACTTGATCATTTATCTTTTGATCTACAGGGACACCACTTAAGACTAAGAGTGTACATTGTTACGCTTGTATGCATTTGTCTAGGGAGTTGGATTGGGATTGTGAGGTGGAGTCCCATATTGATCCAATGTACATTCTGGAGTTTCCATCTTTGTTTCCTGATCTTAGATTTCATGAGGATACATCATTGGTAAGTAAGCATCAAGTATTACCTTCTCCAACACTTTGTGATGTACAGGTCACTTAACAGTCTTAGTCACGGTTAACCAATAGGTAAGTTGGACAAGGGATTTGATCGTTCCATTCCTAACTCTACTTTTCCTTCTTGTTTTTGCGCCAAGGACTTATCATTTTGATTGTGTGGATGGCAGATAATCTATGAGCCAACCTCGTAGTGGAATTCCATTATAGAGAGACGACGTCATCAATGGTATCATGACCCCTTTTCTCTCGAGATGAGTGAGGCAAAAACTAGGCATAGGCTCACCTTAAGCAGGAGGGGATGTCAAGTGTGCATCCATTACACACGTACATTATTGTGACCCGTTAGAGAAATTTTTAGCTAGGTTCATCCGAGAAAAATATATTTGGCACCTTTGTGAGCCTGTTCACAGGACATGCATGATCAGACATTTCCATTAGCAGCTGCATATCCTCTATTTCATAAAATTGTACAACCAGTTTATGGGTGCCGTTACATATTTGTGGACCTCTCTTGATGTCAACATGTAGTTGGAGATGTGGCCTACTAGATTGCCAAGTTTGGTGCCCATCTGACTAGGCATCCAGTACATGTGTCAGTGTGTGTGGCAAAAATTGCACAATTTTTTATATTTTTGACCTCACATTAAAGTGGCCGCCAACAGTTGGATGGTTATTTTAATTGATAGTGATATTGACCCACTTGGAGATTAAAAAATAATAAAAGGAGGGCTAGCATAGAGTTTCCAAACATTAGAGTATGTAGAGTGCTAGCATTATCCCTAGGCCCCTCCATCACCAATTGCCATGTTGGCATTTCCTCTCAACCTTGATCCTTGTATTTTCTTTGTACCTAGTGGAAAATGCTTGCATTTTTCTTGGATCTCACCCTCTTGCTACCCATTAAGGCATGATCCCTTTATATTGTACCAACAATACACATTTTGTATCCATCACCATAGGAAGTCGTGCTATTTGTTTGATCCTTGTTGCCATCCTCCTCCACCTGCCATTTCTAGTAGCAAGAGATCAGCCACTTATAGTAGCATTTTACATCATCTAGGATAGCCATAAAGATCATTCAACACAACCAATCAAATCAGACCATAGCACCCCTTGCATTGGTTCAAAGTCTACCATGGTCATTGTGAAGGTTTATGCATTTGTTGAGCATTGGGTAGTGTACATTCACTTGTGCAATCAATAAAGAAAATAATACTCTAGTAATGGAGTGGGGGACCCCTCAGAGAGTAGTTGAGACCCCATCGAGTGTCTTGTCTCCTCTCTCTATCTCTCACCCTCTGGGGAGGATCTTGACATGTGTCTTTTATGCTTCTTAAGATATCATGTTTGGATTGAACACTTCATGCACCTTAGTCATTTAAGCATGACAATCTTTTATGCTTCTTGAGAGATCGTGTTTGAATTGAACACTTCAAGCACCTTAGCTATTTAAGCATGATAAGCACCTCAAGCTTGGGCAAGGTTCCCAAAAACACCTTAAGCTTGGACAGGGTTCCCACCTCAAGGTCAGTCCCAGCTTGCTTAATGTCCTACGTATAAGGACTTTTAACACTAACCTTGGAGGTCTTTAATGAAGCTAACCCTAAGGTCTTCTAAGATCCATTATATGCACATGTCTATATTCTACCTCTTGTTCCCATTCATCTCCCCCATATTAAATGATCAGTTCAATATGAGAACCTCTTTTTGGAATAGGTAGATATTAGATTTTGTGACATTGCCTCTCTCTTGAAACCATAGTCGTCCTCAACTATGAGGTAGAAGAGATAAAGTCTTAGTCATTAGTTTACGTTTCTTAGCGGGTAGAGGATTCCATTTTACCCTATGACATCGTTCCAGAATGGATGACTAGTCCATTTGGTGCTTGGGAGACTTAGCTTTCGCAAGCATGTCTACTCTTTAGTCCGTATCATACTCCCAAAGTAGAGTGACAAATTCGATCACAAACATGATTCTAAGCATGCATACTATTTAAATTTTTGCACAAAAGAGGATTAGTCTTATAAGATAGAAACATTGTTCATTTAGAAAGCATTTACATTTGCTTACTCTAGTGTAGCATTGTAAGCATTGACAACGTTCATACTATTCTTAAGCTGTGTTCCTTGCATCCATCTAGCATCTTCAAAAGGATAGTTTTTACATTTAATAAGATACCGTCAGATAATCTTACCATATCTTAGTACCGTGTCTTTGTGTCAAAGAATCAATTCGAGCTGCAAAACCTCTTCTTGATCTTCGATCTCTGGCGGGTCCTCAATTAATGGTTCTTTTGGCGGCTCCCCTTTGTAAGGCTTGAGTCATCTCACATAAAAAGCATTGTGAATGAACCAATGGTTGGGAAACTTGAGTTGATAGGCCATCTTGTTGATTGGTTTGAAGATTTGGAAAGGACCATAGTATCTTTTTGCCAGTTTAGCAGTGTAATACTTTTGATGGCCCGTAGGATTTTTGCCCCTCAATCAAGCCTTAGGAAACTTAAGTAAGACCCAATCATTTTTCTTGAACGTTAGGGCCCTTCTGTGCTTGTCAGCAGCATCTTTTTTCCTTTGTTGAGAGATGGATATAGCCTCCTTAATCTTTTGAAAAGATTCTTGTAGGTCACGGCTATACTCATCGGCAGCAAAGATCTTCCCATGTACTTTAAGTAGCAAGGGACTTTTAGGTCTTCCCTCTAGTATTTCAAAAGGTTATTTTTCCATAGAAGTATGGACAATATTGTTGTACGTATACTCTACACGGGGCAGGTACTTCTCCCATTGTGAGCTTGATCTATTTATGTAACATATGTCTTTAGTAGACCGAGAATCGTAAGATTGGCTATCTCACTTTGGACATCCATTTGTGGGTGATAGGCCAAAGAGAAATTCAATCTTGTACCTAGATTTTCAAAGAGGCCTTTCCAAAAATTGTTGGTCATTCTAGGATCTCTATCTGACACAATGGATGTTAGCAATCCATGGTGTTTTGCAAATCTGAGATATAAAGAGAGTTTCCATTTGGTGTGCCTTAATAGTCTTTTAGAGAGGAATAAAGTGTGCTTGCTTGCTAAACCTGTCAACTATTGTCCATATTCACATATTCCCATGGATAGACTTGGGAAATCCAAAGATAAAATCCATGGATATGCTCTCCCATGGTGAATTAGGAAATGGCAATGGTTGGAGTAATCCAGGTTGCTTCCCCTTACATACGTGGTCTTTTGGCATACCACACGTTTGGAAACATACTCTTGTATGTCCACTTTCAAGGTAGGCCAACAGAAATATGTCTCTACTCCTCAAAGAGTAGATTGAATCCCTCTATGCCCGGCATGGGGAGGGGCATGTGACTCATACTTTACTTTCTCGCGAAGAGAGTGAGTAACACATAGCGGATTTCCATGGAGAAGATAACCATCCTGCAAAGTGAATGGTTCTTCTTTATTCCCTACGGCAAGGGCTAAAATTACATCTGTAAATTGGGGTCAGTAGCATACTCATCTATCATGGAAGATAGATCATTGTGACTTGCTATGGACACCGCATTGGCCCTTCACCATCGTGATAGTACATCAACTACTTGATTGTGCTTGTTAACAATGTGAGCAATATGAAATTGAATTGTGAAGAAAAATTTTCCCACCTCATTTGTTTGTCGGAGAGCTTGGTTTGCGTCATGGAGTACTTAAGACTTTGGGGACGGTTCATGGTCTTTGCGAATGGATTTTCATATGGTTATCGTGCATGGTTGATGCCCATTATACATGCATTTTTGCGAGCACTTTTGAGTGCCAGTGAGCTCTTTTGAAATCATTGTTTTTTGCATTAATCATACTTTTGGATTGAAACTCTTTTGGTGCTTGTTTATGCACTGTCAGTCCGTGGATGTACATTGAGTGTGGATTGCCATTATATCCGAAATTGTGGAGCCATTTTGGCATTTCTACTCATTGGCATTGAGTAGTGTTATGGTTTATGGTTTAGAGTTCTCTTTTGAAGACTATAGTGGTCGAGGTTTTCTCCGACTTTGCATCCTTTTGGTAGACAGATTTTTGTTAGTTTGTAGTGGTTGAGATCTTCTCCCACTTTGGCATCTTGGATACGGTTTTAGGGTTGAGATTTTTCTCTAGTTACAAAGGAGACTCTAGCATTTTTTTGCCAGGTTCTATGTGTTTTGTGAGAGGTGATAGAGAGTTTTTTAGCCAAATTTTGGCTTGTGCCTCTGCGGATGGTCATTCTTCTTGCATTCTCATTGCATATGGTCACTAATTATGCATGATTGGTTCTTGGTTTGGTAGAGGGTTATGGGATTTATGCGATGTTTGCCATATATTTGGTAGTAGGTGTTTGATCAGCTAGTTTTCTTTTGCATTGTGTTGAGTGGTTATGCTCTTATGGACAATGCACTCACACTTTGTGTGGGTTGCACTTAGTTATGGCATCTTGCAGTGGCAGTTTGTCATTGGATACACATGTTGGCGTATCAACCAGATCTCAGAGGTGAAAACATGTGGTTTGTTGGCATTGTGGCAGCCTAGGGCACATGCAGAGACATTGTTTCAAGCATTGGAAATATCGAAGGTTTCCATTGGTTGTTGGTGAGAGTTGTGGTAGACACTCCTACTTCCACAGGTTCACCTAGACATGCATGGACTTTGTCTCACAATTGGCAGTTGGACAGTAGTGCTTCACACCATGTTACTCCTCATAGGGAGTGGTTGAGCAGGTTTTTTGGTCTGCGACATGATGGTGTTCATTGTGTGGGTGACATTCATTTGCACTTTACCAATGGGAGTATGTTTGTGCTCCATGATGTTTAGTATGTGCCTGATTCTTGTAGGAGTTTGATCTCTAGCTGGTAGCTTAGAGATTATTGGTGTCATATTCAACTGACTGATGAGTCTTACTTGATGAGGATAGGCTCTCTTGTGATAACACAAGGCTATCATGGTTCTCATTCGACTCTTCTCTATTCTCTTGGTGTCAGAGACGCTATAGTCTCTATGAGTCCGCTTCCATGCAAACATTCACAATCTAGACGAGGACCCTTTGTTAATGAGTTGTGCAACACTTTGCTCGTTGTGCATGCAGGGTCTAAGGACATACATATAGAGCAGAATAGCTCTTTGAGTGCACAACTAGAGCAATCATCAATGGTGGTGATGGATTTCTAGTCTTTGCCAGTTAGGGAGAAAAGTAGTGAGTCACATGTACGAGACGATGTAGTCTTAATGACGACCGACATCTACTTTCGTAGATGAGCTCCACAATGTTGTGCACGATATGTCTGTAGATGTAGAGTTAGATCAGCCATGCTCTAGAGAGACACAAAAGATTGATCCTCTTAGGACAAAGATGCCTCCTACCATGGAGATGAGCGATATGGATTTTTTTGACATGCTCATGCTAGAGGCTCATATGGTGATGCGTGGACAGGTAGAGCATGGTACAATGGATGTAGGGATGGTCACAATGTTGAATGAGCATCCTTGATTTTTCATATCCTTTTCTTTCTAGTCTTGATGGTGTAGGGATTGCACATAGTGCAGAGGTAGTTGACAGGGACAGGCTAGCCGAGGTTGCATGGATTTTATCAGCCTTCGGGACTCTCATGTAGTATGACCTCTTACTGTCGAGACCCAACATAGCAATTGTAGTGGGAGAGTTTGCAGTTAGGGTTGTCAATTGTGTGATGACTGAAACTAGCATGATGCATCATGGAGCTATGTGGGTCATTACAAGATACCTGCAGGATATGCATGCTAATTCTAGAAGAGATATAAGCTTTTGCACACCATTAGAGCCTACACGGCGGCATGCATTGGCGTTTAGAGAGAGAGTGGACATAGGTTGAGTGAGGAGTTCCCATTGCATGTGAAATTTGGAGACATTTTTGCATTTCTACTCATTGGCATTGAGTAGTGATATGGTTCATGGTTTAGAGTCATCTTTCACAGACTATAGTGGTCAAGGTTTACTCCCACTTTTCCATAACTTTTGCTGACAGATTTTGGTCAATTTGTAGCGATCAAGAGATTCTCCCACTTTGGCATCTTGGATGTGATTTTATGGTTAAGATTTGCATCGATATTTTACTCCAATCATAGAGGAGACTCTGTCGGTTTGTCGCCAGTTTTATGTGTTTTGTGACAGTGCTAGAGAGCTGTTTTAGCCAAATTCTTGCTTGTGCCTATGTGGATGGTCATTACGCTTGTGCTCTCATTGCATATGGGCCCAATTTATGCATGATTGGTTCTTGGTTTTTCCAGAGGGTTATGCACTTTATGTGATGTTTGCCATAGTTTTGGTGGCAGGTGTTTGATTATCTAGTTTTTTTTTGCATTGTATTAAGCGGTTATGCTCTTGTGGACAGTGCATTTACACTTTTGTGTGGGCTAATCTGTAGACTCATTTACACTCAGTTATGACATCTTGCAATTATGGCATCTTGCAGTGACATGATGTTGTTCATGGTGTGGGTGACATGCATTTGCATTTCTCTAGTGGGAGTATGCTTGTGCTTCATGATGTTCAATATGTGTGTAATGCTTGTAGGAGTTTGATCTCCATCTCACATTTTAGAGATCATGGGTGTCATGTTCAACTAATTGATGAGTCTTACTTGATGAGGAGACGTTCTCTTGTAATAGCGCAAAGGCAATCATGGTGCTCATTCGACTCTTCTCTATGTTCTTGGTGTTAGAGATGCCATAGTCTCTGTGAGTCCGTTGCCATGCAGGCGTTCGCATTCTAAGATGAGTACACTTTGCTGATGAGCGGCGTGACACTTCTCTCATTGTGCATGCAGGGTTTGAGGACAGACCTATAGTGCAGGAAAGCTCTTTGAGTGCATGACTAGAGCAGTCATCAGTGGTGGTGATGGATTTCAAGGCTTTTCCAGTTAGGGAGCAAAGCAGTGAGTCACATGTACGAGACGGTGCAGTCTTAGTGACTTGGCAGAATATGTACTTTTGTAGATGACTTGTGTTGTGCACGACATGTCTGTAGATGCAAAGTTAGAGCGGCCATGCTCTAGCGAGACACATCGATTTATCCTCTTGTACACACCTTATTCTTTACTAGATAGAGGAATAAGGGGCTCTCCCATGCACATTGTGTTGAGCTACTCCACGTACATCCTATGTTCTCTCTCTCTCTCTCTCTCTCTCTCTCTCTCTCTCTCTCTCTCTCTCTCTCTCTCTCTCTCTCTCTCTCACTCTCCGTGCACGCACCACATTCGTGCACTCACATCTATCACCTCATTCGTCTTAAAATTCCCCTAAAAATAGATCTTAAAGGTGTTGATAGACCTCTTATGTCTCATCAACACACTACATTTGGATATGAGCCTCATCTACTACCCAATGCAGACAAGTTTTCTCTAGAACATGAAGATTGAGGAATTTTCAAGTGTGGCCAATGACCAAAATCTTCAAAGAATTTCTCCAAGGAGAGGATTTTATAGATGTAACCAATTGTGTAAGTAGATACAATGTGTGGTTCTACTATGCTTCATATGCAAGCAAGGAAGTTGTGATTGGCCATGTTTGAGGCAAGCTAGGAATGTGTAGATTTGGCAAGCGTCTTAGAGAAGAGGTGTAAGCATTTGTGGGAGAAGATAATGGGATCATGAAAACAATTGGGAGTGGAGAAGGGAATCATGAAAAAAACTGGGAATGTGCATAGAAGCGCAAGCTGGTACTCAAAAGGGAGTAGGAGCCCAAGGTAGAGAAGAAAAGGTAGGCTGGGAATGTTTAGTCTTGAGCAATGTTTGAGAACATGTGGAAGCATGTGTGTGATCAGCAAGCTGGATTGTTGAGTAGGAAAGATTGTACATGAAAGCTGGATCGTCAAGTGAGAAGATTACCATGTCGGATATATACATGCAAATTGATGATTTTGTCCCATGTAAAAAGACTTCATGTTGAAGAGATAGGCATTATGTTGATTTTCTAGTGTGGATGTTTAGGTAAACACAAGTGCATGATGCAATTTTTGGGAGTCATCTCGTGACCAATTTGAGCAGAGAGTTTAGAGCTGATTTTGCAACCAATTGAGGCTATAGATTTGCAGCTAGGTATGGTTGATGCACATGCTAAGGTGTGGCCCATGGTGAAGCTAATTTCAGAATCCATTTGAAGCTAAATTTGGATGGTGCATGTCCTTAGTAAGGGGATGGTTGTGATTGAGCATGTGCACCTATGAGATATGTATTTGATAGGAAAGCCAGCCACTCTGACCCAACGATCTAAAATATATCAAGAAAAACAATCCAAAATATGGATGAATTTTATGCCATACATTTTTGTGCGACACATGATGTTACGAGACTAGGCACCCTCCTCTTGCACGTGGTTCACTGCAATTTGGATAGCTTGCTTAATGGTTAATTATGTGATGTCTATTTGACTTTAGTAACAATGAGTGCATGATGATTTGTGGTTTGGAATTTTGGGAGTTGAGAAGGAGGCACTGACAAATAATAATCATCTCGGTCATTTTATTCTTGCACAATATTTTAGATCTTTTATCAATAAGCCACTATGGTTTCTTTGTAAATAGGACACTGAGAACTTACCATAAGAGGGTCATGCAAAATTTTGGGCATCTACAAGAAAGGCCTAAAGATTGCATCTTAAAACTCCTTGGCAACTCTTGTGGAGTTTGGTATTTGATATTTCATATTATTTGCTAGTGCCAAAAATTGGAGGCCCCTCTTTTACACTCTAGTTATGAGTGGAACACATTACTTATTGCATGACCCTCTTAGGGTGAGTTCTCACTGTTCTATTTACAAAGCAACCATAGTGGCTTATTGATAAAAGATATGAAATACTATGCAAGAATAAAATGATCGAAAGGATTATTATTTGCCAGTGCCTCCAGCTTCTCCGACTCCTAGAATTCCAATCTACAAATCATTATACACTCACTGTTAGTAAAATCAAAGAGACAACATATAATTAACCATTAAGCGAGTTATTCCAATTGCAATTAACCACATGCAATAGGAACTTCACACTAACATGCTAACAAACACCACATAAGGCACACTAATTTAAGGAAGGTGATTATGTTATGCTTCACATTGAGGATCAAAAGTGTTGATACTAATGTTTTTGTTAAATGTTCTCCTCATTTTTACGGCCCATTCAAAATTTTTGATGTGATCAATGATGTTTCATTTTGTTTAAACTTGCCTTCAGATTGGCACATTCACAATGCATTCCCACGTTAGTCTTTTAAGACCTTTCAGAGGACCCCTACCTACACATCACATTTATGAGGATCTACGTTCACTTGTGGACCAAGAAGAACAACTAATCTCTGCACAAATAGTTGATCACGAGACCACAACCAAACGCACTAGCATGGTTTATAACCGCTATCTTTTGAGCTTTAAAGGACACCTTAGAGAGGATGCCAAATGGATGCTTAAAAAAATTTCCCGCAACTTTTCCTTCTCCACACTTTCCATCACTCAAGGTCCAGTTGATTCTCTACTGAGAAACTAAGGACGATTGCTATCCCTGGTGGAAAAGATGTTACGAGGCTTGGCACCCTCCTGTTGCATGTGGTTAACTGCAATTGGGATAGCTTGCTTAATGGTTAATTATGTGTTGTCTATTTGATTTTACTAACAGTGAGTGCATGATGATTTATAGATTGGAATTCTAGGAATTGACAAGGAGGCGCCAACAAATTATAATCCTCTCGGTCGTTTTATTCTTGCACAGTATTTTAGATCTTTTATCAATAAGCCACTATGGTTGCTTTGTAAATAGGACAATGAGAACTCACCTTAAGAGGGTCATGCAATAAGTAATGTGTTCCACTCATAACTAAAGAGTAAAAGAGGGGCCTCCAATTTTTGGCACCAACAAATAATATCAAATATCAAATACCAAACTCCACAAGAGGTGCCGTGGAGTTTGGGGCTGCAATCTTTAGGCCTTTCTTGTGTTGATGCCCAAAATTTTCCCTTCCCTTTCCTTCATACTAAGCTTTGTTATTATGTGTATTCCATGATTATATCTACATCTCTTACAATCCCTCTTACAGTCTTTCCTTGTCAATCTATTCTCGTGTGTGTGTGTGTGTGTGTGTGTGTGTGTGTGTGTGTGTGTGTGTGTGTGTGTGTGTGTGTGTGTGTGTGTTGTCATAGTCTAGGTGTGTGTGTGTGTGTGTGTGTACCTGGAAAATTGAAAGAGACGGTGAAAGGTTGACAAGCAAGTGTGCAAGCAAGATTGTAAATTGGATGCAACCGTTCTCCCCAACTCCCAACACATGAAGTTCATGGGCTGAAGATGTTTGCAAATAAGGTTACCTTGGAAATGTAATGCAATTCTCCTAGTATTTTTGACACAAGGACTAATGATGTTGCCTATAATGTTGCCTTTCTAGGTTCCATTGTGATGTAATCCCTTGATATGCATTGCACTAAAGTTAGTTGCATGCATTCATTTTAGTTTTAGCACAATCTCTAAGATCAAATCAACACTCTCCAAGATCTATGGCTTTATCTTGATGGGTATATTATTAGCATTACTTTGGATTCAATTCCAGAATTGGTTTGTGCAATTTACAAGTTGGTGAAAGGTCTCAGTGTTTATAAAGTGTGAGGATCCATGCTCTTTTTGGTAGACATGGGTTACTGGGGAATCTCTGTTTTAATAGTTCTAAAGAGAGAGGATGCATTTTCTTGTGTATGGTGTCAGGTGCTTTCTATGTGAGCATGTGCTACTAGTTGACATGTCCAAATTGAAGTAGATTGTACATTGCTTAGCATCCTTCTCCATCTTGCATCGTGGCAAGGCCCCTTGCATGGTTTACAGCTAAGATTTTGGCCTTAAACTTTCACACTAGGTGGTCTACTAGAATTTAGCATGTTGAGGGTTTGCATGTTTCTAGTCTTTGGCAAGAGCTCATATCAAGCATTTCAAAATGTTTTTGTGGGGACAATGTTAAACTAGATTATTATGGTCATCTAATTGTAGCAATTTCTCGTGCTAGATAGGTTTCATGCCTTCATCTGTCATGTATGGATTGACGACTCAATGTGATTGTCCAACCATGCTTACAAATGGCTACCATTGCACTCTATTGAGAAATGCAAGATCCTGCCAAATCAATAGAAACCTTCTTTAAATGGTCTCTTCAACTATTAAGCATGTAAGCATTTTTTCATGGAGGTCAACATCAAAGTCAAATCCAAAATGGGCGAATGCTATCTCCTTTGCCTACCTTGGATGTATTTATAAAGCTTTCATGTACAAGGTAGATGTACACTCCATCATGTGTGTTGCTCAAAAACTCCTTGCTTGATGTCTTTGCAAAAATGCAATGCTTGGCTATCTTCATCTCCAAGTATCGGCACATTACTATTTGCTAGCCAAGCTACAAGATGAATCTTAGTGGCTACATGCATCGAGAATCCTTGACAAAAACGTTTATTTCCTCTTTACAAAGCATCATGTATATGCAAGAGAAATTTGAAGTTAGGCTTCATTAAATGACTCAAAGGGTGAAGTGGCTGATTTGCCCATGCTAAGTGCAAAGGATGCATATTAATCTAATGCATTCTTTGGTGTTTTGATAACCAGAGGTAACACCTTTATAGACAACAAGGACAACTTTCAAGACTAACCACCAATAATAATCCCTTTTGTTTGCACCATTACTAGGAAAAGTGGAAGACTTGCAAACTTGTAGAATACTCATTTTTCATGCCTTCTTTGCTAACAAGAAAGATGACGCTCTATTGTGTAAACCTTGTTTAGTTGGTCTCTTTGCAATTTTGACCCTATCAACGTTTGTGGTGGCGCAAACATCACACCACAACTTCACGATACCGGTGGTGCCATTTTCTTTGAATGTAATTATGGAGTGGTTAAGGTAGTTTGACGTGTTGCTACCATGTGCATGCTCATGCTCTTGTATGTCTGCATAATGGTCAACAAAATTTGGCTTGCAAATCCAACCTTTGACTCGCAGATTTTCAGGCAAGCGGATTCCTCACATGTGACCCGTCACAGTTCACCAGCTTCCTCCAGCTACCCTTTGCTACCCTGAATCCCTCCATACCGCAATCCACAAATTTCCTAGAAAAGTGATTCCAATCATCTCTCCTCATATGGGCCTACTTCAAGGGCTAGTAAGCAGTTTGGCATAAACCCTAGCAAGGGCTCTTGCATGGACACAAATGGACCTAATGTCCCATGATCCTTAATGTCCATGTCCTCTCCTAGCCTCGATCAAAACGCTTTCCATTGTTACTTCGCAATAGGACATTTTCATCTTCTTCACGTCATGAAGGGAGAGCCTTCTTTACGTCATGAATGGAGAGCCAAAGCCATGTTCTCCTAGCTATGTCATTGACATCACCTTTTACCATAAGGGCATGAGAATATAAGAGAGAGCAAAATCATATATAACCGGGACCTTTAGGAAAGGATGAAGTTTACACAAAAAAGGGGTTAGATAAAAACTCCATTCAAGTATGTGCCTACGTTTTTGGAGAAAGAAATTTGAAGCAGAATCAACATGTTATTCTGTAATCAACGGGAAAAAACAAAAAATAAAGTAGGGGGGACATCTTTCGTAGCTAGCAAGGTGAAGGGCTGCAATGCTAGCAAGGTGAAGGGGTGCGAGGGCATGGTGCCCAAAGGAGCCCACCTCCACCTACATCCCGCTCATGTGCATACCCTACAATACACATTAAATTATTATTTTTATTTTACATGGCACATCGAGTGAGACTCAACAAGGAGCTGGTGTGGTGGATAGCGACGAACTGCTCAAGTTCTTTAATCAAGATGTCTACAATTCGACCCCATCATGATTCTTAAGTTTTAATCATCATGAGTGCAGAAGGCACTCATGAAGATTGTGATGAGTCCGACAGAAGGCATCCGCAAAGATTCCATTGATTTCAATTAGAAACCTACTAGTAGGTGTCTACCAATAAGTATGTGTGGTCAAGATGTCCCTATGATTTTTTTTTTTAAAAACAAAGGGAGAATCAAGTACGATGCTTGCATCGACACTAAAAAGGGAAAAAAATGAAGTGGAAGGGGGCTAGGAGGCGAAGGCTGCGATGAAGGAAGAGGTAAAGTCGACATCAAAGAGAAGCAGCCTTGAAGCAGGAGGTGAATGCAGCGAGGACGAAGCAAGAACGAAGGCAAAGACAAATCAAGACAAGGAGATCCATATCTTTTTATTAAAAAAATTAATGAATCCCTCTGATCGTCAGTGTAGTGCGTTAAGGCATATGTTTACATCAGCATGCAAAGGGTTCAGCTCCTTAAGGGATTGATATCAAAACCCTTTCATCCCCTTTTAAAGTAAGGTAAGGTCCTTCTTAGGAGGAAACGTCTCCATTCAAAGGAGTCTACCGAGGAAAAGAATATAATAAAGAACCCACTAGTATGTGAGGTATTACAAAGCAGGACTACAAGTCTGAGTTAATTAGAAACTACAAATTTTGGAGCAGCATTCAACTTGTCAATTTGGCTTTGCACCCTCAAAAGCAAATCTTTGGTTTTGGAGAGGAAGAGAATGCACCTTTTCGTGTCTCTAGTTATTTTCCAGGGCCCGAGATTAAAAGTGAGGGACAATTGAAGCCACTCTTGAGAAGTTGGGTTCGAGACATCTATACCATATATAATGGAGCTTAAAACTTTTGAGCAAGGGGAAGGCATCCACGGGTCACATTCTGTTGCATTTAAAAAAATATAAAAAATGCAAAAGTGAAAGGTAGAAAATGAGAAAGACTTCCGAGTCCTAGAAATGTAAAGTAAAAAACTTAGTACTTTGTCTATATTTATAATATTTTTAGTTCTTGGGAAGGCCGTGGAATTTCACTTCAACCTCAACTTTCAAAAGTGACTGGTGGCTACTTTTGCTTTATAAATCCATTTGAAGGGTGGGTTTACTTTGCATTTTGAAGGCCATAAAGAGCTTCCCTCCATGTGTCGTCTAAGGCTATGGTCATGCAAGGCTTAGTTGCTCGTTACATCAATCAACAATTTTTGATAGCATGTAGCTTTTCACCGACTTACTATGCCTAAAAGAGCATACTTTTCAAACTATGATGGTTTCTTTCCGGTCAGTCTTCTCTCTCTCTCTCTCTCTCTCTCTCTCTCTCTCTCTCTCTCTCTCTCTCTGTGTGTGTGTGTGTGTGTGTGTGTGTGTGTGTGTGTGTGTGTGTGTGTGTGTGTGTGTGCGTGCATCTCACTCTCCCTCACTACTTGCTACTCCTTGTGACGTTTTTGAACTGTTGCGCCTGGCTTACTTAAGATTGTCGACGCTTAAAGACAACTAAGCTTTGCGTGACCATTCCCTTATGAACCATCCTTTGTAGACTTGCATGGACCTTCCATGCTGTAAATGACCTCCAACCTTAGTGCTCAAAGCTCAATAGCTGCACGGTGTTTTTTCTGTGTGTGTGTGTGTGTGTGTGTGTGTGTGTGTGTGTGTGTGTGTGTGTGTGTGAGAGAGAGAGAGAGAGAGAGTTGGCGTGCCATTCGCTGAGGTGTTGGAGCATTACAAGAAGGCCTTTCACATTTACATTGCATGAAGTGCAACAAGCTCAACAATTCAACGATGGCAGTCCACTGATTTTTTGTGGATGTCAAGCATGCATTGTGTGTGTGTGTGTGTGTGTGTAAGACACATACACACACAGAGAGAGAGAGAGAGAGAGAGAGAGAGAGAGAGGGACAATGTGATGCTATTGATTGCAAGATTTTGTGTGTGCTGAGAAATAGAGAATGGTCCATGTGATTCATCCTGTGTGTGTGTGTGTGTGTGTGTGTGTGTGTGTGTGTGTGTGTGTGTGTGTGAGAGAGAGAGAGAGAGGGTGAGAGGGCTCTCACACTAGCACAAGAGAGAGAGGGAGGGAGAATAAGCATTGGTCTAACAATCAGCAATCAACAAAGCAATGATTCACAGAATCTACAATCGAGAATCGAGAATCAAGAATTGACATCGACATCTACAAATTTGAGAATCAACAAAATCGAAAGTTGACGTACTTGAAAAATTTTGATCTGACGAATCCAAGGCAGAAGGCGTGCAAGCCAAGGCAAGAGCGGACCTCAACAGATAGCAAAGGCGGACGGCGGGAGGCAACTCTGGAAAACCTTGGCTATTTTTTAAGGTCTTTATGCTAAATTTCTTGCTCTTGCCTTCAGGTTGACTCAAAAATCAAAGGTGAATCTCAAACTAGGCAAGAGCGGACCTCAACTGATAGCAAAGGCGGATGACTGGAGGCAACTATGACATATATTGGCTATTTTTGAAGGTCTTTATGTTAGATTTCTTGCTCTTGCGTTCGGGTTGACTCAGAATTGAGAGAGAGAGAGAGAGAGAGAGAGAGAGAGAGGGGTGAGAGGGCTCTCACACCAACACAAGAGAGAGAGGGGAGGGAGAATAAGCATTGGTGTTACAATCAGCAATCAACAAAGCGACGATCAACAGAATCCACAATCAAGAATCAAGAATCGACATTGACATTTATAAAATCGAGAATTGACGTAGTTGGAAAATTTTGAACTGACGAATCCAAGGCAGGTGTACAAGCCCAAGTCAAGAGCGGACCTCAACAGATAGCAAAGGCGGATGATGAGAGGCAACTTTGGCAAATCTTGGTTATTTTTGAAGGTTTTTATGCTAGACTTCTTGCTCTTGCCTTTGGATTGACTTTGAATTCAAAGGTTAATCTCAAAATTCACAAGTGGGATTGCACTAAGCCTAGTTTTTTTATAAGCACTTAAAGGCAAATTAGAATTTTCGAGGCAAATCTCAAAAATTTGTAAGGGGAGTTGCATTAAATCGAAGTGAGGCACAATACTTTCTCTCAAAAACTTGGAAAACTTACATATGGGAAATTTTAGAGGCAACTTTATTATATTTGAAAGCTATTACACTCAATTTCTTTATACTTTGTAAGTTTTCTCACCTTAAAATCTAAAATTTAGAGATAAATTTCAAAATCTGTAGGTGGGATTACACCAAACCGAGGACTTTTCAATCATTCAACTATACTATGTTTATTGCAAAAAAATAAAAATAGAGGCAAATTTACAATATTTAAAGGCTTTTGCACTAAACTTTTTTGAAACAGATGACCAGAGTGAAATAACTAATCTAATGATTCTTAATATACTAAAAGCCTATGTCATAAAAGTAGATCAACGTTCTCAATGAGAGAAGTACCTACCTCTTATAGAGTATGCGTACAATGACATTGTACATACTTCTATGGGGAAAGCACCTTTCGAGGTTAAAGAGGGAAGATCCAAAAGTCCCTTACTACTTAAAGTACATGGGAAGATCTTCGCTGTTGATGAATACAGCCGAGACTTACAAGAAACTTTTCCAAAGGTTAAACACGTTCATCTCAATAGGGGTTCAAAAGGAGACAATCTACCAAAGAGCAATGTGCAATAAGTGCTTCTATACTTATCTCAGCAGGGGACCAAGAGGAGAGATGGTTACATCTCAATATGGATCCAAAAGAAGGTAGTCTATCAAAGAGAAATGTGCATCTAATGGAGCTTAAGAGACCTTAGCGTTAGCTTCATTAAATACCTCCAAAGGTTAGTGTTAAAAGTCCTTATACCTAGGCAAGCTAGGGTTGTTCTTGAGGTGGGAACCCGGCCCAAGCTTGAGGTGTTTGTCATGCTTGATGAGGAAGGTGCTTGATGAGTAAGGTGCTTGAGGTGCTTGTCATGCTTGATGAGGAAGGTTCTTGAGAAGCTTATGTGGGAACCCGGCCCAAGCTTGAGGTTCTTGTCATGCTTGGTGACTTAGGTGCTTGAGGTGCTTGTCATGCTTGATGAGGAAGGTGCTTGATGAGTAAGGTGCTTGAGGTGCTTGTCATGCTTGATGAGGAAGGTGCTTGAGAAGCTTCCCATGCATGGGGAGTAAGGCGCTTGAGTAAAAAAGAGACCCTACAAAGGAGGGGGAAAGCCCCAAAGTTAGGGGAATCTTTGACTTAACCTCCCACTCACCCAAAGAGAACCCCCTTTCTCAAGGGGTACATGGATACATGTCAGGCTCTCCCTATGCTTAGCCACATGGGGTGCTTGAATCCTATTGGTTGGGCTAAAGAGGGGTCCAATGAGCTTCTAGTTCAATTCAGCAAATATCTAGATATTTTCAAGCTCTCTCTCTCAAAAGGGTAAGGAGGACACTTGCCCAAAGACTACCCATCTTGCTTGAAATGCATTGTGCATGTGATTGGCTAGGCTTAGAGGGGTCTAATGAGCTTCAAGCTTGAGCTACAAGGAGGGGTCTACCAAAGCAAGCAAGGGGTGTGCTTGGGGGTATACACTCTCTCACACACTTGTTTTTCACACATTCTCACTTGGTGAAAGTGGAAGAACTCCATCTCCTTCTCCAAGCTTGTTGAGAAGTTGAGAGCCTACACAAACACTCTTGGCTTGCCATCTTCTCCATCTTCATTACTATGCTCTTATGTATGCTAGCAAGAAGAGTGATAATAAGTGAGGAACTATTTCTTTCTCCTATGAATGATTCTTTTTTCTCTTCCCTACCCTCATTCCCCGCTAGCTCTCTCCACCTTTGAAGGTGTTTGAGGCCTTGGGATTGAGTCCGGGGATGGTTAATGCTTTTACAAAGTTTATGTTATTCTCGTGATGCATGAAGCTTTCCATCTCCATAGCATCACCAAGGTCACAAGGAACACAAAGATTGTATTGTACCAAGTCTCTCTTTATGGGAGAATCTATAATACAAAAGCCAGACCGGCTCCACATAAATCCGGTCCTCAATTGTTGTCAAGTTCTCTAATTCTCTCTCTTGCAAAAGTATTGTTCATGCCAAGTTAATTAAGTATAAGGGTTATGTTGCTACCGCTAAGTAAGCCCACCCTCTATGTTCTCAAAGTAGTCTCATAAAAATGCTCTCTTTAATTCTCGTAATTCCACTATTCTCAAAGTTCATAGGCCATTTCCATCACATAAAAATATCCCTTCCCCTTCTATGGAGATTACTTACTGACGTTTCTCATTAACTTACTTTTTGCATCTATCATGTACTTGTCGAACATTTTGACGAGAAAGTTTCAACATATCCATATGATCTTGGAGAAAATCCTTGATCTGTTGAAGTTTCTCAATTGCCAATCCCATTGTAAGTGGTGATCTAGGTTGAAAACCATACATAAGTATGAAAGGACTAAAACCGATCGTCACATACTTTGCACTATTATAAAGAAATTCTAGAAGAGAGAAATCTTTCCAATCAAATTTCTTTTTGCTAACGTATTGTCTTAGCATGTCCTCTAGCACCTGATTAACACATTAAGTTTGACCATCCATGTTTAGATTATCAGCAGTACTGATGTTGAGTTGTGTGCCCAATCGTTTAAACACAACCCTCTAGAAATGACTGTTAAACTTGGGATCATGATCACTCACAATATTGTTGGGCAATCCACATAATCTATACATATTGTCAACAAATAACTTTGCTAACTCTAGAGTTTTAATCATGGAATTTGCTAGCAAATAATTTTGCAAAGTTATTCTAGACATTTATCAATCATCAATGTACTTTTTGTATCTATCATGTGCCTGTTGAATATTTTGATGAGCCAGTCTCAACATTTTCATGTGGTCTTGGGGAAAATCCTTAATTTTCTAAAGCCTCTAAGTCGCCAACCCCAACGTGACTGATGATCTAGGTTGAAACCTATACATAAGCATGAAGGGACTAAAACCGGTCGTCACATGCTTAGCACTATCGTAAGCAAACTCGAGAATATGGAGATAATCTTTCTAATCGGGCTAACGTATGCTCGTAGCATATCCTCTAGCACTTGGTTAACACTTTCAATCTAACCATTTGTTTAAGGATGATCTATAGTATTGATGTTGCCAATTGTTTAAACACGGCCCTCCAGAAATGACTATTGAAGGTGGAATCACGATCACTCACAATATATGGCAACCCATACAACTTGTACAGATTGTCATAAATAACTTTGCTAAATATGGAGTCTTAATCGTGGACTTGGATGGAATAAACTTGCAAAGTTTAGTCAACGGATCTATGACCACCCATACTGAGTCATGAACTCATACAGTGGTTGGTATCCCCACAATGAAATCCATAGAGATACTTTCCCATTTACCATAGGAATCTTGAATATATCGTATACACTTGGCTAGTAAAATTGTTGTCATACAAGTGCATAAGTTTTCTTTATGCGTAGGTGCCCTATATTTGGAATATTATGACACTCATAAAGAATTTTGCGTCGAATGTCTGCATCTATCAATACACAAACTCTCCCCTTATGGAGTAGGTATCGATAATTTATGAAAAAGTTCTTCCATCTCAATAGCTCATCACTCAAAAGAGGAGAACTAGGTGTGGAAGGAAAAAGCATGTTATCAGGATTGGAGTGAGAAGGATCTTTCATTTTCACATGGCTTCACACCTTGGAGTATGTTCCATCATGCTCATATTTGCCCCTTTCAAGATTCCAAAAACTCAATTCTAAGTTCTTCAAAGAGAAAAGAGTTGATCTCAGGCATACGACTAAGAGCATTAGCTACCGCATTGTATCTTCCTTTACGATACCGAAGCTTTGTGTCATAATCTTGGAAAATCTTAGCCCACCTGGCCTTTTGACCCTTCAAATTGGTTTGTTGTGTAAACTATCTTATACTCTCATGATCAAACATAATCTCGAATTAGGCCCTATACAGATAATGTCGCCACATTTTCAAAGCAAACACTATTACATAGAGTTCTCTTTCATAAGCAGATTAATTCTACCATGCAGAATCAAGTTTCTTGCTTTTAAATGCAATTGGCCTTCCCTCCTATAGAAGGACTGCTCCAATAGCACGATTACTAGAATTTGTTTCTAGCACCAACGGTTTCATAGGGCCTAAAATAGCTAAAATAGGAGATGTAGCTAATGCGACCTTGAGATCATGAAAAATTTGATGTTGAGATTCTCCCTACTAAAAGAATTTTCCCTTGGCTTCAGTTGGTCTATCAAAGGAGGAGCAATACGAGCATAGTTTTTAACGATGATAAAAACCTACAAATCCCAAGAAATCTAAAGCTCTTTCATTTTTTTTGCGAAGAAATCCATTTATGAATGACATCTACTTTGGATTTAACCACATAAAGACTGACAAGAAAATTACATGTCCCAAATAGTGAATCTCATCTTTGAAAAAATTCCTTGCTTGTTTTGTTGTAGTAATCAAACACCTGCTTTAGATGTTGTAAGTGCCCTTTCTCAGAGGAACTATACAATAGAATTTCATCAAGGAAAAGGATGATAAACTTGCTGAGATATGGTTTCAAGACACTATTCATAAGTGTCATGAAAATGATAACAGACTTGCCCAAATATGCTTTCAAGACATTGTCCATAAGCATCATGAAAGTAGCTAGCACATTGGTCAACCCGAAGGGCATAACCAAAAACTCACAGTGTCCACCCTTGTTTGGAATGCAGTTTTGGATAAACCATCCAGCCTAATGCGTACTTGATGATACCCTAACCATAAGTCTATTTTTTTTAAAGATATTAGCATGTGCTAGTTTTTCAAATAATTCATCCACTCTAGGCAACAAATGCTTGTTCTTAACTAACCACGTTTATGCCATCATAATATACACACATGCACATACTACCATCATTTTCCTTTACCAAAGAGGTCCATGACGGTGAAGAATTGGGTTGAACGAGACATCTATTGAGGTAGTCAGCAAGTTGATGTTCCACCTCAATAGCCTTAGAATGGCTCATTCTATAAGGTGTCTTACTAACACGCTTACTATCTGCAACCACGCATATGCCTTGCTGCATTCAATGTGTTGGTAGTTACTCTAGTGGTTTATTAATGGGCTTACTACCTGCAACCACGTCTATGTCGTGTTGCATAGAACGTGTTGACGGTTGTGGTAAATCGTTTGCAAACACATCTTTATATTCCATTAATAGTTTTTTTAAATTTAACAGCATCAATTGCTTTTTCTTGTAATAGTGAAGTAGGTAGGGGTGGAAGAGAAGAGAAAGAAGAATAGGGCATTGAGGAATCGTCATTTGTTAAGCCATTATCAATAGTTGACAAAAAATGACACAGTTAGTAACACGCAAACGTTCTTCTATTTCACCTTGAGCAAAGAGCTTAATAAGCTCGACTATACAAATAAGTAGCAAGGAAAGAACATCCTCTTTGCCCAATAGCAGCACATACACATCATTGGATTCAAACATCAAACTATTATGCTCATAGCTACACTTCAATGAGGACCCTAACCCGTATTTAACCACTTTCGACTTAGTATCACATCTACCCAATCCATATTCATGACTTGGAAATTCAAGGATGTATGGTGCCCTTGAATCTCCAGCGATACACCCTTTACTTGTGTATCCATGGCCATTAATCATAGCTACCCTGAAGCGGTGGGAACTATGGGTCTAAGGAAAATTGAGCCATTTCACTAACTTATAGTTAATGAAATTGTACGAAGCATCATCGTCTACCAAGATTCTCACCTTGTGACCTTGGATAAACCGATGCACGTGGACAAGCTCGTGTGGACTAAAAGTCGGTTGCCACAGAGACGCCATAATAAAACACTCATGCACGGCTTTGGTGTGTGTTACTTCCACATTAGAAAAGCAAAGAAAATAACTCTAGGGGAAGCAATTGTACCAGATGCATTGCTTCCTCTTTACCTTGGGTAGCAGAATTTCCCCTTTATACACTCCTGTTTGCCGTGTCCACGTCCTAAACAGGTAAAACATAGCTTTTTTTTCTTTGCTTTCTCAAACCCTTCACTAGACAGATGGCCCCTAGGCCCCTTGGGCTTTTTGGACACATCAGATGCATGTACTACAAATTTTCTCTTATTATGCCGATGAGATGCTCATGCATTTTCATGTGAAATGTTAGGCATGTGTGTCTATAGGCATGTGTGTGCTATGCTATGCTTTTTCATTAGGATCATCATGTATATACACGTGCACTACAACTTCCTCAAGTGTCTTGCAAGAATGTGTGGAGTAATGAAACACTTAAATGAATCGCAATCAATGCATGAGCCTATGCATCCTTACCATTCCATCGTAGCTACTCAAAACCACCCTAGCATAACAGAGCTGCTAGAACTTGCATTATCATCCACGAAACCTAGTATTATAGTTAGCTACATCAATTAGGGGTTGATACATGAAAAAATTAGTCGAAGATTTAGGTGCAATAACACTATGTTAGAGGGCGGCATCACACAAGAATGGGAAAAATCATTCATCTAGTCACTTCAACAAGCAAAGTTCAAACCTTTTTCCAAAGCTTTAGGTTGATTTCCTTGTGGAAACTAATCTCTTATAACCTTGTGCACGTCTACAAATTTTTGCAAATCTTTACGCTTATTTCCTTAAGAAAAATGAGGAAAGTACCTGGCTAAAAGCATGCTTTGGTGGTACAAAAAGGAGTGTCCTTGACAGCACCTTTGACAAATCTTTGAGTTACAATTTCTACATGTCACATGAAAAACTACCAAACATACTATATATCAATGGATAGATCTTCAAAAGAAGAATCTAAAAACACAAAGTCCGAAAAGTTTTGAGCTAAACTACAAAAAATTTACCAGTCCCCACTTTTTCATTGGTAGAAGTAAAATAGGTCTTTTTTTTGTACCACCAAACCACACTTTCACCCACCTCTATATTTGTCCCAAAGAGTTGGTTTAACGGTAAGGCTTTGGCCTCTCAACCTACAGGTTGTGGGTTCAAATCCCCCATTGGGTCACCTCTAGAGGAACACCTTGTGCTCACTTGGTGTTCATGTTGCTAGGGCTCTTACCCTTGGACAATGAAGTACATTCTCCTCTTGGGGTGGGTCACCCGAGGAGGAGGTTCCTAGCTGGTTGCTACAAGTTCTTTCCGTCACTCCCAACATGTGGAGAATAAATTAGGTGGCCATGGTGATGCCTATGCATGGCTCTTGCTCGATGGTACACAACCCTTGCCCGACCATGTTTCATGGCTGATATTTGGAAGGGATGAGCACCTCCCCCTTTGGGCCCTCTAGTGCGTTAAAAAAAAACCTTTTATTCATAGCCCTCCCCCTACCATGAGGACATCTTTCTAGAATAAAGGCGCATGCACACACATGCATACATGTTCAAAGGGTAGAGGCCCAAAAAAAAATCACTTTTACTTAAATGGGGAAACAAGTACACACAAGGAATTGACCTTTTCTACATGGCTCAAGTAGGATTATAGATCCCTAGATTTTGGCTTATAATGATTCGATTTTTCTTGTGTAATTTTTGAAATCCATCTGCATTCTCGAATGTAAATCCTATTTTATACAACTAATATCAAAGTAGATCCATTTTTTAAATTAAAGTCAGGCTGAGTTTATCACTACGCGTGAAAATCAATACAAAAATGAGAACTCAATATCTCTTGACCTCATTTCAGAAAAAAAAAAGGTTTTCCTCTTTCAGTGTTCTAGTGATCTATTTATTTTTCCTTCCTTTGCTTCTATTGTGAACATTTGGCTTTGCTACAAAAATTAACTATGCTATGAGTATTTTTCTTTGTTATGATGATCACAATTTATGGGCATGGTTCTAGCTATTTCCTACCAAAAGGCTATATGTAAAGCCTGAGTCATTTATGATCGCCAATCTCTCCTTCTCTTCAGAAGGCTATGGACATGAATTCAGCAATTCTTGCTTTGAAATGCTATACTATACGACACGCTTTATCTACTAATCAACTAATACAATTGTAGGCACAAAAATGCTTTGCTGTTGAAGTTTCATTGGCATAACTCAGCAATTTGAGAGTTTATTTTTTGGCTGTCCTTATTTATGATGCATAAGAAACACAAGCCAATGATTTGCTTATAAGAAAGTATTTGAAACTAGAATTCCTATATGGCAAACAGGTTGCTTGTGGTAGTGCAAGCTACACAATTTATAGGCTAGTGTTACTCGTGCCAAAAAAACAAAACCAAGCCATACTCATATCATTCTAGGTCTTCACACTAGTGATTGAACTCCTAGTCATGATGCCAAACAATGCTGTATATCAAACATAGCCACTAATTATGAGCTCATTGGTAAAAGTTGTGTATCAAACGCTTAAACATAGATCTCTGTTTCATTAAAAAAATTTAAACATATGTGGTAAAGGGAATTTTGGGATTTGTTGAGATGTGGGGTATTTTGATTTCCATAATTTTAGTGATATTTTGGTAATGGGATTTGATGAAAATATTTATGTAATGCATGGTTTTAACTTGTACTTTATCACGAGGAATAACACATGTTGCCGAATATGTTAAAATCAAATAAAACTAATAAAAAAGAAATGCTAACTTAGCAAAATGCACCTGAAATTTGTGGAAATTCCCAAAACACCGGGTTACAATCATAGTCACAAGCAAACTCCGTTTTCAAGGTCTATCGGACTGGAAACTCCGTTCCCAGTCACCTGTTTCTTGTTTCCTTCGGTCAGTTTCTTAAAGACGTTTCATAAGGTTGCATACAAAATATAACTATGGTTACAATCAGTTTCTCACCTAGTGACTATTCAGAATCAGATGCTGATTCAGCCATTATATTTCTATAAGCACCAACAACATTTGATATTGACTCGCAGAATTCCTGCACATCATCTTTCTGCAGACCCCACCCTTCAAGGATTTGCCTACCCAAGGAGCCCCGTGGTTGTCGGAGGCTAAGCAGACGCTTCTCAATATAAGGTAAGACAGACACACTTGTTGAAAGCTTGGTTGCAATTGACATGGATGTAACATCTGAACTCCTGCCCCCTGAAGAGCTTAACAAGCTTGGAAACGGTAGAGGAACGGCAAGCGGACAGACGGAGGCAGACAAATGGTAGAAAAGTTTGTCTTTTCTGCCAAAGAAATTCACCACATCCTGCAATGAAGCCGGAACTGATGCATCTGAAACCATTAAGGAAAAATCAAAACCCTTAGAACATAGCTAGCTAGAGACAAAAAATCACCAAGAAACTAATTTTTGCGCTTTCAACTGCAATATAAATCAAAATAAGACGGTTTTAGTTCTTAAGCCTGCTTTTCAACTTGGTAATTCAATGTGCAAAACAGCTTATATGGGAGCTTAGTGCTCTGAGGTTATGAATTCTTCAGTGTAAAGGTCCTTCTGGAATGATAAAATCACCAATCCAGATGCGTGTGAAGTGACAAAAGTAAATTTCCACAATCGTTTCTTTTGATCCATTTTCAAAAACCATCATTTAATTGAAACTGGAAACATTACTTTATAATTAACATGACATTTTGCGGGCTAACACAACAGTATCATGACCATTGCAACCTGCCTCAAGCTATTTAACATCGTTCCCTATTGTGACTCTTTGCGGTATGTTAGGCTTAATGAAGCTATAATATTTGAGTGTCACCACTCTACATTTTCCTCTCGCATACAAAACATGACCCCTATCCTTTCTAAGAAATTTAACCTTGATCCAATTCTATGCTTGACTCATCAATGCAAATGCAAAATGTATCAACATGTTCTTATATTTGCTCTTGTTTCAAAACATAAGTTGAATAAGGTGTACCTAGAGATGAGGCACCTTGAACAACGACTGCCTCTGATGCAGCCTGATCCTCTGTCTTGATCACGCCCTGCAGAAGCGACCGAAACCTCGAGGACTCCAAAGCTTCTAGCTTGTCTGTACCTGACCATTATTGCACCAAAAAGCCCTTACTTCATAACTTGTGACACCAATCTAAATGTCCTTGTTTGCTTGAACATGTTGCAAACAAAAACGAGCATAAGAAATGTTAAAGAATTTAAGATGGCCTGCCCAAAAAGAAAGAAAAGTCATGTTTAATGAATATAGAATTGTATTTCGATTGGTGAGGGAGGGGGAGTTTGGGTGGCGGGGCGCTCAAGAATTCAGTGCAAAAGCAAAGAGAGAATGGTTTTGGTTTTTTCAATCTCAAGATGTAGCATTAAAGAACAAACAATGATTTAAAGGTATCCACTTAAACCATCATTCACTTATCTCCAAGCTAAAACAACCTAACCAAAAACTAGGGCCTTGCCACTGGCAACCAAGAAAAGAAAACCTGGTATCGTAGGAGCTGGCATTGCTAATTCTGATGTTGATACTTGTCTACCCATCGGGCCTGACAGGACTTGGACCAAGCTTCGCATGTCCATGCCTCCATACACCTTTTGCGAAGCAATCACTCTGCCCTCAGAAACATTCATTCGCAAAGGTAGACTCATGCAGCTTATCGCTGCAGCATATACTGCACCCGTATGGAAGTTTTTCCCATCAACAACATGCAAGTACCTTGACACTTCACAAAAGCATCACCATTAGAAGGATGAAACTTTTCAACTTCTGCTTGCATTACTCAAAGCCAGGGACACTTACTCTCTGCAAAGCTAGAGAGCCCAAGTGGAACCACATGGGAGCTCGAGCGGTTGAGAGCACTGAAGGAAATGGCATCGTGAAAATCTCTTACAGTTGCTTCGTAAACACTCATTGGCTTCCCTAAAGATGATGGAGGACGCACCATGAAAAGAAAAACTGGACTTTTGCCATATTCGTCATTTACTGCTTCTAGAAATTCACTAGCAACTGTTGCAAACCCATTGGAATCATCAACTAGCATCTGAAGTCCCTACAGCCAGATCAAAATCATGTGAAGGGTCAAATAGCAGAACATAAACTCTAGAAGGCAATACAAAGTGGGTAAAGGAGAATTGACAGAAAATCTTTGTGAGCATCACTTATGCATTTTTCTGAGCCATGCGTACTTCGGTATATCTACAGGCAGACCAGACAGTTACCAATGACCATGATGACAGTCTCATAGCAGATAGTCATTTTCTTTTACCACTGGTGAAGTCTGAAAAGACCCAATCATACTTCAATCGGACTCGAACCCGTCCAGTAGTATCGGACGGGTCTGAAAAAAACTATGTTTACAAGCATACACAGTCATACTCAGTAAAAAATCACACTTTATGCGATAATTCTCCTTTGATGCATCAATTTCGAAGTGAACATAGGTAGTTGCAAGCATAGACAGCCAAATGCAAATTTGATTGACATTGTCGACATATGGATTTTCACCCGTCTACCTGCATGTGATCTGCTTCTTCAACAAAAAATCTGAGCCTATCCAATGCTTCCTCTTCGGTGAATCCACTAAAAATGCCTTTGCCACTTCCATAATTATCAAACGGAGTTGCTTCATGCCAGACCCCTTCAAGCTGGAACAAGCTAAGAGGATGAAATTGGACCTTTGAATAATCCGTCCAGAATTGTACTGTGTCCACTAGGTGCTGAAGAATTTTATGCTCATCTCTGCTTTCACGACTTCCAGATTTGACAGTAGAACTCCCTGACACGTTTCCTTGTTCTTGAACATTCCACTCCAGATCTTCTTGTTCAAGGCTTTGAAGGAACTCATTCTTAATATGTGGTTCTGATACATGTATTGAAACCTTCCCTTCCCTGAAAAGCAGAATGGAAAACTCGATGTTTTCTTTAACAATTAGGCAAGTTTCTTTTTCCAGAAGAGTTCGACATTCAACAAAAAGATCAGAATCTATTGTAGCATTTAATAGCCAAATTCAATCACAGAGGGTATCTTGCAAAGAATTTTCTGGGCCCTTAAACTAAACTAAAAAGGAATAATGTTATCGCCAATGTATGATTCCACCAAAACAAATCCTAAAACCTTACCAAGATCTAACAGAGGCTGCATCCAATGATACAGGTTGCTCATACAAGGATCCAGTTGCTTTGACTGTGCCCAGGCTTCCTGCACCATTGTCCAGCTACTTAGAAGAGTAGAGGTAAACCATGAGAAAAACTCTAAAGAAACATTAAGTCTTTTAGGCACATCTAGCTTACAATCTCAGCCTGTGTTACCTCTTGCATCAATAGCAAGCAAGCGCGGTGTATATGTAGGCAGCCCCTAAAGAAAGGACAAAAAAAGATTTATTAACCTCTGCATAAGACCAAAATAGCTTGTGATGGCTAAAACATTATACAGGTGATGCCAATGTCTGAGGCAAAAGAACAATCAAAAGGAAGAGTAGTACTGTAGAAAAGAAAAACTGTACATGTGATCTCTACAACACTATGACATGAACTAGTCACATCCAAATCTTACCTCACTTGAACTCAAAAAATAGGGGTTGTGACGATGGCCCTGATCTCCTGTTTGTTGTGTGATAGTCGTGGAATCGATGGACACAGGTCTATTACTTGACTAATGTCATAGTTGCATCCAAGGTGACTCCTAACGAACCGTGTGAGTGATGTGGTGTGCCATGGTAGCTATGTGTAGTTATGGTTCCCCCATTCGTCCAGTCTTGAGTCAGACTTTTGAGTCTTGACCCATAGACCAACGGTGCTACGATGACCATGCTAGCAACGCACCATGTGAGAATTGAATATGAAAAGAGACATAGAAAACGGTGCTGAGTTAGCCATCGTTCTGCCTAGAGGCAACGAGGGCTAAACCATGTACTTTCAATTGTTTTACGTCCTCTTTTCTTATTGTCTCTCGTAAAGACTGTGTAACAGACTTGGACACATCTTTCAACTGTTTACGTCCTCTTTTCTTATTGTCTGTCGTAAAGACTGTGTAACAGACTTGGACACATCTTTCAACTGTTTACGTCCTCTTTTCTTATTGTTTGTTGTAAAGACCATGTAACAGACTTGGACACACCAGGTTGGGAATCTGGCACGACACACGAGAAATCACTTAAAAATTACTTTACGAACTTTATCACACTTTAATAGAGACGACATGGCCCGGCGTAGTTCCAAGCCCAGAGGTATGGCCCCAAAGTCTGGCGCCCCTTTTTGTATTTCTTTTTATATTATATCTTGAGCAAAGTACAAAGTCCGAGGGTCCTCTCTGCTCAGTGCTCCCAAGCAAATATGAGGGAAAAGAGAGGCCCTAGTTACAATTTATAGGCTCTTGGCCTTCTTAAAGCAGTACATGATCTTTTTTTGCGCTCGCGGCCGCTGTGCACCCACCCTCGCTGCGCCATCGCCATCGCTGCCCAGGCCCCCCCCCCCCACGTGCTGCCCGCTGCCTCCCTCGCGCTACCCTCAGCCCCCGCTGCCTCCCCCTCGCGCTGCCCTGTCCCAGCCCGTCCGCCCGCCATCAGCCTTTGCTGCCGCCGCACGCCCTCAGCCCCAGCTCTCTCGCCGCTGGCCCACTTGCCTCAGCCCGTTTTATCTCAACCCCCCCCCCCGCCCCCTCCCCCCCTCGACTCGGCCCATTCGCCCGTCAATTTGGGCCATCCGCCTCGGTTGCTCCCTGCAAATTCAGCACCTTTGGCAATTGTTTCGACTCCTTGGAGCAGTGTTGACGCGCCCTTTTGCAGCATCCTCCCGTCGTCGTCCTCTTCTTACGCCACGGCAATAGACACGGATGGAGGCTCCAGCTTCGCCACAGAGGGACTCGCCACAAGCCCCCTCACCCGACCCCGCTGAGCCCTCCATTCGACTTGCTCTCTCGCCTACAGAACGAGTGAGCCTTGCCGCCTGAAGGAGTACGAGCGGAAGTGCGACGCGAGAGAGTGCGAGAAGAAGAGCACGACGATATGGTGAACTTGCTCTACTATAATGTGTAGAGCATAGTGAGTTCTTATTAGGTTTTTACAAAAGAATGTGTACATACCTGGCGGCCCGCCCACTTACCTGGGCGACCACATTGAGCTTTATACCCCAACAACCTCTCACTTAAAGTCCAATGTGGTACTTGAAGTGTGAGAGAAGCTACTATACAAGAGATGTAGAGAAGTGATGTACTACCCTACACCTAACTGCTTGCGAAAATGCGCAAAGCTCTCTGAGGGAAGTCCTTTTGTAAGTAGATCAGCACGATTTTCTGTGGTGTGAACTTTGACAAGCTGAAGTTGCTTATCCTCGAGCATTTCCGTGATGAAATGATACTTCACATCCACATGCTTTGTCTTTGAGTGATAAACTGGATTGCGAGCCAATTGTATAGCACTTTGACTATCACAATATAACACATGCATCTCTTCTTTGATTCCCAAATCTGTTACTAGTCGATTAAGCCAAATTGATTCTTTGCATGCCTCTGATGCTGCAACATATTCAGCCTCTGTAGTAGACTGAGTAACACAATCTTGTAATCTAGAACGCCATGATACTGCTCCACCAGCCAATATAAAGACATACCCTGACGTAGACCTTCGGTTGTCTAAGTCACCAGCATAATCTGAGTCTGTAAAACCCTTTACACTTAGCTCCTGACTCCCATAGCATATACGCATACTCTTTGTAGCTTTCAGGTATCTCAATATTCCTTTCACTGCCTCCCAGTGTTTCTTGCCTGGGTTTGACATGTATCGACTTACTACTCCCACTGCAAATGCAATGTCTGGGCGAGTAGCAATCATTGCATACATCAAACTACCCACTGTAGACGCATATGGAATCTTATCCATTTCAACCTGTTCTTCCTCAGACACAGGACAATCTTGTTTGCTAAGTTTCACATATGGTGGCAATGGAACACTCAGTGCCTTTCCCTTCTCCATATTGAAACGTTGCAAAACCTTGTCAATATACTCTGTTTGAGATAACCAAATCAACTTCTTTGATCTGTCTCTCTCAATGCGCATACCAAGTATATGACTTGCCTCACCCATGTCTTTCATGTCAAACGATTTTGCCATCTTTGACTTCAAAGCTGAAATTTCTTCCAAGTGCTTGCCAGCAATCAACATGTCATCCACATACAAAATAAGGATCAGCCAACTGCCATCCTTAGCCTTCTTTGTATATAGACAGTGATCGAACTCACTACGTTTGTAGCCTTGAGAAAGCATAAACTTGTGGAATTTATGGTACCATGCCCTCGGTGATTGTTTTAAGTCATTAAGACTCTTTAACAACTGGCATACCCAATCTTCCTTGCCTTTCTCAACAAACCCTTCTGGCTGCTGCATGTAAATTTCCACATCTAAATCACCATGCAAGAACGCTGTCTTGACATCCATTTGGTGCAACACCAAATCTAATATGGCAACCAATGCAAGAAAGCATCTCAATGTAGTCATCTTGACCACCGGAGAGAAGACTTCATCAAAGTCAATGCCTTGTTCTTGCTTAAAGCCCTTGGCAACAAGCCTTGCTTTGTACTTTGGCTGACTATCATGAGCGGTGATCTTATACCTGTAAACCCATTTACAGGGTAGAGCCTTTTTGCCCCGTGGTAATTTAACTAGCTTCCATGTCTGGTTTTTATGCAGAGCTGTCATCTCTGACTGCATGGCCAATTGCCAATTCCCGGAGTCCTTCATTTGCACTGCTTCCTTGTAACATGAAGGCTCATTGCAATCAGTCAACATGACATAGTTCATAGATGGAACAAACCTATCAGGAGGTCGCGTGATACGTCCAGATCTACGCACAATAGGTGGCTCAGGCTCAGCCACAACCTGTGGTTCCACTCTATCCTGTCCTTGCTCCTCTTGAGCCCTGACATTTTGTCTTGCACGTGTAGGTCCATCTTCTTGGAAGACAACTCTTCTAATCTCCTCAACCCTCTCTGGTTTAGAATGATATTTAGATTCATTAGAGTGAACATCATTGTTGCGGACAACCTTTCTGGATTCGGGATCCCAAAGTCTGTACCCCATCCCACTAGAATTACCATAGCCTAGAAAGATGCACTTTCTACTCTTTGGCTCAAGTTTGTTCCTAAATTCCTTTGGAACGTGAGTATATGACTCACAGCCAAAGACTCTAAGATGCTTGTATGAGGGCACCTTGCCTGACCATACCATCTCTGGCACTGAATCCTTCTGCAAAACCTTGCTAGGAGATCTATTTACAAGATGAACAGCTCTTGATACAGCTTCAGCCCAAAACCCATTTGGCAGCTGTGCATTAGACAACATACTTCTGACCTTCTCTTGTATGGTCCTATTCATCCTCTCAGCAACACCATTTTGAGGAGGATTGTAAGGAGCATTAAGTTCACGTTTTATACCTTTTGACTCACAAAAGTCCTGAAAGGCCTTTGAAACATACTCTCCACCATTGTCAGTGCGTAAGCATTTAAGCTTCTTGCCACTCTGATTCTCCACAAGTGTCACAAACGTTTTGAAAACACTAAACGCTTCATCCTTGTGCTTGAGAAAGTAAACCCATACTTTCCTCGAGTAATCATCTATAAATGTCATAAAGTAAGAAGCTCCCCCTAGAGATAGGTTAGGCATAGGTCCACACAAATCACTATGAACAAGTGCCAACTATGTATCTCTTCTATTGCTTCTATGCTTATGTGGCTGCTGTGTTTGCTTACCATACAGACAATGTTCACAGAATTCAAAATCATTAAATGAAAAGCCAGGCAAATAACCAGAACGAGACAAGATTTCCATTCTCTTCTTGGACATATGTCCTAACCGGCTATGCCACAAAGAAACGTTCGGCTGCTCGGTTACATTGATTACATTTTTAGAGACATTTGATACATAAATCATGTAAAGTCCTCCAGACTTTACTCCATGTGCTACTGTCATAGAACCCTTGGATATCTTCCACATGTTCTGTCCAAAAGTGGTGACGTAGCCAGCATCATCAAGTAAACCTGTGCTGATCAAGCTCTTTGTAATTGCGGGAACATGTCTCACATTCTTCACCGTGAGAGAAGAGCCATTCTGAAACTTCAATTGAACATCTCCAACACCTAAGATCTCACATGTCTGCCCATTGCCTAGCCGAACATGATCTTTAGTGGTCACATAAGAGGTAAACCACTCCTTGTTTGGAGACACATGAAGTGATGCCCCTGAGTCTATAATCCAGTCACTCAGTGCATTTCCATCAGATGCTGGCTTTGGGCTTGGGAGTGCTGTCCAACTGGCACGAGTACAGTGGGATCCTGGTGAGTGGCTATGGAGGGACCCCTTCTCTTCTGCAAACCACCCAGGAGTCCCCTTCTTTCAATACACTGTTCGGCTTGGACGTCATATACTGGCAGCATAGAGAGAGGCCCTCCCAGCTGCAGTGCGTCATTGGCAGGAGGAGGGCCTCACAGTCGAGTTCTTGGCAGCCTTTTGACAGAGGCTGTGGGACTCCAGACAGCCGAGGCGTGTCACTTCGTTTCAGTGGCTGGTTGCACACAGAGCTACAGCAGGAGGGAGCTAGCTTGTGCATATTGGTCTCTCAACCGCATGTGCAGCCTGTGACCAGTTGGTGGAGAGTCAACGTCATTGTCTTTGGGACTGTCCCTCGGCCCAGCAGGTGTGGCTACGAGTTCTTCGGCTGATGCCTACTCTCTCCACAGCTAGACAGTACACTTGGGGGGCAGCGGCTTGGTCCACTCTCATGGGCCCGGCACTTCAAATTGAGCTATCTTCCACCAGCAGGATGATAGTGATAAGGGGGGGCGACCTACACTCCAGCCTGCTACAGAGCTTACTCCTCAGGAGTGGTGCAGTGAGAGAGAGGAATCAGTGGCCTGACACTTTGGTTCATCTGGCGGGCCCGCTGTTTCCGCATTTTTGAGGCACGCTCTGTGCCACCACCGGAGACTGTTCGTGACTTTTGGCTAGAGCTGATCCATACTCTCAGAGGACAGCTAGAGGGACTACAAGGCAACTCCGATCGCATGCGGGGGCGCCGCGAGGCTTTCCTTCGACTCTGGAGCCTTGGGCCTTTCTTCACCATTGTCCAGGGTGTGCTCAGATGGCACTATCGACCACCTGTGTGGCTCTTCCCTCCTCCCATCTCTTGATTTAGCCTCATTGTATATATGTTGTTCTTTCATTGGGAGGGTCTCCCCATCATGTTTGTTGTAGTCCTCTCTTGCAGAGGTGGTTGTAGCCCTACGGGCAGTTTTCATTAACTAATAGACGGATCTTTTTCTCGAAAAAAAAAAAGCAGTACATGAAAAGCTTTAGGTCTCAAAAACATCTGGTCCAAAAGCTAGCGCTCCAAAAGCTGCCAGTATCTTCTTGCTAAGCCCTCCCCAACTCTGGTCTTCAAGAGCCACCTTCAGCAAGTCCACTAGTTTCTACCATGGCTGATAGCTCCTTGTCAACTCTAGTGCACTACTCTGTTATGCATCTTGTGGCATCCTCCTACCCTTTCTTAGTGATGATGGTTGCCTCTTCTCCCTCATCTTCGTCACCAACAACTCGTCTATCCATTGCCTGCTGCTATCAAAGTTGGCGGGCAATGTTCAACGTTGGGGCTCTTGCCATTGCAAATGTTCCTTGTCATGTTCACCACCAGTGGCTTCTCATGGTTCCGGTCTGTGATGGTGGTGTCCCCTCCACCTCTGCAGTACTCGTACTGAAGAAATCTGAGATGCGTCTCTGGGACTATCTCTGTCTATGCCCTCTCAATAGAGAGTCTCTATGTCTCTGTATCTCAAGTAGAAATAATCCGAGACATCTCTGATCCTGATATCTCATGACTCTATCTAATGAGTCAAAACCATCTCTGAATAAACAATGAAAGCGTCCCCGTATCTCATAGTAGACTGTGCAGTGACATATGTAGTGAAACTCTGTCTCTGGTTCTGCATGGCATAATTGACATATCCTACTGTCTGCTGGTATGCCTCTGAATCTACCTGTCTCAATCCCAAGCTGGTGTGAAGATGTGCGAATCTGGCCTATGGCACATCGTAACCCATGAGATAAATGTGTGTCCATGTAGCTGGGCCGTGTCACAAAACCGTCTGTCGTGAGATGGAGAAGATGCTCTCTATAGAAAGCCCTCTTCGTACCCAACTCCCGTGATGGCTCTATCCATGTCCTCCTGGTATCGAGCTCGATAAGATCCTACCGAATGAGTCTAATAATCTCCATACGTGTAAGAGCCAGAGATGGTGCATCAAGAGAATACTGGAAAGGGGGCAGCCTGTCCATGCTGAAACCATGCCTTTGAAACCATGAGCTCATCTGTGCATACCAACATGATGTATCTCCCTGTAATGCCAACTGTCTGGATGACTCAAGAGCAAGCCTAGCATATCTGTCCCTAGTGGTGTCCCATAAGCTGTGTACAAATGATACTAATCTGGTAAGTGCCTCAACCTCCATAGGTGGGGCAGCCAGCTCCACTCGTATGATGTCATGTGGAACTGAGGCCTTGGCTCTAATCAGCCTAGAAATCATAGATACCAAGGGCCTCTCCATATTACTCCATCCAGCACTGTCAACAGACGGTCCCCAAACCTGAGCCCCTTAGTGCATAACTGAAGCGACCAAAGTGTCAAAGAGCCAGAGCTTTGTTCGAGGTTCCTGGAACTAAACCTGCAAACAAATCCTCTCTAAACCGCCTAAGGCTGCATAGGCACGAGTCAATCTAGTGTCTGCTACCACTTTCAGTGTAAACCTCGGTCCACTAAAGACCACCCCAAGATATGTGTATGCATCAGTGTACTCCATACTGTCCTGACCATATGTGAATGTAGGTGTTGATCTCCTAATCCACTGTGGCGTGGTAGTAAATACCATAACCTTGGTTTTACCAAGGTTGACAGACAATCCACTATCCCTGCAAAACTAAGCAATGCGTCCAAATGTCTCTGCATGCCCTCTAGTGAGTCTGATATCAACACGATATCGTCAGCATACAATAAAAGAGGGATCCATGTCCCTGCAAGCTGAGCACCTCTATCTCCTCCTCTGTCAATATAATCAAAGACCTCATCAACATACATACCAAATAAAGTAGAGGACAATGGGCATCCCTGTTTCACTCCAATAGTGGAGTGAACTATGTCAGATATCCCCTCTGATGTGCGTACATGACCCATCATTGAACTGTACAATGCCATAATCCCCCATATCAGCTATGTGGGTACCCCCAATTCCATAAGTTGGCGCATCAATCTGGCCCTCGGTACTGTGTCAAAAGCTTTGCGGAAGTCCACAAAGCTGCAATTATCCGTCTACCATGTGCTCGACCCTCCTCAATGATAGTTCTGAGTGTAAAGACATGATCCAGTGTGGAGAAACCCTCCTGAAACCAGCCTGTCCAGGTGCCCGTATGCCCATAATCTCTGCCCAACTACTCAACATAGATGTGATCTCCTCCACTGTGTATACTGGCTCTGATGTGCATAAAAGCCTATGTATCTCCTCTGCATAGACTGAGTCAGTCTCTGGTGTAAAAGTATAGTGTGGATGTCTACCACCCTGTGAGGCCTGAGATGTATTGTACTCAAAGGAGACTGATAATGTCAGAAGTGCATGATCTATTGCCATCTCAACAGGCCTGGGCCCCACTATGAAATCCTGAATGTGAGAGATAAAGCTCGGATGTGTCAGAACATAGTCTATAGTGATGGACCCATGTCTATGTGGAAAACAAGTAAAACCTGTAGACGATGGGAAAGTCAATCGTCATCTCCTTGAGGTATCTCCCATACTCTGTATGCTCTCTGTCGTGTGAGCATCTCTCAAGCCCCATCTCCTCTGGCTCTAGCTCTCTGAGCATCTCCGTGTGAGCATCTCTCAAGCCCCATCTCCTCTGGCTCTAGCTCTCTGAGCATCTCCTCTGATGTGTCATAGAAAACCGTCTGTGAACTGCCTGTACGGGCATTGAAATCCCCCAAAAGTATGATGTCTCCATCCCTGGAAAACTCCCAGATATCATCATCAAGTACAGAGTAAGGAGACTGTCCTCTGGGTGAAGCATATACTGAAGTGCTGGGAGGAAAATATCATATGGCGATGTACAAGAAACGTCCGGTCTCTGCCCTTATCCTCACCCACAAGTATCTGGCCTAATCATCTCTCCGAACTATGTGCAATAGTGGCTCGAGCTCCTCTCTGAAAAGAACTGCTACACCTCCTGATCCTCTAGTCCCATGCTCAGATCTGGTGCATGTCCGGCAAGCTGTCTCCCATCTGTATCCATATATATGCGGCATCAACTGTCCTGGAGCCTGATGTAGAAAACAATGTCTTTGTCTCTGAAGCTGTCCTCAAAGGCCCCCACATCAAGTCTATACGAACCATTACAGTTCCAAACCGCCATCCTGAGAGTGGTTCCATAGGTCTCGCACCGTCATGTAGAGAGGTGCTCTATAATCACTACTCGTCCATTTCATTAGAAGGCTAACTTTCCCTTCTCCCTTGCTGCTATAATCTCCGGCATGACCTCTCTTATATGTGCAAGCTGTGAGAGGGTAAGGTCGTCTCCTAAAAAGATACCTATTTTCTTGAGGGTTGGCCTCTTCTTTAAAAAGTCTTTCTTTTCTTCAATGGAGGGAAAGTGCAAAATGAGAGCCCGTTCTTTTGAACTCTCCCCATTACCTTCATTTTTCTTGCCCACTCTCCAAGTTTGTGTGCGCGAGGCTTCTCCACCCCCATCATTGGCATGAGGCTCTTCACCTCTTGGTCCACCTTATTTGAATCTTTTAGGCCGGTCACTCTCACGTGTAGAGCGCGTACCCTTCTTCGTTGTTCCTCTTCAAGTGTCTTCTTGATGATGTCGGGTGTAGTCGCAATGTCCTTGCCCTTCCCCTTCTTGACAACTTCAATCCACTTTTCAGCCTCTTCCACCTTTTGCGTTTTGGAGAACCTCCACCCATGAGGTCTTCTTTTCTCCTTCCTCCTTTATTTCTTTGACTTGTGCTCGTACACTATTCAGCTCATCTATCATTGATGGCTGTATTTCTCCATCTTCAAGGCGTCCTCTCTCTTTAGTTTCGGTGAGTTCCTTCCGAAGGGCTGAGATGCTACCTTTTAGAGCTTGAGTTTCAGCCCGAACTCCTTGCGCTCTGGTTCCCTCGCCTGTTCCTCCCTCTTTTTCCATTCAAGAAGTGAATTCTTCTCTTTCTTCCACTCATCCATGTACTCATCCATGTGAGCTTTGCATTCTTTCAACTCTCTTTCAATGGCTGTCATCCTCTTGCTTGTGACCATGTAGTGCGCCGCCATCTTTCTTGCCTATTTGTTTCACTTCCTCTGAGAGAGAGAGAGAGAGAGAGAGAGAGAGAGAGAGACCTACTCAACTGCTCTGCGATCTACTTTGCCACCTACTGAAGGTTACGCACCTGGTTGTGTCAGCCAAAGCACTGCCTCGAGACTGGTACATGCAGACTTCCCAGCCTTGTTTGTCGTTTTCTTCCCTGTGCCCTATGCACTGCTCAGCATCTGCAGCAACAACTGCACGTTACTCAGCCCTAAGCACTGTTGCTGGTTACTTGCGTGCCTCTCAGCTATTGTGTGTTGCAGCCCTACGTGTGTGCTGCCCGCCAGACCTACTCGCGCTCAGACAGCAGCCCGTCAGACCTGCTCATTGCAGAGAGACCTGCCCGCCAAACCTGCTCGCCCGCCAGAGAGAGGGCTGTCCTCCTCCTACAGAGTGACCCTCGCGCTCAGCCCGAGAGAGAGAGAGAGAGAGAGAGAGAGAGAGAGAGAAATGAAATGAAATGTTATATTAACGTCTTCAAAAGGCCAAAATGACCTATGAGACCAATCAGTTACAAAATAGTGAATCTAATACCATGTCTGGGTACAAAAGAACTAGAAAAGAACTAGAAGTGGAACAAAATACTACTACTACTACTACAATCTAAAACTACGTGGGTGTAGCAGCTGATACAATAGGTACCCGGTAAACTGGATGTAACAGTGTGTGAAACAAAGATGGAAGAAATGGTGAGGATCCATCCTCATCTGCACTCTGGATGTCGAGAGAGTATGGCTCGAATCTTCTGTTGTAGTCTCCGTCGATGCTGTGTAGCTCCTCTCCTCAGTCGCGGTCGTCTGTATCTCTGTAGCTCCAATGCTCGGTCGATGAGAGTGCCAGTAGTGGTCGAATGAGTGTGGGACGAGCTCTGCAGTGGTGGCTGCTCCTCTGGCTGTCCCATATCTAGTGAAAAGAAATCTGTAATGTGTCTCTGGGACTGCCTCTCTCTAGCTCTCCCCAGTAAAGTGTCTCTACACCTGTGTAACTCAAGTAGATATAGTCCAAGACATCTCTGATCCTCATAACTCATGACCCTAGATAGAGGACCAAAACCCTCTCTGAATAAGCAGTGGAAACGCCCCCGTATCTCATAGAACACTGTGCAATGACATATGTAGTGCAACTCTGTCTCTGGCTCTCTCTGGCATAATCGGCATATCCTGCTGTCTGCTGGTATCCCTCTGAATCTACCAGTCTCAATCTCGAGCTGATGTGAGGATGTGCGTATCTAACCAATGGCACAACACAAACCATGAGACATATGTGTGTCCATGTAGCTGGGTCGAATCACAAACCCATCTCCTGTGAGGTGGAGAAGATGCTCTCTATAGAAAGCCATCTTCGTGCTCAACTCCTGAGGCGGCTCTATCCATGTCCTCCTGGTGTCGAGCTGCATCAGGTCCTGACGAATGAGTCTAGTGATCTCCACCCGTGTAAGAGATAGCGAGGGTGCCTGAAGAGAATACTGGAAAGGGGGCAACCTGTCCATGGTGAAGCCATGCGTCTGAAACCATGAAGTCATCTGTGCATACCAGCATGAAGTGTCCCCCTGTATAGCTAACTGTCTGGAAGACTCAAGGGCCAGTCTAGCATATCTATCTCTAGTAGTATCCCATAGGCTGTGCACAAAGGACACTGATCTGGTAAGCGCCTCAATCTCCATGGGGGGGGCAGCTAGCTCTGCTCGAATGATCGCGTGAGGTACGGAGGCCTTGGCTCTAATCAATCGGGAGATCATAGATACCAAGGGCCTCTCCATATGTCTCCAACCATCTTGGCCTACAGAAGGTCCCCATACCTGTACCCCATACATCATAGCTGAGGCTACTAAAGTATCAAAGAGCCATAACTTTGTCCGAGGTTCCTGGAACTGAACCTGCGAACACATCCTCTCCATCCTCTCCAAGCCTCCCAAGGCCGCATAAGCTCTGGTCAGTCTAGTCTCTGCTGCTCTCCCCAAAGAAAACCTCGGCCCAGTGAAGACTATCCCAAGGTAAGTGTATGCATCTGTATACTCCACAATCTCTTGACCATACGTGAAGGTCGGTGCCGATCTCCTGATCCACTGCGGTGTGGTGTTAAACACCATGACCTTGGTTTTACCAAGGTTTACAGACAATCCACTATCCTCTGCAAAACTGTGTAATGCATCCAACTGTCGCTGCATACCCTCTGGTGAGTCAGAGATCAAGACAGTATCATCAGCATATGACAACAATGGGATCCACGTCCCTGCCAGCTGGGCACCTCTATCACCCTCTCTGTCAATGTAATCAGACACCTCATCAACATACATACCAAATAGAGTAGGAGACAATGGGCAACCCTGTTTCACCCCGATAGTGGAGTGAACTAAGTCAGATATCCCCTCTGGGGTGCGTACATGTCCCATCACTGATCTGTATAAAGCCATAATCCCCCAAATCAACACTGTGGGCACCCCCATCTCCTGCAATCTGCGCATCAGTCGAGCTCTCGGTACCATGTCAAATGCTTTGCGGAAATCCACAAAGCTACAATAAATCCGTCTCCCATGTGACCTGCCCTCCTCAATGATAGCTCTGAGTGTCAGAATATGGTCAAGAGTGGAGAAACCCCTCCTGAAACCTGCCTGTCCCTTTGCCCGTACACCCTCACCCTCTGCCCAGTTACTCAACTGCTGCTCAATAATGGATGCATACAATCGTGCCAGTGTGTGTCCAACCATAATAGTGCGGTAATTTCCAGGCTCTGTAGGATCACCTGCCTTGAATATAGGCACAATAGTAGACAACCTCCAAGTCTCGGGTAATCCCTCACACATGGCACGATTGAACAACACTGCAAGAACCTCCATCAGCATATCCCTAGCATGTATAAAGTGCTCTGCTACTAGACCGTCATGATCGTAAGCCCTCCTGGTCCTCATCTTGTCAATGGCTCTCTTTACCATCTCAGTGGTAAAGAAGGTGCTCGTAGGTGGACATGGCTCTGTAGGATCTGGAAGGGGATCCTGCCCAGGAACCGTATATAATGATGTCGCATACTGGCCCCACACATTAGGAGAAGTAATAACTGGGGGAGGGGAGTGCTCATGGAAGAGTCGCCATGCCTCGCCTGAGTCTCTACTCAAGAACAACTGATACAAGTCTCGCTCCATCCGGGCCAGGTAAGCTCGTTTCTTCTTTCGCACAAGGCGCCGGAAAGCAATCCGCGACTGTCTGTAGGTGATGACTCCTAAATGAAGATCCCTCTGAAGCTGGGCTCTCATCTCTCTGCACTCCTCATCATACCAACTATTCTGGGGCATGCTCCCAGAATGTCGCCTCCGATCCGGTTGAGTGTGTGGGTATGCCTCTGATGCTGCATCATGTAGTGTCTCAGTCAGTAAAGTAGTGCACTCCTCTACTGAGAGGCCTGGAGCAACTGTGCATAGACGATCCCAGATCGCCTCTGTATAAACCGAGTCAGTCTCTGGTGTAAATGTATAACGGGTGTGTGACCTGCCTCCTGATTTCTAGGCTGTACTAAACTGAAAAGATACGGACAGTGTCAAGAGAGCATGATCCACTGCTACGCCCACTGGTCTGGCTCCCACTGTGAAATCCTGAATACAAGGAATAAAGCTCGGCTGTGTCATAACATAGTCCACTGTACTGGCCCCATGTCTGTGTGGAAAGCATGTGAAGCCTGCTGCTCCAGGAAACCGCTGTAAGCCATTAAGTATGGCTAGCCCATGTGTAGTCGTCATCTCCGTGAGGTATCTCTCATACTCAGTCTGCTCTCTGTCATGTGAGCATCTGTCAAACCCCAGCTCACCCACATCCAACTCTCTAAGCATCTCATCTGAAGTGTCGTAGAAGACTGTCTGACAGTTGCCCGTTCGAGCATTGAAGTCTCCTAGGAGGATGATATCACCATCCCTAGAAAACTCCCATATATCATCATCTAGAATTGAGAAAGGCGACTGCCCTCTGGATACAGCATATACTGACGTACTGGGGGGGCAGTAACATATAGCAATATATAGAAATCGACTTGTGCCAGCTCTCAGCCTCACCCACATGTATCTAGCCTGATCATCTCTCCGTACAATATGTAGTAGTGGCTGTAGCTCCTCCCTAAACAACACCGCTACTCCTCCTGAACCTCTACTCCCATGCTCAGATCTCGTGACTGTTCTGTGGGCTGTCTCCCATTTGTATCCCACCACATGTGGCAACAGTTGGCCAGGGGCCTGGTGAGTCTCTAAAAAGAAAACAATGTCCTTGTCTCTGAAACTATCCTCAAAGGCACCAACATCCAACCTCATAGACCCATTACAATTCCAAGTCGCCATCCTCAATGTGGTCCCATAGGTCTCGCACCGTCATGTAGAGCGCCGCTCTACAATCACCACCCGACCATCTCTGTAAAAGGCCATCTTCCCCTTCTCCCTTGCCGCTTGAATCTCGGGCATTACTTCTCTCATATGCGCAAGTTGTGAGAGAGTGAGGTCATCGCCTAAGAAAATACCTGTCTTCTTGAGAGTAGGTCTCTTCCTCAAGAATTCCTTCTTCTCTTCCAATGAAGGGAAGCGTAGTATGAGAGCTCTTTTCTTTGAAGATTCTCCGGGGCCCTCACTCTTCTTGCCCACTCTCCATGCCTTTGTGTGTGAAGGCTTCTCCACCCCCATCATTGATGTGAGGCTTGTGACCTCTTTTTCCACATTGTTTATGTCATTGAGGCTGGTTACCCTCACATGTAGAGCCCGCATCCTCCTTCTTTGTTCCTCTTCGAGGGTCATGTTGATAAGAGTGGGTGTACAAGGAGCTTCCTTACCTTTCCCTTTCTTGGCAACCTCAATCCATTTTTCGGCCTCCTCTACTTTCTTTTGCGTTTCGGATATGACCGCGGCCCATGACTTCTTCTCCTCATTGATATTGTCAATTTCTTCCCTCAAAGAGGACTGAAATTCCCCCTCTTCAAGCCCATTTTTTGACCGTGTTTCCAACACTTCTTTGTGGAGGTCCAAAATGCTATTCTCCAACGTGGCGATCTTGTTGAGAAGATGATCCTTCTCGTCCTTCCACCTCTTCTCCTTTTCTTCATTTTCTCGGAGGAAAACGGTCTTCGCATTTCTCCAATCTTCCATCTCTTTTCTCCATGCTTTCATTTCCAATTCAATGATGGAAATTCGTTTGGAGTGAAGCATATATTTGAGTTTGCTTGTTGCCATAGGTGAGGTTGGGGATGACATGAGAGAGAGAGAGAGAGAGAGAGAGAGAGAAGAGAGGATTGATGTTTCTAAAGTGCAGAAAATGCAGCAAACCCTAAAACGCAGATCTGTCCAACAACCCCAAAAAAAAAAAAGGTCGCGAACCCTAAAATACAACAGCAAACCCTAAACGAAAGCATGGTAAAGAGAGAGAGAGATGGCGTGATGAGAGAGAGAGAGAGAGAGAGAGCACTCATTTCAGGGAATCAGAGAGATGGCGTGATGAGAGAGAGAGAGAGAGAGAGAGAGAGAGAGAGTTTTACATGGCAGGTTCAGTGTTTGGAGACAGCTAGAACGCCAAACTGGAGAGTGTGTCTGAGTTGAGAGAGAGAAATGAAATGAAATGATATATTAACGTCTTCAAAAGGCCAAAATGACCTATAAGACCATCAGATACAAAGTGGTGAATCTAATACAATGTCTGAAGTACAAGTACAAAAAGTACTGAAAGTAAAAATGAAAACTGAAATGAAGTGTGAAATGTGAGATGTGAAAATGTAGAATAGGCCCTCAATGACAATCTGGGTGTCGTGCTAGAATGCCTCTGATCCTTTGCTGGAGTCTCCGTCGATGTAGTGTGCTCCTGTGTCTCGGTCGTGGTCGTCTCGATCTCTCAAGCTCAATCGCCCTGTCAAAAAGTGACCTATGAGACCAGAAAGTTACAATGTGGTGGATCTGATACAAAGTCAGAGTAACAAGATGACAAAATGACAAAATAAAATACTATGGAATCCTAAACTGCTAGGTGTGAGCTAAGAAGCTAGCTGGGATAGCTGTATCACAGGAGATCTAGCATTGGTCGTTGGCGGATCTCATCAATCTCCTCCATGGTTAGTAGTCTGACCGGGCGTCATGCATGCCTGGCCAGAGTGCTCCGAATCTTCTGGCGTAGCCTCCATCGATGCTGTGTAGTCCTCCGCAATCGTGGGCACCTGGATTTCCCCAGTTCAGTCGCTCGGTCGATCAGTGTGCCTCTGGTGTGAGACGAGGGGGAGCTCTGCTGTGGGGGTGGCTCTTGCGGCCATAGTTACCTGGAACGCGGAACGGGAACGGCGACGGGATCCCCGCGGAACGGGGGAACGGCTAGGGGTTCGGAACGGGAACAGCGCGGAACGGGAGGTATAAAAAACACCCAAATAGTGCATTTTTTAGCTTCTTGTGTTTAAATACAAGGAGTATTAGAGTGCTTTGACTCTAATACTCACAAAAACTCGTTTTGAAGACCATTCAATCTTGCTATGACTAGATGATGTGAGAGAGAGAGAGAGAGAGAGAGAGAGAGAGAGAGAGGGAGAGGGAGAGGGAGAGATTTGAGAGAGTGGGAGGGAGAGGAAGAGAGCTTGAAGGCTTAAAGCCTTGAGCCTTGAGAGAGTGAGTCTTGAGAGGGAGAGATCTTGAGAGTGTGAGAGGGAGAGAGCTTGAGCCTTGAGGATTAGCTTGTGGAGAGAAAGGGGCAGGGGGGTGCATTTTATGAGTCCTTGAGGCCTTGCACACTTCAAAAAGAAGCCCAAACATTTACTTCAATTTTTTCAATTTTTGCCAAATTTGTTTGTAGCCGTTGGCCGTTCCAGGGCATTCCGGAACGTTTTGGGGGCATTCGGAACGTTCCGGAACGGCCGTTCCGGTTTGCACTGGCCACCCGGAACGTCAAACGTTTCGGGACATTTCGGAATGTTCGGGAAGGGAACTGCCCCCCCGGAACGCCGGAACGGGGGCTAGGGGGCGTTCCCCAGTAACTATGCTTGCGGCTGTCCTGTGTCTGTTCTGAAGAAGTCTATGATCCGTCTTTGAGACTGGCTAGCCTTGCCACTCATCAGGCTGTCTTTGTGTCTGTGCAGCTCGAGCAAGAACAAACCCAGGCATCTCTGATCCTCATATCCCATGACTCTTGAGAGTGGTCCAAAACCCTCTCTGAACAAGCAATGGAAGCGGCCTCGTATCTCGTAGTAGACGGGGCAGCGGCATGTATAATGCAAATCTGTCTCAGGCTCCATGTCGCACAAGGGGCATGTCCTGGCCTCTGCTACTACTCCGCTGTATCTCCCAGTCTCAATCCGCAGTTGGTGAGAAGATGTGCGTAACTGGCCAATCGCACATCGTATCCCATGAGACAAGTGGGTGTCCATGTATCTGGGTCTCGTCACAAAACCATCCTCCGTAATATGGAGAAGGTGGTCTCTGTAGAAAGCCATCTTCGTGCCCAATTCCTGTGCTGGCTGTATCCATGTCCTCCGGGTGTCTAGCTGGGTCAGGTCTTGGCGGATGAGCTTGGTGATCTCTGACCGTGTAAGAGTGAGAGATGGTGCATCCAATGAGTATTGAAATGGTGGCAGCCTGTCTATGTTGAACCCATGCGCCTCAAACCATGATGTCATCTCCCCATACTAGCATGTTGTATCTCCTTGCATGGCTAACTATCGAGAGGACTCAAGTGCAATGCGAGCATATCTGTCTCTAGGAAGTTCCCATGTGCAGTTTATGAAGGACACTGATCTGGTGAGCGCCTCAACTACTAGTGGGGGGGCCGCTAGCTCTGCTCGGATAATGGCCCGTGGTACTGATGCATTGGCTCTAATGAGCCGCAAGATCATAGAGACAAGAGGTTTCTCCATGTTCCCCCATCCATCTGTGCGACCCGGTCTCCGGTGGTGATCTAACGAAGGTCCCCATATCTCAGCTCCATAGAGCAATGCTGAAGCCACCAAAGTGTCAAAGAGCCAGGGCTTCGTCCAGGGTTCGTGAAACTGAATCTGCGAACACATCTTCTCCAATCTACCCAATGCTGCGTGGGCTCTAGTCAGTCTGGTCTCTACTGCTCTTCTGAGTGAGAATGCAAGTCCGCTAAAAACCACTCCAAGGTAAGTGTAAGCATCTGTGTACTCTACAGTCTCCTAGCCATATGTGAATGTAAGTGCTGACCTCCTGATCCATTGTAACCTTGGTTTTACTAAGGTTGACAGACAAACCACTTTCGTGGGCGTTTAAACCTATGCAAAGCATCCAATTGAAATTGCATTCCCTCTAGGGAGTCGGAGATCAACACTATATCATCGGCATATAACAAAAGTGGAATCCATGTCCCTGCCAACTGTGCACCTCTATCACCATCGCTCTCAATGTAGTCAGAAACCTCATCCACATACATACCGAAAAGAGTAGGAGAGAGCGGGCAGTCCTGCTTCACCCCAATAGTGGAGCGAATCGGTGTAGAAACTCCCTCAGGGGTGCGTACATGCCCTGCTAATGATCTGTACAATGCCATGATCCCCAAATGAGCTCTATGGGTACTCCCATTTCTTGTAATCTGCGCATCAATCTAGCTCTCGGTATTGTGTCAAAAGCTTTGCGGAAATCCACAAAGCTACAATAGATCCGTCTCCCATGAGATCTGCCCTCCTCGATGATGGCCCTAAGTGTCAGGATATGGTCAAGAGTAGAGAAGCCTCTCCTGAACCCTGCCTGCCAGCTGCACGCATTCCTTCCCTCTCTGCCCATCTACTCAGTTGTTGCTCAAGAATGGATGCATATAACCGTGCTAGTGTGTGTCCAATCATGATAGTGCGATAATTCCCAGGCTCCATGGGGTCTCTTGACTTGAAGATAGGTACAATCGCAGATAGGCTCCAAGTGTCCGATAGACCCTCACACATGGCACGGCTAAACATAACTGCTAGAAGCTCTGCTAGCAGGTCTTTGGCATGCATGAAATGCTCAGCGACTAAGCCATCATGATCATATGCCCTTCCAGTCCTCATCTTGTCAATGGCTTTCTTCACCATCTCAGCGGTGAAAAAAGCACATGTGTGTGGGCATGGATCGGGGGGTTTGGGAAGAAGCGATTGTCCAGGTACTGTGTACAAAGATGATGCGTATTGACCCCAGGTCTCTGTGGAGGAAATAGCGGGGGGGGGGGGGGGGGAGGGGACTGCTCATGAAAGAGCCGCCACGCCTCACGCGAGTCCTCACTCAAGAATAGCTGGTATAGATCCTGCTCGAGTCGAGCCAAAAAGCCCTCTTCTTCCGTCGCACCAAGCGTCGGAAGTCAATCTGTGACTGTCTGGGAGTGACGTCCCCCAAAAGCACCTCCCTTTGAAGTCTAGCTCTAGTCTGGCGGCACTCCTCATCGTACCAGCTGTTCTGAGGCATGCTCCCTGATTGGCGTCTCTGCTCAGGCTGGGTGTGTGGGTATGCCTCTGCTGCTACATCGTGTAATGTCTGTGTCAGTATAGTAGTTAGCTCCTCCAGAGGTCGCCTCGGGTCCTCAGTGCATAGGCGTCTGTAGATCCCATCCATGTATATAGAATCTGTCTCCCGTGTGAAGGTATAGCGAGTAGGGGCTGCTACCCGTGGCCTGTGTGCTACACTGAACTAGAAGGAGATGGTCATCGACACCAGAGCATGATCCACTGCCACTCCGACCGGTCTGGGCCCAACTGTGAGATCCTGGATACTAGAGATGAGATTCGGCTGTGCCATGACATAGTCCACTGTGCTGGCTCCATGTCTCTGTGGGAAGCATGTAAAACCTCCTGCAGCAGGAAATCTCTGTAGACCATTCAAGATGGCCAATCCATGTGCAGTGCCCATGTCTATCAGGTGTCGCCCATACTCAGTATATTCCACATCGTGTGATAGTCTGGACAGGCCCGTCTCTACAACATCTAGCTCTCTCAACATCTCCTCTGAAGTATCATAAAACACTGTCTGGTGATGGGCAGTCCTAGCATTGAAGTCCCCTAGAATGATAATGTCACCATCTCTAGAGAACTCCCATATGTCATCATCCAAAATAGAAAAAGGGGACTGTCCTCTGGGTGATGCATAGACTGATGTACTCGGGGGAAAGTAGCAAATAGCAATGTAAAGATATCTGTCTCTCTCTGCTTTCAGTCTCACCCACATGTACCTAGCCTGCTCATCCCTACGGGTTATATGTATCAATGGTTGCAGATCTTCTCTAAATAACACTGCCACTCCCCCCGAGCCCCGTCCTCTGTGCTCTGAGCGTGTCTCATGTCTGTAGGCTGTCTCCCACCTGTATCCACTGATGTGAGGCATGGATTGCCCGGGGGCCTGGTGTGTCTTAGAGTAAAAGATGATGTCTCTTCCAGTAAAGCTATCCTCAAAAGCACCCACATCAAGACGCATAGATCCATTACAGTTCCAGGCAGCCACTTTGAGTGTGGTCCCATAAGTCTCGCACCGTCATGTGGAGCGTCGTTCTAGTATTACTACTCTTCCATCTCGGTAAAAGGCAATCTTGCCTTTTCCCCTTGCCGCTCTAATCTCCGGCATCACTTCCTACATATGAGCGATCTGCGAGAGGGTGAGATCATCCCCGAGAAAGATGCCCGTCTCTTTAAGAGTTGGTCTTTTCTTCAAAGAAGGACTTCTTCGCTTCCATGAAGGGAAACCGGAGGATGAGTGCTCTTTCTTTTGAGGTTTCCCCGCTGCTTCCATTTTTCTTTATGTTGCCCACTCTCCATGCTCTTGTGTGCCTCAGCTCATGAACCCCCATTGAGGCCATGAGTTCTTTTACCTCTTTGTCCACATTGCTTTTGTCTTTAAGACCGTAAATTCTCACATGTAACGCGCGCACCCGTCTTCTTTGCTCCTCCTCTAGTGTCTGATTAATGATAGTGGGTGTGGACGTGGTCGTTATCTCCTTGCCTTTGCCTTTCTTGGCCACCTTGATCCATTTCTCGGCTTCATCCGCCTTCTGTTGAGTTTTGGTAAGAACATCCACCCAAGAAGTCGTCATCTCTTTGTGTTGCTCTTCTCCCTCTTTAATGGCCCGTACTTGCTCCTTGATCGTGTTGATTTCTTCGAACACTGAGGGTTGCAGTTCGCCCTCTTCCAGTGTGTTTCTTGATCGTGCTTCGGGAAGGTCTTTCTTGAGTGACGCAATCTCTTCATCCTGAGTCGTCACTCGGTCTTCCAGCGTATTTATCTTGCTCTCTTGGATCAGCACGCGTCCTTCAAGCATGTTTATTGTGCCCAAGAGATTACGGTTCATCTTGGTAATGGTCTCCGTCATTTCCTCTTTGCACTTTTGAATGGCATCCTCTAGGGGGTCGGCTTTATCGTTCTGCTTCCTCATGCTTGATCGCCGTCTGACAAAGAGCCACTAAGCTCACGTGGAGTGGTAGCTGGGTGGGTGGGGGAACGCGAAGAGGTATGGCAAGGGAGGGGCAGCGATAGAGTACGGACGAGAGAGAGAGAGAGAGAGAGAGAGAGAAAGAGAAAATGGGAAAACGCGATAGAGTACGGGCGAGAGAGAGAGAGAGAGAGGGGGGGGGGGGGGGGGGGGACAGCGCGCGGGGTAGGAGAGAGAGAGAAATGAAATGTTATATTAACGTCTTCAAAAGGCCAAAATGACCTATGAGACCAATCAGTTACAAAATAGTGAATCTAATACCATGTCTGGGTACAAAAGAACTAGAAAAGAACTAGAAGTGGAACAAAATACTACTACTACTACTACAATCTAAAACTACGTGGGTGTAGCAGCTGATACAATAGGTACCCGGTAAACTGGATGTAACAGTGTGTGAAACAAAGATGGAAGAAATGGTGAGGATCCATCCTCATCTGCACTCTGGATGGAGAGAGAGAGAGAGAGAGAGAGAGAGAGAGGACTATATTAATGTCTCTAAAGGCCAATGTGGTCACTGGTCTTATGAGACCAAAACATACAAGATAATTTTATCTCTTCTTAGAGAAATAAAGAATAGACCTAAAGTTAAAGTCTAATGACTGTCTATCTAAGAAATATATCCACACTCCAAAACATACAAGATATCACAAAAATCTGCGCTCTCAATGCCACGTCACCCTCCTCAAAAGATGAATCTCTATGTGGTTGAGATGATATGGCATCCTCCTCCCATGGTCCTCTAAAATGATGTGTGGTCCTCCAAACAGTGTTGGGTATCTGGCTCATATGTCCCTGTAGTGCACATATCTGCCTACAAAATCTGCCTTCCTCTCAGCCTAATGCACACCGTTATCGAGTCTGGCCTTAAAGAGGTATGCCTGCTACACAATGTTACGTGAAGGTGATGAGATCCAAAGCTGTTCCCATGACCAGTCTCAAGCTGTGTGGTAAATTGCTATCAATGGGTCTTTGAATCAAGGCATCGTGTGTCCTCGTCAAGTAATGCTCTCAGTAGCAAGGTATCTTCAGTGACCAGGGTCGTGTGGGCATCAGCCACATCCTCCTCAATACTCTCATCTTACTTTGCAGGATTTTGAATAGCTTCACTCTGAGAACTCTCATCTACTTTGCAGGATTTTGAATAGATGATGCAGCCACCTCTCATCACTTCAGACTTGCTACGTCGGTTGGGCATGACGACTCTTTCTTTTGATAAACCAGATGGCAGACAGATGATAGTGCAATCTATGGTACATGACTAGATTGTTGAATACTGGGGTTTGTATGCACACTCTGCATCTAGTCAGAGAGCTGTGACTGTGGATTCTGGAATCAGATTTCTGGTGGTCCATAGAAGACTAGGCATTTTTAGTTGGACTATAGAGTTCCCCTAATAGTCAAGGCAATTCTTCAAGCAAACCTCTCTGGAATGTGAAAGTGTTGGATGGCACCTGCTGACACTCTTGACTTACGGGCACCCCCACCTGCCAGGTTTTACCTTCAAGCAGTCCTTCAAGCAAACCATATACTCTGGCATGTGTAAGTGTTGGATGGCACCTGCTGGCACTCTTGACTAACGGGCACCCTCAACTCTTAGATTTTACCTTTTCCCATTTTGTATTCCCCGTCTGGATCAATGTTATCTATTGAAGGCAAGGCGATATGAACTTTTGTGTGTAAATATTGAATAGGGGTGAATTTAGGAAATCCAGATATTTGATCATGGTCCTCTTTGGTGAGGAGCATACTAAGATATTGTAATTGCTTCATGTTAATCATCAAATACCTTTCCCAGAATGCTTTCAAACAAGTAAATCCCCCCTCTAGATCAGCAAGTTCAATTGGATCCTGATGTGGCTTGGTATCCCTTTTTCCCTTTTGTTTTTCAGGTTCAAGCAAAGCTGAAAGAATTCTCTTGCAGAAATATTATTCAGAGACACTGTAAGTATAGTCGAAGGCGGCTGGATTGAAATTTTATTGATGTGAATCTATTTGCAGATTTGTAAAATATCAGATTACTGTGTTTTAATCGAGGCGACTGTGGTTTTTTCAAAACTGGGCTGGCCAAACATTGTTCTGATTTTGAGGAAAGTTCTTGTTTACATGGAGCCTGTCTATTTTGGGCTTTTTTGGAAACCCTTTCCATTAAATAATGAAGAGTGGCTCTTTTTATGACCCTCGGTATATGTTTGAACGAGTCAACTTGAATAATGACAATAAAAAAGTTATCACTTGATTTGGGATCAACATACTTGCATCTATGTGGAGCTGCTTTTTTTTCATATTAAAAGAGTTGATGTTTTGTTAACGTATCAAAATAACATACAACACCCCAAAGTCACGTCATCGATCTATAAAATATTTTTCTGACTGTTCCAGCATCAGGTAACCTGCCCTGAGTTGAACTGAACATTTCGTCATAACATTGGCAGTCTTTTTTTCCAAAGCTTCCTAAGGTTCCACGAGCATTGAGAAGGGATTGAACCCTACACCTCACACTCGATCTCACAAGCAAAAGAATGTAGACAAATCCATATCAAGTAGGAATAACATGCATATCACACCACAACCTACTCTCAGTGCACATTGGTTTCTTCAGCTTGGAGATAGATTTGTACTAAGTGTCTCAATAGTTGCTGATTTAGCATGTGAAAAACGAAATTAACAGCTAAAAACAGACTCTCTTTCTGAATTAAAACGGCTGTAATGGATGGTCCAACCTGCCTAGTTTCACCAGTTCTGTAGAGTACATCAAAATTGACACCACAATTTGAGAAACATGAATTTCTTTCATCATCATTTTGCAATCCCAGCAACTCATCCTGTTAGCATCAAGCAAGCAAATAACATAAGTGAATATACTGTCGCTAGAAGGTGGCCCACATGTAACTTTGAAGTATAGTTTCATTCAAAGGTGATCCATGCTAACTTTGAAGGCATACCTGAAGATTCCAAAAATGTGAGCCGACAAAGTTGGCATAGCCTCCAACTTGGATAGATATAATCTCCTTCATAGCTCAAAACCTGCAACAAGGACAGGAATCACTGTTAACTAGATATAATGCGAAATCCAATCTTGAGCTGCATTTACCCACCATACAAGTCCCTTTATGAATCCACCAAATTTACCTGAAAAGGAAACACAACATAAAATAATTATGGTGATCATTCAAACATCAATAATGATGTAACATTAAGTTCATTATGTATTGTATCGACCCCTCCCACAAACCTTTTCTTTACTCAAAGGAGAATTCTACACAATACCACAGGCAACACAATACCAAACTTCTACATCAATCCAAGCGATAAAAGCATTGCAAAAAAGTCATCATCGATGACGATGGTCCACACTCTTTGCTCCTCTCTACCCACGTTCTCTTCCATATACTTGCCATTGTCTTCCAAGCAAGAGAGCACAATCTTTGTGAACACATCGCCCAAGACAGTGCTACACCAGCAGTTTGAACAAAGTCTTCACAATGATGCTTCTTGACTGGCCAAATTCTTCTCTTTTATGGTGATGACAAAGTCTGTGATTGCAAAGGCAGATGAGAAACCTCTACATGATCTTACCCGAAGACAATTTCTGGAAAGAAAACAAAAACATAAAGTCAGAGAATTAGCAAGCTGTTGGACTGGTTTTGATGAAAAACAACCATGTCAATAATAGAGTACAAGTGGGGAGAGTTAGAGAGAGAAATGAAATGAAACGAAATGTTATATTAACGTCTTCAAAAGGCCAAAATGACCTATGAGACCAGAGCATTACAATGTGGTGAATCTGATACAAAGTCAGAGTAACAAATGGAATGACAAAATGATAAAATCATAAAATAAAAGTATTATGGGATCCTGAACTGGTAGGCGTGAACTAAACAGCTAGCTGGGGTAGCTAGAGATCCAGCATCGGTCGCTGGCGGATCTCATCAATCTCCTCCATGGACAGTAGTCTGACCGGGTGTCGTGCATGTCGGGCCAAAGTGATCCGAATCCTCTGATATAGCCTCCGTCGATGCTGTGTAGTCCTCCGCAGTCGTGGGCGTCTCGATCTCCCCAGCTCAGTCGCTCGATCGATCAGTGTGCCTCTGGTGTGAGGCAACAAGACCTGCTGTGGTAGTAGCTCCTCTGGGTGTCCACTGTCAGCTCTAAAGAAGTCTGTGATGTGTCTCTGAGACTGGCTAGCCTCTCCTCTCATCAGGCTCTCTCTATGGCTGCGCAGCTCGAGCAAAATCAAACCCAGACATCTCTGATCCTCGTACCTCATGACTTTGGAGATAACTCTGTCTCAGGCTCCATGTCACACAAGGTGCATGTCCTGGCCTCTGCTGGCACTCCGCTATATCTCCCAATCTCGATCCGCAGCTAGTGTGGAGATGTGCGTATCTGGCCAATAGCACACCGTATCCCATAAGACAAGTGGGTGTCCATGTATCTGGGCCTCGTCACAAAACCGTCCGCCGTAAGCTGGAGAAGATGCTCTCTGTAGAAAGCCATCTTCATGCCCAGCTCCTGTGCTGGCTGTACCTATGTCCTTTTGGTGTCTAGCTGAGTCAAGTCCTGGCAGATGAGCCTCGTGGTCTCGGACTATGTGAGAGTCAGAGAAGGTGCATCTAGTGAGTACTGGAAGGGGGGCAATCTGTCTATACTGAACCAACGTGCCTGGAACCATGACGTCATCTCCCCATACCAACATGTTGTGTCTCCCTGCCTGGCTAATTGTCGAGAGGACTTGAGTGCAAGGTGGACGTATCTGTCTCAAGGAAGTTCCCACAAGCGGTGTATGAAGGAAACAGATCTGGTGAGCGCCTCAACTACTAGTGGGGGGACAGTTAGCTCTGCTCGGATAATGGCACGTGGTACTGAAGCCTTGGCTCTAATGAGCCGCGAGATCATGGAGACCAAAGGCTTCTCCATGTCCCCCCATCCATCAATGCGACATGTTCTCCCGTGATGATCCAGTGAAGGCCCCCATATCTCAGCTCCATAGAGCAATGCAGAAGCCACCAAAGTGTCAAAGAGTCACAGCTTCATCCGAGGTTCCTGAAACTGAACCTATGAACACATCCTCTCCAGTCTCCCCAATGCCGAATGGGCTCTGGTCAATCTAGTCTTTGCTGCTCTCCTCAAAGAAAATGTTGGTCCACTAAAAACCATCCCAAGGTAAGTGTAAGCATCTGTATATTCCACTGTCTCCTGGCCATATGTGAATGCGGGCGCTGACCTCCTGATCCATTGTGGGGTCGTATTAAATACCATGACCTTGGTTTTACCAAGGTTAACAGACAAGCCACTCTCATGGGCAAACCTATGCAAAGCATCCAAGTGACATTGCATCCCCTCCGGAGATCAACACAATATCATCAACATATTACAATAGTGGAATCCATGTCCCTGCCAGCGGTGCACCTCTATCACCATCTCTCTCAATTTAGTCTGAAACCTCATCCACATACATACCAAATAGAGTAGGAGAGAGCAGGCAGCCCTGCTTCACCCCAATAGTGGAGTGAACCGGTGTAGATAGACCCTCTGAGGTGCGTACATGCCCTACTATTGATCTGTACACTGCCATGATCCCCCAAATGAGCTCTGTGGGTACTCCCATCTCCTGTAATTTGCCCATCAATCTAGCATTGGGTACTCTGTCATATGCTTTGCGAAAGTCCACAAAGCTACAATAGATCCGTCTCCCATGGGATCTGCCCTCCTCGATGATGGCCTTGAGTGTCAAGATATGGTCAAGAGTAGAAAAACCTCTCCTGAACCCTGCCTGCCCAACAGCACGCATTCCCTCCCTCTCTGCCCATCTACTCAGCTGCTGCTCAAGAATGGATGTGTACAACCTTGCCAATGTGTGTCCAATCATGATAGTGCGATAATTTCCAGGCTCCATAGGGTCTCCTGACTTGAAGATAGGTACAATCGTAGATAGGCTCCAAGTATCAGGCAAGCCCTCACACATGGCACGGTTAAACATAACTGCTAGAATCTCTGCTGGTAGTTCTCTGGCATGAATGAAATGCTCAGCCACTAAGCCATCATGATCATATGCTCTCCCAGTCCTCATCCTGTCAATGGCCTTCTTCACCATCTCAACGGTGAAAAAAACACGTGTGTGTGGGCATGGATCGAGGGGGTAGGGAAGGGGGTGCTGTCTGTAAACTGTGTACAAAGATGATGCGTACTCACCCCAGGTCTCTGTAGAGGTAATGGCGGGGGGGGGGGGGGGGGGGGGGGGGGGGGGGGCGGGACTGCTCATGAAAGAGCCGCCATGCCTCACGCGAGTCCTCACTCAAGAATAGCTGGTATAGATCCTGCTCTAATGGAGCCAAAAATGCCCTCTTCTTCCGCCGCACTAGGTGTCGAAAGTCAATTTGTGATTGTCTGTGTGTGATGTCTCCCAAAAGCGCTTCCCTCTAAAGTCTAGCTCTAGTCTGACGGATTCCTCATCATACCAGCTGTTCTGAGGCATGCTCCCAAAGCGACGTCTCTGCTCAGGCTGTGTGTGTGGGTATGCTCAGGCTGTGTGTGTGGGTATGCCTCTACTGCTGCATCATGTAATGTCTGTGTTAGCACAGTAGTAAGCTCCTCCAAAGGTCGCCCTGGCTACTCAATGGATAGGCGTCTGATAATCCCGTCTATGTATACAGAATCCGTCTCCCGCGTGAAGGTGTAGCAAGTAGGGGCTGCTACTCGTGGAATGTGTGCTACACTAAACTGAAAAGAGATGGTCAGCGACACAATAGCATGATCCACTGCCACCCCCACAGGTCTGGGCCCAACTATGAGATCTTGGATACTAGAGATGAGGCTCGGTTGTGCCATGACATAATCTACCGTGCTGGCTCCATGTCTGTGTGGAAAGCATGTGAAGCCTCCCGCAACGGAAAATCTCTATAGGCCATTCAAGATGGCCAATCCATGTGCAGTCCCCATGTCTATCAAGTGTCGTCCATACTCGGTATATTCCCCATCCTGTGATATCCTGGATAGGTCCGCAACAACCAACTCTCTCAACATCTCCTCTGAAGTATCATAAAATACCATCTGATGATGGGCAATCCTAGCATTGAAGTCCCCCAGAATGATAATGTCACCATCTCTAGAGAATTCCCATATGTCATCATCCAAAATACAAAAGGGGGACTGTCCTGTGGGTGGTGCATATATTGACATACTCGGGGGAAAGTAGCAAATGGCAATATAAAGATATCTGCCAGTCTTTGCTCTCAATCTCATCCACGTGTACCTAGCTTGTTTATCCCTACGAGCTATATGTATCAATGGCTGCAACTCCTGTAACAAACTGCTGACGTGTCGACCTACTGAAGAACAGAGCTACCGGCCGAGGGGCCTAAACCCTAAGAAGAACAAGCAGTAGAAGAAGTGTCACAGAGTGAGGACGTGGTTGCCCGAGTGCAGAAAACCCTAACCCTAATTTCTGCCAGAAACCCTAATTCTGAAAACCCTAACTGCTGAAACCCTAATTCTGGAAACCCTAACCCTAAAACCTGAAAACCCTAATTTCTGCAAGAAACCCTAATTGCTGCAAACCCTAATCCTGAAAACCCTAACCCTAAAACCTGCAACCCTAATTTCTGCCAAAAACCCTAACCCTAACCCTAAGGCAGCAGACAAATTCCGACAATTGCACTGACATGATGACGTGACAAGCTGTACGGATTTCCGTAAATTGCGCTGGCAGCTTTTGGCATTGCTTTTTGGACCAGAAGCTTTTGAGTTTGAATGAAAGTTTTTCATGTAAACTACTTTTTGGACCAGAAGCTTTTGAGTTTCAAAGCTTTTCATGTAAACTGCTTTTTAGGCCAAGGGCCTTTAAATATGAGGCTAGGGCTCATTCTCTGGCATGCTTCCTGGAGAAGGTGCAGAATCTGGAGTACCGGCTTGTACTTTGATGATGCAATATAAAGAAATACCGAAAGGGGCGCCAAGGTTTGGGGCCAATACTCTCTGGGGTGGAATTCCGCCACTCCGTGTCGCGTGTCATCTCTCTCTTTCAGTTCAGTTGTTATTGAAGTGCTAAAAGTCTGTTCAGTCTGTTCTTTTCTATTGGCACGTGGTGTCCGCCTTGTGACAACTCCTCCCTGAATAACATTGTCACTCCTCCTGAGCCCCGCCTCTGTGCTCTGATCGTGTCTCCTGTCTACAAACTGTCTCCCATCTGTATCCACTAATGTGAGGCATAGACTACCCAGGGGCCTGATGTGTCTCAGAGTAGAAGATGATATCTCTCCTGGTAAAACTCTCCTCAAAAGCACCCACATCAAGACGCATAAATCCATTACAATTCCAGGTAGCAACTTTGAGTGTGGTCCCATAGGCCTCACACTGTCATGTGGAGTGTGGCTCCAATATCACCACTCTTCCATCTCGGTAAAAAGCAATCTTACCTTTTTCCCTTGCCGCTCTAATCTCTGGCATTACTTCCTGCATATGGGCGACCTGTGAGAGGGTAAGGTTATCCCCGAGAAAGATGCTCGTCTTCTTAAGAGCTGGTCTCTTCTTCAAAAAGTCCTTCGCTTCCATGGAGGGAAAACGAAGGATGAGTAACCTTTCTTTCGAGGTTTCCCCCTTGCTCCCATTTTTCTTGTTACCCACTCTCCAAGCTCTTGAGTGCATCGGCTCATGAACCCCATCAAAGCCATGAGTTCTTTTACCTCTTCATCTACATTATCTTTGTCTTTAAGGCCGCAAATTCTCACATGTAAAGAACGTACACGTCTTCTTTGCTCATCTCCTAATGTCAAGTTGATAATGGTGGGTATGGATGTTGTTTCCTTGCTTTTCCCTTTCTTGGCAACCTCAATCCATTTCTCAACCTCATCTGCTTTCTGTTGAGTCTTTGTAATAACGTCCACCCAAGAAGTCGTCATTTCTTTATGCTGCTCTTCCCCTCTTTGATGGCTCGCACTTCCTCTTTGATTTTGTTTAGTTCTTCTATCACAGAGGGTTGCAATTCTCCCTCTTCAAGTGTGTTTCGTGATCGTGCCTCAGCGAGCTCCTTCTTGAGTGAAGCAATCTCTTTGTCTTGGGCCGTCATCCGATCTCCCATTGCCATGATCTTGCTTTCTTGGGCCAAAACGCGATGCTCGAGCATTTTTATTGTCCCTAATAGGTGGCGGTTGATCTTGTTAATGATTTCGGCCATTTCTTCTTTGCACTTTTGAACTGCATCTTCTAAGGGGTCGGCCTTATCACATGTTTGATCGGTGTCAAAAACGAGAAAAAATTGACCTACACGCACAAGTGCTTCCACATCATGCATACATGTTCCACACTAACCATACATGGCGTGCGTTTCCTGCAATTTCTGTAAAACATGACCAAAACGACAAAAAATCCGCTTTATGCAATTTCTTCAGTTTTTTGCCAATTCTGCAATTTTTAAAAATGTGCAATTTCTGCAATTTTCGAATCCTGTAATTGCCTGTAAATTCCCTAAAAATTCTGCAACTGTCCGAAAAACTGCCAAATTCTGAAAATCTGATTTTCTGCAAAATTTTGAAGACCTGGTGGACTATTGTTACTGCTGTACCTGCGGGTGGGAGAGGGGGGAGGGGGGTGCTGCAGGGAGAAAAGAGAGGGGGGGACGGGCTGCGCAAGAGGCAGCAGAGGAGCGGGGCTTGGGGGGGGGGGGGGGGGGGGCAGCACGAGGGGTGGGGTAGTTGCAGCGCGAGGGGCTGTGACGAGGAGGTTACGAGAGAGAGAGAGAGAGACTGCACAAACAAAATGCCAAAGCTTGCATGCTCCACCAAACATATTGCGTGCTGCTTTATTTGCCTTATTGAGCACTACTGGTTGCATATCATGATTGTCTTTAATCACTTCCATGGACAGAAACACAAAGCAAATAGAATCTGCAAAACTCTTCAACACTTCACCACTTCAAAAAAACTTGAATAACTGAATTGAAACAGAGTGTGAAGCGGGAGAGAGAGATGATGTTGGAGCGGGGTGCCCTAGCCCCTTGTACACAGTTGGTAGGCCCTGAAACGCCACTATCAGCACCCCCGTTAAGGTATTTCGTTATTTCTTGAACTCTTCTTGTACAAGCATCAGAGGGCTGAAATCCCAGAGTTGGTGCTCAAGCAGTCACGCATCAATTTTCAAAGGGATCTCTGTGTGTCAAGAAGGGAGGGTAGGGGTGCCTATTGAAGGCCCACGCAAATAGTAGGACTAGAATCTACAAAACTCTTCGACACTTTACCACTACAAAACAACTTGAATGACTGTATTGAAACAGAGAGTGAAGGGAGAGAGAAAGGATATGTTGGAGCAGGGTGCCCTTGTACACAGTTGGAGGCCTTGAAACACCACTGACAGTGCCCCCGTTCAGGTATTTCTTTATTTATTGAACTCTTCTCGTACAAGGATCAGAGGGCTGAAATCTGAGAGAGGTGCTCAAGCATTGATGCGTCAATCTACAAAGTGATCTCTATGTGTCTGAGAAGGGGGGGTGGGCCCAACTTTTAATTTTTGCACATTTTCTTTAAGAGCTCGACTTTAATTTTTACTATTTCAACTTAGGAGAGAGAACTTTGCTTTTAGACAGAGAAGATTATGTCCACTGAGAGAGAGAGAGAGAGAGAGAGAGAGAGAGAGAGAGAGAGAGAGAGAGAGAGAGAGAGAGAGAGAGAATCATAGGTCTAAGAGAGAAAATCAGAAATTCAGTTTTAGAGAGAGAAAATGAATGCGCCACGTGGAAGATTCTGGCTTTGACAAAGAGATTGGCATGGACCACCTTTCCACAGAGAGAGAGAGAGAGAGAGAGAGAGAGAGAGAGAGAGAGAGAGAGACTGGCCAAACGAACGCAATGATCAGTTGACGCATCAAGAATATGTGTTACCCCGTCTCTCCCACCGAACTTACGGAACAACTCCTTCGCGGTGCTTAATGTCACCCACCATATGACACATCAGAGATATATCGCTCCTTATGGCTTTTATCAGTTCTTGTAGATCTACAGTTCCTAACTTAGCAATTCAAGTACACACATTTAAATATCCTAATTTCATTAAATAGAAATCACTCACAAAATAAGAAAATAGCCAATTTAGCAACATCCCTCTAGGTTCTAAACAATTGTCCTTAATTGTAGTGCTTATACATATCCTTCGAGTACCTCGGGACAAGGTGCTGATTCCTGCTGAGTCATCCATTGAGCATCCAAAGTAGAATAGTTCTTAAACTTTACCAAATACTTCCGTGTAATCTTTCCAAACTTTAGTTTCCTCTATTGATGATAAATGATCTGCTCGGTTAGAATATCTCTTCTGTTTCCTCAACCTCAAGGGGTTCCTCATAGGTTGAGGAACCCCTTGTTGACGGTCCAACATATGGTCGGAGTAAACTAACATCGAAAGCATTATGGATCCTCCGACTAGGCAGTAGCTCAAATTGGAATGTCATATCGTTCAATTGGTCAATTATCTTAAATGTCCTATAGTAACGGTTGGAAAGTTTTACCACCTTCCCCTTATGAGTCGCTTAGTTCTTTAATCTCACCTCAAACTTGAGTAAGACCACTTGGCCGATTGTCATATCTAAATTCCTTTTGTGCTTGTCCATAGCTTTCTTATGTTTTTTCTAAGAGCGTAATATTGCTCTCTTAACTTGGCCATAGGCAGTGTCCATATCTCTGACAAACTCTGCTACAAATATCTTATCCTTAGTTAAAAGGATCGGTCGAAGCAAAGGGTTACCATAAAGAATCTCAAAAGGAGCTTTCCCCGTAGACGAACGTACAATATTGTTATACGCAAATGCAAACTTGACAAGAGGCAGATACTTTTTCCAATCAGATTGTTTGTCCAACACAAAGGATTTCAACATATCCAACATTGGATTGGCGATTTCACTCTGCGCATCTGTTTGGGGATCATACACAGAATAAAAAATCAACTTCGTACCATGGTTATCAAACAAGACAGGTCAAAAATTTCCTATCATGCGAGGATCTCGATCACTCACAATAGACTTGCGCATCCCGTGATGCTTGCAAATCTGAGCTAGAAAAACCCTAGCTATATGATCTGCTTTGATTGTTTTCTTGACTCAAATAAAGTGAGCTTGTTTGCTAAATCAGTCCACAATGGTCCATATTGCATCATTTCCGTCCTGAGTCTTAGGAAGATCCAAAATAAAATCCATGGCAATACTCTCCTCAGGTTGATAGGTTGGAGTAACCCAGGCGTCTTATGCCGATCATACTTTACTTTTTGTCAAACTAAGCATTCCTTGACATACTAATTGATGTCTGCTTTTAGGCTTGGCCAAAAGAAATACCGTTTCAATGTTAAGGTCATAGGGAGAATTGGCGAAGCATGTGCTTCATCCATGATTCTCTTCCTCAATGGTGCATGTGACAGGCTTGGACACTCCAAGCAACAAATCAATAGCAACACACGAACAAAAACTACTTGAATAGAGAGAGAGAGAGAGAGAGAGACACAGCACGGCGTAGTTCCAAGCCAAGACCCACTGGTCCAGAAGACTTGCACCCCTTTCGAAATTTCTTTATTATTGCTTCACAAAGGTACAACTCCCGAAGGTCCAACTCTCTCCGAGATTCTATGTCCAGATGCTCCCACAAGAGTGGCCCTCTAGGCACTTATAAACATACAAGTGATAACTCAAAAGCAAAGCCCCAAAAGCTCTTATCCAAAAGCGCTTGAGCTCAAAAGCTTCTCCTCTCAAAAAGCATGTGCAGAAACTACCAACGTAATTTACGAAAATCTGTATAGTAGTGCCACGTCTACATGTCAACGCAAATCATGGGATTTTCAGCTAGTCCATACGCTTTGCATTATTAGGGTTTAGGCCCCTCGCTCATAATCTTCAAGTTGGTAGGAGTTAAGAGTTAAAAACTCTAACCCTATGGTCCTCTCGGCCACACTTTCTGCGTTCAGTTCCTCTTGTCCTCTCGACTAGTTCTTCCCGGTTGGGCACGCTACATCATCCCTTTGTGACATTCCCCCCTCTTGAAAGAAATGTAATCGTCCTCGATTACACATGCAAAACAACCAAAGGACAAAAAAATTCTTCACTAGACACTCACTGTATGTACCCATGCACTAGACTCCACAAATCCAACACTTTTATAAAGGCATCAGTCACTGACTAATCACATTTTTTGTCAAGGGTCTCATATACAAATCATCATCATTATAACCTATTTAGCAATCACATCCAGACCGTGTTGATCTTTTCACGGATGTCTTGATATACTAAATCTTGTTACTATTAGAATCATATCCTTTCTTTTCACATTTCGAGCTAACCATGCATATGACTATCACCACAAGACAGTACATTCACATAGCATGCAGTCCACAAAATCGCACACTTAGTTCACACTGAACAAAGTGTTTAAATCATTCAATCCAGCCAACTCATCCCGTCCAAAACTCTTGATGCACCTAGATCCCTATGCAGCCATCTCATTCTTTCGGAACTTTTGATGCACTCACAACAATATCCAATCATCTCATCCCAATAGAAATTTTGATGCACTAGAATCTCAATCATTTCACATTCCATCACATCAAGGTCTCGCTAATCTCTAACAGATGTCTAGATGCACTAAGTTCAAATCATTCATCAGACAAAACAATGCAAAAATTTCATCTTTCTCTACATGTATCTAACAATACACACATGAAAGAGCACATGCCTAGTTCAATCAAGGAAATTTCCAATTCAATGTATATATTTTCATAAAGTCATTCCATAAAATACTATAAGCCTGTCACAAGCTACCTACGTGTCAAGCCACTGAAAACAGAGCCAACCTGCACATCCCAACCGAGAGGCCTAAACCCTAGAAGCAGTAGAAGAAGCAAAAGAAGCAGAAGTTTCACCAACTTGCAAAGTCTTGCCGAGTGGCCTATTTTTAAGAAGGAGTTCCCACCAACTTATGGGGCCCCATCCGATGGGGCCCAAGAGACCTACAGAGATAAATAAAGCAAAATCCACACACACGCAGTCCAAATCTCTTGCAAAATTGTTGATGATGTGGCAGTTGTATGGGCGTTTTACGTTGATGACGTGGCAGGCTGTACGAACTTTCGCGGATTGCGCTAGCATGTGCTGAAGCCTGACGTGGCAAAGCAATACGAAATTCCACAAATTGCATTGGACTACTTTTTGGAGGCCAGATGCTTTTAGATTAAGCTTTTCATGTAACTGCTTTTCATGGCCAAGGGCTCATTCTCTAGCACGCTCCCGCGTAGAGGTGCAGAGGATGGAGTACTTGCATTGTACTGAGTTCACGCAATATAAAGAAATACCAAAAGGGACGCCAAGGTTTCGGGCCAATGCTCTCTTGGGGTGGAACTCCGCCACTCCCCGTCTCGTGTGTCGTGCATCTCTTTCGGTTCAATGTTATTTGAAGTGCTTAAAGTTGTTCAATCTTTTCTTTTCCGTTGGCACGTGGTGCCCGTTCTCGTTACACCTGTCAGTATCCCTAAAATCTCAAGGAGAAATTGGTGACTTTATTCAATCGAGGCAATCTGTGACGAAGAAATGGACTGGCTCCCCTCATGTGCAGTCTGCACCGCACTAGATTCAACCTACGGATTCATTGATAACTTTTGGCATAGACAACACTAATAATTCTAAAGCTTCAAGGCACACCTCCAACCTGAAGAGGATTTGCGACGTTCTCCTGCCCATCCATTTTGCATCAAGAGCCAAAAAAGTACCCTTGACCAAATTATCTCGTGGACCTACCTTACTTTTCTGTTCTGTTCTTGTGTCCTGTGACATGTTGGTAGCCCCGTTAGCCTCCCCTATCCAGTGGTACCTCAATCGAAATTCTTTGATGAACCATCAGCTGATGCCCTTGCTTCCTTGGAACCCTTGGATGCACTATCATCTGATTCCCTTACTTCTTTGAAATCATCTGATGAACTTTCATCCAATTCCTTTGGATCTTTCTCTTCGCTGGAAGACTCTTGCCCTGTTGATGTGGACACTAGCTTGTCCATCAGATACGTCAATGAGCCGGCATGCATACTAAAACCTTGTTGGGCATGTCCCATAAGTCTTTGAATAGAGTCAGACTTTTGTTGCAAACGATAACGTCGAATCTATTCGGCAAAGCACAAAAAAACCGCTCAATCTGGTCCTTCAAAGTGACCCTTAAAAAGGAGGACACTAGCAGATAAGTATTCCAAAACCTTTGGTAGTAGTCATCCAAAGTACCTTTCTTAGTCATTCTCAGACGATGCCAAGCCGTGATGACATCTTCTTCATATTCTTCCGTTACCCAGGCAGAAGTGAAAACTCTCTTGAATTTTACCCACCTCTTAGGTGCTTCTATGCACAACAACAGAGTATACCACCATGTCTGTGTATTTCTTTTCGAGTAAGATGCCGCCCTTTCCACCTTGGAGTGTTCCGAGAAACGACCTCTCGAGAGGTGGCGTCAAACTGCTGTATGAAATCAAGGACTCAATGGGTGTCCTCGTAGCTTGAAAACGTGTCAAACTTGACTCCTTGACCCCCATCCTTGAACTTCTTAATCTTCTTGTCCTTCTGTTCACTGTCTGAATTGTCAAGAGAGGATGAGATCTCCTCCTCTGAACTGCTAGATGGCTCCCTAAGCCTTCTAGACTTTTTCAAAAATCTATTTTTCTTGCTTTTTCTCTTCTTCTGCTTTTTCTCATCCTCACTAGGACTAGAGTCCTTTAAACCTTTAAGCCTTTTATTAATTGGTTCATCCTCTTTTCAAAAGCTTTGTCAACCTCTTTCTACGAATACAATTTCCGCTTTCCTGCACTCAGCTTTGCTTTCCGTTTCATTACCATCTTGAGAGGAGAATCAATGGCCTCTCGCCATCTAGAGTGAATTGTCAAAGGTGGCAGCGAGAGATGCAATGAGGACAAGAACCCGCTCGTGATCTGGTGGACACCTCAACTCCGATCTAGAACACCTGCAATGCTGTTGAGCGCGCGGCGGTGTGTGCAAGTGAAAGAGCACGCGAGGAAGTGCAGTGTGTGTGCAGAGAGGGGTGGCGAAAGCCAACAGGAGAGGAAGCGCTAGCAGAACGATGAGGGAGAGAGAGAGAGAGAGCTCACGTTTTTGGGGAAAACTCAATAAGTGAGTTTTGGTTTTCCCACTTTTATTTTAAGTGACCTTTAAAAAATGTGTCAGTATAAAAATGTACAAAAAGGGGTTATTTAGGCCTTTAACCCAACAACCTCCCACTTAAAGGCATAAATGACGCCTTTAAGTTAACCAACTCCCACCAGCTATATGCAATGCTCATGTTGAGCCTTAGCAAGACTCTTCGTGAGAACATCTGTAGGGTTATCCTGTGTGTGAATCTTAGTCAAGGTGACTAGACCATTCTCCAATACCTGTCGTATGAAGTGGTATCGCACATCAATGTGCTTTGTCCGTGCATGAAACATGGCATTCTTGGCCAAATAGACAGCACTTTGGCTATCACATCCCAAGACAGGAGTTACTAGCAGGCATACCAAGCTCTTTGACAAGTCTGCCAACCATATGGCCTCTTTAGAAGCCTCAGTGGCTGAAATATATTCAGCCTCAGTAGTACTCAATGCCACAATTTTTTGCAGTCGTGAACACCAAGAGACAGCACCACCAGCAATAGCAAACACATAGCCACTAGTGGACTTCCTGGTATCCAAGTCACTTGCCATATCTGCATCACAATAGCCCTGCAACTTCAGGTCACTATTGCCATAGCATATACACCTAGATTGTGTACCTGACAAGTATCTCAGAATGCATTTCACAGCTTCCCAATGTGCTTTGCCGGGATTGGACATGTATCTACTAACAACTCCCACCGCACCGCATGGGCAATGTCAAAACAAGTGGCAACCATAGCATACATAAGAGAACCACAAGCTGATGCATAAGGGATTCCCTTCATAGCATTCATTGCCACGTCATCCTTTGGGCAATCGGCTTTGCTAAGTTTTGTGTGTGGAGATAAAGGTACTCCAAGTGACTTAGCTTCAGCCATGTTAAACCTGTCAAGTACTTTAGCAATGTACTTTTCTTGAGATAAGAAGAGCAATTTCAGCTTTCTATCCCTCTTGATTCTCATGCCCAAGATGTGCTCAGCATCACCTAAATCCTTCATTGCAAAAGCTGAATTCAGCTGACGTTTAAGAGCATCAATGGTAGACTTATGCTTCCCAGCAATCATATATCATCTACATATAGCACAAGGATTATAGGACTTCCATCATTATCCTTCTTTGTATACAAACAATGGTCTGAATGGTTGCGTTTAAAGCCTTGAGACAGCATAAAAGTATCAAACTTTTTGTACCATTGACGTGATGACTGCCTCAAACCATACAATGCCCTTCTTAGTTTGCATACAAGTTCCTTTCTATCAGGAACTACAAAACCCTCAGGTTGCTTCATGTAGATATCTTCATCAATGTCACCATGAAGAAAAGTTGTTTTTACATCCATTTGATTCAATTCTAAGTCAAGCACTGCAGCGAGAGCAAAAAGGACACGCAATGTCGTAAGCTTTACAACAGGAGAAAAGATCTCTTGAAAGTCAATCCCCTCTTTCTGTGCATACCTTTTGGCAACTAACCTTGCTTTATACTTAGGCTTTTCATCAACACATTTGACCTTGTAAACCCATTTGTTAGGAAGAGCCTTTCTTCCTTTAGGCAATGGCACAAGATCCCAAGTATTATTTGCATGCAAAGATTTGATTTCCTCTTGCATCGCAAGCTCCCACTTACTCCTTAACTTACATGATTTTGCCTCTTTATATGTAAGAGGCTCACCCTCATCTGTCAACATAACATGATGCAAAGAGGGGTCAAAGCGCTGTATCAACCTTCTGACACGAGTAGACCTGCGTACCCAATGATCTACATTCTCAGGCACAGGTTCTACATCAGGAGGCAACTCATTTTCAGCATGCTCATGCTGCTAAAAATCATTTTCAGCCATGACAGGTGGCTGTCCATCCTCATTTGGAGCATCTAAATCATGTCCTACCTCTTCTGGCTCAAGGTTAACTGGCTGATTATCAATTTCAACTTGCGGTAATGCATCCTGAGGCTCTTTTTCAACATCAATAGGTGGCAAGAGAGGATGAAATTTGACCGATTTCTTGTCAATTTCATAAGATTTTGCATATTTTCATAAATTTAGCCTCATTGAACACTTCATCTCGGCTACGTACAACCCTCTTAAATTGAGGCAACCATATCCTGTAGCCCATTTCACCTTCTTCCCCATAACCTAGGAAGAGTCCTTGGATGGACTTGGCATCTAGCTTTGTCCTCAAGTCATTACGAACATGGACAAAAGCCTCGTAGCCAAACACTCTCAAATGATCATAAGAGGCAAGTTTGCCAGACCAAACCTCCTCTGGAATGTCATTTTTCAGCGTACTGTTAGGAGAGCGATTGCATACATGAATTGCAGTTTTCAAAGCCTCTCCCCAAAACCCATGAGGGAGATTAGCCGTGGACAACATGCAACGCACTCTCTCACATAAAGTACGGTTATACCTCTCAGCCACACCATTAGAAGATGGATTATAAGGGGCTGTCAACTCCCTTTTAATCCCATATTCTTTGCAATAACACTGAAATTCAACAGACGTGTACTCCTCCCCATTGTCAGATCTCAATCATTTAAGCTTACTATCCTTTTGCGTGGTCACAAAAGCATGAAACCTCTTAAATGCATTAAATGTCTCACTCTTATTCTCTAATAAATATGCCCAACCTTTCCTAGTGCAATCATCAATGAATGTAACAAAGTATGATGCACCACCAAAAGACTTAACAGGCATTGAACATACATCCGAGTGAATTAAATCAAGAGCATTAGCTTTGCGCGAGACACCAGAATAATAAGAAGACTTCTTTTGTTTACCATACAAACAATCATTACAAAAATCTAACTTGGTGCCCTTTACATCGACCCTCTTCAAAGAGGAGAGCACATCAAGTCCCTTCTGGCTCATATGGCCAAGTCTTTTGTGCCACAACTCCAAATGAGAAGCAACTTCGGCCACTGCAAAAAACTTATCAGGCAAAGCTTTGCCATGTAAATAGTACAATGTACCACTCTTGCATCCCTTGACAATGAGCATTGATCCCTTAAGCAACTTCCATGAACCCCCAGCAAAAATGGTTGTATAACCCTGTGCATCCATCTGGCCAACAGACAATAGACTCTTCTTGATGCCTCGTACATACCTTACATCTTTAAGCATAAACTCTTGGCCATTGTTTAATGCCAAGCACATAGTGCCCATTCCTTCAATGTCACAAGCATGGTTATCCCCAAGGTAAACCTTGCCATACTTGCCTGCATGATAAGAAACATAACACTCCACAGATGGAGTCACATGAAATGAGGCACCCGAGTCTACTATCCAAGACTGTGTAAGGCCATCATTTGCACTTAGCAATGCATCAATGACATCTCTACATGAGATAAGCATGTCTTCTGCATTTGCTACAACAAAATCTGAGGGGCATGAAGCTGCAACAAAGATCTCCTCACTGTCGGATAACTCTGTGATAACCACACTAGAGAATACATTGACAGTCTCCGAATCCTTGGAGGAGATACCTGCTGATTTTTCCCCTTTCTTATCCTCTGTCTTCTTCTTCTCCTGTGATTCCTTCTTTCTTTCCTGCTCTTTCTTGAAATACCTGCAATCTGGCTTCTTATGGCCTTTTCTGCCACACTGGTAACAAGTCATATCCTTATCCCTAGACTTGCTTTTGCTCCTGTTTTGAGTCTTGGTACCTGTATTTTGCTTCTGACTTCTGCCTCTCGCATTGTAAGCAAAACTGCCACCTTCCCACCACTAGACTTGCGTCTAATTTCCTCATTTAAGATGGAGCCTCGCACTCCATCATATGTGAGGTTGGGACTATTACTCAAAGAAACCACAAGCGTTTCCCAAGAGTCTGGCAAAGTCATCAACAAAAATATGGCTTTCAACTTGTCATCAAAAGGTTGAAGCCTAGTATCCTGTAGCTGACTCATAACACTGGTGAAAGCACTTAAGTGCTCAAAAGCCGACTTAGCTTCGTCAAGCATCATGTTCACCAGTTTGCGCATCAAATGCACCTGATTCACAGGGGTGGCATTCTCATAAGTGGCCTTCAACTTATGCCAAATTGCATGTGTAGTGTCCAAGCCCTTTATGTCCACCAGAATGTCATCGGTCACATCCATTTTGATGTAGGCCTTTGCCCTCTTGTTGAGCTTGGCCCAATCCTCATCCGGCATATCCTCAGGCTTTACAGCCAAAAGGGCGTCCTCACAATCCTTGAGGAACAAAATCCCCTACATCCTGTCCTGCCATAGATCGAAACCTGTACCGTCAAATCGCTTGATTTCCATCAAGCTCTTGGCATCAGACGACGAGGAAGTAGAGGCCATTTGCACGGATAAAAATGCAGCAGAAAGTGTCTACACAAAATCTGAAAATTTCCAATGATCACAATGTACCGCATGTTGCATACAATGTGCTGAAAATTTCAGCAATTAACAAGTATCCCCAATGCGTACTTGCATAAACCCACAAAAGGCGTACACAAATCTCAATTTGTGTACATAAAAACAATTCAATTCTGAATTTTCTGTAAATTTACTGTTTTGGCGCATCAATTTGCATCAAATGGACCTGTTTTGAGTGGGAAAAGCAAGGGGCATTCACGGGAATCGATTTAGAACACCTGCGTTTTGCTGTTTTGACCTGTAATTTTCTGGTTTTTGCTTGTTTTGACCTAATTTCAGCCTGTTTTAGGCTGTTTTGGAAACCCTAATCACCCTAGGTGACACTGGAAGCAAGGGACTTCGCGATGAAAGCGAAAATTTGACGCGAGAGAAGCCTTTCGCCTGCTGTCCAACCACCTGCACAAAGCTTCTGAAACCCAAATCTTGCTCTGATACCAGTTGTTGAGCGCGCGGCGGTGTGTGCAAGTGAAAGAGCACGCGAGGAAGTGCAGTGTGTGTGCAGAGAGGGGTGGCGAAAGCCAACAGGAGAGGAAGCGCTAGCAGAACGATGAGGGAGAGAGAGAGAGCTCACGTTTTTGGGAAAAACTCAATAAGTGAGTTTTGGGTTTTCCCACTTTTATTATAAGTGACCTTTAAAAAATGTGTCCAGGTTCAATATAAACCTAGACAAAGTATAAAAATGTACAAAAAGGGGTTATTTAGGCCTTTAACCCAACAAATGCCACATACATGAACAAGGCACACCTGTGCAGAAGAGAAATCACTAAAGTAGAAAGAGACAAGACATCTAAGAATGGTAGAGAGAGAGAGAGAGAGATCTAGGAAAGGCTCTCCATGTTGATAATAAGATGCTCATACAAGTGACCAAGGGTGTTCCAGCATAAAACTGACATGCCCAATGGATAGATCTGAGGTACACACAACGCGACCACTACTGACACTGCCAACCGCTCCTGCACATGAGACCACCAGCTCGGTCTCCACATGGGCTATCACTTCTGGACTGATCCTCCTCCTGGTAACAACAGAGAAATGGAGAAAGAGAGGGACATGCCTCACAGCTGCAAATATGGCTTCCCTCAAGAGGACATGAGGTCTCTGTTCTCCTAGGCCTCCACCAAGAGTAGAGTGCTCTGCCTCTGCATTGTGTGCCCGTCGAATGGGCTTCCCTTGAGGAGGGAAGAATGGAGGAAAGCACTACTGCCCATCGCCCTGATGAAGGGACATTGCTGGTGACCAAAAACAAAAGCTGCCCTGATCTGCCAAAAATGCAAGGGCTGCCAGCAGAGAGAAAAACGCTGGCCTGCCTGCACCCCGTAGGCCTCATCTAGCTGCCCACCGGGGCACCCAAGGGAGAGTGCCCCCCAATTGGGGCTGATCTGCATGCTCTAGAGAAGACCCCCCCCTGGCCTATATATAGGACTGCCCCTGGCTAACAAACCCACTCCTCCAGCCACCACGATCTAGGAGAAGGCCAAAAAAAAGATAAAAATTGGAGGGCCACATGGCACCTGGGAAAACCCGGCAAGCGGGGGGGAAATCCGTTGTGCCTACAAGAGCCAAACTGACCATTGAATTGAGCCAAAATCCGAGCTAAACATGGCTAAACATAACTGACATGAGAAAACAACCTCACACTAGCCGGCGGGCCACAGCCACAAAGCAGCGCTCACTCCCTAACACCTGTCCCTGGGAGAAACTAGGACTGACTAGATAAACCCAGAGAGATGCCTGAACTCTAACATGAATCTCAGCAAGCGGGTAATTCTTTAGGTGATTCACATATTTCGGGTCTTTGAAGTACTTAATCGAATCTTTTCATACACATGTGAACCTGCAATTAACGTTTGTATTCCGTTCTGTCGATATTCCCAACTCGAAATTTGCCAAAATCTCTGTTGGTTTCTCCTGTTGCCACGTTGGGACTCAACTTTTCTCCATCTCCCCGCAGATCAAAAGTCAGAGGGGTGTTCTCTCCATCAGATACTCCGCGAAAAACCATGTGTGTTGCAGAAAGGATCGGATCCTTCATAGAAGAAGAATAATTCTGAGCTCTCATACCATTGTTGCAAGCTTGGACACTTCCAAGCGAGAAATTAATAGAAACACACGAACAGAAACCGCAAGTAACTGAACTAAACTTGAATAGAGAGAGAGAGAGAGAGAGAGAGAGAGAGAGAGAGAGAGAGAGAGAGAGAAGGAGAGTCGACACGGCACGGCGGAGTTCCGAGCCAAGAAAGATTGGCACCCCTTTTGGTATTTCTTTATTATTGCTTTGCAAAGGTACAACTCTCGACGGACCAACTCTCTCCGAGATTCTACGTCCATATGTTCCTAGAAGAGTGGCCCTTTGGACACTTATAAACGTACAAGGGATGCCCAAAAGCAAAGCCCCAAAAGCTCTTCTCCAATGTCAGGTGCAGCAGAATTGAAATGGTGAAGATCTAGGTTTTACACTTCCACAAATCTTTTACTTCCTTTCCTTGACTAAGCGATTGCTTTTAGCTTGAATGATGGTTCCTTTTCCCTTTCCTTAAAGAGAGGGAATGAGAGAGGGCGGTAGAGATGTGCACAGGGAGAGAAAGAGAGAGAGAAGAGGAGAATGACACCCGATGGGGTCCCAACCAACCCTCTCAAGGGCCCCCCACACTGTTGCCAATGCGATATTTTCTTTAGATTGCGTAAATGGAATGTACACACATGCAATACCTCAAGTGCACACTCTACTAACTCGAATGGGGAATGTCGCCGAGGTAATTCCTCAAGACGGGACCCCTCCGGAGCTGATTTGATGTATCTTTAGATCCTTCTCGATGTGGGATTGCGGATGCCACGAAGGGGTAGATCTGGAGCTGGTTTGCGCTCCCGCTGTGAAAGGCATGAAGGGCTGAAAACACAAATCTCGATGATGCCGATGATGGACAGCAATGGGAACATTCGATGCCAGCGAGGGAATGGCCGAGGAGAGGCACAATGGGCTGCCAAAGCACTAGGCTGCAACCAAAAGTCCACGAAATTAGATTCAAGCCATATTCTACGAGGGAGATGGGCTGAAGTCTGAAAACGCTGGCTGGATTGCTGAAATCTGCAAGCGCTATGGCTGATCTGGCGCCAATGCAAAACGCTGGGCTGCTGGTTGCAAAAATGCCAAGCTGATCTGATCTGCTGAAAAACGCGAGGGCTGATCTAAGCAAAACGTTGGAGCTTATGGGCGCTAGCTGCAACTGATGCCAAAACGCTAGGCTGGATGCTCTCTATGTAGGCAAGAATGGGGCTTAAGAATTGCTTAAGGCTTAGGTAGGGCAAAACTGGAAGATAAAGTTAACAAAATAAATCATTAAGAAGATTTATTGATAAACTTGACTTCAGTACAATTTTTGGTGAAACTACCGCACATCTACCCACCCGAGAATCCAATCAACGCGGGGAATGGCTCATTGGATTTCTCTAACCTAAGACTACATGAACGTCATACCAGATGCCCACAGTAGTGTGAGAACATTCGTCAAAACGCGTGTACAAACCATTTATGCAAGAGGGTTCCAAAACTGGAAAATTGGCTCTGGCAATCAATGCAACATGACCACGTGGCACATAGAGCCATGTGCAAAGTCACCAACCGCACTATTATTGACTTGTTGAAGGCTTATGTTTCCTCTCAACCTAAGAAATGGGATGACTACCTACATATTTTGCAATTTGCATACAATAACACCACTCACACTGCCACGGGTAAATCTCCCTTTGAAATTGTATATGGTCACTCACTTCCTACTCCTGCTTCACGTCTTTCTAATGTTGTGCCTTCCGCTGATGATTTCACTACTGACTTTCATGATATTTTTGCAAGTGTGCATTCTGCCATTAAACACTCACAAGAACTTTACACCAAGCATGCTAACAAGCACCGCAAGGCACACCAATTCAAACAAGGTGATCATGTTTTACTTTGCATCGAAAAACGACGGACCAAAAGTGTTGATACTAATGTCTTTGGATTGATGGGTATCGATTGCTAAGAAGATGCAAATGGTGTGGACTTGATGTACTACCAAAGATGTGAACAAATCAATCCATGCAACGTCTCTTCTGGAATGATGGAATGCTCCAAGTAAATGGGAGAGATGGTTGTTCAAACAATGCCAAGACTCCAAAGTTGATAGGCTAATCTAAATGGCGCCTTCCTTTGTCGTCATAGGCCGCTAACAAATATTGATACTTGCAATCAACATCTTCATGGTTCCAATGCATGTCTTCAATGATGTAATCTGTCATGTCGAAGAAGTTATGAATACAAATATCTATAAGGATTATGTTTTGGCAAGGTGGTCGAGCATGCGCACCAAGTCAACTACCCTCTCGCAAGGCGCACCACAACTAAACCCCCAGTATACAGTGTTTGCATTTCCTATGCTCAAGGCGCACAATCCTACGCGCAATGGCAGGTCCAACAATTCCTTGAGTGAGCGAAGCGTCCTTGGGCAAAACGCTACAGCATGTGCTCAAACACTAAAGAGAAAAAAAAAATCCAAAGATTAGCAGATAAATGCAAGATCACAATGCTCCGATACCAATGTCACGTGCAGCGGAATTGAAATGGTGAAGATCTAGGTTTTACACATCCACAAATCTTTTACTTCCTTTCCTTGAGTTAGTAAATGCATTTAGCTTGAATGATGGTTCCTTTTACCTTTCCCTGAAGAGAGGGATGAGAGAGAGCAATAGAGATGTGGAGAGAGAGAGAGAGAGAGAGAGGACACACCGGAGCTCGATGCTGCCCCCGCTCATCCCCCTCACGCACGCTTTGCACCCCTGCAACAAACTACTGACTTGTCAAAGCCCTGAAGAATAGAGTCAACTTATAGATGCCGGCCGAGGGGCCTAAACCCTAAGAAGAACAAGTAACAAAAGAAGAAGTCCTACCAACTTATGAACACCCCATCCGATAGGGCCCCAGGTGACATAAAAGGAAATAAAGCAGGACCCACACACACACACACACACACACAAGAAACTGCTTAGCTGCTGATGACGTGGCAGATTTTCGAAAATTGTGATGGCTAATGACGTGGCAGGCTGTACGGATTTCCACGTTTTGCACTGGCTAATAACATGGCAGCCTGTACGGATTTCCATAAATTACGCTGACAACTTTTTGGCATTGCTTTTGGCCCAGGAGCTTTTGAGTTAAAAGACTTTTCATGAAAAACTGCTTTTCGGGCCTAGGGCCTTTAAATATAAGGCTAGGGCTCATTCTCCAGCATGCTTCGTGGAGAAGGTGCAAAGTCTGGAATACCGGCTTGTACTGTGTTGATGCAATATAAAGAAAGTCTGTTCAATCTGTTCTTTTCTATTGGCATGTGGTGCCCCTCTTGTGATAGTGGTATCAGAGCATCAAGCGTGTGCTTCTCTGAAACCATACCGGTCCTACAAAAGAGCACACAGAGCTATTGGAATTTTATTTGAGGTATCTTCGGTCTCCGACCCCGGAGTTATTAGCCACTCCCACCCTTACTTCATCCCGCATCGCGGGCGCTCCCGTCTTCATCGCTGTGTCTTACAAGGCATAAAGCCATAAAGAACCCAAGACTTGGAATTCATGGATTCGGCAGAATATTTGCAGTTTCTACTCAACGAGCTTCACGACATTCTTTCGCGGCATCCGCAGCAGAATCTTCCGATGCTGCAAAGTTTTCAACAATTTTTGAGCTACATGTTACTCCCTCTGATGCCCAAGGTGGTACCTCCTCCTCTGGCACCAGAAAGTACGAGAGCTTCCAACCGGCAACCTTCTCAGCCGTCTGTTCCGATCGGGGGAGTCTTCAGGAATATGGTGCAACCATCTCACCCTCATCCAGAGCAACCGCCTTTGCCACCGCCATTGCCACCACCTCCACCAGGCTACAATGGTTGGAGCCCATATGGATACCCTTATTTTCCATACCCAGGATAAGCGCCTAACCAACCCAAAGATTTCAAAGATGGTGGCACGACAGTCAAATTTTTCACTTTTTTCGAGGTGAAAGATCGCAAGAAAGCATTGCAGTTCCTACAACAATTCGACAACATCTATGCTTTGGGGAACTATACAAAAGAATCCAAGATTTCTCGAGCAGCGGGATTTCTTAAAGATAATGCTATGCAATGGTGGAGTTCAATCGCGACACAACTGCATGCTCCAAAGACCTAGCAAGCTTTCAAGATAGTTTTTGCACGTAGTTACATGACTTCAATGTTTGAAGTCCGGATTTTGGCAGAGTGGGGCAACTTGAAAACGCTTGCCACCGAAACCATGGACGACTATAACCAAAGGTTTCTCGACGTGTACCTTCCGGTGTCTTTCTTTAGATCTGTTCCCTTGGAGGCCCAATGCGAGCGATACACCATTGGACTACCATCACCATTGCAGGAATATTGTCTATCCAAGCAAGTCTCCACCATGCAAGAACTTATGGACCATGCCACAGTCGGCTACAAGCTCATGAAGGGAAAGCTAGAGTCCTCTTTAACCCCTTGTCCTTGTAGTTGTTGTCTAATATTCTGAGCAAGTGGGTCTTTGGCAATTTGAGTCTTCACCTTAGAAAGAAAAGTAGAATCTTCAGGAGCTTGGCTCATGGTGGCGTTTAGCTTAAGCTGCTCAGGTTTCAAAATCACTGACTCTTGTTGATCAAATGTTGCGTCGCCTTCTCTAGGTGCAAGGTAGGATCTTCTTGATAAGGCATCTGGCTTACCTTGTTGACGGCCAGGCCTATAAGAGATGAGAAAATCCTCCGCTCGCTACTGCTACTTGCTCCCCCCCCCCCCATTGCCTCCTCGCTGTCTCGCCTACCCCCCTGCTGCCCCAGCTCACCCCCCGTTTCGCGTTGCCCTTCAGCCCGCCTGCTGCCTCCATTTCACGCCGCCATCCCCCCCCCCAATCTCCCCGCCCGCTGCCGCTTGAGCACCTGCGCATCCCCGCCTTTTCCGCCCCCCCGCCTTCCTTCCCTTTTCCCTAAAGCCTCCTGCAAATTGGTTCTTGCAGCACTGTCTTTTTTGGGCAATGCTCGGCGCACTCATTTGCAGTTTCTCTCCGCCGCCCGTTCTTTCGCCACAGCAGTAGACACAGATGGAGGCTCCAGCTCCGCCACAGAGGGACTCGTCCGAAGCCCCCTCGCCCGACCCCGCTGAGCCCACCATTCGACTTGCTCTTTCGCCGATAGAGCAAGCGAGCCTAGCCACAGAGGTAGAGCGATTGCAGGCGACTTATGTCATCTGCAAGATTCTCGGCACCCGACCCAACAAAGGAGAGCTGCGTGACCTTCTCCAGGCCCGCCTTCTCGCAGAGGTGGGCAAGATCTTGGACGTACAGATACTCGAACAAGGTTACTATCAGATCGAGTTTGAGACCTCCGAAATGGTGTCCAAGGTCATCGCCATGAGTCCACTAACCATCCGAGCAGCACGTGTCCACTTTCGACAGTGGAGACATGGTTTCGACCCTGCTTCGGATGTTCTAGTAAAAGAGGCAGACATCCCCATCTCTGTCTGCTTTCTGGGTTTGCGGAGGGAGTGCTATCCACTTTTATCCAGATCGGCTCAGCCATTGGGACTGTCCTGGAGACACCTCGCACGGCAGCCTTAGTAGCTGCCAAGGCGGCTGACATTCCCTCAGTTCGCGTTTTGGTCAGACACTCACACGCTCCCGAAGGTTATCTTCTGCCTCGGGTGAGTGGGGGATGGTTTAGACAGAGTGTGGAGTATTCGAGCCTCCCGAACCAGTGCTTCATTTGTCGACAGATGGGCCATCCAGCGAAGGCTTGTCCACGGAGGAGGCCTCGACCTACACCACAGCCTCAGTCCCAGCCTGTAAGGGCTGGCCAGCAGACACAGACAGAGACAGCGCACACAGACAGAGCCAACTCTGAGCCTGGGACTCCAACGGAGGAGGGATGGCAGCATGCCCGTGGTAGACGACGACGGGGACCACAGCGTCAGCCTGGCACTCAGAGTGGTCCTCAGGCGCCTACTCAGCAGCAGTGGGTTCCCACGGGGAACCGTTTTTCTCCTCTTGAGCAGGATGAGGTCCCTGCTCCAGCCCCCACCCCAGCTTCACCCTCGACAACCCCTCCCCCCCCCCCAGAGTTCCCCCCTCTTCCTCATCCTCCCCCCCGCCTCCTGCTCCCGCCGCCTTTTCCCCCGCCCCTCTTCTCCACCGCTCCACCCAGCTCCTTCTCCCCCCCCTCCTACTTCAGTTTCACAGTCGACCCAGGGGAAAGGGCCTTCTCCGGCGGCTAGGAGATCTCTTGGCAGCACCTTTGCCATGAGTTGCTTAGCGAGAGAGGGACAGCCTTTCTTGTGGCCCCCTCTGCAAGTACAAACATCTTCCCTTGCATCTATCCCTCGTGGTCTGACGAGCATTGACATCCGGCGCCGATGGGACTTCTTTGACTACGGCTTCACTCGTTTTCTCGGCAACCCCTCAGTAGACCATGAGGCAGCCTGCTTCAGGGTCCATGTTCTGTTCCTTGCCGCTAGGGGGACAGAGGCCTTGGACTCGACAGTTGGCTTCTCCTTCCTCCTTTGCGACAAGGACAAGACAGAGTGGACTCTCGACTCAGTGTTGGGATGGTTGCACACACAGTCCTAGAGTTCTCTCACCACATGGAAGAACTAGGAGTTACAGACATGCTCCAGACTTTGTGGCCATTGGCCAAGTTTGCGGTGACACCTCTAGACTCAGCAGGATGTAGACACATTGTGGTTTACTTTCTTGCCGATACACAATGTTTGCCATGTTATGTATACATTCATGAGGACTCCAGGACAAAGGAGGTTGCTTTACATACGGCTCACTCTGCTTGGGCTTGGGCCAAGCACTCGTGCAGTCACGCCTATCTAGAGGACGCTCGGATCCGGATTACTCCCCATCCAAGCCAGCCTCGAAGATAGCCCGTCTAGCTGCTGCGACAGCAGCTGTTCTCTCTCGCTCCCCATGAGGATCGTCTCATGGAACGTGCAGGGACTAGGTAGGCCCCAGTTCAGCGTCAACAAGGCCGACTGCGTCAGGAGCTTCAGTGCTGCCTTGTGGGAGGAGAGATTGATCTCCTTATGCTTCAGGAGCACCATCTGTGTGAGAGCCGCATTAGACGTTGTGCTCAGCTCTTGCGTGGACGATATGATACTTTTTGGTCAGCTGCTTTTGGACCTGGAGGCATCCAGGGTGGGGTATGTATGACTATTGTGGACTCTTTGCAGCAGGCCATTGTGGGCAGAGGGATTATTGTGTCAGGCAGGGCTCAATGGATTACTATACAGGTTTAGGGTGGCCTAGTGGGTTTCCTGAACATCTATGCGCCCAATGTGGCGAGTGCTCGTGCAAAGTTTGGGTCACAGATAGTTGAGTCTCTGCCGTAGGCAGAACACTGGTGCATAGGAGGAGACTTCAACATGTTGGAGGACCCTTTTGACAAGATTGGTGGTAGCCACGCTACTGTGCATGGAGTTGAGCTGGCAGCTTGGGACAGGTTGTGTATGACTATGAGGGTTTCGAATGTTTGGCAACACTCTTATTTAAGAGGCCCCCAGACAGCCTTGCCTTCTCTCGATCGGACCGCAGAGTGGGAGAAGTGATTCTATCGCGGATAGATCGCTTCTACACTAGTGACCACTTCAGTGACTTGGGAGGGACAGTGGGCATCCTAGCAGGGACCTCCTTCTGGGACCATGCACCAGTGATCCTCACAGTGGCAGACAAGCAGAGGAGTGGGAGCACGATGCTTCGCATCCCAGAGAGGGTCTTGTTGGACTCAGCACTTAGAGAGCGGGTAGAGGCTCTCTGGACAGAGGGCTTGGACAGGCAGGATTCTCCTGCTGACAGAGTGGCCTCAGGCCTAGCTCAGATTAGCCGCTTTTTTCTCCAGGAGTCTCTGGCTCGCCGGGCTGTAGCGAGAGAGGAGGAGCAACGTCTCAGACGGGGCTTTGCTTCATTACAGAGGATGCAGGAGCAGCATCCAGACAGTCCTTGGTTGGAGGAGCAGTTATAGCAGGCTCGACAGGAGCTTGCTAGCACAGAGGAGACGCGACATGAGTTTTCTTTCCACCAACAGGCATCTCAGTGGACCAAGGTGGGCGACAGAGTGACTGGTGCTTTCTTTGAGGCAGTGGGACCTCGGCATTCGCATGCCAAGGTCAATCAGTTGAGGAGGCCCAACGGGTCAGTTGCTTCTGAGCCCGAGGATATGCGTGCAGTTGCTGTCTGCAGAGTCTCAGTCAAAGCGTCAGAATGCATGCAGGGAGCAAGTTTGGGCACAGATGCCTTGTCTTGTGACTGAGGAGATGCGTCAAAGGCTTGAGCTACCACTTCAGCTTGAGGAGCTGCACACGTCTCTTAGGGCCCTCCCCCGTGGTAGCTGTCCAGGTGAGGATGGGTTGACACCGTTTTTTCTTGGAGTACTGGGACCTGCTTGGCCCAGATCTCTCTAGTGCTTTTCAATACATTTTGCACACAGGAGTGATGCCTAACAGCATGAGTGAGGGCCTGATCTACCTCATTCCTAAGGAGGGTGGCTCCTTGGATGAGATTCGACAGTACCGCCCCATCACCATCCTCAACTCGGCCTACAAAATTCTGGCCAAGGCTCGGAGTTTGAGGATTTAGCCACTTCCAGAGAGCCTTATACATGGGACTCAGACAGGTTTTGTCAAGGAACGCAGTATCCTTGACAACATCTTTACTTTTTGGGAGGCTTTTGCCCTTGTACGGCTCAGTGGTCAGGACCTCGTGATTCTTCTTCTCGATGTTGAGAAGGCATACGATAGAGTTGACTGGGACTTTCTAGAGGGCACTCTTCGCAGGATGGGCTTCTCAGATGCTTGGATCATAGGGGTGTCAGCTTTGTACAGACAGGCTCATAGTCTCGTACTCTTGGCACGAGGTAGAGGTGATCGCTTCATGCTTACACGCTTGCCCCCTTCCTCTTTCTGTTCTACGCGGAGGCGACGAGCAGGTTTTTATTGTCGCAGCAGGTTGGTCCACGGGGCTTAGCACTCCCTATTCGCGGAGATGAGCTACTGGACGCTGAGTTTGTCGACGACTCAGTCTTGTACTTAGATGGCCAGGAGGCCAACCTTCACAGGTGTGAGCAGACTCTGGAGACCTTCTGTTGTGCATCGGGCGCACTGATCAACTGGAGAAAGACAGTGGCTTTCTCGGTTCGTAGTGCTCCTGTGCCCGATTGGATGCCAAGAGAGGGTTTTAGGTGGATCCCCCCAGGGACTGCAGTTCGGTACTTCGGCTGTCAGGTTCGTTTGGACTTGTCTCCCGAGCAGCAAATTGCTCCCCTTCTCCTGTCTATCAGGAGAAAGTTGTTATATTGGAGCTCAGCACAACTTTCTTTGGCTGGCAGAGTAGTAGTTGCCAACCAAGTGTTGTTGGCGACTATGTGGTACATCACTTCTTGCTGGATCTTCTCAAGTTCTTGTATTAGCCAGGTAGAGAGGCTGATCAGGAACTTCCTTTGGTCAGGACGTGATAGTCAGATAGCCCGAGCCAAAGTGACTTGGCAGGTCATCACTCTTCCTTGTTCACAAGGAGGGCTTGGGATCATTGATCTGGCACAACAGAGCAGATCCCTTCTTGGGAAGTTCATCGTCAAAGGACTTCTTCCAGGTGAGGAGCCCTGGAAGGAGTTCTTGCTACAGCGGCTTCGTGCTAGGGTGCCTCAGGCAGGAGGCCCTTGGCAACCTTCGACCAGATGGATCTTTACAGAGATGCGTAGAGTTGGTTTGAGCAGGAGACTGGAGGACCGCTTCGCTGTGAGTTTGCTTCGATCTTGGGAGCTCTTGCGGCATGGCTTGGAGCAGAGACAACCTACGTGCACAGAGGAGCCCCTACGGCCCTTACTTCATTCAAATTTTATTTGAGGTATCTTCGGACTCTGACCCTGGAGTTATTAACCACTCCCACCCTTACTTCATGGCACATCGCGGGCGCTCCCATCTTCATCGCTGTGTCTTACAGGGCATAAAGCCATAAAGAACCCAAGACTTTGAATTCATGGATTCGGCAGAATATTTGCAGTTTCTGCTCAAGGAGCTTCACGACATTCTTTCACGGCATCCTCAGCAGAATCTTCCGATACTGCAAAGTTTTCAACAATTTTTGAGCTACATGTTACCCCCTTTGATGCCCAAGGTGGTACCTCCCTCTTGCAACAGAATGTACGAGAGCTTCCAACCGGCAACCTTCTCAGCCGTCTGTTCCGATCGGGGAAATCTTCAGGAATATGGTGCAACCATCTCACCCTGATCCAAAGCAACCGCCTTTGCCACCGCCATTGCCACCACCTCCACCAGGCTACAATGGTTGGAGCCCATATGGATACCCTTATTATCCATACCCGGGATAAGCACCTAACCAACCCAAAGATTTCAAAGATGGTGGCACGACAGTCAAATTTTTCACTTTTTTCGGGGTGAAAGATCGCAAGAAAGCATTGCAGTTCCTACAACAATTCGACAACATCTATGCTTTGGGGAACTATACAAAAGAATCCAAGATTTCTCGAGCAGCGGGATTTCTTAAAGATAATGCTATGCAATGGTGGAGTTCAATCGCGACACAACTGCATGCTCCAAGGACCTAGCAAGCTTTCAAGATAGTTTTTGCACGTAGTTACATGACTTCAATGTTTGAAGTCCGGATTTTGGCAATGTGAAAACGCTTGCCACCGAAACCATGTACGACTATAACCAAAGGTTTCTCGACGTGTATCTTCTGGTGCCTTTCTTTAGATCTGTTCCCTTGGAGGCCCAATGCGAGCGATACACCATTGGACTACCATCACCATTGCAGGAATATTGTCTATCCAAGCAAGTCTCCACCATGCAAGAACTTATAGACCATGCCGCAGTCAGCTACAAGCTCATGAAGGGAAAGCTAGAGTCCTCTTTAACCCCTTGTCCTTGTAGTTGTTGTCTAATATTCTGAGCAAGTGGGTCTTTGGCAATTTGAGTCTTCACCTTAGAAAGAAAAGTAGAATCTTCAGGAGCTTGGCTCATGGTGGCGTTTAGTATAAGCTGCTCAGGTTTCAAAATCACTGACTCTTGTTGATCAAATGTTGCGTCCCCTTCTCTAGGTGCAAGGTAGGATCTTCTTGATAAGGCATCTGGCTTACCTTGTTGACGGCAGGCCTATAAGAGATAAGAAAATCAAACCTTGATAGGATACCACTCCACCTAACTTGGCGACGATGCAAGACGTGGGATGCCATGAAGTATTCCAAATTCTTGTGATCTATATAGACAGTGATCTTATGAGGAGCTCCTTCAAGTAGGTGACGCCAAGTGTCGAAGGAGTCGATAATTGCCAAGAGCTCTTTGTCATGGATTTCATAATTGATTTTAGCAGCTGAGAACTTGCGGGAATGAAAAGCCACTAGATGTACTCGACCATCCTCTCCTACTTGGGATAGAATAGCGCCAAGGGCAAAATCTGAAGCGTCTGTTTCTAGGATGAAAGGCTTTGTAGGATCTGCGTGAATTAGAATGGGTGCGGTCGTGAAAGCTTGCTTGAGAGTCTGAAAAGCTTTCGTGGCCTCCAAGTCCCAGACAAACTTATTATGGCTTGTCAACCTTGTGAGTGTTGTAACCACCTTGGAGTATCCCTGTATAAAGATACGATAGAAATTTATAAATCCGAGGAAACATTGAACATCTCTTACCGAGGTGGGTGTCTCCCGATCAAGGATGGCTTGAACCTTCTTTGGATCCATGGAGATTCCCTTTTCAGAGATAACATAACCAAGAAATTCCACCTTAGATTGATGAAAAGAGCACTTCTCCAAGTTTGCATATAACCTTGATGCATGAAGCTTTTCAAGCACTAATCGTACATGGTGCTCATGCTCTTCTTGATCCTTGGAAAATATCAAGATATCATCCAAGTATATTACCACAAAATAATCCAAAAGATGTCGTTCATTAAATGTTGAAAAACTGCTGGGGCATTTGTAAGACCAAATGGCATGACGGTATATTCAAATGGCCATACCTTGTGCAAAAGGTTGTCTTCCATTCATCACCTTCTTTGATTCTGTCTAGGTTGTAAGCACCACGAAGATTTTTGTGAATATTCTTGCCTTGCCAAGGTGCTCAAGAAGCTCTTGGATCAAGGGAAGGGGATAGCGATTCTTGATGGTGATCTTGTTCAGGCCCCTATAATACACGCACATCCAGAGAGTTCCATCCTTCTATTTTACAGGAAGGTGCCGTTTGAGATCATTGAAGGTGCTCCGAAGGTTCCACCCTTCCTTAGCATGAAAGATAAGATTTTTGAAGCCGACCAATACACGAGGGACTTGGACACTGCTTTTGCCAAGGTTCGGGAGGATTTAGCGAAATCTCAGGAAAGACACAAGAAGGCAACAGATCGACACTGTTGCGATTTGAAATTAAAGAAAGACGATTGGATGCTGTTATGTTTTGAGAAGGCACGCCTAAGAAAGAAAAAGCGAAAGGAGCAGCTTTTTCCAAGGCTTAGCACGAGGTACTATGGCTCTTTCCAGATAAAGAAAAGATAAATGATGTCTCCTTTAGACTGAAGCTACCCGATACTTGGAAGATTCACAATGCATTTCATGTGAGTCTATTGAAGCCTTTTAAAGGCGATGTGCCCGATGATGGGGAGCCACATGAGAAATTTGAAGTGGAGGAAAGCGAGGAGATACTCGTTCCAGAACAGATTTTGGCACACAAGGACAAAAAGATAAAAGGTAAAGTGATTAGGCGGTTCTTGGTTAAGTTCAAGAACTATCCTGCGTTGGATGCGAAGTGGATACAGGAGGAGAACCTAGCAGATACTCCTCAGATTTTGGAACTTTACCTTGAAGCATTCGGTTTAGCATAGTCTACTCCGATAGAACCCCGACTTCAGCAAGGGTGAATCTAGTGCAGCGGGTTTGCACAAGAGGGAGTCACTTCGCTCCTTTGTCAACGGATTACCACGATTTTAAAAAGTCACTGATATCCCCCTTTGGGTTTCAGGGATATTGATGGGCTGACAGTATTCTGTTGTATAACTTTATGACAAGAATTCCCAAAAATGAAAATGATTGATTTGTACTTGACTTGTTTGAGTGTAGGAACAAAAAGACGAAATGACTGCAACATTTTGGTCTCATCAATCTCTATAGACATGCTAGCAATAAGGATTAGTTAATCGGGCATCCGTGAGGTCCCAACTGTATCTAGATCAATTATTAAATACGTTGCTGATTAATCATGGTCTTAGATTTGGAATGAATTTGTATATGATTTGTCATGTAATGTCTTGTGATGTCAAGTGATGTCGGTGATGTGACTGTCGATTTGTACAAGTGCTAGATGTGTTGTGTCCAGTGCGTCGGTACTAACAGTCGGTGTCAACTAAGACAGTCTATGGCCTCTGTCTGTTTTGCAGGCGTAATCAAGAGCGATTACAATTCTTTCAAGAGGGGGGTATGTCAGAAATTGGTGACGTGGTTGGCCCCTGGACACACACACACGCGAGGAGTACTGCCCGCCTCGGCCTACTCCAACGGAGCGTCAAGACATGGAGCGTCGACAATTGTTTGCGAAGGACCCAAAATTGGCAAAATATATGAGCCAAACTTCTTTCGATGAGGTGCACACGCAGTGGCGGAAGACCACAAAACCACCCCGCAAACCCGCTCTCAAGAAACCTCCTACTCCCAAGGAGTATACAGAGCAAGAATTAGAAGAGGTGGTTGATGCACGAATTGCTTAGCTTTTTGACGCACAGAACAAAGCTAAAAAGCACAACAAAAAGCAGAAGAAAGGCACTGACTTCCCGGGTTATCTGGGTCGTCAGTCTACATTTGAAAAGGCAAGAAAGCAGAAGAAGCGTGTTCGATTTGAAGGAGTACCCAATTCTTCTCCTTTTGACAGTTCTTCTAGCTCATCGAACTCGAGCGAAGAAGACGGAAAAGGCAAAAAGCGAAGCAAGAAGCAACGCTTCGGTAAGGGCAAGAAAAAGGCAAAGAAGTCTAAATCTCGCCCCGTGGTTGACTGTTCTACAGAGGACTAGTCTACAGATAGTTCGAACTCTAATGACAACAGCTTTTATGCAAAGAAGAAGAATTTACAAAGCCAGTTAGTATGACTTTCTGGAAGACAAAAGCAAGAAAGTCCGAGAGTCTAAGGAAGGTGGACAATCAATTAAACTTGACACGTTTTCTCGTTATAGAGATGCTTCGAAGGCTTTGTCTTTTGTACAGCAGTTTGACATCGCTTTCGCGGGAGGGCGTTACTCAAAGCACTCTAAGATTCGGAGAGTTGCCTCTTACTTTAAGGGGAATGCTCGAACTTGGTGGTCCAGGCTTCTATTAAACAAGACAGCGCCAGTTAAATGGCTGAAATTCAAGAGGCTTTTTATTTCTTCTTGGCTGACTCGAGAGTATGAACGCGACATACGAACTACTTGGAACCATCTTCAGATGACCAAGAAGGATACAGTGGACGCTTATTGCAAGAGATTCTGGAGCTCTTTTCTACCCGCCTCTTCATTTAAGAAGATCTCGTTCAAGGAACAGATTGAGTGGTTTACCTTGGGTCTTCCTACAGAGATCCGAGATCACTGCTTGGAACAAAAGTTAGCTTCCATTCAGGACTTGATGAGTCATGCGAAACGGGGTTTTGCCACACTCTGGCAGTTTGACCTACCCCACAGATGAGATCATGACGCAAAGAGCCAAACAGACTTCGACAAATGAAAGTAGAAAGAGGAAGAGCAATCTAGAAAAGAAAGAGGAAGAGCAATCTGGAAAAGAAAGAGAAGGATGCACGACCCAAACTCACTCCTCAGGAGAGAGCTCTCTACATCAAAGAGGGGAAGTGCTTTGGATGCGGGGAAACTGAGCATATCTCCGTGAAGTGCCATAAAAAGGCACCGAATGAACAGGATGAAGAAAGGTTAGGGAGTTTGAAAGCAACTGAGGAACGTGGCAGAAAAGGCAGATGAAAGCAAAACCGCTACCATTGCGTGGGGCCCGAACTGAATCAAATGAATGAAAGTACAAAACTTTGCCTCTTTTAGGGCAAAGTGAAAGATCAAAAATCCCTCTTTTTCTTTGATGAAGGAGCCAAGGCCAACTCCTTTTGGCGGCTCGATTTGGAATTATGCAAGACAAGCTAAGGTCACAGGCAGAGGTAGTTCTAGCCGCACCCGGACGGGATGTTGTCATTACACCGATCATTGGCAAACTTCGTTTGCAATGTTAGGGGCGTTTTAAGGCACGAGGATTTCTACGTAATTCCCTTGGGAGGTTGTGACGTCCTACTCAAAATCCCTTGGTACCACAAGAACAACGCCATGGTTGACTACCGGGCCGAGAAAGCGACTTTGACAAATGAAGGGCACAGACATTGTACTTGATGAAATTCAGTTTCTTTATTTTCTGGAAAGGACTGAATGATGATTGAAGGTTGAATATATTTTGACCTCGAAAAAGAACGCCAAGATTTTCTCCACACTCATGCCGATTGCTTTTGAGAGGGCCTGCCAGGAGAGTTGCCACTAGCTCATCCTGAGGATCATACCATTGATCTGATACCTGGAAATACACCACCGAACCGGCCTCCTTACCGTGTGAGCCGAGCCCACAGATACACTGTTTGGCACACAATGTCTCAGCAACAGGAGTGCAGATGGACCCGGCCAAGATAGAGACTATCTATGATTGGCCCGATTTGAAAAATGTCCATGAAGTTCGAAGCTTCTTAGACTTACGTTCTTACTACCGACAGCTCATCAGAAAGTTTACAGAGGTTGCTTACCCCTTTGCATTTCTTGACTTAGAAAGGAGTTCTTTTCTCGTAGGGACCCACAGAGGTGACTGTCTTTCAGACATTGAGAGAGAAATTGACTACGGGACCAATTTTGACTTTGTCGGACTTGCAGAAGTCATTTGAAGTATATTGTGATGCTTGTGGTCGTAGTTTGGGTGCGGTCTTAATGCAAGAAGGCCATGTCATTGCTTACGAGAGCCGATTTCTCAAGGCCGGAATTGACAACACAGATTTATGAGAAAGAGCTTTTGGTGGTTATCCATGCGCTTACTCAGTGGCGGCACTACCTACTCGGAGCGGATTTTACTGTCTTTACAGACCATCAAAGTCTACGCTACTTCTTGTCACAAAAGCATCTATCGAAAAAGCAGATGCACTGGGCGAACATCTTGTCACCGTTTCACTTCCAGATTATCCATGTTCAGGGACAGAAGAATTTGGTTGCAAATGCTTTGTCTCGGAAGCCGTTGGTTCTGGCTATTTCCACGATTCACCATAGGAGCTTCGAGGATATGGTCGACCAATATGCCACGGATACAGATTTTGCAAACGTTTTCACACGGATACAGGATGGGGAGACAATAGCGGGATAATCCATTCGGGATGGCTACTTCATGAGGAAAACTATGTTGTACGTTACACAGCCGTTGAGGGAAAAGGTTATGACCGAATGCCACTGTCCACCTTTTACGGGTCACCGCGGCATTGCTACCACCTTGAGAGGGGTAGAGAGATACTTCTTTTGGCCGAGACTCAAGAAGGATGTAGACGAGTTTGTGCGTAGTTGCTTGGTATGCCAGAAGGTCAAGTTTGACAGGTACAAAAGCACAAGGATTGTTATAGCCTTTGCCCATACCCACCCGCCCCTCGGAAAGTATTGCAATGGATTTCATTTTTGATCTCCCAAGAACACATAGTGGTCACGATGGTATCTGGACTGTTATTGACAAAATTAGCAAACAGACTCATTTCATTCTAGTGAAGAAAACAGTCAAGGCGAATCACTTAGCGAGACTGTTTGTGGCCCAGATTTTCAGATTACATGGCATGCCCAAGACGATTGTCTCCGACAGGGACCCGAGATTTACGAGTTTGTTTTGGAAGGCAATTTGGGAGAACATTGACCCGCGGTTGCAGTTCTCATCATCTTTCCACCCGCAGACTGACGGGCAATTTGAGATTGCCAATTCAGTTGTTTTAGATTTATTGAAGTCTTACATTTCGGATCAAAAGACTCAAGGATAGTATCTACCTTGGTGGAATTTGCCTACAATAACACGATACACTCTTCAATGGGGAAGGCGCCATTTGAGATTATTGAAGGTGCTGCGAAGGTTCCACCCTTCCTAAGCACAAAAGATGAGATTTTTGAAGCCATGAGTACACGCGCGACTTGGACACGGCTTTTGCGAAGGTCCGCGAAGCTTTGCAGAAATCTCAAGAAAGACAGAAAAAGGCAGTGGATCGCCATCGTCGCCATTTGAAATTGAAGGAGAATGATGGGTGCTCTTAAGATTTGAGAAGGCACGCCTAAGAAAGAAGAAGGAAAAGGAGAGGCTTTTTCCAAAGCTTAGTATGCGATACTACGGACCTTTCCAAATCTCCGAAAAGATCAATGATGTCTCCTTCCAACTGAAACTGCCTGACACATGGAGGATTCACAATGCATTTCATGTGAGTCTCTTGAAACCTTTTAAAGCAAATGTGCCCGAAGATGAGAAGCCTGATGAGCAACCCGAAGTGGAAGAAAACTAGGAGATCCTTGTTCCTGAACAGATTTTGGCACGTAAGAACAGAAAGATTAAGAAGATTAAGGGTAAAGTACGAAGGCGGTTCTTGGTTCTATTCAAGAACTATCCTGCTTTGGATGCGAAGTGGATGGAGGAGGAGGACCTAGAAGATACTCCTCAGATTGTGAACCTTTACTTTGAAGCTTTTGGTTTAGCACAGTCAACTTGGCCGGAGATTTGGTGCAGTGGGTTGCACAAGAGGGAAGTTACTCCGCTCCTTTGTCAACATATGCCTTGATTTTGAAATACTAGAGTCACTTATGTCTCTTTGAGCTTTAGGGATACTAAGAGCTGACAATATTCTGTTGTATGACTTTATGAACCGGAATTCCCGATAATATGATACTGATTTGTTCTTGACTTGTTTAAGTGCAGGAACTGATAGACGAAATGACTACAGCATCTTGGTCTGACTGATCTCGAATAGACATGGTTGCAATAGGGATTAGTCAATCGGGCATCTATGAGGTCATGAGTGGATCTAGATGCAATTGCTAATTGCATTGCTGATAAATCATGGTCTAAGGTTCGAATGAATGTTGAATGTGATTTGTCATGTGATGTTCTGTGATGTCCTGTGATGTGACTGTCGATTGGTACATGTACTAGATGTGTGTTACTGGTGCGTCGGTACTAATAGTCAGTGTCTCCTAAGACAAATTATGGTCTCTGTCTGTTTTGTAGGCGTAATCGAGGGCGACTACAATGCTTTCAAGAGGGGGGTATGTCACAAACTGGTGACGTGGCATAACCCTAACACACGCACACTCTCTTGCAGTGGCAAAGCCCCTCCCGGAAATCACGCTAAAATGGTGACGTGGCAAGGCAGTACGGCACTAACACGTGGCATTGCTGTATGGACTTCCGCAGATTGCGGCGCCATTCACGGAAAAGCAGCAACCGTACGGATTTCAGCTTTTGGGACTTGCTTTATGCTACGCAATTAGAGAGAGAGAGAGAGAGAGATTGTGAAAAGCAAAAAGCTTTTGCTTTAATTAACAAGGCTTTTGATTTCAGCTTTTGGGGCTCTGCTTTTAGCATCCCTTGTAATCTTTAAATATGCGGGCAAGGCCTCATAACGCAGAGCATCTGGACGCAAAGTCTGAGTGTGAGCGCCTGCCTATACTCTTGTACTTTGAACACAGATTTATACAAAAAGAAATACCGAAAGGGACGCCAGTCTTTGGGGCCAATATCTCTAGGCACGGAACTCCGCCAGGCCTGTGTCGAATCAATTGTGAACTGTGAATTGTTTTGAAGTGATCTTTTGTGGTGTCGCAGTAGATTCTCGACTTGGAGTGTCCAAGTCTGTTACAGTTGATGTGCATTGGGCTGCTGATGTGGCAGAATGTACAAAATTCCGTAATTTGCGCTGGTTGCTTTTTGCTGGCAGATTTTGGAGCAAAGCTTTTGAGTTTAATAATCTTTTGAGTTAAACTTTTGGGGCTCTGCTTTTGGGGCAACCCTTGTAACAATAAATAGGTCTTTTGGGCCTCATTACTCAGAGCATCTGAAGCATTTGGACGCAGAGTCTCAGAGTGAGCACCCGCGGGCTTATTTTACTTTGCTCAAAGATTAATATAAAAATAAATACCGAAAGGGGCGCTAGTCTTTGGGGCCAATACCTCTTGGCACGGAACTACGCCGGGCCGTGTCGTCTTTTGTGAACTGTTTTGAAGTGAATCTCTGCTGTGTCTCGGTAGAATCTACAGACTTTGGGTGTACAAGTTTGGTACAGCGAGCAGCCCTGTTTCACCCTAATAGTGGAGTGAACCAAATCAAAAATCCCCTCTGGAGTGCGTACATGTCCCACATGTCCCACTACTGACTTGTATAGAGCCATGATCCCCCAAATCAACTCTTTTGGAACCCAAATCTCTTGCAGTCTACGCATCAATCTAGCTTTGGGCACTCTATTGAAGGCTTTGCGGAAGTCCACAAAGCAACAATCGAGCCGTCTCCCACGTGATCTCCCCTCAATAATGGCTCCAAGTGTCAGAATATGATCAAGAGTAGAAAAATCCGCATGTCCTCCTCCCCGTACACCCTCTCTCTGTGCACATCTACTCAACTGCTGCTCAAGGATTTCTACAGATTCACTGGCACAAGCAGTTAGTTACCGTTGATGTGGAGTTCACACTGGACAGACTCTCGCTTGGGCAATGACACGTGGCAGTGATACATGAGGTGGTCTAGTGGACACCGTGGCCGGATCACCACCACCACAATTTGGAGATAGACTTAGCTGAACTAGGATATTTTGCTAGCCGTTGGTGGCTGTTTATGATTGTATAAATGTGTGGTTGGTTCTAGTAGTCGGGGGCATCACTTTCTATGATCTAGTGTCTTGAGTCTTGAATCCAGCACCACACATCTGCACCCTCCCTGCACATTGGAGCCTCGACACCCCCATTGTACCTAAGTCCCAGGCTTGGAGCTGAGTGTCCTGCCAGCCAGAGTCTGTCTAGTTCTATGAGTTTGTCAAGTTCCATTGAGCTCTGCTTTGAGTTGTTGTTCCATTGTTGTGTGATGTTTTCTTTTTGTTGGAGTGAGGTTTCACGCATATTGCACTTGAGGAGCACCCACTGTAGAGAGCACGACACCATTTTCCTGCTACAGTTTTGTGTGTGATGCTTGTGTTTGTGTGCTCTGCATGTGTTTCTATGTCCATGTGATTGCACGTGCAAGGGGTGTCTATGTGCGCACACGCAAAAGCACACGCGCTTTTGCGTGTTTCGCTTATTTCTTTGCATGAGGTTTTGTTAGTTTTCCCTGTTTGGTAAAGACCTCGTGCTCGGCTTGGGTTGGTGGTGGTTCTGGGGTGTATTGGGTGAGGGTGTTTCAACCTCATCCTCGGCTTGTTGTCTACAGGTTGAAGAGCGTCATAGCCATGATGATTGCTATGAGGGATGGCGAGAGGCTCTCTCTCTCCGGGTTGGTGTTTGGTGAAGTATGGTCATGCAATGGTGATGCTTCTTCTACTGGGGTGCGCCGTGGGCCTTGGAGATCTGGAGATGGATCGTGGAGGTTCTCTGGTGCCCTCCGACGATTGGCTGGCCTGTTTTTACTTCAGCTCTCTGCTACAATTTTCCCTTCCTCCTCTCTCTCCAGCTTATGTTGTATCACCCATCTCATGTAACTCTGTATCACTCGTGGTTTTTCATCTATGATTTGTTGTACTTGGTGTATTTCAGAGGTTCTTCCACTACCAATTCTCTCTTGAATCTATCGCCAACGGGGCTGATGTAACAGTCTTTGTGACTTGTTTACGTAATACAAAGGGTCAAGCCCTCCTTTTCTTGCAAAAAAAGAGAGACAAGCCAGACAAGAGGTCTTACATATACAGGGGATGAGATCTAAGTTTTTCAATCATGCCTCCACATCTACATGGATTGCTAAGGCAAATAGGATGAAAAGATTTCTTTCACCTCTATAGGGAGAGAACTCCAGGCAATACTCTTCAGGCACTCAGAGGTGCAGACAGCATGGACACAGTGTTGACTATAGCTAGTACGGAGTTCTATTTAGACTGGTTCACTGCATTGCCGATCATGAATAATATGTTTCATGTCGCGACATGTGGTCACGCACTAATCGGAGATTTAAGTCACTCGTCTCATGAGCAGCAAACTATGGAAAGACTGCACAAACACCACATTTGGTCGAACCTTAATTGCAATGATGCAGATGCTTATGAAGATGGTGATTTGGCAAGAAAAGGTGCACACTCCATGTAAAGCGGACTAAGAGCGATGGAGCTTCCCTCTGTCCACTGTTGCAGTTTACATTCACCAGCTAAGAAATTCCAAGCAAGTCATGAGTAGGGCGGGTTAATAAGCTTGATGAACACTCTCTCTCTCTCTCTCTCTCTCTCTCTCTCTCTCTCTCTCCGACGCAGTCGATTGTCACCAAGGGTAGCAGCAGCCAACCAGTGCTTGAGGGGGGGGAATGTTCAAGTGGCTCAAAGATCAGCTGAAAGCTGTGTGTGTGTGTGTGTGTGTGTGTGTGTGTGTGTGTGTGTGAGTGAGTGAGAGAGAGAGAGAGAGAGAGAGAGAGAGAGAGAAGGGGGGGAGGGGGGCCGGAGGCTCTTTACATACCGTCTGTGTCGTCGCGCATGCGCATTGCGACCTGGCAGAGTCCAAATTTCAAATCCTGCCACTGGTTTGTAAATCCCAGGTTCGATTCTCAGCGGCATCTTTCACATTTTAATTGCACCTTAAAATCTTGCATTATGCATAGCTTCTACAAGAGGTGCAGTTTGGTTTATTGCCTCTACACAAAGAAAGCTATAGATGGTAATGTTTTTGCATCATGTAAATGTCCTCATGAAGATCACCGTGTAAGAACGATGTCTACAGAGTCATTTGGACTTCATTTCCTCTTTGGCAACCAAAGCAAGAATTGTCTGTAGAGTAGTCATTTTGATGATTAGCAAAAAGACCTCTTCAAAATCTATACCCTGCTTTTTCTTGAAACTTTTGGTAACCAATCTAACCTTATACTTAGGCTTAGCAACATTGGGTGTGATACTCAAATTGTAGACCCATTAGCATTCTTCCCTTTTGGGAAAGGTACTAAGTCTCAAGCTTGAATGTTTAGCAAAGAAATTATCTCCAACTATAGACATTTGTCACTTAAGCTTGTCATCCCTCAACATAACTCCATAGTAGGATGGCTCTCCCCAATCTATCAACATAATTTAGTTTAAACTTGGCACAAACCTTTCAAGCTGCCTAGAAATTATAGGTGACCTTCTAAAAGATACCCCATGGGCCATCATTCCTCCCCATATCAAAGGACTTACATATAGTTAAAGCACACTACATTTATATTTATTATAACAAAAGATGGTTGTAGTTTATGGTCATCCAACGTTATCCCCTCATTATGATAGGGCTCACCAATCAAGGAAAAAAATTTGGTTTATGCAAAGATTATCATAGTTTTTTCATCAAATAATTATATTCCTACCTAATTAGTGGAGAAAAGGGGAGTTACAGCCATGGTAGGGAATCCCATGGATTGAACCCCGATGCACCAAATCAAAAGACTAAGTGAGATGTTGAAAATGAGAGCTCCCACCTCATATATATATATATATATATATATATATATATATATATATATATATATATATATATATATATAGGCATGGTTGAACTGGCTCGATGTACTAGGTTGTGTTGCCAACGGAACATAGAAGGAGCCATTTGTTACCTCCCTCGTGATAGTAACACGCCCACGCAATAACTTCTTCATGTAAAACTCACACGGCTAAATTGCAACTAGGTCACTTACAGTGGTGTCAGCAAAGTTAAGGCAATAAGGCTCTTTCCTCCCCAAAATATATTCGGAAGTTAAAAGCATGTTCCAAGGGATGGGTCCCATACCCATTACCCCTTATGTTCGCATTTTTAAAACATGGGGAAACTCAGGTACCTATATCATCATGTTAAATATCGACTTAACTATACCTTTCCTTATTAAGTGCCTCCTATTGATATTGATACTAAAGTGTACTTTTCTTTATTAAGTTCATCCTCTAATACTAAACCACATTTGCACATTTGATACTAGGCTCAATAAATTATGGCTAACATAGGGGACTTATAGGTCAATCCAAGCGGTGTTAAAGCTTGACTATCTTTAGCTCAAAACAAGGTCAAGTACTTTAGTGCGAATCAAGTTCCATTAATCTAGTACAAATCCAAAGCCCCTTGTTTTGGATTAATATACAAGTAGGTGTGTGTGTGTGTGTGTGTGTGTGTGTGTGTGTGTGTACGTACGTACGTATGAAGGGTGAACATGCAAGGCCCATTAGGATACCATTTTCGTATCTATAGATGTTTTGATGACATTGTATATACATGTCATTATTGAGCTAGGATTTTAATCCTATAACTTCATCTCTAAAGAAAGATAGTCCAAATTTGTATCTATGCTTTGACAAATCCCCATACAACACGATTTGGGGGGTGTCTAAAAGAAATAAAGGGGAAGTGTGAGATGGAAAATAGCTCCTTAATAAGTTTGTTCATATGAAAAATGTACCCAAACTCCCTATGGTGGTAGATATTTTCATGGCATCATTTTGTGTTAGCAATATGTATGTGGTGTGCTTCCTTGGGTAGATTGACGATGCACTCATAGATAGATTCTATGACCCACCAACTTTGTAGTGCAATATTGTAACACAACATGCTATTTGGTTAAGCCTTTTTTTTAGCATGGAAAGACAATTTTTTAGCAGACAATCCATTACGAGGGATAGTTTTAAGTAACAACAGGATGCCCCACATGATAGATTGAATTGTGTTTGCTTTATATGTTTTGATAAGGTGGGACAATGTGTATTTAAGAGCAATGAAAGTCTTTTGATTTTTTGACAATGTGTGTCATGATTTCTTGTTCATTATCACAATAGATAAAATAAGTTCCAAGGAGCCTTTTTGTGCCTCCTCTATGATGTGCTTTTCCTCAAAAAGTACACGGTCATTAAAGCCTTTATCCATGCAAGTTACAAGAAAATGTATCTTGTATATTTTCAATGGATAAATTTTTTTCGATGTGTGGTTTATAGCCAATCCTTGGAGGGAGGTTGTGTCTAAAAAATGTGCTAAAAATATCCATGGCTTTGCTTGGGAGAAGATAAGTTGGGAGAAAAATTACCTTAGCATAAATAAGGTCATAAAGTAGGGTAGTGAACTCTTCTGTGGCCATGTCTAGGTTGGATCCCTCCAATTAGGGGATATGTTTCGATTCCTGCATAATCATGGTGCTCATAGTGTGCCCAAAAGATTGAAACTCCTCACACTTGATATTATGTTTAAATTCATGGACAAAACCTTGCTCTATAGGTAAGCACCCTATTTGAGAACTAAACAATTGTTTTCTATCACAAAATTGACCTTGTGTGGCGCATCAAACGTCCAAGTCATCATGCATTCATACAATATAGGGGTGGTACGAATATTCTATAAAGATATAGAGAATGAGAGAGCTTGAGATCTTGCAAGCAGACATACACACAACCAACAGAGCACACAACGAAGATGGAGCAAAAAAGCTACTTCTTTTTCTTTACCACTCAAAATGTTGATAAGGTCTACAAACATAAGTGGGAACTACAACATAATAAGAACTATGTACAACGGTCAGTGTGAAACCACTAGTGAGTGAGATGGCAAGATAACTTGCCATTTTTCTCGATGTATAGACCAAGCTAGTGAAGCTCAACTATTGTATCATTGGATATGATCCTCGTGGGGGGCCGCTACCTCATGCAAGTGATGAATGTAGGCAAAAAGTCATCATGTCATACCTTGTGTTTATCTCGATACCTCAACACTCCCCTCAATCTCAATGCCATCTCTTGTACTCCAAGCATAGCTCAAAATTACCTTGGCTTCTCTGCTCCCAAGGCTTTTGTGTAAATGTCTACAAATTGCTTATTTGTTTTCATGTACCTAAGGTCAATGTTGCTAGCCAAGATTATGCCTCTAAGGAAGTGGTAGTGCACCTCAATGTGCTTTGTCCTCACGTGGAATCTGCACCAATTGTATGCTACTAAGGTTGTTGCAGGAGATGACAAACGGCCTATGAACCCGTATGCCCAAGTCTCCAAGTACAATATCCTTATGGACAGATTAGTAAGTGTAGCATTCATGAGGTGTGTGTGTGTATGTGTGTGTGTGTGTGTGTGTGTGTGTGTGTGTGTGTGTGTGTGTGTGAGAGAGAGAGAGAGAGAGAGAGAGAGAGAGAGTCAATTTAAAATCAAAGTAATCACTAGACTATACTTATGAAAAGAGAGCCCCTTCTATAGGCATCATAAATCATGACATCATGGCTACATCATGAGGAGAAACCCCACCATATACATCATCATACTAGATTATACTCATGAAAAGAGAGCCCCTTATATAAGTGTCATAAATGGTGACATCATGAGGATAAACCTCACCATGTACATCCTCTTAAGTCAAAAGTAACTACCTTATATGACATGGTATATTATTGCATGACCTATGCCGCATAAGCTTCCACATAGGTATAGGGTGCTCTCACATAAGGTGCAACAAAAACTCATACCCAAAAAAACTTCCCTTGTGGGTTTTGTTTCACTCACACAATTCTCCCCTCTAAACACACGAGGGTGAGGCACACATAGTCACAATTTCCTCTCTTGAAACACATTGGTGGTAGGCAAACACGAGCCTCCCTTACACAAGCATTAGCACACAAGTCTCCCAAGACAAGTTGAGACACATAAGCTTCTTTAGCACAAATGAGGGTTCAAGAAGTAGACAATGAGTGTCAACACATAAACACAAGGCTACGCCACTTGTAGATTTAAGGGTTTTTCCTTCACACAAGTCGTCAAATTATTATCATTTTTGTTGTTGTCGAACTTGTTGCCATGTGTTTAATCACCAATTGCTACAAGCTTTAATGATGCACAACAATGTGTAGGTACTATGGAGCATCTTTGGACTCTCAATAAGGGTTTTCACCACACACAAAGTGAAGTATGTGGTTGTAATGAAAAAGCTCTCAATTTTTGGCACCAAATTGAAAAAAATGCAATATTCACCATTTTTCCAAGCCATCATTGAATAGGAAAATGTTGTCCGATTTACACAATACTGGGCTCTTTCAAAACCTCTTAAGAAGTCTAAAAATGTGCACCAGATCAACAAATTAGGATTTGTAAAGGAGGCTCAATAGATTAAGCAAAATCAAACAAAAAGGAGCTTTTTTATCTCTTTTTCTGATGAGAAATCAACGATGTGTGGGAAGCTCAAATGTAGAGTTCAAGGACTCAAATTAAATATGGAGCAAAGAAAATCTTTGTGCACAAAGTACACTTGAAAATTTCTTTGATCTCTAATGACATTTAGAGAAAAATAGGCATAAACATCACATAATCAATGAGACAGAGAGCAATAGCAAAACTCACGAGAAAGTTCACACTAGATGCCCCATTACAAACACTAACTAGACGTAAGCACAAACCTAATTAGCTATAAAAGAATATTTAATCTCTCTCAGTTAACACGTAAACCTCTTGATGTAAGGAGTGGCACATGGGCATGCTCACAACAAGAAGCCAAGAGCTAATTAGATGCTTATTCTAAGAGGGGTCAGAGGTGTGTGTGTGTGTGTGTGTGTGTGTGTGTGTGTGTGTGTGTGTGTGTGTGTGTGTGTGTGTGTGTGTGTGAAGAGGGGGGGGGAGATTCGATGACAGCCAAGTGTAGTAACACACAAGATCTATGATAGAGAAGAGGATATGTCAGGATCAAGATAAGTGATTAGAAGGTATTAATCACCACTATGGCTATGATACCACTTGATGGAGCTAGAATGTCTTAGTAAATGTAGCATTCATTGTATATGTGTGTGTGTGTGTATGTGTGTGCACACACACACACACACAGACCCAATGTAAACTCAAAGTAATCACTAGAGTATGCTTATGAAAAGACAATTGCAAGCCTTTTATATAGGCATCATAAAGGGTGGCATGATGGCTACATCATCATCTTAGGTGGAAAGTAGCCACATGCTATCACATGATTTATACCACATAAGCTTCCACATATTATGTAGAGGGTGTTTTCATATAATAAGGAAGTAATTGTCCTTAGTTGCTATATCAATGTCCTACAAGTCATAATTTGTCCAATATAGTGGTAAAAGTTACATATTAGAACATCATATGGCAAAATGAAATCTCACAAACTTCAGCAATTTAATTTTCTTTTGCCTTTAATCATCCACATACTAAATATTCTAGTGTTCCATTCTAGGAGACTTAGGACTAGCACATGCAACTCACCACCCAACCATTCCCTATATAGGCCCTTGGCCATGCTATTTATAGGACCCCCTTTACCACATTTCTGCCTTGGCCCTTGGCCTGGCCCTTGGCCTGCCCAGTCTTACCTTAGGCGTGACATTATTCCCCCCTTGGAGAAGGGTTTTTGTCCTCAACAACAAAAGTGATGATAGCTCAATAAAAACACTAATGTTTTCTACAGTGGCATGCTTCTTGGATCTAGCTGTCCATTTGATCACCAGAACGCGGCTCAGTAGGAGGTTCAATGAAATCAAGAAGAACATCTTGATTTTCCACATTGTTGTCCCTTTGCAACCGTTTTGTGTAATCGGCCTATATCCAATGTAGTGTGTAAACTCTATTTATAACTCACTAGAGTATGATAAACGAGGTGTCTAAAAGAATATCTCTTCTCACTTTCTATGAAAATAACATGTTGACATAACTCATCAACACAGATTAAGCCCTTGACTTGTTATCATTCTTCATCACTAAACAACCCCACCATAACTGGAGATTGAGGTTGAGAATCTAGTCAAAACAAGAAGGGACCAAACTTATTTGTGCGACATGCTTTGCCTCATGGTAAGAAAACTCCAATTAGAGAGATAACCTTTCCAATTGGACTGCTTGGTGCTAACACACGTGTTTAGCATATCCTTTAGCACAAGATTAAGACTTGTAATCTACCTATCCTCTCTAGATGACTGGCAATACTGAGGTGTAGGTGTGTTCCCCCATCGTTTATAGAGAGACATCCGGAATGACTAGTAAACAGGGATCAAAATTCCTTTCAACAATGTTGAATAATCAACAATGTTATGAACAACCAACTTGGTTAACTTTAGAGTTGTAAAAGTGGATTGAATAAACTGTACAAAGTGTAGCCAACTTATCTACAAACACTCAAACCAAGCCACGATGTCTGTTGGTAATAGGTAGACTCATGGGGGTATTTCTAGGCGAGCAATTTTTGGTGAGCACTTTTCAGGAATCTTTGAGCATATTCCTAAAAAGATTCTCTCTTCCTCCTTCTCTATCTCTCTCAAGTAATTTTGCTAGTCTCCACTCCTTCTTCTTTTTCTTCTCTCTATCTCACTCTCTTTGAGACCCACACACAGGGAGAGAGAGAGAGAGAGAGAGGGAGAGAGAGGGTAGAGAGAGGCAATGAGGTAATAGGGAGATTGAAACATAGACAAAGATATGCGACCTTTCAAATTGTTTCAAAAACAACAGAGACAAGGGTACTTGAAAGAAGAACATCCACTAATCATAGAAATGTTACATTTTATTGCACTTGCATTACATAGGCAAGAAGTGTTCATCTTTTAGAAGGCCCAAGAGTCGCAATAGTGCTGCCCTCAAGTGGCAAAAGAAGATTCTACACGTTCCCTAGCTGTCGTGTCATTCGCTCCTCATCCTCCTCTATGATGAGCCCAATCTTCTTCCAACAAGAGAAAGCGAATTGTCCCTTCTCGTTCAAGCTGAGCAAGGAACGTATATAGAGGCATGTGCAACAATGATAGAGGCGACACACATTGATTGTTGCCTAAGAGCCTCCTTAAACCATTCGGATCCATACAATGCCTCTCCGTTGGGAATGGCTTCCATGACATCCCACACAGACTTGATTCTATTCTCAAGATCGTTGGTCATCGTGAAAAGAAAGAGAAGTGTGCTACGGTAGCTAGTGAACGATTTCACAAAAATAATACAAGCAATACCAATTTATAGCAATTGTGGGAATATTAAATTATTTCTTTATTCATGATGTGACACATAAACAACCACCTTCCAAATTTGAAAATTGTTTGAAAAAAAACTGCAAAACAATGCACCAAAATGTGGCCATCATAAGATTAAAAAACTACCAAATGAAACCTATCATGTAGATCCATAATGACAGAGTGAAAATGTGTCTAGTGCAATATTGTCCCAAAATTCTTTGCTCCTACATGACCTTGTCATGTGTCTAAAGAGAAAAACGGATGAAAGCATTCAAGCTTATGCATTCTACTTGGAAAATTCAATCAAAGCATATTCAAAAATGAAATAAAACCAAATCATATGCATACCTGGAGATTAAACATTGCGTTCACTTACTCATAGTCAAGTGCACATGACCAAAAATCCTGCCTAGATATCTTTGACCTATGAAACACTAAATTAGAGATTAGCAAAAAACAAGAAATATTGAACTGGTAACCCTGGGTGTTGCCTTGGCAATCCTAACTTCTTGGTTATATTCTAGAATGTCCAACTCCTTTGGTTAAATTCTGCATGGAAACTGCTTAAAGTAGCTGTTAACGGTGACCAACAAAGTCTATCATGTCCAAAAGTGTTTATAATCAACTTGTGAAGTAGAGCCTATCCACCACCCCTTGGTAGATTGAGGACTTCTTACTTTGAAATTACAACTGTGAAGAGGCCAATCAATGACTATCAACACTCATGGAGTGATGAGGCATTTGCTCGGTCATACCCCTAGAAATACCACTTTTATGGCCACGATCAATGCTATAATTTAAACAGAAAATCCTCTCAAGTTGGAATCTTATTCACAATTGGATCTTGAAATAGTCATATCTCTCTATGAACAAAAGAGAAAGATGTCTAACACCCCAAAGAAGGTATTCATACTAGATTTTCTTGGGTGTTCAAACAAGAGATCCCTTCCATTGAGACTCTCTTACTCTATTCGTGTGGTTGCATGAATTAGTGGCTTGATAGCAAGGCCGTGCCTACTTGCTAGCCACAAAAAGCATCATCCCTATTGGTTGCACCTTGTGCATAGAGCCAATGATGTAAAGTGTCCGTCTCATTGTAGAAATATACAACAATCACAAGAAAATCTAACAACCTCAACTCTTCCTAAAAAGAGTGAAAGAGTAAACAATGAGTCAGTGGAAGGAATCCCACGCTGGCATGTCATGCATGCATTAAAAAAAAAATAGAGTGATAAGCCTTTTGCTCCAATGAGGGTCTCAAAAGGTTGAGTCTATGCCATACGTACCTTGAACGATTTGTACTGGCATGGATACATCATAGTTTGTCCTTGCCAAAATGTAAATTGTGAGCTTATATCCTCTTATTGCTAATTACCCAAACCTCTCTGCCATTGCTCTTGATACCAAGGCAATGAGGAGTATCCCAGGATGAGGAAAGAAGCCTTGCTTCTCATGATGATTGCCAAAGCACCTTGCTTTGCAAAATAGAAGATTTTTTCCAAAACAAACATGAAATCAAAGCAAAACAAGAAGAACTTGAAATGGTCTAACATGTTCGCCCCTCTTAGGCTAGTTGTCTTCTTGTGAATCTTGCTCATAGCCATGCATGTATGCTGATAAATTTAAAGGTGTCACGGATATACCATGCATGCCCTCATGGCTTGATTCATACCCACCTCCAGTGAAAATTAGGCAAACATGTTGCAAAGTTTTCCCAAGTTCATATGTCGATAGCATATTCCAAGCATTGGAAACTCTATGCAATATGCCCTAAAGTGAAGCCTTGCTTTGCAAAAGTCCATCGAAAAGATGAGACGGAATAGATCTTCAATGCTCAAAAGAATTTTGACCTTGTCAATATCTCATAGAGAATTGGCCTTGCCAAGTTATACATTTTATTGAGAATCCTTAGATTGCGCAATATTGAAAGAGAGAGCTCCAAAAGCTTAGCTATTCATCTGCTTTTAATTGGCAAACTCTACTTGACCAAAGAAACCTTTGCTTGTCAAGTTGGCCTTATTTAAAAAAAAATACAAGAGTAAATAAGTTCAAAATTTGAAGCTTAAATTTAACGTACTGATCGATTTTTTGAAATCAGTGCTCTTTGAAGTCTGTGTATCCAAGGGAGCTTTCCCGCAGCCTTCTTGCCCCCCATAGTAGCTCAAGGACAAGAGGAAAAATAGAGAACGAGAGAGAGATCATGAAGAGAGGTTGCATTTCATGGAGAGGGAGAGAGTGACCAAGAGAGAGAAACCACTGAGAGAGACGGTGCTTCATCTTGCTTCTCCATCTGCTTCTTCCCCTCCGCCATGGTTGTCTCTGATACCAATCTACGAGACTAGGGACTAGCACATTCAACTCACCACCCAACCATGCCCTATATAGGCCCTTGGCCATGCTATTTATAGGACCCCCTTTACCGCATGTCTGTCGTAGCCCTTGACCTACCCGGTCTTACCTTAGGCTTGACATTCGTACCAGTAGAATATGTAGTATGTATCATATCCTGATGTATAAAGATATCATCGGTCATAGTTATTATTCAATATCCATAATCCATCACTACCAAGTCCAAATTCATAATAGTGTCATCGTCATTATCATAAACTAAATCCAATTCCATATCAATATAATCCAAATCATTTCCATCACATACTTGGCTTGACAAAATTACACTAGTAGTGGTGATGGCTACCCACTACATTATGATTTTGTAATTGGTGTTGCTTAAATTGGCTAATCAACACCAATTGTGTGTGTTGCTTAAAGCGGTGAATTTGTACTTGTGTTGCCTAAACCAATAGATACATACATATGCTACTTAAACTATTGAAATTGACAAATCTACACTAATGCTATATAAATCAGTGGATCTACATTTATGATCATACTATTTAACCAACAAATCTACACTAGTATTACCTATATTGGTGGATTTTCACTAAACAAGTTGGTGTTCCTTAAATTGGTGAATCGACACCATGTTGAAGTTTGTACACTGCCTAAACTGGTGAGTTTGTATATTTGTGACCAATGGACTATGCAAAGCATAATGTATCATACATTTATCACTTGTTTGACACACAATTTGAGTATATTGGGTAACTCAAATACTTACAAAATTGTTGCCAATTAGTCCAAATCACCTTGTGTGATTTGCTTCATAGCTTAATGAGGAATCACTTCAATAGTAATTGTAATGCTTATGGTGGATAGACCAACAAGGCAATCATTATAATAAGAGATTCATAACTTTTAGCAACAATAAGTATCAGAGTGAATGTACTCAATGTAAAAGGAAATAAACTTGTTATATTGATTAGCATGAGAGAGAATTAAAAGTTAAACGTGATGGATTTTTATAAGTTCAAAATGGAAGGTGACAATAAATGCTGGAAAGTCATATGCACCACATGTGGGAAAAGGTCAAGTAGCATGTGGGATACACCATGACTATAATTTGTGTAGCATGTGTAAGGCTTATAGGTTCCATGAAAAATGTAACTATACACATAAATGGTGCATGTTTGGCTTAAGGGTTCGTTCTCACTATTAGCATAAGCTACATGCCAACCTCAATAAACACGCCCATAAGCTGAAGCTTACACGATAGACCATGGATTTTGATCAGGGAGTCTAATATGCATTACACCGAGTAACTACATAGTGCTCATAAGGATCAAATCTATGCAAGAACAATAGTGTAGGTCTTACCTACAAACTATATGGTTTGGGAAAGTGTCTAAACACTTACAAATGCAAGTCATCACACTTTCTTTAATGAAATGTTAATTATGCATTAGCTGTGTACCATGTGTAATGCCTATTGTGGATAGACCAACGAGGCATTCAACATAATAGGAGATTCATAACAATTAGCAAAATTTATTAGAGAGAATGTACTCAATGTAAACAAAAATAAACTTGCTTGATTGATTAGAATGGGAGAGAGAATTACAAATTAAGCATCGTGGCCATATATAGACTCAAATTGAAAGGTGGAAATAAATGCTGAAAATTTGATATGCACGACATGTGGACAAAGGTCAAATAGCATGTGGGCTACATTGTGACTATAATTGTGTAGCATGTGTGAGGCTTATAGGTTCCATAGGAAAAATGTGACTATACACATAAATGGTGCATACTTGTCTTAAGGTTTTCTCTCACCATGAGTGCAAGCTACATGCTTAGCTCAATAGTAATTTCATTCAATTAAAATATGAGCTGATGTCTTACAGTTTGCATTAAAACTCATAAGATAATGTTGATAGGGAAAAGTTAGAAAAAGGAATGGCTTTTTGATGCACATACTTGGAAGATCTCCTCCGCCTAAAAATGTAGCACGTGCATGTGGAGTGAGGTAAAATTAATAGAATTTCAACCTAGACATCAAGACTTCTCAATTAGAATCCTCCTACGGACTAGAGAGTTTCATCTATCAAATTCACAACAAAGTTTAGCTAATGAGTCAAGAGTATGTCAATTTTGTGCTAGGAAGAGGCGATTCACAATATTTGTGTTGATAGTATGATAACTACAATGTTGATCAATGTAAAACAAAAACCATATAAGTGCATTAGTACATACAAAGCATGTTGACATATCTAACTAAAGATACTCATCTAGTAAATGAACTTAGTTAAAAATAAAACAATTTAGAAAAGAAGCTTTCAACTCAAAAGCGTGGAACAAACTTTTTATTCTCCCCAAGATCTACCACTCAAAATCATATCCAAGACCACCTAGTTAGAATATTAACAAGTGATAAAATCACAAGGCCTACCTTGTGGAAAGAAATCTCTAGAAAGAGACTCATTGATCTTTAAGCAAAAAAGATACACTGAAAAAAAATTATATCTCAACCAAGAATTTTACATTGTAAATTTTATGGAGCACCTAAATGTGACATGGCAGCATGAGAGGTGCGCATGTAGGAGGTGGAAGCAAGTACAGGAGGTGGTCTAATGGTGGGATTTATTAGTGGTACTACCTCTAGCAACAACTAGTGTGGCTAAGGGCGGAGGCACAAAGATAGTATGGTCGGGCACCCAAGACTCCACGTGTCAACCACATAGGGGTTGTTGGTCACTGGAGATGGAGATCCAAGGGGCTAGAGGCAGCTGGCATTAACCTCGAATAGAGGAGGGTGCAAGTTGGTGCAAGCACTGAGCGACTTGCAGGGATTTGTTTGGCATTGGGCACATGGCACAAATCAAGGTAGGAGGAGAAGAACTTGGGTGGTTTTGTGCAAGGCGAGGGAAAGTGTGGGTTATCTCCAGGGGAGAAATGGCTATGGCAAGCACGGCTCAGTTAATTGGCACAATTCACAACACATGTTGGATTGGTGTATGGGTGGAGCTGCATTGGCTCTAGGTTGCATGAAGGAGGAGAGTTTTTTGACATAGGAGGTGCAAGTCGCAAGTGGGGAGGCACAATGCAACCCCACATGCCATGCTACCCATTCCATTGTCATCCAGCGAGGTGATTGTCCTGACTACACATCCTTACTAGGCCACTAGCTGTCAGGTTCCATCTGCGAGTTTACACCCTACATCGTCGATGGTCCTTGCACAATGCACACGATAGTCTCCTTGAGTACCTTACTGAATCCTCCACCTCATGTTGCTCACACGAGAGAGGTGGCCACCTGGGGAGATTGTGGTGGGGGACAAGGGTGAGGTGGACATGCCGATTGAGAGATGCCATATGAAGGGGAAGAGAGAGAGAGAGAGAGAGAGCCCAAAGCATGGAGGGAGGAGAGCATTAACTCTTTGTTTCCTTGTAGTCATGATGCATTCAGGTGCTTGGTTTTTTGCCATGAGAAGCGTAGGGTTTTCCACGTAGCATGGTGCTTTTCACCCTTATCTCTGTGCAATGTAGATATAGACTAGTATGTGACCCACACGTTGTTGTGGCAATTGAAGCAACCTTCTATGAAACGACCTTTGAACTCCTTCCCTCCAAACGGAAAATAAATTGTTATGAAGGCAAGGTCTAATTACAACTCATAAGGTGTAGGGACTCTTCACATTCATGTCAACCATGTAAAAATTCTATCTTTTGAATCAATACTCTATCAAATTTTTCCAATGTGAGATGTAACAACTCTTAAGGTGTAGTTTCTCTCCACATTCTCTTTTGTTGACCACTTGTGCAAATCCTCCTTTTGGGTATCCATGCTGGGTACCCTCTTTTGTAAGAAGCTCCAACACATCCTAACATGACCATCCCCCCCCCCCCCTCCTTTCTTCTTCTTCTTCTTGTTCTCTCTCTCTCTCTCTCTCTCTCTCTCTCTCTCTCTCTCTCTCTCTCTCTCGGGTGTCTGTGCCCATGTCTGCGAGCATCTGTTGAGTTTAAGACTTATCAACTTGATCTTTGAGGTTCGTTGGGATCAAATCAAGTAGCAGATACTAGAGTCCCTTTGCACAATTGATTTGGAGTGTCCCTCTAAGTAGACTATTAGGGGGGAGCTAATATCCTTGTTTGACTGCATTGTTTGCATCAAGTATTCGATTCTCTGAAGGCATCAATATCCCATCCCCTCACCATCCTCACAAGTGAAGGCATTGGTTACAACATCAACTCTCCCACACACAATTCTTTATTATGGTTTTGGTCTTGTATTTTGAGCATGAGAGTTAGCTCAGGAATATTATGTCATGTGGATGAATGTACATGAAAGGCTCCCAATAAATATCTTAAATCCTAGTTGAATAATCAAGTTCACCTCAAAACCAATGCCACAAGAATGGTTTTTTGAGCATCCTCTCTCTCTCTCTCTCTCTCTCTCTCTCTCTCTCTCTCTCTCTCTTCCCTTTTCTCTAACAAGACCCAAGAGAAACTAAGATTTGGCATGCACATTAGACAAATGTATCTTTGAGTGTGAATGACTAAATAGATATGTCTACTTGAAATGGATGTTGTGGTATGGTTCTTGATTTTTCATGAAGTCTCATGTGCTTTTTAGCCTATGTATATAAGAAACTCTCTCTCTCTCTCTCTCTCTCTCTCTCTCTCTCTCTCTCTCTCTCTCTCTCTCTCTAAGGTCTCTTTGGATTTTTCCTACGCTACTAGACCCCCCCCCCCCCCCTCCCCCCATTGTGCACATCCTTCACCTAGACCTAGGTAAAGCCAAAGAAATCATTGTGTGGTAAATTTGAGCCATGCCGCCAGCTCTCTCTCTCTCTCTCTCTCATGCAGACATCCTCCTATTCTCTTTTATAAATGTTAACTATGTCGATGATCATGTGCAAGGTGGTGGTGCTCCTGCTTGGGTAGTTGGTGCACCAATGCAACAAGGAATTGAGTTTAATGGTGGCCAAGGCATGACTTCGTGCTAATGAGACTGCAACAATGTCAATGATGTTGCTCAATGCAGCCCCATCAATTGAGTTAAGTGGGATGATGGCCGCATGCACCGCTTGATGGTATGAGAATGTGTCATTGCTTCCTCCTGTTGGGCCACAACCATGGCTAGCAATACATGTTTTTCCAGTCCATACAAACTTGCTTCCTCCCCCAACACCCTCTATGTGAGCACACCATTGTTTCCTTGAATGCCTCATCCGTTGGGGTGTCTACAGGAACACTCCAATTTGTGGCTTGTTTGCAGGATCTTGTGGCTTGTTTGTAGGATCCATTTGCATCTCTCTCTCTCTCTCTCTCTCTCTCTCTCTCTCTCTCTCTCTCTCTCTCTCTCTCTCTCTCTCTCTCTCTCTCTCTCTCTCTCTCTCTCTCTCTCCCCCCCCCCCAATAGTGCTCTAGTAGCAATAAATTTGAATAATTTTGTAAACTTAATATCTTATTGATGATCAAATAAATATCCTTGGCTTTTCTCTCTAATGAGTGATTATTACCAATGAAAACTCTGATTCCATGGCTAGAAATACGTGGTTTTCCAGCCCATCCAAATTACCTGTTTCCTCCCCCAACACCCTCTATGCACACACCGTTATTTCCTTGAATGCCTCATCCATTGGGGTGTCTATAGGAACACTCCAATTTGTGGCTTGTTTATAGGATCTCGTGGCTTGTTTGTAGGCTCCATTTGCATCTCTCTCTCTCTCTCTCTCTCTCTCTCTCTCTCTCTCTCTCTCTCTCTCTCTCTCTCTCTCTCTCTTCAATTCTTCGATACTGCTATGGTAGCAATACATTTTAATAATGCTGTAAACTTAATATCTTATTGATGATCAAATATCCATCATTGGCTTCTCTCTCTAATGAGTGATTTATTATACAAATGAAAAATCTATTTCCATGATTCAATTTCGTCTATGTAATGAGTATCTTCTCTGTGGTCCAACAAATAAAAAAATTATGCATTTTTAAACAAATAACCTTCTCTTTTGCAATAGCAAAAAGGGGAGGCATCACTAAGGCCTTAACCCTTTGGGGTAGGCCAAAAAGAAAACAAGCTTTTATCCTATGATATTATCAACTCATAAAAGAAATATTGACAATGTAATAGGCAATATAGTTAAAATTAGTGACGTTGATAGATCCCACGGTTTCCGGAGCCAGTGCAAATGAGGGTTGGACAATCCTATGATCGGCTACATATGTAATGCCTATGTAGGTATAAGAGTAGCTTCTAGGTGCATCCGATTGGAAGCTTCAAATGTTGAGCATGCTCGGGATGGTTCTCTGAGTGTTAAAGATGGCAGTCGGACATATCATTTTTAGCCTACAATCGAGCGAGTTGCCAAGTTGGTGATGCTTCCATCGAGGGCTATGGTCTCATTGGTGAGATGAAAGCTCAAAAGCTCTCTCTCCTCTTCTAAAGCCCCAACCTTAAGCTAATTTGCAGTGCATGGTGAATGATAGAGCGTGTTCAAAGTTCATTTTTCATAAGCCTTTCGAAATATAATAGCATCCCGATTGGGGCTCCAAGGTTTAGATCATGTGTTGCTCTCCTCCAAAGATGACTGTCCATCCAAAATCCGCTAGTGAGTGCTGATTTGAAGTCTCGTGAATATGTTTCTTCCACTTGTACAATATTTGGAGGTGGAGCCAGTGGACGAGCTTGTTGTAACCACGCTTGGCGATCCTTTGGTGAATGTGGTCTCCTTACCGAAGTTTGAAGGTGGGCAAGGAAGCGGTGGGAATCAAGCCTTCATTAAACAAAAAAGAAGATAAAATGGGATTTTTGGGTCGCCTGCAATGACGGTCAGCATGGGGCTCCTCATGGGGCCGCCAATTACACAGCACGTGAAAGAAGTTGGAAGGGGCACCAGAAGGAAGAGGGCTCTCGAAGCCTGCACCAGAAGGTCAGAGAAGAAAACAAGAAAGGGGCAAGCTCAAAAGCAAGAGGAGTGCCATCCAGAGCAATTCCAGAGGGAGAGCTCACAGAACGCTGTAGAGGGGATGCTGCAGGTTGGAGGTCCGAGCTGGAAAAGGAGCCAAGCCGGCAGATTGAACCCTTCACGAGGACTGAGCAAAGGAGAGGAGGCGGGGCTGGCCAGTAGTCGACGAGGGGCTGCAATTGGAGGAGAAGGTCAAAAGGGGGCGAGCATGGTGCCATGGGCTGCCCGACCGGGCAGAATCTCGAAGCCACGAGCTCACCATGGAGAGTTGGGGGGGCTCGTCATCAAAAAAGAGAGAGTGCACAGTTGCAGGAGCCCGAGGGGCTAATCAAGTAATGGTTTCGGCCATTGACCTGTGGGCAGAGATTGGAGCCGTCAACGCTAAGAAGTGCCAGGAGCGCTACAGAATTAGAAAGCGTGCTGCATGGGCTGAGCCTAATTAGGGAGGAAGGCTCTCGAGGCTATACTGGGCGCCATAGAGGAGCAGGACAGGATCGAGAGGGTGCAGATCATGCTACTGTACTGTGAGCCGAAGGGTAGCACTACCAAGTGGAGTTCGAAGTTGATGGCAACCTGCAACAAGAGAGGTCGAGAGAAGCCACCATGCATGCAAAGGAAGGAGCTGAGCCTGCCATGAGCAGAAGGTGGGGGGGGCTCTGAGGTCGTAGAGCGCGGCAGGAGAGAGCTCGCCATTCAAGCAGAGAGCCGTGCAAGGGCAGCCAATTAATTCAAAGGGGAGCCAAAGCATGAGCTATTGAAGTCGAGGGGCCGGGGGCTGCCATGCTCAAGCTGGGCATGGAGAGGCCATATAAGTCAATGAATGAAAGAAAGTTCATCATAGGCCGCTAGGTCAGGAGCGAGACTATGTGAAGAAGATGTCAAGAGCTCAGGGATCTCGTATTCAGAGGAGCCGCTACCATGAATAAGGAAAGGGCATCATAGCTTTGGAGCTTGTCATCAATGAAGACTCTGTCAGTGCATGAGACAATGCAAGCTTGCCATATTATGAGAAGGGCACTCTGATTTCCCGTTGTCTATGTAAATAAGTTCCTTTTTAGGATGATCCTTTTAAAAGTAGGCCTTTGAGGTGTTTTTGAAGTAACCTGGCTGAGCACTGAATAAGGCCAAGGCTGATGACTCGAGCATGTGAGTGTGTGGAGAGAGAGAGAGAGAGAGAGAGAGAGAGAGAGAGACTGACTCCCATCTGTGTGTGCTCAAGAGTGAGTTTTTTTCCGGAGGGGTTTCTTCTCAAATAGCCGACTAGTGTGTGCATTTGAGCTACAGGAAAGAGTGTGAGTGTTGTGTCTCGGTGTGTTTGCACCGGCCTCATCATCTTTTGGCGATCCCGCTGGGGATCGGGTTTTTTTTGGGTTGAAAATCTCCCAGATAAGTCTTTGAGGGCAATGCAGAGATACTTTCAGTTTTTTTAAAGCCTTAAAGCTGCCAAGTGGATGCAAATGGCGCAATCCAAGATCGACAGGTGGTTTAGCGGAGCGCTAGGGTAGAGAATTCGACCATGGATATGGCTTGTGGAGCTAGAAATGGAGGAGTTGCAGAACTACGAGGACCGAGAAATGGCCGACTATGCTTGGCAAGGACTCAGAGGAGCTGCATGGAGAATCTACTGCAACCTTTTAGCAACAGAGCAAAAGAGTTGGTATCAGATAAAGCTGGTGCTACTTATGGTCTTTTGTGAAGATCAAAAGAGGTTTATGGTATCAGCAGCCGTAGCAGAGGTAGTATCTGATGATGGAGAATCATCGACATCTACTCCTAGCGGGTATATGGGCGAGTCTGAGGACAATGGTAGTGGCAGAAGCTCAAATAGTGCCGAAGATGTGGGAATCTCGAGCAGGATTTTGGGTGCAGTGCCTGGTGGAGTGCATACTGTAGACGAGCAAGACAGTGAGGAGGATGGTGCATATTCTGGTTGTACACCCAGTTCAACCGAAGGCTTCCAAGGGATATTAGAAACTAGTCTGTCAAAGCAAGAGGGTGGTCAATCTGACCATGATCAGCAGCATGTGGAGGTGCATCTGGTTCCACAGTCGATGTGCGGCGATGGAGAGTTGTCTTTGATAGCACGCTCTGTAGGAACTGATGCAGATGTAGCCCTGGAGCGCAGGCCATCATGTGTCAAGAACCAGGAAATTTTCCCTCTGCCTAATGGTGATGCATACTTGGAGTCCGAGAAGGTATGGGCTGAATTCATGTCTTGCTTGGTTGATGACGTAACTATTGAGCAGGTGCACTCAGAAGAGGCAACAATGGTCTGCCAGCTGATAGAGGCGCTTCCAGAGCAAGGGGTTGGGCAATCGTCCAATATCCAAGAACAAGTGGTGATTGAGATCGAGGCCGAGGTGGAAGAGATCTCTGTTGAAGGCAATGAAGTGTCAGTGCTTGATTCTGCAGATGAAGACTTGGTTGCTCCTATTGCACATTTAGAAGCTCTGAACCTACTCCATGGTGACGAGATTCTGTCCACAAAGGATGGCAGTATGTGTGGGGATATGGCGCAAGTAGGGAATTGTTTTGATGATGGAGATGATGATATGGTTTTTTTTTATAGTCTCTTATCAGAAGAGGGTGATTATGAGCCTACATCTTCTCCCTTTGACGCCGATATGTTTGAAGACATTACTTGTGAGTATCTAGATAGTTTGCTTGATGAAGATGTGCCTCTTGAAGTGGTCACAGGTGTTCCGAGGGATTTTTCGCCTTCTGCTGATGTCTCTAATGTCTTCAAGGGCTTAGTATACCTCTTTGGAGGAAAGTATGCTTTTCACTGTCTCTAGAAGGTTGCTGCTTTTGATCATGATGGTGTGACCAGTGTTTCCCATGCTTTGGAGATTGATGGAGATGATGATTGGGGTTTTGACGACCCGGATGTTCCGATAGACTCTTCCCATGCTGTGTACGTCAACAAGGCTCTATACAGGATCAAAGTTGTGAGAGCCCTACACAGTGTTCAAGAGTTCGAAGAGCTAGAGATACAGCCACTAGTGCTCAAAAACACAACTCGGGGCACTCATGAGGTCGAAGTCAAAGAAATCAATCAAGGAGATGCCTCTCTTACACAGGAGGGTGGAAATTTCGAATGGTCTTACAGTGATGTGGCAGCTACTGGACCTGAGTTGCAGATGGATGATATGACCTGTATGCACATCTTGTCCGTATGCTCATGTTCTTGTGCCGAGGCTTTATGCCCAAGATATAAGCCTCAAGAGGATGTGCAATATCTTTAGGATCCAGGTGGAAGCCAATTCTCAAGTAGGGAGGCTGAGAGCTACCCATTTGACCCAGGCGGACATTGGACTTCATGTAAAAAGCTGAGAGCTTTCCAATTGATCCTGGAGGGAGTTGGTCTTCAGGTTGGAAGGCTCAAAGCTTTCCCTTTGATCGAGGGAGAGTTTCATTCTCGAGTGTCTAGCAGGCAGAAGCAGCAGAGGGAGTGATATCAGAGCTACTAACAATGTAAATATGGTATTTTCAAGTTTTTGGAGATTTCAGCATGCTGTACAGGTTTCTTGCCGACAGGTGTACATAGTTTTCCAGAAAATCTTGGGTTGAGCATGAATGCTCAACGAAGGGGTTGGGCAAAGATGATGGATTTCAAACTTTTCTTAGTTAATGCATCTGAAAGCTGGTCAACCCAATAATCGGCCATTTTCGTAATGCCTATACAGGTGCTAAATCGGATTCGAGGGCAATCTTCCACCAGTCTTAGAGAGGGCCTCCCATTTGATGTGTCGGGGTGGGTTCGTTGTCTTATGCAGTCAATGCCTTGGAATATGCACGGCTTATCATGATGATTGATTTCTTATGAAAGCTCTCAATGGGGAGCATCGATGTCAAGGTACCTGTCTATTATCTATATGTGTGCTCCTTGCAGAGATAATTGAGAGTGTGGGGTTCATTGAGGTTATGATGAGCGGAAACTACATTGATGTGCTCGATGGGTATTGGCATTGCATGGCATGGAGCCAATAAACTACGCTTGATGAGTTTGTCAGAGTTAAGTGCCAGCGATGGTTACGTCAAAGCTTAGCGGCAAAGAGGCATTGGATCGGATGATAGCAATGTTTTGGTGGGAGTCCACCTTTGGTTGGGTTTTTCTATATAAAAAAAAGGCTAAAAAATAATTTTTAACACAGTGTGCAGGGAGATGGGTTTGCACGTGGGCTACCGTCGCCAAGAAAAGGAGGCGGTGGGTGTGTGTACGAGAGGGAGGGCGGTGCCAAGCGGAGCATGAAGCCACGCCAAGAACGCTCTACAGGCTACCACTTGCAGGAGGCTATAAAAGAGGGCGCAGGAGCTGCAGAGCCAAGGAGACCAGAGAGAGAGGAGAGACCAGTTGTAAGGAGGCCGCCATGCTAAGCAAGCCTGAAGCAACCAGCTAGGAAGGGGGGACTGAAGCTCAGATCAGAGCTGCAGGTAGAGCAGTAGGAGGATGCCGTTTAGAGCTGGGTCCAGATAGAGGGTGGACGAGCTACAGAGAGGGTGTTCTATAGGAGCACAGGCCGAGGTGCCATTCAAGAGGGGGACGCCACCCAGAGAACGAGCGGGGGCCGAGGGAAGACGCTCTCTGGCCAAAGCTGAGAGGGAGCTGTGTCTGAGAGCTTGAGAGCTAGCCAGGAGCAGAGCAAGATAAAAAGGAGGGCAGCGCAGGAGCCGGGGAGGGTCTATGCCCGCACCTTGCCGCAGGTTGGAGGTCCGAGCTGGAGAAAGTGATCGGCTTGCAGGGGCGCCGTCTGGTGGCGCATGGGCTGCATATTATAAGTCAAGGGGAGCCATCAAGAGAGCACGGCCGAGAGCTGCAGACTAGGAAGGGAACGGCTGCAGAGAGCGCCATGAGCAGAAGGTGGGGGGGGCTCTGAGGTCCTAGAGCACTGCAGAAGAGAGCTCGCCATTCAAGCAGAGAGCCGTGCAAGGGCAGCCAATTAATTCAAAGGGGACCCAAAGCATGAGCTGTTGAAGTCGAGGGGCCGGGGCTGCCATGCTCAAGCTGGGCGTCAAGAGGCCGTAGTCAACGAATGAAAGGAAGTTCATCATAGGCCGCCAGGCATCATAGCTTTGGAGCTTGTCATGAATGAAGACTCTCTCAGTGCATGAGACAATGCAAGCTTGCACTCTGATTTCCCGTTGTCTATGTAAATAAGTTCCTTTTCAGGATGATCCTTTTAAAAGTAGGCCTTTGAGGTGTTTTTGAAGTAACCTGGCTGAGTACTGAACAAGGCCAAGGCTGATGACTCGAGCATGTGAGTGTGGAGAGAGAGAGAGAGAGAGAGAGAGAGAGAGAGAGTGTGTCCCATCTTTGTGTGCTCAAGAGTGAGAGCTCATTTGTTGTAAGGGTTTTCTTCTATAAGAGCCGCCTAGTGTGTGTGCTTAGGCTACGGGAAAGAGTGTGAGTGTTGTGTCTAGGTGTTGGTTTCCCGATTCCATCAATGTCAAAAAACATGGATCCTCTTTTAAAATTTCATTCAAAAAAACACTATTAATATCCAAGGCCTACTATCTCCTTAGAAGCAATTCAGGTTTCTTGTGTACAATTGTTGTCATAGCTATTGTTAGGTTGCAAACTTGGTTATCCCGATTTTCCACGAGAGAAAATCAGGGATAATTTGATCTAAAAATTCACAAGAATCTATACGTGGAAATAAAGAGTTGATTCCTAAGATAATATGATCTCTTTAAAAAAAAAAAAGATTACATTCATAATGTTTTTGGTTAGTTGTAATCTAGGTTTTCCACAATAGCCACACATAAAAATGAGTTCCTAACAATTTGGGTAAATACCCATGGTTGCCACCTTTTTGTTGATGTCCCATGACAAGGATGCGACCACTTACCCTATTGACAACAACCATCTCCTCCTCTCTTTCCCTTTCAAGCTCAAGTACTTGTCGATGGCACTAGTCACAAGTTATGCCCTCTTCCTTCCACACATGTTGTCCCTAAACAATAAAGGAGGGTGATTTGCCCTAGTCTCTAGTTCTCTCTAGTGTGACACAAGCATCGTACAGAGGTAGGGAGGCATTCTTAATATTATGCAATCGATTATGATCCGAACTCTTCACGAACGAGAGAGAGAGAGAGAGAGAGAGAGAGAGAGAGAGAGAGAGAGAGAGAGAGAGAGAGAGAGAGAATTGAAAGCATATTATTATGGGTTGGGTAGAGAATGATTCAGTGAAGGTCAGTAGAAGAAGAGGTAGTGGTTGGAACGAAGAAGGTGGGCCAGAGAAAGGGGGGGAAATACATTACCAATTTTTGTCTTGATCATCGTCAATGTTTTGAAAAATGTTGGCCATCGACATCCCATGGTTGCCACCTTTTTGTTGATGTCCCATGACAAGGATGCGACCACTTACCCTATTGACAACAACCATCTCCTCCTCTCTTTCCCTTTCAAGCTCAAGTACTTGTCGATGGCAGTAGTCACAAGTTATGCCCTCTTCCTTGCATGTCCAAGGTTCCACACAGGTTGTCCCCAAACAATAAAGGAGGATGATTTGCCCTAGTCTCTAGTTCTCTCTAGTGTGACACAAGCATCGTACAAAGGTAGGGAGACATTCTTAATATTATGCAATCGATTATGATCCGAACTCTTCAGGAACGAGAGAGAGAGAGAGAGAGAGAGAGAGAGAGAGAGAGAGAGAGAGAGAGAATTGAAAGCACATTATTATGAGTTGGGTAGAGAATGATTCAGTCAAGGTCAGTAGAAGAAGAGGTAGTGGTTGGAATGAAGAAGGTGGGCCAGAGTGAGGGGGGAAAATACATTACCAAATTTTGTCCCGATGATCATCAATGTTTTGAAAAATGTTGGCCATCTACATCCCTCCAAAGTGATCGTGATCATGACTTGCTACAGTAGAGTCTTACCTGCAGTGTAGACTCAGATTAACAATTCCAAGGCTCAAGCATTGGCCATGTCAATTTGTTATTAGTTGTAAAGTTGTATCTACCATCAACAAAGCCAAGTATCTATATGTATTGTAAGCTTGTACTAATCACAAAGTGGTGCTAACAATCTTGTCTCCTCATTATTAACTTGCTTGTGAAAAAGCACCTAGGTATGTGGGATAGAAATGCATAGATTCAAACATCGGCATCTTTATAACTTTTGTTGTAAAAAATATAGAGAATTTTTTAGGCTTGAAAGCATCCCTTTTGGATTTTTGGTTTAGAAGATATAATATGTTTCCCACAGGGTACATGATCTGGCAGCTAGCATGTAATTCGATGTAGAGTAAGTTATGAAAGGTTACATGCATGCTTTGTGGAAATTATAGTTTTTAGAAAAGAGAGAAGCTCTTTTTCGCAAGTGCATTGGTTGGAATGTGCTATAATTCCATGCCAGGATAGGTGCTTCTTCCTAGTTCCTATGGTGGTCTTTTGGGTGGGCGTGTGCTTGTAAATTCCCATGGGTTCACTTATCTTTGAATTGTGGTTTCGTGGGAGTTCTTTTGATATGGTTTGTGGTGATGAATTTGCAAATTGAGAACTATTCGGATACATTTATATAGAGGTGCCCCTTGTTCTTGTTTTCCCAATAGTGTTTTGTTGCTCCCCACCGCAAAACTTCTTCAAGTGACCTTCATGTTATAGGTTTTGATTGACGTGATGATAGAGTTTTCAATGTTTTATGGTAATATAGGTGAGGATGTTCATGTATTCATTGAAAAGATGGAGTTTTCTTGTTTGATTACAAATAAGGAAGATCCATTGGTTATGTTGAATATTTTGTTTTTTTTCTTGAAAGAGGATGCAAGGACATGGTACAATGAATATGAGTTGCAGCTGAAATCATCTCAATCTTCATAGGTGATGACTTATAATGCAATTAAGAAGGATTTCCTTGAGAGGTTTTAAAAGGTAGAGGGTCTAGATGTAAGGTATGAGCTTTGTCCTAGAGTCACTAGAGTGTGAGTGAATGAGAGAAGATGTGGAATTATCCCACATGTAATGGTGCAAGGTTGTAGAGATACTTAAAGCTCCTTTCATGAATAAACAAATTCATTCCAAGTTTGCATTACATGTCGCTTGTCTATGGTGAGCTTGTGATGGGTTAGCCAACTACTCAAGATCTTGTTTATGAGTCCAAGTTAATCTATCTTGGAACCTAATTTTCTTGAGTAACAATCTAGCCTACACACACTCACACGTGCACACAATGTTTGTATGTGACCCACCTTAGCTAGCACGATCCCGTTCCCATCAACTGGTATTAGAGCCATGGTATGCTAGCTAGGTCTATTTGTATGCTTTTATGTGTTAGTGTGATTAGCATTTCCATTAGGTCTCTTTGCTCTCTAATCAATTTATGATTAAACTATGTTTGAGCAAGTTCATGGTAAAAGTCCATTGGGCCACTACCTTCCATAGCTAGGTCGAACTTGCATTTAATTAGTGTTGGAATTTTGCATTCTCATCTCCAAATAAGATCTCTAATTAACCATCATTAAGAAGGTCCTACATTCGTGTTTTAGGTTACATTTTATGTCAATTTTTGTGTGGTTTTCATCTTCAATTTATTTCATCGAGTTCAATTTCTCCTTGCATTGGTCACATAATCTCCAAGCTGCCTTCACAAGCTCTAAATAGGGCCTTCCATCTCTACAATCTGAGCTCGCAAGCCCCTTCATCTCCATGCCCAAACCTATTCCTAAAGTTAGGAGTGTGTATGGTTTATTGTGTGGGAACCCCTAGAATTTTGAGTTCATAGTGCTTATTTTCGGAAGCCCTCATGTGCAAACTCTCAAAGTCAAGTGGTGTGAGGCACTTAAGTTAGTGCACTAGCGAGCGAGGTTTGAAGCTCAAGTCGCGAGGTCTAATTTTGGAAATGGGGCTCGTGGGCGGATCTAGACCTAGACGGTAAATCATCCTAAAACCTCCCAGCGGGTACGTAAGAAGGGTTTCACATGCCCACACTTCTGAAGGTCACCTGGACGTGAGCCATGCGATAAATTGCAACCTATTTTGAATTCGGGTCCGCTGAACTCTGTTCCCATGCCGCACGGTACACCAACTTTGCTCATTGCCTGGGTCTCCTGCCCAGCTGCCCCCCTTCCCGCGACTTGCTACTCCAAGAACTCCAAACAAGAGGCCACACTTGTAGAGCTCTCAACCTTTTCAAGGGTGTATTTCCACGAGCTGCAACAGTTTTTTAACATTCAAAGGAGCTCCTATCGTCCCGGGCTTCAAGCATTAATAACTTCTTTGAGCACACAACAGTGTTCCAAAGAGAGTTAAACTTTGAGCTCCAAGGCTTACAAGAGGAACTCCAAGGTTTCAACAAGCACTTTCAAAGGCTAAATGTTCAAAGCATCAAGCGTTCTAGAACTTCAGAGTCTCAAGGTAAAGAGCATCAAAAGCTTATATTCAAACAACAAAGCAAGAGGCTTCTCTAGAAAAACTTCAAAGGCTTCCTTGAGCAATCAAAGAAGACAATTTTTTTGTGAAGAGGTGCTTCACAAATTAAGTGGTAGAGAACCGAGCATTCCCTCCCTCCCTCTCTCTCTCTCTCTCTCTCTCTCTCTCTCGCTCGCAATTAACTCTATTTTTTTTTTTTGCGACCAAGCATAATTTCTTTAAGCAATGTGATGGTGATATTCCCTTGTGTCAGACAAGTTACATAGAGACATTATTATGTTAGTTTGGACTTGAGGATTGCAAACCTATTGCCACTCCCATGGGAACAAGTTTGAAATTGAGTCTTCATAATGCTGGTGATCTTGCCAATGTCAGTCTTTACAAAAGTAATGTTGGGGATGCCTGAGCCAGGTAGTTAGTTTGCAGTCTCGCAGGTCAGTAATTTTATGCATAGCCGAGGTCTAAGCATTCACAGGCTATCAAGCAGATCTTTCACTACTTGAGTGGCACTTTACATCTTGGGGTGTTTTATCCGAAGGAGGGATCATTGCCACTAGATTTACATGCTTTTTTGAACTCAGATTGGGCTGGTTGTTTTGACAACTGAGGGTCCATAAGTGGTTTCTATTTAATGTTCGACAGTTCATGCATATCATGGTTGAGCAAGAAGCAACCTATTATGGCCACTTCCAGTTGTGAGGTTGAGTACAAGGCAGTTTGATTTTCTATGAGAGCTTGGAGTAGAACTTATGCTATCTTTTCTTTCCATTCACTACAAGAGGCTATTCATATTAGCGACGCTCACACAGGGACGCTAAAAAAAAAATTTTCCCAGCGTCGCTATGAGCGTCGCAAATTTACTTGTAAATTTGCGACGCTCATAGCGACGCCGGCTGGGCTAAAAAAATAACAGAGAGCGCCCAAAAAATCAGATCTCAGATCTGAGTTTTTCGACGCCCTCAAGCAAGAGCAAGTAACGCTCTCCCTCTCTCTCTCTCTCTCTCTCTCTCTCTCTCTCTTCTCCACACACACACACACACACACACACACGAGGAGAGGAAGGAGAGCCAGGTATGCTCCTTCCCTCTCCTCACTCTCATGTTCCCTTTCCCTCTTTCTCTCTCCCTCTCTCTCTCTCTCTCTCTCTCACACACACACACACACACACAGTGTTTTTGAGAGAGAGAGAGAGAGAGAGAGAGAGAGAGAGAGAGAGAGAGAGAGAGAGAGTACAAATATAAACAAAAACGCACACACACATACATAAACAAAGAATGCACACACACATTGAGAGAAGAAAAGAGAGAGAGAGCATGCATAAACAAAAAACGCACACATTGAGAGAGGAAAAGAGAGAGAGAACATGCATAAACAAAAAACGCACACATTGAGAGAGGAAAAGAGAGAGAAAACATGCATAAACAAAAAAACGCACACACATTGAGAGAGAAAGAGAGAGAAACTAATTTAACGTCGTAGGAAACTAATTAAAATTAAAAGACCTAAAGATCTAGCCGACGAGGAGTTGAACTCAAGACCTATTATTCAAGAGGGAAATGGCATAACCAATCTATCATACTTGGCATGGGTGATAGAAAGGTTATACCATTTATCTCTTTTTATTGGCACACACATCCACACACGCGCACACACACAAGAAGAAGAGAGTTATAACGTCGTAGGAAACTATCCTAAAAGACGTTAAAGATTAGGTTAGATGTAGACTTATGTTAAATTAGATTTAGGTTTATTTAAGTTAAATTAGATTAGATTTAGGTTTATTTTTAATTAGATTTACGTTTATTTACGCTAGATTTAGATTTACGTTATATTAGATTAGATTTAGGTCTCCATAGACTGCGATGCCTGCATGAAGCGGGTGAAGAAAGCCCTCAATGGAATATAGGGTATTGCTGCCTTCACTCATGGTGGGCTCCGTCGATCCAAAAGTACTGGTGAAAAGTCTTCAGAAGATAGGGAAGAAGGTGGATCTTCAGGGCGGCAAGAGTCACTACATCCCCGACACAATGACCATCTAGACAACCTCTAGTCATTCAACAGCAACTTCAAAGTTAGTAACAAGAGCAAGAACGGTCTAAAGGGCCAATTGCTGTCGTCAGATGTGGATGGGGCCAATTGCTGTCGTCAGATGTGGATGGAGATGAGGCAGCGTCACCGCCGGAAGTTAACTCTCACATCTTTAGTGATGAGAATGCCAACTCTTGCCGAGTTATGTGAAAAATTATGTGTTAAATCAGTTTTAAGGTTCTTATAATCCCTGTTAGTTTAGTTCTTTGTTTTTAATATAACATAATTTACGTTAGATTTAGATTTATGTTATATTAGATTAGACTTAGGTTTGTTTAGGTTTACACACACACACACACACACACACAAGAAGAAGAGAGTTTTAACGTCGTAGGAAACTATCCCAAAAGACGTTAAAGATTAGGTTAGATGTAGACTTACGTTAAATTAAATTTAGGTTTATTTTTAGTTAGATTTACGTTTATTTAGATTTACGCTTATTTACGTTAGATCGAGTCCACGCAAGAATTACTTACGGTTTAGGGTTTAGAGTTAGACGAACAGTGAAAAGATCTACTGTGAAAAGATGTTAAGATGCTGTGAAGTGCTACAGCTAGAGAAGAGGCAAAGGGGTTTTGTCCACTACATACAGTATCATGTAGACGTGGGTCTATAGATTTCTTGTACCCACAAATATAGGTATTGACCAATAAAGACGAGATTATAACCCGGTGGTTCTGATCTCCGTGCACCTCTAGACCGAGGTGTGCGGGGATTGGACATGACTAGAGAATGTGAGGTAAAGAGAGAGAGAGAGAGAGAGAGAGAGAGAGAGAGAGAGAGATAAGACGAAGAATGCCAATAGAATATTAAATTTGTTGTCCAGGTTATAAGATTTTTATCCTCATTATGAGTAGTGACGAGGATGTGGGACCGTCCAACCGAAACACCTATCTCTCAACGAGGGTCTTATGTCCTTGTAATCAATGCAAGCATGCTGTGCGACTGACAAGACGTGTTTCTTTGCAGCACGTTCGTGAATTTGGCGAGTTCGATCCATCTATTATAGATCGAGTTGTTGCCAATTATAACTCGTCGGACTCTGAGGCTGGCCAACAAGCAGCAATCTTGCAACCCAATAGACGTGTTCGCAGGCGCTTTGGTCAAGCAGCATATGTGAGGCCACAAGATGTAGCCTCTGACAGCTCGGGGGATGATCATGCAGAGCACATTCCCAACGAGGCAATGTTTGAGCCCGAGATTGATGAAATGATCGAGACGATCATGGATTCAGAAAGGCTTATCTATGATGATATGAAAAGTGAAGCCGATACGCCATTGTATAATGGAGCACGTATGTCTAGATTGAAAGCACTCTTGGTTCTTCTCAACATGCAGGCAAAGTTTGGATGGAGTGACACTAGCGTCACAACGCTTTTCAGGTGATCTATTACAATTAGTTTACTTTAATAAAACTCTAAATGTATAATGATCTGATAGATTTTTACACGACTGTATCGTATTTTTATGTTGTGTAGATTGCTTAAAGAGCACATACTACCAGCTGACAATGTGATGCCAGATTCTCGAGATGAAGCAAGAAAGATTTTGCGAAACTTGGGGATTGATTACAATTCTATCCACGCTTGTCCTAATGACTGCATTCTTTTCAGAGGGGAATACATAGACATGGAGAAGTGTCCGAAATGTGATTCCGAAAGATATCGAGTAGATCTCCACGGGACAAAAATTCCACAAAAGGTTTTGCGACATTTTCCTCTGCTTCCTCGCATCAAGCATTTCTTCGAATGTAAGTCCATGGCCGCCCTAGCATCATGGCATGAGGAGAATAAATCTTCGGATGGTGTGCTACGAATTCCTACAGATTGCGAAGCCTGGAAACATATAGATGGAACATGGTCAGATTTTGCCTGGGAAGCTCGAAATTTGCGCTTAGGCCTGGCTATGGATGGCGTAAATCCATTTGGTCAAAGATCAACATCTTACAGTGTATGGCCCGTTGTCATCGTCAACTACAACATTCCCTCGTGGTTGACTACGAAGAAGGGGCACCTATGGCTAAGCTTGATTGTGCCAGGGCGATATAAAGTGGGGAATATGGATGTGTATCTTCGTCCACTATTGGAAGAGCTACAACAATTGTGGATTGGCATAGAGGTGGTGGATATGAGCCGACACACAGGACGACGGAATGCTTTGATCAGAGGCATTCTAATGTGGACCATGCATGACTATCCCTGGCTAACAGAATGCTCAGGTGATCTATTGACAGTCCTCACTCAGACACAGTAAATCTTGTTTTTTCCCATAGTTGATCTATTATCATGTGTATACATGCAGGGATTCAAACAAGCGGATACAGAGCATGTGTCACATGTGGACCTAGACTGAATGCACGTAGGGCGCCCTCACTGAAGAAGCAAATCTACGAAGGTCATCAAGCGTATCTTCCAGAGAATCATGTGTTACGCGACGGCTTTTTGGGAAGAGAGCCACCAAGGATGTCTGCACAAGCATGGTTAGAGCAGAAGGAGATGTGCGATGACGGATTGCCTCCAGGGATGAAGAGACTATCTCTATGGTACGAGTTACCATACTGGCCCCGACTCATGATCAATCACTTGCTCGATCCAATGCACATATTCAAGAATGTGGGTAATCTACTATGGGACCCTCTGACCGGTAAGAAAGATACTTTGGGAGCCAGAGTTAACCTTAGAAATGTGGATCGTATGGAGCAATATTGGCCGCAAACAGCGTCTGATGGATCGATAAAACTCCCTAAAGCACCATGGATTTTCACAGGAGCCCAAGAACGCAAAGTAAAAGAGACCATTCGATCTTTGCGGATCCCCACTGGCGTAATGCACTCGCTCCGAACGTGTTTTACTAAAGAAGGAAAGCTTACCGGTTTGAAGTCACACGATTGGCATAAAATGTGTCAGGTACGTTCATAGTGGACTTTAATATCATTGCATAAAATGTGGACTTTAATATCATTACTGCACATACTTTACAATTTATTTTACCGGTTGCCATTGAGGGATGTTTGTCTTTCGACATCCGTAACACAATCTACAAACTTGCAAAATTGGTGCAATGGATCTCACAAAAGGAGATCAACGTAGACTCCATACCATTCGCCAAACTAAATGCTGCGGAGCTTGTGTGCATGTTTGAGAAACATTTTCCTACTACCATGCTAAATGATTCAGGTGCATCTTCTTGTTCACATAGTTGATGAGGTGGAAATAGCTGGCACAGTTCATTCCAGATGGATGTTCTTCTTAGAACGTTTCATGAAAACGCTTAAGGGATATGTGCGTCAAAAGGCACGTCCAAAGGGTAGCATGGCAGAAGGTTGGTTGGTATCAGAGTCCCTAGTGTACATTGGAGAGTGGCTAGACGGATTTGATAAAGCCCGGGACATGCTATGGCGAACCATAGATGATGAGCGCATATCTGGGATTGTCAGGTGCAATCTCGGTGTTGAGAAGAAGATGACGGAAGATCTAGAGGCTAAAATCAACCGATTTTGCATGCTTCACAATCCAGTGATGCAAAAGTGGATTTCACAATATGAGGATGCAAAGCAAGAGCGACAAAGGGCACGAATCGAGTGGAGACGGGGAAGACGACCACCGATGCACTATTCGACGGTTCTGGAGAGCCTACCAACCTTCATGAGCTTAAGATGGTTGCACAACCAATTGAAAAGCGCACAACAATGCGGTGACGAAGTGACTGAGGAAGAGTGGGAGTACTCTCGGGGTTGCGCGACCAAGGTAAGTTTGCAATGTACGACTAGCTAGTGACTTTATTTCTAAACGTTTGAACGGCCACTCATAATCTTTGTTCGTTGTAGTATAAGTCATACACAGCAGCATGGTGTAAAGGTCGACATTTTAGGGTGGAACGAATCGACAAAAAGCGTTTTACTCAAGATTGTGGAATCATGGCAAAATTTCATCAGTCTAGTCGACGACGTTCCTCTGATGCAGATCCTGTGGTGGCGGAACTCACTTACTTCGGCACGCTGCAAGAGATTTTGAGGATTGATTACAGAGGATTTTTTGTCGACTTGTTTGACGTGCAATGGTTCAAGATAATCATGGAGGGTCGCAACGCTACTGTGCGTAGAGGAGAGTCTGGTTTTCTTGAGGTGGATTCTACTAAGAAATGGACTGACCTAAGAGACACTTTGGTACTACCCGAGCATTGTGAACAAGTAAGTATGTAAATAGTTAACATCCCCCTTTTACAAGTTATGTGCTTGAAAGCTCTCATGTAAGTTATGTGGCTCTGGTAGGTAATATTTCATCCTACAAAGTCTACATCAAACTGGTGGTACGTCATAGAGGTAGCCCCTCGTAGTGCAAGGACGTATGAAGGCTACCATGTGCCAATCACAACGGCATCAATGGAGGAGATCAGAGAAGATGCTCAATCAGAAGCCGCTGCGGTGGTGCCAGACGAGCATCAAGATGCTACTACTCTATATGGGGTGCATGTAGAGGAGCTACAAAATGAAACATAGGATATGTGTTTAAACGGAGAGCTCTATATAGATATAGGAAGTTATGCTGAGTTATGCGAGGATGAGAGAGAGATCTCTTAAAGCCACAAATATTGTATTTGAACAATTTTGCTCCGTGTTGTAAAAGCTCTGGCTCTCTAAGTACCTTCCATGGTGTATAACGCTCTTTTCTACTCGCGCTCACATCTTTTGATTGAAAATTCTGAGTTTTCGACTTGCCTCTTCTATCACTCAATTCATTGCGTCATTGTATTTATATGCGTCATTACGTCATTGTATTTAATGGTCTTTGCGTCATTGTCTACTCTATTCATTCAATATTAAGTTTAAATATTCGTGTGTTTAATGCAGGTATGGATGATGAGGAGTTTCTTTCTTCTTTGTCACCGCAGTAGAGACAGTGGTATGTGGAGCGTCATCGCTCTGGCGCATCATCGCGCGTTCCTACTCCATCCACATCTCCCTCTCTTTCGGAGCATTCGGCGCGCTCCAAAGCTTCGGCGTCAACGAGACGAGCTTCACACTCGTCTAGACACCGGTGCTCTAGTGGTGGCGGTGGCAGTTGTTGTGGGGATTCCACCACCGATGCCTCCACACCGCCTCGTGTTCGACGAGGCTCTTTACCCTCCCCTTCTTTGCCCGCCCCCACACCAGCCATAGCATCGCCATCTACACCAGGTTTTGCACGGATGACTGTTCCTAGCAGCTACACACCTCTACGTACTCCGCCAGGAGCCACCCCACTCGACACTCCTCGCTTCGGGGCCCAGACGCCGGTGGAGACACCTGACGTCCGTACCCCCATCGACACGCCGCTAGAGACCCCTGCCGGAACACCCAGGTTCACGCGTCACCGGCCAGAGGGCTTGCCTTACTCCGTCGACTTCAGCGACGGCATCATCATGGATGATGACGGCAAGAAGGTGATCTCGCGCATGCGTGGTCTTTGCTCTCAGCTGTTTAGACACTACATACTAAACAAATGGAGTGAAGTACCAAGTGATTTAAAAAACAGAGTCATCAGCATACTTCATGATGAGTTTCCCATTCCAACACGGGATCAGCGCTTCAATGAAGACCTGATGAAGATTCGAATGCGCGAATATTGCAAACAAAAGCGTTCCAAAGTGCAAAAAGCAATCAAGCATGGGTGGAACAGGCCAGATTGGCTGGCCAAAGAAGATTGGAAGAATGCGAAGAAAGCAGCACGCGAGAATCCCGATAAGTGGAAGCAACAAAAGGATGCAGCCAGAGCGCGAGTAGAGGCAGGGAGCTCGCACCACTTGGGGAGCGGTGGATGGGCATCATTTGAGGCCGATTTTGTAAGTGTTTTCGCATTGCTCTTTATGTTCGATAGTTTAGGGTTTATGAGTTTTTTAATTCTAACATAATGAATTCTTTGTATGTTTTGACAGTGGTCGATGACAGGACGTGATCCCACACCGTACGAGCGCGAGTACGCAGGCAGGAAGGGCTTAAACGCCCTGATGGACATTCTCAGTTCTCGCGGCGGCATGGTTAGTATTAGGGTTTACTCTTTTCTATTTTTTGTATTGTTTTATAAATGTCGTTATATGTTTATACTTACTGAAAGCTGTCTTATTGTCTTTTTTTGCAGAATCCGATAGATACGCCGCTTGGACGCGATGAGACATCTGACTAGACGACGTCAGTTTAGAGCATTAGTTTAGGGTTTCTCATAGCTTATGTATCATGAGACGGATTTTATACGTCTTTTTGAACCATGTATATTATTACATTTGTCACCGCAAATCATTTTGCCAATCAATTCTTTATGCCTATGATGTTGTACAATTTTCATTATTACATTTGTCAATCAATTCATTTTGCCTATGATGTGTACAATTGTCAATTTTACGCTTGTCAATTTTGCAAACAATGCATCTTGTGGGTGACTATTTTGGGTCTATAATCTACCCTTGCACTTTTTTTAAAAAGTGAATCAAGTACAATATGGTTGATGGGTGGCAGGGCATTCAATGCCCTGTCACCAAAAACAAATTCTCTTGGGCGTCGCTATAACCGTCGCTATTTATGGCTCTGTAGCGTCGCTATGAGCGTCGCTATAGACTTCTGTGTAAACGTCGCTATAACCGTCGCTATGAGCGTCTCTATATGCGACGCTCATAGCGACGGTCATAGCGACGCATATAGCGACGCTATTAGCGACGATTTTAGCGACGCCGGGGGTTATAAAAACCCAGTGTATTTCCGTCGCTAACAGCATCACAAGAGCACACAACCTCTTGTAGTGATTGCACACTAAGTAATACTTGGTGTGTAATGACAAGGCTGTTTGATTTTCTATGAGAGCATAAGTTCTACTCCAAGCTGAACGAGTGTGAATTTTTTCAGACTACCACTTGGAGCATGTCATTTCTTATGCTGGTCTTCAAATGGATCCAACAAAATTTGACATGATTTACAATGGCCTCGTTCAAAAAACCTAGAGAAACTTCATAATTTTCTAGGTAAGGGAGGCTATTATTGTACATTCATAAAAGAATATGTTAAGCTTGCAGTTTGTATGAAAATCCAATTAAAAAATCAGGGCATGGCCTTTATTTGGGGCAATGACCAACAACATAGCTTTGATACACTTAAAGTAGCTTTATCTACGATACCCATTCTAGCTATTGTTGATCTCTCAAATTGTTTGTGCTTGAGATAGATGATGTTACAAGAAGGGAAACTTGAAGCTTTTGAAAGTAAGAAATTAGATCCACTCATCATAATTACTTTTCTTATGAGCAATAACTTCATGTCATTATTCATGCCCTCAAACAATGGCAACATTACCTATATGGTGCTCAATTTGAGATTGTTTTTAATCATAAAAGCATCAAATGGTTTGCACAACAGAAAGATTTGAAGGGACATAAGTCCATTTGGATTGAAATCCTTCACGAGTATGAGTGCAAGTTAGGGTATCATAAAGGTTAGTACAACATTGTAGCCGATGTCTTGAGTCGCATACTTGAAATAAATGCTCTCGCGTTTACAAAAATCACAATGACTTTTTGTAAGCTCTTAGGGGCAAGTGAAATCATGATTAGTCTTACTCCAAGGCGTGGATTCATGATCTTTCCAAGACTCAAGCTAGTTTTCAAGACGACTCTACACAACATTTTACTTTAACATTAGTTTGGTAACCAAAAAGACACTCTAGTGTCTTTTTTTACCAATTTAAATAAAATGATACATGAAATGTAGAAAACATCTCAAAAAATGCTTTTGTAAACTTATAAATGTTAGCCAAAGTACTCATGAAAATTATAAGCCCTCACTTTTGTACATAAGATTGATAGTTACTACACTCATGAAAAGCACCTACGCAAAAAAACAATTGATGTTTCACTAAAACTCATACCCTAATCTAAGAAAAAAATGAGCAATAGGGTGAATGCAGTAATCCTTGGTAACTATTTAAATATGTTCTTGACATTTTTGCATCTATCGGGCATATTTTTTTTCTTTGTGACTAGAATTAAATATAGAAAGACACGTGTCAAATATGCAATATTTGTGAATTCAATTAACAACCACATAAAACATTTACTTTATCTATATTTGCATTGACTTATGCTACATATATACTAGATGCATCACTCCCTTACTTAAGGTGATACGATTTGATGGAATTAGGGTTTAAACCTACTTCCATCCTATGCCTATGTGAACAACCATTTATGGTGCTACTCTCACACACTCTTGTGGGAAACATGCTTATACCTAACACCTCAATTGCATGCCACTCAGGGAGCACCCACTTGTCTCCTCATGGACAACCATCTCGGTGGATGCACTAGCATCTACCACTTCCATCATTTGCATGTACTACTCCATTTATAAATGGAGAAGCATTCTACAAATAATGCACCTAATCAACTTACATATTTTGTATTATTGTATACTTGGCTTGCTTGCATCATTTTAATTAGCGTGATAACTTAATGTTCTAATAATGAACGCAATTAATCATTATCTGTCGTAATTCAATCCTTACAGATGGTTATGTAAGCCACATTTGATGATTTATGTCATTTTCTAGAAACTGTGCATGTTGAAATTCCTAATTTTTATTGATAAAGATTAGCCTTGAAATAAAATTCACTTTTTGTATTTGTTCTTTCATCTCAATACAAATACGTCATATGGTCACAATTGGGGAGTCTATATGTTTTTTCATAGCATTGTTTGTTTCGCAAGAAATTACGCACTATTAAATGAGCTTAAATTTTGAGATGCCTGCGAGATTAAAGCCTTGAAAAATCCTTAGTTGATGGATTTTGGTCTATAGATACATTATAGACCTTAAATTTTTCCCCTAACGTCATCATGTTAATGAAAGAGGCTTTGAAAGACCAAAATTTTCCTCTTTGTCAGCATTTTTAAGATTTGGGTTTTTTGCTGGTAATTAACAAAAATCTAGTCTACGAACTAAGTTATGAAGCTTGATTCTTGTTATAATAAGTTTTTTTCCTACATAGAAACCTTGAAATTTATGCATAATCTTTTTTTATAAGAATTTATATTGAATTTATGAAATAAAACTACAGTAAAGCTTTTTTTTTCATCTTAAAACTTATCACCATAATCATGATATGGCATTAATTATGCAAGTTTCAAAATTTTCCTTTGTTCTTCACCTCATAATTGACCTAGGGTATTAACATGACCTATAAATCTTGTTTCCTCCTTCACTAAATAATTATGACAAGTTACTTGAAAAACATGACACTTTAGTGTCTCAAGATAGTTGAGTGTTCAATTATAGAACTAGTGTTAACTAGTGGATGAACTTAATAGATGGAAACATTTTCCCATTGATAACGGTTGCTTACTACACAAGGGGGGAGTATATGTACCAACAGACAATGTCATCAAGAACCAAATCCTTTATGAATGCCATGATAGTCCAGATGTTGGTCATCTCAAAATAAGAATTTTTGTATGCGGCCTTTGGAGACGAGGGCTTCACGAAGTCCTCCAAGCTACACCATGTAGCTATGGACTGGAATCTTCCTAGGAGAGAAGTTGACGGGTACTTTGATACCACTGAAATGGGCAAGTCACCTGACAAGGCAGTAAAATAATGCATGAATACCAAAGTTAATGGAAAAAAAGCAAACTCAACTAACACACTTAGCCTATGCACTTGTACATCAACAATTCTTTTAGCCTCATCTACATAAAGATGTACAAGATTATGTGACTCATTGCCAAAAGTGCCAGGTTAATAAGGCAAAAATATTAAAATCAGGAGCATTATTATATTCATTAGAGAACTCAGATGGCAAGTGGGAAAGTATCTCTATGGATTTTAGAGTAGGACTACCAATCACTATAAGTGGACATGATTCCATTTGGATTGTGGTTAACCATTTTACCAAAATGTGTAGGTTTATTCCTACAAAGACTACAATAAAAAGCTCCAAAATTAGCATAACTGTGCAGAAAATTTACAAGTTATTCGGTTACCCATCAATATAGTAGTAATCTTTATCCTAAGTTTAGTAGACATTTCGGCAAGCAATATTCCAAAAGTTGGGTACTAAACTAAGTTTAAGTACAATTGATCATCCCAAAAGTGATGGTCAAACCAAATAGGTAGATCAAATCAACAAAGATATGATATGTGCCTATGCAAGTAAGAAACAATCACATTGGAAAGACTATTTCCCAATCTTGGAGTTTTCTTATAATAGTGATAAACATGTTTCTACAAGGTTCTATGCCTTTATGTTAATGTATAGATATCAACCTCATTTACTTATCTCGGTTGGGATGGCCAATGAAAAGATCTAGTAAGTCAAGGAGTTCCTATAGGATCATATGTCCATGCTATGTACTTTTCATTTGAATGTCAAAGAAGTTACAAAATTTATGCTAATGAAAAACAATGATTGGTTACTTTTAAAAAAGGCGACCAAGTTTTTTTGTGTTTCAACACATTCTGAAACTCATCAAAATTGGGCCAAATCTGAATCTATCTCCTCAATATTGTGTTCCATTTAAAGTTACTAAACACATTGGCGAAGTCACATGTAGGTTGGATTTACCATCCTCTTCAAGAATACATTGTTCTATGTTAGTCATTTGAGGAAACGGCTAGGCACGTATGACAATGCTATAGATACAGATGGTTTGGTTAGTTTTATCAAACTACCAAGCTTGCCTCATAAACCATAGCATATTTTGGATTCTCATGTTTTACATGCAAGGCATCATGTACACCATCAAATTTTGGTGAATTGAAAAGATAGGTTTGACAAGGGTGCCACTTGGAAAAATATTACTGTGATTTAAAAACAATTTTCCTCTTTTGTTTACAAGGACAAAAACTATTCTTTAAAGGGGAGTAGTGTGAGGGCAAGGGACAGGCAAGTCCAGACATGGGAGCTATGAGATTATGTCCTAGGAAATGGGCCTTATATAGACTATGCGGGGCTATATAAGGGAGGTCGAAGGATACTCTAGAGGCCATTCCATATGTCCTCTCAGCCTTGCAACCAAAAACACAACAATAATCATAGAGTGGTTTCTTGCCTAACCACAACCCATCTGGAATCTTGTAATTCAATGGTGTACTACTAGGCTTTCCATCTGTAAATTATGAGAACCGCTATCAAAACAACTTAATCCAAAAGCCTTGTGTCAAATTTTCCATGAAAAGCATAGCTATAACACACTCTTGAATCAAGTGATTCATACGCTCAACAACTCCATTATGGGTAGGTGTGTATGGTGCAGTAAACTACCATCAAATCCCTCTTTTTGTACAGAATTCTATCATACATTTTGAGACATGTTTTGACTATTGTCAGTTCTCAGGACATTGTGCCATTTTCTAGACCGATTCTCAACAAGTGCAAGGAACTTCAAAAATGTAGAGAATACCTCATCCTTATGTTTCAAAGGGTAAACCCACTCCTTTCAAGTAGTCATCTATAAACGTTACAAAGTAGGTAGCACCAGACTTGGTCAACATAGGACCACATACGTCACTATGTACTAGGTCTAGTGGCTAAACACACCTTCTATTCAATGAAAAATAAGCAATTTTAGTTTTCGTGCCATATACACATTTTTCACAAAGACAAATTACTAAAATCCAACACTAGCAAATAACCAAAACATGCTGGAGTTTTTGTTCCCTTTTGGCTCATATGGCCTAGCTAGCCTATAACACAACTTAGTAAACCACATCTTAACTATAGAAATAAATTGTCTTTTACAAAAGACACGTGCAAGGAGTAAAAAAAACCATGTTTTCAATCTTTGAGAACTATAAGATTTTCCATTTTGAGAATCCATGATTTTCTCCCGAATATACTTGTGTATCCCAAGTCATCTTATTGTCCAACAGATACTAAACTCGTAGCAACACACGTATGCCATTCTTTAGCATAAATTCCATGCCACTTGGAAGTACCAAATTTATGTTTCCAATTTCAACAATCTTAAGCACATAAGAATCACCCAATTTGACTACACCCTAATAGCCCTTCACATAAAAGGACAAACCCTCTCTATGCAACATAACATGGAAACTTGCACTAGAATCTATCATCCAATTTTGTGCATAATTGGCATCTTCCGTGACAAGGGCATCTATAGTGAAATATGAGGTGAAAACTAAAATGTCTAAGTATGATGTTGAAGTTAGGGTTGCATGAATGCACATAGGACACGGAGATGGCAAAGAAGATCAATGCACACAACATAGAACATATTACTAAGTGCATATACAAGATAAAATGGTCCTAGAGCGATGGATGTATATACAGAAGCACGATAGGAGGGGGGGGAGCGGGGGGGGCAACCTCTTTGTGAGGGGAAGAAATACTTCAAAAATCCTAAGTACGTTCACACACATCACTACCATATGCATGGTACCAGAAGTGTCACGCCCTTTAGATATGATCAGTGCACAAAGGGAAGCAAGCCCAAAGATTTGCAAAAGGCCCCCATATTGGTCTCACTTTTTATGTACACAGTATTATTGCTAGTCAGAATGTTGTTGGCACTATTTTGACTCAGCCTAGAAAAAAAATCAACTTGGATTGCCTCATTCACTATGCAAGTCACCTACTCACCAAGGCTAAGCGCAACTACAACACAACAAAGAGGGAAGGTTTTATCTATGCAAAAATTTGGCCCTTACTTGTTAAGTTTACACTTCACAATTATAATTGATCATCATGCTATGTGTTATCATCTAAATAAGACACAAGTTGAAGACTAGGTTTGTGTTACCATGTACATGTTGTAGTGATGTGTGTGAACACACTTAGGACCGCCAGGGCCTTTTTCCCCTCACTAGGAGGTTTCTTCCCCGTGCATTGTATATACGCCCATCACTCTAGGGCTATCTTATCTTTCCACTGCACACTAAGGAAAACATTGTCTGTTGTGTGCCTTGAGATTCCTTCATCTTCTCCAACCTGTGTGTGTTTCCCTGCGACCCTAATTCCAACAATTGGTATCAGAGCAGGTTGCGTCCTCTTGGGCTTAGTCGTCAACGTTGCCAGCACATGCCTGCTCACTTCCTTAGATTTCTATGAGCTTTGGTGAGTGTTAGCAGGTCAAAAATTACTTTGGATAAGCTCATAGAGCTTGGTCTGCTCATAATTTCCATTTGGGCTCATTTCAGCCTCTGTTTCCACTACAAGTATTACTACACAGGACATTTTGTCATTTTGTGCAAAAAAAATTCAGTGTTGTTTTTTGTATAATAGGTCCCTTGCAGTCTTCTACGGTTTGTGCTATATAGCACGTGTTGTTCTCGCTTCATTTCTCCTCCTTTTGGGTAATTTTCACATCAAGTGCAAGCATTCACCATGGTTGACAACAACACATATGTGTTCAAGATGTTTGCTGCCGAGGGCAGATTGGATGGGGACAATTACCCTATGTGGGCTTACATGATGCAACATGTCCTTGTGTCAAAGGGCATTTGTAACAATGTGCAAGGCATTGATGTATGTCCTGGTTCTGTGGATACAGGTGATGTTGAGGATGCTGCAGGTTTTGCTGGCAGGATTGCTGCTATTAAAATTCTTTTGTCTACGACTAAGCAAGCTTGTTGGGATGTAAGAGATGTGCAGGCTCATGCATTGATTGTGTTGTTTGTGAAGCGCACTATTACTCCTCACATTCGTTCAGCAAAGTCTACAAAACAGGCTTGGGATATTCTAGCTGGTCTTGCAAGTCGCAATGAGGCTAAAATTGCATTGCTGCGTAAAGAGTTGGAGTCGAAGATTATGCATGAGGAAGATGAAATGGACACTTTCCTTGCTGGTGTCAAGGATTTAAATGAGCAACTTATTTCTGCAGGTGAAGTCATGGATTATTTCTGAGTTTTTCTATTCGGTATCACTCTTCACTCATTTTTGTAGCTCATCATATCATGTGTTGAATCTTCTCAGGATAAATTATCTAATGATGTTCTCCAAACTCTACGCAATTCTCTCTTTTATGAGTGTTTGACATATCTTACCAATGTTTTCTCTGTTGATCCTAGTTCTTCATGAATATCTTTTGTTACTTTCTTGGTTTTAAATAGGTTTTCAAATGGAGCACATAAACTTACTGACTTGGATGGTAATCCTCATAAAGCATGTGTGAATGGCTATAGGTTGAAAAATTATGTTTCAAGGTTGATGATTATTGTTGAGGATGATTATTCATTTGAAGAATTTTTTATCATGTAGATGATTATGAAGATAAAATGAAGGCTCCATCCCCTGTTATGGAAATTCTCTTGTGATATGCACCACTCATCCTAACTTCCTCACATGTGGACACTCCAATCTGGTCCCTCTATCACTAAGATCATTTTATCACCTCCTCCCTGGACATGTAGGACTCACATTATAGTGAACTAATAACTAATAAACTACAAGTGTATCAAGTTACGTTGTGATATGCATTGGGTAGGGGGAAAATGATTTTCTTGCTACTTCCCATGGAGACAAATTGTCATGACAAATTTCTTTGCCACACAATCTCCTCATCTTTCACACTCAAATGCTTCACAAGCTTCACAAGCTTCCCAACCCTCTTTCATGGTAAGGTCTTGGAAGAAACCTTAGCTGCTAGGATTTTTTCATTGTAATGCACATGCATGTACTCGCCTCTCACCCCCCTTACTCTTGCCTCTCGCCCATCTCTCTCATCTCTTGCCTCTCACCCCGCTCTAGCCTCTCGCCTCTTGGCCCTTCACCATTTGGAATTTACCTTTTTTCTTTGCCTTCATCATATTACCTTGCATATTTTAAACATAATCTACAACATGATACATTAGTCTAAAACATTAAAATAGTCCAGTGTAAAACCACTTTATAGTTAAGTTTCCACTTAGTGATTGCACAGCTTCAGCACAAATACCACACACGAGAGCCCCCATACCACCTTGAGCCTGTCCTCCCATCACCATCAATGCTACATACCACAAACCACAATAGATTGTCAAAGACCTCCTATGCAAAAACTTGCAATGCACAAGATTCTACAAAAAAGGACAAAATTGCCCAAACAGTACGTGCAATAGTGAAAATCGAGGCCAAAACGAGCCCCAAGCAAAATTTTAAGTACATCAAGATCTATGAGCTCACCCAAAGTGTTTATTGACATTCTAACACTTATCAAATCTCATCAAAATCAAAGAAAGTGAATTGGGGGTGCTGGCGAATATGCCGAGGAGGATGCAACCTGCTCTGATACCAATTATTGGAGACTTTAGGGTTGCAAGAATGCACATACAGCTTGGAGATGGAGAAGAAGTTCATACACAACAAAGAATGTATTACTAAGTGTGCAAATAAAAAATAAGATGGCCCTAGAGTAATGGGTGTATATACAAAGCACGGGAAAAAAACCCTCCTAGTGAGGAAAAAAGTTCCTTAGCGGTCCTAAGTGTATTCACACCCATCACTACTATACACATGGTAACGTATGAGTGATCTTAGAAGCACCATGAGTCTTTGGAGACTCTACACCATTGATTCCCTCAAGCTTAGCCTTGCGTCGTTGTCAAGCTTCTTAGTCTCTTGAGACTTCTTGTCTCTTTTTGTGAAGTGTGACAAATATTTTTTCACATGCCTTTCTTATGAAAATAGTAGCACTCCACATTATGCATGGGGACAATGAGACTTACTATGAGAGTTCTTGCAATCCTTAGACTTGGCACGATCTTGAGTGGGACCTCTCTCTTTGTGAGATTGTGCAACATAAGCATCACCACTCTTGGTAGACTCGAGAAATTTCCTATAAAACTCTTCGGAGAGAAATCTACTAATGAAATCATTGTAGACAAACTTGCCTTTAGGCACAAAGGTACTTATGGTTGTGTAGATTGTATCCCATGAGGAAGGTAGAGAGTATAAAAAAAAGATAGATTAAATATTGTCATCAAAATTGAGTTCTTGTGACGTCAACTAACTGAAGATAACATTGAACTTATTCAAGTGTCCAAAAACGGTTCTACCTTCCTTCATACTATGCTCAAACAGCTTCTTCATCAACTAAACCTTATTATTGCTTGCACTATTGCTCTCATATCTACTTCACAACTTCTCCCACGAGGCGCAAGAAGTAGCAATAGTGAAATACACTGCTTCTGCAAGATGTAAGCAAATAGTGGTTTTAACTGTTCAATGAGTGCTTTTGTAACCATTTACCTCTTGGAATTCAAACAATGGCTCCGATTGACCTTCACCGATCAGATTTTTTGGAATCAGCTCCTTCTAGATATTGAAGTTTGTGCCATCAAGCTTCCAAATATTATAAATGTCTTTCTTAGAACTAGAAGCCATAATTGTCGTGTCAATTTTATCGCAAAACCTTGGGAAATTTTTGGCAGAGTCTCCCCATCAAAATGAACAAAATCTCAAATTTTAAATGAGCATAAATGCAATCAAAACATTGAATATATGCATAAAGGGAAATAGATAACTTGAAATGTATCATGTATGTACTTGATCAATCTATGTCCATAACTAACTGCCAACAGAACGTCAACAACACTTAGTCCTCTATATACATATCCTATGATGAGGCCTCGTAAAAGGCGTGCTCTAGCAATCTATATCACTGAAAGGATCTCAATATTTGAGAATGCCCTAGCTTAATCAAACCTCACCACGACCCTCCAAAGGTTCAACAAATGAGTCAAAACTATGGTCAAGCTCAACAATGACTATCTACTGATCAAGTCCCAAAATTTACTAGGAGTAGCGTAAATGCCAATATGGCTCCACAATTGATGTACAAAACAGTATCTAAAACTCAACATACATAGAATGGATTAATCACTATTGTAGAAAGTAAGATTTGTGTATAAACAAGCACCATCAAAGACAAAAGCATGAACCAAGTCCTTGCAGGGATGAACTACTCTCAAAAGAGCTCAAATGTAGTCAAGACTGCAAATGTATAACCATACATGTAAGCCTCCCATAGAAGATATGAAATATATTGCAAAACTCTAAAACTGCCAATTATAGTATAGAAAACATGTAGCTTGTCTCCTTGAAAACATGTACGCCTGTGAAACCTATATCAAGTGATACGTGTAGAACTTTTAGAAGCAATCTATGAAGACAATGTATGGCTATGTACAAATCAAACACTTGGTCTCTCATTCCATATATGGTACACATGAGCCAAAAGCATATGATACACATGAGGCAAAAACATGTGGTTATAAACAAGTCTTTGCTACTTAGAGAAAGGCATGCTCATGTGTGAGCGGCTAATTATACGCCTATGGGTATATGTGCCTATCCATGGAGGCTCGATGTGTAGGCCCACCTATAAACTCCTTCTCCTATCTCTACCTACTTTTCCATGACAAAAATGGAGAACAAGTCGAACAAATGTAGGGGAACTAAACTGACCTACAATCCAATCATCATATTTCCCAAGCTATGAGGAATTTGTAAAATCTTTCTTCTACAAAGTTGTAGATCTTGACAAAAAGGTGAAGTACCATGGAAACCATCTTCAAAATCAAATTCGAAGAAATCAAAATGAAACTTTTATTGCTATCAACTAGTCAACTCCAAGCAGTCTAAAAGCTCTTATCTCAAAACTAGTGAAGAAAATGTCCAACTACAAAGCTATAGAGCACAAAAATTCGGTAAAAAATTGTGAGAAGTGACGTGAAATGAGTTTCTTATATATATATGCAAACATGAGCTGAAATTTGTTTAAATCTTTGTGCACATACACTCCCAAATACTTATGTGAACCAAATGCAAGCTCATCCTTTCTCTTGTACATAGTGTGAGCTAAAATGACGCTCATCTAATGCTTCTCTTCTCCATATGTTGCCCTACAAATGGTCACCAAAAAACACCTCAATCTAGGATCCTGAGCCAAGAGGATGTTTCACAAGATGTTGAAGCTTGTTTTGATACCAATTGATGGAAATATGGCTACATGAATCCACGCAAAGATTGGAAAAGATGAAAGATAATCTCAAGCGTACACAACAACAAAAGTAGAATTATTGAGTGGACTAATACAAAAACAAGGCTTGTGCCCGGGTGATGGGTATCCACACAAACTTGTGTGTTGGTGGGGGGTACGTCCTAGCAAGGGGAAAAAGTACCTCAATCGTCCTAAGTGTGTTCATACACCACTACTATAATATGGTAACTTGATTCATACTTGTATGATTCTTCCCCAAAGAATAGTAGTCTTTCTCTAGTAAAATTATACTATAAAAACTTCACATTGATATGTGGAAGTACAAAAATACTCTTATAGTTTAAGTTTGATACCAGATCACTATCGATATGATTTTGGAATGATATCAATATGATAATATAATATTGTTTCTATCGTTTTGATAGCATTTGGATATCATTTTGATATCATTATGGTATCAAATCAATATCATTTCAAACTCATATTGGTACTATATTTGGATCATAGATTAACTTATAAGACAAAGTGGTAACATAAACTACCAAGATACTAAATATATTGCATTTGTGATTGTGCTGGATGGAGAGAGAGAGAGAGAGAGAGAGAGAGAGAGAGAGAGAGAGAGAGAGAGAGAGAGAGAGAGAGAGAGACATAGAGATGGTGGAGCAAGCCTTCACTCTACAATCACTATAGCTCAGGCTTCACTATGTCCTCTATATTCTCTTGTGTAGAGAAAATAATACTTGTAGGGATATTGCTAGTGAGGTTAGTGAGATGGGCGACCGGCCATGTCTAGCTTGAGCACAGAGGCCCTTTACACAACACCCTCCCACTTTAAGGCCATTGTGAATAAGCTATAAATATATATACATATGTAGTGAGTGGGTCTCTACCCAATGTATATGGCACTGCAAACTTCTTAAAGTGTTAATATGTTAGTAGGATTATCATTTATGTGAATCTTCACAAGCTCGATATGCTTGGCTTGAAGAACCTAAACAATGAAGTGGTACCTCTCATCAATGTGCTTTGTCTTTGCATGAAACACTCGATTTCGTGCCAACTAGATTGCACTCTCAGTACACAATGAAAACTAGAACCTTTGCAATAATTTCCAAATCTCCCACTGAATGAGTAAGCCATATAGCTTCCTCGCTAGCATCTAACAAAGCAACATACGGTGCGTCAATGGTAGATTGAGATGTAGAATCGTGCAAACAAATCTACCTTGATTAACATTAGGTTAGAACTCTCATTGCTTTGATCCATAGACGTCTTCCTAACCTCTTCAAAAAGTAAGATACCAACTATTCATCAAACTTTAGGTACCATTAAAAGGTGCAAAATCAGACAACGACAACACATGTATCCCATGAGAAAGCTATATGTAATGAGAAGTACATATAGCTTTCAATTCCTCATCCAAATTCAAACTTTGAATCTGTGGCTGTCTAAAAATGATGTTGAACTCCTTCAAGTGAGAAGCATTATTGCTACCGTATTTCATCCACAGTTGGACTCTAGGCCCTTGGCAGCTCTACTTGCAAACCGGTTCAGTATGGGCTTGGGGATAAACAAGGGTGATTAGAGTTTAAACCACCACTAAATCCAAACATGAACTTCAAAGCCTAAAAATATGCACTCAACTAAAGAGTCACCAATGTCCTGTATGGACGACATCTCACCAATATTATGAGCTTCCATGATGCTAAATATGTTAAGAAAATAGTTGTTTTAGTGTTTGATGGTTACGCAATGGTAATTCCAAGTGTAGGCCATTTATTCCATCTCCAAACAAATGAGTCAAATCAAGCATTGTATTAAAAGGAGGTGACTTTCTTGTATTGGATCAATAAGATATGGCTACAATCACCTTAGAGCTCAATAAGTCTCTTTCAATAAGCACAAAGACTATTGCCTTTGCTAAGTCAATTGACAATATCCTATTTACACTTCTCCAAGAAGCGTACCTAAGATATATTTCAACGTGAAGATGATATGGTTTATCACATAGTGATGGAATTTATTGAGAGAAAAGAGAGAAAATGAGAGCCATTTCAAATGAAAGATTCTCCCAAAAGTTATTTCCAATTAAACCCAAAAAGTGGCAGAAATGCTTGACAAAGAGAAGCAATGATTGCACGTTGCTTTCAGGGATTCAAAATCACCTAACGGGGTCAGCTCCGAGTTTAGAAAAAATAGAGGAAAAACAATCTGCTACCTCCAAAAGAGAGGAAACAAAATGTTACATTTGTGTGCACATGAAAAACTCTCATTCAACTATTTTTTAATCGACACATTAGTAAAAGGCATGATTTTAAATGTTTTTGGCCCTAATGAGCCTATATGTATGCCATTGCTTGCTTGCCAAGACACTATCGTTTGACAACCTTCTATCTCCATTTGCTTTAGAGTGGAATGGCTTTGATGAGAAAATTATAGGCTAGGGAGTGATGGACCTATTTTCTTCCATACACGTGGTTGGCCCTCTTTCAAATCATGCACTTGTGATTATAGTTTGAAACTAGATGGAAGTATTGGACATAAAGAAAATGGCTAGGAAATATTAACGCAGAAGGGCCTTACAATTGATGCCTAAGTTGAAAGGAGGTCGATGAGCATGGACGCTGCCTCTACCTTAGTAGTAGAGGCTCAATATATTTTGGAGACATTGTGTGTTTTCAAACTTTATGTTGCTTGGAATGCATAGTCGGAAACACTTGTAGAGTATGGGTTATGCATCTTTGTAGTTTTGAGCACATGTGATATTGGAAAGGTGTCTTTCCATATGTCACCATCTTCAGTTACATCTTCAAAGCTTGGGGCTCTGTAAGTATTGTATTCAAAGGATAGGTAATACACACAGAGGTAATGCAATCATGTCATGGAAACGTTTCACTTGTTTGGAATGCATTGCTCCCTTGCAAAGCATTGCAATACTGCTCTAAGCCTACCAAATTTTGTGTTGTGTTGGTCATGGAGCAGATGCAAGAAGGAAGAAACTGAGAAATCGAGCAACTACTACCCTTGCAAGAACACAGAGGCTCTTGAAATAATTCTTCTCTCCCCTCCATAAAGACAGGTTTTCCTAATCTTGTTGCTTGAGTCATAACATATTTTGTCCCAAACATAGTATCTACTTGCACGCAGGAGGAGGCACAAAATGTGAAACTCATCAAAATGGAAAATTCTATTGGGAAGCAACCCAAACATAGCTGCTAGATCAATCATAAGGACGAGGGCACTTATCGAGGTGGTTTAGCAAAGTTGGAGGGTGGCCTACTATAGGTGTGGTTGCTTATGCATGGACTATTAGCTAAAATAGGTACACTTATGCTTAGGAGGGACCATACCTCATGTCTTTATAACCTTGAAGGTAATAGATTTCTAAAATACCAAAGAAACATGACCCTTCAATATTGCAAGAGATATCGTGGCCCCGCTCGGTTTTTTCTGGTGGTTTTTTTTTTGGGGGAGGGGGTGGCAGGGGGGTGGTGGTCTCTTTTATTAGTGCACAGACCATTGTAAAGTCCGAAGATTTGGGCACATCTATTGCACTATACATGAGCTTTGATAGGAGAGTTTTTACGGCTCTTCAAAACTCATACATGTAAGATTGATCGCAACTATTTCCAAGAGGGTTGTTATTCAATAAAAAGGGAAACACATAAAACACTTGACCACCAGGTGTATCTAACCTCTTGGCAGCATTAATCTAAGCACAAATCGGTTTACTAACCAACAGACCTGGAAAAAATAAGGAATCTCAAAACTTAAAACAAAACCCCATAAGCTCTGGAAGCAATTGGAAAACGATAGAAAAAACAGGGAGGAGGGGAAGGAGTATTTTAACGTCGTAGGAAACTATCCCAAGAGACCTTAAAAAATCTATCTGACGAGGAGAGTTGTACTCGAGACCTGTTATTCAAGAGGGAAATGGCATAACCAATCCCTACATTCCTCGCCTCATTCATGGATGTCACTCGATGTATCACGATGTATCATGGCCTTATCCAATCCCACCCATTTTCTGAGCCCTTGTAAAACAGCTAATACTTCACCCTCAATGTATCACGGCCTTATCCAATCCCACCCATTTTCTGAGCCCTTGTAAAACAGCTAATGCACTATTTTGTCTCTCTCTAATCAATTCAAAGCGTGCCTATGGCAAAAAACAAAAAGTCTCAATCCAAAGAGGACAACTGACACACATAATTAGCATTAATGGAAAACTTTGGACAGCTTGGAAATTTGGAATACAAAATATAAACTGGTACCTTCCAACAACCAGACTCATAAAGATGATTAATATCTACGACACAAACAATTAAAACGCCATGAAGCATGTTAACATGAACTTTATTTTCGACCAAAATCATTACACATTGTATAATTCTGCATTACCGGAGAATTTAAATAATTTGGCAAGCAGAATCATGAATCGAACCAACGAGTCCCAATATTTGGTCTGCAGGGCTTGAGCCAATTTTCAATTGTACAAAATATAAACTTGTTTTCTAATGCTTTAATGTGTTAAATGCTGCACATCATTCTTCCACTGTGACCACAGCAGATGCATAGCTGACACTGCTATCACGTGTGCTCTTACAATGGCTGGATTGCTCATACCGCAGAAACTTTATTTTCATGTTTGTTGTACAATTCTTCGCCATCTGTAAAACAAGGACCAGAAAAAAAATCCTCTCATAAATCTATAAATACGCACGCACGCGCGCGCGTGTGTGTGTGTGTGTCATCAGAGTAATTAACCATTACAAAGTCCAGCTATCCCCTACACATGTTGGTGCTAACCACATATAACACAGATAGCATACACCTAACCCCCAACAACTTATGGGCAAGTATCATTAGATATTTTCTTTTTAGCCAATATAAGTTCCCCAACTTGCAAAGGGAAGCTCCTAGTCTCTCTGCAAAAAAAAAAGGGTCCATTTGGTGAAAAAATCATAGCTAAGGGGTTTTATATATACTCCTTGAATGCACATGATGTATAGGTTTTACATGCAGTGACCCCCGGGACCCGTCCAATGGGGCCTAAAAATAAAACACACACACACACACACACACACACACACACACACACACAAAAAAAACTTGCATAAATGTTGATGATGTGGCAGCTGTACGGATGACCGCCGCCCGCGTTTTGCGTTGCTGGAGTAGTAGCTAAACAGATTTCTGCGAATTGCGCTGACAACTTTTAGCGCTAGCTTTTGGGGACCAGATGCTTTTGGACTTGAAGCTTTTCATGTAAACTGCTTTTGGCAGGCCAAGGGCCTTTCAATTATGTGCTACGGGCTCACTCTTTGGCACTATCAAATGCATTTTTGTTGGTTACAGTCTTGAAAGCAAAGGGTTACAGGTTATACCATCTGCAAACAAAATCTATCTTGGTTTCACGAGATGATGTATTCGTGGAAAGTTCTATTTAGACTTGTCACTTCGCTATAATGTACGAGAGAGAGTGATGTAAGCTCACAGGACGTTTATGTCTCTGTGTTGTCTGCCTTGAGCTTCTTCATCTTTGCCAAGTTGTGTGTGCATCCTTGCAACTCTAATTCCAACATAATTCTTCCTATGAGGAGGAGGAGGGGGGGGGGGGGGGGGGGGGGGGGGGGGGGGGAGAGGGAGAGGGCAGCACGTGCCAACGGAAAAGAACGATTGAACAAGACTTTAGACGCTTCAAAACAACTGAACTAAAAGAGATACACTACACACGAGACACGGAGTGGCGGAGTTCCACCGGTGCCACAGTTTGGGGCTAGTGCTTTCTTGGCCTTTCGGTATTTCTTCATATTGCTTCAACTCAATACAACGCCGGCAGCACAGCTCTCATCTCCATGCGGAAGTCAGCCAGAGAGTGAGCCTTTAGCACATATAAAGGCCCTTGGCCTATCAAAAGCAGTTTACATGAAAAGCATCGTATCCAAAAGCATCGCCCAAAGCCACAACTGCAATTCACGGAAATCCATACAACTGCCACATCACTAGTCAACGCAAAACGCTAGCATCCGTACAGCTACCACATCATCGTGATATCATCTTTTTACGTAAGTTTATTCGTGTGTAGTGTCCTGCTTTATTTTAGGCCTCATCGGACGAGGGTCCCATAAGTTGTTAGAAGTTAGGATTTTGATTCTAACCCTATTTTAATAATTGGGCACTCAAGAAGACTTTGTAAGTTGGTGAGAACTGCCTCTTCTTTTACTTCTGCTAGGGTTTAGGCCCCTCGGTCGGGATCTCAAGGTTGGCTAGGGTTAGGGCTCGGGTGCCCAACCCTCTAGGGCTTCAATGGCTTGACACGTCAGCAGTTTGTGACACCACACCTGTCTATCTGAGAGGGTAAGAATCACTGGCGCATGATCGGAAAAATTGTCCCTGCCAAAATGCATATTGAACCACCTATGTCACAAATGAGGTCACTAGTGCGGAAACGATCTATCCTAGATAGATGCACACCCCCTATTTTGCAGTCACACCGAGAGAAAGAGAGGTTATCTGAGGGCTGTACAAAGCCTGCATGTTGCATGCCATACATCCAAAATCCTGAAAGTCATACATAGCGCTCCCAAGCACCCAGTTCAAATGCGTGAACGATAGCATGGCTGCCTAGTGTAACAAGACGGGCACAGCAATGCCTCTCCATCTTCACTTACAAGCTCTCAATTCGAAAATTCTCTACTTATCATTTTGGTTTATGTAATGCTCATTCTCTTGACTCTTTACATTGTAGTACTGTAAGTTTCTTTAAGAGCAAAGTTTAAATCCAAGAACCTACGCCTTAGGCCTAAGAATTATTTGTTTTTTTATTTTGAACGTACATGACATCGTCATACATCTCAATTCTTTTTTGTTATTTTAGTACCGCACATCTTCGTACGTGTACAAGACCACCCTGCTTTCACCCTGGAAACTGCCAAAGAATGGGCCCTAAGCACATATTTGAAGGCCCTTGGCCTGAAAAGAGTTTACATGAAAAGCATCAAACTCTAAAAGCATATGGTTCCTAAAAGCATCTGGTCCAAAAACTGTCCAACGCAAAAGCAAGGAATTTGTATAGCTGCCACGTCAACACTGTCAGCGGAAAACGTAGGTTGCCGCACGTTAGCAAGTCAGTGGAAAGTGTAACGGGGATGGGCACCACATGCCAACGGAAAAGAACAGACTTAACAACTTTAAGCAATTCAAATAACAACTGAACTAAAAGAGATGAATGACACACGAGACCAGGAGTGGCGGCCACCCCAAGAGAGCACTGGCCCTAAACCCTGGCGCCCCTTTCGGTGTTTCTTTATATTGCTTGAGCTCAGTACATCGCCGGTACTCCATCCTCTACACCTCCACACGGAGCATGCCAGAGAATGAGCCCTTGGCCTCTCAAAACCAATTTACATGAAAAGCTATAAACTCAAAAGCACCTCGTCCGAAAGCGTTGAGACCAAAAGCTGTCAGCGCGTTTCACGGAAATCCGTACAGCCTGTCAACGCGAAATCTAGATCTTCCGTACAGTCTGCCACGTTATCATGCCAGCACAATTTGAAACCAGTATTAAAACCAGAGTCAAACAATTCAAATCGGAACCAAGACAGGTTTAAAAAAGATACCATCCATTTCAAACAAATTTCCAAACAGAATCACTAAACAAGTTCCCAAACAAGATTCAAAAAACTGCTAAATCAAACTAAAAAAGCATTCTCGACATCAAAGTCAACATGGCTTCCGTCCAAGAACCTGCACCAAAATTAGGTTAGATTTCTTTCATAATGTTGTAGCCGACCGCAGCATGGCCCTTAAGCTCTTGAATAGTCGAAATAGGTGTCCTGATATGCATCTGGGTGTCCCCAGTCTTGTAGGTCTCCCAATATCGTGTATTGATGTGTTTGCCGTAGTAATCAAATTTGGACCTGTGTACTGCTTTACTCCATCTAGTGTGTAGGGCTTCAAGTATGCTTCTGTCAAAATTCAGCCCATGCTCATGTTCAGTGCCTTCCTCTATGTGCATGTCCACATGGTCTCCCACATTCCATCTAGAGAACCATTTCCGTATGTCTTCTACAAGACTGGATGTGAGAAATTTACTCTTGTAATTCTTTTGCGGTTTACATCCGGCTTGCCATGCCATGTGGGGTAGACGGCTCTCCGGCATCATCTTAACTTTCATGAGGTATCTGTGTACTCTCTGTAAGGCTTGCATTTCCAAGGGTCTCTTGCCTGTCTCCAAAAGCATCACTGAGTATGGGGTGGTAGTTTTGATCCCCATGTGTCTACATAGGAATTTTTTCTGTATCTTTTCAATGTCATTCCAAGTGCTAGCGGGGATACTCCCCCCCCATACCTCTACACCGTAAAGTATTGTTTGGACCACGCATACATCAAATGCCAGAGACTTGATTTCCCATCGCCTTGTGACACTTTGCTTGCACATGTTCTCAAATTCATAGTATTTCGCTTGTCCTGCATCAATTCTGTTTTGCGCGCAACTTCCCCATGCATGGTTTGAAGGTACATAGATGCCCAAGTACTTGAACCTCTCAACCGCTTGGAGAGAGAGAGAGAGAGAGAGAGAGAGAGAGAGAGAGAGAAACTGTTTTTCTTCCCTCTCAAGAGAAAGAGAGATTATGAAAGTCAGAGAAAGCTTTGCTTTAGTTTTTGATTTTCAGCTTTTGGGGCTCTGCTTTTGGCAACCCTTGTAACCTTTAAATACACGGGTACGCCTCTCACAACTAAGAGCATTTGGACGCAGAGTCTGAGTGTGAGCGCCTACCCGCACTCTTGTACTTTGAACTCAGATTAATACAAAAAGAGATACCGAAAGGGGAGCCAATCTTTGGGGCCAATATCTCTATCCACCGGGCCATTGTAAATCAATTGTGAACTGTGAACTCTTTTGAAGTGGTTATCTGGTGCTGTTGCCGTAGATTCTTGACTTGGAGTGGTATCAAAGCACGGCCAATTTCTCTTCTACGGGAAATCCGATCCCAAATTTTTTTTCCGCGGCACCTATGGCTTCACGCAAGGATCAGTCCACTCCCTCTGCATCCGAAGATGTGGCAAGGCATCACAACGAAGATTCCGGCAAGGAGTATGGCCCGCCTCGGCCTACTCAGGCGGAGCGTCGAGAGATGGAGCGTCGTCAATTGATCGGCGATGCAACAAAGATGATGCTCAATTTTGCAAAGGACCCAAAATTTGCAAAATAAATGAGCGAGACTTCTTATCAGAAAGTGCATGCACAGTGGCAAAAAACCACAACACCACCCCCAAAACCCGCTCTCAAGAAACCTTCTGCTCACAAGAAATATTCATAGAAGGAATTAGAAGAGGTGGTTGATGCACGGATTGCTCAGCTTTTTGACGCGGAAAACAAAGCTAAAAAGCACGACAAAAAGCTAAAGAAAGGCACTGATTTCCTGGGTTATTTGGGTCGTCAGTCGACTTTTGAAAAGGCAAAGAAACAAAAGAAGCGTATTCGATTTGAAGAAGTACCCAATTCTTCTTCTTCTTCTTCTTCTTCTTCTTCTTCTTCTTCTTCTTCTTCTGACAGTTTCTTCTAGCTCATCTGACTCGAACGAGGAAGACCGCAAAGGCAAGAAGCGAAGCAAGAAACAACGCTTCGGAAAGGGCAAGAAAAAGGCAAAGAAGCCTAAATCTCGCCCAATGAGTGACAGTTCTACAGAGGACTCGTCTACAGACAGTTCAGACTCTGACGACGACAACTTTTATGGAAAGAAGAAGAATTTTTATAAAGCCAACCAATATGACTTTCTGGAAGATAAAAGCAAGAAGGTCCGAGAGTTTAAGGAAGGTGGACAGCAATTAAATTTGACACGTTTTCAGGATATAGAGATGCTTCGAAGGCTTTGTCTTTTGTACAGCAGTTTAATATCGCTTTCGTGGGAGGACGCTACTCAGAGCTGCCTCTTATTTTAAGGGGAATGCTCGAACTTGGTGGTCCATGCTTCTTTTAAACAAGACTACGCCAGTTAAATGGCTGAAATTTAAGAAGCTTTTTATTTCTTCTTGGCTGACTCAAGAGTATGAACACAATATACGAGCTGCTTGGAACCATCTTCGGATGACCAAGAAAGATACAGTGGACGCTTATTGTGAGAGATTCTGGAGCTCTTTTCTACCCGCCTCTTCATTCAAGAAGATCTCGTTCAGAGAACAGACTGAGCGGTTTACCTTGGGTCTACCTACAGAGATCCGAGATCACTGCTTGGAACAAAAGTCAGCTTTTATTCAAGAGTTGAGTCATGCGAAAAAGGGTTTTGCCATTCACTCTAGTAGTCTAACCTACCCCACCGATGAGGTCATGAGACAACGAGCCGAACAGACTTCAGCAAATGAAAGTAGAAAAAGAAAGAGCAACCCAAAAAAGAAGGATGCACGACCCAAGCTTACTCCTCAGGAGAGAGCTCGCTTCATCAGGGAGGGGAAGTGCTTTGGATGCGAGGAACCTGGACATACCTCCGCGAAGTGCCCTAAAAAGGCACAGAAAGAACAGGACGACAAAAGGCCTGAGAGTTCGAGAGCAGCTGAGGAACGTGGAAGAAAAGGCAAGATGAAAACAGGACTGGTTCCAGATTGTGTGGTACCGATCCCAACACAATGGACGAGAGTACACAACTTTGCCGAGCTTGGGGCAAAGTGAAAGACCAAGAGGCCCTGATCTTCTTTGATGGAGGAGCCAAGGCCAACTTCATTTCACCGGAATTGGCGGCGCAGCTCGAGATCACTCCCGATCGGATGCGACGACTTGCAGAGGCTGTTCTAGCGGCACCCAGCAGGGACGTAGCCATTACACCTGTCATTGGCAAACTTCGGTTGCATTGTCAGGGGTATTTGGGGCATGAGGACTTTTACATAATGCCTTTGGAAGGCTGTGATGTTCTCTTGGGAATTCCCTGGTACCACAAGAACAACGCCGTGGTCGACTATCGGACGAGGAAAGCAACATTGACTACAGAGAAGGGCAGAACCATTGTACTTGACATTAAACTGAAGGGCGAGTCTGTCCCTATTGTATCGGCTTCGGCCATTTCTAAATTAATGAAATCCAATCTGTTTGTTTACTCGATCTTTATGAAAGAGTTGAGTGACGAGGATATGTCTAAACTTGATAAAGAACGCCAAGATTTTCTCCACTCTCATGCCGATTGCTTCTCAGAGGGCCTACCAAGCGAGTTACCACCTGCTCGTCCTGAAGATCATACCATTGATCTGATACCTGGAAGCACACCACCGAACCGGCCACCTTACCGTGTGAGCCGAGCACAGAATGAAGAGATTATGAACCAAGTGAAAGACCTCTTAGAAAAGGGTCTTGTCCAACCTAGTACTTCACCATATTGCTCTCCAGTGTTGTTGGCTTTGAAGAAAGACGGATCTTGGAGAATGTCCATCGATTATAGAGCTCTCAACAAAATCACCATAAGGACAGATTTCCGATTCCTAGGATCGATGATATACTCGACAGATTACAGGGATCCTCGTGCTTTAGCAGGATTGATTTGAAGAGTGGATATCATCATACCAGAATCGCGCCAGGAGACGTCTACAAGACAGCTTTTCGGACGACTTTTGGGTTATTTGAGTTTTTGGTGATGCCTTTTGGCTTAACCAATGCTCCTGCAACATTACAGGGATCCTCGTGCTTTAGCAGGATTGATTTGAAGAGTGGATATCATCAGACCAGAATCACACTGGGAGACGTCTACAAGACAGCTTTTCGGACGACTTTTGGGTTATTTGAGTTTTTGGTGATGCCTTTTGGCTTAACCAATGCTCCTGCAACATTGAACCGGATGATGGACAGGATTTTTCGAGAGTACAAGCTATTTGTTGGCACTTTCGTTGATGACATCATCGTTTTCTCCAAGAATGAGGCAGAACATAGAGATCATCTGCTTCAAGTCTTTCACGCATTACGAGATCACAAGTTAGTGATTAATGCAAAGAAAAGTGAGTTTTTCCTACCAGAGACACTTTTTGGGACACATTCTGTCAGTAGCAAGAGTGCAAATGGATCCGGCCAAGATAGAGACTATTCGTGATTGGCCCGATTTGAAGAATGTCCATGAAGTTAAAAGCTTCTTGGGACTGTGTTCGTACTACAGGCAGTTCATTCGAAAGTTTGTCGAGGTTGCTTCCCCTTAGCATATCTTGACACAGAAAGGAGTCCCTTTCTCGTGGGGACCCACAGAGGTGACTGCCTTTCAGACATTGAAAGAGAAATTGACTACGGGACCAATTTTGACTTTGTTGGACTTGCAAAAGTCTTTTGAAGTATATTGTGATGCTTGTGGTCGTAGTCTAGGTGCGGTCGTAATGCAAGAAGGCCATGTCATTGCTTATGAAAGCCGATTGTTCTCAAGGCCGGAAATGACAGCACAGATTTATTAGAAAGAGCTTTTGGCGGTTATCCATGCTCTTACTCAGTGGCGGCATTACCTGCTCGGAGCGGATTTTACTGTCTTTACAGACCATCAGAGTTTGCGCTACTTGTCACAGAAGCAGCTATCGGAAAAGCAGATGCGGTGGGCGAACATCTTGTCACAGTTTTACTTCCAGATTTTCCATGTTCAGGGACAGAAGAATGTGGTCGCAGATGCTTTGTCTCTGATTTTCCATGTTCAGGGACAGAAGAATGTGGTGGCAGATGCTTTGTCTCGGAAGCTGTTGGTTCTGGCTATTTTCGCGATACATCATACGAGCTTCGAGGATATGGTCGACCAGTATGCCACAGATACACATTTTGCAGACGTTTTCACATGGATACGGGATGGGGAGACAGTAGCGGGATATTCCATTCGGGATGGCTATTTGATGAGAAAAACCATATTGTGCATTACACAACCATTGAAGGAAAAGGTTATGACCGAATGCCACTGTCCACCTTTTACGAGTCATCGCAGCATTGCTACCACCATGAAAGGGGTAGAGAGATACTTCTTTTGGCCGAGACTCAAGAAAGATGTGGAAGAGTTTGTGCTCAGCTGCTTGGTATGCCACAAGGTTAAGTTTGACAGGCATAAAGCACAAGGATTGTTACAGCCTTTGCCCATACCCACCCGCCCTTGGGAAAGTATTGCGATGGATTTCATTTTTGATCTCCCGAGAACACAGAGTGGTCACGATGGTATCTGGATTGTTATTGACAGATTTAGCAAGCAGGCTCCTTTCATTCCAGCGAAGAAAAAAGTTAAGCCGGATCACTTAGCAAGACTGTTTATGGCCCAGATATTCAGATTACATGGCATGCCTGAGACGATTGTCTCCGGCAGGGACCCAAGATTTACGAGTTTGTTTTAGAAGGCAATTTGGGAGAACATTGGCACGCGGTTGCAGTTCTCATCATCGTTCCACCCGCAGACTGACAGGCAATCTGAGATTGCCACTTCAGTGCTTTTAGATTTATTGAAGTCTTATATTTCGGATCAGAAGACTCAATGGGAAAAGTATCTACCTTTGGTGCAATTTGCCTACAATAACACGATACACTCTTCGGCGGGGAAGGCGCCATTTGAGATTGTTGGGGGTGCTGCGAAGGTTCCACCCTTCCTAAGCACGAAAGATAAGATTTTTGAAGCGGATGAGTATACGCGCGACTTAGACGTGGCTTTTGCCAAGGTCCGCGAGGCTTTGCAAAAATCTCAAGAACGACAAAAAAAGGCATCCGATCGCAAACTCGCGATTTGAAATTGAAGGAGGATGATTGGGTGCTCTTATGTTTTGAGAAGGCACGCCTGAGAAAGAAGAAGGGAAAGGAAAGGCTTTTTCCCATAGTAACAAGGAATGGCCGTTTTCAGGTCTCCGTTCCCCATTCCCATTCCAAGTTCCCGTTCCGAATGCCCGTTCCGTGTTTCGAACGTGAGTACCCGTAACAGGGAATGGCATTTTGTTCCGCGTTCCTGTTCCCCGTTCTCGTTCCGGTTTCACGTTCCTGGTAACTATGCTTTTTCCAAAGCTTAGTATGCGATACTACGGACCTTTCCAAATCTCTGAAAAGATCAATGATGTCTCCCTTCGACTGAAACTGCCTGACACTTGGAGGATTCACAATGCATTCCACGTGAGTCTCTTGAAACCTTTTAAAGGTGATGTGCCTGATGATGGGGAGCTTGATGAGCAACCCGAAGTGGAAGAAAACGAGGAGATCCTTGTTCCTGAACAGATTTTGGCACATAAGGATACGAAGAATAAAGGTAAAGTCCGAAGGCAGTTCTTGGTTAAGTTCAAGAACTATCCTGCATTGGATGCGAAGTGGATGGAGGAGGAGGACCTAGCAGATACTCCTCAGATTGTGAAACTTTACCTCGAAGCTTTTGGTTTAGCATAGTCTACTCCAAATGGAACCCAGAATTTAGCTTGGCCGGAGATCTGGTGCAGTGGGATGCACAAGAGGGGAGTTACTCCGCTCCTTTGTCAACAGATGCCTCGATTTTGAAACTAGTCACTAATGTCTCTTTGAGCTTCAGGGATACTGAGAGCTGACAGTATTCTATTGTATGACTTTATGAAATGGAATTCTTAAATATGAAACTGATTTGTTCTTGACTTGTTTGTAAGTGCAGGAATTGATAGACGAAATGACTGCAACATTTTGGTCTAATTGATCTCAAATAGACATGATTGCAATAGGGGTTAGTCAATCGGGAATCGATGAGGTCCCGACTGGATCTAGATGCGATTGATAGCTACATTGCCGATAAATCATGGTCTAAGATCTGACTGAATGTTGAATGTCATGTGATGTCCTGTGATGTCATGTGATGTGACTGTCGATTGGTACATGTGCTAGATGTGTGTTCCTAGTACGTAGGTGCTAACAGTCAGTGTCTGCTAAGGCAGTTTATGGCTTCTGTTTGTTTTGCAGGCGTAATCGAGGGCGATTACAATGCTTTCAAGAGGGGGGTATGTCACAAAGTGATGACGTGGCTGCCCGAACCTAACCCTAAAAATCTGCAAAACCCTAATCCATACATGCTAACGTGGCAGTCCGCGTTTTGTGGCGTTATTTGCGGAAAAAAAGCTGGCAGCTTTTGGGCGACGCAAATTGAAGAGAAAAAGCCTCTTTGCTTTTTCTACGCATGTGAAAAGAGAGAGAGAGAGAGAGAGAGAGAGAGAGAGAGAGAGAGAGAGAGAGAGAGACTTTTTTGTTTGCTTTTTCTTCCCTCTCAAGAGAGAGAGATTATGAGAGTCAGAGAAAGCTTTTGCTTTAGTTTTTTATTTTCAGCTTTTGGGGCTCTGCTTTTGGCAACCCTTGTAACCTTTAAATACACGGGTAGGCCTCTCACAACTGAGAGCATCTGGACGCAGAGTTTGAGTGTGAGCGACTGCCCGCACTCTTGTACTTTGAACTCAGATTAATACAAAAAGAAATACCGAAAGGGGCGCCAGTCTTTGGGGCCAATATCTCTAGGCACAGAACTCCGTCGGGCCAGTGTAAATCAATTGTGAACTGTGAACTGTTTTGAAGTGGTTATTTGGTGCTGTCGCAGTTCTTGACTTGGAGTGTCCAAGTCTGTTACAGCTATAGACTTCCACAACTGCATGGGATTGCCTCCGAGAAAAACACTAGCTGAAAAAAAAATTGATCCTTCTCTTGCAAGTGATCTTTATGGCTTATACCCTATAAGACAGAGCGATGAAGACGGGAGCGCGCCCGATGCGCGATGGAGTAAGGGTGGGAGTGGCTAATAAGTCCGAAGTTGAGACGCGACACAAAGATATTATAATAAAATACCCTCTAAAACTTGGAAGTGCCATCTTGCACCGTCTACTCTTTGGTAGGACCGGTATGCTTTCAAGAAAACACACGCCTGAAGCTCTGATACAACTGTAACGAGAAGGAGCACCACATGCCAACGGAAAAGAACAGACTGAACAACTTTAAGAAGTTCAAATAACAATTGAACTGAAAGAGATGCACGACACACGAGACAGGGGGTGGCAGAGTTCCACCCCAAGACGGAAAAGAACAGACTGAACAACTTTAAGCTTTTAAATAACGACTGAACTGAAAGAGATGCACGACACACAAGGTGTGGAGTGGCGGAGTTCAACCCCAAGAGAGCATTGGCCCGAAACCCTGGTGCCTCTTTCGGTATTTCTTTAACTTGCTTCAACTACGTACACTACCGGAACCCCATTGCTCTGCACTTCCACCTGGGAGACTGCTAGAGAATGGGCCCTCCTTGGCCTGAAAATAAATTTACATGAAAAGCATCAAGCTCTAAAAGCATCTGGTTCCTAAGAGCATCTGGTCCAAAAACTGTCCAGTGCAAACGCTGGAAACCCGCAGAACTGCCTCGTCAGCGGAAGACGCGGGCTGTTGTACAATCTGCCACATCAGCACTGTCAAAGCGTTTTGCAGGACTACCATGTCAGCAAGTCAACAAAAAGCCTAGCATGTTTCTTCTTTTGTCCGAAACTCAAGAAGGATGTAAACGAATTTGTACGCAGTTTCTTGGTATGCCAAAAGGTCAAGTTTGACAGACATAAAGCACAAGGATTGTTACAGCCTTTACCCATTCCCACCCACCCTTGGGAAAGCATTGCAATGGATTTCATTTTTTATCTCCCGGAGACACATAGTCGGCATGATGGCATTTGGAATATCATCAACAAATTTCGAAAGCAAGCTCACTTCATTCCAGTGAAGAAAACAGTCAAGCCGGATCATTTAGCGAGACTGTTCATTGCACAGATTTTCAGATTACATGGCATGCCTGAGACAATAGTCTCTGACAGAGATCCCCGATTCACGAGTTTGTTTTGGAAGACTATTTGGAAGAACATTGGCACACGGTTGCCATCTTTCCACCCGCAGACAAATGGGCAATCTAAGATTGCAAATTCACTCGTACTGGATTTATTGAAGTCTTACATTCCTGATCAGAAGACTCAATGGGAAAAAAATTGCCCTTGGTGGAATTTGCCTACAATAACACGAACCACTCTTCGACAGGGAAGGCGCCATTTGAGATCATAAAGGTGCTACGAAAGTTCCTTGGCACGAAAGATAAGATTTTTGAAGCCGACCAATACACGAGGGACTTGGACACTGCTTTTGCCAAGGTCCGGGAGGCTTAAGCGAAATCTCAGGAAAGACAAAAAAAGGCAGCAGATCGACACCGTCGCGATTTAAAAGGAAGACGACTGGGTGCTCTTACGTTTTGAGAAGGCACACCTAAGAAAGAAAAAGGGAAAGGAACGGCTTTTTCCAAAGCTTAGCATGAGATACTATGGCCCTTTCTAGATAAAAGAAAAGATAAATGTCCTTTAAACTGAAGCTGCCCGATACTTGGAAGATTCACAATGCATTTAATGTGAGTCTATTGAAGCCTTTTAAACGCAATGCGACCGATGATGGGGAGCCAAATGAGCAATCCGAAGTGGAGGAAAGCGAGGAGATACTCGTTCCAGAACAGACATTGGCACACAAGGATAGAAAGATTAAAGGTAAAGTGATTAGGCGGTTCTTGATTAAATTCAAGAACTATCCTACATTGGATACGAAGTGGATACAGGAGGAGGACCTAGTAGATACTTCTCACATTTTGGAACTTTACCTTGAAGCATTAGGTTTAGCATAGTCTACTCTGATAGAACCCCGATTTCAGCATGGATGAATCTAGTGCAACGGGTTTGCACAAGAGGGGAGTCACTCCGCTCCTTTGTCAACGGATTACCCCGATTTTGAATAGAATCGCTAATGTTCCTTTGAATTTCAGAGATACTGATGGGCTGACACTATTCTGCTGTATGACTTCATGAATTGGAATTTTCGAATATGAAAATGATTGATTTGTACTTGACTTGTTTAAGTGCAGGAACTGAAAGACAAAATGACTGCACCATTTCGGTCTCATAAATCTCTATAGACATGATTGCAATGAGGATTAGTTAATCGGGCATCTCTGAGGTCCCGACTGGATCTAGATGCGACTACTAAATACGTTGCCGATTAATCATGATCTGAGATTTGGAATGAATTTGTCTATGATTTGTCATGTGATGTCCGGTGATGTGACTGTCGTCTTGTACAAGTGCTAGATGTGTCGAGTCTAGTGCGGTACTAACAGTCAATGTCTATTAAGACACTTTATGGCCTCTGTCTGTTTTGCAAGCATAATAGAGGGCGATTACAATTCTTTCAAGGGGGATATGTCACAAACTGGTGACGTGGCAGAGCCAGACGGACAAACACACACAGACACACGTGCTGACGTGGCATGACCACCCGCAGAGGTGATGACATGGTAGCCAGTACGGACGCCCTAAATTTGCGGTGATAGCTGACGTGGCAGACAGTACGGCATTCCGCGATTTGCGTTGACAGGTGATGACGTTGCAGCCTGTACGGATTTCCGCAAATTGCGCTAATGCTTTTTCTGCCAGCTTTTGGGACCAATAGCTTTTGGAACGAATTGCTTTTGGGTTTGAAAGCTTTTGGGGCTCTGCTTTTGGGGATCCCTTGTAAGAATAAATACGCCCAAGGGCCTCACTTCTCAGAGCAGCTGGACACAGAGTCTGAGAGTGAGCACCAGCGGGCTCATTGTACTTTGCTCAAAGATTAATATAAAAATAAATACAGAAAGGGGCGCCAGTCTTTGGGGCCAATACCTCTTGGCACAGAACTACACCGGGCCGTGTCAACTTTATTGTGAATTGTGAATAAGTTTAAAGTGAATCATTGTTGTATCGCGGTAGAATCTTGACTTGGGTGTCCAAGTTTGTTACCGCAACTCTTGTGCAAGGACAACTCAATCTTCGGATTGGCGAGTATAAGGACCGCAAATCATTTTTGATGGCACCCATCGAAGGATGTGATATTATCCTAGAAATGCCATTGTACTTCCACATTCAACCGATAGCACACTGTGGAAAAGTCCCTTGGGCCACTCTTCAGAGAGCATCTGGACGCAAAGTTGATACTTTTGAAAGTACTAAACCCATGGCCACATACGCGGATTTTGCCGACGACTACAGTCAATCCAACACTGGCACTTTCTCTATGCCTACCTCATTTTATTCAATAGCTGAATCTCTCAATCTCCCAACTCTCTCCAATGCTCAAAAGTTGACACCACATGACTACAAGAATTGGTCTATTTTAAGCGGTTAGTAATTCCCAAATGGTACAAACCCTATTTATTCTTTTTTTTTTTTTTTGTGTGTGGGGGGGGGGGGGGGGATGAAATGAAATGTTATATTAAACGTCTTCAAAAGGCCAAAATGACCTATGAGACCAAACTGATAAAATCTTGGTGGATCTAATACAATGTCTGGGTACAAAAATAAAATGAAGAGAGAGAGAGAGAGAGAGAGAGAGAGAGAGAGAGAGAGAGAGAGAGAGAGAGAGAGAGAGAGAGAGAGAGAGCTTACATGCATAAAAACTGCAATGGGATGTCGACCACATATTGTGTTGTCATATTCCAAAAGATATTCTTTGAACGCATCTGGGTTACCAGACTCTATAATACTCATACCATTTCGATCCAGCGCTTCAATAGACTTGTGTATTGGACCTTGCTTTTTGTCGTAGTATGTGTAGTTAAACCTGAGCTCATGGGGAACACATCATTGAGCTAAACAAAATCTACAGGCTTACATGAAATCATAATAAACACCTCTGCCATACCTAAGTCCCCAATGACAAAAATCTGAAGACACGGAGAAAAAATTGGCAGGATCGTCAAGGTATTTGGCAAGCAACCTCCCATAGATAGCTTCACTGTCTGATGACAATGCTCCAACAAGAATGGGGACAACCTTTACTGGGTGCCTTCAAAACAAACAAATTGATGGAATGAAATATGTACTCTATAAGAAAATGGCAAAAAATATTAAGGAAATGTATTGCTATACCCGTTAAAAATTTTTGCAAGGTATGGTAAATGCATTTCCATGCTGTGCTCCGCTTCATCCACATCTATCTTCATATCTTCAAACTTTCCAGAGGCTCTAAGTTCCTCGTACACTTCAACATGCAATGAGAAGTACAACTCATTAAAAACTAAGCCATCCACAATTTCTATTCATACGAAGAAAAATCTTCATCCAGCTTTCTGTCTAAAACCAGGTTTTACGGAATCCAGGTTAACTCCCAAAGAACACAACGCGAAAATAACACCTTCACGACACAGACACACACACTATCAAAAATAAATCAGTCAATCTTACCTCCCATATCAATGGGAAGATCTCCCAGAGGAGTTTTGTAGACAGAAGCCTTGGACAAAGCGCACTTGCATGTATAATAATGATGTGATGGCCCAAGTAGAAACACCCGTGCTCTGTTTCAAGCTCCAAAAATCACTCACTACGTGCTGTCGGTCAAATCCTCAGGTAGTACAAAATAGCCTTTACAATTGTACCTCTTTTATCAACACAATCTAGAAACTAAAATAAACTTTCATAATCTGGAAAAATCAAGCCATACATGCTTGCAGGATCTATGTTGGCGAACGCAAATGCTGCACACCGGCCGGAATAACGATACCCTGCATGTCTGGTCAGAGCAGGGAGGTCCCCATATTAGTCAAATAATAGTGGATGGCACTAAATTACACCATTTCCAATAAAGTAACTCGAAAATTGTAGAAGTGTCGTATTTAATATTTTTATTAGGAGAAAATAACTGTTTAATGAGATACTAAGGCAATAAGAATAGAGAGAAGCTGAACATACGGCGCGATTACAGCCCTTGCATTTGATGACTTGGGCAGCCCACAACCCTGCAACCATGTGTCAAGCTCCGATCCAAGCTCTTTTGCTGTTCCAAAACACAACACAATGATATGAGAACAAGAACATAACGCGAAAGGAGTGTTTTATAATGCTCACTCACAAAATGTCTAAAGAACAAGATTATAAATCAATATATAGGGAATCTTTAATATAATAGACAGTGCAGTGGCTTTGTACTTGATGCACGAATGCAAACATGTTCACGATCCCCCATGCACTAAATATACAATGCATACAAAATGTTGTTATTAGCTAACTATGGAGCAACACCACCATACACCATTGACCCGGGGGCCAAAGTGACACGGAGAGCTTTCTGAAATTCTTTCCCGCAAAAGTTCCACTAGAAAGCAAGGAAAATGTCAGTTATGGTCTTGAGTTAAATTAACATCCTCTCACATCCCTACATGGAAAAAAGGACCAGATAGCTAAACTTTCTAAAGCCAGGCCCATTCTCTCTCATTTCCTATGAGGCAACAAAGACTCAAAAGAGCTAAACTGTGACATAACACAGGTTTTGTCAATGATATTTCTTTCACGTTCGCAATCAAAAGTAGACAGGGACGATGATATACCTCAAGCAGAGTGTCTTACGTAGAAAATCTTGGAGACCACATACAGGTGGTTGTTACTAATCCTAGCTAACATCTTCTTAACATCAAGTGTAAGTTGTTTAGTTGTAATAGAGCTTAGTCCATAAAACGGGTTTTGTGAGGTTTCAGTCCATACATGAAACGCCATACTAGAGGTTACTTAAAAAAGTTTAGGATGAATCGCTCCATCTTACGCCCCCTGCGTCAGAGAGATACATAGACACTATACAACATGTCAAAAGTAGGACAGGTGTATCGCGTACTAGAAAAGTCATGACTTGTACACAAACCCACCCCATTTAATAACAGATGAAAAGCAGGCTCCAACAAAACAAAAGTTCAGAACATGAAATGTTTTTCGAGAGTTACGTCACTATCTTTTATAGAAGAATCGGGTTTCTTGGCAACTATGCAATAAAGAGAGCGTGTCATCAAAAGACAAACGTGGGGAATTTCTTTTACCAAAAAAAAATTTGTCTCAATTGAACAATTGTGAATGGAGGGGGAGGGAAGGGAGAGGGAGAAGAGAGCGGGTTTGCAGTGGCAATGAGTCTTTGTGTGTGAGAAAGAAAGGATCTTTTATGAATCTGCTGAGCAGATTCCAAACACATAACTGCCTAGTAAGAGTAAAAAAATGCACATCATGCCTTTAAATGCCACAAGAAAGCCACTAGAGACCAAAAGGCATTATTGAAACTCCAATAACATCAATGTGAATGTTTCGCTTTGATGTTCCCACCTGGCTCTTCAAATCTATTATGGCGAAATACATTTGATATTCAGAAAAATACACAATTGGTAGCATATGCTAACTTACTTTTGACCCTCATCCAATTGTGAACCATGTGATCTTCACATACAAGATGAGCCGTTTCTCAAAGAGACAAGATAACAAACAACTTACACTTGACTGAATAAAATAAAGCACCTAGTTCTTTCCATACTTCATTCAAGTGAGATGACAATTTACTTGCAATTTTGAGCCTACTTAGTAACAAGGTCTTTGTGTTACTCTCGCGGTAATGTGGGTTTGTAAAGAGATATAGTTTTCACATAATCTCTCCTTAGTGGTGGCATAAATGCCTCTTAGGCATGCCACGTCTCAACTCACGCTTAGCCTGTATGTGAGACATTGAAGAGAGAGTAGAAAGCCAACAGTAGAACACCCTCATTCCAATGAATGATAAGCTTAAACTTTATCCCTCTCTAAAATCCTATCAAAACGAGTAAACAAGAAAATCAAATTAAAACTCAAATTGTTGGATTAGAAACTTTACATCAGGGCACTCCTTGCTGATGGCCATGGCAATGCTCTCGGTAAACCATTCGGCGGGAACTTCCTCCAATAGTGCCACAAGCAGTTTAGCACTCTTGACAAGTTGCTTGCTAAGGACATTATCTCCACGACAAGAACCAAACCACCACATATCTTGCAATATAACCAACCATTTCAAAAGCTCTCTCTTTTACTGTGGTTAAGCCTCCTGACCTTAAGTTCACGCTCAACAAAATATTGACATGTGACACGGAGCAAGACGAGACATGAGTATGACCTTTTGAGACTCGCCACCCCAAGTCGCAGCAAGATTGTCTTTTTAAGGGAATTGACCTTCTTTCTTATTGACTTGCCTTTCTTAGGGCAATCGATTGTCACAAGGTGATGACATGGCCAGCAGCTGAACGGACGGCTACAAATGGCATGGGAGGCCATAGGGAAGCTGCTGACGTGGCATTGCACAGATGCTAGTGCTTACATGGCGAGTTTAAAAGACACTCACATGGAGAGGTTTCAAAAGAACAAGTTGCTTTTGATAGCATAGTATTAGCAACCTAGAGCTACATAAGTGTGGCCTAAGTGCCAGTTGTAACTCATCCCCACTACACTACACTTCAAATCGGACACAGAAATTTTTATGTCGATGTATAATTGCCTGATGCTATTCACAATACAATGCTTGATCAATTTGGTGAAATAGTTTCTCTCTCCTATGTCCATTAGCAATTCTTGGGGTCTCAAAGCGTGCTAAAGCAAGTAAGCCCATGTTATCTAGTAGTCACTGATCGTGTGGAAACGTGAATTACTTCCAACATGTCCATGCGACCATCAAACACGGCTAACAAGTATCAGAATTGGGCACAATTATGTCTCTGAATGTGTGTGTGTGTGTGTGTGTGTGTGTGTGTGAGAGAGAGAGAGAGAGAGAGAGATACCATCATCTGTATACCACGAGCCCGCGTGAGTTGCTTGCCTCTTCATGTCTCAACTACTGGGCTCAGACGTAGATTTCACGCAGTGTAAAGATCTAAGCAAAAAGCGACGGAAGCTCGCCAATTAAACACAGGAAAGCTTCCACTTCAAACAAGTCGCCAAATTTTTTGAAGTTGCTGCCCATTTAAGTTGCTAGATTAGTGCCCCTGATATTAACCTCATAGTTGGGGTCGGTCGGCAAGGGTTAAAAGATTTTCCAATTAACAATTTTAAAACATCTTCTGTTGAACTCACGTGGAATCTATATCTATATTCTATCTATCTATATCTATATTAGAAAGAGAGGGTTGGCCCTCCACATGGCTACAAATCCCTCCAGCCACCACGGCCCTTCCACAGCTTGTAGCCACGAGCGAATAGCAATCCCTTGCCTTGCAGCCAGCCCTTGGATCACCAACGTGGCCTCCCAGCCCGCCAGCGTGTCTGCCAAATGCTTCCTTCTTGGCTTGGGGGCTATCAACGGTACCATTGACTTGCAGGCTATGCAAGGCCCCGGGGTGGCGAGGGCATTGAAGAGCGGGAGGGGGCGCTTTAATCGACACTAAGTAATTCTCTTGAGAGATTCAGACCCCCGAGCCCCCTCTGCAGCGTTTTCTTCTGTCGCAACGTTTCTTCATGCAGTGAACCACCCTCTGTGGTAGGTGCAAAATCCCACACCTCTCCTCCCATTTCTCCTGCTCGCATGTTTGCCCCTCTGTGCCCCTTCCTACTCCCATTTCTCATGCTTGCGTGTTTGCCCCTCTCTGCCCCTTCAACTTCCCATGGCACAGCACTGATCCCTGATCCTCCAACAAGCCAAACAAAGCTTGGCTCAACCAATTATTGTCAAGACAGTTCAGGCCCAGATCATGCATCATCGACGATTACTTCTACGCCAAGTTGGGATGCAACCTCTTCGAGCTCGCGCTTCTCCATCTCGGCCTGTTTCGAGGAGTTGGAAGGCTTAGCAGATCCCTTTGAGGCTCAATCTCCAAGCAAGCAAGCAAGCAACATGAGTGGTGATATCCAACGCTACTCCTACACATTTTTTGATGATCAAGGCGGTTGCCAGTGTGGCCGGATCTAGATGCAATCAACAGTTTTTTCGACGAAATGGATGATGTGCAGGGGCGGCCACCAGCATTAGCTGCTATAAGCTATACGTCTTTGCAGAGCTATTTTAACCATGTGAATGTTGCACCAAGCGCTAACTATAATGGCGTCAACGTTCACTCATGTCAGCTAATAACTTCCCTTAACTTGGTTTTTAGCTCTGTACTCTTATGATTAATCAAAGGCGCTTTCCAAATCATGAGCAAGCAATGGCCGTACTGTTTAGAGCATGCAATTAGGCAATACAATAAATGAATTGTTATCATCTTCTGTTGATCCATTTCTAATTTGCTTTACATTAATCCTTTTATTCCAAAATATGCCGGAAGCTAGGTATTGTACGTATACCTGTGTGCGCGTGCAGATCAAGATAACAAATATTCCACACATTATCGTCCCCATGCTTCGAAACCCTTCATGCTAGATTTTTATTGGCCCCTTCTGAAGATTTGGCTAGCTCTTTTGAAAGATCTATTGTTTGTTTCCTTTGTGGACATGTGTACAAGAGGGGCTGTGGAAAAGGAAAAGGTCGGTTTGCTTTATCCAAAACCTGTTAAAGAAAGAAAGGCCGTCTCAAATTTTTGCAAGAAGGATTCCAACTTGCTTGCTAAACCTGTCAACTATTGTCCATATTCCCGTATTCCCATGGATAGACTTGTGTAATCCAAAGATGAAATCCATCAACGGTCTTTCTTTATGTGACCCTTTTTGTGATAATGATAGCACTCAATTTCTTTTCAGTCAAGTGGCTCTTTTCTTGTGATTGACCACAAACAACGAGAGCATTGCTACTACCACAAGAAGCATCAATATTTTTTCTGTTAACCTCTTTAGTGAGCAAATTGCCCTCAACATTAGCACATATCAAGCCAACAGGAGGTGCTGAGTTACTTATGGCTATGCGAAAAGTATCGCAACTTTCTGGCAACGTAACTAGAAAAAACATTGCTTTGATCGAATCATCTAAATTGACTCCTTGCACAGAAATCTGATTGGAAGTTGTGTTGAACTCATCGAGATGGTTGCATTTGGGTGTTCCCTCATCCATCTTCAAATCAACTAACTTTTTCAGCCAATAAACCTGTGACACTGCGCTTTGCTTCTGATATAGGTCACATAACTTTCTCCATAGCTCATAGCTAGTCTTTTACAAAGTCAGCATGATGGTGGACCTGGCAAGCTCATCCAACTCCTGCCAATCATACTCATCTATATCCTCAGGTTTTATCCCCTTCACTTTATCGGCCATATATTCTTTTTCTCTACTAAGATATTGTAAATTTCTTCCAAACTGGGAAGTTAGTGCCATCTAGCTTCTCAATGTTGAACAAAGAGTTATTCGATGATGAAGCCCATCACTCGACAAGGAACAAAAGTGATAGATCCGTTGAACTAAACAAGATGATTGAGAACCTAATAATTTTGACAGAGTCTCCCATGCAAAACTGACTTCTAAACCCAAAAAAAATGTGTACGGAGACTGAACCGGTGATCAAAGTGGCTAAACAGGCAAGATAAAATCTCAAAAACTGTCACTGTCAGTGTCTCCAACTCTAGAAGAATGTCTCTGACCAACTAAACATTGTCAAATGCATGCACATAAAGATGACAACAATGTTAACAATGGTGGGTCAGCAGATGCACACCAATACTGCACTAACCACATAAACATATATCCTATGTCAATGCTTGTCATAATAATCAATATCTAATTCTCCTAAATGATTTCTCATGTTAAACTGATCATTTAATATGGGGAAGTGTCAGGGGAGAAAAAGCTAGAATATTGGTTAAGCTAGCAGACCAGCCACAGTAGGGATCCAAAGGGGGGGCCATATGTAAAAGATCCATGTGCAACAATGGGCTTAAAAGACCCTAAGGTTCAGCCCATTAAGACTTCCAAAATGCTAAGGTTCCAAAATTCAAAGGTTGTGTCCAAAGGTCACAGATTGGGGGAATTGGATGTTTTGTGTGTGTCCCAAAAGTCTTTTGGCAATCCCTACATAGGAGGGGGCGAGCTTTGCAAGTAGGGGATGAGAGAGAAACTCACACACACACACCACACAAGCTCCCTTTACACAAAGGGAATGAGGGACACATGTCAGCTCCCTAGCCCAGATGCCCACAAGGTGTACCCAATTCCTATTGGATGGCCTTGGAGGTGGACCAATAAGAATTAGGCTAGAGTAAATCTAGTTTAATTAATTTAAAAACACTTAATGAAAGAACCAATAAGAATTAAGCTCTCTAGAAGACTATTGGACAGTCTCCCAAGGGGACCAATGAGCATTCAGCAGCCCAATGGCTTGCTTGATTCCTATTGGCCAGGAGGCAAAGGGGTCCAATGAGAGTTTAGTTGAATTAAATAATTACCTAAAGCTCTCACAAAAGGGGAAAGGGGGACACATGTCAGAAGGCTATCACTTATGCTGCTTAATTACCATTGGCTAAGCTTGGGGAGGTCCAATAGGATGCTAGCAAGATCAAATAGCATGAGGGGTCAACCAAGAGAGAGAGAGAGAGAGAGAGAGAGGGGGGGCTGATTTTTCAAAGGCATTATCACCTACACACTCACACTAGCTCATGTGTGAAGTAAAGAAGACTCTCTCTCCTTCTCAAGCTTTAATGGAAAGCTTATCACCTACTCCAAGCTTGTGAGAAGGGAGACCTACACCAACAACTCTTGGCTTTGTGATGCAAATCCAACCAAGAGCCAAGCTTCAATGCATGCTCATCTCCTCTACCATGCTAATTACTAAGCTAAGCTATGCTAATATGAGTGATTATGTGAGGAGATGTACACCTTTCTCGTAAGAATACTCCTTCTTCCTTTCAATCTACTCTCATACCCCGCTAGCTCTCACCATCTTCAAAGGTGTGTGAGGTCTTGGGTCTCAGACCATGAGGGAATTGATGTTGTGTTTGATAAGTGTTTTGCGTAGTGCATGAAGTTTCCATCTTCAGTGCACTAGCTAGTATTGAAGGAACACAAGAAATTGTATTGTAAAATGTCTCTCTTGATGGGAGAAACCATAATACAAAGCCTTTTGGAGGGGGGACTGGCTCCATTCAAATCCGGTCCTCAACTGTTGTCTTAATTTCTCTCTCTTTTGAAGTATTGTTCATGCTATCTAATTAGGTGTTATGCTTTTTGTTGCTTTCTCCACCCAAGCACTCTTGTTAACCTCATTAGGAATCTATTCCAATGAAATGCTCACTATGTTCATGCTATTTTCCGCCACACAAGTAATTAGGCCATTAAATGTTACAATGCCGAAACTATGGGGATATCGGGAGCTCATTCCAAAACTTGCATCATCGAAAAGATCTCCACCTTTGAGAATCCCCTAGCTCAATAAAACCTTACCACGACCCTCAACAGTAGGCTTTGCATATTTCCATCAATACATGAACCGCATACGATCTTACATCACCACAAAAACCCTTTTCTGTAATCGCTACAGTGTTTTGTGTGATTTAAAAGACCCTCAAGATCTTACATCAAATATGCATGTGATGGAGATTGCATAAAGAGTGTGCAATGAAAATGTGTACGCAGAAGAATTGGCAAAAGCAGATCACTCTACTGTCTAAAGTAAATATCTCCCAAATCGTGCGGAATTTCCTTTGCAAAATTGTAGGGCACACAAAAACGATTAGTTGTAGAGGGCACCAACTTGGAATAATCTGATCTGCAAAATTTGCAGCCTGTCCTACACGACCTGCAGGCAGTCTAAGTGACGTATCTCAAAATCGATGAGGATTTTGAGAAAACTTTCTTCTGCAAAGTTTAAGAGCACAAAAAATCCATCAACAAGGGTGGGAATTGGCTTGAACAAAAACCTTTTGATAGACCAAAATAGATATGTAAAAACGTGCTGACATTTTTGATGCTTCCCCGCTTGCTTCCCTGTCGAGCACAAATGGTGCTCTCCAATCCTCAAGCTCTTATACCAGTTCGAGTGCATGGGTGAGAGAGCGTGCGTGTGCGTGTGTGTTTGGAGAAGAGATAAGCATGCAATAAGTGATATGCTCCACTCATAAATTAAAGTGGAACTAAGTGTAAAAGCGGGGCCTCCAATTTTTGGCACCAATAAGCAATATCAAATATTAAATACCAAACTCCACAAGAGGTGCTGTGGAGTTTGGGGCTACAATCTTTAGGCCATTGATTTGCAAGATTCCTCTCTCTCTCTCTCTCTCTCTCTCTCTCTCATGCTATGTTAAGCTATGATGTGTATACTCTAATTTTGTCTACATCATTTTCCCTTACAATCTTCACTATCAAGTCTATGCTTTGTGTGTGTGTATCGTGTCATAGTTTAGGTGTGTGTACTTGGGATTTGGGAGATATGTTGAGAGGTTGACAGGTAAATGTGTGAGCAAATTGGAATTGTGGAATCAATTGTTCTCCCCTTCGAATCCCAACTTTGGTATCAGAGCTTTTAGTTCGAGGGAATCGGCGATCGATATTCAAATTTTAAGGAGCAAATTGCAAATTTCTTGCACCGAGTTTGCAAAATCAAGGCTTACTTGACAATTAATTGGCAAATTAATCAATTAATTCCACTTTACAAATATCAAGATTCTGTATGTCAAGCTTTAAATTCAATTTAATGGCTAAAATCTCGTGGATTGTGAAGGTGAAAGTGCGAGAATTGAGGAAGCAAGAGGTTTCAAAGATTTAGAAGAAGCGGTGATCAAGACTAGGCATCAAAGTGCCTTGATAGAGCTTTGGTAAGTAGTGGCTTTGGTTTAAGCAAGCTTTTGAGGTAGTTACAAAGGCATATCTCCATATTAGAAGAAGGAATAATTGAGAAGATGGCTCGTGAGGTCTTTTGAGGCTCTCCTCAGAATAAGAATTGAACTTCTTGAGCTTGAAATTGAAGCCAAAGCTACGAGCATTTTCACTTGAAGTAAAAATTAAGCTCAACTTTCTGATGCCTCACATTGGTGAATGTGGATTAAGCCAATGCAGCATCGCCAATTTTCCATAATAACTATTATTTTATCATGTAATTGGCAAGCTTGGCAACTGTCGTGTGAGTCCTCCCTTGCATGCAAGCGACCATCACGATCGGTCACTATCAAATACCGCAATAGGTGCTTCAATTTGGTTGCCTTGGCAAGTGCAACGTCTACCCCTTCATGAAGCGTTTGCAGGCCGCCATCTCCCTCACATATTGCGTTGCTAAAAGTTGAAATATGCGGGAAAAGGACCATATAAAGTATGCGAAATCACCCCACAAGGTACCATTTGTGTAAAAACTCTTGATAGAGTTGAAACCATTGGATTCCTCAATGGGAGTAAATTTAAAAGATATTATGATCCTTTAAGCCAAGAGGAGCTATGTGCCATCCATAAAAAAGAGGCAGTCAAGACACAAGCAGAATTGAAAACGATACAAGCTCAAGTTGAGGCTAAGGAGCTACATCAATGTATTAGACGCCAATGAGAGGCCAACTTTGTAGTTACACATGCATTTCAAGTTGAAATAAAGGACGATTGGTTGGACTCTGAACACCTCTATGATACCCTATTGAGTTAAATAGTGCCTATGGAAAAGTGCTATATAACGCCTTATTGGACACATGTGCTAAATATAATCTGCTGTCAGTCAGGAAAGCCATCTCTATTTGAGAGTACCATCCAAGTCAAGGGTATCAATAGGAAAAAAAACTATTGTTTTTGAAACCTGGCACACTTTTGTCAATTATGGCAACGGGGTCGTAGCTCAAGACTTTTTGGTCATACCTGTTGGAACTATGGAAGGCAATATAAACCTAGGACGCAAGTGGATGTTAGCGACCAAATGCTCTATTGATTTGGGGACTAGGAGTGTCACAACACAGAAACCAACTCTTAGCCCTTACCACTTAAGAGATAGTCCCCTGAGATATCACCTCCTGAGGGAATACAACCCAAAGCATTCCATGTCCAAGAGGTTGAACCATCTGTACCTATAGTCAAACCTTCTAGAGCTTCAACTTATGTAGTTGAAACAAAGCATAAGACACACAAGACTCATCGTAATATAACAAAGAAAACATACAAATGGGTCCCTAAAGCTTCTTTAGCGACCATTTCTGACGCTAAAAAATAAAAGCCTTGTAAGAGACGCCCCACTCGATCGCTCCAAGAAATGTAAGAAAACGTTGCGTTGGATTCCTAAACGACTATTGAAATCCCAAGGCTACTATGAAGGGAATGATCAAATGTGGGTGCCTAAACGTAAATTGTGTTCTTACCTGTCATCTGTAGACCCATGTGAGTCAAACTTAGTAACTATAAAGCCAATTGAAGACCGTGGGAAGGGAAAGATCATAGATACTATACACCTGATTTGGAGCTAGTTTGGGTACCCAAGCGAGAACGTCTTGTATTGCTCAACTCAAACATAGAAAAAACAAATGAAAAGCTTCTTGCTCTTCATGTAGTTCTTCTATAGAAACACAAACTTCTTCACAACTTCCACCTACCACCAAAAATGTACAGAAAAAAAAGGAAAAAATAGCACCTCCCATTGTAAATTCATCACCTAAAGCAACGTTTCAAGTAAAATGATGGGAGAGTACCTTACCACCCTTTGCAACTAGATGAAACGCCTAGGGTGGTGAAAAACTATTGGTCAAAGTCTTCACCCATTACAACTTGAAACAATTGGTTTCAAAAGGTGATGACATCGTTCCAAAAGGTATGATCCACCCAAGGAGAAGGGGGTTGCTCCCCTCTTAACCTTCCTCCCGACCTCTCAATCTCCCAATCTTAAGGAATGTATATATATAGCCCTATACTCAAGAAAACAAAAATAAGAAAGAAAAAGAGCAAGAGCCATTAAACAAAAAGTTGAAAACCTACAAATTCTAGTACATGACCCAAAAATCATAATAACACACTATGCAGAAGGACACGACCTTTTGACATGACCCTTATAATATTTTCACACTAACCAAAATCTATCTGTGTGTACAGATATCGCTAGTATGATAGAGTCATCCACTCCTACCTTGGGTGAGAGGTACCTTCTTTACTTTTCACAAGTGTTTCACATAGTCTAACTGGTGCTTGCATGTGAATGGGATTTGGTAGATGCACTAGCGTGTGAGAAATTTTTTGAGGAATTAGAATGGATGATACGTCTCTTGACCACGATTGATCCCTACTTAGTAGAGAACGTCTCTCTGATTTCACAAGCTTATCCTTTTGAGTAAGATGACTATACATGCCTAGTGACATTCTTAGTGAACATATGTGCATCTAATGATGAGGAAGATTTACATGATTACATGGATGGTAGGCACGTATGATGTCACTGATGATGACTTATTTTTCTTGACAATGACGAGGATAGGGATTTAGAGTTAGGGCTACCCGTCCATCTATACAATATCTTGTTCCCTTGACCCTCTAAAGGGGTGCAAATACTTAGGCTAGGGTTCTTTATGTTGTTTTGATTGTGTCCAAAAAAGGTTGGTGCCTCTTTCCAGTGATGTGCCTCCTAGAGGTATTCCTTGCGTTTTCTAGTGTGTAGAGGAACACATTGTAGTAGTTGGGATTTTGAACTTCATGCAATCTTTGTCTAGTTCACTCTTCGAATCGAGCGCGATCATTAACACTAACAAGTGTTTCTTGTCCATTATCATTGCCTCTTGTCTTTTTTAGCATCCTTGTTTGTTTTCTTTAACTGTGATTGGTAGCACAATATTCAACACATTTTCTTAGTATTAAAAATTAGATTCAATATAATTTTATGTCATAGTCCCTTGTCTAGGTTTATGAATCAAGAAGTCTGACTAAGCTAGTTTGACCAAGATAGAATTTAGAGCTCTTCTCTTAATACCATGGGAAATGCCTTCCTAATTGTCAATGTTTACTTTAGATTCTTAATCCGATATTATGAAGCATTGTGTGCAATGTATTAGTGCTTTCTGGTGGGATTAATACCTCTTGACTTTTAGCTTAAGTACTATAAAGGGAGTTTACTATTGTGATGAGCTCGGGGAGGGTAACAATGTCAATATGACCCCCCAAAGTTACAAAATTGATAGGTAGTAAAAAAAAAAAAAAAACAAAACAAAAGTGCCAAAAATGTAAAATCTTAAGCTGGAAGAGAAATCCGAGTTTGATTTGGTACTTCACTCACATGTATTTCCTATGGTACTAGAGCCCTAGAGGTTCCTAGTGTGGACACTTTTTCTTGAAAAGCAAAAATCCCAAGGCATACAAAATAAGCACACACGTCAAAATTGAATCAATGTGGAAAACACTTTGGGGGGTCAAACAAAGGTAATAATTCAGGCGACAATTTCATATGCAATTTCTTTTATGGTAACTTAACTAAAAGGTCTTCTAGGTATAGTCTCTAGTCAACCCTCGAACATGAAATACTTTGCTCTCGTGATTAAATAGCTTAATTGACCACAAAGAATTGAGAAGCTTGCCCATGGTATTAATAGTTGACCTCTAGTGCCTCTCGACTCTTAAATTAGCCACCCTATACTTGTTTCTTTTTTGACTATCATAAGTGCTTATGCATTTGATTATATTACAGTTTAATGTTACCACAAAAAAAAAGTTTAATATTCTGTTACCAATCAATTTGTGTGCCAATTCACTGCATATGATTTGTAATTATATATGTTCTATGAGAATGCAACTATTGTGCCATTTTTAGATGATTTTGTAGTGTTTGAAGAAAGCTAAAGACATTCAATCTCAGATAGTCTTCCACCTCGACGAACGACCTTCAAAAATTATCCTTTTGAAGATACTAGATGGATGCAAGGAGTACAACTTAAGGATAGTATGAACCTTGTCAATGCTTACAATGCTACATTAGAGTAAGCAAATGTACAAATTTCTTTTAAATGACTCATGTTTTTGTTTTATATGACTAGTCCTCTTTTTAATTGTGCACAAATTTAACTAGTATGCATGCTTAGAATCATGTTTGTGATGACGACGTCTCTCAAACACCAAGTAGAATTTGTCACTCTACTTTGGGACAATGAAATGGACTAAAGAGCAGACATGCTTACGGCAGCTATGTCTCCCAAGCACCAAATGGATTAGTCATCCATCTTGGAAAGATGTCGTAGGGTAAAAAAGGGATCCTCTATCCGCTAAGTACGATTGACTAATAACTAAGGTTTTATCTCTTCTACCTCATAGTCGAGGACGACTATGATTTCAAGAGAGAGGTAATGTCATAAAATATAATATCTAACCAACCCAAATGATTTTCTCATATTAAATTGATCACTTAATGTGGGAGAATAAACGGGAACAAGTGTTAAGATATAGATATGTGCTTATAGAGCTATCTCAACACGGGGCAAATAGTAAAGGGGCCCAAATGGGAGATGGTCTATCAAGAGCAAGGCTAACCAATGGAGAATAAGACCTTAGGGTTAGCTTCATTGAAGACCTCCAATAATGTGTGTAAAAGTCCTTTGACCTTAGGTAAGCTAGGGCTGAGCTTGAGGTGGGAACCCGGCCCAAGCTCAAGGTGCTTGTCGTGCTTGAGGTGCTTGTCCTGCTTGAGGTGCTTATCATGCTTGAGGTACTTGATTAAGATGCTTGAGGTGCTTGACTGGCTCCATGCTTGAGGTGCTTGACTTGGTGCATGATTAAGGTGCTTGAGGTACCTTGAGAAGCTTGCCTGAGATGCTTGTGGGAACACCCCCCTTCTTCAAGTGCTTTGTCATGCTTGATGACTAAGGTGCTTGAGCTCCTAAAGTCAAAAGCATCCCTACAAGAGGGGGGGCGAGCCCTTTTCCTAGGGATTAGAGAGAGAGAACACACACTCACACTCACAAGGGAAGCCCCAGCTTGAAAAGGCAGTAAGGACACATGTCAGGTCCCTACCCATGTTACCTTCATGTGTTGCTTGACGCCTATTGGCTAGGCTTCAAAGGGGTCCAATGATAAATTACTTGAATTATCTAATTGATTTTGCATTTATCAAGTCCTCTCTCTCAAAGGGGAAAGGGGGACACTTGTCCCAAGGCTACCCATGTTGCTTGTAATGGCTCCTGCTTGTGATTGGCTAGGCCTGGAGGGGTCCAATGAGCTTCAAGCATGAGCTACAAGGGGGGGTCGACCCAAGCAAGCTAGGGGGGTGCTTAGGGGGTATACTCACCCACACACACTCACAAGCACTCTCATTGTGTACTATGCAAAGTGCAAGAGCTCCCTCTCCTTCTCCAAGCAAGTAGAGGTTGAGAGCCTACACCAACACTCTTGGCTATGGAGTGCAAATCCAACCAAGAGCCATGCTTCAATGCTTAAGCTTTCCATCTCCTTCTTCTTCATTAATATGCTATTATGTATGCTAGCAACAAGAGTATGATAAGTGAGGAACTAATTCTTTCTCCTACGAAATGTTTCTTCTTCCTCTTCCCTACCCTCATTCCCTGCTAGCTCTCTCCACCTTCGAAAGTGTTTGAGGTCTTGGGACTGAGGCTTGGGATAGTTAAAGCTTTCTTCAAGTTTATGTTATGTTTGTGATGCATGAAGCCTTCCATCTTCATGGCATCACCTAGGTCACAAGGAACACAAAGACTGTATTGTAACAAGTCTCTCTTTATGGGAGAAATCATAATACAAATGCCTATTGGAGGGGGGACAAGCTCCACATAAATCCGGTCCTCAACTGTTGTCATGTTCTCTAAACTCTCTCTCTTGCAAAAGTATTGTCTATGCCAAGTTAACTAATTGCTATGATTATGTTGCTATCTTCAATGATGTCAACCCGCTATGCTCACAAAATCATTTCTTGAAAGTACTCTCATTAAATTCCGCTACTCTCACATATTAGGGCAAATTCCATTACATTGGTATCAGAGCATTTGGTTTCTCTTTTCTTGCTTAAGAAGAGAGGTCCTTAAGTAGCCTATAAATGGTTGATGTTGTTAATTATAATAGAGTAAGTGGAACTGGGATCTAATATCGGTTTTGTTAAGCCCACTATGTGGGGGATGGTGCACACCTCGGGAGCTTTGGACTTAAGAATGGAGTCTTTTTAGACTTGCCTACGGCTTTACCATTATTGAGCCATAAGAAGTCCGAAAGGAGCTAGCCCTTGGCAATTCCGCTATGTTAGACCTACTCCTCTACTCTCTATAATTAACCACTTTGAGCTGTGGGTGTAGATACTTAAGAGCCGATTTTCAAAGGCTAAGAGGAGTGGCAACTAAGGTTTTGTATTGCCAAAGCATACACTAAGTATAAACATAAATTTTGTTAACATGGCTGACAATAATCAAGAGAGTAGAATGAACATTGATAGCTTTGATTTTGCACATGAAGGTGCTAATGATGATGCTCCCATGTTTGTGAATTATCTCGTCACTAGGTTGCAACAAGCTATGGGCAACCCTGTTTTGCAAGCCGAAGTTACTCAACAACTTCGTGCTTATGGAATTTCCCTTCCTCTCTCAGAGGAGAGAGAGCTTAGGAGGCCTCTTGAAGAGACCCCCAAAAGAAGACTCTCTCCCATTCGAGAGGAGGAATCCAAAGAGAAAGAAAGCAATGACAGTCTAAGTTCTTCTGAAGATGTGGCTCCACGAAGACGGCGGTCTAGAGGATCGCCTACTCCTCCCAAGAGGAAAAGAGCAACCTATAGTCCTTCTCCTCATCACTCTGAAAGGCAAGAGAGGAAACAAAGGAAGAAAAGGGCTAGGAAGAGGTCACCGTCTTCTCCTTCTTCTTCACCTTCCTCCTCTTCCGATGAAAGTTATGGCTATTCTCCTAGAGAATACAAGAGGGGAGGACATCGCAAATCATTTCCTGCATGGCGAAGGTCACAAAAGCTAAAGAAGTTCAAGGAGGGAGGAAAGAGTATCTCTTTTCTCACCTACGATGGCACCTTTGGTGCTACTGACAAAGTGTTGGCCTTCATCCAGCAATTTGATGCGGCCTTTGGGGACGAGGGCTTCACAGAGTCCTCCAAGCTACGCCATGTAGCTATGCACTTCCAAAAATCAACTCGTCAATGGTGGGCTAGCCTTCGTGGCAATGGAGAAGCCCCAAAGACATGGAAAACTCTACGAGTTTCCATCATGAAGCAATTTCTTCCAAGTGATACTAAAGATAAAGTTCTTACCGAATGGCGCGGCTTGAAGCTTCTCTCTCATGAGTCTATCAACAAGTATGTAGACAAGTTTTGGGATTTACATCTCAAAGCTACTTTCTTTCAAAAGATAGACTTTGCCGAGCAAAGACAGCAATTCTGTGCGGGATTACCTGAAGAGATGGCCAAATACATCAACTCTCAACGGCCGGTACTATTACTGAAGTAATCCACCACACCATGGTTGCTTCACGCATCAATTTCCATCAAGGAGCTAGACGTAATGTCAAGCCCATGGAAAACAAAGATAAAAATGATGCAAAGGGGAAATCCAATGCTCAAAATAATTCCCAAGGCACTTCCAACAACAACAACAACAACAATCGGTCCAAGGAGAAGGGAGTTTACAAAGGTAAAAACAAACTCTCTCCTGAAGAGCTTGAAGCTTTTCGCAAGGACCATAAATGTTTTAAGTGTGGGGAGCAAGGACATGGCTATCGTTCTTGCTCCAAGAAGAATACTCGTAATGAGACTCCTAGGGCTTCCACCATCAAAGCTCCAAAAGAGGATGCTCATTGCAAAGGATCATCACTCTCCTATGCTTGGGGAAAAGTAAGAGAGCATGATGCCTTCATCTTGTTTGACCCTGGCTCTACTCTCAACTTCATATCAATAGAGTTGGCCACCAAGTTGGGCATTCAAGCTTTTGAGATGGGAGATATAGTAACAGCTGATGCAGCTTTCAAGGGACAACAAGCCTCCGTTACTCCCTTGGTTGGGAAGTTGAGGCTTCATGTCCAAGTCATCTCTCCTCTCCAACATCAGGATGTTATCCTAGGGGCACCATGGTTTGATCGCATGGCTGCCAACATGAAGTTCCCTGAAAGGAGAATTTACTTCACCTACAGGGGAAAGAACATGTATATAGATGCTAGTGAGCGTGGTCGCACTATTCCACTCGTAAATCCTCTTTCTTTTGATAAATCAATGAAGAGCTCAGTTTCTGCGTACATGATTTATGTCAAAGAGTCTCTAAAAGCCAATAATGTTTCATCAAATGAAAATGATAGGAATCAAGAAGAGTTAGACTTGTCTACTTTTCTAAAAGGATTCCAAGATGTGTTCATCGATGATATCCCTATGGACCTACCTCCAAAACGAGGGGATGATGACCATCGTATTGAGCTCCTTCCAGGAAGCTCACCGCCTAACAAACCTCCTTATCGAGTCTCACAAGCTCAACAAGAGGAGATTATGAGGCAAGTACAGGAATTGGTAGACAAAGGGATGGTGAGGCCTAGTTCCTCTCCCTTTTGTTCTCCAGTCCTTTTAGTGCAAAAGAAAGATGGTACATACCGTATGTGTGTGGACTATCGAGCACTAAACCATATCACTATCAAAAACAGATTTCCCATGCCTCGGGTAGAAGATCTGTTTGATAAGCTACAAGGCTCTACCTACTTCAGTAGGATTGACCTTAAGAGTGGCTATCATCAAATAAGGATAGTGGATGAAGATATCCTAAAGACCGTGTTTCGCACAACATTTGGTCTTTATGAATATCTAGTCATGCCTTTTGGCTTGACTAATGCACCAGCTACTTTCAATCGTCTCATGGAGAAAATTTTTAGACCATATCGTAAATTCATTGGAGTGTTCTTTGATGATATCATCATCTACTCCAAATCTTTGGAGGAACATAAGCAACATCTCCAAGTGATTTTTCAAGCCTTGAGGGAAAACAAACTTTTTCTCAACCAAAAGAAAAGTGAATTCTTCCTTCAAGAGATTCAATATCTAGGTCATATTATCTCTCACGATGGTATTCGTATGGATCCATCAAAGTTAGAGGTAATAAAATCATGGCCTAACCCAAGGAATCTACATGAGCTAAGAAGCTTTATTGGTATATGTGCATACTATAGACGCTTCATAGCAAAATTCTCTCAAGTAGCAGGACCACTTCACGACTTAACAAAGAAGAACGTTAAGTTTGTATGGACTGCTAAGGAGCAAAATGCTTTTGAAAAACTCAAAGAGAAGCTTACTTCCCAACCAGTCCTCGTGCTTCCGGATCTCTCAAAGCCATTTGAGGTCCAATGTGATGCGTGTGGTGATTGCCTTGGAGCGGTTTTGCTTCAAGAAGGGCATGCCATAGCATATGAGAGCCGAAGGCTCAATAGTGATGAATGAGTCTTGGGCATTTATGAGAAAGAGCTTTTAGCTGTTCTACATGCCCTAGATACATGGAAGCACTACCTATTGGGTACTCCATTTATCCTACGAACCGACCACCAAAGTCTCAAGTATTTCATGACGCAAACCAAACTTTCCGACAAACAAATGAGGTGGGCAAATTTTTTTTCGCAATTTAATTTCCATATTGCTCACATAGCTGGTAAGCACAATCAAGTTGCCGATGCACTTTCACGACGACCAAAAGTTAATGCGGTGTCTATAGCTACTCACAATGATCTATCCTCTATGATAGATGAGTATGCTACTGACCCTGACTTTAGAGACATAATGTCAGCCCTTGCTTTGGGGAAGAAAGAGGAACCATTCACCTTGCAGGATGGTTATCTTCTCCACGGCAATAGGCTATATGTTACCCATTCCCTTCATGAGAAGGTTATGTATGAATCCCATGCTCCTCCATATGCAGGGCATAGAGGTATTCAACCTACTCTCCGAGGAGTAGAGACGTATTTCTATTGGCCTACCATGAAAGTGGACATACAAGAGTATGTTTCAAAATGTGTAGTATGCCAAAAGACCAAGTATGATAAAGGGAAGCAACCTGGATTACTCCAGCCATTGCCTATTCCAAATTCACCATGGGAGAGTATATCCATGGATTTCATCTTTGGATTACCCAAGTCTATCCATGGGAATACAGGAATATGGACAATAGTCGACAGGTTTAGCAAGCAAGCACATTTTATTCCTGTCAAAAAGACTATTAAGGCACATCAAATGGCAACTCTCTTCATATCTCAGATTTTCAAACACCATGGATTACCCACATCCATCGTGTCAGATAGAGATAGAGATAGAGATAGAGCGAGAGAGAGAGAGAGAGAGAGAGAGAGAGAGAGAGAGAGAGAGAGAGAGAGAGAGAGAGAGAGAGAGAGAGAGAGCGATCAAGCATTACGACGGCATCGATGATGGTGAGGCGGTTGATCGCGATACCGGCGGCTCCCTCTTCTTTGCGCACAAAATCCTTCACGACGGCAAGCATTGAGCGGTGAGTGACACACTATTGCCCCTTTGAGGTTACTAGGATAGTCTGGTTGTGTGCTTGCAGCCATTTGTGGCCCGCACACAATGTTTGGCAAGTCCCTAGTCTTGGACACGTGCGATAGAAGTGCACACAAACTCTCATTGACCGACCATCCTTGCTACTTCTCGAATCTCAACCATTGACACAATTGGTCAACCGCCCATGGTGCCCAGGCCATGCTCGCAATAGCTGCTTGACTACCATTCAAAAAGGAATATAGGTATAGATTTTAGGTTCCTTTGAACCTAGATCTTCCAAAACCTTGCAGGAAATCCGGAGAACTTTGAAAACTTTTCACTAAAAGATGATCTTATTCATGAACAATTCTCCCAAGGAGTTGGATTCAAAATTTTCACATTTCTTGTAAGCAAAAGTCGACAACAATTGGCTAATTTGAACTTTCAACCAGCTAATAGATTAAGTGGACAAAAAACTTCCTCGAGCACTACGGATAAGTATCATCAAGCTCAATTATTCTATAGATTGCAATTTCAAATTTATGTTTATGTCATAGTATGGATTACCTTGAAGATTTACATATTTACTAATATAGTTGATAACATTCTTATTATCATTATATTACACATGAAGTATTTTCAGGTGACTTATTCGATTATAGGCAACTCATTCCATCCAGTCTGAGCATGATCAATCAAATTTTATCAAGAGCCACATCAGGCAAAGATTACTTGAGCCTACAATTTGGAGTTCTTGCTACTCTTCTCCCTTCACCTTAGGAGGCCATCACAAACATACGACACCAGATGGGAAAGATATTAACTACATGGTATATTGATTGTCTCTCCTTACATATGATTGTTTAATCGGGTATGTCTCTCACTCTCTTTCTAACACTTTAGAGAAAGATTAATTCACATTTTATGTTGTTATCTGATTCTTTAATGTTTTTCCCTCCAAGAGTCTCCTACGCAATAATACCCATTATTGTATTATATTATACTGACTCTATTCATAGTGGCTATGGTCACTTACTAGATACTTGGAATTCACTTTGGCATGGATTCCTAAAATTTCATAACAGTGAAATAAGGGTTCATGGAGATGGAGCACTCATCCATCATAGCTAAGCAACTATTTAAAATTCTTCCTTTAGTCACCACGGTTCAAAACTAAAAAATTGTATAATTGCTAATCACGACCAAGCAGTCTTGTTTTGAGATATTCAGGCAGGTACTGTACATTCCCCCCGAAAATTGAAGCTAGTGAACAACTTTGTGGATCTTCTTTGAACATACCCAATTCACAATGAGAAAGAGAGGGAGAGACATACCGGATTCTTTAATCATGTACTTCCTATAAAGAATCGGGTGTGTCTCTCACTCATGATTAAACTTGAACCCAATTCACAATGTAAATTTTCCTTCACATTGGCACATTCACAATGCATTTCACATTAGTTTATTATGACCCTTTTGAGGACCCCTACCTACACATTGTATATTTAAGGAACTACCTACACTTGTAGATGAAGAAGAGCAACTCATCCTTGAGCAAATAGTTGACCATGAGACCACCACCACATGCACTGACACAATTTCTAATCATTATCTTTTGACTTTTAAAGGCCACCCTAGGGAAAATGCTAAATGGATTGTTGAATTCTTTTTGAAACTTCCCAGATCTTCTCCACACATTTCATCACTCATGGTCTAATTGATTCTCTGTTGAGAAACTGAGGACATTTGCTATCCTTGGAGGGAGGGATGTTATGAGATTGGGCACCCTTATGTTGTATGTGGTTAACTAGAATTGGGATATCTGGCGTGTAATGGCTAATTATTGTGTTGTCTTTCTATTTTACTAATGGTGAGTTGATGCTATGTAGATTGAAATTTTATGAGTTGAGGAGAATGCGTCCACAATAACTTTATGCTCGGTCATTTTACATTTGCACAATATTTTAGATCTTTTATCAATAAGGCACTGTGATTGCTTTGTAATATAGCTATAGTGAGAACTCACCCTATAGGGGTCTCTCTCTCTGTCTTTCTCTCATGCTATGTTAAGCTATGATGTGTCCTCTCTAATCTTGTCTACATCATTTTCCCCTTACAATCTTTCACTATCAAGTGTATGCTTTGTGTGTGTGTGTGTGTGTGTGTGTGTGTGGATATGGTGTCATAGTTTAGGTGTTTGTACCTGGGATTTGGGAGAGACGGTGAGAGGTTGATAGATAAGTGTGTGAGTAAATTGGAATTGTGGAAGCAACCGTTCTTCCCTTCTACTCCCAACACTCTTCTAGACTCTCAAAATTTGAGAGCGGTTTCATCACAGGTTGATCAGATTGCAAGATTTATTGGTGCAACTCATGTATGCTTGAGTGTGGATTTTGCGCATGATTTGCTCATGGTCAAGTGAATGTTTATGGCATGTACGGTTATTAGGTCAGATAGCCAAAATACTACTAGAATCTTTTTTCCCAATTTTGTGTGTTCATGCGCATGGTTTGTATTCATTCTTTGATTGCATTTTGGCACTCAATGGTTGCTTTGCCATAGTGTTTTAGTATCGCATTGTGAGAGTGTTTGTTCTTGTGGGCTTGTAGTTTGCTCACAGGATTATGTCATTTGACATGTATGCGATACTCTCTTCAGGAGGGAGATTGTTGATGATAGATTCATCAATTACCGCACACTGCTCTTTGTTGATGATAGATCCATTAGTTATTGCAAAATGCTCTTGGTTACATAGGCTCTTGGATTAGAACAATTTTGGTAGTTTACTCTCTAATGGTTTAGTGGTCGAGATTTACTCCCACTTTGACAATGATCAAGCTTTGACTCTCAATTTGATAGGTTTTATCAATTCGGACACGAATTTAGTTTTCTTGTATCCACTCTCGCAAGAGTGAGGTTTGTGTATGCTCGTATTGTCTAGTAGTAGACTTATGGTATGCACTATATTCGATTGAAAAACATTCCGATCATGAGTCTATTGCATACAAATTACAAGTAATCACCAGTTACAGTTTCCATGTACTTTTGGCATTTGAGACTTGCATCAGTGTGACGATTGCAGCAGACAATGTGGCTACACCACTATGGGAGATTTTATGTGTTGATGTCCTTGATCACTACAAGTGTTGATGAGCTCTTTTGAGAGTGTTTTCTCTTCATAGGGAGCTCCTTTCATTCCAAGTTTGGTGCACTTCTCTTCAGTAGTGGTTTATGCACATTTCCCTTGTACATACTGTATAGCCATAACTTCACTTATGGTAGCTAATCTGTGTGACAATCTAAGTCCACGATGACGACTCATGTGAGACAATGGTCTCGTTCATGTCAACACTTTAGATGTTGGCATTGTCACACATGACACATTAGACAAAGATGCTCCAGATGCATGAGGCAGTAGAGGAGATGTATGTGAGATATGGATGCATCTTTGACACATGTTAAAGAGAATCCCCAACATGAAAATTTTTTGACCCAATAGTCGATGATTGAAGTGCACACCCAGTGGTGGCTGAAAGCCATTGAGACATCAACAATTAAACTAGCAATTAAGAAACCTCCTACTCTGAGGATGTTCAATGAAGAAGAACTCCATGATGTGGTCCAAACCCAAATCAATCAGCTTCTAGACACAAAGAAACCATCAAAGAAATCAACAAAGAAGCAATTGAAGAATTGCAATAAGGGGACTAACTACCCCGATTACTTGGGCCATCAATCTTCTTTTGCATCTGCATGAAAACAGAAGAAACATGTGTGTTTCAAAGGATTACCTAGTTCTTCTTTTTGTGATGGTGATGTCACGCTTGCCTCGGGTATACCTCTTGCAAATATGTCTATGGGTAGCACACTTTCTCCACAATGGTTAGTAGATGCCAATGTTGCTTTCCACGCCACACCATCTCATGAGTGGTTTAGGAGTTTTTCTAGTGGGAGACTTGGTTGTGTGCGACTTGTTGATGGTTTAGCATGTGACATAGAGGGTGCATGAGATAAACACTTTGTCATGTATGATATGTTCCTTAGTTGAGACACGGTTTGCTCTTGGTGAGATAGTTGAGAGACAATGGATGTCAGGTACTGCTCAGAGAGCAGTTCTTCCAAATGCATTGTGCTGCCCTAGTCATTGCGCAGGGAGCCGGAGTGGCTTGCTCTACCTTTGCATGTAGCTGAGGTACAAGACGGCATAGTCTCAATTACATTATAGTCATGTCAATGAGAGACCAGACATATATCTTTCACAAATGAGCTCCATATTGTTGTGCATGGCATGTTTATAGATGTAGAGCTAGAGCGGTCATGCTCTAGCGAGACACAACAAATTGATCTTCTTAGAGATGCCTCCTACCATGGAGATGAGAGATATGGAGTTCTTTGACATGCTCATGCTAGAGGTTAATATGGTGATGTCAGGACATGTGGATCTAGTTCCTATGGATGATGAGGGAGTGACAACTACCCTGGAGTCAGGATTGACACGTCCATGCATGACTAATTCTGGTGTTGTTGCAGTAAGGGCTAAGATACTTATCGCAGATAGATTGGCATAAATCACTATGCACGGCATCGATGCAATTGGCATGAATATGATGGCAAAGATTACATGCTTGTCATCAACTTTTGGGATTCTCATGTACGATCTCTTAGTGTCGAGACCCGATTTAGTAGCTACATGCATTTGCAGTTATAGCACTCTGACTATCACAATGCAACATTGGACTTTGATGAATTCCAAGATCTCCCAATAGACGAGCTAACCATATAGCTTCCTTGGCAGCACTAAGACTACAACATACACTACCTCTGTGATTGAAGATTAAGTGCATTCTTGGAGAAATAACCTCCACAAATGATTTCTCTAGCAAACAAGAATACATAGCCAAATGTGGATATTCTGTTACCATATACATGTGGTAGTGATGTGTTTGAACACACTAGGACCGCCTGGGAAATTTTTCCCTCTTTGGGAGGTTTTTTCCCCTGTGCATTGTATATACACCCATCACTCTAGGGCTATCTATCTTTCCATTGCACACTAAGTAACACACTCTCTATTGTGTGCCACGAGCTTCCTTCATCTTCTCCAAGTTGTGTGTGTTTCTCTGCAACCCTAATTCCAACAATTGGTATCAGAGCAGGTTGTGTCCTCCAAGGCTTAGTCGCCAGCTGCTCCAGCATACGCCTGGCGTCCGTCTAGGCCGCTGTCTTCATGGAGCCACATCTTTAGAGGAACTTAGTGATTCACTTCTTTCTTGTTCTTTGGATTCCTCCTCTCTTATGGGAGAGAGTCTTCTTCTGGGAGTCTCATCAAGAGGCCTCCTAAGCTCTCTCTCCTCTTGGAGAGGAAGGGAAATCTCATAAGCACGAAGTTGTTGAGTAACTTCGGCTTGCAAAGCAGGGTTGCCCATAGCTTGTTGCAACCTAGTAGCAAGATAATTAACAAACATGGTGGCATCATCATTAGCACCTTCATCTCAAAAATCAAAGTTATCAATGTTCATTCTACTCTCTTGATTATTGTCAGCCATGCTAGTTAAACTTATGTATAAATTACTTTGTGCTTTGGTGCCCTCAAAAACCTTAGTTGCTACTCTTCTTCACCTTTTAAAATTAATTCTCAAGCAACCACACCCGTGGTTTAGACATTGTTGATTGCAAAGGCTAGTGGAGAGGGTCCAACATTGCTTGGTTGATTATGGTTCCTGTTGAGCTTGCTAGCAGCAAGCTAGTAGCTCAATAATGGTTAAGACAAAGGCAAGCTCTGAGAGACTGCATTATTAAGACTATAGTTCCCAATGGTGTACCTTGAACTAAGTCCTTTTCAACCAAGATAACAGATCCTTGTCTCACTTACCCTACTGCAATGAAAAGGTCCAACCTTTCATGAACAACTTAAGGACCTCTCTTCTTAAGAAAGAAAAGAGAAACCAATAGCTCTGGTACCAATGTAATGGAAATGGCCTATGAACTTTGAGAATAGAGGAATTAAGATAATTAGAGTGAGCATTTTTATGAGGCTACTTTGAGAACATAGAGGGTGAACTTGATTAGCAGTAGCAACATAACCATTATACTTAATTAATTTGGCATGAACAATACTTTTGTAAGAGAGAGAGAGAATTAAAGAACATGACAACAATTGAGGATCGGATTTATGTGGAGCCGGTCCCCCCTCCAATAGGCTTTTGTAAAATAGATTCTCCCATCAAGAGAGACTTGGTACAATACAATCTTTGTGTTCCTTGTGACCTAGGTGATGCAATGAAGATGGAAAGCTTCATGCATCACGAGCATAACATAAACTTTGTAAAAGAATTAACCATCCCCAGCCTCAGCTCCAAGGCCTCAACCACCTTCGAATATGGAGAGAGCTAGGAGGGGATGAGGGTAGGAAAGACAAAGAAGAAACATTTCATAGGAGAAAGAAATAGTTCCTCACTTATAATCACTCTTCTTGCTTAGCATAGCATAATATCATAGTAATGAGGATGAAGAAGATGGAAAGCTTAAGCATTGAAGCATGGCTCTTGGTTGGATTTGCATTCCATAGCCAAGAGTGTTGGTGTAGGCTCTCAACTTCTCAACAAGCTTGGAGAAGGAGATGGAGCTCTTACACTTTTCCAAACAAGAATGAGCATGTGAGTGTGTGTGTGAGAGAGAGTATACCCCCCAAGCACACCCCCAGTTTTCTTTGGTTGACCCCCCCTTGTAGCTCATGCTAGAAGTTGATTAGACCTCTTTATGCCTAGAAAATCACATGCATAGGTATATCAAGCAACCACGCTAGTATCCCCCTTTTCCCTTTGAGAGAGAGGACTTGGTAAATGCATAAACAATTATTTAAATTAGCTAAATTATCATTGGACCCCTTTAGAGGCGAACCAATAGGCTTTAGCCACACCACGAGGGCAACATGGAGAGGAACTTGACATGTGTCTTTGTTGCTTCTTTAGACTAGTCTTACCTTGTGTGAGGGTGTGTGTGTTCTATCTCATGCCCCTACAATGAGGGCTCACCCCTCCTTGAGTAGGGATCTAGTTTGACTTTTTGAAACACCTTAACCCTCAAACACCTTAGTCATGGAGCACCTTAGCACCTTAGTCATTGTTAGCATAGCATGCTAATCCAAGTAACATTTTTCAGGAGCTTTTATTGTAAAAACACTTATTCTTTTGATAAATCAGAAAAATTGTAACTCCTATTTTCTAAGTGGATATTGTAATCGATGAGCCGAGGCTATAAGCTTCCAAATTGTATCAAGTTATCTCTAGTTAGAGCTCCCAGATTATTAATTTTTGACCAAAGAAACCTTGGCTAAGGTATAAAAGCCAATTTTTGTAAGTTATTGTTAAGTTTTTGGATAATAGAAACATAGTATGAGCTAACATCTCTCACTTCTCTCCTTCTTACTCCCTTTCCAATTGTCACATTGCAGTGTCGTCTGTTGTGTTGCAACTGCAGGTAAGAGCTCTACGCATTGACGTAAACATATCATGGTAATCCGTAGCTTTTGGCGTCACCAACCCACGGCCTAATTTCATCATTAAATAAGAATTTAAGCTAGAAAATCACAAAGTAAGCATAGGCGGGGTATTGGGGCATCATTGCTAAGCATTTAGATGCATTTGGGGTCAAAAACAACTAGGTAAAAAACTCACTGCTGTTAATAATCGTGTTTTTTGCATTTCATCATAAGTGAGGTGTGAGACCATAAGCATGTGTGCTTAGGTCTTTTATACTTTTCGTAGAAGTTTTGTAACATTTGAATGTCATTTGATGATGTAACAGTCATGTAGGTCATTTGAGTGTAGCTTGTGTTAGATGGAGTTGTCTAATGTTTTCCAAGAGATTGGCATTCTCTTGTAGCCTCTATGCAGCACTAGTCGAGTCAGCTTCGTCCCATGGATTGACAATTATGTTTGTGGTTCTCACTATGTCTGCAATAAGATAGGAGTGAGGTTAGAAACCCATCCCAGATTTGGTGCCGCTGTCAAGGACGAATAGACGTAAACTAGGAAAAACACGAGCTCTAGTGTACTTGTCCTTTAACTTCCTCTAGGACTCACATAGAGTTAAAACTTTCTCTTTAAAACCACATAGCTTAAGAGTGTTGTCTTTTGCTGTGTAGAGGTAGCTTGGAAGTAGATTGTACTTGCTAAGTACCTTGTAGGATTTTAGGATTGTAGGATTAGATTAGTATTTTGAGAATGATTGACGGACAAGACAAGTCTTAATATTCTTAAGATCAAAGCTCAGAAAATCATAAAAAACAAGAAAACAAGTGTTTGTGAACACCTTCCATAACCCAATTGCAGTAGAACCTAGGAGTAGGGTAAGTAGAATCCAAGGTGGATCTCACAACATTGCTCACTCCAAAAGAATCAATTGTGAGTTGTTTATGTGAATTTGCATAATTTTAGATCTACAGCTTGAAACAACAACAACACCAAAAGATTGTAGCCTTTATGCACTAGTCGAGTCAGTTTCGTCCCATGGATTGACAATTATGTTCGTGGTTCTCAATATGTCTGCAAATAAGATAGGAGTGAGGTTAGAAACCCATCCCACATTTGGTGCCGCTGTCAAGGACGAATAGACGTAAACTAGGAAAAACATGAGCTCTAGTGTAGTTGTCCTTTAACTTCCTCTAGGACTCACATAGAGTTAAAACTTTCTCTTTAAAACCACATAGCTTAAGAGTGTCGTCTTTTGCTGTGTAGAGGTAGCTTGGAAGTAGATTGTACTTGCTAAGTACCTTGTAGGATTTTAGGATTGTAGGATTAGATTAGTATTTTGAGAATGATTGATGGACAAGACAAGTCTTTATATTCTTAAGATCAAAGCTCAGAAAATCATAAAAAACAATAAAACAAGTGTTTGTGAACACCTTCCATAACCCAATTGCAGTAGAACCTAGGAGTAGGGTAAGTAGAATCCAAGGTGAATCTCAGAACATTGCTCACTCCAAAAGAATCAATTGTGAGTTGTTTATGTGAAGTTGCATAATTTTAGATCTACAGCTTGAAACAACACCAAAAGATTGTCAACCACTGAATCCGGCTAGGGATTATGCTCTAAAAGTTGTATGAACCAGTGGGTAAGCTTAAAGATGCATTTGAGGTAAATTTTCAAGAGTTTACAAAACCTCATTTATTTGAGAATTTAGGCCAAATTAAGTTTTGACTTGACTCACAGACTTAAAACATGTCATAAAAAGATTGTCCATAGAAAACATTCTAAAAAGTGTTCATTTTAGGCCAAAAGTAAATGATCGCGATTATTTACTTTTAGTTTGAAATTGACCAAGGTTGATACCAAAGACTCTATGCATGATTACAAACATCTTTTGTGAAGGCTCATAAAATTTGGATCACAAAACATACCAAAAACTTGATAAAAACTAAAATTTGTACTGATTGTAGAGATATTGAGTTGGACTTGCTAAATCTTGTTCAAATTTGGTGAAACTTGACTCAGAGGCTTAGTTTGAAGTGTTGAACATATGTGAATGCTCAATTGATGAAAAACATGTAAAAATTTGCCAGTAGTAAATAAGCGCAATTATTTACTTTAGTCATATTTTTCAACTTTTTTGGCCAACCAAGCATACCACCAGCTCTATCATGTTGTATTGAGCAGTCATAGTAGCAAATTTGGTAAGATTCGAAGAGAGTGTGAATCAAGGCGATCACTTGGGCATTATCTTTGAAAGAAGTCTCCAACACCTATTTCGACTCAACATCTGAGATGTCTTCCTATTCGAATCATTCAAGAAACAAAACTCCAGTACGATATAGGCACATACTCACCTTTTATAAGACTAATATCCATGGTGCTCAGGTTTACCTGGATCCTAATGAAGAGTATGCCATTCGCATTGATGACCATGACATAGAGTTTGAAGAGAAAATCAGGGCAAACAAACAAGGAAAAATGTATATGGATAAAAACGGGACACGGTATTTAAAAGTTGAAAACCCTAATGTAATAGAAAAATGGGGGTTAAAGGTGAATATCATAATTCTAGATATGGAAGCCAAAGAAGGTTCACCAACTTTAGAATTCAAGGGATACGATCAAGTTGATCTAAAACCTTTGAAACGGCTTAGCATTGATAATCCTAGGATCGTAGTCTATTGTTGGGAGGATAAGAACGTCAAGGATATTTTATGGACCTCTCATGCCAAATCAGGGCAGTTAACACCCATGAAGATCATCTATATCTTCAAAATCCAAGACAAGGATTCAACAGATCTACCAACTTACCTATTTAGTAATTGTTATAACAATAACTTTGTTATGATGAGTCATGAAGAGGTAGAACAGACCAAATACCAAGGATACTCCATAAGAGATTGGATATTGGACCAAGGACTCAAAACTATCCAAGAGAGGAACTCCACGAGAGATCTTTTGGGAGAAATGTTTAAAACCCCAAACCTACCTCATCACAAAGAAAACCGAGTGACATTAACATGAGTCAACAGATTGGTTTGAAGGACTTGAGACAGGACCAACTGCTAGAAGAAATGGAGTTGAGCCAAATAGACGTGTCAGACCAGCTAATTTTCAAAATGGGTCAAAAAATACAGTGGATCTGGGGCTCCATATGACCACTTAGCAAGCTTTAAGCAAGTGCTAAGAGCAGAACACATATTTGATTTCCACACTCAATTTGAAGGATTTGGAATGACATTAGAAGGAAAAGCATTGACATGGTTCCAAAACATTCCACCAAGGTCAATCATGGACTTAAATATATTAGCTCATGGATTTGTAGTTGGTGCATGTTCCAAAACTAGGATCAAACATAATATGGTAGCTCAAATCTATAGCTTCAAACAGAAACAAGGTGAGTTTGTTAGGGATTGTGCAACTAGGATGAAGCAATACATTGCAAGATGCCCAGAACTAGAAATACCTACAGAAGAAAGGACAGTGTCATTGTTTCTAGAGGGATTTCTAAACAAAGAACTTCATGCTATACTGTATAGCAAGAAACATATGACCCTAGAAGAGTGTGTATCAGATGCTATCGACTTGGGAGAAAATTGTGATATTTTCTATGAAGAAGATGTCCCTAAGGATACTCAAAGTGAGAAAACAGCATCCACAAAACCGACACAAGTGGGAACAGCTACTGCAACACCACTTACAGCTATAGAAGACATGCTCAAAAGAATGAACAAAATGATGAATAATATGCAAAAAGCACCTATGAGAGGACCATGGCAAGGGATACCTCAACAAGGACAACCAATTAGGCCACAAAAATTGTGTGCTATCAAGGGTAAGTGGACCAAACATGAGACCAATGAGTGCTATTATCGACCAAATTATGATGGAAATGTTCAATATGTACCTACAAGGACAACCCATGTACAGATATCAGCCTAATATGGCCCCAGCACAAAGACCACCGATGGGTATGGAAAAACCACAACTAGTGTTGGATCAACAACCTCTATATTCTAGACATAATGCAATTCATATATGCATTAGGAAGGAGCCATAGATGAACAAGCACTAGTGCCTGTTACACCTCATGATGAGCCTAATCCATCTACAGTAATGGTAGAAGGAGAGTGGTATAATTCACATCCACCTTCAATGGAAGAACCTGTGACTTGTGCTACACCAGAGCTTACACCAATGTACTATGTGGCTAATCAAGGTTTTAGACCTCCTATGGTAAGACCCATGATTAAGCCAAGGACTTGAAACTACCATAATTGTGATGCAGATGATCATTGGAAAAATGAATGCCCAGAACCTGACAAGAACATTAAGCCAGTTGAAGCTTTTTGTACACAATGTTGAAAAAAAGGTGGACACTTCCCTGAAGACTATCCAACAAATCCATTCAACAAGGGAAAAGCACTGGTGAATGTAGTCCAAGTGACACCTACTATCTCTTTAGAAAGTGAACCTATTGTTCCAATCAAAGTGATCACTAGGGCCGAGGCTAAGAAAAGAAACATAACTCCTTTGATGAATCGGAGAATACTAAAAACTCCTCTCAAAAGACCAAGAAAAGAAGAAGTCAAAGGTATGAGATGAGGAAACATAAACAAAAGGATGAAATTGAGAAAAAGGCCAAGAAACTATTCCAAGAAAAAGTGAAAGAAATAGGAATGAAATCAAAGAAACCACAATAAAATCTGGAGGATCAATTTTGGTAGACAAAATTTTTGGGCCAATCAATGCAGCCTTGGAAACTTTCCAAGCGAGACTTAAAGCAGGCCAAAACTTGGAAAACAAATGGAAAAACTATCCTTCTCCAGATATGGAAATAGCTAAGCTTGAAGCTTATCAAAATTTGGTAAGAATTACTCAATAAATGCTGGAAAAACAAAAACCCAAGCTTGAGAGTATAGCAAAACCCGAGGATCTTGTGGTAGAAACTAGTAAAGAGAAATCCAAAGCGGTGGTAGAGCCCCACCTTGAAACTAAAGAGCCAAAACTCATAGTGCCTTACAGTGAAGATGCTTTAGATGGAATTTCATTCGTGAAGGAAGACTGGCCAAGGCAATTATGGAAAAAAGTAAGAGTGCTTAATGATGGGATCATAACTTTGAAGTCAACTCCTCTAGAGGAAGTTTGTTTAGAAAAACTACCTCCTGATACGGACAATGATATACAATCCTTGTATGGGGATTGCGGCTCTGAAGCATCAGGAATGTCTAAACCAATGACTCTAAAAACACTACCCTCTTACTTAGGAGACAACAAAGATGAGTGTAAAACCACTCAGGAAAAAAGAGCAGAACAAACCCTAGAGGTAGACAACATCCATTCAATCATGTCTACACCCATTCAATGCACTCTTTACCTTGGGAAAAATGTTAAAAATCAGATCAAATTTATGGAATGATTTACAAAAAACTCTAGAGAAGGTGGGAATAACAGGGCTAATCGCAAGAAAATTAGTTAAGTTGAAATATGAATGGGATAACAAGAAGATTAGATCCATCCCCATGAACAAAGTTGGAGAATACTACGAAAGGGAAGAAGGAAACACAACCCTTCCGGTGAGATATAATGATGTAGAGACCATGGCAATACTAGACAGTGGGGTTCGCATAGCCATAGCCACAAAAGCAGTATGGAAATCATGGAGAAAACCGGCCATTATACAAACTTGAATGAAATTACAATTGGGTAGAAGCATGTTAACGTGTCACTTAATATGTTGTCTCGGACAGTGCTAGTTACTTGTGCTTATTACCATATACTAAAAACGGATGGGCAAGTTCTTTGAATTTCAAATGTTCCATTTTAAAAAAAAATTCTCCTCGTGTGCTTCTGTTTTCAGTTATTGAAGACGACATGGGAGTCTCTCTCTCTCTCTCTATGTGTGTGTGTGTGTGTGTGTGTGTGTGTGTGTGTGTGTGAGACTAGCAGGCGGTTTGCTGAGTCTCTCTCTCTCTCTCTCTCTCTCTCTCTCTCTCTCTCTCTCTCTCTCTCGTGTCAAGGAAACCGCAGATCTGCACTGTTTGTCCCTCCCAGGCTCAAGGGCGGGCCTGTGGAGGGGTGCTAAGCCCTCAAGTTTGCCCACTACCACAGAATCAAAGCAGACCTCTTGCAGCTCGTCTCTCTCTCTTGACCTGAATCTTTTCGACCTATTGGTTCAAATCTCGGGAGCTGTGAGGACCTGCAAATCTTGCAAGCTGTCATTCTCTGCAGCTCCCTGGCCGCCCACCTGACCTACCTGTAGCCCGCTCGCCCTCTGCAGCTCATTGGCCGCCCACCCGACATACCTGCAGCTTGTTCATCTTCTACGGTGTTGTTGCCTTTTGCAATTCATTGGCCCACCCGACCTACTGTGGGGACCTGCAACTTGGTTGGCTCTGGCTCTGTCCACATACGAGCTGCATACCACCCACTTTCAAAATCCTCCAAGGACGCTGTTCCCACAGCTTCCCCCCCAAAAAAACAACAAGCACAATTGTCAACATTTTTCTAGCTCTAGAGAGGCTTGACCACATAACAGAGATTTTAGATTCTCCGAGGGATCAAAAAATAGAGATTTAGACTTCAATGTCCTCCTTCATCACACCGCTTTCCAGTGCATGCAAGAGTTTTCTTGCGGTGGCAGCTGCACCCAAGAAAGATCCCACCACTCCCCAAGATGCAAGGCTCGTGGCCCTCAAAGATCAACTCCGAGAACTTCTTTTGGAGAATGCCAAACTCAAAGAACACTTGAGCAAGCTTGAGACGAAGGCGAAGGAGAGTGAAATTTTGCTTGCAAAGACACATGAAGTCGAAGCCTCTCTCACTGAGACGGTCAAGAAAGCCCAAAAAGAAGACCACTAGGAAATACATAAGAAGATTGATAGCAAAATACAAGCAGCCTTACAAGAATGCCGACTACAAGAAGCCCTCGGCCTCAAGATTTGGATTGGAGGGCTTTGCTCACCATGGTGCACAGATGAGGATACTCTCAAAGAAGCCATCACCAAGCTCAATGACATTGTGCAATCAATCAACATCGAGCCAAACACTGTCTCTTGGATCAACGATACACAAAAAAACTCCCTCAAATATTCTCTAAAAGCAGTGTTTATTAATCTTTGAAAAGTAGCAGGGGCATTGGTTAAGCCAAAAGCCATAACACAAAATGCGAACACTCCAAATTCGGTTATAAAGGTTGTTTTAGGTTGGTCTTCTAGCACAATTTGTTCTGAATATGGCAAGGAGTAATGGTCCCTCCTAGTGGCGGCGTTGACCTTCTTGAGATCCACGCACACTCTAAGTTTCCCATTCTTTTTCGGTACAATCACTATTGGAGACACCCATTCTAAATGCTCAATAGGGTATATGAATCCGCATTTCACAAGATTTTCAATCTATTCTTGAACGATCTTTGCATATTTAGGATTCATCGGGTAGGGTCGTTGTTGAACTAGTTTAGCCATGCTATTCATGGGGATTGTGTGATGCACCACAGAAGGTGGAACACCTTTCATACATGATAAGTCCAAGCAAATATATCCCTAAATTCCTTGAGAAGTTCTTTAGGTACACAATTCTTAGTCTCTGTCAGATCTTGGGCAATGAAGACAAGTTTGGACTCTTCTCTTGGGTTTGCTAACTCGATTTCCTTAACTATCATGGGACTGTCATAAACTCCATTTTTTCCATTGACAGGTTTTCTTTGAGACTTTGTATACATAACTTTACTTTCCTCTGTGGTGTAGGATTTGAAATGTTCAGGTACAGGGTGTAAGTCTGTGGGGTCTGGTGTTCTGTGGACTGTGATTTCACTTCTGATTCCTTTTGTTGTTGAGCTAACTCTCGATTTTGTCATCTCCTTACAATACGGCTTGACTTTGGGTTCTTTGTAGCCTCTAGTTGTGCGATGTCAATGGGTTGTGGACTACACCACATAAAGCTTTGAAGGTATTCACCCCAGTTATCTACCAACTTCCGATGAGCATCACATGCCCCTATATAATTAAGCCATTCTATGGTAGATTTCTTTTCCTTTATTCTAGTACGCACATTTGCTCAATATCATCACCTCTTATATCTCTTACTCTTCTTGTCCAATTTTTTATTACGGCCGATCTCTAGTGAAGAGTCACTTGATGAATCGCTACTTGTGTCTTCTGCTCCCTTGGATAGATTGTCATCTAAGGTACCACTAGGCCCTGAATGGTTTGTCCCCACATTTACACTAAGATTTAACTCAAATTCTTTGTCCTCAGAGTCAATTTCAATTGATGATTCTGACCCCAAATCGTGTGGGCTATAGTCTTGTGAGATGCTACTGGTTCCAATGCCAGTCAGACCTTCATCTTGTAGGTCATCAAAAAAGCTATATGCATTGCTTCTAGCATATTTAAGGGTACGAGTGGTGGCATTTCATCCCACTAAGGTGTTACCCAGGTCGTCCCCCTGTTTCCCCAAGTGTCTATGGTTGCTGCTAGGTGGATCCAATCCATATTGTCCGATTCAGTCATCCCAGGTAGTACATCCATATAAGGAGAATCTTTCCCAACATCAGTGTCCGCTTTACACGTGTGACAATACTGCAATGGGACTGAGTGAACTGTGTGTCAGATCTATGATCAATTATAAACCTGTTTCCTAGAGGATGTGCTCGACCAGATACAAGATCCACTCCAATGACAGAATCTTGGAACTGCAACCAAGTAGACATGGTTTTTAGACCAGTCATGCACCATTTTGCTTCCCTCATGAAAGGACGTCCTAAGGTCATCTCTGATGCGATAGTGTGATTGGAGAAATCCATAACAATGAAGGTAATTCTTATTTTATGTCCAAAGACCTTGACCTTGAGATCTTCTAGCATCCCAATAGGTTTAACAATAGACCCATTGGCCATTACTACTACTATGGTTGTGATTCCAAGGTGAGGTCTCCCAACAATTTTTAGTCACAATGCTAACCCTAGCGCCACCATCAAGGATTCCCTTCATAGTTAATCCCTTGGTAGTGATTTATATGGTTGCATTGGATTCATCTCCCTCAAATTATTATCCCAACTTGTTAACATGTATTTCTACCATAGATTGGGTTGTGGATCTAAGTGTTCCTCCTCTATTGGAATCTCCCTAACTCCATCCATCTGTGCAATTTGTGGTAGCCCGACCTCAATTCTCCATTGAGGAAAGCTCGAAGAACTAAGAATAGCTTAGGGTCTCTAAATAGTTTGGACATGATGGTGGTTCTAACCTCTGAAGCCATGAAATCCATCAACTTGGAAATATTTAACGGCACCTTTTGGGATTTAGTCCCTTGACGTGGGGAAGATGGGATCTCCATTTCTTCGATAGGGTCAGGTAGTCCCTTTGTAAACATTCTTTCCAACAAGAAGTGAGTATGTCCACTTTTCCATGATTTTAAGTCACTTTCTTCTTGGATGACACTAGGTATGGCTAGGGGTCTATGGAATTTCTAAGGTTATTGTTAGGTAGGGAACACTATGTCTGTAATCTGGATCTGCCTAGGTGCTCGCTCTAGATCCCTTTGGGTATCTTCTACCAAAATCCTTAATTGCTTGACCCGCTTGATCTCCTCTGTAGGGTTTGGACAAGTTAATATCTTCTTCTTGGATCCTGGCCATTGTGGCTCATGACGATCTTCCTTGCTGGTTTCTTTCTTAGTGGTTGTTTTGATCTCCGCGGTTTCACCTGTATCAGAATCCTCTTTAGCATCATTCATATATACGGGGTCATCACTAGTTCCTATGTTGGTCTTTGAATTGGGATTTGACTTCACTGCTTTTTGCGATCTCTTCCTTCATGTTTTCTTCTTCTTCTGAGATTGGGCAATTGATACCGTGTCACTTTCCTCAAGAATATAATTTTGTTTTTGGAGCATCGATCGTGTGAGTACGTTTACTGGTACCACAAGCGTACTTTGTGATGGCTCCTCGATAACCTCAATCAAGTTTAATGGCGTGATCTTCAGTGCATTTGGATTATTTGGACATTGTGCAATCAAATGATCTATGCCACATCGATTACACATATCTGTATTGTAGACGTGCTCGCTTGATTGGTTTGCAATAGTGTGGCGTTATTTTGTAGCCTAATAGGACACTCCGCCACAAGATGTGGTCCTACACACTCATAGCATTGAAGAGGTGGTCTCTTAGCACTTTAATTGATATTTTGGCCTCTTGCAGCAAGAGAAGCTACTTGATAGACAGGTTTGACTTGTCCCCAATAGTCCTCCATGTAGTATTGTGGACTTTCTTCAAGTGCATCCATCCCATAGCAATATTAGGGTCTATATCTTCCTCACAGCCTTCCAAACAAGCAATAGATGACTCACAACCCACTTGATTCATAGAAGTGATTTTTGGATGTGGTGGTTTCGGTCCTAGCACTGGAGGTGGTAAGGGTGTTGTATGAACAACATTTTGGGCCCTAGGGACCATGTGTTGTGACGTTTGTTCAAGAGCTGGGGTTGGCATCAATGCAGGCACTCGAGGTGTGTCTGTCCATGCTAAGGTCAATCTATTGGCCATCACGTGCTTAAATACTATGCAATCCTTAGCTTGATGACCATACCTCCCACAGGCATTGCAATTCCCATTGAATTTTACTCTAAATGTAGGCATTCACTGGTACTATGTAGACCATAGCATATTGAGCACCATCGTTGTTCCCTTCTTGGATACACATGATTGTTTTGTGGAGCACGGTTGTCTCTAAGACTCTCTTGAATGGCCTTGTAAAGATCTGCTAAAGTCATCTTAGATATGTTTGGCTCCTTAGCAATAGGATTTAGGATCATTGGCTCATGCCCCGATGCTTGCAAGCTAGTGGATTTAGGCTCAACAGACACTCTTTCTCCTTGAATCATTAAGTTATCCTCCAATTGTATCGCATTGGTAATGACTGCTTCCCAAGTGGTGATACCTCTAATGACTAGGCCATTGTCGATATCCTCATGTTGTAATACCCTAATGAATCTATCAAGCAATTGATTATTATTGAAGCGCTCATTTGGATAAAAACAAGAATTTAAATGCTTTAAGCGACTAATAAAGTCTCTCACCGACTCTCCTTCCTCTCATTGGGCTTTTGGAACTGAGAGGCTACATCCCAAAGCACTCCCTCTTGTATGTATTCTTTCAAGAACAGTCTCCTAAGAGTAGGGTAAATTGTTTTTTCTTCCACCCTTAGGGTTCTATACCAATCCCTTGCCTTCCCACTTAAGGTTAGGCTTAAAGCATTACTCTTATGCAGGTCATTGTGTTCTCCTAGAGAATCACATATTTGTTCAAACACTTCGATATGCTTTCGCACATCCCTGTATCCACTAAATTTTTGTGTGAGCTTGGCTATTTGTACTGCCTTACTTCTAGGTTCTCTATCAGGCCTGTTATGTATATTCTCAACAATACATCGACCGATAGCTTGAGCAAATGTTGCCAGGTCACCTAAGTGAGCAGGCACCGTGGGTGAAGGCGCTCCAGAGACTACATGTGGAGTAGGTATTGGCATTGGGCTTGGCGCATATAGGAAGCCCTTGGGTTCCATGTTTTGTACGGTGTTGTGCCATGTGGCAACCCAAAGTTCATATGTGTGGCCCTAGGCATAGCAAGCGTCGAACATGACTTGCTAATGCTAGCCGGTATGATCCCATGGAAATAAGAGCTTGGATGTTGTGGTTGTGGAGCATAAGTTGTTGAAACAATGGGAGGGGTAGGAGGTACATGAGCATGAGGACCCATAGGTACGTACAATTGATACACACTTGTAAGGGCTGTTGTCGGCATTGAGCTACTATGTAGCAGTACTTTACTAACAAATAAGGTCCATGGCGTGTTTTTTGGAATGCCCATCATTGGGGTAGGCATGGTAGCCGTGGTGTCATCAAGGGAAAGATGATCTAGACTTGGAAAAGTAAAGCTATCACTTGTGGACTCAAATTGCACTGAGACCCCTGGCAAAACAATATATGGAGGATCTATCGGACTTAACGAGGGAGTCTCCATTTGCGTAAGGTTGGTTGTTTAGCCTTCCCTGTATCCAAGAATCTCATGAGACCCATTGAAGGCATGTGGATCCCCTTGTTCTGTCTCTCTAACTCAATAACCCTATAAATGATCTCACAAACTCTTTGTTGTTGATCCTTAACACTAGTAGCACCCATTGTGGATTGTAGGACATCTAACCAATCCACGTGATAGGTGTGACATGTGTATAGGCCGGTTAGAGTTTCCGTTTGTTGTTCGTACTCCTTGTTCTCATTTAGGAACGCCCCATCTAGGATTAAGGTGCTAGGGGTGTCCTTTGAATTAGATGCAATGTGGCTCTCTATGGGTTGAACCTTAGTGGTCGCTAATTCAAGAGCACTCGATTGATCTCCTAGCAATGATATTGACATAGGGGGTTTTGCTATTAACTCTCTTCGGTGCTCCACCATGTGTAAGCTCTCAAATTCTTTTTCCCTAGCTGCAATGATATACCACTCAACTTCTTGTACTTTGTTGGCAAGGCTTCTACCATTAGGTAATATAACCTCGGAGGGGAATAGCTCTGAAGACTTAGGGGGTGTAGTGAATGGAGTATTCATGTGTGCACTCTCCAGGAGCATGGGGTCTATGTTGGTTATGAATGGAAAATTTAATTCCCCACCCCCCTCTATTACATCATTAGCCCCATGTTTGGAGAGAGTGGATCTACTAAAGGTTTTCTTCAAGCGGCTAAGCACGCTTGGCCCAGAGGGTGGGCCCATGGCATGCATGTCTTGGCTTGAGCTATTGGGATTAGGCATCAGGTAACCCTCCATGACGTCATAGTCAGAGGAAGAATCACTAGACACAATATGTTGGTCCTGAGTGGTACTACCTTGAGCTCCCGCTAAGGGCCTAGAGCCTAAGGTAGAGGAATAATGAGTGCCCACGTAAACGAAGACGCTCTTGATGTGCCCATCCTCTAGGACATGACCAAAGCATAGGTGCATGTGACCTCAACACTCTAGAGGTGTTGGTGAGTGCCCGTGAAGGCCGCTCACCTAGTTTTTTAGGTGTTTACAACCCAAATTTTTTGTATTTTTGGTCCCCTTTTTTTAAAAACCGAGCCACAAAATATGACGTGCGATAGCTCAAAGCGAGCGTCTTGGCTAGAGGGACGTGCCGTGCTTTACAACCCCCAATTTGGTTACGTACATCCCTCGGAATCCTAAAACTAGTCTTTCCTAGGTGGGGAGAGGACTAGAATTAGTAAGTCCAAAGGGTGAGTGTGAAGGGGATTGTGGAGGACTTGAGGAACTTGTCCCACATGCCCTCCCTTCACTTGAGATCCTAGTCTTTATATATAAGGTAGTGTAAGTTGTATATCATAAGACTGAGGATTGAGGCCTGGGCCTGGCGTTGGGCTTCTGGCCTTGGGCTTGGGCTTGGGAAATGATCCCGATCCTTTCCTTTTAGGATAATAATTTTTTATTTTAATTCTCAAATTTCTTTTTGGTCCCAAATATCTGGAGCATTTTTTTAATAATAATTTTATTTTAATAACAATACCGTGGACGGTCGCGTGCAGTTTCAGTGGCCTTTTTGGGCTACACACACACTAAACCTTTACCTACTCTCCTAACTAACCTAACCTTATCTCCTCTATAGCTAACTACTCTGCTAACTAAGCTTAACTACTATGCTAACTACTTTGTTGAGTACTAACTGACAGTGAAGCTACCTACTCTGCTGACTGCTTACTCATTCAGTAGCTAACACAGTATCTACTAACTGTGCAAATTAACTTTTTTGTGTAAAAGCAGACATTGGTAGAAAACAAGCTATTCACTAACTATGTAAAGACTCTGTGCAAGCAAACATTGGCAGAAAACAAGCTAATTGTCTTATCTACTTACTCATTCACTACTAACACACTAACTACTGACTGTGCAAAAGATTATGTGCAAGCAGACATTGGCAGAAAACAGAGATTATGCAGGAAATAAAAACTTGTAGAAAATAACTTCTTCTTCTTCCTCTTCCTTCCTAACACAAACACTCACAAAAGAAGCACAGAGTACCTCTTGAGCTTAGTGCAGGGCGATTCCTCGACAGCGGTGCCAAAAATGTGGGCTTCTGTCGTATGTATTGAAGCAAGGGACTTGCCTAACACTGTGCGCGAGCCACAGATGGCTCCAAGCATGCAACTAGCCTAAACTAGTAAGTTCAAAGATGACAATGGTGTGTCACTCACCGCTCTACGCTTGCTGTCGTGGAGGACTCCTTGCCGCAAAGAAGAGGGAGCCACCACTGTGCCGCGCTCAAGCACCTCGCCGCCATCGTGCCGCCGCAATGCTCGATCACTCCTCTCTCTCTCTCTCTCTCTCTCTCAAGCACACACGCACACTAGTACACAAAGGAGATGGAGCAAGAGCACTCTTCTTGCATTGCACAAATGAGAGAATCAGGTAGTTTAGGTGTAGACTGACTTTTATATGGGCTTGTCCATTCACATTTGGGTGCCCACACTTAGCCAATCTTACCCAAACATTATAGGTTCCAATTTTAGAGTGCGCCTCTCATTGGCGATCACTCTTAACCATTCCTACCTGACCGAGAAGCCCGGCCAATAACATAATACACTACTAGCGGGTCCGACAAGCCCGGCCCATGGCTACATAAAAGGTGGTCGCTTGGTGGTAGCATTAGAAAATATGACATAGCTAAGTAAATAATTGATTAGTTTACTTAATGGAGAGAGATAATTTTCACACATGAGAGATTATAGAGAGAGAGAGAGAGAGAGAGAGAGAGAGAGAGAGAGAGAGAGAGAGAGAGCACATGATATACGTGGTTCACCCAATGTGGGCTAAGTCCATGAGAAAGCAGCCACTCAATGGCTTTAGTACTTCAAAACAAGAAGTAGGTTATAAAGGGATTGTATCCTTTTGGAGCTCTCGACTTGCTTCACTCTCACCACCTCACATCAACTTCACAATGCACCACAATGCTTTACAATCCGTTTTTGTGTGTAGAAAAGGCCTCCTTTTATAGGCCAAAAGGGTTGCCCTCTCTCATGAGAGGCACGCGTGTGTAGCCATCTTGTGTAGACAAGTCCGATTTGATATCTCCTATGCACCCATGTGTAGCCGCCTTTGAGAAGACAAGTCCGATTTTAAATCAACCACCGACCATTGGATTTTGGCCACCCGGTCCCACCGGCCAATCGATCGGCCATTTTTTGACCACTTTTTGGCTGCCATCCGCCGGCCATAATATTTTGGCAAAAAGGAATATTGCAGCGAAGCCTTGAAAATTTTGGTTTCCGAGGAGTGATTTTTCTTCATGCACTATGGTTTCTCCTCATAATAGGGGCCTTACAAATGTGCATTTTTAATACATAAAATTACAAGGGTCAAATCAGGCTCCATACTTAACAAGGTTCATATTCTTAAAGGCAGTAATTCTTAGATAAAGGAGAGTTAATCAATGCTCCCTTTGCTATGAATTTTTGGATCCTGTCATATGCTCCACCAATACTAGGATTTATGGACGCACAAAGAACATTATGGATTTTTCTAAACCAAATGCAAACTAATATTTAGACTCTATATGGAATATTTACAGGCCTTATATCAAATGTGTTTGTAAGTTTCTAGACAACAAAGCGGCATGCGAGTCAAGCATCATTTGGTTTGATCATGTAGTCTGGTACATTCTTAATCATCTAGAATTATTATTCCCTGACAAAGCTGCAAAGTTTCACTTATTTTTAATAGGTTTGTGGCTGGAAAGACGAGCTCAAAACTTGGTATTAGCACAAATTGCATTCACTCACTTACACAACATGATGCTTGAAGTTCTCAAAGAGCTTAAACAAGATGAACGTGGAACTTTTTTGACATCCTATGGAAATTACAAAGGAGTGAAGACCCTTCTTAGTCTGCTTACACCCAACAGGAAAGAAGAATCTACCCCATCTCTTAAAAGACCTATTCTTTAAGTAACACTCCTAATTTGCTTACTTCTTTTTTGACTCCCTCTATTACTTCTAGCTCTAACTTTGGTAGAGAACACCATATTAGAGAGTTTGAGACTTTAAAGTTAATTTGGAAATCACCAATGTTTTGAAGATTTGGCCATGTGGACAAATCTCAAACTATGTTTTAAGGAAAAATCTTTCCACAAAGTAGTACTTCAAAAGCTCTTCTAAGCCATGCTTTCAAAACTTTGGCTAAGATTTGGCTATGTAGTCAAGTCTTAAGCTCATTTTGAAAGTGAAAATTTCCAAAATTCACTAATATGGTGTTAGAGGTAAAACTAAAAGCTATACCGGTAGAGGGAGAACCAAAAATCTTCCTGTAAAACATCTTCTTGATATGTGATTGTAATATTTTCAGGTTATTACCAATCTGGCAAGCAAGAAGATCTTGAGTAGAAAAAAAGAGGCTCAGATTCAGACTTTTGTGCATTGTCTTTTTGTTTACAGTATTCTAGAATTGTACCTTCCTAAGTCTATTTTTATGGAAATCTTTCATCAATATTTTGGTAATACTTCACTACTTAATTAAGTTACTTTTGGCTAGAAATATACATATCCACTAAAAATTTGGTTTTACACTACTAACTTTTTAAGATTATACATCACTCCTACTTGTAATTGTATTGATCATACAGAGTTTGCATCACAATTTGATAAATTTGGTTCACACATCTATACTTAAAACTTAGACATTTGTGGGGATGATGAGATTGGGGCTTTGCTGAGAAAAGGATTAAATCATATTCGCCTCCCTCCACTGTACCCTCACTACTAGGTGTTCTAAATAACATTGATGGTGGCCAGCCAATGCTATTTGGGTCATCAAGTGGAGTGGGTATGAGCGTCAATACTAGCCTTGGTATGTGGGTCAATATTTTTAACTATGTTAGTGACTATGATATTGACGCTAATACCGATTCTACAATGGGTAAATTTGCTTTTAAAAGAATTCACAAGCTCATTTAAGCTCTTGATGGCAAGAAGAGTCTACCTCTCTCTCTCTCTCTCACACACACACACACACACACACACACACACACACACACACACACACACACACATTGTGTAGATCTACGCGTGCGCACACACACATGAAAAAAAAAACAAATTTAGAAGAACTTTTTTCCCTAATGTTAACTTTGATTTGTGAGCTTGGTAGTAGATTTAAGTGTTTTATAGAGATATTCTTATATGTAGTTAATTTTTTTGAGTATTATTGTTGTTTATGATTAAAATTTTGTAAATTATTTTTCAGTTAAAATTTGTACAGATTATTATTGTTTATGTTAAAAGTTTTGTAAATCAAGAGTAAGTTTGAATGCTATGATGAGTTTTGATATATTTGAAATTGTTATTGTTTGAAATTAAAATTTTGAATTAATTATTATTATTATTTAATATTATATTTTGTCTAATCAGGCTTTTTTAGGGTCTAGATTTAAAAAAACTTATGGAATAATGTTATGGTTAGCTTAAGATTACTTTTATAGTGACTAGTTTAATATTACTTATTGATTAATTTTAGGTTTTTTCAATATGAAATTAATTTTAATTTCATATATATTGCTCAATTTAAGGTTAGGTTTATGATTAGTTTAGTATTATTTTAAACTTTCTTTATTGGTTCAATTATGGTTAGTTTAAGCTTCTTTTAGGGATAGTTTAGGTTTAGTTCAAGATGTCTTTAGGGATGTGATTTAGGATTAGTTTTGGGTTAGTTTTAGAGTTGAGTAATGATGCATGAGTACTACATGTACAGGTGCTTGGATGTTCACAAAGCACTCAATTAGGATGGATGGGACAGACCTTCTTGGATTGACAAAGAAGATTGGGGGTGCATCAAAGAAAAATATCAAAACAACCTTGACAAATGGGGCCATTAGGGAGAGGCTTCTAGGGCATGAGTGGAGATAGGGTGTTTTGTCACCTTGGCAAACGTGATTGGGAGACATTTGAGGAGTATTCTATAAGTGTTTCTGCATTGCTTTGATAGTTAAAGATTTGTTTATGTTTTGTTTTTTTACTTCTAATAGTGCACCATCAATGAAAGGGAGCCACCGAGCTTGAGCATAGTTATGGCACAAAGAAATATCTCCATATGTTGATCGAGAAGTTGTGTTGCTGAGCCAGATCCATAACCTGTACAAATTTTGAATACAGTTTACATTGATGTTACTTTGTGTTTTTGCAATTAGTTGAATTTTATAAACTTTGTTTGTTCTCTCTTTTTTATTGCAAGACGCGCTTAAGCTCCATTTACAACGAGAGGAGCTATCATCATCAAAAGTAGCACACTAAGATGCCTACATATATTTTTTGTATATCTATGCATATGTATACTTATTGGAAATAACACATATATCCCATTTTGTAATTTAACATTTGGTTCTTATATTGATATGCTTTTCTATTTTGCTATCGGCACTGTCATATTAATCAATATCTATTTCTCCTAAATGATTTTCTCATATTAAACTGATCATTTATTGTGGGGAAGTGCCAGGGGAGAAAAAGCTAGAATATTGGTTAAGCTAGTAGACCGGCCACAGTAGGGATCCAAAGGACGGAAAATAGGGATCCAAAGGGGGGGCCATCTGCAAAAGAGCTATGTGCAACAATGGGCTAAAAAGACCCTAAGGTTCAGCCCATTAAGACTTCCAAAATGCTAAGGTTCCAAAATTCAAAGGTTGTGTCCAAAGGTCAACCCTAGGGAAATTGGATGCTTTGTGTGTGACCAAAAAAGTCTTTGAATATCCCTACATAGGAGGGGGCAAGCCTAGCAAGTAGGGGATGAGAGAGAAGGCCACACACACACACACACACACACACAAGCTCCCTTTACACAAAGGGAATTACGGACACATGTCAGCTCCCTAGCCCAGATGCCCACAAGGTGTGCCCAATTCCTATTGGATGGCCTTGGAGGTGGACCAATGAGAATTAGACTAGAGTAAATTTAGCCTAATTAATTTTAAAACACTTAATAAAAAGAACCAATGAAAATGAAGTCTCCTGGATGATTATTGGGCAGCCTGTGAAGGGGTCCAACAGGAATTGAGCAGCCCAATGGGCTACTTAATTCCTATTGGTCAGAATGGGGAAAGGTCCAATGGGGATTTAATTCATTTAAATCAATTAAGTTTAATTGATTAAGCTCTCACAAAAGGGGAAAGGGGGACACATGTCAGAAGGCTATCACTTATGCTGCTTAATTGTGATAGGCTAGCCCTGGGGAGGTCCAATGGGGAGCCTGCAAGAGCAAATAGCAAGAGGGCTCACCCAAGAGAGAGAGGGGGCTGATTTTTGCAAGGCATTATCACACACACACTCACACAATCTCATGTGTGAAGAAAGAGAGGACTATCTCTTCCCAAGCTTTAATGGAGAACTCATCACCTACGTCTCCAAGCTTGTGAGATAGAAGCCTACATCGACACACTCTTGGATTGTGGATGCAAATCCAACCAAGAGCCAAGCTTCAATGCATGCTCATCTCCTCTACCAAGCTAATTACTAAGCTAAAGCTATGCTAATATGAGTGATTATGTGAGGAGATGTACATCTTTCTCGTAAGATACTCCTTCTTCCTCTCAATCTACTCTCATACCCTGCTAGCTCTCACCATCTTCGAAGGTGTGTGAGGTCTTGGGTCTGAGAACGGGGATAATTAAAGTTGTGTTTACTAAGTGTTTTGCTTAGTGCATGAAGCTTTCATCTTCATTGCACTAGTTAGTCTTGAAGGAACACAAAGAATTGTATTGTACAATGTCTCTCTTGATGGGAGAAACCATAATACAAAGCCTTTTGGAGGGGGGACCGGCTCCATGCAAATCCGGTCCTCAACTGTTGTCAATAGCTTAATTTCTCTCTCTTTTGAAGTATTTTTGATGCGATCTAACTAGGTGTTATGCTTTTTGTTGCTCTCTCCACCCAAGCACTCTTGTAATTCTCATTAGGAATCTATTCTAATGAAATGCCCACTATGTTCATGCTAATTTCCGCTACACACAAGTTATTAGGCCATTAAATGTTACATTGGTATCAGACAAGGTTTCTCTTTCCTTGCTCAAGAAGGGAGGTCCTCAAGCTAGCTATAAATGGTTAGTATTATTAATTGCCTGTGAGTAAGTAGAATCGGGATTTTTTAGCCTTGCAGTGCGCCTGCCTTCGTGCAGTTAACAGGGCATCACCGTCGAGAGCTATGGTCTTAATAGTGGAGTCCTACGGGGCTTAACCACTATTGAGCTATTAGAAGCTTGATAGGAGCCGGTGCTATTTTGGTGTCGAAAGACCCTCTCTTCTATTCCTTGCAATTAATGGTATTCGAGCCGCGGGTACAGTAGCTTGAGTGCTTTTTCTAAAGGGGTAAAGAGGAGTAGCAACTAGGGCTTGAAGTGCCAAGTACATCTAAAAAGTTTACACCTAAAAGTTGTTAGAATGGCTGACAATAGTAAAGAGAGTGAAAAAAATGTTGATAACTTTGATTTTGCTCATGAGCAAGCTACTAATGATGCTTCAATGTTTTTTAACTATCTTGTTTCTAGGCTTCAACAAGCCATGGGCAAAATCCATCTCTCCAAAGTGAAGTGCAACCGCAGCTCTGTGCTCACGGGATTCTCCAAGCTCATCACCATGACGAGAGAACACCTAGGAAGCCTCCTTGTGAGACTACCAAAAGAGGTCTCTCTCCGATTCGGGAAGAAGAAGAGAATCCATACGAAGGGCTCAAGAATTTACTTCTTGATGATGCATCTCCTTCCCAAAGGAGAACTCAAGAGCCTCTACCGAAGGAACGAGAAATAAGTGAGTCTCCCGCCCCCTCGGCGGAGATGGATCCACGAAGACGGCGGGCTAAATGCTCTCCATCACCACCAAAGCGGAGAAGACCATCACACTCTTCTCCACGCCATAATTCAAAGAGGGATGATAAAAAGCAAGAGAAGAAGAAGGCGAGAAAGAGGACACCCTCTTCTCCATCTTCTTCATCCTCTTCCTCTTATGAAAGTGACGGTGAAGACAACGAAGATCAAGACAAGAAAAAGGTGAGAAAGAGGTCACCCTCTTCTCCACCTTCTTCAAATTCTTCACCTTCTAAAGAAAGTGATGGTGCAACCTTTGAACCATCAAAAAGAAGAGGCCATAGGAAATCCTATGCCGCATGGAAGAGGTCGTCCAAGTTGAAGAAATTCAAAGAGGGAGGGAAGAGCATCTCTTTCCTTACGTATGATGGGACCTTTGGTGCTACGGCAAAGTCTTGACCTTTATCCAACAATTTGATGCGGCGTTTGGAGATGAGGGCTTCACGGAGTCCTCTAAGCTACGCCATGTAGCTATGCACTTTCAAAAGTCCGCCAGGCAATGGTGGTCTAACCTACGAGCCAATGGTGAAGCTCCACGAACATGGAAAGCTTTAAGAGCTTCCATTATGAAGCAGTTTTTGGCCACCGATGCCAAAGAAAAAGTACTCACCGAATAGCGAAGCTTAAAGCTCTCTCCCAATGAATCCATCCACAAATATGTAGACAAATTTTGGGACCTACAACTCAAAGCCACTGTCTTTAAAAAGTTGGATTTTGGAGAGCAAAAGCAACAATTTTGTGCGGGCTTAACCGAAGAAATGGTGGAGTATGTCAACTCCCAAAGGCCGCGTACCATATCGGCGGTAATACACCATACTATGGTGGCCTCACGAATCAATTTTTAAATGGGGGCTAAAAGAAATAATAAGCCCCCGGAAAACAAGGGTTCCAATGAGCCTAAGGGGAAGGAAAATGTCCAAAAGTCTCCTAAGGGCAACTCCAACAAAGCTAAAGAGAAGGGAGTTTACAAAGGTAAGAACAAACTCTCTCCTGAAGAGCTTGAGCGTTATCGCAAGGATAACCGGTGTTTCAAGTGCGGCGAACAAGGGCATGCGTACCGCACTTGTCCCCAAAAGAACAACCACCAAGATCCTCCTCTAGCTTCCTTGGTTGAAATCCAAGAGGAGGAGACTCACCAAACTCATCACAAAGGATCTCCTCTATGCCATGCTTGGGGAAAGGTAAGAGAACATGATGCTTTTATTCTCTTTGACCCTAGTTCTACTCACAATTTTATATCTGTAGAGTTGGCCACCAAGCTAGGCATACAATCCTACGAGATGGGAGATGTCCTACCCGCAGACAGTGCCTTCAAGGGGCAAGAAGCTTCAGTCACTCCCTTAATCGGGAAATTGAGGCTTCATGTCCAAGGCTATGTGGACAAAGAGGACTTCTTTATCTCTCCTCTCAAGCATGAGGATGTAATCCTAGGGGCACCATGGTTTGATCGCCTGGCTGCCGATGTTAAATTTCCTGAAAGGAGAATCTCCTTTAAATTCAGGGAAAAAGACATGTATATAGATGCTAAGGAAATGGGTAACACTATTCCCATTGTACATATACACCAGCTTTCAACAAGTCAATAAAGAGCTCTATTTCCGTGTACATGATTTTTGTTAAAGATTCTCAAAATGAACCTAATGCTTTAGCAAAAGAAAATAAAAGCAACCAAAAGGAATTAGAGTTATCCAATTTTCTCAAGGGGTTTCAAGATGTTTTTATTGACGACATCCCTTGTGAGCTACCTCCTAAACGAGGTAATGATGACCATGCAATTGAACTTCTTCCAAGAAGTTCACCGCCTAACAAACCTCCTTATAGAGTTTCTCAAGCTCAACAAGAGGAGATTATACGGCAAGTGCATGAGTTAGTTGAGAAGGGCATGGTTAGGCCTAGATAATCTCCATTTTGCTCACCGGTGCTATTAGTGCAAAAGAAAGACGGCACATATCGTATGTGTGTCGACTATAGAGCACTAAATAGGATCACTATCAAGAATAGGTTTCCCGTTCCACGGGTAGAAGACCTATTTGATAAGCTACAAGGATCGACCTACTTCAGTAGGATTGACCTAAAAAGTGGCTATCATCAAATAAGGATAGTTGATCAAGACATTGTAAAGACCGCATTTCGCACCACATTTGGTCTTTACGAATACATTGTCATGCCTTTTGGCTTGACCAATGCACCAGCCACATTCAACCGCTTGATGGAGAAGCTGTTTAGGCCTCATCGAACCTTCACTGGAGTGTTCTTTGATGATATTATCATCTACTCTAATTCATTAGACGAACACAAGCAACACCTCCAGGTAATATTTCAAGCTTTAAGAGAGAATAAACTTTATGTTAATCGAAAGAAAAGTGAATTTTTCTTGCAAGAGATTCAGTATTTAGGACACATTATCTCTCAAGATGGCATCCAAATGGATCCATCCAAGTTAGAGGTAATAAAAGGATGGCCTAAACGAAGGAATCTTCATGAACTAAGAAGCTTTATAGATATGTGTGCATACTATAGACGCTTCATAGAAAAGTTCTCACAAATTGCGGGACCATTACATGACCTAACAAAGAAAAGCGTTAGGTATACATGGTCTGCTAAGGAGGACAATGCTTTCGAAAAGCTTATCTCTCAACCTGTGCTTACACTACCGGATCTCTCAAAACCATTTGAGGTCCAATGTGATGCTTGTGGTGATTGCCTTGGAGCTGTTTTGCTCCAAGAAGGGCACGCCATAGGCTATGAGAGTCGAAGGCTCGACCTTGTTGAGCAAGCTCTAGGCATATATGAAAAGCAACTCCTTGCAGTTCTACATGCCTTAGACTCATGGAAGCACTATTTATTGGGGACTCCTTTCATTCTGCGAACGGATCACCAAAGTCTTAAGTACTTCATGACGCAGACCAAGCTCTCCGACAAACAAATGAGGTGGGCAAATTTCCTTTCGCAATTTCATTTTCATATTGCTCACATTGCTGGCAAGCATAATCAAGTAGCTGATGCACTCTCAAGACGGCCGAGAGTGAATGCGGTTTCCATAGCAACTCACAATGATCTATCTTCAATGATAGATGAGTATGCTATTGATCCCGATTTTAGAAATGTAATTTCAGCCCTTGCATTAGGGAAGAAAGAAGAACCATTTACTTTACAAGATGGTTATCTTCTCTATGGCAATAGACTATGTGTTACTAACTCACTACGTGAAAAAGTAATGTATGAATCTCATGCTCCACCGTATGCGGGGCATAGAGGGATTCAGTCTACCTTAAAGGGAATTGAAACATATTTCTATTGGCCTACCATGAAAGTGAACATACAAGAGTATGTTTCTAAATGTGTGGTATGCCAAAAGACAAAATTTGATAGAGGGAAGCAACTTGGATTGCTTCAATCCTTGCCAATCCCTAATTCACCATGGGAGAGCATATCCATGGATTTTATCTTTGGATTGCCTAAGTCTATCCATGGGAATACGGGAATATGGACAAGAGTAGATAGGTTCAGTAAACAAGCTCATTTTATACCTGTCAAAAAGACTATCAAAGCCCATCAAATGGCAACCCTCTTCATTTCACAAATTTTCAAGTACCATGGCTTGCCGATGTCTATAGTGTCGGAAAGAGATCCTAGAATGACCAGTAATTTCTGGAAGGTTCTCTTTGAGAATTTAGGAACAAGGCTAAACTTCTCTTCGGCCTATCATCCACAAACGGATGGCCAAAGTGAAATAGCTAACCTAACAATTATCGATCTACTAAAAGCCTATGTAACGGAAGTAGATCAAAGATCCCAATGGGAGAAGTACTTACCCTTAGTGGAGTATGCTTACAATAACACTGTACATACTTCCACGGGAAAAGCACCTTTCGAGGTAATTGAGGGAATATCAAAAATTCCCTTGCTACTTAAGGTACATGGGAAGATCTTCGCTGCAGATGAGTATAGCCGAGACCTACAAGAATCTTTTCAAAAGATTAAGGATGCTATCTCTATCTCACAGCAAAGGCAAAAGGCTGCTGCTGACAAGCACAGAAGAGAAAATGATTGGGTCTTATTAAAGTTTCCCAAGGCTCGATTAAGGCACACGACGGGCAAGAATCCTACGGGCCACCAAAAGTACTATGCTAAACTAGCAAAAAGGTACTATGGTCCCTTCCAGATTCTTAGAACAATCAATGAGATGGCCTATCAACTCAAGTTGCCCAATCATTGGCTCATACAAAATGCTTTCCATGTGAGCCTATTAAAGCGAGCCACCTCAAGAACCAACTATTGAAGACCCACTGGAGATCGAGGACCAAGAGGAGGTGCTGCAGCCCGAGTCCATTCTCTGACATGAAGACAAGGTACTAAGAGGCGGTAAGACTATCCGACGATATCTTATTAAGTTTAAGAATTATCCTTTTGAAGATGCTAGATGGATGCAAGGCATACAATTAAAGGATAATCTAAACCTTGTCAATGCTTACAATGCTTCCCAAGAGTAAGCAAATGTACAAAATGTTAAAAATGAACAAAGTTTTTGTCTTATAAGACTCTCTTTTTCTTTATTGTGCACAAAAATGAAGTAGTATGCATGCTTAGATCAATTTTGCGGAGACGACGTCTCCCAAACACCAAGTAGATCTTGTCACTCTACTATGGAAGATTGATAGGACTAATGTGAAGACATGCTTGCGGCAGCCTCAGGCTCTCAAGCACCAAATGGACTATTCATCCATTGTGGAATGATGTCGTAGGGTAACATAGGGATCCTCTACCCCCTAAGGAAAGGACTCATGAATATGCTTTATCTTCTCTATACCATAGTCGAGGACGACTATGATTTCAAGAGAGAGGTAATGTCATAATAATCAATATCTAATTCTCCTAAATGATTTTCTCATATTAAACTGATCATTTAATGTGGGGAAGTGCCAGGGGAGAAAAAGCTAGAATATTGGTTAAGCTAGTAGACCGGCCACAATAGGGATCCAAAGGAGGGAAAATAGGGATCCAAAGGGGGGGCCATCTGCAAAAGAGCCATGTGCAACAATGGGCTAAAACGACTCTAAGGTTCAGCCCACTAAGACTTCCAAAATGCAAAGGTTCCAAGATTCAAAGGTTGTGTCCAAAGGTCAACCCTAGGGAAATTGGATGCTTTGTGTGTGACCAAAAAAGTCTTTGAATATCCCTACATAGGAGGGGGCGAGCCTAGCAAGTAGGGGATGAGAGAGAAGGCCACACACACACACACACACACACACAAGCTCCCTTTACACAAAGGGAATTAGGGACACATGTCAGCTCCCTAGCCCAGATGCCCACAAGGTGTGCCCAATTCCTATTGGATGGCCTTGGAGGTGGACCAATGAGAATTAGACTAGAGTAAATTTAGCCTAATTAATTTTAAAACACTTAATAAAAAGAACCAATGAAAATTAAGTCTCCTGGATGATTATTGGACAGCCTGTGAAGGGGTCCAATAGGAATTGAGCAGCCCAATGGGCTACTTAATTCCTATTGGTCAGAATGGGGAAAGGTCCAATGGGGATTTAATTCATTTAAATCAATTAAGTTTAATTGATTAAGCTCTCACAAAAGGGGAAAGGGGGACACATGTCAGAAGGCTATCACTTATGCTGCTTAATTGTGATAGGCTAGCCCTGGGGAGGTCCAATGGGGAGCCTGCAAGAGCAAATAGCAAGAGGGCTCGCCCAAGAGAGAGAGGGGGACTGATTTTTGCAAGGCATTATCACACACACACTCACACAATCTCACGTGTGAAGAAAGAGAGGACTATCTCTTCCCAAGCTTTAATGGAGAACTCATCACCTACTCCAAGCTGGTGAGATAGAAGCCTACATCGACACACTCTTGGATTGTGGATGCAAATCCAACCAAGAGCCAAGATTCAATGAATGCTCATCTCCTCTACCAAGCTAATTACTAAGCTAAAGCTATGCTAATATGAGTGATTATGTGAGGAGATGTACATCTTTCTCGTAAGATACTCCTTCTTCCTCTCAATCTACTCTCATACTGTGCTAGCTCTCACCATCTTTGAAGGTGTGTGAGGTCTTGGGTCTGAGAACCGGGATAATTAAAGTTGTGTTTACTAAGTGTTTTGCTTAGTGCATGAAGCTTTCATCTTCATTGCACTAGCTAGTCTTGAAGGAACACAAAGAATTGTATTGTACAATGTCTCTATTGATGGGAGAAACCATAATACAAAGCCTTTTGGAGGGGGGACCGGCTCCATGCAAATCCGGTCCTCAACTGTTGTCAATAGCTTAATTTCTCTCTCTTTTGAAGTATTGTTGATGCTATCTAACTAGGTGTTATGCTTTTTGTTGCTCTCTCCACCCAAGCACTCTTGTAATTCTCATTAGGAATCTATTCTAATGAAATGCCCACTATGTTCATGCTAATTTCCGCTACACACAAGTTATTAGGCCATTAAATGTTACATTGGTATCAGAGCACAAGGTTTCTCTTTCCTTGCTCAAGAAGGGAGGTCCTCAAGCTATCTATAAATGGTTAGTATTATTAATTGCCCGTGAGTAAGTAGAATAGGGATTTTTCAGCCTTGCAGTGCGCCTGCCTTCGTGCAGTTAACAGGGCATCACTGTCGAGAGCTATGGTATTAATAGTGGAGTCCTACGGGGCTTGCCTACGGCTTAACCACTATTGAGCTATCAGAAGCTTAACAGGAGCCGGTGCTATTTTGGTGTCGAAAGACCCTCTCTTCTATTCCTTGCAATTAATGGTATTCGAGCCGCGGGTACAGTAGCTTGAGTGCTTTTTCTAAAAGGGTAAAGAGGAGTAGCAACTAGGGCTTGAAGTGCCAAGTACATCTAAAAAGTTTACACCTAAAAGTTGTTAGAATGGCTGACAATAGTAAAGAGAGTGAAATTAATGTTGATAACTTTGATTTTGCTCATGAGCAAGCTACTAATGATGCTTCAATGTTTGTTAACTATCTTGTTTCTAGGCTTCAACAAGCCATGGGCAATCCATCTCTCCAAAGTGAAGTGCAACGGTAGCTCCGTGCTCACGGGATTCTCCAAGCTCATCACCATGACGAGAGAACACCTAGGAAGCCTCCTTGTGAGACTACCAAAAGAGGTCTCTCTCTGATTCGGGAAGAAGAAGAGAATCCATACGAAGGGCTCAAGAATTTACTTCGTGATGATGCATCTCCTTCCCAAAGGAGAACTCAAGAGCCTCTACCGAAGGAACGAGAAATAAGTGAGTCTCCCGCCACCTCGGCGGAGATGGCTCCACAAAGACGGCATGCTAAACGCTCTCCATCACCACCAAAGCGGAGAAGACCATCACACTCTTCTCCACGCCATAATTCAAAGAGGGATGATAAAAAGCAAGAGAAGAAAAAGGCGAGAAAGAGGACACCCTCTTCTCCATCTTCTTCATCCTCTTCCTCTTATGAAAGTGACGATGAAGACAACGAAGATCAAGACAAGAAAAAGGTGAGAAAGAGGTCACCCTCTTCTCCACCTTCTTCAAATTCTTCACCTTCTACAGAAAGTGATGGTGCAACCTTTGAACCATTAAAAAGAAGAGGCCATAGGAAATCCTATGCCGCATGGAAGAGGTCGTCCAAGTTGAAGAAATTCAAAGAGGGAGGGAAGATGCTCATACCGATGGTCTCCTACAAATTCTTCTACAAGTATTTATACCAAAACTTTGAGCATATAAATACTAGTTCAATAGAATTAATATTTGGGCCTTAAGTTTTAAGGGTCCCTTGTAGTGAGCATAAGATATCAACATACCAACACTTTGGGCATAAAAATACTAGTTCAATAGAATCAATATTTGGGTCTTAATTTTTGAGACTCCCTTGTAGTGGTCTTAGTGAAATTCCACCAGTGAAGGGAGACGAACTAAATCATATTTGGGATGCTATAAGAAATGAAAATGATGGAAGCTAGATGTTAGGATCCGCTCCACTTGAAGAGTTGTGTTTGGATCATTTACCCATGGAGGTCGATATGCAATCTTTACATGGAAATTAGGGTTTTGGTGAACATGAAGAGTAGTCATTAGTTTATAAGAAAACAAAGGTACTTATTGCCAAATAATCTTTGCATGCTGGAAAACTTGCACTATACCATGTCCACACTGATCAAATCTATACTGTTATAAAAGGGGGAGGGATTCCCCCCCCCCCCCGACAGGTGTCATGAACACCTCGATCTGCTGGCCTGTGTGCCCTGCAGCTCCGACAAAACAGAGAACAACGTGTGCAGCTAGAGAGAGAGAGAGAGAGAGAGAGAGAGAGAGAGAGAGAGAGAGAGAGAGAGAGAGAGAGAGAGAGAGAGAGAGAGAGAGAGAGAGAGAGAGAGAGAGAGAGAGAGAGAGAGAGGCTACTGCCATACTAGTGCACACTAATGCTCAGAGAGTTGTTAGCACTTGGACCAAATCTATGGGCAATTTACACAAAAGCCTAGAAAAAATAGGTATTGCGGATCTAACTCAAGAGAGCATATACAAGATGAAACAAGAACAATCTTTGAGGAAAAGTTTCAAACTTGTTCTAATTAACAAGGTTCAAGACTACTACAAGGGTGAAAAAGGAAACACTACTTTACCTATAGAGTGTTGAGGCTAGGTCTTATCGTCGATACTAGAAAGTGGACCACAAAAATTTAGGAATCCTAGGATAAACCAACTATAATAAAACTTGAATAAAACTTTGGATTACTTAAGGGCATATTGAGAGACCTATGGGATGATTCAAGGGAATTGTGGTCCATTCTTGTGATATTGACTACTAATGTAACTTTGCGATAGTGGATTGTGGTGAGAAATTCAACTATGACATCATATTGGGGCGACCTTTTATGGAACAATATAGATGATTCTTGATTGCCATTGGGGATATGATTACATATACCTTGCATAAGTGGGATCAATTAATGAGGATTTATTTGGAAGACATTCTTCTAGAGATGTGTATAATACCCCAATAGAGGAATTTGACTTAGTATTTATTGCAGATACTAAACTGCAATCATGGTTAAAGTACAAGAACACATCTTTGGATAAGTAGAGCTTCAAAGAATGGTAGCTTACAACAAGAAAATTTCATTCTATAATTAGATTTCAAGGACAAAGAATATATACTTGAGCCATTTCCTCGACACTTATTTGAGCCTTTTGAACGAACTTGAAGTTTGTCAACAATGTATGCATATGACATTGAGTCCAACCATATGAAAATTGGCAATGAGAAAGAATATGACGTAATCCCTATTGAAATGATGCCCATAGTGAGTGGAGATAACAAAGATCTAGAATAGGAACTCAATGTATGGGGAAACAAAACCAAAGAGGATAAACTTGTATTCAAGATACAAAAAGAAATCTCCATCAAAGACTTATTTGAACGGGGAAATGAGGATGAAGCTACATTTTACGCTAGCGTCAACGAGACAAAGAAGGATTCGGTCACTTCTAGTGGTTTGGATTCCGAAAAGAGTGTTCAATGAAAAATTGAGAGGAACTTCTTCTTTGGGGATTTCCCAAACCAATGATGCAATCGATAAAGACACATTAAATTTCTATGTTGAAGACATAACTCATTATCTTATGCTAGTGAATGCATAAGATTGTGTCAATGAAAAAATAGTGGGATGTTATTAATCACAAGTTATAGAGCCTTTACAGAAGAAAATATAACTAAAAAATTTGAGAGAGAACCAAAGAGGGACAATGAGAGTGAACAAGAGTCATAATTGAAAAAAGTAAAGTGGACTACTAAATACAAGAAGTTAAAGAAGACTTTGAAAGAACTTTGGGCAACAAAGATAGAATTGGATGAGGGCACACATATTAATTCAATAAGTGTTTCATCTCATTATAAGAAATCTACACTTCAAGATAGGAAAGTTGTGGTTCAACAACTGATGAGGGAGTTGAAAGAACCTGGGAAATTATATGTGGATGAGAAGATGCAAAGTAGATAGATCTAGCCTTGTCAGGTGAAGATCAAAAGTTTGCATATATAGCTAGTGTCTTATCTCCTAAAGAGGAATAAATCCTAATGAACACCGTAATATAGTGATGTATTCACTTGGTTTTACAAAGACCTGAAAGTGATAGATCTAGAGATATGTCAACACACAATTTCTATGAGGGATGAAGCAAATCCATCAAGATAAGAGCCACATACTTATAACAAGACCTTTACAAAAAAGAAAATTAAAGAAGAGATAAAAAATATCAAGGACGGGGAATTCATCTACAGTAAGTGGGTGTCATTAATTGTGGTACTACCCAAGAATAATGGCAAATTTAGTTTGTGTAAATCTCAAAAAGGTGAATGTAGTAGCTTTAAGAGATAACGATTCTGTTTTCACCATTGATAGTAACTTAGACAGGGCAACAAGAACTTAGGCTTATAGCTTTTTGGATGGTTTTTTAGATTATGAACAACTGGATATATATCCTGAAGATCAACACAAAACAACTTTTGGTATAGAATGGAGCATGTTTTCATATAGAGTCATGCCTTTTGGACTGACCAATGCACTATCCCTACTCCAACCACCTTTTAAAGACTTATGAGCCATGCTTTTAAAGAATAACTAAGGATTTTCTTAGAAGTTTGCATGGATGCCCCATGTGTTCATTCTTGTTTGTTAGAAGATCATTTTGATTATATATGAAAGGTCGTCTTTGAGATATGTAAATTGTACACAATTTGTTTTAATATTGAGAAGTGTCTTCATGGCTTGACAAGGTAAAATTCTTGGACATATAGTGTCAAAGAATGGGATTTCAATAGATAATGAAAACAGCAAGTCCATCACAAAATTGGTTAGACCCACCTACATATTTATCTACATGTATGCTATTGTACTAAGCCTCTTCATGGCTTGTGTACTAACTTCAACTTAATTGATGAGTGCAAGGAGTCATTTCAAAATTTGAAAGATGCATTGGTAACATCTCGTATTTTAAAGATGCTAGATTGCGCAAATAAAAAAATCATGTGCATGTGGATGCATCAAACTTTGCTATCGGTCGTGTATTGGCTCAGTCTGGCAAAGGTGCAATGGATTTTCCAAAGCCATGCAAGTAGACAATTGAATACTACATAGAAGAATTATTTAACTACAAAGAGAGAAGGACTAGGTATGATATATTCTATATGTAAAAGCAACATTATCTCTTGGCATACAAATTCACATTCTTTGCGGATCACCAAGCCTTACACTACTTGGTAAACAAGCTATATTATACTTAATGGATAGTACAATGGTTTATAATATTATTAGAATTTGACTTCATTGTTGTAATAAAGAAAGAAACAGAACATATTAAGGTTGATTAACCATCTTGGATTACTTCAAGGAGAAGCACCTCAAAGGGTAGATGATGATCTACTATATGCTTATTTATTCTCTATCAAGATGATACCAAAGTGGCTAGAAATATTGTCTCTATTAACCATAACACAAATTCATATGGAGATTCCAATTCCTTTAACCCCTAGAATCATTGAGTAGGCTTCGATGCACAAATTGCTATAGCAAGAGGCTATATAGAAAGAGTCCTCGTGGAATAATGCAATTATGTAGAGAACCTTATGAAAACAATTGTTACTTGAACCAAATTCATAAAATGATAATTGGTCTGCATTTTGCAAAAGGTCGGATTGTTAAATGGCTTAAATAGTTGGATGCGTATTTGCTATCAAATGAAAACATATGTCCATAGATATGTCAAGGATTGTGAAAAATGTGTAAGGTATCTCAAACACCATTTACAACATTGTTTCAAATCATGATGATACCCAAATGGGGGAAATTTTGATAGAATACATTTTGAGCAAGAATTTCCAAAAAAGATGAGAAAACATAGATAAAGAGCTATTGAGACTATGCTCAAAACTATGCTCTTATTAGAAAAGTTTTATGTAGGTGGGGTAAACACCAACAATTTTACTTCTGTGCTAGTGAAAACGAGTATATTCCTATTCTAATAAGCACATGCCAGATTAGCAAGGGGTCTATTTTTAGTTAACACTATAACAAGATTGATCATGATGGTTGGAAGTTGGTGGCCTAATCTATGCTTAAATACCAAAGAATATGTTAATGATGAGATGTTTGCCAAAGGACAAAATTCCACAAGGAAAAGATAGTATACCTTTGAGATCAATGATGGGATCAAGATCACTTACCAAATGAGGCATTGATTTTGTATGACCCATACAAATGCCGACATATAGAATATAGAAGACATGCTCAATATATCATTGTAAAAGCCACAAGGAAGAACAATCCCAGGACTACTGATTTATTTTTGTAAGAATATGTATTCATGAGATATGGCTTATTGATTGGGATAAGTAGTGATTGGGTACACATTTATTGAATAAAGTGACTTGTTGAGTGAGTTCATTATCACTTACAACAAACTGACACCTTATCACCTGCAAGCTAATGGCCAAGCCAAATATACCAAAAAAAAATTAAGCTTAGTCATCATAAAGATAGCTACTTTAGGAAGAACATACTAATAGATGTATTTTCATTTTGCATTGTGGGATTATTGATTAGCTTACAAGACTACCTTAGACAAGACACCTTTCAATTTTGCATTGTGGGCTTTTTTGCTAGCTTCTTACAAGACTACCTTATCGGTTAGCTTACAAGACTATCTTAGACACAAAACCATTCAATTTAGTTTATGGACTAGAAGCTATTCTACCAATGGAATTCTATTACTTACTTTATGAATGTTCCAAAAACTTGAATGGATAGGACATGAGCTGCCTAAGAGATTAGAAGAACTAAAAAATTTGGATGAGCAAAGACTTGCAAAAATGGATCATATCTATGCTAAAAAAATGAAAACAAAAATATTTCTTCATATCACATTTCATTACAAATGAGGTCAAAACAGGGAGACCTAGTTTTAGTGTACTCCTTGAAGCAGCATATCCCCCCTAAGTTCAAGGAAAAAGGAAATGTACCATTTGTTATAGAGGATGTCTCACCAAGTGGGGCTATAAAGCCAACCATTTTAAACAATCAAACCATGGCCAATTGGGTTGGTGAATGTAGACTACATACATATAATTTACCACTAACCAATGAGATGTTAATAAAACTAGATGCAGGTAGAGAGTGAAAATTACAAAATCAAGAAGTAAGGATCTTGAAACGTAAAGTAATGTAACAAAGAGAAGTTCAACATTGCAATGTCAAATCCAATTAGATGAAGATATGGATTTGAAGATCATAGTAAGGTCATCAAAGGAATACACGGAGAGGGATCTAATATACACAAGGGCCAAAATAATTGTCATCAATTACCTAACCTAGTGCCAAATGACAATACAAGACACGAAGGCCTATTACTATGACTTTGGCGGCTACTAACACATCTTTGTGCAAGACCATAGGAAAAATTTGTCTTGATACCATGGTAGATAGAGTAGCTTGTCTACATTTTGTTCTATCTGCTACCAAATGTAGACCTGGCTCAAAAAGTGACACTAGGAACACTATTGATTTGGACCTAGAGGGAAACTCCGGATTGGGGTGCTAACACTCTAATGATGAAGACTCTAGAAGGATCCAAAACTTCATCATTTACTCCTAATGATTTTCCAAAGAATTGGTTAGATCCAAACACTCCATAACAAATAAAAAAGAAACCACAACCTACAAGCAAGGGCATGCAAGGAACCAAGCAAGTTTGGGTACCAAAAAGCGTGCTTGAAGCAAATCCAAAGTATGTTTGTATACCTAAACACAAATTTAAACAACAATAAAAATCTCATCACGAGATCAAGAAATCTCTACAAATGATGAGGAGATAGAAGGAGAAACAAAAACTAATGGAACAACTTGAGAAACTAGCACCCAAAGTAGTAGCTTCAATGGAAAGCACGGATACACGTAACACCGTCGAAACCACATCGTAAACAGCCACCATAGAAATGGCTATGGATGCGAAAGACACCAAGTACACCAGTTTAGAAACCATGAACTTTCATAAAGGAGAGAGCACAACATTTGAAAAAATTTCTCTTTTGAACCAAAAAACTAGAATAAGAAGTCTCAACATCAATAACCGGCTTGAGCAATTGGCTCAAGACCTTCCTCTTGCACAACATTGCATTTTGAACTACATTGACATTAGTATCATGGTAGAGCCAATGATGGCTATGCATAGACACAAGGTTTTTACCCATGCATTGGACTACCCTAATAATTCCTTGTCATTTAAGAGGACCTCAACTAGGAGGGGGAAGGCATTCTAAATATGAACTCAAGTTAGTCAAGGAGGATAAGCTTAAATTGTAAAATTCTTGTGTTTGAGTTTGATTTTTTTCAAATTTTCACTTATGCTATTAAGATTGTCCAATATAGCAGACAAATGCTATATATAACCCCCTATGTGTGTATAAATATTTATATAGGAGTATTTCTGCTTGTTTTTTGCAAATTTTTAGCCAAAGTAGTACCAAAATGGAGCAATCTACCAAAAACATGGTTGTTTGTTGGTTTTAGGTAATTTTGTAATTTTTTGGTGTGGGTTTGCTATTTTTCTTTTATTTTATAATAGATAGGTCAAAATTAATAATAAATGGCCTATAATATTTGATGAAAAATCTGATCTCAAGCAACTGATCATGACAACAAGATGAATAGGGAGTAAAAATTTGGAAGAGTTTGGGACATGTCGACGGAAAGTCTACTTGGTCACTGAAGTGAGCATCAAGGTAAACAAGTCAATAGATATCCAAATCAGGTAATATTTGAGTCATTTGTAGATAGCATGACCTAGCAAGACCATTGGGTAGACATGGAAAAAAACGTGTTATGAAATGCCATCGCTCATATACCCAAAGTTGTCGAATCTTAGCTCATTTGTAGTTGGTGAATGAGAGAGAGCCTTTTGTGGTGATCCTACTTCTATGCTTTTCTATACCACTGATGGACATGTTTTGTAGGAGAAGCTAATATATGCATTGATCTTGCAAACCATTGTGAACACAGTTTGTGCAAAATAGGGAAGATAGCTAGAAAAAAGGCCATTGGGGGAAAATTTGTTTGTCATCATAATTGTACCATATGCTCAAGATCTAGTATATGACAAGTCTATAATGGCAAAAGTCAATTTTAGCCAAGCGCAACAATGACCAAGTAAAAAATCACCAAGGTGGGGACCAACAGCTCAAAAGTGGATTTGACCTCACCTATAGCTCCAAATGGATAGGGAATACACACATATATTCACTTCACCAATGTGGGCCCATATGGTCACCAAATCATCAGATTTAATAGAAGAGCCAGTGTCCTAGAAAAGAAGCTCGTCCAAAGAGCTCATGTTTCTCATAAAAACAAAAAGAAAGCTCACTCCAAGAGCTCCCATTGCTTGTAGAACTAAATGAAAGGCCAACAGCTCCAATAGATTGCATCACCTAGGTCTCTCTCTCTCTCTCTCTCTCTCTCTCTCTCTCTCTCTCTCTCTCTCTCTCTCTCTCTCTCTCTCTCAATACACACACACACACTTATATATACATACATACATATTGTACATGTAGATTATATATGATTATATATATATATATATATATTTATATGAGAGAGAGAGACACACACACATATATACATACATACATATTGTACATGTAGATTTTATATGATAATTTATTTATTTATTTATATTTATATTTATATGAGAGAGAGAGAGAGAGAGAGAGAGGAAAAAAGGGAGCTTTTTTTAGCTGAGCAAAAATATGCAAAAAGATCCCTCAAAAATCTCTCTCCATCCTCAACTCAAAAAAGAGATGGGGTGGTGGCAAGCATGGCAGCCAATTATGGCGCAGAGTGCAGAGACCACTCTCCTATCAACGACGAGGAGAGAGAGAGAGAGAGAGAGAGAGAGAGAGAGAGAGAGAGAGAGAGAGAGAGAGAGAGAGAGAGAGAGAGAGAGAGAGAGAGAGAGAGAGAGGAAAAAAGGGAGCTTTTTTAGTTGAGCAAAAATCTGCAAAAAGATCCCTCAAAAATCTCTCTCCATACCTCAACTCAAAAAAGAGATGGGGTGGTGGAAAGCATGGCAACCAATTATGGCGCTTAGTGCAGAGACATTCTTTTGTCAACGCTGAGAGAGAGAGAGAGAGAGAGAGAGAGAGAGAGAGAGAGAGAGAGAGAGAGAGAGAGAGAGAGAGAGAGATGGTTAGGCTACGTCTGCGTGCCTAAGTAATGATTGGTGGTAGCGTGCATCAACGAGTCTATAGGTAGCAAGCATGTGGCCCGTGTCCACAAGTGGGAGTTGCGGGGTTTAGGAGTTTGTAGGTATGGGTGAAAACGAGTGTGTGTGCGAGTTCAAAGCCGGAACGAGGCAAGCGACAAAGTTAAATGTGAGCGTTGAGAGATAGTAAACATTCTTTTTTTCCAAGGAGAAAGACAGGTAGAGTGGAAGAGAGAGAATGAGGAGATAATAAGCGCGCTTCTTCAAGCTGGGGATGATTTTTTTAAAACCTTAATAGAAATAAGAGGGAGTTCCCACGAACACGGGCCATAGAATCTGATTTTTCGTCAATAGCCGAAACTTCACTATTGAGCTAACGAGTGTCAAAATTATTTCGGTTGTTGTACCAAATCATTGAACTTCGTCGGCACCCATCGTGGCAAAAATTTCAATTTTAATTTCATAATGAACCAAAACTTAGCCCAAAGATTAGCCAAAAATAAAAAAATCATCTAAAACGTCAAAACATTTCCAAAATTTTTTGTAGATCTTAGAAAATAATTGTCAATTACATTTAAACACTTTTGACCCGTACAAGCAAGCCAAAAATAGTAGCTTTTGCTAAAAAAACAATTATGACAAAATACCAAATCAGCCTTTAAAAATAGCAAAACGCACAAAACTCGACCAATGAGGGTACCCAAGGGCTCATATCATGCCATAAATATGCATCCAAAACAGCTCAGCAAGATCATAATTTATAAAAATTTTACAAAATTAATGCAAGAATTAGAAAAAAATTACAAACATTATCTGAAAATACCTTTAAAAAAAAACAATTCTTCACACATAGATGAATGGTGCAACCAAATTGAATCTCAATTATCACATGGATTCAATTGTCAATTAATTTTACCAATAAAAATCACAATCAGGCATCAAAACGACAACATGAGGTCAAAAATTGGCACAATTAGTGTGTGTAAAACACTGTTTCAAGATAAAAAATGCAGCAAGTAATCATTACATACATCAAATTTACTATCAAGCATCCAATTATGCAAGCACAATAAACAAATTTTATGCACACACGTGTACACACTTTAATGATTGGCAGTTGTTACCAAGTTTTAGGTGCACACACACAAGCTTTGATCTTGTCAAAATTGCAAATTGAACACACAAATGCCTAATTAGTAATGAGCATATCACAAATCAAAAATCACATTTGCAAAATCAATAAGCACACATTGATTTTTTGGGGCATACACAAGGGAAAATTAGTGCATACACCTAAAATTAGGCGTACACACCCTCAATTAGAATGAACACACACTTAATTTTAGTGCACACAATTGCAATTGACCATTCAAGCATGCATTTGGCAAATCAACGATGCACATTAGCACATGAAACCAACAGTTTATGCACATTTGATTCTAGGAAAAATTCAGCATTGCGATGGCATGCAAACGTGCAAATCAAAAGCTCAAATCATCAAATTGATAATGACGATGCATACCGCACAATTCTTGAATCCAACGGCATTGCACATTTGCCAATTATACAATGTGTAGGCCAATTTTATTGATGCTCCAAGCCCTAATCTTGCATTCAAAAATCAACAATCGATTATGTGATTAGCACAAATCGTCGTTGTTCGAATGCAATTCAAGCCTCTAAGTAGGGAAGTACCAAAGCATAAGCACAAACTGTTAGTCCAATTAGTAGAAAATTAGTGTGTAAGCTAGCAAAAATTAGTGAAATTAGCAAGGAAGGGGTTAGGGAGAAATTAGAGTATGTAGGCACACAATTAGCAAGATTTTGTTTCAAATTAAGGGAAATTGATTACATTGCCATATGCACACACGTCCAAAATCTACAAAACAATAGACACACAAGTGAAATTAGTGAGGAAATCAATTCAATTATGCCATACACTAGCATAGGCCACCGATCCCCGGCAATGGCGCCAAATGTTGGGGGTACCATTGTAGTATAGCTCTAATGACCAACACATAATTGTCAATCCGGAGTGATGAGCTACCTGGCTCACTCTGTGAAGTGAGATTTTTTGCCTATGGAGGAGCTAAGCCACAATGATTGGCAATCTCCACATCCACTTCTCTTCATCTCAAATCAACCCGATCACACACACTAATGATTGCAACAACGCACACATCACTAATCCCCATCATGCAACACACTAATCACAAGTGCACACACATAGATCTATTGAGCATCTGCACTCCAATCAAATCTACATACACACAAAAAGAATAGAGGGCACACAAGATTAGAGCGGGATTAGCCTGTAATTAGCTACAATCTAGCTGATCAAAGCATCATAGGCAATCAAAAGAGAGAATGAAAGAGGTATAGTGAAAGTGAATTAAGCATTGATTAGTGTCAATTAAGTCACTTGAGCAAGCAGACGCTCAGTGACTCCATAACCACACACCTCATGAGTTCTTACTAAGAGTGGTCTCAACAAATGAGGTTGAGAACCCTAATTCCATTTACAAATTGCCTTATATACCTAGGATTAAAATGTGCATTGTCTAGGCGCCCAAGGCCTTTAGGACTCCACAACTTATTATATCTGCAACTTAGGCACACGAATTGACCTATTCTTTATAATTTAAAACTCTCACTGAGCCCGTAACTTGTTATAATTATTGCAATGGCTTGAAATAAATCAGGAAATTACAATACATGTCGGTTTTGGAAAATGTGAAAATGTACAATTTCAATCTATACTACTTCTCTACATCCATCTTTGATGTGCATTTGCAAGGCTTTGGCCTTTAGCAACACATGTTAATCAATGTTGGCTCAGTTAACAAATCCATGTATGGTTTGCCTTGTGCTAGGTGATCTCTAAAGTCCCCAAATGCACACATTGGACTATTTGCAATGTGGACTTCATACACCTCACCTTGAACCTAGAACTAAATGTACCAATTAGGAAATTTTCATGCATATTAGCCTTAACAACAGTGTGCCCCACAATTTGAGCCTCCATAAAAACTATTGAGTCTATTTGTTACAAGGTTATAATTGAGATGCCTAGTCGATAAGGCACACTATATGATTATCTCATTGTTCTCTTCTTGATTGTGTATCTTGTAGCCTCTAAAGTCATCAATTCACTAGCTGATAAGCTACTTCCCTTCTTTATGGCCCATATGCTTGATACTCTTGTTGAACACTGTGTGATGGTGCTACAAATTAGTCATGTGTGATCCATACTGTCCTTGCAAAACCACATGAGTTGAACCTTTCAGCCTCTTTTGTGTGCACTATCTATTATGCTATCCCAAATTCTAATCCATTAGAACGACGGTGCCATTGCCCTATATCGATGTTTTTGATGTTTTTATGCACTTTTTGGCTTGTGCACAAAACCATCCTTGGTATTGTACTTTTCTACCCTTTTGGGATATGCTAAAAATTTCCCTAGTTGTCTTATGTGTTTCAGTCTCCTTTGCAACTAGTCTTTCATCATATTCATTGCCTTTTTGGGTGGCCAATCCGCTTGCTGCATTTCATTTTGAACCAGGTACTCAGGTCAGTGTGAAGCATTTTCTTCCTCTTGATTGGCATGAATTGTTTGTTTTTGTTCCTAGATATTGTAACATTATCTCCTTCAACAACTGGTCACTGATAGAGACGAGTATCCCTAATGTGTTTCTCAACCTCTCTTGCAATTTCTAATGGTGTGGAAGCTTGTCCTTGCTCGTTGTGGTAAGCCAACTTTTTTGTAGATGGATCAACCCCATGATATTTTCCCTTCAGAAAAGGAAGAATCTTTCCATTTTGAAGTAACAATTTGGATAGATCAGACACCCATGCATCATATAAGCTGAACGTCTCTTTATTGCCCTCAACTTCCAACTGGCATGCTTTGTATCCACCAAGTTTGCTGTGGTAATGAATGATAAATCCTCCACCTTGTGCAAAACAATTCTCATCAATGACATGTGAAGATGATGCTTTTAAAGTGCATTTATAGTATCATATTTTTGTAGTTACTCCTACAAAGGGTTTCCTCCAATGAGGATGTTGTACATGCCACCAACTTAGCCAATAATCCATTTGTGACAGATTTGAGTATGCTACCTTGCCCAAGGCCCACCAATGCTTGTGTTCATTTTGAAAATTTTTATGCATGTATTGACTAGTGTTGAAGAGTGCACAGTGTGTGTAGAGTGAGAGGGAGAAGAAGAGTAGACACAGAGGGTTGGTGGATCTCTCAGTGAGGATTGGAAGGCCTCACTATTTCTTTTTGTTATATACGATCAAAAGAATAGATAAGGTTAGTACAATTAGTGTGATGGTTGTCCAACAAGTTGTCCTGAACTCTCATAATCTCCCACTTGAAGGCCTATGTATGCACAATTGTACAATCTTGAAGCAATCCTATGGATTCACCCTACATTCATCATCTCCATATAATGTGAAAACCACTATGAGGGTAAACTCTTTGTGAGAGCGTCTAGAGGGTTGTCATCCATATGAACCTTGACTAGCTCAATGTGCTTGATAGCCAATATGACATGTATCACATGATAACGGAATTCTATGTGTTTCAACTTGGAGTGAGACACGGAGTTCTTTGCTAATGCAATCTCACTCTTACTATCACAATGCAACAATGGAGTCTGAGTAATTCCGAGATCTTCCACTAGGTGAGCTATCATCAAAAACTACCACATACTCTGCTTTTGTGGTGGAAGATGACGTATAATTCTAGAGACATGACCTCCATGACATGACTGCTCTAGAAAATAGAAAAACATAGCCAGATGTGGATCTTCAACTATCCACACAATCTGCATAGTCCGCATCCATGTAATCTACAATGGATACATCACTATTCCCAAAGCATAAGCACTTGTCTGTCATACCTGTTAGATATCTCAAAATGTGCTTCACCTCTTCTCAATGCTTTCTTCTAGGATTTTCCATAAATTTGCTAACCACTTTCACTACAAAAGAAATGCTTGGTCTCCTGGTTACCATGGCGTACATAAGACTTTCAACAACTGCTTAAGAATATGGTTCCTTGGACATTTTTTCTTTCTCAATATAAAACTTGGGAGCATCATTCTTGCTAAGTTTTTCATATGCCTGCATTGGGGTACTCAATGTAGCTTTCTCCCCTACATATGAAAACATTTTCAAGGGACTTGAATCTCCCAAATCCTTTATAGAAAATTGTGTGCTTAGTGACTTTTTTTAAAATGGAAATCTCATCTAAGTTAGACTTCCTAGCAATGAGCTTATCATCAACATAGAGTATGAGGATAATGAGGGAACCATCGTTCAACCTCTTGGTATATAAGTAGTGATCTTCTTGGATCCTTTTATAACCTTGGGAGGATTGTATGTACTTGTCAAACTTCATGTACCATTGCCTTAAGCCCTGCTTTAGTCCATACAATGCCTTACATAATCTACACACTAGTTCTACCCTTGTAGGCCTTTTAGGTTTGACTTCAAAAACCTTTGTCTACCTTACAATAAAGATACCCATGAAGGAAATCCATCTTCACGTCCATCTGGACAAGTTCCATGTCCTCAGTGCCTACTAGTCCAAGCACAAGATGAAATGTAGTCATCTTGACCACTAGAGAGAAAATATCATCAAATTCTATACCTTTCTCTTATACACCCATTTGCAAGGCAAAACTTATTTGTGCCATCTTAAAACTCTATCAAGTCCCAAGTTTCATTTTCCATAATCGAGTTGTACTCAAATTGCATTGTTTGTTCCCACTCTATGCTATCTCCCATCTCAATAGTCTCCTGGTAGCAGGTGGGATCTCCCTAGTCAATGACCGATTGATAGTCTAACCCTTGCTAAAACCACTCAAGGGCATGAGAGATACGCGTAGATCTCCTCATTGCCTAACTGCTAGACTCTACTCTCTTAAGAGTATCATTAGCTCTCTCTAGAGCACCACTAGCAGTAGGTACATCACTAGTAGACTGAGCTATTTGTGTAATTGGAATTGAGGCTACCTCCTCAAATCTCACTTTGCCATACTCAACCTCTTTCATAGGTTGTCTATGCATTTTTTTTCATTAAAGATCACTTGTGAGTTGCAAATGCCTCATTTACTACAAAAGTCCTTAAACCCAATGGAGACATATTCTCCCCCATTGTAAGTGCACAAAGCCTTCGACTTCTTGCCGGACTAGTTCTTGACCATATGAAGGAACTTTTGAAAGACATCAAAGATTTCCTCTTTCCTCTTCAAGAGGTAGATCTATACCTTTTGAGTAGAGTCATATATGAAAGTCAAGAAATATAATGCCCCCCTAGAGAATTATGTGGCATAGGCTGCATAGATCACTATGAACCAAATCTAGAGAATTCCCTAACTTTTGATCTAATGACAAAGTGGTAAGCCTAGTCTATTTTCCATATACGCAGAGCTCACACAAACTAAAATCAATATATTTTTACACAAGGATATAGCCAGAATGTTGTAAGTGCTTCATCCCCTAACAACTCATATGACCAAGCTAGCTATTCCACAACTTAGTAGAAGGCAGTGACAACATAGATATAATTCTCTTTCATATAAGAGACATAGAAGGAATATAATGAGCCTAAATTTTGGCATTTTAGCATGACCAAGTTACCTTTTTTGATAATTAGGAATCATTGCCAAACACTATAGTGTATCCAAGATGATATCCTATTGAAACCAAGATTTTAGCTAGCTTTGGCACATGTCTAACACCTCACAACGTGAACTCAATACCATTGCACATATGCAACGTCACATCTCCAATGCCACATTTCTCAAGCTGATGAGAATCACCCAACTTAAGTGAAACACGTGTGGAATCATAACTGGAGAACCACCCCTTGTGAGGAGTAGCATGAAAACTGGCACGTGACTTAACAATCCAAGTTTGTGCATACATTCCTCAAGCACTAATAATGCCTTTGGAATTAACCTAGAAGTAAAAATTAGTACATCTTATGGCTATGGCACGCCAGGAACAATATAAACATGTGGAGACTCAACAACATTGAGCTCCTCTATCTTCACACTGCTCTTAGGAGGTGTAGAACTTACAACAATGGCTTTATCCTTCTCTCACTATAACAAATGAAAATCCTTTTTCATGTGTCATTTCTTGTGACAATGGTAGCATTCAAAGTTCCTCGTGTCATGCCCACGACTCTTGCTACATGCATTCTTGTGATCCTAAGAATGACTGTGACTGCCACTATGACCTCTCTACCTTTTATTATTTTCCTGGCTACTTACACTTGCCATATACACATCACATTTCCCACTAGTATCAAGAGATTGACATAGAATCTTTTTTGTGAGCAAAGCGCTAGTAATATCACCAAAAACAAGGTTACCGTTAGAGAAATAGTTACTAACAATAGTGTTAAAAGTGTCCCACAACAAAGGCAAAGAGCATAGCAAGAAAATAGATTCCATTTCATCTCATCAAAATTGAGTTCCTTATTGTGTAAACAAGCTATTGAACTCATTTAAGTGTTAATTGACACTGTTGTCCTCTTTCATATTCAAATGCATGAGCTTTTTCATGAGACAAACTTTATTTGAGGCACTCTTTCCATCCCATGTTGAGCATAACAACTTCCATAATTTCTTTGTAGTAGCCTTGTCCCATAATCGTAAACAGAAAATGGATTCACCAAGGTGCAGCAAATGGTCTCCATAGCACGAGAATCAAGCTCCTCCCACTGATCATAAGTGTAAACACACTTTTTATGCTCTTTGAATGGCATTGCAAGGACCTTATTGACCAAGACATCAAGTTTTTGTATCGTGAGTTTGTGCCATCAAACTTCGTGATATAATACTCTTCTTTCTTAGAAGTTCCAGCCATGACTGACAAGAGAAAATGCAAGAGAGTGACACTAGGAATTTATGGCATATTTTTCCAAAAATCACTCTTGGGCCAAACTCAAGTGGGTGCTAGGTACCCACTTGAGCTTGGTTGAGAGAGAGAGAGAGAGAGAGAGAGAGAGAGAGAGAGAGAGAGAGAGAGAGAGGGAGAAAAAAGAAAACAAAAATTTAAATCAATCTCTCTCTCACTCTTCCTTTCTTTCTCTCTGCCTTTGCCTCTCTCTCTCTCTCTCTCTCTCTTCCACTTCCACTTCCACTTTATATAGATTTTTTTAGAACATCTCTCTTCCTATGCGTCCCTCTCTCTCTCTCTCTCTCTCTCTCTCCCTATCCCTCCCTCTCTCTCTCTCTCTCTCTCTCTCTCTCTCTCTCCCCCACTTGATATAGATTTTTTAGAGCATCTCTCTTCCTATCCATCCTTCTCTCTCTCTTGCTCTCTCCCTATCCATCCCTCTCTCTCTCTCTCACTCTTTCACTCTCTCTCTCTCTCTCTCTCTCTCTCTCTCTCTCTCTCTCTCTCTCTCTCTCATACCCCTTCCTCAAGTGGGCGGTGCCCATGTGAGGAAGGGGGGAGAGAGATAGAGGGGGGGAGAAAGAAAGGCTCAGGAGAGAGAGAGAGAGAGAGTAGGAGAGATTTGATGCTGTCAAGAAAAGGAAGGATTGTTCTCAACATGCATCACAACATATACCTCCCTCAATAATACTGGAATGCACTGTAGTCAGACTACCACTACATCGCAAGTGTGTAATTGTTGACAACCATATTACAAGGTACTCTTAATTTGCAACTGGTCGGCTTGCTTTGAACTAATGTCATAATAGCTTGCGATATACTATCATGCAGCTTGAGAAAACTATAGAGGCTGAAGGTACACACACACATGCCTGCACAAAGGAAAATACTAGGTTACAATGCTTATTTTATTTTGAAAAGATGCTCTAAACACAAGATTGGCCATTTTTAAGAGGTGTCATTGCTTTTTTATTTCTTTGATAGCAAGAAAGAAAAGTGTTTGAAAGTCTTGAAACAAAAAAATGGATGTGTCAGACTTACCAATAACAACGTACTCCTCAACCGTCGTCAAAGTAACAAACATCCGAATGGTTGATATTGTAGTTGAATAAAACTTAAATTGACAAAGTATGCTATGTGAAATGATTCAGGTACTAACAGTGGTCATGTCCAAATTGCACATTATAGTCCTGATGATAAGATGGAGGAAAACACAAAGAATTCTCTCTTAAACCTCATTGAGCCACCTATCATCAAGAAAAGCCTTAGTCGTGATTGGGAAGAGATGTTTGTAAGCTATGTGGTGCATATATCAAATTTATTCTTTCCCACCAATACTCCAATGCACGAACTATTAGATAATGAAATTCCACACACACACACACACACACACACACACACACACACACACACACACACACACACACACACACACACACACACACACACAAAGAAGAGTATGGAGCAAGATTTTGGATAGGTTTTCTTGCTAAAACTGGGAATTAGAGTAGAAACTCAAAAGAATCTCTCCATACTAGTTTGGGGCGAGCTTTTTTGAGTGATCTTTTCTTGCTAGATTTGGTAAGTACAACAAAAACCAAAAAAGCTTGTTCCAAACTCCTACTCCCTCAAAATGACATCACATGGCTCCATACCAAATCAGGGAATGCAACCAAGTGGAAAACTTTAGAATTTGACAAAATATAAAAAACTTAGGCTATTATACATTTTTGCCAAACTAGAAATTTGTCATCACATAAAAGGGTTTACCAAGTGAAAATATGGACATTTGCACTTATTGGGATCAATTTGGTCACATGAAAGCTTTGTAAGCCTAGTATGGTATGTGCTTCCCTAGATTTAAGTATACATCACAATAAGTCTCCCTCCAGCGGGGTTTGTGGGGGCGGGGTGGGGGGGGGGCAAGAGATAGATGTATTGGAAAAAGAGAAACATATATTCTCTCTATAAAGTCTACCAATAACATATATCCTATATACGCTTTTGATAGAGTTTGATTAATATATCAAACGCCAATGTTTCTAGCACAATATTTGTAATTCCCATCTGATGCCCATTAAAATTCACTCTTTGATATTACAAGACCTAAACTATTTTCAAATAAATCAACTCAAGTTTATACATATCACACATTGCTATCGAGGATTACCTAATGAGTACTTCTATATTTTTGTTCTCTCTTATGGTGCTAGGATTATTTAAAACCTAGAAATAAGGATTATCCCATCAAGATATGATGACATACAATAATGGTAAAGACAACACAAAAGAGAGTTTTACTACATCACAGATTTAAACATAGTTTGTCTTCAAAGACCCATACAAAAAATTATACATAAAATAGGGATATAATATTTTTTTCCATACAACTCTTATAAACGTAAGAAGAGGGGTCATAATTACCATGTATTAGTCATAAATAAGGGGAATTTTTAAGACTCTTTGCTCGCAAGTTGCATGTCCTTTTCTATAAAGAGTGAATCCCTTGGGGTCTTATATCCATCAAGCCTCTACATTGGCTACTTGTATTTTTCCTCTTCTTAGTTTTAGCCTACTCTTCTTGGGCTTTCATTTTAGGCTCTTTTCTCATTGTATCTACAACTTCCTTAGCCAATTTCCATGTGGTTGCTTCTCTTGCTCTTTTCTTTTCATCTACAAGCTCTGTGGTTCTTTCAAAATGATCCCTCTCATGCTCCAATCTTGCTTTCTTATGAGATACTATGTCATTTAATTCTATCTTTCTCTTCTTAGTTATGGCTGAAGTGGTATCCATTTTCTTTTCAGTGTATCTTTAAAGCTTTTCTTATAGAATTGTCACAGCTTCTAGCCAACGGAGTCTTTAACAATGGAGATTTTCTTTGTTCTTGTTCTTCAAGGTGTTGCCATGCACTTTGCTCCAAAAATGGTGGTAAGTTATCAAACATGCCCAAAGCATGGCATGCAATGCTTGTGAAACCCAATTTGCCTAACCTTTATCACCCTTCTTTGATGGTATCTTAGTAAGACTTTCATGGATGTACTTAGCAAAGTTCACTTGCTTTCATGAGCCTATGTTTAGGTGATCTGTAATGGTTGGTAATGGTGTTGGCTAGAGAATTTTTTGATGCCGTCTGTCTTGTTGACCTTATCTTCACAAAGTTCAACTATTCATGATATAGTATGAGGGGTAGCTCTACTTTTGGTTTGAGTAAATCTCCAAAAGTGTCTACTTGCCCCATCTTTGTAAAGTCCTCTGCACTAGATTTATCTGTTGTTCTTACTCCTTCTCTGGTTCCTTGCATCTTTAAGCTTCCACTACCACTTCTTTTGGTATCCTAAATTCTATCTTGTATGAGTTAGCATCTAAACATTGTGGAGTACCATCTTCCTTTATGAGGCTCATGTACTCTTCCAAAGTCCACTCTGCATGGCAATAGCTCAAAATACTCTTGGAGCCCCATTTTCTAGAATAATTTCTTGGCAACTTTGTCCTTGGGTAGATCTTCTAACCCCTTTGGCATGATTGGCACTTCTACCAATGTACCATCTGCATCCTTGAATTTTCCCTAAGAAGATCATGGTTGAGTTGATTCTGAGAATTTGCTTTATCAAACCAATAGCAACTTGCTTCCGTGATTGACTCCTTTTCCAATTGGTAGGGTTGGATCCCCACCAACCCTACCATCTTCCTACTTCTAGTCATCCTCATTTGCTTCCTCATCATTAAATCATATGTTGTTGCCCTTCCCATCTCCTAACAAATGTCACAAGTTTTGCAAAATTCTTTAGCATACACCATCATTGTTTGCCACCTGAGGCTTGTTGCAAGATTTTCTTACAGTAGAGAAATGTCCACCTGCATCTCCACTATGAGCTTATGTGATGCTAGTAACTAAGTGATGGGGGTTTTCACAAGCCAAGCTCCCATATCCCTCTTCTCTCGTCCCCACCCCATGAAAACCCCCTCTTAGGGAGGGAGTGATAAAAAAGCATTGGAAAAAGTAAGAAAAAAATAAAGTATGATTATGTAAATATATAAGAAAGGTAAAATAGGCCACCTCATGCCTACGGGGTAGCCCATCCCCACCTTGCCTCCTTTTTCTTCAATGTTGCCCCGCCGGGTGTCCCTTTTCCTCTCCTCCACTCAAAAGGTCAACCCCCTCTCTCTTCCCCTTGTCCTTTCTCCTTTCTCTCTCCCCTCAAGCTACCCCACCTCTCACCAATAATGCATTATAACTCACCAATAATGCACCCTAACTCACATGCAACTTACCCTATCTTCCAAAATAGTATACCCCACCCCCTCTTTCTCTCTCCTATCATATCCCATGACCCAAATACCCCCCCCTCTCTCTAAAGGGCGCCATGTCTCTTGTCTTGTAGCTAAATAACCTCCCCCACACTCACACACACTCAGTTTCACTGAAAAAGGTGCCCACAGACCCATCCCCACCCGGTGGTTACCTGATTTTTCTTGTGTTCACACACATCTGCACACAGATTCACCTCTGAACACACTCCCCTCTTGTAATTACTTTATTCTCCATGTCACCTCTCACTTTTTTCATCAACCCATCTCTCTCTCTTAGTCTCTCTCTCATGAGACTGCTGTTCTGGCACATATACACACAGCCAGACAAGTGGGGCCCACAGTCACATGGCCTATGTAGATAATGATTTCTTCATTTCTAAATTCTAGAATTTCTCCCCCCTCCTCCCCTATATAAAGAGGGGTCACCATCACACTAAAGACACAACATCACCAAAGAACACACTATGCACTGTGTGTGCCTAGTGCACACACACACACACACCCACACCCACACCATCACCATCACCATCACCATCACCGCAATCACCATGCTTGTCTTGAGCATGAACTCTACACCCTTGGCTATGGAAGATGAAGGGCAACTAAATGAAGGATGATGGCCATAATCCTCGTGCGAGTCTTCGTCATCAACTCCCACCTATCCGCCATGTGCTCTACCACTCTCTCCCTTCTCATTCCCCTACCCTATGCTCCCCATTTCATCCCTAATTCTCTAAATAAAGCTTGAGGTTTTGTGAGTATGTTTTCTTGCAATGTTTTGCCCATGTGAGGTGTGCGGAATCGCCACCTAGTCTTGTGTTTTGGAGTGAGCTTGTGTATGTGTGAAGGGTGTGCGGATTCGCCATCCTTTTGTGGTGCCTAAGTACTAAGCCACTATACCCCCTCCCTCACTCTCTCTCTCTCTCTCTCTCTCTCTCTCTCTCTCTCTCTCTCACTTGATCTCATTCCCTTTCCTCTTCATCATTACTCCCAAGAATCCATCTCTCTTGGATGAAAACTTTGTTATGGTGGTGTGTTGTTTGCGTCCTAGCCGCTGAAGCTAGGTGGTGCCCCCTGTTTGCTTTACCATGACAGGCTCGAGGCGCGCCATTCGGTCCCCGGTGTTTTAGAGGCCGTCGGGGTTCGGGGTTCGCTTTGCTCCCGTCATAAGCTAGTAAGATTTAGAGTCAGTGATGATTAACAAAGTCGCTTTTCCTTTAGTCTAATTGTGACATGCTTATCCTTCTTGTGCTCCAATTTGCTGAGCTTGTTCCTGAGTTTCTCTAAACGGTGGGTTGTCTTCAACTAGCTTACTTGAATCCTGATTCAAAGGTGTACTCCGCGTTGTTGATCCCCCCCCCCCCCCCCCCTGTGAAAGTGTATTCTAACCACCTATTTCATCCTCATCATTAGCATCATCATCAAGTTTCCTCTGGTTTTGATGATCTTGATCCTGATTTTTATCCTCACCATCATCTTCCTCATAATCCTCATCCTGATTTTGTTGATTGTCTAGTGTTGTATGATATTGTCCTGCCTTTTCTCTAAGCTCTGACTGAACTGTCTCAATGAAGGTCTCAAGATCAGACACGTTGAGGGTTAAATCCCCACTCTTGTCCACAATTTGTACCAGACTATGATAGATCTATTTGTGGGATATTTCCTCCTTTGTCACTTGATGTTTCTTAAAAAAATCCCTGTAGTCTGATTTCTTAGTCTCCAAAAGCGTCTGGAAATGATCAGCATCTCTCAGAGCATCCTCTCTTGACTCCTAGATAAGTTTCTGAATCTTCTTTTCCAGGCCTTCCCTCTCTTGTGTATGCTACTATTCCTATATCTACATGGTCAAATTTATAGCTGACCAGGTAGCCTTTTCCTCTCGTAGATTCTTTAGCTCAGCCTAGGCCTACTAAAGTTCCTCTTGAACTTTTGTATTAGCATTGGAGGTAGATGTCTAAGCATCCCATCATTTGACCGATGGCATTCACTATTGTGTTTCAACTAGACTAAATGGCGACTGCACACCCTTGAGTGATGACATCAGGATCGGTCTAATCTGTCTCATAGGCTGTCAACGAAAAGGGATATGGCAAAGCAGCTCTATTCGATTTCTTTATGACTAGCTTTCCCTTCAGGAGTGCTCGCAACCTCTGTAGCCGCCAACATTACCATTAAAAAGTTGCTGGTCTCTGGTATCGATCCATTGCCAGATGCATGGTTGTTTGCTTTAGTTTGGTTGGTTGTTTGTTTCTTTGTTGTATGGACTATTTGATCTATAGGTTTTTTCTTTTCCTACGTACTCTGCACAATAAGGGTATTTATGCCAGTTGGTTTCTGAGTTCTGGATTTGAACCCCTTGATCATTTCTAGTGTTTTGGGCTTCATAGCAGCAGATCTAGTGGTTGTGTTAGTATTAGAGCGTTTCTCCCCAACTAGCTCTTTCCCTTTGCCTGCGTCATTAGAGGGCTTTGTTGGACTTTCCTTTCTATGTGAATCAGCCCTTTGTGATTCAACCCTATCTGAACTTGTTTGATCCTATGTTTACTCATCAAATGAATCCACATTGATTTGTTTTTGCTCTAAAAGCAGCTACTCTATCCCAAATTGTGTGAGTAGTAATAGGTACAGTAGATAAGCTTTCCCAGTAGACAAACTGCCAAACATACTAAGCCTTGAATAGACTCTTGGTGGCCTTGACAGTCTACTAAATGACATTAGTATACCAAAACTATGTGATATTTATATTGCCTTCTGGATTCAAAATCTTAAGGAGTAGCATCACAAATAGCTTTTTTGATAAATATGTGGGGTTATTCTCAAGCTGATGGTCTCAGTGATGAATCTGTACATTGCAGTGTGTTCCAGTGCTACTACTGGAATACCCTAAGCACCATCTTTTCGCTTCTTGCACGCTTAGTCATCTTCCTTCAAATACTGGTTGACTTCCTCAGTTGTTGCTAGTGTGGCTTTCTGAACATTGGGGAGTTTGAAAACATGTTCCGACTCACCAGCAGCCAGCTCAAGCTTATGACCATTAATAACAACAATATTGTTCTCTGCTTTGTAGGAGGAAATTACCTACTATGTGATTTTTCCATCAAAGGCAAGTGCTGTAGCTTCCACGATGACTTCTAAGCCCCACGGTTTGAGAAAAGATTACTCGCTTTTTTGAAATACATACTTTGCTATCTTATTGTGTGGGACCATACCTAATCTCTCCTTAATGCTGTCAATTTTTGCGATCATCTTGTCCAATCTTTCTTGCATGCATTGTGACTTTGCTTTTCTTCCCATGCATGACTCATACAAAGAAGTGTCGGTTTACGATGACTTACTTGTTGTCGTTGTCATAAACAAGTCATTGAAAGAGTGGTGAGGTGTGTCGAGGATGGTGATTGTTGAAGGAGTTTGGCTATGCGGCAAAGAAGCAAGTATCTATAGTCTTGAAGCATTCTCTGCCGGTTGAGAGGCAAGTGGCACTAGGGGTTGCAAGTAAATTGTAGATGGGTGAGTTCATTGCATAGTTATATGTATCCTTGCCATGAATGCTCCACTAGCTGCCCGCCCTTGATGTCGGCGCTTTGCTTGTGATGTGTCAAACATGAATTGGCTTGTCTAATTAATCATTACAGGTGAGATTTGTTCCAAGATTTGGTGCATTTCCCACTTGCAAAACTGGCTGGTGCTATGAATGGGACGGTTGTGTCTAGTTGAACTGGTCGGTTGACTAGAATTTGCATTGATGCTAGAACTATTGACTCTAATTGAAAGGCTAAAATTGGTACTGATGCTGGCTCCTCGATTGGTTTTATAATTGAATTGACATAGAAAAAATCCAGTAGTTCCCCTTAAGTTTCTAGTTTTGGTTCTAGTTCAAATGGAACCTCCTCTATTCTGGAATAATATAACTTAATCTTGGCTCCATTGTATACTCCAAGCAACAGTAAACCCGACAAATCTCTAAGTCTCGTTATCCTGTTTGAGAATACCCAATCTACCTCATAGGGCCATGGCCAAGCTATTTTTAGATTCTGCTTCTTTGGTCCAATTTTGGAATGGTATAGCAATATTAAGTCACCATGCTGTAACTCTCTGACTTTGATTCTATTGTCATGCCAATTCTTCCTTCTTTGTTGCACCACTTTTCATTCCAATAAATCCCTCTACCTAATATCATCCAACTATAGTAGATCATCTAACCATCGCTTTATGTTCTAAGTAAAATCAATCCCATACTCAATTGCCAGTCGTAAACTTGGAATTAAAAATTCCATGGGCACAATTGCTTCGTTCCATAAAACGATTTAAATGGAGTTATTCGTGTGGTGACTTTGTAAACAGTGAAATATGCCCATCATGCTTTATGAAGTTTGGCATCCCACTAATGTGGTTCAATTTGAACAATCTTAGTGAGGATGGTTTTGATGGTTTTATTATTGCTTCAACCTGGCCATTGTATCTGGGATAATATGGCATTGATTTCTTGTGTTTGACTAAAAACATCTCCATGAGGATTTCCATCGTATCATTAATGAAATGAGTGCCCTCATCTGACACTATTTCAATAGGACATCCATATCGGCAAATGATATTCTCATAAATAAATAAATAAGGCAGTAGACCTAGCAGTGTTATATGGAAGTGCTTTAGCCTCCACCCATTTGCTGACATAGGATGTAGCCATAATGATGTACTTGTTCTTTCTGGGAGTTACCTTCTTGAATGGTCCCATGAAGTCAAGTCCCCATTTCATAAAAACACCCAATGGTAGAACTTGAGTCAAAAATGTCATATCAGTTGTTATAGGTCTACCCATTCTTTGGCATATATCGCAGGGCTTGCAAAAATTTATGACATCAACCATCATCGATTGCCACCATAATCCTTCTTGAAGGATTTTCTTATATGTGATATCAACTGAAAAATTGCCGCCTGTGTCACCATTATGTGCCTCAGTGATAACCTACATTCGTCCCTATAATGACACTCATCACCAAAGTACACGATCAATACCCAGCCAATCTATAAAGTGCTCCAGCAATAGTGGTGACCTTTAGACTTAGAATAATCAGTGCCTTTTTCTTGTTTTGAGACCAGTCTTCTGGGAATTTGCCTAGATGAAGGAAATCATATACTTCTTGCCATTCTATATATGACTGTTCTTAACTGTTCTTTGAAATAATTCAATGTCTACTGGTTCATCTCGCAAAAATGTTTTTGAATAGCCTTTAGTGCTTCTAGAAAGAAAATCAGCACCACAATGTGATTTTTCTGGCTTGTGGAAGATCTTGAATTCAAATTCCATTAGGAACATCATCCACCTGATTAACCTTCCTTGTATGATCACTTTATTAATCAGAAACAATAAGGTCTGATAATCAACATAAAAATAAAATAACTTCCCAGTAGATAATGTCGGAATTTGGTTGCAATGAACACCATTCCCAGTGCCTCCTTCTCTATTGTTGAATATCCTTGTTTTGCTGAATTGAATCTGCAAATGGCAAAGTAGACTGGGTAGTCTATCTTTCCATCAAGCCGAGCCATTATAGCCCCCATCACCATTCCTGAAGCATCAACATGTACATGAAAGATAATATCCCAATTGGGTTGGCATCTTGTTGATCGCATCTTTCAAGAATTGGAAACCTCATTCACATTCTTCAGTCCAAATGTATTTATTCCCTATCTTTGTGAGCTCATATAGGGGTAATTATTTGGCTACAAACATATGAACAAATCTTCGATAAAAATTAATGTACCCCAAGAATGAACTCAATTCTGAAACCGTGGTCGATGCTCTGGCTTGCTGAATACTCTTAATCTTATCTTAAGCCATCTCAATACCATTTCTTGAGACAATACGTCCCAATAACTTACCCTTCCAGACCATAAAAATAGACGAATGGATTTAAACAAATCCTCTTCTCCATGCACCTTTCCAAGACCATTTCCAAAAACAGTATATGCATTTCTTCAACGGAAAGGTAGTAGTCGTCCACAAAGATGTCCAAAAATTTATGCAAAAATTCACTGCCATTGCCAAATACAAAAATGCTCCCCATTCAATTATGAATGTCATTTTAGCTATGTCTTTTGGTGCAATCTTCAGTTTATTGTACCCACTATAGCCATCCATGAAGCTATACATCTCGTGGCCTACAATCTCATCTAACATCATATCCGTGAATGGTAATGGGAAGGGATCTTTAACGGTCTATGCGTTCAATTTCATATAATCCATGCATACTCTGAGCTTACCGTTATTTTTTGGAACATCCACTATAGGGAATAAACAGCTGCTTGCCACCTCTGTGATGAACCCACCTTTAAGCAAGTTATCGATTTCCTCCTTGACCTTCTTTGCATAATTATGATTCATATTGTACCTGTGCAATCATGCTAGTCTGGAATCAAATTTCAGTGGTATGCAATGCTGGCACACTTCTAAATCTACTCCCTTTAGATTCGTATGTTCCCAAGCCAATACATCTTTGTATTTTTTGAACAATACCGTGGGATTTTCCTTGATCTCTGGATTCAGATGTTTGTTGATTTTAATCATTCGGGATCTCCTCTAAGCCCAAATTCCATTTATTCTACTTCTTGATCATCTGGAAGCAACCAATTTGGCCCACCTCCCTTTCTCTTGGCCAATGACTCTGCTTCCTTGTCTGTCTGAATACCAATAGCATAGTCATTAAATGGATTGGTGACTTCTAGTAGATCATTCTGAACATCTTGTTGTAGTACTACTGGAATTTCTTCATCAACAGAGCTGAATCATTTACTGAACTAGGTTCTGGTCTTAAGTTAAGCTTTTTTGGTGTAGACTGATTTAGTACTCTACCATCGATCTAGACTGACCTTTCCCCAGTGTCGGTAAATTGTTATGGATATTGGTGGGTTTTTTGTTCATCTTGTTACTTGTCCATGAGTACTACACTAAGGTTGATCTCTGTTAATGTGCGCGTCTATCGCACGTGTCAATGCAAGGGACTTGCTGATACACTGTGTACGAGCCACAAATGGCTCCAAGCACACAACTAAACTAATCTAGCAAGCTCAAGAGAGCAAGGGTGTGTCACTCACCGCCCTACGCTTGTCTTCGTGGAGGATTCCTCGTCACAAAGAAGAAGGAGCCGCCGCTGCGCCGCGCTCAACCGCTTCGCCATCGTCGTGTTGTTCTCGCAATGCTCGATCGCACTCTCTCTCCTTCTCTCTCTCTCTCATGCATACACATACACACACAAGGAGATGAAGAAGAAGAAGATGGAGATGGAGAAAGAGCACTCTTCAATTGCACAAATGAGAGAATGAGTGATTTTTAGGTTTAGGTGACTTTTATATGAGCTTGCCCCATTCACACTTGGGCACCCATACTTAGCCAACTAACCCTTGAATGTTCCTGTTAGAGTGTGCCTCTCCTCGGCGATCACTCTTACCCTTTTCCTATTGGGCCGACAAGCCCGGTACCTGACTCTACCAAATAAATAATACGACGTCTATTGTAGGTGGGTGATAGGAATGTGCGTGAGGGTTAACATGCCCCCCTTCCTGATGTACATTCCGTCCTCGGAATCTATTGAGTTGAAGCTCGTTCATGGAGGTGGAAGAGCCTTTGAGATGAGTGTCCTTAGCCTTCTTTAGTCATTGCAAAATCAAACAACATTGGCACAGTAATTGCATTCTCATATACAATTAAAAACCATATGTAGTCGTAGACAGACAATTTGATTGGTAATATAATTTTAAACCATTTATCAGCAATAAACATTAAATTGCAATAATCAAACGCATAAACAGTTGTAAAGATAAAAAATTAAACAAGTCTAGGGTCACTAATTTAACGGTCAAAAGGCACTAAAGATCGACTATTAATACCATGGGCAAGCTTCTCAATTTTCTCTGGTCAATTAAGTTGTTTAATCGCGAGAGCCAAGTATTTCATGTCCGAGGGCTGACTAGAGGCTATACCTAGAAGACCTTGTAGTTAAGCTACGATAAAAGGAATTGCTCATGAAATGATCGCCTGACTTATTTCCTTTTCTTTGACCCCCCAAAGTCTTTTCATAGTGATTCCATTTTGATGTGTGTGCTTATTTTGTATTCTTTGGGTTTTTTGCTTTTCAAGGAAAAGCACCCACACTGGGAACCTCTAGGGCTCTAGTACCATAGGCGATACATGTGAGTGAAGTACCAAATCAAGCTGAGATTTTCCTTTCCGCTTTAGATTTTACATTGTGGCACTTTGATTTTTATTGTTTGTTCGTTTTTCCATTTTAATTTTGTAACTTTGGAGGGTCATATAACTCTGTTATCCTCCCCAGGCTCATCACATTTGTAAACTCCCTTTATCGTACTTAAGCTAAAGATCAATAGGGACTAAGCCCACTAGAAAGCCTTAGTACATTTCACACTATGCTGCTTAAATCGGATTAAGAACCTAAGTAGCCATTGATTATTAGGAAGGCATTCCCCATGGTATTAAGAGAAGATCTCTAACGCCTAGCTTGGTCAAACTAGCTTAGTCGGACTGCTTGATTTTTAAACTTAGACAAGTGATTATGACAAAAAATTACATTGAATTTAATGTTTGATACCAAGCAAATGTGCTGAATATTATGCTATCAATTACAATTAAAGCATACAAACATGGATGCAAAAAAGATAAGGGGCAATGCTAATGGACAAGAAACACCTGTTTGTGTTGATGATCGCGCTTGATTTGAAGAGTGAACGAGAGAAAGATCCCATGAAGGTCCAAATCGTAACAACAGCAACACATTCCTATACACAATAGGAAACACAAAGAATACCTCTAGGAGGAACATCAGTGGGAAGAAAGAACTTTGCTAATCACTAAACTCTAAAATAGAAACACTCCTATCGTATTAATCCTACCTACCCTCCATCACTCGAGTGATGAGGATCAAAGGTGTTTGATGACATAGGTTTCTATTTCAGTGTACCGGATGTGAATGTGTAGGTCTGGGTCAATGTTTTGACTTTTATTGTGCACACTCATTTGCTAATTGCTCTTGTTCTTTACTATTTTTGTTTTTTTGTGAAAATAAGGCTTTATATATACATTCCCTAATATTGGGAGATTGAGAGGTCAGGGAGGAAGGTTGAGAGGGGAGTGAGTGAATGATGACTGTCAGCAAACACTCCCCCTTCCTTGGGTAGATCATACCATTTGAAATGTGCTCGTCACCCTTTGAAACCAATTATTCCAGTTGGTACTAGGTGAGGATTTTTGCCAGTAGTTTTCTATTACCTTAGGTGCCTCGTCAAGTTACAAGGGTGGTAAGGTACTCTCCCAGGATTGAACTTAAAGTGGTTCATCAGGTGATTCTTGAACACTGGGAGGTGTGGATTCCTTTTTAGTTTCATGGAGGTCCACTAATGTAGGTGGAGGTTGTGGAGAAGCTTTTACCTCTATGGATGCGTTACAGGAGGAGTTAGAAGCTTCATGGGACTCCCCCCTTCCTGAGCTAGATGGAACAAATCGTTCTTTCTTCGGTACCCAAACTAGCTCTGGAGCGGGTGTATAGCATTCTGTGATTTTTTTCTTTCCGCGATTGTTGATTCATTTTGGAGCTACGGGATTGGGCTCACGTGGGTTAGGTGACAAGTAAGAACACAATCTACGTTTTGGCACCCAAATTTGATCATTTCCTTGATAGTAGCCTTGCGCTTCCAATAGTCGTTTAGGAATCCACCGCCACGTTTCCTAACATTTCTTGGAGCGAGTGGGACGTTTCTTACAAGGCTTCTATTTTTTAGCACTAGCTATGGTCGCTAAAGAAGATTTGGGGACCCACTTGTATGTTTTCTTTGTTATATTAGGATGAGTCTTGTCAGAAGCTATATGCATTGCTTCTAGTATATTTAAGGGTACGAGTGGTGGCATTTCATCCCCCTCAAGTGTTACCCAGGTCGTTCCCTTGTTTCCCCAAGTGTCTATGGTTGCTGCTAGGTGGACCCAATCCACATTGTCCGACTCAGTCATCCCAGGTAGTACATTATATAAGGAGAATCTTCCCCAACATCAGTGTCCGCTTTACACGTGTAACAATACTGCAATAGGGCCGAGTGAACCGTGGTGTCAGATCTATGATCAATTATAACCTGTTTCCTAGAGGATGTGCTCGACTAGTTACAATGTCCACTCGAATGACATAATCTTGGAGCTGCAAGTAGACATGGTGTTTAGACCAGTCATGCACCATTTTTTCTTCCCTCATGAAAGGACGTCCTGAGATCATCTCAGATGCCATAGTGTGCTTGGAGAAATCCGTAACAATGAAGGTAATTCTTATTTTATGTCCGAAGACCTTGATCTTGAGATCTTCTAGCATCCCAATAGGTTTAACAATAGACCCATTGGCCATCTTCACTACTATGGTTGTGGTTGCAAGGTGACGTCTTTCCATAGTTTCCCAGCAATTTTTAGTCACAATGCTAACCCCAGTGCCACCATCAAGGATTCCCTTCACAATTAATCCGTTAGTAGTGATTGGTATGGTCGCATTGGATTCATCACCCTCAAAGTATTGTCCCAAATTGTTAACAGGTATTTCTATAACAAGGTTCTCATCTAGGTTGGGTTGTGGATCTAAGTGTTCCTCCTCTATTGGGATCTCCCCAACTCCATCCATCTATTCAAATTGTGGTAGCCCAAACTTCAGTTCTCCATTGAGGAAAGCTCGAAGAGCTGAGACTAGCTCAGGGTCTTTATATAGTTTGGACATGATGGTGGTTCTAACTTTTAAAGACATGAAATCCATCAATATGGTAATGTTTAACAGCACCTTTTGGGCTTCAATCCCTTGATGTGGGGAAGATGGGATCTCCATTTCTTCGATCGGGTCAGGTAGTCCCTCTATAAATATTCTTTCCATGAAGAAGCGAGTACGTCCACTTTCCCATGACTTTAAGTCACTTTCTTCTTGGATGACACTAGGTATGGCTAAGGGTCTATGGACTTGGTGAGGTTGGTGCGTAGGGAACACTGTGTCTGTAATCTAGATCTGCCTAGATATTGGTTCTAGATCCCTTTGGGTATCTTCTACCAAGCTCCTTAATTTCTTGGCTTGCTCAATCTCCTCAATAGGGTTTGGATAAGTTCCTATCTTCTTCTTGGATCTTGGCCATTGTGTCTCATGAAGATCTTCCTTGTTGGTTTCTATCTTAGTGGTCGTTTTGATCTCCATGGTTTCACTTGAATCAGAATCCTCTTCAGTGTCGTTCATATATATGGGGTCGTCACCAGTCCCTATGTTGGTCTTTGAACTGGGATTTGACTTCGCTACTTTTTGTGATCTTTTCCTTCGTGTTTTTTTCTTTTTTTGAGATTGGGCAATTGATGCCGTGTCTCTTTTCTCAAGAATATAATTTTGTTTTTGGAGCATCGATCGTGTGAGTAAGTTTAGTGGTACCACAGGTGTACTTTGTGATGGCTCCTCGCTAACCTCAATCAAGTTTAATGTCGTGATCTTCAGTGCATTTGGATTATTTGGACATTGGGCAATCGAATGATCTATGCCACATCGATTACACATTAGTATCGGCATTGTAGACGTGCTCACTTGGTTGGTTTGAATTAGTGTGTCGTTCTTTTGTAGCCTAATAGGACACTCGGCCACACCATGTGGACTTCCACACTCATAGCATTGAAGAGGTGGTCTCTTAGCAATGTAATTGATATTTTGGCCTCTTGCAGCAAGAGTAGCTACTTGATAAACAGGTTTGACTTGTCCCCAATAGTCCTCCATGTAGTATTGTGGACTTTCTTCAAGCGCATCCATCCCATAGGCAATATTAGGGTTTATATCTTCCTCACAGCCTTCCAAACAAGCAAAGGATAACTCACAACCCACTTGATTCACATAAGTGATTCTTGGATGTGGTGGTTGCGGTCCTAGCACCGGAGGTGGTAAGGGTGTTGTTTGAACAACATTTTGGGCCGTAGGGACCATGTGTTGTAACGTTTGTTCAAGAGGTGGGGCCGCATCAATGCAGGCACTCCAGGTGTGTCTGTCCATGCTAAGGTTGGTCTATTTGCCATCGCGCGCTGTCAGGAGTTTTTTGGAGCAAGGGATTGCGCATATGTACATACACATGCATGGTGCATCGAATAAAGGATTGCCCATTTTCCAGAGCCAAGTGTTATGTGGGACCCACGTGTGTACAGGTAGGACAACATGTACATAGTGCATCGATTTTCACTATCACCAGTACCAGTGTGTTTTTTCTATAATAATGAGGAGTTGGTAGCGCGTAAAACTTCTCGAGGAATCTATCCGCAGGCCGACGACATGAGGTAAGCAGGTGCGTCAGATGGCATCTAGTGGCGTCAGGAGGCCGAATGGGGTCAATATATGCACGTGGGTAAGTACGGACACAACGTGGGTGTTTTCTTGTGATAATTATGCAGAGAGGTCATCATGAGGATCATTTTTTGGGGCCACTTCACGTGGTGGCGGGATGCATTATTGAAAAAAGTTGAGTGCTAGGTGTGAGGATGATGCAAAAAGGTGACAACTATGCACTGCGAGGTCAGTTTTTGGCCTGTTTGGGGTCCGTTTGAGGTCAACTAAAAGGCCAAGGGTTCCCAAGTAATAAAGCTAAGTGTGGGAACTGAAAAAACAGAGAGAAGATCAGAAAAAACGTGGACAAGAGAGGAGGAACAGCCACAACTGCGTTTTTGCTCCTTTTGGAGCTTGTTTTGGTCGTAAACTTCTCATCCGAGGTCGGATTTGAGCACTTTGACATTGTAGACTGCGGTTTTGGGCCGTTCCGGACGCGATGGTGCTGTCCATTTTGCCAAATTACTCACTCTTTTTCTGCTTTTTTTCTGTGTAATCTTCTCTGGTGAGTGAAGCCTCTGCTTAACTTTGTGGTTGTATCTGGTGTATTTCTTAAATACTGTGTAAACTATTTGCCCCATTGGTGTTGGCCCAAGCTCATTTATATCTAAACATAAAAAATTCTAGCTTTTGGGTGTGTGTGCATGCGCGCGTCTCTGTGTTGAGTGGGCAAGTGGGAAGTCTCTCTCCTCTCACTCCATTGGTGTGTTCCCTGTCTCGGCCAAGTGGATTGTGTAAGCCGAGTGGTGCCCCATAGTGTGTGTGTATATCATTCCAAGAGTGTGTGTCGGTTCAGTATAGAGGCGTTCTGTGTGTTTCCATCCCACTCACATTCTTTTGGCGCCCCCACGGAGGATCTTCTTCGAGTACCTTCTGCTTCGAGCTTCAAGCTTCGAGATTCGGGATTCGGGTTGCAGACTACAGGTTACAGGTTACAGGGACAGGTAAAGGTACAGGTGATTCACACAGGTACAGGTAGCTGGAGTACAGCGATATACTAGCAGTGGTTTCACTTGCAGTTGTTGTGGGTATGCATCACTTGGCGCCTCTTTGAGCGCATTGTCTGTTGGATGGTACGTTACTTGTGGAAACTGCCATTGTACGCCTTTGTGGAGCCATATTTGGTTTTATTTGGCAGTCCCAGCCATTTGTGAGACTTGGTCTGGAAGATAGTCATTTATGAGACTTGACTATACGCGATTTGCATAAGCCATCGTGTGAGGGTCAATAGCGTGAGGTTTTATTGATCTGGGGGATTCTCAAATGTGGAAATCCTTTCGGTGATACAGGTAGCTGGAGCACCCTTTTTGTGACCTCGCCATAGGCTATGTACTAGTGATTCCTAATTGATGCTCGGGTTCTATTGTTGGCAGTTTATGCATACATATACAGTCTATATTTTGGGTTCACACTGCTCTACTTCTAGGGAAACTCTGTCAAAATTTTTCCAAGTTATGATGGATGGTTTTTTGGTCTTTTGAGCCATTTATGCTATTATGCAGCTGAAATTTTGGCAAAATTAGAGGATAAGACAGGTGTGCTTTCTTGGAAGCTACATGGATGGCTTTTAATGGATAATCACAACAGACCTTAGTTCACTCCTTTTCATTTAACTCAGAGAATCTAGATAAATGTTCATGTATCCAGGAAGATTTTTTTCCAGTAGCGCATAGTCTTTATGTTCAGGCCAAGAAGATTAAGAGAGATCCTGGAATGTCCTTTGCCTATTGTAATTCCGATGATTAACTATGAAAACTCATTTGATGTGCATGTGTTTGTCCTTATCTAAAGTTGAGCTCCATTGATGTTTCTGGGAATTGAGTCAGTCAAAAGTTTTGGGTTCTTGCACTTGTGTTTGAAGGGGTTTTCAAAGCGTCGTAGCTTGGGTAGCCATGGCTTTCTCTTATCCAGAATTTCATGGAAGAAGTGATGAAGATGTGAAAGACTTTTTAGAAAAGATGGAGGTTGCGTGCATTAGCAACCAGATCCATGACCTAGCACAGATGTAACGTCTTCTCCAGATTTGTTTGAAGAGTGATGCACGAGTTTGGTCCAAAGCATTTGAAGAGGAGTTGCGTGTGGCTGATCCACCTGTAAGATTGAGTTGGGATAATCTACGACATGGGTTGGAAGTGGAGTTTGTGAAGATAGAAGATCCTGACAAGGTGTGGCAAGAAGTACAAGGTTTAGTGCAAAAGGAAGGTGAGCCAGTAGATGCGTACATACGTAAGTTCTCATTGGCATGGGAGCGGATGTGCAAGGCCTTAGCACCACAGGTACCTCCACCTGACATGATGAAGAAGGACATATTCTTGGCTGGTCTTTGGGAGAATATACGTTGGAGAGTGGAGCTAAAGAAGCCTAGGACATATGAAGATGCATTGGAGGTGGCAAGGAACAAAGAGTGGAAGTTGAGAAAAATGAGCCAGTTAGGGGTGGAGTCTTTGCCCATGAGGTCTGAATTTCAGCCTATTGACTCTTTGCAAGGTCGCATGCCAGTGGTTCATCATGAACCAGTGGTTCCTGTTACTCGTCAGGTTATGCCATCAGTGGTCACTACAGCAGTGCAAGATGATGGGCTAAGGCAAGACATGAGGCAAGTGGTAGATTTAATGAAGAATCTCAGCCTAAACATGCTAGGTCAAGTGGGAAATAATCGAGGTCGAGGGAGGTTTGCAAATCAGCCAGGAGGTGAAGAAAGACCTAGGAATGGTGTTGGACAAAGAAATGGTAGGTTCTGGAGACAGACGCCCACATGTTATAATTGTGGAGAGTTGGGCCACATCAGCCCGCAATGTGATAAGCCACCAAGGATGGGGGGAGACATGTATCCATTGCCAAAGCAGGTGCTAACTAGGTCCAATGATTATGGCATCGAAATTAAGGGAGATGAAGGAACCAGTGGATTAACCCAAGAGGAAAAGGGAAAGACAAAAGTACTAAGTGTAGTCACCTTGGAGAAGGCATCAAAGCTAGAGGAACATTAGTAATGCCTATTGGGAAGAGGACCACAGGGGACAAGGAAGGAAGAAGTGTCCCAAGTCCTAGTAAGAAGAAGGAAAAGAGCCATGAAGGCGAGGATGTCAAGGCCAAGAGGAAAAGGAGGGCTCGTCGCGCAAGTTTCATGTTTCAGATTTTCCACTAGGGGATGGGCAATTAAGCTATGACTTGAAGGAGGATTTGACAAGCATGAAGGCAGATGTCACTTTTGGGCAGCTCATAGAGATGGTGCCTAAGCTAAGGCGACAGTGGAAGAGGATGGTTAACCCAATGGAGAAAGAGCCAGAGAGAGGTTCAGTGAAGGTGTTGGCGATGGATGAGCTACCAGACATTTGCCCAATAGTAGATGTGTGGCATAAAAGAAAAAATTTAAGACAAAGTTATGTGGATGGTGGAGCCCAAATATGTGTCATAGCACACTCATGCGTTGAGAAGATGGGTCTTACAGTGACTGGGGTGTCAGGCTTCCGGATCAGATTGGCAAACCATCAAAAAGTAAAATGTTTGGGTGTTTTAAAGAGCTTAGAAGTGGAAGCATATGATGCAAAGGCAGTGGTTGATTTTCATGTGATGCCAACGGGGTTGGGAGCATATCCTACTATATTGGGCAAACCATGGTTACGTGCAGTGGGAGTTGTTCAAGATTGGCGAAGTGGTACGATTAGCCTCTATGGAAAGACAGGTGCCAAGAAACTATATAATATGGACACAAGGAAACGATTGGAGGATCTCTATGAAGATGAGGATGAGTCTAGTGATGAAGACTATTCAACAATGTCTAATGAGGATAGTGATAGTACTACCAGCAGTGATGAGGATGCTGATGTTGCATTTATTTTGATGGACAAAGAAATCCAGGAGTCTGGTTTAGTCGCATTTGCAAATGAGATTGAAGATGAAGGTGAAGGGACTTATGAAGTGATTGAAGGGCTGATGCAAATCAAGGTTGAATTGTCGAAGAAGCAAGAATTGATGACACAAATGATCAGTGGAGACCTCTCAGCTATGGAGCAGGAGATATATTTGCACACGCAGGTCTATGCCAAAGTAATTGATGGTTTTCTTGATGCAAAGTTGATATATGGCATCTCTACGAGTTTTCCTTGGGAACCAGGTGGAAGCTTGATTAAGCTCTTGATGCAAGGAATGCCAAGTGTTTTTGTGTGGGATCTAGGTGGAATGAGCATCTACTAGTGTTGCTACTGCTGAGCATGAATGCTCTAGCAGGCTAGGGGATGGGCAAATTATGTCAGGAGTTTTTTGGAGCAAGGGATTGCACATATATACACACATATACATGGTGCATCGAATAAAGGATTTCCCATTTTCCAGAGCCAGGTGGTTATGTGGGGCCCACGTGTGTACAGGTAGGACAACATGTACATAGTGCACTATCACCAGTACCAGTGTGTTTTTTCTATAATAATGAGGATTTGGTAGCGCGTAAAACTTCTCGAGGAAGCTATCCGCGGGCCGACGACATGAGGTAAGCAGGTGCGTCAGATGGCATCTAGTGGCGTCAGGAGGTCGAATGGGGTCAATACATGCACGTGGATAAGTACGGACACAACGTGGGTGTTTTTTTGTGATAATTATGCAGAGAGGTCATCATGAGGACCATTTTTTGGGGCCACTTCATGTGGTGGCGGGATGCATTATTGAAAAAAGCTGAGTGCCAAGTGTGAGGATGATGCAAAAAGGTGACAACTATGCACTGCGAGGTCAGTCTTTGGCATGTTCGGGGTCCGTTTGAGGTCAACTAAAAGGCCAAGGGTGCCCAAGTAATAAAGCTAAGTGTGGGAACTGAAAAAACAGAGAGAAGATCAGAAAAAATGTGGACAAGAGAGGAGGAACAGCCGCAACGTCGTTTTGCTCCTTTTGGAGCCTGTTTTGGTCGTAAACTTCTCATCCGAGGTCGGATTTGAGCACTTTGACATTGTAGACTGGGGTTTTGGGCCGTTCCGGACGCGGTGGTACTGTCTATTTTGCCAAATTCCTCACTCTTTTTCTGCTATTTTTCTGTGTAATCTTCTCCGGTGAGTGAAGCCTCTGCTTAACTTTGTGGTTGTATCTGGTGTATTTCTTAAATACTGTGTAAACTATTTGCCCCATTGGTGTTGGCCCAATTTCATTTGTATCTCAACATAAAAAATTCTCCTCTTTTGAGCTGAGTTTTTGGGTATGTGTGTGCGCGTGTCTCTGTGTTGAGTGGGCAAGTGGGAAGTCTCTCTCCTCTCACTCCATTGGTGTGTTCCCTGTCTCGGCCAAGTGGATTGTGTAAGACGAGTGGTGCCCCATAGTGTGTGTGTGTGTATATCATTCCAAGAGTGTGTATCGGGTCAGTATAGAGGCGTTCTGTGTGTTTCCATCCCGCTCACAGCGCTTAAATACTATGCAATCCTTAGCTTGATGACCATACCTCCCACCACAGGCATTGCAATCCCCATTGAATTTTACTCTAAAAGTAGGGCATTCACTGGTACTATGTGGCCCATAGCATACCGAGCACCATTTTCGCTCCCTTCTTGGATACATATGATTGTTTTGTGGAGCACGATTGTCTCTAATACTCTCTTGAATGGCCTTGGTGAGATCTGCTAAAGTCATCTCAGATATCTTTGGATCCTTAGCAAAAGGCTTTAGGGTCATTGGTTGATGTCCCGATGGTTGCGAGCTAATAGATTTAGGCTCAACAGACACTCTTTCTCCTTGAATCATTAAATTGTCCTCCAGTTGGATCGCATGGGTGGTGACTGCTTCCCAAGTGGTGATACCTCTAATGACTAGGCCATTGTAGATATCCTCATGTCGTAATCCCCTAATGAATCTATCAAGCAATTGATTATTATTGAAGTGTTCATTTGGATTAAAACTAGAATTTAAATGCTTCAAGCGACTGATAAAGTCTCTCACCGACTCTCCTTCCTCTCGTTGGGCTTTCTGGAGCTAAGAGGATACACCCCAAAGCACTCCCTCTCGTATGTATTCTTTTAAGAACAATCTCCTAAGAGTAGGGTAATTTGTTTTTTCTTCCACCCTTAGGGTTCTATACCAATCCCAAGCCTTTCCACTTAAGGTTAGACTTAAAGCATTACTCTTATGCAGGTCATTGTGTTCTCCTAGAGAATCTCATATTTGTTCAAACACTTCGATATGCTTTCTTACATCCCTGTCTCCAATAAATTTTTGTGTGAGCTTGGCTATTTGTATTGCCTTACTTCTAAGTTCTCTATCAGGCGTGTTACGCATATTCTCAGTAATAGATCGACCGATAGCTTGAGCAAATATTGCCAAGTCACCTAAGTGAGCAGGAACCGTGGGTGGGGTGCTCCAGAGACTACATGTGGAGTAGGTATTGGCATTGGGCTTGGCGTATAGGAAGCCCTTGGATTCCACATTTGGTACGGTGTTGTGCCATGTGGCGGTCCAAAGTTCATATGTGTGGCCCTAGGCATAACAGATGTTGGATGTGACATGCTAATGCTAGCCGGTATGGTCCCATGGAAATAAGAACTTGGGTGTTGTGGTTGTGGAGCATAGGTAGTTGAAACAATGGGACTGGTAGGAACTACATGAGTACGAGGACCCATAGGTGTATACGATTGGTACACACTTGTAAGTAATGTTGTAGGCATTGAGCTACCATGTAGTGGTGCTTTACTAACAAATGAGGTCCATGGCATGTTTCTTGGCATGCCCATCATTGGGGTAGGCATGGTAGCCGTGGTGTCATCAAGGAAAAGATGAGCTAAACTTGGAAAAGTAAAGCTATCACTTGTGGGCTCAGAATGCATTGAGACCCCTTGCGAAACAACATATGGGGGATACATCAGACTTACCGAGGGAGTCTCCATTTTCTTAAGATTGGTTGTTTAGCCTTCCCTATATCCAAGAATCTCATGAGACCTGTTGAAGGCATGTAGATCCCCTTGTTCTGTCTCTCTAGCTCAATAACCCTATGGACGACCTCACAAATTCTTTGTTATTGATCCTCCATACTAGTAGCATCCGTTGTGGATTGTAGGGCATCTAACCAACCCACGTGATAGGTGTGACATGTGTATAGTTCAGTCAGAGTTTTTGTTTGTAGTTAGTACTCCCAGTTCTCATTTAGGAACGCTCAGTGTCTTTTGAACTAGATGCAATGTGGCTCTCTATGGGTTGACCCTTAGTGGTCGGTAATTCAAGAGCACTCAATTGCTCTCCTAGCAAAGATATTGACATAGGGGCTTTAGCTTTTAACTCTCTTCATTGCTCCGCCTTGCGTAAGCTCTCAATTTCCTTTTCCCTAGCCGCGATGATATACCGTTCAACTTCTTGTACCTCGGCAAGGCTTCTACCATCAAGTAATATAACCTCAGAGGGAAATAGCTCTAAAGAGTCAGGGGGTGCAGTGAATGGAGTTTTCACGTGCACACTCTCTAAGAGCATAGGGTCTACGTTGGTCATGAATGAAAAATTTACTTCACCACCCCCCTCATTTACATCGTTAGCTCCATGTTCGGAGCGAGTGGCTCTACTAAAGGTTTTCTTCAAGCGGCTAAGCATGCTTGACCCGGACTGTTGACCCATGGCATGCATGTCTACCATGCATGTCATGGCTTCATGAGCTATTGGGATTAGGCATTGGGAAACCCTCCATGACGTCGTAGTCAGAAGAAGAGTCACTAGCTGCTATGTTTGGGTCTTGGTTTGTACTACCTTGGGTCCCCGCCGAGGGCCCGGAACCTAAGGTAGATGGATATTGAGAACTCGCGTAAGTCGAAATGCTCTCTAGTTGCTCTACCTCTAGCGCATGACCAGAGCGCAGATGCATGTGCCTTTGGCACCCTACAAGCGTCGGCGAATAACCTCGAAGGTTAACCGCTTACTTTTTTAGGCATCTGTTTTCACTCGTTTTTTGATGTTTTTTAATGATCGGTTTTGGATTAGAGCGTGTGATAGCTCGAAACGAGTGTATCGCTTAGGGGATCATGGTGTGCTTTACATCACAACATTCAATTACCCAAAGCTCCGTTGGTCCTCAAAAAGGTCGATTTTTACCTACGTGTGAGGCTAAAATACGTAATTTCAAAGGGGACAGAGGCCTGAGCCTGAGCGTGGACTTGAGCTTGGGTCTTGAGCACACACACATCTAACCTACCTACTTACAACTAATATAGCTATTGTTACACACTAACACACTACTATAACAACTCATTAGCTAACAGGACTACTTACTGTACTTTACACAGAACTAACATTATGAATCTACTACCTTAATTCTAACACCTTATCACAGAGAAAACACAGTACCTTTCAACACCTTATTAACAAAACAATACACAGCAGCAAAACAAACTCAAGACCTTTCCTTCTCTACCTTTCCTACATTTCAAAATGCACCACAAAGTAGCATAGAGTGCTACTCGAGCTTAATGCAGGGCATTCCCCGGCAACGACGCCAAAAATGTGCGCGTATGTCGCACGTTGGAAAGGGGAAAATGAGAAAACCACCAGCACACTAATTGAATGCCTCTCTATAGCCCACTTATCTCACAGCACCCCTATCCCCTATCTAACATACACACAAAGATCCGATCTACTAACAATTGTTATCCGTGCTCAAACCCGACAACCCTTATTGTATACACCCGATCACAAAGCACGCAATTACCTCGACCTTTAACCCTTGACAACACCATATAATCTCATATAAGTAATGCCGACATTCACAGACACCCCAAAAGTATGCATATACCTAATAACCCAATAGGCAATCATAACATCAAGCCTCAACCCTTCAAAGAGCACTCCCATCCAAAAGAAACTAATCCGGACCCATTCGACATCTCAAGATCACTGGCCGACTTAAGTTTGTCCACAAGCTTGCATATACCACAACCATATACGGAGAGTCTACTCACTCAACTCACACCAGAAGCCTGTATATGCGTGATATACAATAGGACACAAAAATGAGAGAGAAAGATGACACTGTTTTGAGACAAGATTGGACTAATATCAAGGCCAAATGTTTTGAAACGGGGTATACACTGACGGGACTTCAAATGATACTTTAGATATGTTCATAACCTTCTTTCAATGCTCTTTTGAACGTTGTGTGCTGTTTTTTCAAACCTCGATTCCCTTGTCAGCACTCCACTCTCTCTCTCTCTCTCTCTCTCTCTCTCTTTCTTGCGTCTTTGTTCACCCCACTCGAAGCCCGCTTGACATGCGGCCAATAATGAGCAGATCCTTCCCTTGTAACATCCCAATAGCCTTCTCCTCTTGACATAGGTGATGGTACCACGCCTAGGCACTTGGGGACTCTGCTGATCTCATGCCGCTCCAATCCTTGGCAACACCCAACTCTCGGCATCGGCAGAACCCGTTTCTCCTTGACGCTCACAAACGGCTCTACCTTGCATTGCCACAGGCTAGTGTACCTTCTTTGCAACCTTCTGCAACAACGGATCATCACCCCCTTGGTTGCCCTCAGCCCCTTGCCTTCCTTGTAGCCACCTGCGGCTCCTCAGATCTTGGCCCTACAGCAGCCCTCGCCACCCTTCATGCTTGGAGACGCCCTCCTCCTCCCACACGCCTTGGCGGCCCTGGTATGGTGGCTCCTCCTGTAGCAGCTCTCCTGCATCCCCACTGATCCTTGCTTGCAACAGGCTGCCCTCCCATGCAGCTCGGCCCCCGAGCCCCTCTCCCTTCTCAGGCCAATAGCAAGGTTCCCTTTCTGTAGCTCTTGACTCTCCCCAGCTACCCTTGACGGCTCTCAGCTCATGGCCCTCATCACCCTTGCCGTAGGCGGCCTTTAGCTCCTGTACACCCCGTGGCACCCTTCTTTTTCCTCTGAACTGCCTCCCTCAGAGCTCTCATGCAGCTTTTTGGCGAGCCTCCTCGTGCCATCCATCTGTCCTCGTATGCCTTCGAGCACTCCAGACGTGGTGCCGCCACTCTCTTGCATACCAATAGTCAGCTCGTTTTATATATATATATATATATATTCATTGAGCCTTTAAAAAATCCTCCCTTGGTGCTCCTTCACACGCGTGCTTTGTTTCTTTTGAAGCCCCTTGTGTCGATGTCCAGCTCGAGTGCAATCCACATAAAACTTGAGCAAAGACAAGGCCGCGCATCTACAATAGACAATTTCTCCATGTGGTATAGCCTTGCCTAATAGACCCAAATTCGAAGCTGTACGAAACACCAAAAAGTCCGACACTTCGAGCCTTCTAAACTCCCCCGATCGGTAGTGCTAAAATTTGCCCTGACCTTCTAACAACCACATTTAACATACACATCCTAGCAATGCTTGCCATATCTAGGCCCATCAAACAGTTGGCCAATCACTGTACCACCCACTTGGTATCTTCCATGTACTTGCTTCAGGCTTTCTCAATGGTCGACAATGTTTGGCTACACCATCATTGTCCACCCCCCGTTGAGCATTCATGCTCAACCACAGTATTATTTAGGTAAAATAGGTATTTATAGAGAGAATGATATAACATAGATATATAGATCACAGAAGGAATAGTGGCTATATAGATAGGATAGATATAGAGAGAAGAGTGTATGTTGTATCATCCACCAGGATCAACTGGAAAGCTCAAGGCTTCCCCAAGCATGGTGTATAGTCCACCTGGATCAAACGTAAGGCATTGGCTGTGGCCATCCACCTGTAGAGCATGTATATCCAAGCCGTCCTTTGCACTTGTAGGCCAATAGACAGGCCACCCTAACAGCTCTTCATAGCATGGAGCTTTGTCACCCTGCATCCACAAGCCTTCGTGCCAACCATAAGAATACTTTCGACCACTTGAAGGATTGGTACCATAAGCAACTATCATGTCACTTTCTAGAGAACTCTCCATATCATCACCTTTATCATATGAGCAGTGAAACCTGCATAGTACACCTTGCAAAGCAACCTGGAACAATATAGCTATCAATAGCATAGCATAAAGTAGCCAAACCCTACCATTTGCCTCCACCTGCTGCATAGCCAAGCAAACCTAATGCCTTTGCAAACCTGTATCCAAACCCTCTGTAAACGGCTCCAAGGCCACCTTTTCATACCCAAGAGTATGACTAGCTCGAGTTTCAACCTGTCCTTTAAATACCTCATCACCTGCAAGGTTGGCGGCACCTTCCTCTTTGCATGGATCCTCACTCTCATAGGCTGCACCTATACCAGTTTCCATAGAGTCATCTGTCGGAGCTATCTCTCCATAGCTACACACAAACTCCGAAACTTCAAAGTGCACCTCGACATGCCCATCAAGGCAAAGTTGCCCCATCCCCTGCATATACAAATCAACTTGACCTACCACTGCTTCTACTCCTAGCTCCTACAATTCATCCTCAACAACCTGCTCTTTAATTAAGTCGGATGCACAATCAAACCAAACCTCTTCCTTCTATAGGGACTCACCATCACAAGACATTTGATAGGGCTGCTCGACTGGCAGATTCACACAAGGTGCAACACTATACTTCTCTTCGACCTTTAGCTGGGTGGTAGGAAACTCACATACATCTTGCTCCACTTCATCTACATGAAAAACATCATAACTTTCATACCTAGAAGAGATGGATTCTGTCTCCCACATGCTATCTGTGTCCAAACTGCTGCTGGAGCTATGAGAGCTGTCGGACCCCTCTTCTGATCTTGTTGGTTCTTGCATCTTTGCTGTCAGCCTCATTGCTGGCTCTGGAACCAACACTTCTTCTTTAAGATCTTCTATCACCTCGTCCTCTTGAGGAAGCAAACTAGGTGGCACTCTGAATATACCCCTCTGTATCTTTTGAGACGTGATTGGCACTTCTTCTGCCTTTTCTAGCCTGGCATCAGCTTCACGTGCTTTGATCACATTCATATCAATAAAAAAAGGAGCTTTTACCTCTTGATGCTCATCAATCTGTTTGGGCCTAGGTCCACTGGCTATCGTGATTGCCGACTGTAGCAATCCTGCCTCTATCTTCTTCTTCATCTTTCAACTCTTTGCTCTGGAAACTCTGACAACTTCGTCATAAGTGCTTGGATCTTCATAATCCACTCTCTCACGAACATAGGGATGCAAGCAGGATAGAAACCTTTCCAGCTTAAAGTATCCCACATTTGTTGCTTGGGTAGCAGTCGCAAAATCCCCCCAATAAGCTTCAAATTTATCAACAAAAGCATCAAAATTTGCACTTACGTCTGCTGCAAGCCTTTGAGCTGTGCGTCTGCTTCCGAAGCCGGCACCACCTTTCGATACCTTTGTAGAAAGTGTTCTCAAAATCCGATCCAATTCTGCTTGTATGCATCTTCCAAGCCATCGAACCAAGATTTCGCTTTACCTCGCAGCACCAAAGGTAGAGTCTGGACCCTTTGCTTCATCACCTGGCATCTGCAATACTGCCAGCATAAATAGCTCAAAATCGGCTATCCACTCTTCAGCATCTTCATTTCCTTTGAACACCGGACCAAATTCCTGCTTCATCTCGACTCACGAACACTTTGTTAGGAAGCAATCAGTGGTTCCTCAGTGGGCACAAGATGGAAAGGGGGAAATGAGAAAACTACCAGCACACTAACTGAATGCCTCTCTATAGCCCAGTGATCTCACAACACCCCTATCCCCTATTTAACATACACACAAAGACCCGATCTACTAACAATTGTTATTCGTGCCCAAACCCGACCAACCCTTACTATATACACCCGATCACAAAGCACGCAATCAATTACCTCGACCTTTAACCCTTGACAACCCCATATAATCTCATATAAGTAATGCCGACATTCACAAACACCCCAAAAGTGTGCATACACCCAATAACCCAGTAGTCCACAAGCTTGCATATACCACAATCATATACGGAGCGTCTAGTCACTTAACTCACACCAGAAGCATGTATATGCGTGATATACAATCGGACACAAAAATGAGAGAGAAAGATGACACTGCTTTGAGACAAGATTGGACTAATATGAAGGCCAAGTGTTTTGAAAAGGGGTGTACACTGACGGGACTTCAAATGATACTTCATAACCTTCTTCTTTCAATGCTCTTTTGAACGTTGTGTGCTGTTTTTTCAACCCTCGATTCCCTTGTCAGCACTCCACTCTCTCTCTTTCTTGCGGCTTTTTTCACCCCACTCGAAGCCCGCTTGACATGCGGCCTATAATGAGCAGATCCAGCATCCCAATAGCCTTCTCCTCTTGACATAGGTGATGGTACCACGCCTAGGCACTTGGGGACTCTGCTGATCTCATGCCGCTCCAATCCTTGGCATCACCCAACTCTCGGCATCGGCAGAACCCGTTTCTCCTTGACGCTCACAAACGGCTCTACCTTGCATTGCCACAGGCTAGTGTACCTTCTTTGCAACCTTCTGCAACAACGGATCATCACCCCCTTGGTTGCCCTCAGCCCCTTGCCTTCCTTGTAGCCACCTGCGGCTCCTCAGATCTTGGCCCTACAGCAGCCCTCGCCACCCTTCATGCTTGGAGACGCCCTCCTCCTCCCACACGCCTTGGCGGCCGTGGTATGGCGGCTCCTCCTGCAGCAGCTCTCCTGCATCCACTGATCCTTCCTTGCAACAGGCTGCCCTCCCATGCAGATCGCCCCCAAGCCCCTCTCCCTTCTCAGGCCAATAGCGAGGTCCCCTTTCTGTAGCTCTGACTCTCCCCAGCTACCCTTGATGGTCTCAGCTCATGGCCCTCATCACCCTTGCCGTAGGTGGCCTTTAGCTCCTGTACACCCCGTGGCGCCCTTCTTTTTCCTCTGAACTGCCTCCCTCAGAGCTCTCATGCAGCTTTTTGGTGAGCCTTCTCATGCCATCCATCTGTCCTCGTATGCCTTCGAGCACTCCAGACGTGGTGCCGCCACCCTCCTGCATACCAGTAGTCAGCTCGTTTTACATATATATATATATATTCATTGAGCCTTTAAAAAATCCTCCCTTGGTGCTCCTTCACACGCGTGCTTTGTTTCTTTTGAAGCCCCTTGTGTCGATGTCTAGCTCGAGTGCAATCCACATAAAACTTGAGCAAAGACAAAGCCATCCATCTACAATAGACGGTTTCTCCATGGTATACCTTGCCTAATAGACCCAAATTCGAAGCTGTACGAAACACCAAAAAGTCCGACACTTCAAGCCTTCTAAACTCCCCCGATTGGTAGTGCTAAAATTTGCCCTGACCTTCTAACAACCACATTTAACATACACATCCTGGCAATGCTTGTCATATCTAGCATCAAACAGTTGGCCAATCACTGTACCACCCACTTGGTATCTTCCATCTACTTGCTTCAGGCTTTCTCCATGGTTGACAATGTTTGGCTGCACCAACGTGTCAATGCAAAGGACTTGCCAATACACTGTGTGCGAGCCACAAATGGCTCCAAGCACACAACTAGATTAATTTAACAAGCTCAAGAGAGCAAGGGTGTGTCACCCACCGCTCTACTCTCGCCTTCATGGAGGATTCCTCGCCGCGAAGAAGAAGGAGCCGCCGCTACGTCACGCTCAACCGCTACGTCGCGCTGAACCGCTTCACCGCTGCCATGCCGTCATCGCAATGCTCGATCTCACTCTCTCTCTCTCTCTCTCTCTCTCTCTCATATACACACATACAAGGAGATGAAGAACAAGAAGATGGAGATGGAGCAAGAGCACTCTTCAATTGCACAAATGAGAGAATGAGTGATTTTTAGGTTTATGTGACTTTTATATGAGCTCGTTCCATTCACACTTGGGTGCCCATACTTAGCCAACTAACCCTTGAATGTTCCTGTTAGAGTGCACCTCTCCTCGGCGATCACTATTACCCTTTTCCTATTGGACCGACAAGCTCGGTACCTGACTCTAGCAAATAAATAATACGGCGTCTATCGTAGGTGATAGGAATGTGCGTGAGGGTTAACAGTTAAGGAAAGATGTTCATGGAGGCTAGCATTCTCTCAGTCTTCTCCATTCCATACTTTTACACAACACTTTTGGTTTCAGTGCTTTCCTCCATGTCTTCGTGTTGGTTATCTTTATGTGAATTCTTCTATTGAAGCCTTGAATTGTTAATGTTTGGTTTGCATAATCATGTATAGCTCCAGCATTTTTGAGCCATGGTCTTCCCAGCAACATACCATAAGCTCCTTGAATGTCCAACACCAAAAAGCTGGTTATGAATTCCTTTTTCCCCACCTTTATCTGCATGTTTATGATAAGACTAGTGGCTTGGACTACTCTATGATCTGGCATCCTTTATAGGGATTTTGAATAGGTATAGTTGTCCATAGAAGTTCTCGTTTAGAAATGAGCTGGTTTTCCAAGATTTTGGTAGTTTATGTATACCATATGTCGATTTGCTACTAAGACACTGAGTATCCATTTATGGTCTATGCAATTTTGGTGAGATTTTTAACGTTTTGCTTCAATTTCAGGGAAAACTTTGTCCATTTTTCCCTAGCTCTTGCTATGCTTTCTACGTATTTGCAGCTTATTCTCTGATTCTTTAGTGATCAAGATTTACTCCCACTTTGACAGTGATTGAGTTTTACTCTCACTTTTGACAGGTTTTGTCGCTTTGGGGACAACTTTGTATTCTTATTATATGCTTGTTTGACCACGAGTTACAGACTACCTTTTTTTTAGCTTTGATATAGACTTTACAGCTTATAGATGCAAGTTACTTGTAGTTGTCAAATTGTGCGTGCACTCTTTCCTTACGCATATAGCTACGCATTTTATGCTCTTTTCATAGTTTACTCCCATTGTCCGTGCATATATTCTACTTGGTATAGTAGAGGCTACTCCATCGTAGTACGTCAAATCTTAAACACTACAAGTGTACATCATAGGTAGAGCTATTCTATGCATATGCGGTGATTATGTTTACGTGACGCAATGGTCAAGTTTGTCTTCCACTTAAATGCATATGCGGATTTTGGTTTCTTGACATCCATTTAGTAGATATGTGTGACATTTTAGAATTTGCAGAGATGACTCTAAGAGACGGAGATCTCTTTCATGTCGCTACTTGCATTGTTGGCATTCTGGTCACACAGGGGACATTAGGTGTCGTTACTTCAGGTTGAGACAATGGAGGAGATATATGCGAGATGTAGATTCAGCTTTGACACACATTATAGAGGTGGTTGAGATGGTTGCATACATCAGTGACAATGCTACCGAATTTGCCTTTAGTTTCCTCCCAGTTTCCTCTTTTATATATGTCTATGGATGGCACACTTTCTTCACGTTGGTTACTAGGTGATGATGTTGTTTTCCATGTCACACCATGTTGTGATTGGTTTAGCACATTTTCTTGTGGCATACTTGGTTGTGTGCATTTGGCTCATGGTAGCATATGACATTGCAGGTGCATGAGATGTTTACTTTTCATTGCCCAGTGGTACATCATATACACTTCTTCAACCTATGTGCTTTACATTCCTCAACTGAGACAAAGTTTGATCTGAAGGAGAGAGTTAGTAGATTGTGGGTGTCAGATACTTCTTAGAGAGCAGTCTTCCCAGATGCATTGCAGATCACTAGTGATTGCCAAGGGAGCCGAAGTGACTTGGTATATCCTATGTCTGTATCTAAAGTATGAGATAGCATAGTCTTGATTTTGTTGCTAGCATGCATTGAGTGAGAGATGAGACGTGTCTCCTTTGCTAGTAAATTCACCATGCTCACGAGACAAAGAGTTTAGCTATGGAGGACATGTCAATAGACTCTGTAGAGACAAAGGTAGAGTGGCAGTGCTCTAGTGAGACACACTAGGTGTCATCGGAGTCTACACGGACAAAGGTAGAGCAAATCTGACACAGCAAGAGATGACACACATGGAGCTCTTTGATATGCTCATGTTAAAGACTGATGAGTTGATCCCAAGACACATAGTTCCGCCTATGGATAAGAGAGATATAGCCATCACAGTGTCGGCGATTACACATCCATACTAAGGAAGTTAGTATAAGCAGGTTTGTGCAAATTTCATCAATGTTCGGGTGTCTCATGTATGATCTACTAGCGTCGAGACCCAACCTAGCAGCTCCATCGGGTGCCTTTGCAAGAGGGATTGTCAGTCGTACAATGACTGACACTAACGTGATGTGTTGTGGAGCTATACATTCCGTATAGAGATGTCTACAAGATTTGCATGCAGGCTCTAGTGTGGATACACACACTTAGCTATCGCTAGAGCCGATGCGGCTACCAATGTATATCGAGTGCGCGAGCTAGTGGGTGTAGCTTGAGAGTCTCTCACATATTTCTTTTACATGCTAGTAGTTTATCTAGTAGGACCTACTTATGGGCACATGCGCCTTTAAGTCGAAGGTTGTTGGGATTAAGGCAGATGTGCCTTTACGTCGGGCTAGATGTTTAGTGTTCGAATGTCCATTGATGCATCTCTTATTCATTCTAATATACATAAATAAGGAGTTCCTCATTTGAGGTTTGCTCCACCCCACACACAGTCTCGTTCCTCGTTCGCATCGCAAGTTTTTGCATCGGGTGCACTCTTCACCTCTTCCGACAACATAAACCAGTTATTTTAACTATTGTCCCACCCAACATTAGTTTGAAGCCCTTGGCATAAAAGTCATTTTGTAAGGATTTTTGGCCTAATTTCCAAGAAGAACTCTCTTCTTCTCTATGGTGGCAAGCTCAAGCTCTCCATAGCTTGTGTGCTTGTGATGCATGCTTGAGCTATGTTGTAATGGTTATGGGATTCTAGTGTATTAATACTCTCTTTGCTCTCCTTTGAGCCATGCTCTCCTTTGAGCCATGCTCTCTTTCTCTATGCTTTATAGTGTACATGCATGTGTGTGATCCTATGAGCGTGTGCTTGCTTGCATTGAGAGAGAGAGAAGTGATCTCTCTATAGTATGTACGCAATCTCTTGAGTGTGTGAATCTGCATTCTTGTGCACTAGAGGCTTGATCCATGAATGTGTGTGCTTTATTTGTGTAGGGATTGTGTAGATTGTAGCTTAAGATTGAGTATGTGCATATGTAGATCTCACCCATAGCTTGTGTATTTTGGTAGAATCACAACCGCCTTGTTTACGTGTTTATTCCCATAGTCATCCTATGGTGCCTCCATGCCCTATCCAAGTTTAGAGCTCACTGGATTGGCGTTTATTGTGTTGGTCTAGTGTGTGTAGCTTATTAGTACACTACAACGGCTACACACCATACCAATGCTGGTGTGAAAGATCATAACCTTGGCTAAAGTACATCTAAATGCTACTATAAGCCCTCCTATGACTTAGAGATCATGAAAGTATTATTGACATTAAACATGATATCGGCTTCTGTGCTAGCAATCTCTCCTCCTCAACTCTGTCACAAATTTCTGACGTGTCAAGACACTGAAGAACGGAGCCAACTTGCAGATCTTGGCCGAGGGCATGTTGTGGTCTTTGTGTGGCTAGCCATACCATGCCTTCATTGAAGAATTTGGGGGTCGATGGCCATGGTTATGTTGACTAAGATATGGGAGATTGATATGGTATCTAACATAATCAGTTGTTTGGCCTCAACACTATTAGACACGCGGTCTTAAATGCCCCAAGGCAGTGGGATCAACGGCGGAGGGTGAAGCGCATGATCTCAGGGCAAGGGAAGGGTGCATAAAAAAGTCAATGCAAGGCAAGGGTATGAGATTTGAACCGGGTTTGAACCCAGCACCTCAACATTGGGAGCTTGGTGATCTAACCACGTGGGTGTGTGTGCGTTGTTGAAACCCGTGTGAGTCCACATGTTTATAAAGTTAGCTTTTGTTTACCTCTCCCATGTCCTTGTTTAATTTTCCTATCCTTGTTTACCTTTTACCATCAGACGTCTTCGTGCACCTCTGTTTGCGTGGGTGGGCTGTCCGCCGTCGATCCCAAGCTTTATTCAATACCCCATGTCGAATAGTGGTGAGTGGTGTTTGGGGCCCGCCAATCATACCACACAATGCTATACCGAACTTTCTGCCTATCAGCATTTGGAAGAGATCCCCACTCGTACCTCCTCATAGATGTCTCATACATATGAAAAAGTGGGCATCTCTCATCTATCCTAAGAGTCTCTACTCTCAAAGGTGTAGATATTTGTCCTAAGCGTCTCTACTCTCAAAGGTGTTGAAAGAAAGAATCAGCTTTAAGAACATCTTCTAGAAGTCAAAATCAACCTATGAAATACATTCAGTGTATACATGTGTGAGGGCTAAGGGGGATGGAGGTCTAACTCTGATGTAGGTGAAATTGTATGCATAGGGTAATACAACTATGGCATGCACTAGCTAGGTTCATCTAGTACCAAACTGGGGGTGTAGTATGGCATTAACACCCATTGACATTTAGAGAGGGGTCCCACTACAGCAAACAAAGATTGTTTGAGCTTGTATATACCAAGGGATACCATGTCCAAAGAGCATCATTGTGCCATTTGTTTGCGACATAAGTAGACCATACAAGAGGGAGACAAAGAAGGCTCTCTCATACCCAGTTGCAATGTTGTGGGGTGTAGGAACTCTTCACTGCCTACCCAACTATGCATGGAGCAACTTTTTGATTGCAAGAAGTCCATGAGTTGAGACTGTCACACTCCTCTAAGGTGTGCGAGTGACTAATGGTGTCTCCTTACTTCTCTGAACCATTAGAGAAGCAATCCAACACCCTCAGGTCTTTTGACTACACTAGTGTTGTAACTGGGTTGCCCTATGCAAAAGATTGTATCATTTATACTCTACACCCCACCCCTCTGACAATTTAGGCTGCCCACCCAACCTCAATCTCTAGTCTCTAAGATGAAATGCTATGATGTCCAATCACTACTCTTGCACTATGTAGCATATATGTGATGGCTACTAGATGAAAAACAACCACTAGAACAGTCACAAAGTGGTCTTTGTGACAATACACCATCTTCAATGGAAAAGGCAGAGAGAGAGAGAGAGAGAGAGAGAGAGAGAGAGAGAGAGAGAGAGGGATTTACTAACGTCCACTAGAGGCTGAATTGGGCCTATTCGACATGTGTCCTGTGTATCCGACAGGAAAAAAGTGCACCTACTACCAAACAAGCCGACACTAACGCGCAGACGACGGCGCTGCCTGCTGTTAGAGAGAGAGAGAGAGAGAGAGAGAGAGAGAGAGAGAGAGAGAGAGAGAGAGAGAGAGAGAGAGAGAGAGAGAGAGAGAGAGAGAGAGAGATCTTGACTGCTTTGGCAACACAGATGAGAGAGAGAGAGATAGAGAGAAAGATATGCTATTTTTATTAGTAGCCTAAAAGAATGCCTAAAAAATGTGTACACAATTTGGTAGGCACCACGCCTATATCACTACCTGCAAGTAGGCAGTGCCAACAAAATAGACTCACATGGGATGTGTGTATATGTATATGAGGGACGAGGGGACAAGAGGTCTAATGGATGTGGAACTATATACAGAGACTAGTTAGCTCCATCCGATACAAAATTAGGGGTGTAAGAGCATTTTGTCATCAAAAATTGTGAAGTACAATACATTTTCGTAGGAGAAAATATTGTGCATTAAAATTCACATAGTACAATATAGATTAGTACGATCTGTTTTCTTTAATACTCTTAAGAACCATTGAATAGCTTAGGGTGTGGCATGTCATACTGTAGTGTAATATGATTATAAAGCACACCGTATTTGTACAATATGAGCATTCCTCCACCATGTAGAAAACTTCCATGGAATGCAATATGAGATGCAGAGGACACACAAGAGTCCCCACAGAGAGAGAAATAAAATGAAATGAAATGTTATAGGTGGGTAGCCTCGTTACTAATTGACACCTCCTTTTTTGAGGTGGGATCAACGGCTCACGATCACCGGATGATTGTGACCGTTGGATTGCCTAGGGACTGAAAAAGATTCCCACTTTTCTAGATCCGAGGCTTGAACCTGCTACCCCCTCCCCCTTGGAATTGACTCTAACCGCTAAGCTATCACGCGTTCGTTGAAAGGCTTGTATGGGGTAATTTTATAGATCACGGCATCGCGGACAAGTTTAGATCTACTTCACACCGAGTTCACATTGAGTTCACACCAAATTTGGTGTGGTGTGCATACCCTCCCAAGCTCACACTTGTTCACGTCGAGTTCACACCGAGTTCACACCAAATTCGGTGTGGTGCACATACCTCCCGAATTCACTCTTAGTTCACACCTAGTTCAAACGACGATAAGACGGTCTGGATTGCACCCACCTCGCAACGCCTAATGTGGGCCATTGATCCCACCTCCCTAGGGAGGTGTCAATTTGTGACGAGGGGTGGGTAGGGTGTGAAGAGTCCCCAAAGAGAGAAATGAAATGAAATGTAATGTTATATTAACATCTTCAAAAGGCCAAAATGACATGTGAGACCAAAAGATTACATCCATGTGTAACTTCAGTTCAGTGTCAAGAGAACATAAAGATAAAGATAAAAATAGATGAGGGTAACTAGAGTGGATAGTTATGTAAGCCTAACCTATATCATCATCATCGTCTATGTCCTCATCACATAATACATCACCAACAAAACACATGGGAAGGGGGTACAATCACATAAGGGCTAATGAGGTGCACAACCATGGAAGTAGACAATAGTGATCATCCCATGAGATCTCTCATGGGTCTCTGCAGTATAGCCTCAATGTCCTCCATGGTCATCTCTCAGGAACTGGGGGGCTATTGGGGGGTTTGGGGGGGGGGGGGGGGGGGGGGGGGGCACCTTGATGTCACTCCATGATGCTCCATAGCCTCCGATGTAGACCTCCACTTCGGTGTGAAGATCCTAGCATCGTCGGGCACCGTGAGCAGTCAAGCAGGATGGCTGGATCAAGAAGAATCCATTCCGAGTAGTCCCTCTATAAAAATTAGTGTAGTCCCTCTATAAAGTATTGATCTTGCTCTGTACGGACCCTCTATTTGTAGGTCTTTTGCTCCTAAGGGTAGTCTCTTCGAGTCTACAAATCTCCATGAAGAAGAGACATAGCCACCTTTGATCATAACAATCCATTTTCCGAGATAAGGGGCCAAAGCCCTCTCTGAATAGTGAGATGAGATTCCTAGCTAACCAATAAACATCTAATGCCATGAGACAGGTGGGTGTCCATATACTTGAGGTGTGAGATAAACCCATCATCTGTCATCTGAAGAGGATAATTGCAATCTTTGTCCCCCAAACTCGTGTGACAAAGACAGTGAAGTCCTTTTAGTATGCAGTCAAATGAGATCATTTCTGATAATTTTGCTAATCTCTCGATGTGTGAGGGTAAGAGAGTGCATCTAGGGAATACTGAAAAGGGGGGAAACTTGTCATACTAAATCCATGTAGCTCAAACCAACATGAAGTATCACCCTCAAGTGCTAGTTGTGCATATACGTTGCGTGGTAGGTCCCATGTGGTATGAATGAAAGACACTAATCTAGCAAGAGCCCCCACTACAATTGGTGGTGCACTCATCTCAACTCTTATAATCTCATGTGGCACTGAAGATTTCACCTGGATCAAATTCGAGATCATGGATACAAGTGATCTCTCCATGGATCTCCATTCATCATATGTGCGCCCTGATCTACTATCATGATCTAGGCTTGGCCCCATATCTGCACTCCATAAAGCATGGTGGAGATGACCAATGTGTCAAATAGCCACATCTTAGTGTGTGACTCCTAAAACTGCACCTGTAAATATATCGTCTCTAGTCCTTCTCATGTTGCATATCCCCTCGTCCATCTCGCCTCTGCAGCACCTCTTATGGAGAAAATAGGTCCACTAAATACATCAAGATATGTATAAGGGTTTACAGAGTCTACTATCTCTTGTGCATATGTAAAAATTGGAGTTGATCTCCTGACCCACTGGGTTGTAGTATTGAATACCATCACCTTAGTGTTGCCAAGGTTGATGAAGAGCCCACTATCATGTGCACAAGCATTTAACGCATTGAGATGTCTTTGTATACCCTTTCGAGAGTATGAAATAAGCACAATATCATTGGCATAAAGCAATAGAGGTATTCATGTACCTGACAGTTGTGCTCCTCTATCCCCTACAGTCTCAATATGGTCAACAATCTCATTAATATACAATCCAAACAAAGTTGGAGAAAGTGGGCATCATTGCTTCATGCCAATAGTAGAGTAAACAAGGTCTGAAAGAACCTCTGTTGTACGTAATCTCCTATAGTTGTCTCATACAATGCCATGATACCAAAAAGCTCCTGTGGGACTCCAACGTCATGTAGTCACTATATCAACCTGGCTCTCATGACTTTGTTGAAGGCTCTGCGGAAATCCACAGAGCTACAATAATCCTTCTCACATGTTCTCTGCCCTCCTCAATGATGTCAAGATCTGATCAAGTGTAGAGAATCCCCTCCTGAATCGAGTCTACGTTGAAGCTCGTACACCCTCTCTCTACCCATCTGCTCAACTCATGCTCAAGTATAGATACATATAGCTTGCCAATGAGTGGCCATCATGATGGTGAGATAGTTAGTTGGCAAAGTCGGATCTCCAAACTTTAGTGGCACAATTGTAGATGTACTCCAAGTTTTAGGAAACCCCTCACACATAGCCCAGTTAAACATGAAGGCCAACAAACCATCAATCTAATTCCTAGCATGTATGAAATGCTCTCCATGTGTGCAATCTTTCAATGGCTCATCTCACAATCTTTGATGTGAAACAAGTAAAAGTGGGAGGACACGGCTTTGATTGGTCTGGCAATGGTAACTGCCATGTTACTATGCACAAAGAGGATGTATATAGTGTCCATGTCTCTATAGGAGTAATGACTGGCGAGCGTGAGTGCCTCTAAAGAGTGTCCAAGCCTCCCTAGAGTCTTAGCTCAAGAGTATTTGATAAATCTCTCTCTCAAGATGAGCTAAGAAAGCTCTCTTCTTTTGCCGTATAAGGCGGCGGAAGAGGATACGCAACTATTCATGTGTGACTCTCCGAAGGGGCCTCTCTTTGTAGTCGGCATTCGTATCTCGACATTCATCATCAGACCAACTATTTTGAGGCGTGCTCCTAGAGTGCGGTCTCCCACTAGGCTAGGTGGGGAAAACTTGTGTGACTATTGTTGTGTGTATCGTCTCTGTCAATATCTGGGTGAGCTCTGACAAGGGTCTATGGGGATTCTCCCTTGTTGGAAGACTATACAGCTCTTTTATATGCACTCCATCTGTCTCCGAAGGGGCCTCTCTTTGTAGTCGGCATTCGTATCTCGACATTCATCATCAGACAAACTATTTTGAGGCGTGCTCCTAGAGTGCGGTCTCCCACTAGGCTAGGTGGGGAAAACTTGTGTGACTATTGTTGTGTGTATCGTCTCTGTCAATATCTGGGTGAGCTCTGACAAGGGTCTATGGGGATTCTCCCTTGTTGGAAGACTATACAGCTCTTTTATATGCACTCCATCTGTCTCTCTATAGAAGGTATCTTGGATGGCTATGTGCTGCATGATGAAACCCACCAAAAGTGTCAGTAAAATCTACTACAAAAACATTTGAGTATGATCTAAGCCACTCCAACAGGTCTGGGCGAGACTCGTACGTCTTGAATGCATGGTATAAGTGATGTGGGAGCCCAAACATAATCCACAGTGCTAGCACCATGTCCATGCGGGAAGCAAGTGAAGTTGCTTGAACCGGAGAATCTATCAAGACCATTCAAAATAGTCAATCCATGTGTTGTGCCCATCTTAATCAGATATCTTCCATACTCTGTAAATTCCTCAGCATCCTTTGAGGTCCTAGCGAGAAAATGAAATGAAATGTCATATTTACGTCTTCAAAAGGCCAAAATGACATATGAGACCAAAAAGTTACAATGCGGTGAATCTAATACAATGTCTCAGTACTAAAAACAAAAAGGCATTGAAAAAGAGGTACTACAAAATCCTACACTGCTAGATGTCAACTAAGCAATAAGCTGGAATTGTGTAGGATATAAGTAGGGGTTTAAAGTAGTGAATGAGGGCTAATACAACACAACGTGAGAGCTGGTACAAGATGAGAAGGGGTGTACAATCCTCAAAAGAGAGAGAGAAATGAAATGAAATGAAATGAAATGAAATGTTATATTAACGTCTTCAAAAGGCAAAATGACCTATGAGACCAGTGTGATACAAAATAGTAAATCTGATACCATGTCTGGGTACAAAAAGACTAGAACAAAAATACTACTACCACTAGAATCCATCCTCATCTGCACTTTGGATGTCAATAGAGTAAATCTGATACAAAATAGTAAATCTGATACCATGTCTGGGTACAAAAAGACTAGAACAAAAATACTACTACCACTAGAATCCATCCTCATCTGCACTTTGGATGTCAATAGAGTATGGCTCGAATCCTTTGTTGTAGTCCCCGTCAATGTTGTGTAACCCCTCTCCTCAATCGTGGTCGTCTGGATCTCTGCAGCTCCAGAGCTCGATCGATAGAAGTGCCAGTAGTGGTCGAATGAGTGGGGGCCGAGCTGTGTAGGGATGGTTGCTCCTCTGGCTGTCCCATATCTAGTGAAAAGAAATCTATAATCTGTCTCTAGGACCATCTCTCTCTAGCTCTCTGTAGTAAATTGTCTCTATAACTGTGTAACTCAAGTAGATAAAGCCCAAGACATCTTTGATCCTCATAATTGTGTGTCCATGTAGCCGCGCCGAATCACAAACCCATCTGGTGTGAGGTGGAGAAGATGCTCTCTATAGCAAGCCATCTTCGTGCCCAACTCCTCCGGTGGCTCTATCCATGTCCTACTGGTATCCAACTGCATCAAGTCCTGAGGAATGAGTCTAGTAATCTCCACCCATGTAAGAGACATCGAGGGTGCTTGAAGAGAGTATTGGAAAGGGGGAAGCCTATCCATGGTGAAGCCATGCGACTGAAACCATGATGTCCTCTGTGCATACCAGCATGAAGTGTCCCCCTCAAGAGCTAACTGCTTGCAGGACTCAAGGGCCAATCTAGCATATATGTCTCTAGTAGTATCCCACAAGCTGTGCACAAAGGAGACTGATGTGGTAAGCGCTTGAATCTCCATAGAAGGGGCAGCTAGCTCTGCTCGAATGATAGCGTGGGGTACGGAGGCCTTCGCTTTGATCAGTCGAGAGATCATAGATACCAAGGGCCTCTCCATATGTCTCCAACCATCCTGGCCTACAGAAGGTCCCCATATATGCACCCCATACAACATAGCTGAGGTTACTATAGTATTAAAGAGCCATAACTTTGTCCGAGATTTCTGGAGCTGAACCTGCAAACACATCCTGTCCAAGCCTCCCGAGGTCGCATAAGCTCTAGTTAGTCTAGTCTTTGCTGCTCTCCTCAAAGAAAACCTCGGCCCAATGAAGACAACCCCAAGGTAAGTGTATGCATCTATGTACTCTACAATCTCCTGACCATATGTGAAGGTCAATGATGATCTCTTGATCCACTGTGTGGTGCTAAACACAATAACCTTGGTTTTACCAAGGTTTACAGACAATCCACTATCCTACGCAAAATTGTGTAATGCATCCAACTGTCGCTGCATAACCTCTGGTGAGTCAGAGATCAACACAATATCATCACATATAACAACAATGGGATGCACGTCCTTGCCAACTGGGCAACTCTATCACCCTCTCTGTCAATGTAATCAGACACCTCATCAACATACATACCAAATAGAGTAGGAGACAATGGGCAACCATGTTTCACCCCAATGGTGGAGTGAACTAAATCAAATATCCCCTTGGGGGTGTGTAGCTCTCGGTACCATGTCGAAGGCTTTGCGGAAATACACAAAGTTACAATAAATCCGTCTCCCATGTGACTTGCGCTCCTCAATGATGGCTCTGAGTGTCAGAATATGATCAAGAGTGAAGAAACCCCTTCTAAAACCGGTCTGGCCCTTTGTCCGTACACCCTCACCCTCTGCCCAATTACTCAACCGCTACTCAACAATGGATGCATACAACCGTGCCAATGTGTGCCCAACCATGATAGTGCGGTAATTCCCAGGCTCTATAGAATCACCTGCCTTGAAATTAGGCACAATAGTAGAAAATCTCCAAGTCTCAAGTAACCCCTCACACACGGCACAATTGAACAACACTGCAAGAACCTCTACCAACATATCTCTAGCATGTATAAAGTGCTCTGCTACTAGACCATCATGATCATATGCCCTGCTCCTCATCCCGTCAATGGCTCTTTTTACCATCTCAATGGTAAAGAAGGTGTTGATAGGTGGACATGGCTCTGTAGGATCTGGAAGGGGATCTTGTCCAGCAACTGTATATAACGATGTCGCATACTGGCCCCACACATCATCAAGAGAAGTAATCACTGGGGGAGGGGAGTGCTCATGAAAGAATTGTCATGCCTCTCCTAAGTCTCTGCTCAAGAACAACTCATATAAGTCTCGCTCCATCTCGGCCAAGTAAGCTCGTTTCTTCCGTCCCACAAGGCGCCGGGAAGCAATCCGAGACTGTCTGTAAGTGATGACTCCTAAAAGAAGATCTCTCTGAGCTGGGGGACTCTCATCTCTCATCACTCATCGAATCAACCAATCTCGGTCTTGCTCCAAGAATGTCGTCTCCGACCCGGCTAAGTGTGTCGGTATGTCTCTAATGTTGTATCGTGCAGTGTCTCAATCAGTAAAGTCATGCACTCCTCCACTAAGAGGCCAAGACTGGCTGTGCATAGAGAACTATACCGACCCGGTTGAGTGTGTGGGTATACCTCCAATGCTGCACCATGGAGTGTCTTAGTCAATAAAGTGGTGCACTCCTCCACTGAGAGGCCAGGACTACATGTGCATAAACAGCTATAGGTCTCCTCTGTATATAGGCCTCTTTTTCAAGAATTTCAACTTCTCTTCCAAGGAGGGGAAGCGTAGTATGAGAGCTATCTCTTCTCTTTTTTCCACTCCTTCACTTCAACTTCAAGTTTTGATATCCGCTTGTTGGTGATCAAGAACTTCATGTTGAGAGGGAGGCAAGCCATAGCTACTCGAGAGGCCATGTCAAAGGGGGTCAATGGGTAGCCCAATGGAAGGAGACCATGAGAGAGAGAGAGAGAGAGAGAGAGAGAGAGAGAGAGACTAAAACAACCAAAAAAATACAAGAAACTCTAAAAAACAGCAAGAAACGCTTCTAAAACCTTCAAAAATAGAGAAAATCAACTTTGAAAATTTTAAAAACAGCACCACATTTGAAACCCTAAAAAACTGGAAAAAAAATAGTGAAGAAACCGTTAAAAAAAATGGTAAAATCAATTTCAAAACCCTACAAAACAACAAGAAACAATGACAACCCTAATAACAACAAAAATAGTGGCAAAACCTTTAAAAAAAAGCAAAAAAAACAGTTTTGAAACCCTAACAATAGTTAAAAAAACAATGACGAAACCCTAAAAACAACAAAAACACAATGCCAAAACCCTTAGAAAATCAAAAAACGGTATCGAAACTCTGACAACAGTTTTTTTTAAAACGACAAAACCCTAAAAACAACCAAGAAGAGGTCACAAAGCCCTAAAAATAGTAACTCCAAACCCATGGGGAGAGAGAGAGAGAGAGAGAGAGAGAGAGAGAGAGAGAGAGAGAGAGAGAGAGACCTTTTTATTGTTTGTGAGACCGAAGTCAGCATATGAGACAAATCAAGTAGACGTGTGTGTATCCTCTGTCTATTAGAAAAGACAATAATTCAGATTGATACAAAATAAAAGAGAGGACGTCTCGTGGGTGATGAGATCTATGGGGGGTGGGTGGAGCTCTAGTATTAGGGATATGTACATGTCTATATATTGAGGGTAGTACAACCATGTAAATGCATCAATCTCTCCCAAAGCCACCTCTCTCTGTAGTCGGGCTCAGAGAGAGAGAGAGAGAGAGAGAGAGAGAGAAATGAAATGAAATCAAATGTTATATTAACGTCTTTAAAAGGCCAAATTGACCTATGAGACCAAAAAGTTACAATTGGTGAATCTGATACCATGTCTGAGTACGGATACCAAGTTATAATGAACTAACACAAAAACACTAAGGCACTAAGGAGAGAGGAAATAAGGGGGGGAGGGAAGGGGGAGGGGGGTTTGTGGGTTCAGATGAAATCTCTCATCGGTCGCTGTCGGATCTCATCGACTTCCTCCATGGTCAGAACTCTGGTTGGGCGTCTTGCATGTCGAGCTACAGTGACCTGTATCATCTGCTGCAACCTTCGTCGGTAGTGGGAGACCCCCCGAGGTCATGGACGTCTGGATCTACCAAGTTCAGTGGCTCTGTCAAGCAGTGTACTTCTAGTATGAGTAGGCTGTAGTGACTACTCTGCTTGCTCTCTTTGTCTGGTGTAAAGAACTCTGTGATTTGTCGCTGAGACTGTCTTTCCCCTGATGTCCTATAAGCTCTCCCTAAGTCTGCGCAGCTCTAGCAGGCACAATCCGAGACACTTCTGATCCTTGCATCTCATGACTCTAGAAAAAGGTTCGAACCCTTCTCTGAAGAAGCAGTGGAATCGTCCGCATATCTCATAGTATGCCGAGGTGTAGTGCAGTTCTGTCTCTGGCTCTAAGTTACATAGATGACATATTCTGGCTCCTGCCGGCACCCCTCAAAATCGGCCAATCTTGATCTGGAGCTAATGTGAGGATGTGCGTATCTGTCCAATAGCGCATCTTATTCCATGAGATAAGTGTGTATCCCTGTATGGTGGCCTAGTCACAAAGCCGTCCTCCGTGAGTTGCAAAAGATGCTCTCTGTAGAAGGCCATCTTCGTGCCCAACTCTTGTGTCAACTGTATCCATGTGCTTCTGGTATTTAGCTGAATCAGATCCTGACGTATGAGCCTGGTGATCTCTGTCCGTGTGAGAGACAAGGAGGGTACATCCAAGGAGTATTGAAGCAGAGGTAATCTATCCATGTTGAGACCATGCGACTGGAACCATGATGCCATCTGTCCATACCAACATGCTGTATCGCCTTGTAGAGCTAGTTGTCAAGATTACTCCAGGGCAAGCCGAGCGTATCTGTCTCTAGGGAGATCCCATAAACCATGCATAAAGGAAACTGATCTCGTCAGTGCCTCCACTACGAGAAGGGGGGGGGGGGGGGGGGGGGGGGGGGGGGGGGGGGGGGGCTAGCTTGGCTTGGATAATCTCATGTGGTACTATGGCCTTAGCCCGAACAATCCACTGTCACGAGCAAATGTATGCAGAGCATCCAAATGACATTGCATCCCCTCTGGGGAGTCTAAATCAACACAATATCATCAGCATATAGCAACAGCAGAATCCATGTCCCTGCTAGCTGAGCCCCCCTGTCTCCTTGCCAATCTACATAGTCTGAAAACTCATCCACATACATCCCAAAAAGAGTCGGGGATAGTGGGCATCCCTGCATTACTCCAATAGTGGAGTGGACCATGTAAGACATTCCCTCAATGGTGCGTACCCGTCCCGTCACTGTCCTGTATAAAGCAAGAATACCCCATATCAGCTCTATGGGCATACCCATGTTCGGTGGTCTGTGTATAAGTCTAGCTCTCAGCATTGTGTCAAAAGCTTTGCGGAAATCCACAAAGCTACAATAGATTCTCTTGCCATGGTGTCTACCCTCCTCAATAATAGCTTTGAGTGTCAGAATCTGGTCAAGAGTCGAGAAACCTCTCCTGAAACCTGCTTGCCCTCGTGGTCTTATTCCCTCTCGCTGTGCCCATCTACTCGGCTCCTGCTCAAGGACGGATGCATACAACCTAGCTAATGTGGGGCGGAGGAATGTGCAAAAAAGGAAGAAAGAAGAGAGAGGGAGAGCTCAAAATTGATAACCTCACTACATCAAGATTTAAACCACACTAGATACAAAAACTAGAAAACCTCAATCTTTACAGTTGAGTCCATTGGCCATGAGTATCTTCTTTGTACAAAACCAGAAATACAGAACACCTCACTCTTGGAGGCTCCAAATGATAGGGCTGCTGAACTTGTACATAAACATGTTGATAAATTACATGGAATGTATCTACCAGAACAAGATTTTACTGAAAATCTGATAGATGGACCATCGACTCACTCTACCAAAATTTTGTGAGCAGCAGTTGCTCCTCGTCTATAATAGGGTGCTGCTTGTATGTTCTTACAGAAAAGCAACTGCACCCCAACTCCACTGGTTGATATTGTTGTGGGACTTGGACAAAAGAATAAATGATAATGAAGCTGAAGGAGTTCCTCCTGCATGCTGGAAGCAAATGCAGATATTAAGGCAATCCCCTTGTACTGTCCTTTTCCCCTGCACCACTTGACAAGCTCTGGTTTGAGCAGTGTCTGTGCTACCCGAATCCTACTATTGGCCAAAATATTCCTTGGGTCCTCACAGCACCTTGTCAATGGGAGCCTCTAAAGGCAGAGGATTCAGCCTAATTGGTATGCATTGGCATCTCACACATTTAACTTGGAGAATCCTCCTCACTATCCTCACTCGCATCGCTGCAAAAACAAGAAAACTTGGCCGCATAAGATACACTACGTACTGGATATTGCAACTATAACATGATTACCCATTTTTTATACCTATGCTCTTGCTGCTTAGAGATGCGCCTGGCATCAAGCCCAGTTAAAAACTTCTGAGAAGCAGCAATAGCCTCCGTCCCTGGTAAAAATTTAAAGATAAAAGTGTTAATCAAGCTTATTTTTCAAATGTGTCCAAAATACATATGCAGCTTGTTTATCTATGCGATCAACAGGAAAATACAAATACCTTTACTGAGTTGCATAACATGAAAGACACATCGTTCTGCCGCCATACGAACAGGAGTACTGCTGTCCTTTACTAAATCCCCGAGCACCGGACCCAAGTTATTGATAAATGGGCTCACCATATCCACATTTGCCTGTAGATTCAAACTCTCTCAGTACCATGGGGAACGACTAGAACCACGCACTTTTAATCAGAAATATATAAGTTTGTGTAACTTAAAGCAATGGAGTACAGTTTGTATGAAACTCGCCTTGGCAATGGATTTCAGGCTACTCAAGGCTCGTCTACGTACATCACTAGAATAATCCTTCAAGAATGCTACAATAAGAGGCATCAGTTCTGTAAAAGAAGGCCCAGCATGATGCGTCTTTGCCTGATATACCATAAGCCTGCCCAAAGCCTTCGCAGCAGACTCACGTACAGGAACCTTTCAACAGAAGAGGGGGCCAAGTTAATCCAACAACAAAGGTAACTTTAAAAGGGTTCTATAATTGCAGATTGGCGTACCTTGTCATCTCGACTTCGGGCTTTGATAATATCAAGCACCATCGATAGTAAAGCAGCTGAAGAAAAAATTGGAGAGGCAGCATGCCGCAAAACTGAGGCTATTGCAAGGATTGCACCATGGCGTGCCACCCATCCTGGTGATTGCCCAAGGGTGGACAATCCATTCAACCATGCTTTGAGTTCATCCTCTTTCAGAAACTGCAAGAAAGAATTTACAGCTTTGTATTAAGATTAAAGAGACCGACTACTTTTCAACAGTTAACCAGGAAAGAGAGATCTTCACATTTTGAAGTGTCTGCCTAGAGACTAGACTTAACTAATCGCTCATTTCCTCTCATAACCTATAGAGGCCTATATGTGCAGCAGTGTTGTAAGGCGTATAGAAATTGATGAATGCTTGCGTACAGAGTTCACAAGTAGCAATTCACCTGTGAAACCATGCCCAAAGCCCTGGCTGCTGAACCTCTGACTTCATCCTCATCAGAGGGAAGAAACTCTTGCAGACTTAACACTCGGGTCAACACTGGAGCACTCAAATTTTTTCCCGCATGTTTAAGAACACCCTTCAATGCAATCAGCATGGCCTCCTTCACACCTCCATCGGATGTCTGCAACATTAGAAGAAGTTACCAGAATCCACAATTGAGCATTGTTGATGCAGACACAGGAATAGTACAAACAGAACTCGTACCTGAAGACCATTCAAAAGATCGCCTACTAAAGGATCTACACGTGTACTAAGAGATGCCAGCTTGCCGAGTGCCAATGCCGATCTAGAACGTACAGGTCTATACAAAACCAAGAAAAGTAATTGATGCAAAACACAGAATAACTTTGCATGTTCCTCCTTAATATAAACAAGGAGAGAATCACACATGTTTATTTATTTAATTGTATTTAAAGGCAGAAGTACAAACCTTGCATTATCCTGAAGGCATTTGATAAAAGTTGTCTGCAGTTGTGGCAGAAAAGGTTTCAGAGCAAGGCCACCTTTGCTTATAATGATACCGAGTGTTGCTAGAATTGCGCTTTTGACTTGCCAAGGATATCTATCTCCTATAATACGAATTAAAGGGCTGCAACAGAAAAACAACAGCTTTATATAATATACATCCTAGAACGGCAATAAAGAGAGCGAATATCAGGGATAGCATAGAACACTTCCCCATACCCTGTTACAGGAACAACGAACGGCTTCAATGCATCAGGACTAGTAACATCAATTAACTCCCCTAAGCCTTCAGCTGCCTGCTCCCTCAACTCAGCAGATCCACTCATCAGACCCTGAGAAATGGAGGAATACAGTTTCACCACTCGAGTTCCAATATTGGAAAAGATAGCAACAGATCCAACGAAATTCTTAACATATACACCTGCAAGAATATTGGAAGGACAGGCTGCAATGCCTTTGGAAGACAGAACCCAGGAATTGTGATTGGAACACCCTGCAAAAACATAAAAGAAGTGACACAGGGATCTTTACCCACACATCCTTAAGCAAGCCTAGCTGAAATCAGCACATCGATATTTCTAAACCTTCCGTTTCCGTCGCTCCTTGTCTCTGGCTGTTGACACGGCATCTCTGAGAACTTTGACATGATTTGGCAAATTTTCCTTTGCTATGGAGCCCGTCACACTAGAAAGTGCTTCCCAAGCCGCCTGATAAAAAAGCATGATCAGTAAGATTAACCAATTCTACTCATATAAAGACGAGTGTCGGAACTTACTGTGACTGTTAGACTGTCAGAATCTGTTAGCATGACCACCAAAATGGTGATCAGGTTAGGAACTTCCTCTGAAAGATCCAGCTTGCTGTTTTTAAAGAGAAACCCAACCAAATATGCGCTTCCTCTTCTTACTTGAACCTGAATGAGCACAGACAAAGCCAACCAAAACACTTTAGACCCGTGAATGGACAGCCTCAAAAACTGGCATGCTTCAATCTATAAACCACACTAAGCACGTTATAATCCTCCATGGGGAATCACAAAACATTTCCCAACCTGGGTGTCACTAAGACCTCGCACAAGCTCCGAAATCAGCAGATAAAGACCCTCGTCATCTATGACCATAGCCACTGTTTCTGCAGCCTTTCTTGCAATCGGCTCCATACTCTGATTTACACAAGCCACCAGCACAGGATTTGAAAATAAATTCATTCAATGAAGTGCATCACTTCTAATAACCCTTCTCCGAGTAACGAACGAATGAAAGATGAATAAAACAATACTTGCCTGTTCCTTGTTACCCATTGCAGCTATTAAAGGTGGTAAAACAGTGGCCAAGTGAGAGTTCAAACCAGATCCAGCAACTTCTGCCAACGCTCCCAATGCATGCGCATTCAAGGAACTGCAAGAGCAAATCCACAAAATATCCAACATAAAGATCTCATGTTAAAGTTAGCTGACAGCTATGAGATGTGTAATGAATCAGAATGCACTCTGTAATACCTATATCTGTCTTTCACGTGAAAACGCTCCCCCAACCCCCTCAACCCCCCACGCACCCAAAAAAATAAAATTAAAAAAATCAACTGTCGTGGCAAGAAATCTACAGCTCAGCAGGTAATCGAAGGGTTAAAGATCTTCCAAATGAAAAATCTCACTTTCTAAACCATTATAAACACCACTTTATTGTATCTGTTGAAAATGCATCAATGGCACGTAGAAATGTAATACATCAGTGAAAAGAACTTACGTTAGAGGTGGTTTCACCAACTTCGGTAAAATGTGGGGAAGCACAGCCGCAGTGCGGACACTGATACATAGCAATCGAAAAATCCAATCAGGATCAAACGAGCTGAGGAAAACTTAGCAAAAATCAAAATACACCCATCCAGCTTACCTGAGAATTTGCTTTAAACCATCAAGAGCTGTTTCTGAAGTTTCTTCCGTTTCCAACGCATTCAACAGGTTAGGAACAATCTCATCCACTGCCTGCATTCCTGCGCTCTGCAGACACACTCAACGTGATTAATTAAGCAGGTAAATCACCTGCACACATTCTAACAGATAGAACCCACTACTCACCTTAAAAAGGGTGCTGAATGCTAATCCTGCCGCTTCACGCACTTCTGAAACACTGTTTAAGCAAATGTTATCAGCTTAACATTTACATTCGTTAAAAAAAAACACAAGCCAAATAATAATCTGTCATTTGGATGCAAACATTAGATAACAGCCTTCTAGCTGCTGCATAAGAAAGCTTTTGGCACATGGATAATAGCATTGACCTTGAGTGTACACAATATGATCTTAGAACCTGGAAATTTGAAATGGATGTCCATGATTCACCATACCTATCACAAAGAGCATCCCGTATGGTTGGTATGAGGCTGCTCATATAAGCAAAAAGCTGATCCTTCCCGGCACTTGACAACACCTCACTCAGACCAATGCAAACACCCTGTGTAAAATAGCACATCAATTTTGGTTAAACAAAGTCAGAAAACCCTTATTGGCATCAGTTGATGAGTATGCATCATACATGTTATGGCTATATCTCTGCTCAAGTGACCGGTACAACTCTAACTGTAATCCTCCTCAAACTCCCACTCTTACAAAGTGTGAGGGTCCTCATCTGTATCGCCCTCTAAACCCATCATCATACCATCAGTTCTAGGGCATGGTCCCAGAGCCCAGTGCCTCCTATGTGAGTGGTGTGGTGGAGGGAGCTGCTAATGGAGGCGACTCCCAAGTGCATCTACTGGTGCCGAGGGTCCAACTGGTAGATGCCCTCATATACATGGTTGAAATCATGTATGAAGTATATAGCGGTATGAGGTGTTTGTCACATATGGGTGACGTGGCATGGCACTGGACATGGGGCAGGAGTACACACACACCCTGGCTGGCAGCCTGCCCGGAAAACCCGCAGACAATGACACGTGGTGTCACAAGCCGGGCACCACGTGCCAATAGAAAAGAACAGACTGAACAGACTTTTAGCACTTCAATAAAAACCGAAAGGGGCACCAGTCTTTGGGGCCAATATCTCTAGGCACGGAACTCCGCCAAGCCGTGTCGAATCAATTGTGAACTGTGAACTGTTTTGAAGTGAATCTCTGCTTTGTCGCGGTAGAATCTTGACTTGAAGTGTCCAAGTTTGTTACAGTGGTATCAGAGCACGGCCGATTTCTCTTCTACCGGGAAATCCGATCCTTTTCTCACGGCACTTATGGATTCCAACAACGAACAATCGACTTCCTCTGCATCTGGGGATGCGGGAAGAGATCACGAAGAAAATTCTCACGAAGAGTACGGCCCGCCTCGGCCTACTCATACGGAGATTGAAGACATGGAACGTCGACAATTGGTTGACGACGCGACAAAGATGATGATCAATGTTGCGAACGATCCGAAATTTGCAAAATTTTTGACTCAGATGTCCTTCAACGAGGTGCAACGCCCAGTGGTTGGCAGAATGCCATGGAGCCACCCCTCAAACCGGCACTCAAGAAACCTCCCACTCCGAGGATGTTTACAGAGCAAGAATTGGAAGAGGTGGTTGATACACGGATTACTCAGCTTTTTGACGCGAGCAACAAAGCCAAAAAGCACGACAAAAAGCAAAAGAAAAGAGCTGACTTCTCGGGTTATTTGAGGTCGTCAATCTACTTTTGCCTTGATAAGAAAGCAGAAGAAGCGTGTGCAACTTGAAGGAGTATCTTGTTCTTCTTCTTCTACTTCTTCTTCTGACAGTTCTTCTAGCTCTTCTAACTCAAGCGAAGAAGACAAGAAAGGGAAAAAGCTAAGAAAAAAGCAAAGCTTCGGAAAGGGCAAAAAAAGGCAAAGAAGCCTAAGTTTCGCCCAGTTTCTGATGGTTCTACAGAGGACTAGTCTTCAGATGGTACGGACTTTGACGATCACAGATTTTATGCAAAGAAGAAGCATTTCTATAAAGCGAACCAATATGACTTCCTCGAGGATAAAAGCAAGAAACTTCAAGAATTTAAAGGTGGACAATCAATTAAGTTTGACACTTTTTCTGGATTCCGAGATGCTTCAAGGGCTTTGGCTACAGCAATTTGATATAGCTTTCTCTGGAGGGCATTACTCAAAGCACTTCAAGATTCGCAGGGCTACCTCTTTCTTCAAGGGGAAATGCTCCAACATGGTGGTCCACTCTTTTATTGAACAAGAAAGCGCCAGTTAAATGGCTGAAATTTAAAAGGCGTTTTATTTCTTGTTGGCTGACTCGAGGTACGAACGAGATATACGAACTGCTTGAAATCATCTTCAGACGACCAAGAGAGATTCTTTGGATGCATATTGCGAGAGATTTTGGAGCTCTTTTCTACCCGCTTCTTCATTTAAGAAGATCTTGTTTAAAAAACAGATTGAGCGGCTTTGCTCCGGACTTCCCATGGAGATCCGAGATCACAAAAGTCAAAATCTATTCAAGAACTGACGGGGCATGCGAAACGGGGTTTTGCCACACATTCAGGCAACCTAACTTACCCCACAGATGAGATCATGACTGAGACAACCGAACAGACTTCTATATGAAAGTAGAAAGAAGAAGAACCCCCAAGAAAAGAAAGATAAGGATTCACGACCCCGGCTCACTCTTCAAGGGAGGGCCAACTACATCAAAGAGGAAGCAGTTCCAGATTGCATGGGTACTGACCCAAGCACGATTGATGAAAGTACAGAACTTTGCCGAGCTTGGGGCAAAGTGAAAGACAAAGAAGCGCTGATTTTCTTTGACGAGGGAGCCAAGGCCAACTTCATTTCACCTGAATTGGCGGCGTGGCTCGAGATTACACCCGATCAGATGGGAACACAAGCAGAGGCAGTTCTAGCGGCACCGGACAGGGACGTGGCCATTACACCTGTCATTGGCAAACTTCGGTTGCATTGTCAGGGGTATTTGGGGCACGAGGACTTCTAAATAATGCCCTTGGAAGGTTGTGATATCCTCTTGGGAGTCCCCTCGTACCATAAGGACAACGTCGTGATCGAATATCGGGCAAAGAAAGCGACATTGACTACTCAAAAGGGCCGAATTGTTGTACTTGATGTGAAAGAAAGCGACATTGACTACTCAAAAGGGCCGAACCATTGTACTTGATGTGAAACTTAAGGGCGAGTCTGTCCCTATTGTATTGGCTTCGACCGTTTCAAAATTAATGAAATCGAGTCTGTTCGTTTACTCTATCTTTCTGAAAGAGTTGAATGATGAACATAGGACAAATACATCTAACCTTGATAAAGAATGCCAAGATTTTCTCCACACATGTTGATTGCTTTTTTTAGGGCCTGCCAAGCGAGTTGCCACCAGCTCGTCGTGAGGATCATACCATTGATCTGATACATGGAAGCACACCACCGAACAGGCCACCTTACCATGTAAGCCGAGCCTAGAATGAAGAAATTATGAACCAATTGAAAGACCTCTTGAAACAAGGTCTTATCCAGCAGAGCACTTCACCTTACTGCTCTCCGGTGTTGTTGGTTTTGAAAAAAGACGGATCTTGGAGAATGTGCATTGACTATAGAGCTCTCAACAAAATCACCATCAAGAACAGATTTCTGATTACTAGGGCCGATGATAATCTTGACCGACTGTCACAAACTAAGAAGAAGTCCTACCCACTTATGCGGACCCCGTTTGATGGGATCCCAGTGACAAAGGAATTAAAATAAAGCACGACCCACCCACACACACGCACACAGTTGATGACGTGGCAGCAATACAAACGCTTCGGAAATCACGCTGACAACGCTGACGTGGCAGGCCGTACACATTTCCGCCTTTTGTATTGACAAGGGCTCATTCTCTCGCATGCTTCCTAGAGAAGGTACAGAGTCTGGAGTACCGGCTTGTACAGTGTTGATGCAATATAAAGAAATACCAAAAGGGGCGCCAAGGTTTGGGGCCAATACTCTTTGTGAATTCCACCACTCCGTGTCGCATGTCGTCTGTCTCTTTCAATTCAATTGTTATTGAAGTGCTAAAAGTCTATTCAATCTGTTATTTTCTATTGGCACATGGTCCATGTCTTGTGACACCGACTACAGGGATCCTCTTGTTTCAGCAGGATCGACCTGAAGAGCGGATATCATCAGATCCGAATCGTGCCAGAAGATGCCTACAAGACAGCTTTTCGGACGACCTTCGGTTTATTTGAATTTTGGTGATGCCTTTTGGCCTTACCAATGCTCTAGTGACCTATAACCGAATGATGGACAGGATTTTCAGAGAGTACAGATCTTTTGTGGGCACTTTCTTTGATGACACTATTGTTTTCTCCAAGGATGAGGCAGAGCATAGAGAACATCTGCTACAGGTCTTTTAGGCATTGCGGGATCACAAGTTGGTGATCAATGCAAAGAAGAGTGAATTTTTCCTACGAGAGATACACTTTTTGGGACACATTGTCTCAGCAGTAGCAGATGTACCCGGCCAAGATTGAGACTATACGTGATTGGCCCAATTTGAAGAATGTCCATGAAGTTAGAAGCTTCTTGGGCTTATGTTCTTACTACCGACGGTTCATTAGAAATTTTGCAGAGGTTGCTTCCCCTTTGCATATCTTGACATAAAAAGGAGTCCATTTCTTGTGGGGACCCACAGAGGTGACTGCCTTTCAGACACTGAAAGAGAAATTGACTACAAGACCTGTTTTGACTTTGCCGAATTTGCAGCAGTCATTTGAAGTATATTGTGATTCTTGTGGTCATAGTCTGGGTGCGGTCTTAATGCAAGAAGGCCATGTCATTGCCTATGAGAGCCGATTGTTTTCAAGGCCGGAATTGACAGCACAGATATATGAGAAAGAGCTTTTGGCGGTTATCCATGCTCTTACTCAATGGCGACATTACCTACACGGAGTCGATTTTACGGTCTTCACAGATCATCAGAGTTTACGCTACTTCTTGTCACATAAGCGGACAAAAGAATTTTGTGGCAAATGCCTTGTCCCGGAAGCCGTTGGTTCTAGTTATTTCCATGATACACCATATAAGCTTCGAGGATATGGTCGATCAGTATGCCACAAACACAGATTTTGTAGATATATTCAGTCGAATACAGAATGGGGAGGTAGTAGCGGGATATTCCATTCGAGATGGCTACTTGATGAAGAAAACGATGTTGTGAGTTACACAGCCATTGAGGTAAAAGGTTCTAACCGAATGCCATTGTCCACCTTTTATGGGTCACCACTGCATTGATACCACCTTGAAAGGTGTGGAGAAATATTTCTTTTGGCCGAGACTCAAGAAGGATGTAGACGATTTTGTACGCATTTGCTTGGTATGCCAGAAAGTCAAGTTTGACAGGCATAAAGCACAGGATTGTTACAGCCTTTACCCATACCCACCGCCCCTAGGAAAGTATTGCAATGGATTTCATTTTTGATCTCCCGAAGACTCAAAGTGGGCACAATGTTATCTCGACTGTTATTGACAGATTTAGCAAGCAAGCTCATTTCATTCCAGTGAAGAAAATAGTCAAGCCGGCTCACTTAGCAAGACTGTTCATTGCCCAGATGTTCAGATTACATGGCATGCCTGAGACAATTGTCTCTAACAGAGATCCCCGATTCACGAGTTTGTTTAGGAAGGCTATTTGGGAGAACATTGGCATGTGGTTGCAGTTCTCGTTATCTTTCCACCCACAGACAGATGGACAATCTGAGATTGCAAATTCAGTCATACTGGATTTATTGAAGTCTTACATCTCGGATCAGAAGACTCAATGGGAAAAGTATTTTCACTTGGTGAAATTTGCCTACAATAACACGATTCACTCTTCGACGGCGAAGGCGCCATTTGAGATTATTGAGGTGCTCCAAAGGTTCCACCCTTCTTAAGCATGAAAGATAAGATTTTTGAAGCCGACTAGTACACAAGGAACTCGGACACAGCTTTTGCCAAGGTCCAAGAGGCTCTACAGAAATCTCAGGAAAGACACAAAAAGACAATAGATCCACATCGTCGCGATTTGAAATTAAAGGAGAACGATTGGGTGCTCTTACATTTTGAGAAGGCACGCCTAAGAAAGAAAAAGGGAAAGGAGCGGCTTTTTCCAAAGCTTAGCATGAGATACTATGGACCTTTCCAGAGAAAAGAAAAGATAAATGATGTCTCCTTTAGATTGAAGCTGCCTGATACTTGGAGAATTCACAATGCTTTTCATGTGAGTCTCTTGAAGCCTTTCAAAGGCGATGTGCCTTTGTATAGATTAGTAGTAGGGCATGTACGCACTTCAGAGGGTCTTTCTACACCAGTTCACTCCACTATTGGGGTGAAGCAGGCTTGCCCGCTTTCTCCTACTCTATTTGGGATGTATGTGGATGAGGTTTCTGACTACATTGAGAGAGATGGGGATAGAGGTGCACCGCTGGCGGGGACATGGATCCCGCTATTGTTATACGCTGATGATATTGTGTTGATCTCCGACTCTTCGGAAGGGATGCAACACCACTTGGATTCTTTGCATAGGTTTGCCCATGAAAGTGGTTTGTCTGTCAACCTTGGAAAAACCAAGGTCATGATATATACCACCCCACTGTGGATCAGGAGGTCAGCGCCCGCATTCACATACGGCCAAGTGAAGGTGGAGTATACAGATGCTTACACTTACCTTGGAGTGGTTTTTAGTGGACCAGCATTCTCGTTAAGGAGAGCAACAGAGACTAGATTGACCAGAGCACATTCAGCATTGGATAGATTGGAGAGAATGTGTTCACACGCTCAGTTTCACGAGCCTCGGACGAAGCTCTGGCTCTTTGACACACTAGTGGCTTTTGCGTTGCTCTATGGAGCTGACATATGGGGGCCTTCATTGGATCGTCACAGGAGGATAGGTGGCACTGATGGATGGGGGGACATGGAGAAGCCCTTGGTCTCTATGATATCGCGGCTCATTAGAGCCAAGGCCTCAATACCACGTGCCATTATCCGCGCAGAGCTAGTCACTAGTAGTTAAGGCGCTCACTAGATCTGTCTCCTTCATACACCGCATGTGGGAACTTCCCAGAGTGTAGCGCGGATAATGTGTCGTGCTCTCTACAGTGTGGGTGTCCCCCAGTGCAATGTGCGTGACAATCTCACTCAACAATTAGAAACTCTCTCAACAGAATGAAATACAAGAAACAATGGATAATAACAGAGACACAGCTGTAGACCAGAACATGTGGACTCGACTAACTCAAAGGACCATGTACAGACTCTGGAGTGGCAGCACACTCCGCTCCAGCCCAAGACTCACAGGTACAAAATAGGGTGTCGAGGCTCAGATGTGCATGGATGGTGTAGCAGTGCTCTGTGTAAGACTCTCTAGACGACTACGTGCAAGATAAGATGGAACTGTCCCAAAACGACTACTGATATGTACAACCATAGGAGCCACCAACGGCCCATAAATGTCCAGCCAGCTAAGTCTATCTCCAAACTGAGTGGTGGTGGTGACCTGGCCACGACGTCCACTAGACCACCGTAGGTACCCTGCCACGTGTCACTCCCAGCCAAAGGGTCCGTCCAATGTGAACCAGACCAACTGTAGCTAACTGTCCAACTGCCTGTCCTATGAAGTGACACTGTAGCACGCTACAGGTTGCCCGCCACAAGACTGGTCACCGTCTCGGTGAGCTAAAACTGAATGAAACTGCAAAAGTAACTATATGTACCATGAAAGATGAGGTAAGAGCACAGTCCTGTCACCCAAGGGAAAGGGTCGTCCCCACTGCTGCTCCAGAAGCTTCCGGATCGGGAGGAGCCATCAGATCAATAGTGTAACCATGCGGGGGCAACTAGAATAGGCGCTTCAGTGAGACGTTTTTTGAGGTAGGTAAATGCTTCGGCCTCAGGTGTTGACCACCGAAAGGGAACAGCAGCACTGGTGAGCTGGGTCAATGGTTGAGCCACCTGTGCATACATACGTATAAACCTGCGATGATAGCCGGTGTGGCCCACAAAGCTCTGAACACCTTTGGGATTTATGGGAGGAGGTAACTTCAAGATGGCCACTATCTTCTCTGGGTCCGGTGCCAAACCTTGAGCAGACACCACATGGCCCAACAGTGTGCCCTCTGTGACCAAAAAATGACATTTGTTCGGATTGAGCTTCAAACGTGCCTCTCTACACCTCAAGAAGACTGCAGAGAGCTGAGCAAGATGCTCCTTTAGATTTTCTACTAGGGTCGAACATTGAGCACCCGAGAAGGTGGAAAAGTCATCCATGAATATGCGAAGGTGATCAGTAAGCAGAGGACAAAAGCTGAGATATACTATGCGATTGAAAGAAGGCGGTGCATTTTTAAGCCCAAAAGACATTCTAGTGTAGATGAAAATACCCCATGGAGTCACAAAAGCTGTTTTGATTTGGTCGTCAGGATGTATTCCTAACTGATTGTAGCCGTTGAACCCGTCCATAAAACTATACAGTACATGGCCAGCGACATCTTCGAGGACTCTCTCAGTAAAAGGTGTCGGAAATCCATCCGGGATTGTGACCTTATTCAGAGCCCGATAGTCGACACAAACTCGAATTTTGTTGGACTGCTTCTTTGGGGCAATAACCATAGGAGACAACCATTCTGAGTGCTCTACTGGTACAATAATACCTGCTTCTTGCATTTTTTCCAACTCGATTTTGACTGCTTCTGCATACTTGGGATTCAGTTTGTAAGCACGTCCTCTGACCGACTTAGCCCCCTCAACCAGAGGAATTATGTGGACTCCTAGCTCTGCTGGGATTCCTTCTAAATCGTGGTAAGACCAGGCAAACACATCTTTGAAAGAGCGCACGAAGGAGATTACCAGGTCAAGTAGACCGGGGTGATCCCATGACCAAGTGGCTAATAAGATGGGCTGATGGCTGTCAGGGCCTCCTAGGTTGACCTCTCTGACTGGGTCAGGCGGTGCAGTGGTCGAGGCTGCGTCAGGTGGAGAAGATTGTGCCGCCTCTGTTAGCCTTTGGACATTATGAGCTGGCGTCTGATCAATGTTGAAATCAGCATACTCTTCCTGCAATCAACCTGATGGAAGCTCTGCAAATGGTAAATCCTCAGATACCTTAAAGTGCTCCGGCATGGGTGGAGAGTCAGATGGAGTAGAGGCTAAGGAGGGAGCTGGGGTGTTGGCCAACTCTTGCAAGGGAGACTTTTTTCCCCTTCTATGGTGGGTTATAGGCTCACCCAGGCCGACGGTTTCCATCAAGGGACCCTCTGAAGGATGGGCACCAGAGACCGGTCCACTTGGTTCTGACTCACTTGAGACTCGTCCACTTGGTTCTGGCTCACTTGGCTGACTGGGATTCTTGGTCTCAAGTGTAGCTTCAGATGTAGGATCAGGGGGATAGGGTGAATCTGTTGGCAAAGGTTGAAGAGAGACTACATAGCATTGCATCGAAGAGGTGGCTTCTAACCACTGCAGTAAGTCTTCATCGGACCCATCGGGAGGGACCGGCTGGTCCAAGTCAGGGTTGGACTCTACTGACAAAGAGCTATGCTGAACGACCGGATCCATACCTCCTTCGAGACGAATTTGTTGCATTGGAGAGCCAGGAGTATGTATCCACATGGCGTCGGTTTCCCAGTCGTGAAGTGCTTTCGTATGTCGCAGCCATGGCCTACCAATCAGCAAGGGATAACCTCCCTCTACTAGGGGAAGATAAACTACCACAAAATCCAAGTTAAAAGTGAAATCTTGTACCTTTAGCGGCACCTTGTCGACTATGCCCACTGGGTAGACTGTTCTCTGATCAACCAATGTAACAGTGAAAGGAGCAGGTCGGGTAGGCTTTAGACCTAAGGCCATCATAGTGAATTCGGGCATCAAATTGATTCCAGATCCTCCATCAACGATGACACCGGATAGCTGGTGCCTAAGAATAGATACAGTGAGGCGAGGACTTTTATAATCGGTGAGGGGAGCAGATGGATAGGAAATCAAATAGGACTCTGAGGGCTGTACAGGGAGGTGCCCGCCACTAGGCCCAGCCCCCGGGTACAAAGACTGAATGACTAACAGGGTGTCACTTCTAAGTGTTGCATCAAGCCTTAGCATGTCGTATAGTGACACCTGCTGAAAAGTATTTATCAAGATGGCTTCTGCTGTGGGCTTGGCGCCTTCGAACTGGGCTCCTTTTGTGACCTTAATCTATTCCAAGTCAGCCACTGCTTCTAAGAAGGCTCCATCAATGTCAGATAACAAGGAAGTTGGTTTGCTCTGAGCAATTGGGAAGGACTTGTCCTTTGGGTCAGGTAGACCAGAGTGAGGAAGTGGAGACTGGCGAGGTGGACCTGTGGGTAGACTGAGACCAAGAGCTGCTCTTTGTGCCCGAGTAAGGACACCAGCAGGCTCCTCCACTTGCAGAGGCTTAACCACATGAGTAGCAGGTGAAGGTTGAGGCACGGTGTTCACAGTAATCAAATTTATCTTCGGAAAGGTGAATTCGGGCTGGTTCTGAGTCGAGCCTGAAGACGTGGATGCCCTTTGCTTGGGACAATCTTTACTGTAGTGATCCTTCAAATCAGGGCAATGACGACAAGGAGGGGACCCCTCGGGTAAAGGACACTTGCTCTGATAATGCCCATATTCTCCGCATCTGTAGCAGAGTATGGGCCGATTGGAAGGACGAAACGGGGGACGAGGTGGTTGCTGCATGGAATTTGAGGCTGAGGTGTAGAAACTTTGGGGAACTGAGGGAGTACTGGCATGATAAAAACTGTGGGGTGCAAAGTTGTTGTGCATACCTTGCTGCATAGGGGGTGTTGTCAGCAGAGGAGGCAACTGGTTTTGATGGCCATAGGGTGAGACCATGTTGGATGTAGGTGCTAGCCCTTGTTGGAGAGAAGGACCAAGATTTTGTTGTATTTGACGCAATCCCTTGAGGTAGTAACAATCCTTATCCTCATGTCCAGCTTTTTCACAGAAGTGGCAGTAAAACCGAAGGGAGCATTCCTGTTGTGGGTGCCCTGGAGAGCGGCATGAGCTACACCAAACCATAGCCTTAGTCTCTTGCTGACACTTGAGCTCTTCTAACTCGCGCTTAATCTGTTCCAATGCCTCATTATGTGTAGGCTTCTCTTGTCTAAGAGAGAAGGACCTCTCCTCTTGAAGAGCTCGTTGTAGCTTTAGGGCTTCCAGTTCCCTACGTAAAGAAGTTAAAGGATCAGTAGGACTACCTTCCGAGAACACAGAGGGAGTATCTATTTGAGGAGAGTTGTTGAAGAGCTTCCTAGCTCCCTCTATTCTAGTAGCACCTGCGATGAATTCGTCGAGAGTGGCGTCGGGTCGGAGACTCTCTCGGAGTTTTTGCTGAGAAGTTTTGGGAAGCGCCTTCTCCACCCACTTTTTAACCATGAATTCACCGGGTTGTTGGGGAAGCTTGGCCACCAGCGACTTAGTTTTCGTCATAAGCTCCGCAAAAGTCTCCTCAGGTTTGAGCACCATGTTGGCCAACTCATCCAACACCTTCTCCTGGTAGTCACCTGGCCTGAAAGCTGCACAGAACTGCTGTCTTAAGGCTGCCCAAGTTGCAAAATGGTTCTCTGCAAATTGGCTGTACCATTTATCTGCTAGGCCATCCACGGTGGAAGGAAATAGTACCAAGTAAGCATCTTCTCTGTTCAGCCCACGTCCCCTACAGAGAGATACAAATCTCCTTGCATGGTCGTCAGCATCTTCTGAAGACAGCCCTTTGAATGTAGGGAACTTGATGTTCACCTTGGCCAAAACACTAGCTAGTGGCTTCATGATTCCTTGCTGAGTCTGTTGCACAATAGCTTGTTGTAGAAGAATAGGAGAGAGCTTTTCTGGAGAAGGTGATCGCGAAGATGGGGAACCTGATGAAGGAATGGGTGATGTGATATGTGGAGGTATAGGTGATGAGGTTGAAGGATTTCTACAAGGTGTCAAAGGTCGTCTTCTGTGATAGTACTTCAGAGGGCTCAGTAGTGGGCTTTGACGCTCAACTGACCTCCTTGTATGTGTCATGCAGTGACCTCCAATCCAACCAAGCTTTGGGCAAGAGAACCTTGAATTGGCTGAAGACTGGTCTAGACTCTACTAGACCAGACGAGTGACTAGACTAGCTGGACCAGGGACGAGGGACGAGGAGGACTAGACCAGGGTCGAGGGGTCTAGACCAGAGACGAGGCAAGTTGGACCAGGGCGAGAGGGGACCAAGCCAGCAAGGCGAGAGACTAGACCAGCTACATTAAGCTATCAAGGGTGAAACTGGACCAGACCAACAGGCTGCACAGGCGAAGCGACCAACAGGCTGCACAGGCGAAGCGAAGAAACCAGCTACTCAACAGAGTGAGACTTCAGTTGAGATCCCATCGTGGTCGCCAAAATGAGAGCACCTGTAGCGCGGATAATGTGTCGTGCTCTCTACAGTGTGGGTGTCCCCCAGTGCAATGTGCGGATTGTCACTCAACAAACAGAAACTCTCTCAACAGAATGAAATACAAGAAACAATGGATAATAACAGAGACACAGCAGTAGACCAGAACATGTGGACTCGACTAACTCAAAGGACCATGTACAGACTCTGGAGTGGCAGCACACTCCGCTCCAGCCCAAGACTCACAGGTACAAAATAGGGTGTCGAGGCTCAGATGTGCATGGATGGTGTAGCAGTGCTCTATGTAAGACTCTCTAGACGACTACGTGCAAGATAAGATGGAACTGTCCCAAAACGACTACTGATATGTACAACCATAGAAGCCACCAACGGCCCATAAATGTCCAGCCAGCTAAGTCTATCTCCAAACTGAGTGGTGGTGGTGACCTGGCCACGACGTCCACTAGACCACCGTAGGTACCCTGCCACGTGTCACTCCCAGCCAAAGGGTCCGTCCAGTGTGAACCAGACCAACTGTAGCTAACTGTCCAACTGCCTGTCCTGTGAAGTGACACTGTAGCAGGCTACACAGAGATAGATACGCCCGCCTTGCACTTGAGTCCTCTCGACAGTTAGCCATGCAGGGAGATACGGCATGTTGGTATGGGGAGATGACATCATGGTTCCAAGCGCATGGGTTCAGTATAGACAAATTGCCCCCCTTCCAGTACTCCTTGGACGCACCCTCCATGACTCTTACACAGTCCAATATCACAAGGCTCATCGGCCAGGACCTGATTCAGCTACACACTAGGAGGACATGGAGACAGCCAATACAGGAGCTGGGCACGAAGATGGCTTTCTACAGAGAGCATCTTCTCCAGCTTACAGCGGACGGTTTTGTGACGAGGCCCAGATACATGGACACCCACTTGTCTCATGGGATACGGTGTGCTGTAGGCCAGATATGCACATCTTCACACCAGCTGCAGATCGAGACTGGGAGATACAGCAGAGTGCCAACAGAGGCCAGGACATGCACCCTGTGTGACATGGAGCCTGAGACAGAGTTACACTACACATGCCACTGCCCAGTCTACTACGAGATACGAGGCCGCTTCCACTGCTTGTTCAGAGAGGGCTTTGGACCACTCTCCAGAGTCCTGAGGTACGAGGATCGGAGATGCCTGGGTTTGTTTCTGCTCGAGCTGCGCAGACACAGGGAGAGCCTGCTGAGAGGAGAGGCTAGCCAGTCCCAAAGACACATCACATACTTCTTTAGAGCAGACACTGGACACCCAGAGGAGCTACTACCACAGCAGATCTTGTCGCCTCACACAAGAGGCACACTGATCGATCGAGCGACTGAGCTAGGAAGATCCAGACGCCCATGACTGTGGAGGACTACAGCATCGACGGAGGCTACATCAGAGGATTCGGATCACTTTGGCCCAACATGCACGACGCCCGGTCAAACTACTATCCATGGAGGAGATTGATGAGATCCGCCAACGACCGATTTTGGATTTCTTGTGACTTGTGATTTAGCTATCCCAGCTAGCAGCTTAGTTCACACCTACCAGTTTAGGATCCCATAGTACTTTAAATTTATCATTTTATCATTTTGTCGTTTCATTTTGTTACTCTGACTTTGTATCAGATTCACCACATTGTGACGCTCTGGTCTCATAGGTCATTTGGCCTTTTGAAGAAGTTAATATAACATTTCATTTCTCTCTCGACTTTTTCGAGAACACTCCGATCCATTTACCAATCTCGGAGGATTACTATTTTTCCGAGGCTGATTGCATAGAAGGGGGCAACGGTGTGGGTCTGGCCAGATAGTGGCCACCCCTTGGTGTGTCTTGGGTGCAGGCATCTCCCACAAACTTTGCTTATGGGATTGCCAGTAGGCACAACAAATATGGCTCAGGATTCTCCGCACATTTTCTCCCAGAGATGAGCATTGCAGACCACCTGTGTCGCTCTTACCCTCTCTTATTTTATGATATAACCATCGTATTTTCTGACCAATAATTTGGGAGAGTCTCCCCCCTGTGTACAATGTACCCTCTTTATAGTCCACCTTCCCTTTTTTTTTAATTGCTAAATTTTTTTTCTTGTGGTGATTATGGTGAAATAAAAGCAGGTTTGGCAGCAAACGGTGAGTGCGAAGCTACAACAGGCCATGACGGGGGCTATGGGTGGAGGCACGTAGGGCAGCTCAGGACTGAGCCTGAGGTTGACAAAGGGAGTGGCAGCGTACACCTCAGGCTGATTCGTGCAGGACTGCTGCACCAGCAGATGATGTTGTAAGGGGAGGAAGAGGGCCCTGCTTGTTGTAGAACTTTAAACACCTCCTACCCAAACCGCACTAGGTTTCCATACACAAAGAAAGGTGCAAGGTCTCACAAAAAACAAACGAAGCCATAGCTTTAAGTAACATCCGAAGGTGTCTTTGCAAAATATGATGCTGCTATGCCTAACCTAATGAATGGTTTTAAGAAGATATGGATACAATAGCCACCATAATACCAAGAACAATAACAGACCTGCCGAGTACTTTCATCTCCTTTCTGCAAACGTTCAGCGAGAATGGGAATGATTGATGGCAAAACTCTGCCTCCTAGCTTGCGGACGAGTTCACCAAGGGATCGTCCAGCAACCTAGAAGTTATAGGCATGAGAAGAAGATAGAGCTACTTGTGCCACACAGAAAATTCTTATGGATTGTTCAACTTTACCTGTCGGCGTTCTGATGAACTGGATGCAAGAGAAGCAATGAGAGTATTCATTAAAACTGGCATGATCTCCTTCAGTGTCTTTGGCGTATTAGCCACCACAGTTTTCCATACATGCAAGGCAGCCTGCAGCCAAAACACCAGAACCATCCTCACTTTTCAGAGGGAATCAAACGAAAAAAGAAAAGGCTTTTCTAGTCCCAATGGGAAAGAACAAAGATGTGTACTACCTGTCTCACTGTTAGGCTGACATCAGAGCGAACCATGTATACAGCCGCAAGAACCTCATTGCGCCTATCTTTACCAAGCACATCGACGATAGCACGGCCTTGTGCTTCAGTGCTAGCACCCTCATCATCACTGCCACCTTCCAGCACAACTTTTCCAGACGTACCTGCAACCTACAAGAGGTCAAACATTTGTTAGCACAACACATTATCTGCTTGAAGTAGACCACAGTAATGAGCATGACGCTCTGCAGGTCAACTACACCTTAAAAAGGAGGTCTCCCAACAGTTCCACTGAACTTTGCCTGATACGCCAGTTGTCATTGAAAATACCTTCCTCCACAGCCGGTAGAAGCAGGGGAAGTGACCTATTGCAAACAAAGTCTTTAACATAAAAACAAAGGATAAGCAGTGAGAACTATCTATATCTAACAAGCCATGGACTCACGTAGCTGCATAGTGCTCTACAAACACATGGCCAGCACCTAAAGCAGCATCACGAACTGACTCATTCTCGTCAGCCAACCCTGAATGTCAAATAAGAGTTACGATTTCATGGTTCATTGGAAAACAGTTCAGCAGAAAAGCCAAATCAAATGTGATCATTACCATCCAAAATGGCAGGCAAAACACGCGGTAGATAATTCTGGAACATTGGCCCCAAGGCAATTGGTAAATACTGCCAAAACAAGAAATTAGGCATTTGGAACCACAATCAAATACGTGTACCAAAAAACAAACAAAGAGAAATTGTTTCTGTGAGAGCAAGGACAAAAGGATATGGCTACAAAGCAATGTTGTATCCTCACAGGCAAAGAACCATTTATACCCATAATGTCAAAGTGTGCAAAGAGAACCCCTTATTTCAGATCTGAAGAAGCCAAAAATCACTGCAGATTGGAAAAAGCATCCAGAGCTAATACCTTAAACAGTGTCAAATAGCCATCACGGACAGCAGCTCGTTGGTGAGAGCAGTTTTGTATTATTTCTGGCAGCAAGGACTCAAAATACGCTGTGCCTAAAGCTGCCACCACCTGCAGATAAAAGAAATTATGTAAGTCGATTGACCCAAACTATGTGATTCCTTGCATCCTCTGTTCATATATACCTCGCTCAATCCTTGTGCAGCTCCAGACCTCTCTACTCCACTTGCTTCTGACTTTAAGGTGTCAAGCAGCCATGGTACCAGATCTTTGAAATTTTCTTCTCCCATGCCTTTGATGAGTGAGCCCAATGCCCTAGCTGCGACAGTGCGAACTTCCGGAATGGGATCTACAAGAACCTGCAGAAGCCCGACACAATCTTTTAAACTTGATCTACATAACAATCAATTTTTCTGGATATAGCAAGTTTTACCTTCTTGACTTCTGGAAGTAGCAACAAAAGATAAGGAAGCATATCCTTGGGCTCTGTTACAAGAGAGCACATATTGCCAACAATTTGTGCACCCTTCTTTTTTGTCTCAGAACTTCGTTCTCTTAGTCCTCTGTGGACTATGGGAACTATTAAAGCCAATGATGGTGCATCAACTGTATTCACAAAGGTTGTCTGCAAGTAATCCCTTTCTTTAAGTAAATGCTAAAATCTGTACACAATTTCCCAAGCTAAAACAAAAATAAATATTCTCATATAAGCAGTTTTGAACCTGTAAAAGAACATCCAGCGAGTGCTTGGTGTTTTCATTTGGATCAGAAATCCCCAAAAGGAGGGTGGCCACGAGTGCTGAAATCTCTGGATTTCGGATAACACTTCCAATCTGTAAGGCAGATAAAAAGCAATTAGTAAAATCAAAAGTACAACCAAGCTGAGTGAGAAACTTTGTCTTTCATACAATAAAGAAGCCTCACAACCAATGAGAAAGAAAGAGAGTATATTAACATTTCCTGGACAACTCCTTGTTGTCTTTCTTGACTGACCAGAATTCTTCAATGATGGCACAAGGGAGAGTATAGCTACTTTCAAGATAGAATTGGCTCTAAAGGTCGACTCCCCTTACGGTTCTTCTTCCTTTCTTAGCATAATAGTACTTACAAGAGAGTGTTCATGACAAAAGTGGCGCATAGAAAATTCTTATGCAGATCCCAAAGCCTTCCATACAAAGCCAGGCCTCCCAAAAATTGGGCCCCCAATATCTGGCAAAAACACATGCAAATGTTGCGTTGCAGCCAAAAATCAGCTAGCCATGCATGCAATCTTCCTTTAAGGGCAGTTCTAGCATCAGTTCCGTACACCATTACACTTTACGGAACGTGACTCCTGAGATCTTCAAGATTATACCCAATTTGCGCCAAAGCTCCCACATCATCCCGGGCTGATATATTAACACCCCTCCCTTCCCTCCCTTCTTTTCCCCCTTTTGAAAAATCCAATCGACCTAAATCGGGCACAAGCATTCTGCGCAACAAAACAACAGCAAGAAAACACATCCACTCAAATTGTCAAACTCAATATCACTTGTTCTCAAACACAAAAGTAACATGTTCACATGTGTTTTTGCTCATACGAAATCCACACTACGTGCCTTTTGAGTGACTTTTGTTTGTTTCAAACCCATATTTTCATCATATAGCCCACTTTGGCTTGCTTCCCTTTGATTTCAAAAAGGGTGAGTCCCCCGAGATTCACAAAAGCGACGACCTTGGGTAATGTTACTCTGAGAAAGTCAGTTCCTTTTTCCCAATCATCAGATACTCCACCCACTCTAGTATCCTCTGGACAGTCTGAAATAAGCACAATATCAATGGCATAAAGCAATAGAGGTATCCATGTACCTCACAATTGTGCTCCCCTGTCCCCTGTAGTCTCAATATAGTCAGTAAATCAACATACAATCCAAACAAAGTCGGAGAATGTGGGCATCCCAGCATCACGCCAATAGTAGAGTAAACGGGGTCTGAAAGACCCTCTACAGTCTGTACTCTCTCTATAACTGTCTTTTACAGTGCCATATTACCCTATACAAGCTCCTGTGGGACTCCAAAGTCATGTACTCGTACCATCATGATCTTGTGCCCTCCTTGTGTGCATCTGTCAATGGCTCGCCTCACCATCTCTGTTGTGAAGAAAGTAGAAGTGGAAGGACACGGCTCCGGCGGGTCTGGCAATGGTAACTGCTCAGCTACTATGTATAGAGAGGATGCATATGTGTTCATGTCTCTATAGAAGTGACCCTGGACAATCCATGCCGCAAGTGACCGGATATAGATGGGAGACAGCCTGCAAACAGGAGACCTAATCGGAGCATCGAGGACAGGGCTCAGGGGGAGTGGCAGTTCTATTCACGGAGGAGCTGCAGCCATTGATATATATAGCGCGCAAGGATAAACAGGCTAGGTACATGTGGGTGAGGCTCATGGCAGAGATGGGCAGATACCTCTACATTGTTATCTGTTACTTTCCTCCTAGTAAATCAATATATGCATCACCTAGAGGACAGTCCCTCTTTGCTATTTTGGATAATGACATATGGGAGTTTGCCAAGGATGGTGATATCATCATACTAGGGGACTTCACTGCTAGGATTGCCCATCACCAAACAATATTCTATTATACTTTTGACACGACAGAGATGGGCCCATCCAAACTATCACAAGATGACGAATACACTGAGTATGGCAGATACTTGATAGATATGGGAACTGCACATAGATTGGCCATTTTGAATGGCCTACAAAGATTTTCGACATCTACAGGTTTTACTTGCTTTCCACACCGTCATGGTGCTAGCACAGTGGATTATGTTATGGCCCAGCCAGGTCTCATTCCATTCTTACAGGATTTCATAATGGGCACTAGGCCAGTTGGAGTAGCATTTGATCATGCTATCTTGTCTTTCACCCTAACGTTTCAGCTCAGCACAGCTCCATTCGGAGAGGTCCTTACACACACTCGATATACCTTCATGAGGAAGACGGATCCTATGTATATGGATGAGATATACATGCAGCTATGCAGTCAGGAGCTATGCAGTCAGGAGTCAGCTATGCAGCCATGTATGAAGGCTTCCCGGAGACTTGGAGTATGTCTACGATTGTGCCTATTTCCAAGTTAGGAGATCCCATGATTCCCGGGAATTATCGCACCATCATGGTTGGTCACACATTAGCTAGGCTGTATGCATCCGTTCTTGGAGCTGAGTAGATCGGCAGCGCGGGAAGGCATACAGGCACCAGGGCAAGCAGGATACAGGAAAGGTTTCTCCACTCTTGACCAGATTCTGACACTCAGAGCTATTATTGAGGAGGGTAGACACCATGGAAAGAGGATCTATTGTAGCTTTGTGGATTTCCGCAAAGCTTTAGACACAGTGCCACGAGCCAGACTTATACGCAAACTACAGGACATGGGTGTGCCTACAGAGCTGATTTAGGGTATTCTGGCTTTATACAGGACAGTGATGGGGCGGGTACGCACTACTAAGCGAATGTCTGACGTGGTCCATTGCACTATTGGAGTAAAGCAGGGATGCCACCTATTTCCGACTCTTTTTAGGATGTATGTGGATGAGTTTTCGAACTACGTAGAGCGTCAAGGAGACCAAGGGGCTCCGCTAGCGGGGACATGGATTCCGTTGTTACTATATGCTGATGATATTGTGTTGATTTCTGACTCTCCAGAGGGGATGCATCATCATTTGGATGCTTCGCATACATTTGCTCGTGAGAGTTTTTTTTGTTTTGTTTTCAGAGTCGGGTAGGGCATGCCCGGCGGCTCCCCTCTATCAACCTGGGGAAACCATGGTTATGGTGTTCAACACCACACCACAATGGGTCAAGACGTCAGCACCCACATTTACGTATGTCCAGGAGACTGGGGAGTACACACATGCATACACTTATCTTGGGGTAGTCTTCAGTGGACCGATATTTTCAGTAAGGAGAGCATCAGAGACTAGACTGACAAGAGCATATGCAACCTTGGGAGGACTGGAGAGGATGTGTACGCAGGATCAGTTTCAGGAACCGCGAACAAAGCTCTACCTTTTTGACACTCTAGTGACTTCAGCTATGCTCTATGGAGTTCAGGTATGGGGACCCTCAGTAGACCACCATGGGAGGTCTGGCAACACAGATGGATGGAGATGTATGGATAGGCCTTTGGTCTCTATGATCGCTCGGATGATTGGGGCTGAGGCATCAGTACCGCATGAGATTATCCGAGCCGAGCTAGCCGTTCCCCCCCCCCCGACGTGGCGGAGGTATTGACTAGACCAGTATCCTTTAGACATGGTTTATGGGATCTCCCCAAAACAGATACGCTCGGCTTGCCCTGGAGTCATCTCGACAACTAGTGCTACAAGGCGATACAACATCCTGGTACGGACAGATGCTTACATGGTTTCAGTCATACGGTTTCAACATCGATGGATTGCCTTCGTTTCAATACTCCCTGGATGCACCCTCCTTGACTCTCACACGGACAGAGATCGTGTCACAAGACGGGCACCACATGCCAATAGAAAAGAACAGATTGAACAGATTTTTACCATTTCAATAACAACTAAACTAAAAGAGAGAGACGACACGCGACACGGAGTGGCGGAATTCCACCCCAGAGAGTATTGGCCCCAAACCTTGGCGCCCCTTTCGGTATTTCTTTATATTGCATCAACACAGTACAAGCCGGTACTCCACACTCTGCACCTTCTCCAAGAAGCATGCCAAAGAATGAGCCCTACCCTCATATTTAAAGGCCCTTGGCCTGAAAAGCAGTTACAGTACAAAGCCTTTAAAACTCAAAAGCTTCTGGTCCAAAAGCAAAGCGAAAAAGCTGCCAGAGTAAATCACGGAAATCTGTACAGCTGCCATGTCATCAGCCAACGCAAAACGCGAAAATCCGTACATCATGCCAATGCAATTTTTGAAAATCAGCCACGTCATCAGTTTTTGCGTGTGTCCGGATCCTGCTTTATTTTCTTCCTTTATGTCACTTGGGGCCCCATCGAGCGGGGTCCCCATAAGTTGGTAGGACTTGTTATTCTTAGGGTTTAGGCCCCTCGGCCACATCTGTGAGTTGGCTCCATTCTTTAGGCTTTGACACGTCAGTAGTTTGTTACATCTACCCTTCTTGAAAGAGAGTAAACGTCCGCGATTACAACATATCTGCAAAACAACTCAAGTTAGCTCAAAAATTTCCGAGGGTCATTCCGAGGGTCATTCCGAGGGACATTTCGAGGGACAATCAATTTGCTCTTTTTATTAAGGAGTTAGCTTCTCCTTTCGGTTGTTTTGATCAAGGAGTTAGCTTCTCCTTTCTGCTCTTTTGATCAAGGAGTTAGCTTCTCCTTTCGTCCAGATCAGAACTCTTGATATTCCGGTGTAGTAAAACTAGCCATCACACCCAGACCGTACTGATCTTCCACGGGTGTCTTGATGCACTAAAATTACATACCCAGGCAATCTCATCCAATTAGGAATATTCAATAATTGGCACATCACAATGCAGCACAAATACTTCCTGTGATCCTGATGAGGAATGTATATCATGCTCACTCTTGTATCTGCCCTTGTATCACTTCCATCTCAGCCGTGTATCAGCGCCCCCCCCCCCCCCCCCCCCCCCCCCCCCCCCCACACACACACACACATACACACACTTACCATCTAGTAGAGAGGGATTTTTTATATTTTTTTCAGCACCCCACTTTTTATCTTTTGTACCCAGACATTGTACTAGATTCCACCATGTTGTAATTTTGTGGTCTCATAGGTCATTTTGGCCTTTTGAAGACGATAATTAGCATTTCATTTCATCTCTATCTCTGAAGATGGCTACTTGGAATTGTAAAGGATCTATGAGGTTGGACGTTGGTGCCTTTGAGGACAGTTTCAGAGACAGAGACAGAGACATTGTTTTCTTCTCTCTCTCTCTCTCTCTCTCTCTCTCTCTCTCTCTCTCTCTCTCTCTCTCTCTCTCTCTCTCTCTCTCTCTCTCTCTCTCTCTCTCTCTCTCTCTCTCTCTCTCTCTATCCCAACAAGCCGCCCATTTTTTGCTTAGTCTTTTGCTTGGTTCACATCGATCAACTTAGGACCCCATAGTATATATCTTTGTTTTGTACTGTTGTTAGGTTATTTTGTTACTCTGACTTTGTATCAGATCCACCACTTTGTAACTTTCGGGTCTCATAGGTCATTATGGCCTTTTGAAGACGTTAATATAACATTTCATTTCATTTCTCTCTCTCTCTCTCTCTCTCTCTCTCTCTCTCTCTCTCTCTCTCTCTCTCTCTCTCTCTCTCTCTCTCCTCTCTCTCTCTCTCTCTCTCTCTCTCTCTCTCTCTCTCTCTCTCTCTCTCTCTCTCTCTGCGCATGCTGGTATGGACATATGACATCATGGTTTGATCTAATGGATTCAGCATGGACAGACTACCCCCTTCCAGAACTCATCGGATGCCCCCTCTCTGACTCTTACACGGTCCAAGAACATGAGGCTCATTCGCCAAGAAATGACTCAGCTGGATACCAGGAGGACTTGGATTCAGCAGACACAGGAGTTGGACACGAAGATGGCTTTCTATAGGGAGCACCTTCTCCGGCTCATTGAGGATGGTTTTGTGGTGAGGCCTAGATACATGGACACCCACTCATCTCACGGGATTCGGTGTGCTATTGGCCAGATACGCACATCTTCACACCAACTTCGGGTGGAGACCGGCAGATACATCGGAGTGTCAACAGAGGCGAGGACATATGTCCCCTATGTCATACGGAGGGTGAGACAGATTTGCACTATGTATGCCATTACCCAGTTTGCTATGAGATACGAGGTCACTTCCATTGCTTGTTCAGAGAGGGTTTTGGACCGCTTTCTAGAGTCATAGGGTATGAGGACCAAAGATGTCTCGGATTGTTCTTGCTAGAGCTACGAAGACACAAACAGAGCTTGTTGAGAGGAGAGGCTAGCCAGTCTCAGAGACAGATCACAGACTTCTTCTGTAGAGCGGATATTGTGCAGTCGGAGGTGCAGCGACCACAGCAAAGCTCATACTCTCCTCACACCCGAGGCACGCTGATCAACCGAGCGACTGAGCTTGCGAGATCCAGGCGCCCACGACTGAGGAGGACTACACACCATCGGCGGAGACTACATCAACGGATTCGGGTCACCCTGGCCCGATATGCACGACGCCCGGTCAAACTTCTCACCATGGAGGAGATTGATGAGATCCGACAGCGACCGGCGATGGACTTCCTGTGATCCTGATGAGGATTGTATATCATGCTCACTCTTGTATCTGCCCTTGTATCACTTCAATCTCAACCCTATATCAGCCCCCCCCCCCCCCCCCCCCCCCCCCCCCCCCCCCCCCCCACACACACACACACACTTACTATCTAGTAGGTAGGGATTTTTTATATTTTTTTCAGCACCCCACTTTTTATCTTTTGTACCCGGACATTGTACTAGATTCCACCATGTTGTAACTTTGTGGTCTCATAGGTCATTTTGGCCTTTTCAAGACGTTAATAGAGCATTTCATTTCATCTCTATCTCTGAAGATGGCTACTTGGAATTGTAAAGGATCTATGAGGTTAAACGTTGGTGCCTTTGAGGACAGTTTCAGAGACAGAGACATTGTTTTCTTCTCAAAGACTCATCAAGCCCCTGGACAGCTTATGCCACATGTGGTGAGATACAGATGGGAGAAAGCCCACAGGACCCTCGCGAGAGTTGAGCATGGGAGTAGAGGTTCAAGGAGTAACAATGCTATTTTGGGAGGAGTTACAGCCACTACTACTTATTGTATGGAGAGATGATACATGTGGGTGAGGCTGAGAGCTGACACAGTCCGATTTCTATACATTGCCATATATTACTCCCCCCCCCCCCCCCCCAACGTCAATATATGTTGCATCCAGAGGACAGTCGCCTTTCTCTATACTACATGATGATATATGGGAGTTTTCTAGGGATGATGATATCATCCTTCTAGGGGACTTCAATGCCCAAACGGACAACTCTTAGACACTCTTCTACGACACTTAAGATGAGATGCTTAGAGAGTTGGACGTGAGTGAGTTGGGGCTTGACAGATGCTCACATGACAAAGAGACAAAGAGCAGATGGAGTATGGGACATACCTCACGGAGATGACGACTACACATGGGTTAGCCATACTTAACGGCTTACAGCAATTTCCTGGAGCAGCCGGTTTCACATGCTTTCCACACATACACGGCGCCCGTACAGTGGACTACGTTAAGGCACAGCTGAGCTTTATTCCTTGTATTCAGGAGTTCATAGTGGGAGCCAGACCAGTGGGCGCAGCAGTGGATCATGCTCTTTTGACATTGTCTGTTTCATTTCAGTATAGTACAGCCGAGACATCAGGAGGCAGGTCACATACTCGTTATACATTTACACCTAAGACTAGCTCGATTTACACCAGAGACTGACTCGGTTTATGCAGAGGAGATCTATAGTCGTCTATGTGCAGCTCGTCTTGCCCTCTCAGTGCAGGAGTGCACCACTTTACTGACTGAGACACTGCATGGTGCAACATCAGACGCATACCCACACACTCGAGGCATACCCACACACTCAGCCGGGTCGGAGGCGACATTCTGGGAGCATGCCCCAGAATAGTTGGTATTATGAGGTGTAGAGAGATGAGAACCCAACTTCAGAGGGATCTTTTTTTAGGAGTCATCACTTGCAAACACTCTCGGATTGCTTCCCGGTGCCTTGTGCGACGGAAGAAACGAGCTTACTTGGCTCAAACGGAAAAAGACGTGTAACAGCTGTTCTTGAATAGAGACTCAGGAGAGGCATGGCGATTCTTTCATGAGCACTCCCCTCCCCCGGTGATTACTTCTCCTGATGTGTGGGACCAGTATGCATCATCGTTATATACAATTCCTGGACAAGACCCCCTTCCAGATCCTACAGAGCCATGCCCACCTGCCAGCACCTTCTTTACCACTGAGATGGTAAAGAGAGCCATTGATACGATGAGGAGCAACATGCCATATGATCATAATGGTTTAGTAGTAGAGCACTTTATACATGATAGAGATATGCTGGTAGAGGTTCTTGCAATGTTGTTCAATCGTGCCATGTGTGAGGGGTTACCTAAAACTTGGAGGTTGTTTACTATTGTGCCTATCTTTGAAGCAGGTGATCCTATAGACCTGGGAATTACCGCACTATTATGGTTGGGCACACATGGGCACGGTTGTATGCATCCATTCTTGAGCAGCAATTGAGTCATTGGGCAGAGGGTGAGGATGTACGACCAAAGGGCCAGCCAGTTTTAGGAGGGGTTTTCCACTCTTGATCATATTCTAACACTCACAGCCATCATTGAGGAGGGAGGGTCACATGGGAGACCGATTTGTAGCTTTGTGGATTACCGCAAAGCATTTGACATGGTATCGAGAGCTCAATTGATGCGCAGACTGTAGGAGATGGGGGTGCCCATAGTGTTTATTTGGGGGATTATGGCTCTATACAGATCAATGATGGGACATGTACGCACTCCGAAGGGGATATCTAATTTAGTTCACTCCACCACTGGGGTAAAACAGGGTTGCCCATTGCCTCCTACTCTATTTGGTATGTATGTTGATGAGGTGTCTGATTACATTGATAGAGAGGGTGATAGAGGTGCCCAACTAGCAGGAATGTGGATCCCATTGTTGTTATATGCTGATGATATTGTGTTGATCTCTGACTCACCAGAGGGTATGCAGCGACAGTTGGATGCATTACATAGTTTTGCAGAGGATAGTGGATTCTCTGTAAACCTTGGTGAAACCAAGGTTATGGTGTTTATCACCACACCACAGTGGATCAAGAGATCAACAACGCCTTTCACATATGGTCATGAGATTGTAGAGTATGCTTACACTTACCTTGCGGTTGTCTTCATTGGGCCGAGGTTTTCTTTGGGAAGACCAACAGAGACCAAACTGACTAGAGCTTTTGCGGCCTTGGGAGGCTTGGAGAGGATGTGTTCGCAGGAACCACGGACATGGCTCTTTCATACTTTACTAGCCTCAGCTATGTTGTATAGAGTGCAGATATGGGGATCTTCTGTAGGCCAAGATGGTTGGAGATGTATGGAGAGGCCCTTGGTATCTATGATCTCTCGACTGATCAGAGCCAAGGCTTCCGTACCCCACGCTATCATTCGAGCACAGCTGGCTGCCCTTACTATGGAGATTGAGGCGCTTACCAGATCGGTCTCCTCTGTGCACAGCTTGTGGGATACTACTAGAGATAGATATGGTAGACTGGCCCTTGAGTCTCCCAGTCAGTTAGCTCTTCAGGGGGACACTTCATGCTCGTATGCACAGATGACATCATGGTTTCAAATGCATGGCTTCGTCATGGACAGCCTGCCCCCTTTCCAGTACTCTCTTCACGCACCCTCGATGTCTCTTATACAGGTGGAGATTTCTATACTCATTCGTCAAGACCTGATCCAGCTGGATACCAAGAGGACATGGATAGAGCCGCCACAGGAGTTGGGCACAAAATGGGTTTGTGATTCGAACCAGCTACATGGACACACATATGTCTCATGGTTTGTGGTTGGCCATTGGTCAGATACGCACATGCTCACATCAGCTGGAGAGTGAGACTGGTAGATTCAGAGGGATACCAGCAGACAGCAGGATATGCTACTTATGCCAGCTAGAGCAAGAGACAGAGCTACATTACATATGTCATTACCAATGGCACATCGCACACCATGAGAAAGATGCCTGTCCATATAGCTAGGTCGAATCACAAACCCATCCCCCGTGAGGTGGAGAAAATGCTCTCTATAGAAAGCCATCTTTGTGCCCAACTCCTGTATCGGCTCTATCCATGTCCTCCTCGTGTCCAGCTGGATCAGATCCTGACGAATGAGTCTATTAATCTCTACCCGTGTCAAAGACCTCAAGGGTGCCTATAGAGAGTATTGAAAAGGAGGCAACCTGTCCATGGTGAAACCATGTGTCTGAAACCATGATGCTATCTGTGCATACCAGCATGATGTATCCCCATTAAGAGCTAATTGTCTGGAGGACTCTAGAGCCACCCTGGCATATCTGTCTCTGGTAGTATCCCACAGACTATGTACAAAGGAGACTGATCTAGTCAGCGCCTCAATCTCCATAAGAGGGGCAGCTAATTCCGCTCGAATGATATCATGCGGTACGGAAGCCTTGGCTCTAATCACCCGAGAGATCATAGATACCATGGGCTTCTCCATACGCCTCCAACCCTCCTGGCCTACAAAAAGTCCCCAAACCTGCACCCCATATAACATAGTAGAGGCAACCAAAGTATCAATGAGCCATAACTTTGCCCTAAGTTCTTGGAACATAACCTGCGAACACATCCTCTCCATTCCTCCCAGAGCCGCACCAGCTCTAGTTAGTCTAGTCTGTGCTGCTCTTCTCAAGGAAAATCTCGGCCCAGTAAAGACTACCCCAGGTAAGTGTATGCATCTGTATACTCCACAATCTCCTGACCATATTTGAAAGTGGGTACTGATCTCTTGACCCATTGCGGTGTGGTGTTAAACACCATAACCTTGGTTTTACCTAGGTTTACACACAATCCACAATCCTCTGCAAAACTGCGTAGTGCATCCAACTGTCATTGCATACCTTCTGGTGAGTCAGATATCAGCACAATATCATCAGCATATAGCAACAATGGGATCCACGTCCCTGCCAACTCGGCACCCCTTTCACCCTTTCTGTCAATGTAATCAGACACCTCATCAACATACATACCAAATAGAGTAGGAGATAGTGGGTAGCCCTGTTTCACTCCAATAATAGAGTGAACTAAATCCGATACCCCTTTCGGAGTGCGTACATGTCCCATCACTGATCTGTACAAAGCCATAATCCCCCAAATCACCTCTATGGACACCCCCATCTCCTTTAGTTTGCGCATCAATCGAGCTCTTGGTACCATGTCAAATGCTTTGCGAAAATCCACAAAGCTACAATACATCCGTCGCCCATGTGCTCTGCCCTCCTCAATGATGGCCCTGAGTGTCAGAATATGATCAAGAGTGGAGAAACCCCTCTTGAAGCCGGCCCGACCCTTTGCTCGTACACCCTCGCCCTCTGCCCAATTACTCAAGTGTTGCTCCAGAATAGATACATACAACCGTGTCAATGTGTGTCCAACCATAATAGTGCGGTAGTTCCCAGGATCTGTAGGGTCACCAACCTTGAAGATGGGCACAATATTAGACAACCTCCAAGTCTCAGGTAATCCCTCACACATGGCACGATTGAACAACACTGCGAGAACCTCCATCAACATATCCCTAGCATGTATAAAGTGCTACGGTACTAGACCGTCATGATCATATGCCTTCCCGGTCCTCATCCTATCGATGGCTCTTTGTACCATCTTAGATGTAAAGATAGTGCTCGTAAGTTGGGCAAGGCTTGGTAGGGTCTGGAAGGGGTTCCTGTCCAGGGACTGTATATAATGATGTCGCATATTGGCCCCACACATCAGGTGAAGTAATCACTGGGGGAGGGGAGTGCTCATGGAAGAGTCGCCATGCCTCTCCTGAGTCCCTACTCAAGAACATCTGATATAAGTCTCACTCCATTTGAGCTAGGTAAGCTCGCTTCTTCCGTCGCAGAAGGCTTCGGAAAGCAATCCGAGACTGTCTGTAAGTGATGACTCCTAACAGAAGATCCCTCTGAAGCTGGGCTCTCATCTCTCTGCACTCCTCATCATACCAACTATTCTGGGGCATGCTCCGAGAATGTCGTCTCTTGCCCGGCTGAGTGTGTGGGTATGCCACTGATGCAGCCCCATGCAGTGTCTCAGTCAGTAGAGTGGTGCACTCCTCCACTGAGAGGCCTGTACCATTTATGCCAGTTGTGCCTTCCAATAGACGGTTCCAGATCTCCTCTGTATAAACGAAATCAGTCTCTGGTGTAAATGTATAGCGGGTGTGTGACCAGCCTCTTGATGTTTGGGTTGTACTATACTGAAATTTTACAGAAAGTGTCAAGAGAGCATGATCTACTGCTATGCCCACTGGCCTAGCTCCCAATGTGAAATAATGAATGCAGGGGACAGCTCGGTTGTGTCATAACATAATCCACTGTATTGGCCCGATGTCTGTGTGGAAAGCATGTGAAACCGGTTGCTCAAGGATATTGTTGTACGCCATTAAGTATGGCTAATCCATGTGTAGTCGTCATTTCCATGAGGTATCTCCCATACTCCGTCTGCTCTCTGTCATCTGAGCTACAAGCGAAGCACAACTAGCATAAACTTCGATGCAAGCCAACCAAAATGTGACACAAATTGATGCTCAAAATAGCTGAAAATCAGCCCACATATGCCATTGCAAGGCGAAGAATACCATCCGCCGAAAAGCGCACATCATGTGCATTCACATGGCAATATAAACAAGCATCAAGCATGTACCAAATGTGTATCAAAGAGCATCCAAATGAGCTAAAAATTCAGCTCACAATCATGCCAAAAATGCTTGCAAAACTCTCTGCAAATCTATGCACCACACTTTCCGAAATCTGCTCAATCGCATAAGTCAATGCACGTAACCTGTAATGAATCCACTCTCGAACCTGAGAGTCCACAAGAATGCATACATCCACGAATTGTTCTCAATGTGTGCGCATAAATGTGTTCAAAATATCAACCCACACTCTCTTTACTGAGAGCAAAACATCAATCCGCAAAACAAGAGAATGACAAAGCTCAATCCGAGCTCTCTGAATGTAGCATATCACCACAATGTGCATAAATACTCTTCAACTTTTCGAATACCCTGCAGCCTGTCAGCCCATATCTTCCAAACCGCTCAGAATTTGCAGAAACTTCCTTTTGCAAAGTTACAAGTCCCAACTCACCCACATCCAGCTCTCTAAGCATCTCATCTGAAGTGTCGTAGAAGACTGTCTGCGAGTTGCCCGTTCGAGCATTGAAGTCCCCTAGGAGAATGATATCACCATCCCTAGAAAACTCCCATATGTCATCATCTATTATAGAGAAAGGCAACTGCTCTCTGGATGCCTCATACATTGATGTACTGGGAGGAAAGTAACATATGGCAATATATAGGAATCGACCTGTGTGAGGTCTCAGTCTCACCCACATATATCTAGTATGATCATCTCTTCGTACAATATGCAGTAATGGTTGTAGGTCTTCTCTAAATAGAATTGCTACTCCTCTTGAACCTCTACTCCCATGCTCAGATCTCGCATTTGTCCTGTGAGTTGTCTCCCATCTGTATCCCACCACATGTGGCATCACCTGTCCAGGGGCCTGATGAGTCTCGGAGAAGAATACAATATCCTTATCTTTGAAACTATCCTCAAATGCACCCATTACAATTCCAGGTAGCCATCTTCAGTGTGGTCCCATAGGTCTCGCACCGTCATGCAGTGCGCCGCTCTAAAATCACCACCCGTCCATCCCTGTAGAAGGCTATCTTTCCCTTCTCCCTTGCGCTGTAATCACTAGCATTACCTCTCTCAGATGTGCGAGCTGTGAGAGAGTCAGATCATCACCGAGGAAAATACCTGTCTTTTTGAGAGTAGGCCTCTTCCTCAAGAATTCCTTCTTCTCTTCCAACGAGGGGAAGCGTAGTATGAGAGCTCTCCCCTTTGAAGACTCTCCCGTGCCATCACTTTTCTTACCTACCCTCCATGCCTTTGTGTGCAAAGGCTTCTCCATCCCCATCATGGATGAAAGGCTTGTGACCTCTTTCTCCACATTGTTTATGTCCTTGAGACCGGTCACTCTCACATGCAGTGCTCGCATCCGCCTTCTTTGTTCCTCTTCGAGGGTCATGTTGATAAGCGTCGGTGTACACAGAGTTTCTTGACCTTTCCCTTTCTTGGCGGCCTCAATCCATTTTTCGGCCTCGTCCGCCTTTTGCTGTGTCCTTGCTATCATCTCCGCCTATGAAGATGTCTTTGCCACACTCAGTTTCTCTTCCTCTGTGATCATCCTTACCTGTTCCTTGATTTCCTTGATTTCATCTATTACCGAGGGCTGAAATTCGCCTTCTTCTAGTCCACTGCTTACTCTATCAGCAAGCTCCTGTTTAAGGGCTGAGACTTCTTTTTTGAGTGTCTGTATCTCGGCGTTTGGGTTCTCTTGTTTGAGGGTTGAGACTTCTTCTTTGAGTGTCTGTATTTCTGTGTTAAGGCTCTCTTTCTCCTTCTTCCATTGTGCACCTTCATTGAAGACCATCTGAAGGAGGTTGGCCTTCTCCTTCCACCATCCTTCCATCTCTGTTTTCCACTCCTTCATTTCCCTCTCCATTTGCGCCATCCGCTTGTTCGTGAGCATGAAGGTTGCCTTTGCTCGCGACTTGCAAACAGGTGAGACATTGACGGCTTCCGTGTCCTGTGCAGGGGAGATTGCTTCCATGTTTTGTCGTTCAACAGATGTATCGGGCTCACTTACCATTTCGCACACAGAATTTCCCACTGGATCCTACGCGTATGATGTCACGTATGATATCCCTTTGTGTTATGCTGTTGTCACCTGCACCTGTCGATAGAATCAAAAGCACACAACCCACTGTGGGTAGACTAGCGGCCTGCACAATCAAGAATGCACGCGGCCCCCTTGCTGGGTCCGCTCGCGGCGAACGGCCCCCAATTTTCCAGCCCCGCTGGAGCTCACTGGAGGCTGCAAAGGGTAAGGGAAAGTGGCAGGCGGGTGTGGGGGCTAAGGCCAGGGAAAGGCTGGCGAGCAGGGACAGATAGGGCAGCAACGTGAGTGAGCAGCGGCCTAAGGCTATTGGCAGAAAGCACACCCGGAAATGATGATTCGGCACCTCACAAGTTCAGAAATGATGACGTGGATTAAATTGGGCACCTGACAGGTTCAGAATGACGCGGATTAATTAATCGTCAGTGCGATAAGATGCACAAGCATTGCACGCGACAGGGATGGAGCAAATTCGTTGCCTCTGCCTCCTCACGCAGAGAGAGACCTCTGCTGCAACACACGAGCCAGCCCCTGCTTCTATTTGGCACCACTCCAGCCTTCCGCGACAGAGAGAGAGAGAGGTGCTACCAAAAAAGCGAGAGAGAGAGAGAGAGAGAGAGAGAGAGAGAGAGTCCCAGAGACAGATTACAGATTTCTTTTCACTAGATATGGGACAGCCAGAGGAGCAGCCATCACTGTAGAGCTCGGTCCACACTCATTCGACCACTATCGGGACTCTCATCAACCAAGCACTGCAGCTACAGAGATCCAGACGGCCATGATTGAGGAGAGGGGCTACACAGCATCGATGGAGACTATAGCAAAGGATTCGAGCCATACTCTCTCGACATATAAACTGCAGATAAGGATGGATTCTAGTAGTAGTATCTTTGTTCTAATTCTTTTGTACCCAGACATGGCATTAGATTCACTATTTCGTAACAGATTGGTCTCATAGTCATTTTGGCCTCTTGAAGACGCTAATATAACATTTGACCTCCCTCTCTCCCTCTCTCTCTCTCTCTCTCTCTCTCTCTCTCTCTCTCTGGTGCGTGGTGCGGCCCTCTGCTCTGTGTGGTGACGAAGTGAAGGCGGCCCTCTGCTCTGCACCTACAGTCCCGCCTCAGTCCCGCCTCAGCAGGCTTCAGTCAGCTCCACAGCGCGCGCAGGCTTCAACAAGCAGGGGGTCCTCCTCTTTCTCTCGCGAGAAAGCTTCAGCCTCAGCACCACAACGCGACAGGCTTCAGCCTCAGCAACTCAGAGCGCAGGTGGACCTGTGGCGGGCCTAGGGGATTCACGCGAGAGAGGTGGAGCAAGCAGGAGCTCACGCGAAGGGCAGGCAGCAGAAGAAGTCCTACGCGTAGCATGTCCTAGCAACCCTACGCGTAGCAAGTCCCAGCATACGCGCGCTCTTCACCTACGCGTAGGAAGTCCTAGCCTTAGAGAAAATTTTAAGCCTTAAGGTAAAAAGCCTTAAGGTAAAAAGCCTTAAGATAAAATATTTTAAGTTTGTCCTATTCTCCATAGTACCCTACCCCACATTTGGGGCTCGGGTTGGATGGATCCGCCTACCGAAGGGGAAGGGCCGGGTGTAGATAGCCACACCACCCCAAAAAAGACAACAGCTACATTTAAGCGAAGAAACAGAGATATTGTACTATCACCAGGATCATTACGAGTGGGGAAAACGTCCAAGATACATGATGAACTAATGATGGAGAAGGTCCAGATGATGCTCAAATCCGAGCTAAACTACATGAGAGATGACATCAGGAAGGAAATGCACGCGAGCCCTAAGAGCTACAAGAACTCCATGTATGGAGACATGATGAGAGAACTAAGGAGAGAGATCCGGGGGATATAGAATGAGGAGATTCAGATCTTGAAAACGGAATTACAAAACCTAATCAAGGCCGAAGTAAATGTAACAGAATGCGTTATGCAAAAGAAACTCGATGAGGCAGTAGCAAGTTTTGAAGCATGGAGAACAAATATGGAAAAGCACATGGGGGAAAAAGATGCAATAATTGAGGAGCTAAAAGGAGAACTTGTGGCTTGCAAATCTGCAACTAAGGAGAAGGGAGACGACCAACCTTCGGTGCTGAAGGAGCTCGAGGACATGAAAGATCAAATGAAAGCTCTACGGGAAGGAGATGAACAGAAATCGAAAACGGTATCTTCATGGGCGGAACGTCTTTTTAAGACACAAGAAAAGGTTGATGAAGCACAGAAATGGATTGAGGATGTGAAGAAAGGGAAGGCCCAGATGCTCGAGACCACACCTACTTCTACCATTATTAATATGACCATTGAGGAAGAGCAGAAAAGGAAGAATCGGGCTCTGCATGTGCGGGTCACAGAAGTCAAAGACAGAGAGAATGTAGATGAAGAAGTGAAGGAACTGCTACAACGAATGGGCATCACAGAGCCTACTCACACAAGTGCATGGAGAGTGGGCAAGAAAGGAATCGATGAGAAGGGAAACGTAAAGGATCGCGCACTTATTCTCCGCTTCCCGAATATAGAAATAAGGACAGAATTTCTAAAGAAGAGGCCAACTCTTAAGAAAACCGGTATTTTCCTGGGAAATGACCTTACATTGGAACAAGTGGCACACATGCAAGAGTTGATGCCAGAGATCAGGGCAACAAGAGAAAAGGGGAAAATCGCCTTTTATAGAGGAGGGAAAGTAGTGGTTCTGGAAAGCGCTCAGCATGACGGTGCGAGACCTATGGGGCGACGCTCCAGATAGCGGCGTGGAATTGTAATGGGTCATATAGGCTAGATGTAGGTGCCTTTGAAGACAGCTTTAGGGACAGAGACATAGTTTTCTACTCAAAGACACACCAAATACCGGGACAACGTATGCCACATGTGAAGGGTTATTTATGGGAAACAGCTGGTCGACCAGACAAGAGATCTCTACAGAGTAGCCGGGGGTCAGGAGGAGTAGCAGTCTTATTTAAAGAGGAGCTGAAACCACTACTACAGATTATCAGGAAAGATGAGCAAGCAAGGTATATGTGGGTGAGAATGAGAGCCGAGACACGTAGATTTCTATATATCGCTATATGCTACTTCCCTCCAAGTACCTCAGTCTACTCCTCACCTAAAGGACAGTCCCCTTTCTCCATATTGAATAATGACATATGGGAGTTCTCTAGAGATGGAGACATAGTTCTCTTAGGAGACTTTAATGCCAGAACGGCCAACTCTCAAGCAGTATTCTCTGATACTTCTGAGGAAATGCTCAAAGAAGTGGATTTATCACAAAGGGGGCTTACTAGAAACTCACAGGATAAAGAACACACTGAATATGGGAGACATCTCATGGAGATGGCAACCATACATGGTTTGGCCATACTTAATGGTCTAGAGAATTTCCCGTTATCTCGGGGATTCACATGCTTCCCACACAGGCATGGGGCCAGTACAGTGGATTATGTCATGACTTCACCAAGCTTTATTTCTAGTATCAAGGACTTTAAGGTGGGACCCAGACCGGTTGGGATTGCAGTGGATCATGCTCTCTTCACCTTATCAATCTCCTTCCAATACAATGCCTCTCAAGTACAAAGGAAGAAGATACACACAAGATATACTTTCACGCCAGAAACTAATTCAGTCTGTGGAAAAGATCTATAATAGGATGTGGGCAGCCGAGCCAGTATATATTGTAGAGGAGATTACTTCTCAGTTAACAGAGATACTACATGGAGCAGCACAAGAGGCATACCCACATACTCAACCTGATCAGAAGAGAGGAGCTGGGAACATGCCTCAAAACAGTTGGTATGACGAGGAATGCAGAGAGACGAGAATCCAGGTCCAGAAAGAGCTTACACTTGGGATCATCACATATAAGCAGTCTCGGATTGCTCTTCGGTGTATAGTACGTCGCAAGAAAAGGACATTTTTAGCCAAACTACAGAAGGATTTATATCAGCTCTTCTTGAGTCAGGACTCACATGAGGCATGGCGCTTATTTTGGCCTTTTGAAGACGTTAATATAACATTTCATTTCATTTCTCTCTCTCTCTCTCTCTCTCTCTCTCTCTCTCTCTCTCTCTCTCTCTCTCTCTCTCTCTCTCTCTCTCTCTCTCTCTCTCTCTCTCTCTCTCTCTCTCTCTCTCTCTCTCTCTCATTCTTTGGGCCTCACCGTAATGGATCAACGTCAAGGCCATGAATGCTCAATGGATGTTGCACAAACTGTCACACTAAAAGAAGACTCTGCACAGCACACGAAAGCCGTCAATGTCTCACCTGTTTGCAAGCCGCGAGCAAAGGCAACCTTCATGCTCACGAACAAGCGGATGGCGCAAATGGAGAGGGAAATGAAGGAGTGGAAAACAGAGATGGAAGGATGGTGGAAGGAGAAGGCCAACCTCCTTCAGATGGTCTTCAATGAAGGCGCACAGTGGAAGAAGCAGAAAGAGAGCCTTAACGCAAAAATACAGACACTCAAAGAAGAAGTCTCAACCCTCAAACAGGAGAACCCAAACGCCGAGATACGGGTACTCAAAAAAGAAGTCTCAGCCCTTAAACAGGATCTTGCTGATAGAGTAAGCAATGGACTAGAGGAAGGCGAATTTCAACCCTCGGTAATAGATGAAATCAAGGAAATTAAGGAACAGGTAAGGATGATAACAGAGGAAGAGAAACTGAGTGTGGCAAAGACATCTTCATGGGCGGAGATGATAACAAGGACACAGAAAAAGGCAGACAAGGCTGAAAAATGGATTGAGATCGCCAAGAAAGGGAAAGGTCAAGAAACTCCTTGTACACCGACGCTTATCAACATGACTCTTGAAGAGGAACAAAGAAGGCGGATGCGAGCACTGCATGTCAGAGTGACTGGTCACAAGGACATAAACAATGTGGAGAAAGAAGTCACAAGCCTTACATCCATGATGGGGATGGAGAAGAAGGAAGAGAAGAAGGAATTCTTGAGGAAGAGGCCTACTCTCAAAAAGACAGGTATTTTCCTCGGTGATGATCTGACTCTCTCACAACTCGCACATATGAGAGAGGTAATGCCAGAGATTACAACGGCGAGGGAGAAGGAAAAGATAGCCTTCTACAGAGATGGACGGGTGGTGATTTTAGAGCGGCGTACTGCACGACCGTGCGAGACCTATGGGACCACACTGAAGATGGCTACCTGGAATTGTAATGGGTCTATGAGGTTGGACGTGGGTGCATTAGAAGAGAGTTTCAAAGAAAACGATATTGTGTTCTTCTCAGAGACTCATCAGGCCCCTCTCACAACTCGCACATATGAGAGAGGTAATGCCAGAGATTACAACGGCAAGGGAGAAGGGAAAGATAGCCTTCTACAGAGATGGACGGGTGGTGATTTTAGAGCGGCGTACTGCATGACCGTGCGAGACCTATGGGACCACACTGAAGATGGCTACCTAGAATTGTAATGGGTCTATGAGGTTGGACGTGGGTGCATTAGAAGAGAGTTTCAAAGACAACGATATTGTGTTCTTCTCAGAGACTCATCAGGCCCCTTAACAGGTAATGCCATATGTGGTGGGATACAAATGGGAAACAGCTCACAGAACAAATGCAAGATCTGAGCACGGGAGTAGAGGTTCAGGAGGAGTAGTAGTGCTATTCAGAGAGGAACTACAACCATTACTGCATATTGTACGAAGAGATGATCATGCTAGATATATGCGGGTGAGACTGAGACCTCACACAGTTCGATTCCTATATATTGCCATATGTTACTTTCCTCCCAGTACATCAATGTATGCCGCATCCAGAGGACAGGCGCCTTTCTCTATCCTAGATGATGACATTTGGGAGTTTTCTAGGGATGGTGATATCATTCTCGTAGGGGACTTCAATGCCTGAACAGGCAACTCACAGACAGTCTTCTACAACACTTCAGATGAGATGCTTAGAGAGCTGGATATGGGTGAGTTGGGACTTGACAGATGCTCAGATGACAGAGAGCAAACGGAGTATGGGAGATACCTCATGGAAATGACGACTACACATGGATTAGCCATACTTAATGGCTTACAGCGATTTCCTGGAGCAGCCGGTTTCACATGCTTTCCACATAGACATGGGGCCAATACAATGGATAATGTAATGACACAACCGAGCTTTATCCCCAGCATTCAAGATTTCACAGTGGGAGCCAGGCCAGTGGGCATAGTAGTAGATCATGCTCTCCTGACACTATCCGTTAAATTTCAGTATAGTACAACCCGGACATCAGGAGGCAGGTCACACACCCGCTATACATTTACACCACAGACTCATTTCGTTTATACAGAGGAGATCTGGGACCATCTATTGGAAGGCACAGCTGGCACAAATGGTACAGGCCTCTCGTTGGAGGAGTGCACCACGCTACTGACTGAGACATCGCATGGGGCTGCATCAGTGGCATACCCACACACTCAGCCGGGCAAGAGACGACATTCTGGGAGCATGCCCCAGAATAGTTGGTATGATGAGCAGTGCAGAGAGATGAGAGCCTAGCTTCAAAGGGATCTTCTTTTAGGAGTCATCACTTACAGACAGTCTCGGATTGCTTTCCGACGCCTTGTGCAACGGAAGAAGCGAGCTTACCTAGCTCAGATCGAGTGAGACTTATATCAGATGTTTTTGAGTAGGGACTCAGGAGAGGCATGGCGACTCTTCCGTGAGCACTCCCCTCCCCCAGTGATTACTTCGCTTGAGGTGTGGGGCCAATATGCGACATCATTATATACGGTTCCTGGACAGGAACCCCTGCCAGACCCTATCAAGCCTTGCCCGGCTACGAGCACTTTCTTTACACCTCAAATGGTACAAAGGCGCATCGACAAGATGAAGACCGGGAAGGCATATGATCATGACGGTCTAGTATCGGAGCACTTTATACATGCCAGGGATATGCTGATGCAGGTTCTCGCAGTGTTGTTCAATCGTGGCATGTGTGAGGGATTACCTAAGACTTGGAGGTCGTCTAATATTGTGCCCATCTTCAAGGTTGGTGACCCTACAGAGATTGGGAACTACCGCACTATTATGGTTCGACACACATTGGCATGGTTCTATGCATCTATCTTGGAGCAACACTTGAGTAATTGGGCAGAGGTCGAGGGTGTACAAGCAAAGGGTCAAGCCGGCTTGAGGAGGGGTTTCTCCACTCTTGATCATATTTTGACACTCAAGGCCATCATTGAGGACGGCAGAGCACATGGGAGACGGATATATTGTAGCTTTGTGGATTTTCGTAAAGCATTTGACATGGTACCAAGAGCTAGACTGATGCGCAAACTACAGGAGATGGGGGTGCCCATAGAGGTGATTTGGGGGACTATGGCTTTGTACAGATCAGTGAAGGGACATGTACGGCGTACGCACCCCGGAAGGGGTATCTGATTTAGTTCACTCTACTATTGCAGTGAAACAGGGCTGCCCATTGTCTCGTACTCTATTTGGTATGTATGTTGATGAGATGTCTGATTACATCGATAGAGAGGGTGACAGAGGTGCACAACTGGCAGGGATGTGGATCCCATTGTTGCTATATGCTGATGATATTGTGCTGATATCTGACTCACCAGAAGGTATGCAATGACAATTGGATGCACTACGTAGTTTTGCAGAGGATTGTGGATTGTGTGTAAACCTAGGTAAAACCAAGGTTATGGTGTTTAACACCACACCGCAATGGGTCAAGAGATCAGTACCCACTTTCAAATATGGTCAGGAGATTGTGGAGTATACAAATGCATACACTTACCTGGGGGTAGTCTTTACTGGGCCGAGATTTTCCTTGAGAAGAGCAGCACAGACTAGACTAACTAGAGCTGGTGCGGCTCTGGGAGGAATGGAGAGGATGTGTTCGCAAGTTATGTTCCAAGAACTTAGGACAAAGTTATGGCTCTTTGATACTTTGGTTGCCTCTACTATGTTATATGGGGTGCAGGTTTGGGGACTTTTTGTAGGCCAGGAGGATTGGAGGCGTATGGAGAAGCCCATGGTATCTATGACCTCTCGGCTGATTAGAGCCAAGGCTTCCGTACCGCATGATATCATTCGAGCGGAATTAGCTGCCCCCCCTATGGAGATTGAGGCGCTGACTAGATCAGTCTCCTTTGTACATAGTCTGTGGGATACTACCAGAGACAGATATGCCAGGGTGGCTCTAGAGTCCTCCAGACAATTAGCTCTTAATGGGGATACATCATGCTAGTATGCACAGATAGCATCATGGTTTCAGACACATGGTTTCACCATGGACAGGTTGCCTCCTTTTCAATACTCTCTACAGGCACCCTTGAGGTCTTTGACACGGGTAGAGATTAATAGACTCATTCGTCAGGATCTGATCCAGCTGGACACGAGGAGGACATGGATAGAGCCGATACAGGAGTTGGGCACAAAGATGGCTTTCTATAGAGAGCATTTTCTCCACCTCACGGGGGATGGGTTTGTGATTCGACCTAGCTATATGGACAGGCATCTTTCTCATGGTGTGCGATGTGCCATTGGTGAGATACGAACGTCCACACATCAGCTCAAGATTGAGACTGGCAGATTCAGAGGGACACTAGCAAAGAGCAGGATATGCCGCTTATGTCATCTAGAGCCAGAGACAGAGGTACATTACATATGTCATTGCAGAGTGTACTATGAGATAAGACGTTAATATAACATTTCATTTCATTTCATCTCTCTCTCTCTCTCTCTCTCTCTCTCTCTCTCTCTCTCTCTCTCTCTCTCTCTCTCTCTCTCTCTCTCTCTCTCTCTCTCTCTCTCTCTCTCTCTCTCTCTCTCTCTCTCTCTCTCTCTCTCTCTCTCTCTCTCTCTCTCTCTCTCTCTCTCTCTCTCTCTCTCTCTCTCTCTCTCTCTCTCTCTCTCTCTCTCTCTCTCTCTCTCTCTCTCTCTCTCTCTCTCTCTCTCTCTCTCTCTCTCTCATCAGGCTCCAGGACAGTTGATGCCACATATATTAGGATACAGCTGGGAGACAGCTTGCCGGACGTGCACCAAATCTGAGCATGGGACTAGAGGATCAGGAGGTGTAGCAGTTCTTGTCAGAGAGGACCTCCAACCACTACTGCACATAGTTCGGAGGGACGATCAGGCCAAATACATGTGGGTGAAACTAAGGGCAGAGACAGGACGTTTCTTGTACATCGCCATATGCTATTTTCCTCCCAGCACTTCAGTGTATGCTTCACCCAGAGAACAGTCTCCTTACTCTGTACTTGATGATGATATTTGGGAGTTCTGCAGGGATGGAGACATCATTCTATTGGGGGATTTCAATGCCCGTACATGCAGTTCACAGACGGTTTTCTATGACACCTCAGAGGAGATGCTCAAAGAGCTAGAGCCAGAGGAGATGGGGCTTGAGAGATGCTCAAACGACAAAGTGCATACAGAGTATGGGAGATACCTCAGGGAGATGACGACTACTCACAGTTTAGCCATACTGAATGGCTTACCGACCTTCCCACCATCTACAGAATTTACTTGTTTTCCACGCAAACATGGGGCCAGTACTATAGACCATGTTCTGACACATCCGAGCTTTATCTCTCACATTCACGATTTTACAGTGGGGCCCACGCCTGTTGGGATAGCAGTAGATCATGCACTTTTGACATTATCAATCTCATTTGAGTACAATACATCTCAGGCCTCTCAGGGTGGTAGACATCCACACTTTACTTTTACACCAGAGACTGACTCACTCTATGCAGAGGAGATACATAGGCTTTTATGCACATCAGAGCCAGTACACACAGTGGAGGAGATCACGTCTAAGCTGACAGTGACATTACATGGGGCAGTGACAGAGGCATACCCACACACTCAGCCTGGTCAGAGACGTCATTCTGGGCACATGCCTCAAAACAGCTAGTATGATGAGGAGTGTCGACAGAGGAGAGCTTAGATCCAACGGGAGTTTGCTTTGGGAGTGATCACCTAAAGACAGCCTCGTATTGCTACACGACGACTAGTACGACGGAAGAAGCGAGCTTTCTTGGTCCAGATGGAGCAGGATTTATATCAGCTCTTCCTTAGTAGAGATTCAGGAGAGCCTTGGCATCTATTCCATGAGCAATCTCCCCCACCAGTGATTACTTCTACAGAGATATGGGGGCAGTATGCATCATAATTATACACTGTACCTGAACAGCCACCACTACCAGATCCACCACTGCCATGTCCGGCTACGAGCACCTCTTTACCACTCAGATGGTAAAGGAGGCCATTGACACGATGAAAACTAGACAGGCACAAGATCATGAGGGTTTGGTAGTAGAGCACATTATACATGCTAGGGACTTGTTGGCAGAGATGCTTGCACGGTTGTTCAACCGTGTCATGTGTGAGGGCTTTCTTGAGTCTTGGAGATTGTCTAGTGTTGTACCTATCTTCAAGACAAGAGACCCCACAGTGCCAAGGAATTACCATACTATCATGGTAGGACACACATTGGCACGGTTGTATGCATCCATCCTTGAGCATAGGCTGAGCAGTTGGGCAAAGACTATGGGCATACGGGCACCTGGACAGGCTGGTATCAGGAGGGTCCAGCACATGGTAGACAGACTGGATCATGTCTTTACACTCAGAGCTATCATTGAGGAGGGTCCGGGTCCAGCACATGGTTGAAACATATATTGCAGCTTTGTGGACTTCCGCAAAGCTTTTGAAACAGTACCAAGGGCCAGATTGATGCACCGACCTATGGAATTGGCGGTACCCACAGAGCTGATATGGGGGATTATGGCATTGTACAGTTCAGTGATGGGTCATGTACGCACCCTAGAGGGGATATCTGACATAGTTCACTCCACTATCGGAGTGAAACAGGGATGCCCATTGTCCTCTACTTTATTTGGTATGTATGTTGCTGAGGTCTCTGATTATATTGACAGAGGAGGAGATAGAGGTGCTCAGCTTGCAGGGACATGGATCCCTCTTTTATTGTATGCTGACGATATCGTGTTGATATTAGACTCACCAGAGGGTATGCAGAGACATTTGGACGCATTGCATAGTTTTGCAGGGGATAGTGGATTGTCTGTCAACCTTGGTAAAACCAAGGTCATGGTATTTAATACCACGCCACAGTGGGTCAGAAGATCAGCACCTACATTCACATATGGTCAGGACAGTATGAAGTACATTGATGCATACACATATCTTGGGGTGGCCTTTAGTGGACCGAGGTTCACACTGGGAGTGGCAGCAGACACTAGATTGACTCGTGCCTATGTAGCCCTAGGCGGTTTAGAGAGGATTTGTTCGCAGGTTCAGTTCCAGGAACCTCGAACAAAGCTCTGACTCTTCGACACTTTGGTCGCTTCAATTATGCACTACGGGGTTCAGGTTTGGGGACCATCTGTTGACAGTGCTGGATGGAGTAATACGGAGAGGCCCTTGGTATCTATGATTTCTAGGCTGATTAGAGCCAAGGCCTCAGTTCCACATGACATCATTCGAGCGGAGCTGGCTGCCCCACCTATGGAGATTGAGGCACTTACCAGATCAGTATCATTTGTACACAGCTTAAGGGACACCACCAGGGACAGATATGCTAGGCTTGCTCTTGAGTCATCCAGACAGCTGGCATTACAGGGAGATACATCATGTTGGTATGCACAGATGAGCTCATGGTTTCAAAGACATGGTTTCAGCATGGATAGGCTGCCCCCTTTCCAGTATTCTCTTGATGCACCATCTTTGGCTCTTACACGGATGGAGATTACTAGACTCATTCGGCAGGATCTAATCCAACTTGATACCAGGAGGACATGGATAGAGCCATCACGAGTGTTGGGTACGAAGAGGGCTTTCTATAGAGAGCATCTTCTCCAACTCACGACAGACGGATTTGTCACACGGCCCAACTACATGGACACCCATCTATCTCATGGGTTAAGATGTGCCATAGGCAAGATACGCACATCTTCACACCAGCTTGGGGATTGAGACAGGTAGATTCAAAGGCATACTAGCAGACAGTAGGATATGCCAGTTATTTATTGCAAAGCCACAGACAGAGCTTCACTACATATGTCACTGCACAGTCTACTACGAGATACGGGGACACTTTCACTGCTTATTTAGAGATGGTTTTGACTCGTTAGATAGTCATAAGATATTAGGATCAGAGATGTCTCGGATTATTTCTACTTGAGATACAGAGACACAGAGACTCTCTATTGAGAGGGCATAGACAGAGACAGTCCCACAGACGCATCTCAGAATTCTTCAGTCCGAGTATCACAGAGGCAGAGGGGCCACCACCACCATAGAGCTCGGTTCCCACCAATGGTACTCCCATTGACCGAGCTATAGAGTTGGGGAGATCAAGACGACCACGACTCAGAAGGAGAGCCACCAAGCACCGACGGAGATTGCGTCAGAGGATCCACAGGATTCTAGCACGACACTAAGAGTGTCGATCAGGATAGACTTCATGCTACAACTATATTGTATCATGGTGACACTTATCCCCATTTTGTACCTTTGTGGCATTCTACCATTGCTCAGCTTACCAGCCACCCATAGGAATCGGTAGCACTCCTATCTCAGTTTCTAGTTTGTAGTTTTCTTTGTTTGTACCCAGGCTTGGTACTAGACTCACCATTGTAATCAGTTTGGTTTCATAGGTCATTTTGGGCTTTTGTAGACGTTAATATATCATTTCAGCTCATCTCATCTCATCTCTCTCTCTCTCTCTCTCTCTCTCTCTCTCTCTCTCTCTCTCTCTCTCTCTGCCCCTGCTCTGCTCCCGCACCCGATGCCCCTACCCACCCTCGCACTACACTTGCACTTGCCCCCTCGCACCCTGCCTGCTCTCTGCACCTGCTCGCGCGCGCTCTGCACCCTCCCACCTCCTACTCGCTCCTTCTCTCTCTCCCCTGCTCCCCCCCCCCCCCCCCCAAAACCCTAAACGCCCTGCCGGCCTATAGAGAGAGAGAGAGAGAGAGAGAGAGAGAGAGAGAGAGAGAGAGAGTTTTAAGCGTAGAGAGAGAGAGAGAGAGAGTTTTAAGCGTAGAGAGAGAGAGAGAGAGAGGTAGAGTAGAGAGAGAGTGGGAAGGTTTTAGGCGTAGAGAGAGAAAGAGGTTAAAAAGGACATAGAGAGAGAGAGAGAGAGAGAGAGAGAGAGAGAGAGAAAGGAAAAAAAGGCGTAGAGAGAGAAAACCCGCGACCTTAGGATCTCTGTCCGCGTGGAGAGAGAGAGAGAGAGAGAGAGAGAGAGAGAGAGAGAGAGAGAGAGAGAGAGAGAGAGAGAGAGAACCTCTTCCTCTCTCCGATACTCCCTGTCCCTTCTCTGTCAAGGCCTCTCAATCATGAGAAAGCCTAATAGCAAGGATGACCCGGTGGAGGATGCCATCCAAAAATGCAAAGAAGAACTCAGCAAGTCCATCAGCAAGATCAACCGCCACCACTTAGATACTATTAACGGACTCGACGCACGGGTGGCAGCACAGGAAAGCACCATACGTACACTCGAAGATCGCATGAAGGCCCAAGATGATGAAAACGCACTACTCAAGAAAGAGCTTGCAAAGGTGTGATCGCAGAATGTCCTCGAAGAGGGAGAACTTCAACCCTTTGTCATTGAAGAGCTTAATACGATCAAGGAACAAGTGCGGGCCATCAAAGAAGGTGGGGAGCAACAAAAAGAAATGACGACCTCGTGCGTAGATGTCATCACAAAGACCTGGGATAAGATGCGCTATAGGACAGATACGGACATCCTCACATCAACTCTAGATCGAGACTGGCCGATTTCGAGGGGTGCCGGCTAGAGCCAAGATATGTCACCTATGTAACTTAGAGCAAGAGACAGAGCTGCACTACACATGCCACTGCCCGGCATACTATGAGATACGCATACGCTTCCACTGCCTGTTCAGAGAAGGGTTCGGACCTTTTTCTAGTGTCATGAGATACAAGGATCAGAAGTGTCTCGAATTGTTCGTGCTAGAGCTGCGCAGACTTAGGGAGAGCTTGCTGAGGACATCAGGGGAAAGACAGTCTTAGAGACGAACCACAGAGTTCTTTACACCAGATAGAGGAGAGCCAACGAAGCAGTCATTATAGCAGATCTCAGAGCCTACGGATACTAGAGGTACACTGCTTGACAGAGCCACTGAACGTGGCACATCCAGACGTCCACGACCTCGAGGGGTCTCCCACTACCGACGAAGGTTGCGACAGAAGATACAGATCACTCTAGCTCGACATGCAAGACGCCGAAACAGAGTTCTGACCATGGAGGAGGTCGATGAGATCCGACAGCGACCGATGAGAGATTTCATCAGAACCCACAACCCCCCCCCCCCCCTCCCCTCCCCCTTATTTCCTTTCTCCTTAGTGTTTTAGTGTTAGTTCTTTGTAACTTGGTAACTTTGTAATTTCCGTACTCAGACATGGTATCAAATTCACCAATTGTAACTTTTTGGTCTCATAGGTCATTTTGGCCTTTTGAAGACGTTAATATATTATTTCATCTCATCTCTCTCTCTCTCTCTCTCTCTCTCTCTCTCTCTCTCTCTCACACACACACATTTTTGTTACTCTGACATTGTATCCGATCCACCACATTGTAACTTTTTGGTCTCAAAGGTCATTTTGGCCTTCTGAAGACATTGATATAACATTTCATTTTCATTTCATCTCTCTCTCTCTCTCTCTCTCTCTCTCTCTCTCTCTCTCTCTCTCTCTCTCTCTCTCTCTCTCTCTCTCTCTCTCTCTCTCTCTCTCTCACACACACACACATTTTTGTTACTCTGACATTGTATCCGATCCACCACATTGTAACTTTTTGGTCTCATAGGTCATTTTGGCCTTCTGAAGACATTGATATAACATTTCATTTTCATTTCATTTCATTTCATCTCTCTCTCTCTCTCTCTCTCTCTCTCTCTCTCTCTCTCTCTCTCTCTCTCTCTCTCTCTCTCTCTCTCTCTCTCTCTCTCTCTCTCTCTCTCTCTCTCTCTCTCTCTCTCTCTCTCAGGGAGAATGGCTCAGAACAGCTGGTACGATGAGGAGTGCCGCCAGACTTCAGAGGGAGGTGCTTTTGGGGGATGTCACTCACGAACAGTCACATATTGACTTCCAACGCCTGGTGCGGCGGAAGAAAAGGGCTTCTTTGGCTCAACTCGAAAAGGACCTATATCAGCTATTCTTGAGTAAGGACTCATGTGAGGCGTGGCAGCTCTTTCATGAGTAGTCCCCCCCCCCCCCCCTGCTATTTCCTCCACAGAGACCTGGGGTTGGTACGCATCATCTTTGTACACAGTACCTGGACAGCCACACCTCTCCAAACCCCCCGACCCATGCCCCCACACATGTGCTTTTTTCACCCTTGAGATGGTGAAGAAAGTTGTTGACAGGATGAGGAATGGGAGAGCATATAATCATGATGGTTTAGTCGCTGAGCATTTCATGCCTGCCAAAGACCTACTAGCAAAGCTTCTAGCAGTTATGTTTAACCGTGGCATGTGTAAGGGCCTACCGGACACCTGGACCCTATCTACGATTGTACCTATCTTCAAGTCAGGAGACCCCATGGAGCCTGGGAATTATCGCACTATTATGATTGGGCACACACTGGCATCGTTGTATGCGTTCATTCTTGAGCAAAAGCTGAGTAGATGGGCAGAGAAGGAAGGAATGCCTGCAACTGGGCAAGCAGGGTTCAAGAGAGGCTTCTCTACTCTTTGACCATATCTTGACACTCAGGGCCATCATCGAGGAAGGCAGATCTCATGGGAGACGGATCTATTGTAGCTTTGTGGACTTCCGCAAAGCTTTTGACACAGTACCGAGAGCTAGATTCATGCACAGATTACAAGAAATGGGAGTACCCACAAAGCTCATTTGGGGGATCATGGCATTGTACAGATCAGTAGTAGGGCATGTACGCACCCCGGGGGGACTTTCTACACCGGTTCACTCCACTATTGGGGTGAAACAGGGCTGCCCGCTCTCTCCTACTCTTTTCGGTATGTATGTAGATGAGGTTTCTGACTACATTGACAGCGATGGGGATAAAGGTGCACAACTAGCAAGGACATGGATTCCACTTTTGTTATACACTGACGATATTGTGTTGATCTCCGAATCCCCAGAGGGCATGCAACGTCAATTGCATGCTTTGCATACGTTTGCCCACGAAAGTGCTTTGTCTGTCAACCTTGGTAAAACCAAGGTTATGGTGTTTAATACCACCCCACAGTGGATCAGGAGGTCAGCACCTAAATTCACATACAGCCAGGAGACTGTGGAGTACACAAACGCTTACATTTACCTTGGAGTGGTTTTTAGCGAACCCACATTCTCACTCAGTAGAGCAGCAGAGACCAGACTGACTAGAGCCCACGCAGCATTGGGAAGATTGGAGAGGATGTGTTCGCAGGTTCAGTTTCAGGAGCCCCGGACGAAGCTCCGGCTCTTTGACACCTTGGTGGCTTCAACATTGCTCTATGGGGCTGAGATATGGGGACCTTCATTGGATCACCACGGGAGGCCGGGTCGCACAGACGGATGGGGGAACATGGAGAAACCTCTCGTCTCTATGATCTCGCGGCTCATTAGAGCCAAGGCATCAGTACCACGGGCCATTATCCGAGCATAGCTAGCGGCCCCCCCCACTAGTGGTGGAGGCGCTCACCAAATCAGTCTCCTTCATAAACCGCACATGGGAACTTCCTAGAGACAGGTATGCTCGCATAGCACTTGAGTCCTCTGTAGAGTTAGCCATACAAGGAGATACAACATGTTGGTATGGGGAGATGACATCATGGTTTCAGGCGCATGGGTTCAGCATAGACAGGTTGCCACCATTCCACTACTCATTGGATGCACCATCTCTCATTCTTACACAGTCAGAGATCACCAAGCTCATCCGCCAAGACCTAACCCAGCTAGACACCAAGAGGACATGGATACAACCAGCACAGGAATTGGGCACGAAGATGGCTTTCTACAGAGACCACCTTCTCCAGCTCATGGAAGATGGTTTTGTGACAAGACCAAGATACATGGATACCCACTTGTCTCATGGGATAGGATGTGCTATTGGCCAGTTACGCACATCGTCTCACCAGCTACGGATTGAAACTTGGAGATATAGCGGAGTACCGACAGAGGCCAGGACATGCCCCTTGTGTGACCTGGAACCTGAGACAGAGCTGCATTATACATGTCGCTGCCCCGTCTACTACGAGATACGAGGCCGCTTCCATTGCTTGTTCAGAGAGGGCTTTGGACCACTCTCAAGAGTAATGGGATACGAAGATCAAAGATGCCTGGGTTTGTTCTTGCTCGAGCTGCGCAGACACAGAGAGAGCCTTCTGAATGGCGAGGCTAGCCAAACTCAAAGACGGATCACAGACTTCTTCAGAGCAGACACGGGACAGCCGCAAGAGCCACTCCCACAGCAGAGCTCCCTCTCGTCTCACATCAGAGGCACACTGATTGACCGAGCGATTGAACTGGGGAAATCCAGGCGCCCACTACTGCGACACACTACACAGCATCGACGGAGGCTACGACAAAAGATTCGAAACACACTGGCAAGGCATGCATGACGCCCGGTCAGACTACTAACCATGGAGGAAACTGATGAGATTCGCCAACGACTGATGCTAGATCTTTTGTGATTCAGCTATCCCAACAAGCCGCCAATTTTTGCTTGGTTTTTTACTTAGATCATATTGACCAATCTAAGATCCCATAGTATATATCTTTGTTTTGTACTCTTGTTAGGTTATTTTGTTACTATGACTTTGTATCAAATCCACCACCTTGTAACTTTCTGATCTCATAGGTCATTATGGCCTTTTGAAGACGTTAATATAACATTTCATTTTCATTTTCTCTCTCTCTCTCTCTCTCTCTCTCTCTCTCTCTCTCTCTCTCTCTCTATCTATCTATCTAATACTTTGTATTTAGTTTTTTCACATTTACTTTCACACTTTTCACACTTAGTACTTTAGTACTAAGGTACCCAGACATTGTAACAGATTCACCACTTTTGTATCAGTTTGGTCTCGTAGGTCATTCTGGCCTTTTGAAGACGTTAATATAACATTTCATTTCTCTCTCTCTCTCTCTCTCTCTCTCTCTCTCTCTCTCTCTCTCTCTCTCTCTCTCTCTCTCTCTCTCTCTCTCTCTCTCTCTCTCTCTCTAAGTTCCATGATTTTGAAGTTTCTATTCGTGTGTTGCTATTGATTTTTGGCTTGGACACTCCAAGCCTGTACTGTCTATGTGTGGTGATACCCATAAGCACCCCTCTCTGCAGTCTGGTCCTCATCTCTCCACACTCCTCATCATACTAGTTGTTCTAGGGTATGCTCCCAGATCGTCTCCGTGTAGGCTGACTGTTAGGATATGAGAGAGAAAGAGAGAAATGAAATGAAATGAAATGATATATTAACGTCTTCAAAAGGCCAAAATGACCTATGAGACCAAGATATTACAACGTAGAGAATCTGATACCATAGCCGGAATAAAAAAGTAGTGAAACAAAAAATAAAACTACTACAAGCTGGGACTGTATGGACGTGCCAACTAATACAAAAGATGCCCAGTACAATGTGTAGTACAATGAGAGAAGAAAAGGGGGGGGAGGGGGGATATGGTAGAGATCCATCCTCATCCGCACTCTGGACATTAAGAATGTATGGAGCGAACCCTCTGCTGTAGTCTGCGTCGATACTATGTAGCTCCTCTCCTCAATCGCGGTCGCCTAGATCTCCCTAGCTTCAATGCTCGATCTATGAGAATGCCAGTAGTGGTAGTATGAGTGCGGGCAGAGCTCTGCAATGGTGGTTTCTCCTCTGGGTATCCAATATCTGGGTGTCCAATATCCCCAGACCTGCACCATATATAGCATAGTAGAGGCAACCAAAGTATCAAACAGTCATAATTTTGTCCTAGGTTCCTGGAACTGAACCTGCGAACACATCCTCTCCAATCCTCCCAAAGCCGCATAAGCTTTAGTCAGTCTAGTCTTTGCTGCTCTTCTCAAAGAAAATCTCAGCCCAATAAAGACTACCCCCAAGTGAGTGTATGCATCTGTATACTCCACAATCTCCTGACCATATGTGAAAGTAGGTGTTGATCTCCGAATCCATTGTGGTGTGGTGTTAAACACCATAACCTTGGTTTTACCAAGGTTTACACACAATGCACTATCCTCTACAAACTGTGTAGTGTATCCAAATATCGTTGCATACCCTCTCGTGAATCAGATATCAACACAATGTCATCAGCATATAACAACAATGGGATCCACGTCCGTGCCAGCTGGGCACCTCTGCCACCCTCTCTATCAATGTAATCACAAACCTCATCAACATACATACCAAATAGAGATGGAGACTATGGGCAGCCCTGTTTCACGCCAATAATAGAATGAACTAAATCAGATACCCCTTCTGGAGTGCGTACATGTCCCATCACTGATCTGTACAAAGCCATAATTCCCCAAATCAGCTCTATGGGCACCCATGTAGTCTGCGCATCAATCGAGCTCTTGGTACCATGTCAAATGCTTTGCGGAAATCCACAAAGCTACAATAAATCCGTCTCCCATGTGACCTGCCCTTCTCAATGATGGCTCTGAGTGTTAGAATATGATCAAGAGTAGAGAAACCCCTCGTGAAACCCGCTTGACCCTTTGCTCGTACACCCTCAACCTCTGCCCAATTACTGAAGTGCTACTCAAGAATGGATGCATACAACCGTGCCAATGTGTGTCCAATCATAATAGTGCGGTAGTTCCCAGGCTCTGTAGGATCACTTGGCTTGACGATAGGCACAATAGTAGACAACCTCCAAGTCTCAGGTAACCCCTCACACATGGCACGATTAAACAACACTGCAGGAACCTCCATCAACATATCCCTAGCATTGATAAAGTGCTCCACTACTAGACAGTCGTGATCATATGCCCTCCTAGTCATCTTGTCAATGGCCCTCTCTACCACCCCAGTGGTAAAGAAGGTGCTCGTAGCTAGGCATGGCTCTGTAGTGTCTGGAAGGGGTTCCTGCCCAGGAACAGTATATAACGATGTCGCATATTCGCCCCACATTAGGTGAAGTAATAACTAGGGGAGGGGAGTGCTCATGAAAGCATCGTCATGCCTCTCCTGATGCCTCTCCTCAGTCCCTGCTCAAGAACACTCGCTATAAGTCTCGCTCCATCTGAGCCAAGTAAGCTCGCTTCTTCCGTCATACAAGGCGCTGGGAAGCAATCTGACACTGTCTGTAAGTGATGAGTCCTAAGAGAAGATCCCTCTGAAGCTGGACTCTCATCTCTCTGCACTTCTCATCATATCAACTATTCTGAGGCATGCTCCCAGAATGTTGTCTCCTGCCCGGCTGAGTGTGGGTATGCCACCGATGCAACACCATGCAATGTCTCAGTCAGTAGAGTGATGCACTCCTCCACTGAGAGGCCTGTATCAGCTGTGCCAATTGTGCCTTCCCATAGACAGTCCCAGATCTCCTCTATATAGACGGATTCAGTCTGTGGTGTAAATGTATAACGGGTGTGTAACCTGTCTGCTGATGTCTAGGCTGTACTTTACTGAAATGAAACGAAAAGTGTCAAGAGAGCCTGATCCACTGCTACGCCCAATGGCCTGGCTCCCACTGTGAAATCTTGAATGCGAGGGAGAAAGCTCAATTGTGTTATAACATAGTCCACTGTACTGGCCCCATGTTGTGTGGAAAGCATCTGAAACCGGCTGCTCCAAGAAATCGTTGTAAGACATTAAGTATGGCTAACCCATGTGTAGTCGTCATCTCCATGAGGTATCTCCCATACTCAGTCTGCTCTCTGTCATGTGAGCATCTATCAAGCCCCAACTCACCCACATCCAACTCTCTAAGCATCTCATCTGAAGTGTCCTAGAAGACTGTCTGAGAGTTGCCCGTTCGAGCATTGAAGTCCCCTAGGAGAATGATATCACCATCCCTAGAAAACTCCCATATGTCATCGTCTAGTATAGAGAAACGCGACTGCCCTCTGGATGTAGCATATATTGACGTACTGGGAGGGAAGTAACATATGGCAATGTATAGAAATCGACTTGTGTCAGCTCTCAGTCTCACCCACATGTATCTAGCATGCTCATCTCTCCGTACAATATGTAGTAGTGGATGTAGCTCCTCTCTTAATAGCATTGCTACTCCTCTTGAGCAATGCTACTCCCATGCTCAGATATCGTAGCTGTCTTGTGGGCTGTCTCCGGGCTATATCCCAGCCATCCAAGGGCCTGATAAGTCTCTGAAAAGAATACATTGTTCGTGTCTCTGAAACTGTCCACAAATGCACCAACCTCCAACCTAATAGACCCATTACAATTCCAAGTAGCAATCTTCTATGTGGTCCCATAGGTCTCGCACTTTCACCACCCGACCATCTCTATACAATGCTATCTTTCCCTTGTCCCTTGCCACTGTAATCTCTGGCATTACCTCTCTCATATGTGCGAGCAGTGAGAGAGTAAGATCATCGCCGCGCGCACACGCGCACACACACACACACAGAGGAGAGAACTGAATGAAATGTTTTATTAACGTCTTCAAAAGGCCAAAATGACCTATGAGACCAATCTGTTACAAAATGAGAGAGAGAGAGAGAGAGAGAGAGAGAGAGAGAGAGAGAGAGAGAGAGAGAAGAAGAAGAAGAAGAAGAAGAAGAAGATTGTTTTAACGTCGTAGGAAACTATCCCAAGAGACCTAAAGATCTATCGGACGAGGGGGGGGAGAGAGAGAGAGAGAGAGAGAGAGAGAGAGAGAGAGAGAGAGAGAGAGAGAGAGAGAGATGAAATAACATGAAATGTTATATTAACGTCTTCAAAAGGCCAAAGTGACCTATGAGACCAGAACGTTACAATGCGGTGGATCTGATACAAAGTCAGAGTAATAAAAAGACAAAATGACAAAATAAAAATACTATGGAATCCTAAATTGGTAGATGTAAATTAAGCAGCTAGCTGGGATAGCTAAATCACAAGAGATCCAGCATTGATCGTTGATCTCATCAATCTCCTCCATGGTCAGCAGTCTGACCGACTGTCATTCATGTCGGGCCAAAGTGATCCGAATCCTGAGATGTAGCCTCCGTCAATGCTGTGTAGTCCTCCGCACTCGTGGGTGTCTGGATCTCCCCTGCTCAGTCGCTCAGTCGATCAGTGTGCCTGTGGTGTGAGGCGACGAGCTCTGCTATGGCAGTAGCTTCTCCGGGTGTCAGTGTTTGCTCTATAGAAGTCTGTGATGTATCTCTGAGACTCGCTAGCCTCTCCTCTCATCAGGCTCTCTCTGTGTCTGCGTAGCTCGAGCAGAAACAAACCCAGGCATCTCTGATCCTTGTACCTCATGACTTTGGAGAGTGGTCCAACGCCCTCTCTGAACAAGCAGTGGAAGCGGCCTCATATCTAGTAGTAGACGGAACAGTGGCATGTGTAGTGCAACTCTGTCTCAAGCTCCATGTCACACAGGGGGCATGTCCTGGCATCTGTTGGTACTCCGCTGTATCTCCCAGTCTCGATCCGCAACTGGTGTGAAGATGTGCGTATCTGGCCAATAGCACATCGTATCCCACGAGACAAGTGGGTGTCCATGTATCTGGGCCTCGTCACAAAACCGTTCTCCGTAAGCTGGAGAAGATCTCTCTCTAGAAAGCCATCTCCATGCCCAGCTCATGTGCTGGCTGTATCCATGTCCTAGTGTCTAGCTGAGTCAGGTCCTGGCAGATGAGCCTGGTGATCTTGGATTGAGTAAGAGTCAGAGAGGATGCATCGAGTGAGTACTGGAAGGGGGGCAATCTATCTATACTGAACCCATGCACCTGAAACCATGATGTCATCTCCCCATACCAACATGTTGTATTTCCCTGCATGGCTAACTATCGAAACAACTCAAGTGCAAGCAAGGCGTAGCTGTCTCTGGGAAGTTCCCACATGCGGTGTATGAAGGAGACAGATCTAGTGAGCGCCTACACACACAAAGAGAGAGAGAGAGAGAGAGAAGAAGAAGAAGAAGAAGAAGAAGAAGAAGAGTATTTTAACGTCGTAGGAAAATATCGCAAGAGACCTTAAAGATCTATCCGACAAGCAGAGTTGAACTCAAGACCTATTATTGAAGAGGGAAATGGCATAACCAATCTACCACACTTGGGTGATAGAAAGGTTATACCATTTTCCTCTTTTTATTAGCGTACACACACACCCGAGAGAGAGAGAAGAGAGAGAGAGAGAGAGAGAGAGAGAGAGAGAGAGAGAGAAATGAAATAACATGTTATATTAACGTCTTCAAAAGGCCAAAGTGACCTATGAGACCAGAAAGTTATAATGTGATGGATCTGATACGAAGTCAGAGTAACAAAATAACAACATAACAAAAGAAAAAATACTATGAAATCCTAAGCCGCTCGATGTGAACTAAGAAAAGTAAGCAGCTGACTGGGATAGCTAAATAGCTAAGATCCAGCATCGGTCCCTGGCGGATCTCATCAATCTCCACCATGGTCAGTACTTTGACCGGGCCTCGTGCATGCATCCGTCGATGTTGTGTAGTCCTCCACAGTCATGGGCGTCTCAATCTCCCCAGCTCAATCGCTCGGTCGATCAGTGTGCCTCTCGTGCGAGACAAATGTGAGCTCTGCTTTGGTAGTAGCTCCTCCGGCTGTCCAGTGTCTACTCTAAAGAAATCTGTGATCCGTTTCTGGGACTGGCTAGCCTCTCCTCTCATCAAGCTCTCCCTGTGTCTGCGCAGCTCGAGCAAAAACAAACCCAGGCATCTCTGATCTTCGTACCCCATGACTCTGGAGAGTGGTCCAAAAGCCTCTCTGAACAAGCAATGGAAGCGGCCTCGTATCTCGTACTAGATGGGGCAGCGACATGTGTAGTGCAACTCTATCTCACGCTCCATGTCACACAAGGGGCATGTCCTGGCCTCTACTGGTACTCCATTGTATCTCCTGGTCCGCAGCTGGTGTCAAGATGTGCGTATCTGGCCAATAGCACATCGTATCCCATGAGACAAGTGGGTGTCCATGTATTTGGGTCTCGACACAAAACCGTCCTCCATAAACTGGAGAAGATGCTCTCTGTAGAAAGCCATCTTCGTGTTCACCTCCTGTGCTGGCTGTATCCATGTCCTCTTGGTGTGTAGCTAACTCAAGCCTTGGCGGATGAGGCCTGTGATCTCGGACTGTGTAAGAGTGAGAGATGGTGCAATCTAGCGAGTACTAGAAGGGTGGCAATCTGTCTATGTTGAACCCATGCGCCTGAAACCATGATGTCATCTCTCTATACCAGCATGCTGTATCTCCCTGCATGGCTAACAGTCAAGAGGACTCAAGTGCAAGGCGGGCATATCTGTCTCTGGGAAGTTCCCACATGCGGTGTATGGAGACTGATCTAGTGAGCGCCTCAACCACTAGTGGGGGGGCTAGCTCTGCTCACATAATGGCACGTGGTACTGAAGCCTTGGCTCTAATGAGCCGCGAGATCATAGAGACCAAAGGTTTCTCCATGTCCTCTCATCCATCACTGCGACCCGACCTCCCATGCAATGAAGGTCCCCATATCTCAGCTCCATAGAGCAATATAGAAGCCACCAAAATGTCAAAGAGCCATAGCTTCGTCCGAGGCTCCTGAAACTGAACCTGCGAACACATCCTCTCCAATCTACCCAATGCTACATGGGCTCTAGTCAATCTGGTCTCTGCTGCTATCCTCACTGAAAATGCTAGTCCGCTAAAAACCACTCCAAGATAAGTGTAAGCATCTGTATACTCCACTGTCTCCTGGCCGTATGTGAATGTAGGTGCTGACCTCCTGATCCACTGTGGGTTGGTATTAAACACCATAACCTTGGTAAAACCAAGGTTGACAGACAAACCACTTTCGTGTGCAAACTTATGTAAAGCATCCGAGTGACATTGCATCCCCTCCGGAGAGTCGGAGATCAACACAATATCATCAACATATAGCAATAGTGGAATCCATGTCCTTGCCAGATGTGCACCTCTATCACCATCGCTTTCATTGTAGTCAGAAACCTCATCCACATACATACCGAATAGAGTAGGAGAGAGTGAGCAGCCCTGCTTCACCCCAATAGTGGAGTGAACCAGTGTAGATAGACCCTCTGAGGTGCGTACATGCCCCACTACTGACCTGTATAATGCCATGATCCCCCAAATGAGCTCTGTGGGTACTACCATCTCCTGTAGTCTGCGTATCAATCTAGCTCTGAATATTGTGTCAAATGCTTTGCGGAAGTCCAGAAAGCTACAATAGATCTGTCTCCCATGTGATCTGCCCTCCTCAATGATGGCTCTGAGTGTCAAGATATGGTCAAGAGTAGAAAAGCCTCTCCTGAACCCTGCCTAGGCGGCTGCGCAACTCCTCTCTCTCTGTGCCCATCTACTCAGCTGCTGCTCAAGAATGGATGCGTACAACCGTGCCAATGTGTGTCCAATCATGATAGTGAGATAATTATCAAGCTCCATAGGGTCTCCTGACTTGAAGATAGGTAGAATAGTAGATAGGCTCCAAGTATTAGGCAAGCCTTCACACATGGCACAGTTAAACATAACTGCTAGAAATTCTCCTAGTAGATCTCTTGCATGCATGAAATGCTCAGCCACTAAGCCATCATGATCCTATGCTCTACCAATCCTCATCCTATCAATGGCCTTCTTCATCATCTCAGCGGGTGACAAAAGCACATGCGTGTGGGCATGGATCGGGAGGGTCGAGAAGGGGCGGCTATCCAAGAATTGTGTACAAAGATGAAGCGTACCGGCCCCAGGCCTCTGTAGAGGTAATGGCAGGGGGAGGAGAGTGCTCATGAAAGAGCCACCATGCCTCACGTGAATCCTGACCCACGAATACTAGTATAGATCCTGCTCTAGTCGAGCCAAAAATGCCCTCTTCTTCCACCACACTAGGCGTCGGAAGTCAATCTGTGACTGTCTGTGAGTGATGTCCCCCAAAAGCACCTATCTCTAAAGTCTGACTCTAGTCTCGTGCCATTCCGCATCATACCAGCTGTTCTACGGCATGCTCCTAGAACGGCGTCTCTGCTCGGGCTATGTCACAAGATGGGCACCACGTGCCAATAAAAAAGAACAGACTGAACAGGCTTTTAGCACTTCAATAACAATTGAACTGAGAGAGAGAGAGAGAGAGATAGATGACACGCGACACGGACTGGCGGAATTCCACCCAAAAGAGTATTGGACCCAAACCTTGGCGCCCCTTTCGGTGTTTCTTTATATTGCATCAACACAATACAAGCAGGTATTCCAAACTCTGCACCTTCTCCAGGTTGCATGCCAGAGAATGAGCCCTAACCTCATATTTAAAGACCCTAGGCCCCAAAAGCAGTTTTACATGAAAAGCCTTCAACCTCAAAAGCTTCTGGTCCAAAAGCAATGCCAAAAAGCTGCCAGCGTAAATCACCGAATTCTGTACAACTACCACGTCAGTACTGTCAACGCGTTTTGCGAAAATCTGCAGCGTCAGTACTGTCAACGTGCAACGCGGAAATCCGTACAGATCTGCCACGTTATCATGTCGACGCAATTTCCGGATTTGTATGTGTGTGGATCCTGCTTTATTTTAATCCTTTATGTCACTTGGGGGCCCCATCGGACGGGTCCCCATAAGTTGGTAGGACTTCTTCTTCTGTTACTTGTTCTTCTTAGGGTTTAGGCCCCTCGACCAAGATATGCAAGTTGGCTCCATTCTTCAGGGCTTTGACATGTCAGCAATTTGTGACAGGCTAAGTGTGAGGGTATGCCTCTGTTGCTACCTCATGTAATGTCTGTGTCAGTATAGTAGTAAGCTCCTCCAGAGGTCACTCTGGCTCCTTAGTGCATAGGCGTCTGTAGATCCCGCCTATGTATACAGAATCCGTCTCCCTCGTGCAGACCTCGTGAAGGTGTAACGAGTAGGGACTGCTATCCGTGGACTCTGTGCTACACTGAACTGGAAAGAGATGGTCAACGACACAAGAGCATGATCCACTGCCACCCCAACAGGTCTGGGTCCAACTATGAGATCCTGGATACTAGAGATGAGGCTCGGCCGTGCCATGACATAATCCACTGTGCTGGCTCCATGTTTGTAAGGAAAGCATGTGAAACCTCCCACAAGGGGAAATCTCTGTAGGCCATTCAAGATGGCCAATCCATGTGCAGTCCCCATGTCTATCAAGTGTCGTCCATACTCAGTTGGTTCCCCATCCTATGATAATCTGGATAGGCCCGTCTCTGCAACATCTAGCTCTCTTAGCATCTCCAATGAAGTATCATAAAATATTGTCTGATGATGGGCATTCCTAGCATTGAAGTCCCTAGAATGATAATGTCACCATCTCTATGTCATCATCCAAAATAGAGAAGGGGGACTTTCCTTTGGGTGGTGCATATACTGACGTATTCGAGGGAAAGTAGCAAATAGCAATGTAAAAGTATCTGCCAATCACTGCTCTCAATATCACCCACATGAACTTAGCCAACTCATCCCTGCGGGCTATATGTATAAATGGCTGCAACTCCTCTCTGAATAACACTGTCTCTCCCCCTGATCGCCGCTCTCTTTGCTCTGATCACGTCTCCTGTCTGCAGGCTGTCTCCCATCTGTATCCATTGATGTGAGGCATAGATTGCCGAGGGGCCTGATGTATCTCAGAGTAGAAGATGATGTCTTTTCCAGTAAAACTGTCCTGAAAAGCACCCACATCAAGGCGCATAGATCCATTACAATTCCAGGTGGCAACTTTGAGTGTGGTCCCATAGGTCTCGCACCGTCATGTGGAGCGTCGCTCTTGTATTACCACTCTTTCATCTCGGTAAAAGGCAATCTTGCCTTTTTCCCTTGCCGCTCTAATCTCCAGCATTAACTCCTGCATATGAGCGATCTGCGGGAGGGTAAGATCATCCCCGAGAAAGATGTCCGTCTTCTTAAGAGTTGGCCTTTTCTTCAAAGGTCCTTCTTCGCTTCCATGGAGGGAAAACGAAGGATGAGTGCACTTTCCTTCGAGGTTTCCCCAATGCTTCCATTTTTCTTGTTGCCCACTCTCCAAGCTCTTGTGTGCATCGGCCCATGAACCCTCATCAAAGCCATGAGTTCTTTTACCTCTTCGTCCACATTATCTTTGTCTTTAAGGCCACAAATTCTCACATGTAAAGCGCGCACACGTCTTCTTTGCTCCTCCTCTAGTAATAATAGTGGGTGTGGACATGGACGTCATTTTCTTGCCTTTTCATTTCTTGGCAACCTCAATCCATTTCTCGGCTTCATCCGCCTTCTGTTGAGTCTTTGTAATAACATCCACCCAAGAAGTCGTCAATTCTTTGTGCTGCTCTTCTCCCTCTTTGATGGCCCGTACTTGCTCTTTGATCATGTTGAGTTTTTCTATTACTGAGGGTTGTAATTATCCCTCTTCAAGTGTGTTTCTTGATCGTGCTTCAGCGGGATCCTTCTTAAGTGACGCAATCTCTTCATCCTAAGCCATCACACGATCTTCCAATGCATTTATCTTGCTTTCTTGGATCAACACGCATCCTTCGAGCATTTTTATTGTGCCCAATAGGTTGCAGTTCATCTTGCTAATGGTATTCGTCATTTCTTCTTTGCACTTTTGGATGGCATCCTCTAAGGGGTCGATCTTATCATTCTGCTTCCTCATGCTTAATCGCCGCCAAAACGAGAGCCAATATGTGTACATATGTTTCCACATTATGCATACATTTTCTCCCGCATCAAGTACACATTTTTTTTTATTTTTTTTTAAAAAATTTTGGTTTTTCCCTCTCTCTCTCTCTCGATGTGCAGATTACAGCAAATGGGAGTACCCACAGAGCTCATTTGGGGGGTCATGGCATTATACAAGTCAGTAGTGGGGCAGGTACACACCTCAGAGGGTCTATCCACAGCGATTCATTCCACTATTGGGGTGAAGCAGGGCTGCCCGCTCTCTCCTACTCTATTTGGTATGTATGTGGATGAGGTTTCTGACTACATTGAGAGAGATGGTGATAGAGGTGCACAGCTGGCAGGGACATGGATTCCATTATTGTTATATGCTGATGATATTGTGTTGATCTCCGACTCTCCGGAGGGGATGCAACGTCACTTGGATGCTTTGAATATGTTTGCTCAGGAAAGTGGTTTGTCCGTCAACCTTGGTAAAACCAAGGTTATGGTATTTAATACCACCCCACAGTGGATTAGGAGGTCAGCGCCAGCATTCACATACGGCCAAGAGACTGTGGAGTATACAAATGCGTACACATACCTCGGAGTGGTCTTTAGTGGGCCAGCATTTTCATTGAGGAGGGCAGCAGAGACTAGACTGACCAGAGCCCATGCAGCATTGGGTAGATTGGAAAGGATGTGTTCACAGGTTCAGTTTCAGGAGCCTCGGACGAAGCTCTGGCTCTTTGACACTCTAGTGGCTTCTGCATTGCTTTATGGAGCTGAGATTTGGGGACCTTCGTTGGATCATCACGGGAGGACAACCGCAGTGATGGATGGGGGGACATGCAGAAGCCTCTGGTCTCTATGATCTCGCGGCTCATTAGAGCTAAGGCCTCAGTACCACATGCTATTGTTCGAGCAGAGCTAGCTGCCCCCCCACTAGTGGTTGAGGCGCTCACCAAATCCGTCTCCTTCATACACCGAATGTGGGAACTTCCCAGAGACACATATGCCTGCCTTGCACTTGAGTCCTCTCGACAGTTAGCCATGCAGGGAGATACAACATGCTGGTATGGGGAGATGACATCATGGTTTCAGGCGCATGGGTTCAGCATAGACAGATTGCCTCCCTTCCAGTACTCACTGGATGCACCCTCTCTGACTCTTACACAGTCCGAGATCACCAGGCTCATCCGCCAGGACTTGACTCAGCTAGACACCAAGAGGACATGGATAAAGCCAGCACAGGAGCTGGGCACGAAGATGGCTTTCTACAGAGAGCATCTCCTCCAGCTAACGGTTGATGGTTTTGTGACGAGGCCCAAATACATGGACACCCACTTGTCTCATGGGATACGATGTGCTATTGGCCAGATACGCACATCTTCACACCAGCTGCGGATTGAGACTGGGAGATACAGCGGAGTACCAGCAGAGGCCAGGACATGCCCCCTGTGTGACATCGAGCCTGAGACAGAGTTGCACTATACATGCCACTGCCCCGTCTACTACGAGATACGAGGCCGCTTCCATTGCTTGTTCAAAGAGGGCTTTGGACCATTCTCCAGAGTCATGCAGTACGAGGATCAGAGATGCTTGGGTTTGTTTTTGCTCGAGCTATGCAGACACAGGGAGAGCCAGATGAGAGGAGAGGCTAGCCAGTCTCAGAGACAGATCACAGATTTCTTTAGAGCTGCCACTGGACACCCGGAGGAGTTACTACCACAGCAGAGCTCGTTGTCTCACACTAGAGGCACACTGATCGACCGAGCGACTGAGCTGGGGAGATCCAGACGCCCACGACAGCAGAGGACTACATAGCATCGACGGAGGCTGCATCAGAGGATTCAGATCACTTTGGCTCGACATGCACGACGCCTGGTCAGACTACTGACCATGGAGGAGATTGATGAGATCCGCCAACGACCGATGCTGGATCTCTTGTGATCTAGCTATCCCAGCTAGTTGCGTAGTTCACACCTAGTAGTTTAGGATTCCATAGTATTTTATTTTATTTTTATTGTGACATTTGTCATTTCATTTTTGTCATCTTGTTACTCTGACTCTGACTTTGTATCAGATCCACCACATTGTAACTTTCTGGTCTCATAGGTCACTTTGGCCTTTTGAAGACGTTAATATAACATTTCATTTCATTTCTCTCTCTCTCTCTCTCTCTCTCTCTCTCTCTCTCTCTCTCTCTCTCTCTCTCTCTCTCTCTCTCTCTCTCTCTCTCTCTCTCTCTCTCTCTCTCTCTCTCTCTCTCTCTCTCTCTCTCTCTCTCTGCACGTGCAGGTTTTCTCTTTACACTTTCTTTCTCTACGCGTATAGGTTTTCTCTCTCTACGCTTTTTATTTTGTAACCGTTTGGTCGCATAGGTCATTTTAGCCTTTTGAAGACGTTAATATAACATTTCATTTCATTTCATTTCTATCTACGCTTTCTTTTCCTCCACTTTCTCTCTCTACGCACGGGGCAGTGGGGGGGGGGGGGGGGGGGGGGGGGGGGGGGGGGGAGCGCGAGGGTGGCAGGGGTGCAGAGGGGCGGAGCGCGAGGGGGCAGGGCAGGAGGGAGAGAGCGCGAGGGGGCAGGGGTGCAGAGGGGGGGGGAGCGCGAAGGGTAGGGGTGAGCAGGGGAGAGAGCGAGGAGGGGCTGCACAGAGAGAGAGAGAGAGAGAGAGAGAGAGAGAGAGAGAGAGAGAGAGAGAGAGAGAGAGAGAGAGAGAGAGAGAGAGCACCTGCTGCAATGCAGTTTGGGCAGCAGCTTGGACCTTTGGGTGTGTATCTGTTAGAACCTGCACACAGTTTGCTAATCACAGCTCTGTTCAAAATCCACACCTTAAGCAAATTGATTGGCTAATAATAAACAAGTAAACAAGGTGATCACCTCTGTTAGCTTGGGCACAATCTTTGGGAGACACTGGGATAATTGCCGTGGAGCACAAAATGCCATGGCCCCCAGAAGTTGAACACTTCCTTGCTTTGTCCGCCAGGCTTTGTCCTCGAGTCCCTATACAAAACTCATACAATTACATCATATAGAAAGACAAACTAACCATACCCATCAGAAAATATTCTCTGTAGATCGGTACAAATGTTGATAGTTCAAAGTTATTAGCCCTCTTGCTGTGAATGTTTTTGTCTGCTGTCAGTTAACCTTGAAAAAACACCACTACCAAGAACCTTTCAAGACAACAGGTCCTTAATTCCAACCTTGGTGCATACAATCTTGAAAGTGTGAATTTACGTAAAATATCACACATGAAGGTCTTATACTTGACTCTGACTGACCTAAAAAGTTCGAAAGTCTTATTCACAAAAGAAGGCTACTTTACAGCTGAAAGTGTGTGTTACACCTTCAAAAGAGCAGGTAGGACCAGCTTCACCCCTTGTCCACTGAGTTTAGCCATGATGACTCTGGCAGCAGAATCAGCTGCTTCACGCACGGCAACAACCTGATCAGAAAAGCAAACTAAGAGAAGAGGCAAAATATGGATGACATACCTGCATAAACAGCATTCACATCAAGTAAGAAAAAGATACTTTTTGGTAAAGCAAAGGCGGGCACAAAGAACTATGTTATGGCCAAACTTACGGTTCAAATAATCTTCCAAGCTTTTCACACAGGCACTCGAAACCAAACAGCCCTCCTTCGCGTGACTTCGCTGAATTCCTGTAAACATCGTCAGAACTCCATAAAACATGTTCAATGAAGTACAAAGATTTCTGCAGAAACTAACAAACACAAGGCAAAGCAGCAGCTCATGCAAACTTCAGTAGAAACCTGTCTTCAACTCCAGCTTTAAGGGCATCCATAACTCCGTATTTTTTGAGGCTTGGAAGACCCAAACCTTTCACGACACCAGCCAACCCGAAAGCTGCACCTCGACGTTCACCGTATTTTTCACTTTGCATCATTTGTTTCAACAATCTCAAAAGAAGAGCCTGAGCATTCTCCTGTAAATGAAAGCAGCATTATGAAGCGAGAAGATGGTGCTTACACATTAAAATTAATGTTCATAACTCTACCTGTTGAGATTGCATAAGAGGGGGTAGGCAGTCTGATACAGCACGTTGCACAGATTCTGATGGAGTTTTCAAAACCTCCAAGAGCTTCTCAATGATCACTGAAACTTTTGGGTCATCCTGCGACATTCACTGTGAGGCCACAAACAGAGAGGGAATGCCACCAAATCCAGTGCTTTCAGTGCAAGAACTTACCATCAATAAATGCTTAGCAAGAGCCCCCATGAAAACAACTACACCCTCACGAACTAAATCATATTGTTCTTCATCGGTAGCCTAGCAATAAATGGCAACCATTAAAGTCAGCCTGAAGACTGAGAGTTGCTTGACTCATAGCTTTTAACAGAACAAGGTAATTTTAGACTGTTGGATACTTTAAAGAAAGGCATCTTACTTTCTTGTCCAGATAGTTCTCAAAGATGGGAAATAAAAGTCCAACATTGTCTTTTCCATGCTTGTCAATGATGGCAATGCCAGCATCTACCATTCTTGCCCTTACCTCCATGTTTGGATCACCCTGCACATAATATGGAGCAAGCATTTCAAGAATTTAAACCACTGTTTGCCAAGCTACCTGCTTACTGTATCCATAGCACTTTGTTAAAAGAACACACCAGCGCTCGAGATATAAGAAACGTTGACACAACAGGAAGATCCTTCATAGCTAGAACATCTGCAGCTGCATATAATGCAAGTGCTACTCCTTGCCTAACTGGCCAGTTGGGATCTAGTTCACCATAAACACTGGGCAGGTACTCTACATAATGTGTAAACAATGTGGACAGAGTTTCCTGCATTTTCAAATAAAATGCAGCATTACCTTACATGCTTTCAAATCCCAAGAAATATCCTGTTCCAGTCTGACAGGAGTGAATATCACCTGAACACTGCTAGGGTAATCATCCATGGCAGATGCTAAGCCTTGAGAAGCAGCCAATCTTACGTTATAATTTACATGAGACAAAGCAGTAAAAAGGCCAGTAAATTCTTGGCCCAAATCGTGACTGTATAGATCCCAGACCTCCTCCGCTACCTCTGCATTGGACTGCAAAAAGACAGATTGGTTTTTACTCAACAGAAGACAGCTGTAATCCCATAATCCATTGTGCCTCTAGTAAGAGGGGTGGCCATTTGAACCTGCTCTGGGTCATGAAGAGCCATCCATAAGGTATTTGCCAAAGCTGAATCATGCAACACTGCTCGTTTTTTCAAAGCAGGTACAAACTTGATTGCATGCAGGCAAGCCACTCGAACATGAGAATGTTGAGAATACACTCCCACCAGTGCCTGAAATAATAGACGCTATACATTTATCTTGACCGCTCTTGAGCAAGTTCAGTTTGTTAGAAAAGAAAGCATACCTGTACCAACTGGTCTGGCTTCAGACCAGCACATAGCTCACAAAGAACTGGTTGTAGATCAGCTTGATATACAGGAATGCAGCCAAGAACATGATATAAAGCCTGCATCCATCAAATTTCAAAACTGATGTCGTAATTTCGGTTGCTTTAACCTTACAAGTTGAAATCTCAACACAAATGTGGACATTGATCTCCATGGGGAGAGGCAAAAGTCTTCAATATTGATTTCTCTATATCATATATGCTCGCCTTCCAGCTGTTACGTTTTTGAGGTTCGCCCTCACTTTCATTGACTTGATAGGTTTGAACTTCTACCCCTTGGAACCCAACAATTCATCTTTGTTTCCATTAGGCCTAATAAGCTTTTGATAGATTGACAAACTACACCTGATAAACTAAACAAATGTCGCACAGTGCTCCCATCCCCCAAAGTGTTGACCCGAACGCCAGTATAATACAACCCTGGCCAGTATGAGTGCCCCAAATAGGAATTATTGTATAAAAGTTTTCTCTATTTTCTTCCTTCCATTCCTCGGCCTGTTTCAATATGAGGTTTTTTTTAATATCCACAAAGAGAGAAACAAAATAAAGTTGCTTATGAGTTTCAGTTAAAAGAGCTCACCTCCAGCATCTTAATCCTCGGTAATGTCATGACAGGTGATGTGTGCAGCGATAATACTTCCAACAAATCATCATGAAGGTTTGTCTTTTTGGGCAATCTTAGCACTTGCTCCATAATCTATGTGAACAACATCAACAAAATGAAACTTTAGTGATTTGTGCCTACAGGAATACAAGAGACTCAGCTTCTATACAAAAGTCCCTCCCCTATTAAAAACCCTTCCCCTAGTATCACTGTATAAATGCTTGAATGTAAATGCTGATGAGATGATCCTACCGGAAATACAAACGCAAATGTTGGTGCAGGTAGTGGACCCTCCTTGCAGGCAAGAACTAGACCACCAACAACGCGTTCAACAACTGTCAGCTTCCTTTTCTGTGCATCAGGTCCTTTGGGAACATTAACAAGTTCTTGCAGTAAAGAAAACTGAGATGTAGATATAATAGTTAAAGAGGCTGCCAAGTCTGCTGCTAGGTGTCGTAGGGAGGGTGCAACACAACCAGCAAGCTTCACCAATGCCTCATAAGCTTCAATGCTCACAATTGGAGACTTCAATAAGGCTGCAACTTTTTCTGCCTGCAGATTTAAATAGTGCACATCAACACGTTCTTTGAGTAAGAATTTAATCATAAAAAGACTTAAATCATTCAACTGTTTCAATGATGTACATAGAAGACGCCATCACTCTGCAAAAGGGCTACACCCTAAAAAACAAGATGTTAAGTCAACAGTACTGAAGAATTTAAGACATCCTATGTTCACTAAATTGACACAGTTCAGAATCCAGACAGCATCCATAAATCAAGCCTCGTAGGACAAGACTGGCAGCATAACACTGCAATGAAGAATAGACAAACAGGGGGAGGGAATAATTGAAAATATACGGAAGGAAAAATCTCAGAAACTAATTTTCTTAAGAAACCGTTCATACACTTGCAGTGTAATATGCACCCTAGCAAGATACTCTGTGCATGGAGGTACACTAACCAGACAAGGAAGCTCCTCATGAGCAATAACTGGATTTCCCGAGACTACTTCTCCAAGAGCTTTCAGCCCCAAGGACAAGCTCTCCTTGATTGCTGCAACCCTGTCCCGTATAACTGCTTCCTCCTTGAGCTGGAGCTCTCTTGCCTCCTCCTTTGCTGACTTTGCTTTATCACCCTCACCTGAGAAGGTACAAGAATTTAAGATGCAATTTGCACCCATATTTAAATAAATAAAAAGGAAAGAGAAATCCAATTAAGAAGCAAACCACAAAGGAGGTGAGGGAGTGGCAGACAAATTCCCATGCCTTGAGTTGAGAAAAAGTACCAGGCTTTTTCGAAGCTTTAGAAGCATCCTTCTTTCCAGCAGGTGGAGCTTCCTTTTTCAGAGATGGTTGTCGTGGCTGCAAAACGCCTTTGACAGCCTCCTTTTCAACACATGACATACAATTCAATTGAAAACATAAAGGTGGATGAAAACAGGGAAATAATGGCTCATTCAGTAACTTTTGACATTAAATACATGATTTGAGCCATTAGATAAAGTGATTTACAAGATACCTGATCATCATCCTCATACATTCTGAATCTTCCTCTTGCCTGCTTGACATTCTTATCTGTAACCACTTCTGCAATATATACACCTTGTTCGGTTGAGAGAGTGCCGGGCTCTGTTTTGAAGATCTGCCATGAAAGTGGAAAAGGAATAAGAGCTTTATCACCTTTTCATTCATTAGTCATTGGTGTGCCTGCCAGAGGTCATATACTTTCTTGTTCATGCCGTGTGTTCACGGTTTGATTGCAAAAGATTCAATATGTAACGAAACTCCTGACCGAGTTTTTGCAGCTTTATTTCTACTAGTTCAAGGTAAATATTGACATTTAAAAGATTGAAAATACCTTAATATCAGCTTCAGTCAGTCCATCATGAGCACTGGTATCAATTAAGCCCTCAAAAGCCTACAATGCATAAGACACATTAGGAGATTTCGCCAACCCAAAAAAGTTTTACATAAAAAATGCAGCTATGTAGGTGCCCCGACTGATACATTGAGAAACTTTGGAAAAAACTCCATTGGTATGGTTCGCATGATGGTATGAAGCGCTCTAAGCGAAGCTTCTAGCTCCAATTTCTTCCCACTGTGTAACCCATGATGTCCCAACAAGACCTGAAAGTATAAACAAGAAACAGTAAACCCATAGAAATCTACAGAAATGTGGCCAGAAAGAAATATAGTAGGTCCATCACTGCAGTCTAGAAGGAGTTAATGTTTATAGATGTTGCAGAACACTATTATCTCCATCAAAGGAGCTTAATCAGCCTTCCCATACTTTTAGATCCTAGAAGGGTGGGTTTCTCGATCTCTCTTGACTCTTCAAAGCATTGCTCTTCTGCTGACACTCAGAACTTCTATCGAGCATTGCATTTCGATATCAACCACCAACAATAGTAGTAGGCCAGACACAGAATTAGGGACTTAAAGAATGTTGGCAGGATATAAATTACCTCACATAATGAACTGGTGTCATCAACTAGAGCAGCAACAGCATTAAAGCATTGCCCCTTAAACCTTCTGAGAATCGCCTAGGACATGGTATGGAAAAAGTAATTCAGTCTCAAAACCATCAATTGCAGCATTGATAACATGCTTGCATATATATAAATGAAATTTGAAAGCATTAACATAAAAACTTCACATCAGGTGCCACCATGCTGCCTATATATATGCAACACAGAATAACATCAAAGAAACCTAAAAGCTTTCTACAAAATAAGAACCTAAATTCTACTTCACTGGCCCCCTCTACACACAAAAAAATCTTCAATTTTATCACTGCCTTGCATCCAGCAGGTGTTCATCAAAATTCAGAAAATTTTCAAAGCCTCACCTGAAATAGAAAGGGGGCATCACCTTTTTGCAACAAACTTCCCATGATAAGGATAGGACAGGATATACTCACTTTGCAAGCCCAACCAAATAGCCAAATGTGGACAAGTGCAACTCCATAACCCACAGAAACGGCTCACGTTTCAGCCACAGACTACGCACAAACAAACTTCTTTTGACACGAAACGATGTCTAGTACAAATCTAATGCCCCCCTAAAAGCCCCTAAATTTGTGATTATCCTGATTTTTCCCCCAAGACAATTACCCAGCACGTCCCAGAAGCATGGATTTCCTCAAGATTTTAGGAAACTGGGGTCCCTTACTTTTATCTTCCTCCACCTATCTTGACAATAACTTCATTCATGCTGCTGGATTGTTGATGTAATGCCAAAATAGTCGCCCGGATCTTCCATTTCAGGCCTTTGAAATCTTCTTGTTTGTCTCAAGCTTCCATGTGTTTCATAGTCATTTAAGTTTCCTAGCATATTGTCACAAGAATAAGATGTTTCAAAGCCTTAAAAGGTCGTTTCCATGCTTATAAAGCCTACCCATTACCACATATGTTTCCCTCTCCTGTGACTACGGATGTCAAGTAACATCCTTCCATACAAGTCTAGATTTCAGGTCTTTCCAGAAACCACAGATAATGAGCACAGAGCAACAGAGAAATACGAAAACAAGGAAGGACCTTCTAGATACTCTTACCACCTATGCACACCCGTCCAGCAAGCAACCGGACCATAGCCACCACCACCACTACCACATAGATGGAGCCAGCATATTTAGCAGTACCCCCTCAAAGCATAGTCACATGGGGATGGGGACGGGTCTCAGGGACGTGATGGGTCCCGGGGACGGGGACGTGGCAAAACAGGGGACGGGTCAGGCGACACGTATTAAAAAACACTTGTTCTATACTAGACAACACTAGGAGCACAAGATTGCAAAGAAAAAGTGGGCTTTGCTCTCATAAATACCAAAATATAACATGCGGTAAGAACGCGGCGAGCATGTGCCACACATGTTGACGTGATGATCAATCATCATACTCAAAGGGGAAAAAGTAATGATGTACAAGTGAAGAGTGGATTAGAAGAGTCTGGTGGGAGACATTGGCATATAGCTCAAGACTCTGAAAAGCCCAGAAAAAAGGTGTGGGGTCCCCTGTCCGCATCCCTCTTGCAAGTGTCACCGGGGACCCGCGCCCCGTGACGCGTCCCCTCTGCGTCCCATGTGAGAGACCCGTCCCCGTCACGTCACCCCATCCCGTCCCGCATCCCCACGTCCCCCGTTCCGTCCCTACCAAAAAGGGCCACGTCCCCAGGTCCCCTGTTTCTATGCCTCAAAGTGATCTTATGTTGTCCTAGACTCACACACTCTCCACTAGCAGTTTGCGAGTGGTGGGTCTGTTCCAATTTGTTCTTTTCAGTTGGCACGTGGCGTCATCCCGTTACAGTGGTATCAGTGCTTTAGGCGTCTGCTTTTCTAAAAGCATACCGGTCCCTCCAAGAACACATACAGCAAGATGGCACTTCTAAATCTACAGAGTACCTACAGCTCCTCCTCAACAAACTTCGCAACATACTCTCAAGGCATCCTCAACAGAACCTTGTAGAACTTTGAACAGTTTTTAAGCTACATATTGTTGCCTCATGTTGCTCCGCCACCAAAAGATCAAGGGCTTCCTCTTGACAACCTACACAGTCCTCTATTCCGGTTGGGTGAGTTTTCAGGGACATGGTGCAACCTTTTCTCTCAACAAACTACACATTTCTCTATTTCAATCAGGGGAGTTTTCAATCTCATTTTTACCCAGCGCAACCGCCTGTACAATGTACATCTTTCGAGCCGCCGGTTTTCTCAAAGATAATGCTATGCACTTCTATAGCTACCAAGTTGCACGCTCCAAGGACTTGGCAAGCTTTCAAGAATTTTTATGCCCGGACTGCAATGGGATCTACTTTTCTTGGCCTTCTTCTTGTTCTTTCCATGTCTTTAGTTCTTTTGTCATTTCTTGCCCTTTTTGTCCTCATCACAGGAATCAGAAGAGGAGTTGTCGGAACTGTCAGAAGAGAATGAGGACGAACTGGACACACCCTCGAAGCGTACATGCTTCTTGGCTTTTCATGCATTTGCAAAAGAAGACTGTCAACCCAAATAACCGGGGTAATTTGTTACCTTGCTACGTCTCTTTGGAGGCTTCGTGGTCTTAAATATTTGGTTGTTCATCTTCAATATACATCTGCGGGACAAGTGGTTTCTTCAATGCGGAGTTTAATGGTGAACCGATGGTCCTACACCATCGGGATTGCATCTCATCGATCGGGTGCGGGGTTAAAACTTTCACGTACTGGGGATCCTTCGAATACTGGAGCATCTGCTTAGCACAAGCATCAACCTGTTAATAACGCTGCATCTCTATTCGTTCATACTTGGTAGGCCGTGGAGGCCATATTCTTGTTCCGATTGCCCGTTTGAATTTCTCGTACTTACACTGTAACAAACTGTTGACGTGTCAAAGCCTAAAGAATGGAGCCAACTTACAGATGCCGGCCGAGGGGCCTAAACCCTAAGAAGAACAAGTAACGGAAGAAGTGTCACAAAGTGATGACGTGGTTGCCCGAGAGCAGAAAACCCTAACCCTAATTTCTGCCAGAAACCCTAGCTGCTGAAACCCTAATTCCAGAAACCCTAACTGCTGATACCCTAATTCTGAAAACCCTAACCCTAAAACCTGCAAACCCTAATTTTGGAACCCTAACCCTAAAACTGCAACAACGTGGCTGATTTCCGAAAATTGCACTGGCATGATGACGTGGCAGGCTGTACGGATTTCCGTGATTTACGCTGGTAGCTTTTGGCATTGCTTTTTGGCCAGAAGCTTTTGAGTTTGAAAGCTTTTCATGTAAACTGCTTTTTGGACCAGAAGCTTTTGATTTTGAAAGCTTTTCATGTAAACTGCTTTTTAGGCCAAGGGCCTTTAAATATGAGGCTAGGGCTCATTCTCTCGCATGCTTCATGGAGAAGGTGCAGAGTCTAGAGTACCGGCTTGTACTTTGATGATGCAATATAAAGAAATACCGAAAGGGACGCAAAGGTTTGGGGCCAATACTCTCTGGGGTGGAATTCCGCCACTCCATGTCGCGTGTCGTCTCTCTCTTTCAGTTCAGTTGTTATTGAAGTGCTAAAAGTCTGTTCAGTTTGTTCTTTTCTATTGGCACGTGGTGCCCGCCTTGTGACATATACCGGGAATTTTCGGGTGGGTCTATCTAATTCTTGCGGGATTCATTGTTTGAATGTAACTGGGGCTTTGTATGGCTTATGTCCTGTAAGACAGAGCGATGAAGACGGGAGTGCGCGTGATGCGCGATGAAGTAAGGGTGGAAGTGGCTAATAAGTCCGGGGTTGGGACACGAAGATTCTTTAATAGTATTTCCAGTAAACTTTGGAGGACCGGTGTTGTAACAGACTTGGACACCCCAAGTCGGAAATCTGACACGACGCACGTGAGAATCACTTAAAATACTTCACAAACTTTTTCACTAGGGTCGACATGGCCCGGCGTAGTTCCGTGCCCAAAGGTATTGGCCCCAAAGTCTGGCACCCCTTTCGGTATTTCTTTATCATGAATCATTGCTAGCTACAACTCCCGAGGGACCTCTGCTCTCAGGCTTTGCATCCAAATGCTCTGCTGAGTGAGGCCCCAGATATTCTTATAAAATTCAAGGGATACTCAAAAGCAGAGCCCCAAAAGCATTCAATTCAAAAGCAATCAAACCCAAAGCATCTGTTCTCAAAAGAACTCCTGAAAAGCTGCTAGTGTAATTTTTGAAAATCTGTACAGCCTACCACGTCAGCATGTCAGCGCTTTTTACAAAAATCCGTACGGCAGTCCACGTCAGCATATCAACGCCATATGCAAAAATCCGTACTGCTGCCCAAACTGCCCAACACCTCGTCACCTTCTGTCCGGAGAGGTCATGCCATGTCATCACTTTTGTGACATACCCCCCTCTTGAAAGAATTGTAATCGTCTTTGATTACGCCTGCAAAATCAAACATAAGCCATAAACCAGTTCAATAGACACTGACTCTAAGTACCAGCGCACTAGACAACACAAATCCAACACTTGAACAAAGACCACATTCACATCATATCACATAGAATTGGATTGCATATTGATGGGATTGCTAACTATATTCAGACTGCAGAGGGATAGAGGAGCACAGTTGTCAGGTACATGCATACCTCTTTTGCTTTATGCCGATGATATTGTCCTTACTTTAAATTGTCCAGAGGGTATGCAAAGACAGCTAAATGTGTTAAATGTTTATGCACATTACACTGGGCTCTCCATCAACCTTGGTAAAACCAAGGTGATGGTATTCAATACTACAGCGCAGTGGGTCAAGGGATCAGCCCCTGTTTTTACATATGTACAGGAGATAGTACAATATGTAAACTCTTATACATACCTTGGTGTTGTATTTGGTAGACCTAGTTTCTCTATGAGAGGTGCTGCAGAGCGTGATTGACGAGGGGAGATGCAGCATTAGGAGGACTAGAGAGGATATGTTCACAGGTGCAATTTCAAGAGCCACGCACTAAAGCTGTGGCTATTTGACACATCAGTCACTTCCACCATGCTTTATGGAGTGCATATATGGGGGCCTAGCCTGGATCATCATATACCTAGATGAATCCAGGATAAGCCCAGATTCACCCTTGAAGGAAAGTGCAAGGTATAGACCCATGGTAGTCACCCACAAGACAATATAACCATCAGTTCCATCATGCATAGTATTGACTAAATACCATGACATCCCCACTAACGTCATCAGTGCCCAATAGTGGGTGTAGAACTAGGTACTAACATATGCTCCCCAACACAACACACACCACACGCACACACATACATGAGCATACATAACACAAAGTTCAGCGTACTGAGTTTCTGTCATGACTCCGGAGATCAAGGGCAGACTCAGCCATAATGAAGCCTAGCACTAAAAGAAGCATTAAATCGAAAAAATTAGCACAAAAATGAGGTAGTTGATAGGGCATACGCACCATAAAAGATAGAAAGAATTAGCACAATATCAATTGGTTGTAACTCGGACGAAAACTTCACAATGTGAAGTCTGCATGTCCGCAATACAACTAAAAAATATACCTAGATGAATCCAGGATAAGCCCAGATTCACCCTTGAAGGAAACTGCAAGGTATAGACCCATGGTAGTCACCCACAAGACAATATAGCCATCAGTTCCATCATGCATAGTATTGACTAAATACCACGACACCCCCACTAACGTCATCAGTGCCCAATAGTGGGTGTAGAACTAGGTACTAACATATGCTCCCCAACACAACACACACCACACGCACACATTGTAGAGACCCATGAGAGAGCTCATGGGACGATCACCATTGTCTACTTTCCCAGTTATGCACCTCATTAGCCCTCATCTAATGTACCCAACCCCTCCCTATATGTTTTAAGCTGATGTATAATGTGATGAGGACATTGATGATGAGGAGGATATAGGTTAGGCTTACATACCTACCCACTTTAGGTACCCTCATTTATTTTTATCTTTATGCTACCCAGACACTGTACTAGAGTCACACATACTTGTAACCTTTTGGTCTCATAGGTCATTTTGGCCTTTTAAAGACTTTAATATAACATTTCATTTCATTATTTCACTTTAAAGACAGAGTTGCACTACACACGCCACTGCCCCGTCTACTACGAGATACGAGGCCACTTCCATTGCTTGTTCAGAGAGGGCTTTGGCCCATTCTCTAGAGTCATGCGGTACGAGGATCAGAGATGCCTGGGTTTGTTTTTGCTCGAGCTGCGCAGACACAGAGAGAGCCTGATGAGAGGAAAGATTAGCCAGTCTCAGAGACAGATCATAGACTTCTTTAGAGCTGCCACTGGACACCCGGAGGAGTTACTACCACAGCAGAGCTCGTCGCTTTACACCAGAGGCATATTGATCGAACGAGCGACTGAGCTGGGGAGATCCACACGCCCACGACTACGGAGGACTACACAACATCGACAGAGGCTGCATCAAAGGATCCAGGTCACTTTGGCTCGACATGCAAAACGCTCGGTCAGACTACTGACCATGGAGGAGATTGATGAGATCCGCAAGCGACCGATGTTGGATCTCCTATGATCTATCTATCCCAACTAGCTATTTTAGCTGCTTAGTCCACACCCAGCAGTCTAGAATTCCATAATATTTTATTTTGTCATTTTGTCATCTTGTTACTCTGAGGAGGGAAATATCTACCAAGACACCTGGAATGGGTACTCCTAATATGTCCTATTCGATGGGTGACTTGCACCATCAAGAAGAATTTTTCGACCAGCCTAAACAGGATTTGTAATGTGTCACAAGATGGGTGACTTACAGCATTGCAAAGGAAATGTGTTGTCACAAAGTGATGACGTGGCATGACCAACTGGGAGAGAAATGGCCGAGTGGACAAGAGAAACTGAACCAACCAACTTGAAGAAATTACAAGCATCGGCCATGGGGCCTAAAACCCTAAAGACCAAAAGCTTGGACTTTGGGAGAGATTTCCAAAAAATCACGTTGACATGCTGACGTGGCAAACCGTACAAAATTTGCGCAATTTTCATTGCAACTTCCACGTGGCAGGTTGTACGGATTTTTGCGATATGCGCTAGGCTACTGACGTGGCAGTTTTTACGTGAGCTTTTAGGATCGGTTGCTTTTGGGTTTACTGCTTTTGAACCTGATTGCTTTTGGGGCTCTGCTTTTGGGCATGCCTTGTAAGAATAAAAGAGCCCTTAGGCCTCTTACTCTGCAAAGCATCTGGACGCAGAATCTAAGAGCAGAGGTCCCTCGAGAGTTGTACTTTGCATTGATCAATAATAAAGAAATACCGAAAGGGGTGCCAGTCTTAGGGGCCAATGCTTCTGGGCACAGAACTCCGCCTCTCTCTCTCTCTCTCTCTCTCTCTCTCTCTCTCTCTCTCTCTCTCTCTCTCTCTCTCTCTCTCTCTCTCATGGGGAGCATTTTTGTTCTAGTCTTTTTGTACCCAGACATGGTATCAAATTCACAATTTTGTGACAGTTTGGTTTCATAGGTCATTTTGGCCTTTTAAAGACATTAATATAACATTTCATCTCTCTCTCTCTCTCTCTCTCTCTCTCTCTCTCTCTCTCTCTCTCTCTCTCTCTCTCTCTCTCTCTCTCTCTCTCTCTCTCTCTCTCTCTCTCTCTCTCTCTCTCTCTCTCTCTCTCTCTCTCTCTCTCTCTCTCTCTCTCTTTGGGGAGAGCAGCAGAGACTAGACTGACCAGAGCTTATGCAGCCTTGGGAGGCTTGGAGAGGATGTGTTCGCAGGTTCAGTTCCAGGAACCTCGGACCAAGTTATGGCTCTTTGATACTTTAGTAGCCTCAGCTATGATGTATGGGGTACAGGTTTGGGGACCTTCTGTAGGCCAGGATGGTTGGAGACGTATGGAGAGGCCCTTGGTATCTATGATCTCCCGATTGATTAGAGCCAAGGCCTCCGTACCTCACGCGATCATTCGAGCAGAGCTAGCTGCCCCCCCCATGGAGATTGAGGCGCTTACTAGATCAGTGTCCTTTGTGCACAACCTATGGGATACTACTAGAGACAGATATGCTAGACTGGCCCTTGAGTCTTCCAGACAGTTAGCTCTACAGGGGGACACTTCATGCTGGTATGCACAGATGACTTCATGGTTTCAGACGCATGGCTTCACCATGGACAGGTTGCCCCCTTTCCAGTATTCTCTTCAGGCACCCTCGCTGTCTCTTACACGGGTGGAGATCACTAGACTCATTCGTCAGGACCTGATCCAGCTCGACACCAGGAGGACATGGATAGAGCCGCCTCAAGAGTTGAGCACGAAGATGGCTTTCTATAGAGAGCATCTTCTCCACCTCACAGGAGATGGGTTTGTGATTCGACCCAGCTACATGGACACACATATGTCTCATGGTTTGAGTTGTGCCATTGGTCAGATACGCACATCCTCACATCAGCTCGAGATTGAGACTGGTAGATTCAGAGGGATACCAGCAGACAGCAGGATATGCCGATTATGCCAGAGAGAGCCAGAGACAGAGTTGCACTACATATGTCATTGCACAGTGTTCTATGAGATACGGGGGCGTTTCCACTGCTTATTCAGAGAGGGTTTTGTCCTCTATCTAGGGTCATGAGTTATGAGGATCAGAGATGTCTTGGACTATATCTACTTGAGTTACACAGGTATAGAGACACTTTACTGGGGAGAGCTAGAGAGAGGCAGTCCCAGAGACACATTACAGATTTCTTTTCACTAGATATGGGACAGCCAGAGGAGCAGCCACCACTGCAGAGCTCGTCCCACACTCATTCGACCACTACTGGCACTCTCATCGACCGAGCATTGGAGCTACAGAGATACAGACGACCGCGACTGAGGAGAGGAGCTACACAGCATCGACGGAGACTACAACAGAAGATTCGAGCCATACTCTCTCGACATCCAGAGTGCAGATGAGGATGGATCCTCACCATTTCTTCCATCTTTGTTTCACACACTGTTACATCCAGTTTACCGGGTACCTATTGTATCAGCTGCTACACCCACGTAGTTTTAGATTGTAGTAGTAGTAGTAGTATTTTGTTCCACTTCTAGTTCTTTTCTAGTTCTTTTGTACCCAGACATGGTATTAGATTCACTATTTTGTAACTGATTGGTCTCATAGGTCATTTTGGCCTTTTGAAGACGTTAATATAACATTTCATTTCATTTCTCTCTCTCTCTCTCTCTCTCTCTCTCTCTCTCTCTCTCTCTCTCTCTCTCTCTCTCTCTCTCTCTCTCTCTCTCTCTCTCTCTCTCTCTCTCTCAGAGACACATTACAGATTTCTTTTCACTAGATATGGGACAGCCAGAGGAGCAGCCACCACTGCAGAGCTCGTCCCACACTCATTCGACCACTACTGGCACTCTCATCGACCGAGCATTGGAGCTACAGAGATACAGACGACCGCGACTGAGGAGAGGAGCTACACAGCATCGACGGAGACTACAACAGAAGATTCGAGCCATACTCTCTCAACATCCAGAGTGCAGATGAGGATGGATCCTCACCATTTCTTCCATCTTTGTTTCACACACTGTTACATCAAGTTTACCGGGTACCTATTGTATCAGCTGCTACACCCACGTAGTTTTAGATTGTAGTAGTAGTAGTAGTATTTTGTTCCACTTCTAGTTCTTTTGTACCCAGACATGGTATTAGATTCACTATTTTGTAACTGATTGGTCTCATAGGTCATTTTGGCCTTTTGAAGACGTTAATATAACATTTCATTTCATTTCTCTCTCTCTCTCTCTCTCTCTCTCTCTCTCTCTCTCTCTCTCTCTCTCTCTCTCTCTCTCTCTCTCTCTCTCTCTCTCTCTCTCTCTCTCATTCTCTCTCATGGGGGAGCATCGGAGAAGTGCCAACGGCTTCCCCCACGTGTAAGAAGACGCATCCCTCGCCGGCCGCCCACAAAGCCTCTTTCATGCAGACAGGGAAGAGGATATCGGCAATACAGAAGGAAATGAGAGAATGGAGAAACAAAGTGGAAGAGTGGAGGAAGGAGAGGAGCACTATTCTTCAAAGATGGACCGAAGAAAGAGATGGCATGTGTAGGAGGATCGCTTCGCTGGAGAAGAAACTTGAAAGTGGTCATCCAAGATTCCATCATTCGAAATCTACAAGCAAAACGTGAGTGGCTCGAAGAAGGCAAAATTCAGCCATCCATGATGGTAGAATTGAATACCAAATACAGGTTATCAAGGAAGGTGAGGAGAAAAAGTCATGGGCCGCGGTCATCTCTGCAACACAAAAGAAAGTAGAGGAGGCCGAAAAATGGATTGAGGTTGCCAAGAAAGGTAAGGAAGATCCTTGTACACCCACTCTTATTAACATGACCCTCGAAGAGAAACAAAGAAGCAAGATGCGAGCTCTACATGTGAGGGTAACCGGCCTCAAGGACATAAACAATGTGGAAAAAGAGGTCACAAGCCTCACATCCATGATGGGGGTGGCCAAGCCTTCACACACAAAGGCATGGAGAGTGGGCAAGAAGAGTGATGGCCCGGGAGAATCTTCAAAAGGGAGAGCTCTCATACTACGCTTCCCCTCCTTAGAAGAGAAGAAGGAATTTTGGGACAGCCAGAGGAGCAGCCATCACAACACATCATTGACGGAGCCCACAGCAAAGAATTCGAGCCATACTCTCTCGACATCCAGAGTGCAGACGAGGATGGATTCTAGTAGTAGTATCTTTGTTCTAGTTCTTTTGTACCCAGACATGGTATTAGATTCATCATTTCGTAAAAGATTGGTCTCATAGGTCATTTTGGCCTTTTCAAGACCCCCCCCACCCCCACCCCTCGCGCTCCGCCTGCAGCCCAGCCCCTGCTCACACGCTGACCCAGCTCCCCGCTCCCCCTGCAGTCCCACCTCCCCTACGCGTAGCATGTCTTCTTCTACGCGTAGCAAGTCTAGCAGCCGATAACCCCCCCCCCCCCCCCCCCCCCCCCCCCCCTCTTCTTCTATGCATAGGGAGTCTTAAATTTTTTTAATTTTTCTTTTAGAGAAGACCATACTCCGCCCCCCGCCCCCCGCCTCTCTCTCTCTCTCTCTCTCTCTCTCTCTCTCTCTCTCTCTCTCTCTCTCTCTCTCTCTCTCTCTCTCTCTCTCTCTCTCTCTCTCTCTCTCTCTCTCTCTCTCTCTCTCTCTATACACTCTATCGCTCCCCCTCCCTTGCCATACCGCCTCACGCTCGCCCAGCTACCGCACCCGTTGCTATTGTGGGTGCACACGTACGTTTAGTGACTCCTTGGCGGATGGCGATCAAGCATGAGAAAGCTGAACGATAAAGCCAACCCCCTAGAGGATGCCATTCAAAAGAGCAAAGAGGAAATGACTGAGATCATTACCAAGATGAACCGCAATCTCTTGGGCACAACAAACATGCTCGAAGGACGCGTGCTGATCCAAGATAGCAAGATAAGTACGCTGGAAGACCGAGTGACGACTCAAGAGGAACAGATTGCGTCGCTCAAGAAAGAGAGAATTTGCGGTCTTAAAGACAAAGGCAATGTGGACGAAGAAGTAAAAGAACTCACAGCCCTGATGGGGGTTCATGAGCCGACGCACACAAGGGCATGGAGAGTGGGCAACATAAAGAAAAATGGAAGCAGTGGAGAAACCTCAAAAGAAAGAGCACTCATCCTCCGTTTTCCCTCCATGGAAGCGAAGAAGTCCTTCTTGAAGAAAAGACCAACTCGTAAAGAGACTGGCATCTTTCTCGGGGATGATCTCACCCTCTCGCAGATCGCTCATATGCAAAAAGTAATGCCGGAGATTAGAGCGGCAAGGGGAAAAGGCAAGATTGCCTTTTACCGAGAAGGAAAAGTGGTAATACTAGAGCGACGCTCCACATGACGGTGCGAGACTTATGGGACCACACTCAAAGTGGCTGCCTGGAACTGTAATGGATCTATGCGTCTTGGCGTGGGTGCTTTTGAGGATAGCTTTACTGGAAGAGACATCATCTTTTACTCGAAGACACACCAGGCCCCTCGGCAATCCATGCCTCACATCAGTGGATACAAGTGGGAGACAGCTTACAGACAGGAGACACGCTCAGACCACAGAGGGCGGGGGGGAGTGGTAGTGTTATTTAGAGAGGATCTGCAGCCACTCATACATATAGCCCGCAGGGATGAGCAGGCTAGGTACATGTGGGTGAGATTGAAAGCAGAGACACGCAGATATCTCTACCTAGCTATTTGCTACTTTCCCCCAAGTACATCAGTTTATGCATCACCCAGAGGACAGTCCCCTTTCTCTATTTTGGATGATGACATATGGGAATTCTCTAGGGATGGTGACATTATCATCCTAGGGGACTTCAATGCTAGGACTGCCCATCACCAGGCAGTGTTTAATGATACTTCAAAGGAGATGCTAAGAGAGCTAGATGTTGTAGAGACGGGCCTGTCCAGACTATCACACGATGTGGAATATACTGAGTATGGGCGACACCTGATAGACATGGGCACTGCACATGGATTGGGCATCTTGAAAGGCCTACAGAGATTTCCTACTGCGGGAGGTTTTACACGCTTCCCACACAGACATGGAGCCAGCACAGTGGACTATGTCATGCACAGCAAATCTCATCTCTAGTATCCAGGATCTCACAGTTGGGCCCAGACCGCGGTCGGGGTAGCAGTGGATCATGCTCTGGTGTCGATGACCATCTCTTTCCAGTTCAGTGTAGCACACAGGCCACGGGTAGCAGCCCCTACTTGCTACACATTCACACGGGAAACGGATTCTGTATACATGGACAGGATCTACAAACGCCTATGCACTGAGGACCCAGGGCGACCTCTGGAGGAGCTAACTACTATACTGACACAAAGATTACATGAGGCAGCAGCAGAAGCATACCCACACACCCAGCCTGAGCAAAGCCGCCGATCAGGGAGCATGCCTCAGAACAGCTGGTACGATGAGGAGTGCCGCCAGACTAGAGCCAGACTACAGAGGGAGGTGCTTTTGGGGGACGTCACTCACAGACAGTCACAGATTGACTTCTGACGCCTGGTACGGCGAAAGAAGAGGGCTTTTTTGGCTCGACTCGAGCAGGATCTACATCAACTATTCTTGAGTCAGGACTCGCGTGAGGCGTGGCTGCTCTTTCATGAGCAGTCCCCCCCCCCCCCCCCCCCCCTCTGCTATTTCCTCCACAGAGACTTGGGGTCAATACGCATCATCTTTGTACACAGTACCTCGACAGCCGCCCCGACCCATGCCCACACACATGTGTTTTTTCCACCGCTGAGATGGTGAAGAAAGCTATCGACATGATGAGGACTGGGAGAGCATATGATCATGATGGCTTAGTCGCTTACCATTTCATGCATGCCAAAGACCTACTAGCAGAGCTTCTAGCAGTTATGTTTAACCGTGCCATGTGTGAGGGCCTACCGGACACTTGGAGCCTATGTACGATCGTACCTATCTTCAAGTCAGGACATCCCATGGAGCCTGGGAATTATCGCACTATTATGATTGGGCACACACTGGCACTGTTGTATGCATCCATTCTTGAGCAACAGCTGAGTAGATGGGCAAAGAGGGAAGAAATGTGTACAACTGGGCAGGCACGGTTCAGGAGAGGCTTCTCTACTCTTGACCATATCTTGACACTCAGGGCCATCATCGAGGAAGGCAGATCTCATGGGAGACGGATCTATTGTAGCTTTGTGGACTTCCGCAAAGCTTTTGACACAGTACCCAGAGCTAGATTGATGTGCAGATTACAGGAAATGGGAGTACCCACAAAGCTCATTTGGGGGATCATGGCATTGTACAGATCAGTAGTAGGGCATGTACGCACCCCGGACGGAGTTTCTACACCGGTTCACTCCACTATTGGGGTGAAACAGGGCTGCCCGCTCTCTCCTACTCTTTTCGGTATGTATGTGGATGAGGTTTTTGACTACATTGACAGCGATGGGGATAAAGGTGCACAGTTGGCAGGGACATGGATTCCACTTTTGTTATACGCTGATGATATAGTGTTGATCTCCGAATCCCCAGACGGAATGCAACGTCAATTGGATGCTTTGCATACGTTTGCCCACGAAAGTGCTTTGTCTGTCAACCTTGGTAAAACCAAGGTTATGGTGTTTAATACCACCCCACAGTGGATCAGGAGGTCAGCACCTACATTCACATACGGCCAGGAGATTGTGGAGTACACAAACGCTTACACTTACCTTGGAGTGGTTTTTAGCGGACCTGCATTCTCACTCAGAAGAGCAGCAGAGACCAGACTGACTAGAGCCCACGCAGCATTGGGAAGATTGGAGAGGATGTGTTCACAGGTTCAGTTTCAGGAGCCCCGGACGAAGCTCCGACTCTTTGACACCTTGGTGGCTTCAACATTGCTCTATGGGGCTGAGATATGGGGACCTTCATTGGATCACCACGGGAGGCCGGGTCGCACAGACAGATGGGGGAACATGGAGAAACCTCTCGTCTCTATGATCTCGCGGCTCATTAGAGCCAATGCATCAGTACCACGGGCCATTATCCGAGCATAGCTAGCGGCCCCCCCACTAGTGGTGGAGGCGCTCACCAAATCAGTCTCCTTCATAAACCGCACATGGGAACTTCCTAGAGACAGGTATGCTCGCATAGCACTTGAGTCCTCTGTAGAGTTAGCCATACAAGGAGATACAACATGCTGGTATGGGGAGATGACATCATGGTTTCAAGCGCATGGGTTCAGCATAGACAGGCTGCCACCGTTCCACTACTCATTGGATGCACCATCTCTCATTCTTACACAGTCAGAGATCACCAAGCTCATCCGCCAAGACCTGACCCAGCTAGACACCAGGAGGACATGGATACAACCAGCACAGGAATTGGGCACGAAGATGGCTTTCTATAGAGACCACCTTCTCTAGCTTACGGAAGATGGTTTTGTGACGAGACCCAGATACATGGATACCCACTTGTCTCATGGGATAAGATGTGCTATTGGCCAGTTACGCACATCTTCTCACCAGTTGCGGATTGAAACTGGGAGATACAACGGAGTACCAGCAGAGGCCAGGACATGCCCCTTGTGTGACATGGAACCTGAAACAGAGCTGCATTATACATGCCGCTGCCCCGTCTACTACGAGATACGAGGTCGCTTCCATTGCTTGTTCAGAGAGGGCTTTGGACCACTCTCAAGAGTAATGGGATACGAAGATCAAAGATGCCTGGGTTTGTTCTTGCTCGAGCTGCGCAGACACAGAGATAGCCTGATGAATGGCGAGGCTAGCCAATCTCAAAGACGGATCACAGACTTCTTCAGAGCAGACACGGGACAACCACAAGAGCCACTCCCACAGCAGAGCTCCCCCTCGTCTCACACCAGAGGCACACTGATCGACCGAGCGATTGAACTGGGGAAATCCAGGCGCCCACGACTGCGAAGGACTACACAGCATTGACGGAGGCTACGTCAGAAGATTCGGAGCACGCTGGCCAGGCATGCACGACGCCCGGTCAGACTACTAACCATGGAGGAAATTGATGAGATTCCCCAACGACCGATGCTAGATCTCTTGTGATTCAGCTATCCCAACAAACCGCCCATTTTTGCTTAGTTTTTTGCTTAGCTCACATCGACCAATCTAGGATCCCATAGTATATATCTTTGTTTTGTACTGTTGTTAGGTTACTTTGTTACTCTGACTTTGTATCAGATCCACCACCTTGTAACTTTCTGGTCTCATAGGTCACTATGGCCTTTTGAAGACGTTAATATAACATTTCATTTCATTTCATTTCTCTCTATTAAAGCTCAGTGATTTTGAAGCTTCTGTTCGTGTGTTGCTATGGATTTCTCGCTTTTCAGTCCCTTAAATAAGTGTGTGGAGGTTGAGATATTTTGAGCCACTTGCCTGCCCCTGCCATGCAAGAACTGCCTATGTGTAAGGTGCCTGGATCCTCTATGCTTGGAGTGCCTGTGTGTGCACATACTATCCAAAGGCTGCTTGTGTGTGGGTCCCCCTGCCTTTTGCTATGCCAGGAGTGCTGTGTGTCCACTTTCCATGCATGCACTGCCTGTCTTTTAGAATTACAAGACGAAGAATTCTTCAACTTTCGAATTTCTGAAACAAATAAACACCTAAATTAGGGCTCCTTAGACATTAACACTTCACGACATGTAATAGACTGTCTCAGGCTGCGTGAATCCATGACCTTTGGACAGGGCATGCACTTGTAAGGGTGCTCTAACATTAATCTATTAGCTTAAAAGTACAACTACAGATAAAAAGATTGTCAATTCCAAAATCAGTTTTAGGGTAGTAGAGAATTTCATAGAAAAGATTCTTGTTTGAGACGGTGCTAACAGCAACCTGGTAGTTGATTACCTTCCAAACCATATCTGCTTGGCGACCTGTCACAGCACAAGGATGATGACATGCCAACAAAACTTTAGCACTTATCCTACAATCCTTGAAAAGAGCTGGGACAGCTAAAGCAATCAAAGCCTTTGCTATTGCTTCAGTGTGAGGTAAATTAGTAGCTGCTCCATCTGCAACATTTTCTGTCTCACTGCCAGCCATTCACACAACAAATACACGATTAGGATTGATTTCTATCACACACACTGTCAAACTTGATGGAATGAGATACAAAAGCAAACAGAAAACAGGCTGCAAGTATATCCATATTTTCACATAAGAGTCGACCAAATACTAGTGACACTTTGTAATGGCATAAACTTCATTAACAAAATATCAACACACATCCACAGGTCACAAGACAAACATTCTAACCTCACTTTATGTGCCCCAATCTGATCTTCAAACAGCATGAGCCATGAGAGAAACCCATCAAACAAGTTCTCCGCAAACTTTTCTGAAGTAGCCTGAATGCGTCGAACAGAATCAAAAGCCCTTTTTCTTATGTCCTTGGAAGAATGCCAGAGGAAGTGGACAACAAGCTGTAAGGTTAACAGCATATGTCATAATTTATAAAAGCTTAATGGGCTGGCTTTTCCAATTAAAGATTACAAACAACATGATACCTGAAAAAGCTGCTGGCTTCCAACTTCATATTCCAACAATCTGCAAAATCGTACTTTGTGACTCTCCAATGAAGAAGAGTAAAAAAAAAGAGTTGGCAAAAGGATTAAAAGCAAGACCTTGAGTAGTGCTTTACAATAACAACTTCAATCAGCTCTATAAGAGCAATGCAGTCTTCACCTTGCATTTTGCCTACCTGCAAACAATACAGTGAAAAGCAACTACTCTGAACAACTTGGCATCCATATCTTGAAAACGACAATGACAGTGAAATGAGGAAAAAAAAAACAAATATATACCTATAACTACACACACATACGTAGTTTTCTTTTTGGATAATCTTCTTATACGATCCTAGGAATCCCACAAACATTGAGGTAGAATTAGGTAGAATTAGGGGAACTGAAGAGAAACTAGGCTAATTAGACAGAGTCTCGAGGGAATTAAAGAAATTGGGGCCATTGGGGGAAGCTTAGGGGAATGAGTAGTTAAAGAAAAAGACACAGAGCAATAGAGAGAGAGAGAGAGAGAGAGAGAGAGAGAGAGAGAGAGAGAGAGAGAGAGAGAGAAAAATGACATGAAATGTTATATTAACGTCTTCAAAAGGCCAGAATGACCTATGAGACCAGAAAGTTACAATGTGGTGGATCTGATACAAAGTCAGAGTAATGAAAATGACAAAATAAAATAAAATGACAGAATAAAATGCTATGGAATCCGAAACAGCTAGGTAGGATAGGTAAATCACAGATCACAAAAGCTCCAGCATCACTCGTTGGCGGATCTCATCAATCTCCTCCATGGTCAATAGCCTGACTGGGCCTCGTGCATGTCGGGCCGAAGTGTTTCGAATCCTCTGATGCAGCCTCCGTCGATGTTGTGTAGTTCTCCGCAGTCGTGGGCGTTTGGATCTCCCTAGCTCGGTCACTTCGTCGATCAGTGTGCCTCTGGTATGAGGCAACAAGCTCTCCTGTGGTGGTAGCTCCTCCGGGTGTCCAGTGTGCTCTAAAGAAGTCTGTGATCCGTCTCTAAGACTAGCTGGCCTCTCCCCTCATCATGCTCTCTCTCTGTGTCTGCGTAGCTCGAGCAAAAACAAACCCAAGCATCTCTGATCCTCGTACCGCATGACTCTGGAGAGTGGTCGGAAGCCCTCTCTCAGGAAGCGGCCGCGTATCTCGTAGTAGACGGGGCAATGGCATGTGTAGTGCAACTCTGTCTCAGGCTCTAGGTCACACAGGGGGCATGTCTTGGCCTCTGCTGGTACTCTGTTGTATCTCCCAGTCTCGATCCGCAACTGGTGTGAAGATGTGTGTATCTGGCCAATGGCACACGTATCCCATGAGACAAGTGAGTGTCCATGTATCTGGGTCTCCTCACAAAACCGTCCTCCGTGAGCTAGAGAAGATGCTCTCTGTAGAAAGCCATCTTCGTGCCCGGCTCCTGAGAGAGAGAGAGAGAGAGAGAGAGAGAGAGAGAGAGAGAGAGAGAAATGAAATGTTATATTAACGTCTTCAAAAGGCCAAAATGACCTATGAGACCAAAAAGTTACAAATGGTGAATTTGATACCATGTCTAAGTACGGAAATTACAAAGTTACAAAAAACTAAGGAGAAAGTAAAAGGAGGGGGGGGGGGGGGGGGTGTTGTTGTGGGTTCTCTCATCGGTCGTTGTTGGATCTCATCGACCTCCTCCATGGTCATTACTCTGGTTGGGTGTCTCGCATGCGAGCTAGAGTGATCTCAGAGAGAGAGAGAGATGAAATATTATATTAAACGCCTGCAAAAGGCTAAAATGACCTATGAGACCAAACTGATACAATCTTGGTGGATCTAATACAATGTTTGAGTACAAAGTAAAATGAAGTAAAATAAAAGCTAACATAAACATAAGTGTCCAAGGATGCCCGGCATCAAGCGTTGTCAAAGGATGTACTGCATCGGTTGCTGAAGAGCACGTCAATGTCCCCTGGACATCTCCCATGTCATGCTAGAATAGTCCTGATCCTCTGATGGAGCTTCCGTCAATGTCGTGGTGGCCCTCATAGATGCGGGCGTCTAGCTCTCCCAAGCTCAATGGCTCAATCAATCAATATACCTCTCGTGTAGGTGGACTCTGAAGTCTGCTGTGAAGCTTAACTGCAGAGTCTCTCCCTCTGTGAATGTCTCCTGAGTCCCACTGTCTAATCTCCTCAAGAGACTCTCCCTGTGTCTGTGTAGCTCTAGCAAAAACAAGCCGAGGCATCTTTGGTCATGATATCTGATTACTCTAGCCAGTGGTTCAAAGCCCTCTCTGAATAGACAGTCAAAGCGCCTCGTATCTGATAATATACCGTACAATGACATGTGTGATGTAACTCTGTTGCTGGCTCTATGTGACACAACTGGTAAATCCTGGCCTCTGCGGGCACTCTCCTAAATCTGCCACTCTCAATCTCTAGCTGATGCGATGATGTGCGCATCTGACCAATAGCGCATCTTAATAAATGAGTGTCCATATAGGCAGGTCTGATCACATATCCATCCTCTATTGCTGGAGAAATGTTCTCTGTAGAAAGCCATCTTCGTGCCAAGCTCTCGTGTCGGCTTTGTCCATGTCCTCCTAGTGTCTGGGTAATCTCAGTCCGTGTGAGGGACAAGGAGGGTGCATCCAGCGAGTACTGGAAAGGGGGTAGTCTGTCAAGACTAAAACCATGTAGCTGAAATCATGATGTCATTTGTGCATACCAACAAGATGTGTCTCCTTGTGAGGCTAGCTTTCGAGAAGACTCCAAAGCTAGGAGAGCATATCTATTTTTGGGGAGATCCCAGATACTCTGTATAAAAGAGACGGATCTATAAGTGCCTCTATGACCAGCAGGGGAGCAGCAAGCTCTGCACGAATAATCTCGTGCGGTCCAGAGGCCTTTGCCCAAATCATCTGGGAAATCATAGAGACCAAAGGCATCTCCATACATCTCCATCCATCGTTACTGCCAGCTCGGCTATGATGGTCTACTGATGGTCCCCATATCTACACCCCATTAAGCATAGCTGAAGTAACCAATGTGTCAAATAGCCAAAAATTAGTTAGAGGTTCCTGAAACTGAATCTGCGAACACATCCTCTCCATGCTCCCCCAAGCTACATATGCTCTCGTCAGTCTAGTCTTTGCTGCTCTCCTCAAGGAGAACTTTGGACCACTCAAGACCACTCCCAAGTAAGTGTATGCGTCTGTATACTCAACCGTCTGCTGACCATAAGTGAAGGTCAATACAGACCACCTGACCCATTGTGCTGGGGTGTTTAACACCATAACTTTGGTCTTGCCAAGGTTCACCGACAAGCCGCTATCACTAGCACAAGTATCCAATGCATCCAAGTGTCGTTGCATCCCCTCTGGCGAAATTGAGATCAACACAATATCATCTGCATACAATAGTAATGAAATCAAGGTCCCTGCTAGATGTGCTCCTCCGTCACATCCCCTCTCGTTGTCATCTGAAACCGCATCAACATACAAACCAAACAATGTAGGGAGAGTGGGCATCCTTGTTTCACTCCAACAATGAAGTGAATACCTCGGGAGTACGAACCTGCCCCACGACTGTCTTGTATAAAGCCACGACTCCCCAAGTCAGCTCTATGGGTACTTCCATTGTCAGGTGCAGCGGAAGTGTTTAAGGATTTTGCTCGGATCTAGTACTAACACAAGGTTGCTTTACTTCACTTAAAACTGAAACTGAAAACAATGAATAAGAGAGACGCACAGAGAGAGAAAAGAGAGACGAAACGGCATGTCGGGTCCCAACCACCCTCAAGGGCCCCCTTGTTCTGTTGCCAGAGCAAGTACTTTCTTTATTACTTGCACAATGCTCATACAATGATGCTAAATGATGAGATGCGAATGGGTACTTGATGCTACTGATGTTGAGTACTGACGAGGTACCGAAGGGTATTGCATAAATGCTTGATACTGCGAGGCTAAGGACTGGGTACAGCGGGTACTTGGTGCTTGGGACTGCGGGTACTGTTGGGTACAGCTGGTGCTTGGTACTACGGGAACTACTTGGTACTGAAGGTACTTGGGTGCTAAGGATACGGAGGTCCTGATGATCCCTACGTTGAGCTAGGCAAGAGCCAAGCCAAAACACAAGGGGTGCTAGATGCTGGGGTACTATGTCGACGACGACGACGACGATGAGGGGTACTTGTGCTACGGTGTTGCTGAGGTACTAATGGGTATTGTTGGAGATGCTTGGTTCTGCAGCGATGATGACGACGACGACGTTGTGGGCTAATCTACTATCGCCGAGGACGGCGATGGCTGAAAACTGAAAACGCTAATGGAGTTGCCGCGAAGACAGCGACTGCGACAAGGCTAGGGCTGAATGCTGAAAACGCTGAGGCTCTGGATGACAAAACGTTGATGGGCTGCTAGGTACTGCTGAGAAGAGGGTGTTGTCGATACTACTTCATCGTTTGCCTCTTCTGCCTTCTCTAGCACCCAAAGGGGCTTCATTTATAGGTCTTTTAGCCATTTGCCCTACCTACTTTTGATAAATTTCATGTCAAAGTCACTTTTTAATAAATGACTTAAGTGATTGTTCATATGCCTATATGCTTAAGTGACTTAACTGTGCAAGTGAGGGTATGCAACTATGACCGGTCTGGACATGCACGTACATCTCCCGGCGCGATTTGGATCTGATGATATCCACTTTTCAAGTCGGTCAAGTATATCATCAAGTATATGATCAATTATAGGAATCGGAAATCTGTTCTTGATGGTGATTCTGTTGAGAGCTCTATAATCGATGCACATTCTCCAAGATCAGCCTTTCTTCAAAACCAACAACACTGGAGAGCAATACAGTGAAGTACTAGAATGGACAAGACCCTTTTCCAAGAGGTCTTTCACTTGGTTCATAATCTTTTCGTTTTGGGCTCGGCTCACACGGTAAGGTGGCCGGTTCGGTGGCATGCTTCCGATGAAATGAAGTTGGCCTTGGCTCCTCCATCAAAGAAGATCAGGGCTTCTTGGTCTTTCACTTTGCCCCAAGCTCGGAAAAGTTCTGTACTCTCGTCCATTGTGCTGGGATTGGTACCCACGCAATTTGGAATCAGTCTTGTTTTCATCTTTCCTTTTCATCCATGTTCCTCGGCTGCTCTCGAACTCTCAGGCCTTTTGTCGTCCTTGTCGACTTGTTCTTTCTGTGCCTTTTTAGGGCACTTCGCGGAGATATGTTTAGTTTCCCCGCATCCAAAGCACTTCCCTTTCTTGATGAAGCGAGCTCTCTCCTGAGAAGTCAGTTTGGGTCGTGCATCTTTCTCTTTCTTTTTTGGGTTGCTCTTCCTCTTTCTACTTTCATTTGTCGAAGTCTGTTCGGCTCTTTGCGTCATGATCTCATCTGTGGGGTAGGTCAAACTGCCTGAATGAATGGCAAAACCCTGTTTCCCATGACTCATCAACTCCCGAATGGAAGCTGACTTTTGTTCCAAGCAGTGATCTCAGATCTCTGTAGGAAGACCCAAGGTAAATCGCTCAATCTATTCCTTGAATGAGATCTCCTTAAATGAAGAGGCGGGTAGAAAAGAGCTCCAGAATCTCTCGCAATAAGCGTCCATTGTATCCTTCTTGGTCATCCGAAGATGGTTCCAAGCAGTTCGTATGTCGCGTTCATTCTCGAATCAGCCAAGAAGTAATAAAAAGCCTCTTGAATTTCAGCCATTTGATTGGCGTTGTCTTGTTTAATAGAAGCGTGGACCACCAAGTTCGAGCATTCCCCTTAGAGTAAGAGGCAGCTCTCCAAATCTTAGAGTGCTCTAAGTAACGCCCTCCCGCGAAAGCGATGTCAAACTGTTGTACAAAAGACAAAGCCTTCGAAGCATCTCTATAACCAGAAAACGTGACAAATTTAATTGACTGTCCACCTTCCTTAAACTCTCGGACTTTCTTGCCTTTGTCGTCCAGAAAGTCATACTGGTTGGCTTTATAAAAATTCTTCTTCTTTGCATAAAAGCTGCTGTCATCAGAGTCCGAACTATTTGTAGACGAGTCCTCTGTAGAACTGTCAACCACGGGGTGAGATTTAGACTTCTTTGTCTTTTTCTTTCCCTTTCCAAAGCGTTGCCTTTTGCTTCGCTTTTTGCCTTTTCTGTCTTCTTCGCTCAAGTCAGATGAACTAGAAGAACTGTCAGAAGAAGAAGAAGAAGAAGAAGAAGAAGAACTGGGTACTCCTTGAAATCGAACACGCTTCTTTTGTTTCTTTGCCTTTTCAAATGCAGATTGACGACCCAAATAACCCGAGAAGTCAGTCCCTTTCTTCAGCTTTTTGTCATGCTTTTTAGCGTTGTTCTGCACGGCAAAAAGCTGAGCAATTCATGCATCAACCATCTCTTCTAACTCTTGCTCTGTATACTTCCTGGGAGTAGGAGGTTTCTTGAGAGTGGTTTTGTGGTCTTCTTCCATTGCGTGTGCACCTCATCGAAAGAAGTCTGACTCATATATTTTGTCAATTTCGGGTCCTTCGCAAAATTAAGCATCATCTTTGTTGCATCGCCGATCAATTGTCGACGCTCAATCTCTTGACGCTCCGCCTTAGTAGGCCGAGGCGAGCCATACTCCTTGCGTGAAACTTTGTTGTGATCCCTTCCCGCATCTCCGGATGCAGAGGGAGTCGATTGATCTTTGCCTGAAGCCATAGGTGCCGCGTAAAAAGGATCGGATTTCCTGTAGGAGAGAAATCGGCCGCGCTCTGATACCACTATAACAGACTTGGACACTCCAAGTCGAGAATCTACCGCGACACCACAAAAGATCACTTTAAAACACTTCACAGTTCACAATTGATTTGACGCTGGCCTGGCGGAGTTTCGTGCCTAGAGATATTGGCCCCAAAGACAGGCGCCCCTTTCGGTATTTCTTTTGTATTAATCTGTGTTCAAAGTACAAGAGTGCAGGCAGGGGCTCACACTCAGACTCTGCGTCCAGATGCCCTGAGTTATGAGGCCTACCCGCTTATTTAAAGGTTTTACAAAGGGAAGCTAAAAGCAGAGCCCCAAAAGCTTCAAAAGCTGTCCCAAAAGCTGAAAATCAAAAGCTTTGAAAAATAAAGCAGGAGAGGCTTCCCTCTCTCTCTCTCTCTCTCTCTCTCTCTCTCTCTCTCTCTCTCTCTCTCTCTCTCTCTCTCTCTCTCTCTCTCTCTATATATATATATATATATATATATATATATATATATATAGCCAAAAAGCATTCCCAAAAAGCAAAACTGCCGCAGATTCAGCCTCCGCAATTTCCACCGCAAAACGCGGGCGTCCGTACAGCTGCCACGTGTCAATCATTTCCGCGTGATTTTCGGGAGAGGCTCTGCCACTACAAGAGAGAGTGTGTATGTTAGGGTTATGCCACGTCACCATTTCGTGACATGTTTCATGTCAGTCGCCTTGAAGAAAAATTAGGTGAAGCCAACGTTCTTGTGCCTATCGAGGAAAATGTATGGCAAGATATGCAAACTTAGTATATTCCTCGAGAACCAGAGGATGTTTTAGATCATCGTACCCATCATTTACGCCAAAACGCTTATGACGAGTACTTACACTTTATGTGATTTGATTTGAATGTGATTTGAATGTTCAGTGACGGTCGTCTTTGTGCAAGTGCTATTGTCTAGTGCGTCAATGCTTAGAGTCAGTGTCTACTGAACTGGTTTCTGGCTTATGTTTGATTTTGCAGGCGTAATCGAGGGCTATTACAATTATTTCATGAGGGGGGTATGTCACAAAATGATGACGTGCCAATGTCCAATCGGACAAATCCCAAAGAGATTGATTTATAAGTTATTCCAACCTATGGATCCCTGTTCAATGGGACCCAAGGGACACAAGATCTATTAAATTAAGCAAGGATCAAAAATCCCATGGAGCTGCTTACGTGGCAAGCCCCGTAAATTGCGTTGGCTGGCTGACATGGCAAGTTGTACGGGTTCCGCAATTTGCGCCGCGTTTTGCATTGGCTGCCTTGGGGCGCTAGCTAGGAGGCCAAGTGCTTTTAGGACTCAATGCTTTTGAGACTTGAAGCTTTTTATGTAACTGCTTTCGTAGTTTCCATCGATGTTGTGAGGTACCCTTCAGTCGCAGGCGTCTGGACCTCCCTAGCTCCATAGCCGAATTGATCAATGTACCTCTGGTGTGGGTGATATTGGGCTCGATTGAGTGGCCTACTCCTCACTTTGCCAGTAGGTGGTCTAAAAAAATTGGTCAATGTACCTCTAGTGTGGGTGATATTTGGGCTTTGTTGAGTGGCCTACTCCTCTCTCTGCTCAGTAGGTGGTCTAAAAAAATATGTAATCTGCCTCTAAGACGGTCAATCTACTGGTGTCCGCATCAAACTCTCTGTGTCTACGTATTTCGAGTAAAAATAACCCAATACATCTCTGATCCTCATGCCCCTAGATAGTGGTCCAAAACCCTCTCTAAAGAGATAGTGAAATCGACCCTGTATCACATAGTACACCGGATAGTGACATATGTAATGCAGATATGTCTCAGGCTCCATGGCATAGCTGGCATATCCTAGCCTCTGAAGGTATCCCCCTAAATTTGTTGACCTCACGCTGATGTGAAGAGGCGTGTAGCTGACCGATAGCGCACCGTATCCCCCAAGATAAATGTGTATCCATGTAACTAGGTCTAGTCATAAACCCATCCTCCGTCAGTTGGAGAAGATGCCCTCTACAAAAAGCCATCTTCGTGCCCAACTCTCGTGCCGGCTGAACCCAAGTTCTCCTACTATGAAGCTGAATAAGGTCCTGACATATGAGCCTGGTGATCTTTGTGCGCGTAATAGACAAAGAGGGTGCATCCAAAGAGTATTGGAAAGGAGGCAATCAACCCATACTGAAACCATGACGTCATCTACCCATACCAGCAGGTAGTATCCCCCCACAGTACTAGCTGTCGAGAAGATTTAAGAGCTAAGCGAGCATATCTGTGTTTGGAGAGATCTCAAAACTGTGCATAAAGGAGTTTGATCTGGTGGGTGCCTCAACCACGAGTGGAGATGCAGCCAGCTCTGCTCTGATAAATCTCTGTGGTATTTAAGCCTTAGCCTTAGCTCTAATCGTCCGAGAGATCAAAGAAACCAAGGCCTCTCCATACAGATACCCATCTTCTTAAGAGTTGGTCTCCTCAAGTTATTCCCTTCCATAGAGGGGAAACGAAGGATAAGTGCTTTTTCCTTTAAGGTTTCCCCCTTGCTTCCACTTTTCTTATTACCCACTCTCCAAGCCTTGTATCAGGCTTAAGACACTCCGAGCGAGAAATCAATAGCAACACACGAACAGAAACTTCAAAATCACTAAACTTTAATAGAGAGAGAGAAGGAGAGAGTCGACACAATCCGACGTAGTTCCATGCCCAGAGGTATTGGCCCCAAAGTCTGGCGCCCCTTTCGGAATTTCTTTTATCATTTATCATTGCCAAGTACAACTCCCGAGGGACCTCTGCTCTCAGACTCTGCGTCCAGATGCTCTCCAGAGTGAGGCTAGGGGCTCTTTTATTTTTACAAGGGATGCCCCAAAAGCAATTAGTTCAAAAAGCAGTACATGAAAAGCTTGAAACTCAAAAGCTTCTAGGTCCAAAAACTAACGCTAATGGCTGCCAGCACAAATCACGGAATTCCATACGCCTTCCATGTCATCAACCAGCACAAAACAAGGAGCGTCCGTACAGCTGCCACGTCAACGGGTCCCCACACGATCTCTCTTTCTCTTTGTCTCTAGTGTCCTCGGGGCCCCATCGAACAGGACCCTATAAGTTGGAACAACTGATAACTTTAGGGTTTCGTCACGACATGCCACGTCATGAATTTGTGACATACCCCCCGCTTGAAAGAACTGTAAGCGCCCTCGATTACGCCTACAAAAACAGACAGAGGCCATAAACCAGTTCGGTAGAAACTCACTCTAAGTACCGACGCACTAGACGACACAAATTTAGCGCTTGTACAAAGACAACAATCACTGAACATCAAATTATATTCAAATCAAATCACATAAAAATCCATCCAGATCTAGGACCATATTCTTGGCAACGTGTTTAGTAATCACATCTAGATCCACACCCGACCTCATTGATGTCAGATTAACTAATTCTTATTGCGATCATGTCCATAGAATCTCAAGACCGAAATGTTGCAGTCATTTCGTCTTTCGAACCTGTACTCAGACACAATCACATGAGTGAGCACAAAAATTAGATTCATTTTCGGGAATTCCCATTTTGAAGTACTTCTTTCATAAAGTCATCCAGTGGAATACTGTCAACCCATCAGTATCCCTGAAATCCAAAGGAAAATCAATGACTTTATTCCATCTGGGTAATCTGTGACAAAGGAGTGGAGTGACTCCCCTCTTGTGCAGTCCTTGCACCAAATTCAACCTTGCGGATCCACGCGATCTCTCGGAATAGTCCAAGCTAGACTAAAAACCTCAAGGTAAAGTTCCAATATCTGAGGAGTATCTGTTAGTTCCTCCTCCTCCATCCACTTCGCATTCAATGCCGGATAGTTCTTGACTAAGAACCGCCGTTCACTTTACCTTTCTCTTTCCTTTCCCGATGAGCCAATATCTGTTCCAAAACGAGTATCTCCTCACTCTTCCACTTCAGGTTGCTCCTCAGGCTCCCTGTCGTCTCGCACCTTATCTAGCAACTTCAGTCTGAAGTTTACATCATTTATCTTCTCTTGAATCTGGAAAGGGCAATAGTCCCAGATTCTTCGCTTTAGAAAAAGCCGCTTGTCACAAATTGCTGACATGTCAAGCCATTGAAGAATGGAGCCAACCTATAGATCCCATCCGAGGGGCCAAAACCTTAAGTGAAGAAGCAGAAGCATTTACCAACTTGCCAAGTGGCCTATTTTTAAAGAAGAGTTCCCACCAACTTATGGGACCCCGTCCGATGGGGCCCAAGTGACCTAGAGATGTTAAAATAAAGCAAGGCCAGCACACACACAAGCTTATTTATGTAGAAGCTAATGATGTGGCAGCAGTACGGCTCTCTGAATTTTGCGCTAACTGTTGACGTGACAACCTGTACAGATTTCCGGATTTTATGTTGACCTGCTAACGTGGAAGCCTGTATGGATTTCCATGATTTACATTGGGCAGTTTTTAGCGCCAGCTTTTGGGACTAGTTGCTTTTGAATTTGACTGTTTTTCATGTAACTGCTTTTCAAGGCCAAGGGCCTTCAAATACGTGCAGAGGGCTCGTTCTCTGGCACGCTTCGGTGAGAAGGTGCAGAGCGCTAGTACAGGCATTGTACTGAGTTCAAGTAATATAAAGAAATACCGAAAGGGCGCCAAGGTTTGGGGCCAATACTCTCTAGGGTGGAATTCCGCCACTCCGTCTCGCTTGTGCTCTCTCTCACTTTCAATTCACTTGTTATTGAAGTGTTAAAAGTTCGTTTAGTCTGTTCTTTTCTATTGGCACATGGTGCCCAACTTGTGACACCGCTCCTTTCCCTTTCGTTTTCTTAGGCGTACCTTCTGAAACCATAAGAGCACCCAATCTTCTTCCTTCAATTGCAAGTCGCGTCGAATCTTGTCCACTGCCCTCTTATGCCGAGCTTGAGACTTCTCGAGAGCCTCATGCACCTTGGCAAAAGCAATATCCAAACCTAGATCATACTGATCTACTTCAAAAATCTTATCTTAAGTCTAGGGAATTCTCTCATCTACCAGCTGATTCCCCTCTTGTGTCACGTCACTCTCAATCATCGAAACCCTAAGACGCACTATCATCTAATCTCCTTTCTCCGAAATCCTTTGATGAACTTGCATCTCGTTCCCTTAATTCGTCGGAACCTTCGGATGTGCTACCATATGATTCTCCAAAATCTTGCGATGAGCTGTCATCCGGTTCCCCTCATTCATTCTTTTCATTGGCTTTTCACACATATACCAACCTACAGTTGACGTTTGTACTCCATTCTAGTAAACTTTTCCGCCAAAAATTTGTCCAAATCTTCATTCTTTTCTTCAATTCCCACGCCGGATTTCAACTTTTCTCTGCCTACCCACTGAGAGGTGTTATCTCTATCAGATTCTGCACAAAAACCCATGTGTAATTCAAGGTTCTTTATGGCTTATGCCCTGAAAGACAGAGCAATGAAGACGGGAGCACGCAGGATGCGCGATAAAGTAGTGTAGACTGTAAAGTCTCTCATATCATTGTAACAGGCTTGGACACTCCAAGCAAGAAATCAATAGCAACACACGACTAGAAACTTCAAGATCACTGAACTTTAATAGAGAGAGAGAGAGAGAGAGAGAGAGGAAGAGAGTCGACATGGCCCGATGTAGTTCTATGCCCAGAGGTATTGGCCCCAAAGTCTGGCGCCCCTTTCGGTATTTCTTTATCATTAATAACTGCCAAGACAACTCCCGAGGGACCTCTGCTCTCAATCTTTGCGTCCAGAAGCTCTCCAAAGTGAGGCCCCAAGGGCTCTTTTATTCTTGCAAGGGATGCTCCAAAAGCGGAACCCCAAAAGCAATAAGTTCAAAAAGCAGTACATGAAAAGCTTGAAACTCAAAACCTTCTAGGTCCAAAAACTGGCGCCAATGGCTGCCAGCACAAATCACGAAATTCGGTACAGCTACCACGTCATCAGTCAGTGCAAAGCACGGAGCGTCCATATAGCTGCCACGTCAACGGGTTCCACACGATCTCTCTTTCTCTTTAGGCTCCATCAGACGGGACCCTATAAGTTGGGCCCCAAGGGCTCTTTTATTCTTACAAGGAATGCCCCAAAAGCAATCAGTCCAAAAAGCAGTACATGAAAAGCTTGAAACTCAAAAGCTTCTAGGTCCAAAAACAGGCGCTAATGGCTGCCAGCGCAAATCACAGAATTCCGTATGGCTACCACGTCATCAGCCAACGCAAAGCGCAGAGCGTCTGTACAGTTGCCACGTCAACGGGTTCCACACGAAATCTTTTTCTTTTTATGTCTCTAGTATCCTCATGCCCCATTGGACAAGACCCTATAAGTTGGAACAACTTATAACTTTAGGGTTTCGTCAGGACATGCCACGCCATCAATTTGTGACAAGCCCTCATATGCGTCGGCTCATTAACCCCCATCATAATCATGAGTTTTTTCACCTCTTCATCGACATTATCTTGGTCCTTGAGATACAAATCCTCACATGTAAGGCACGCACACGCCTCCTTTGCTCCTCTTCTAGTGTCAAGTTAATGATGGTGGCTGGCCGCTGTGGAAGTTGTTTCCTTGCTTTTCCCTTCTTTGCGATCTTGATCTCATTTTTCAACCTTGTCCACTTTCTGTTGGGTCTCTATAATAACATCCACCCAAGAAGTCGTCATTTCTTTGTGTTGCTCCTCCCTTCTTTGATGGCCTGCATTTGTTCTTTAATCGTGTTGAGTTCTGCAATTACCAAGGGTTGAAGCTCTCCCTCCTCGAGTGTGTTTCGTGATCGCGCCTCTGCAAGCTCCTTCTTAAGTAAGAGAGACCGGAGAAGAGAAGCAAAGAAGAGGAGGCGGCGGCATCGGGGGCAGACAGAGGTGCCTTCAGTCAGACAGATTTATAGACGCAAGGATCCACCTCTACACACTTGCTCCTCTTCGGCTGAGATACAACCTACTTCTCCTGAACCCATTACGGTTCCTGGGGATTCTACTCTACCTTTGTGCAGTTCTGATAGTGATAATGGTCCTCTTGCTATGCTGATGACACCGTAAGAGGAGAGTTTTTCCCCTCTTGGATTACAGAAGAACGTATATGTTAGGAGATCTGTGAAACTTTTAAAAACCACGAAATAGTCTTGGTCATTCAATGTATATTTTATGGACATTTGTGGCAGCACAACTCCATCTTGATCAGCTTTGTACATTTATCTTGAGGCTGTGCCCTCAAGATGCTTATTTTAATAGAAGATGTTCTCTTGGTGAAAAGAAAAGAGAGCAGAGAGAAAGAGAGAAAGAGAAAGACTTGCACATTGCCGCTCACAAAGCCTGCTCCTGGATGCCTGCACATGTAGCTCAAACAGCCCACCAGTGCGAGCAAGCTTAGTTACGCCCTAGTTCGACGGGGTCACGCTGCTGCCCAGCACGACAGGGTCAGGCTACATTGACCTGATGTTCTGTCACATAGCTGCCTGCAGGTGGATGCAGCACAATATGGCTGCTGGCTCCATTTTGGCATCTGCTGTTGTTGGCGAAGCCGCAGCCGCAGCTCGCCACCTTCCCTTCTGCCTTGCTTTTGCCTGCTCCCGCCGCTCCATTCACCACTCACAGTACACACACTACCCTGCCACGCCCACACCTCACACACAGACACACAAGCATTTTCATCACACACACTCACTTACCGCCAGTCGCCCATTTTGTTTGTCTTGCCCTTAGCTGCCTTCGCTTTTGCCTGTCCCCTGCCGCTCCATTCACCACTCACAGTACACAGACTAGCCTCACACACACACACACACACCAGCATTTCCATCACACACACACACACACACTATCAACACACAAACACCTACACACAAACACCTACACACACACACACCATCAGTCCCCCATTTTGTTTGTCTTGCCCTTACCTCTACACGCGCCAGTTTGCCCTTCCGCGGCCTTATGCTGCAAGGAGGGGCCTTAGCTGTTGCAGCAACTAAGTATGTGTTTAGGCCACTTTAGGTGGGCTGAGGTTTTCTCACATGCCACTACCACCACTCACCTAGAAGCTTGTGAGGGTGGGGTGGGATTGGGTTTTGGGGTCAGCAAAGAAGTCCAATGGCTCCTCCCGAAAGCTCGGAAAGATATTAGGGACCAGCTGGATACTATTTCTAAGAGAGGATTGATATGCCGTATGATTGGAGCCTCCTTCTTGAAGAGACGCAACAAAGATTGGTTGCAATCATCTCTTGCTATCAGAGACAAGGCCGTTGCAAACAGGAAAGTGACATGGGAGGAGTCACCATATTAGGTGTTGTCAACACTGACACAGGCTTGCAAATGTCAAATATGCAACGGCCACAAGCATAATCAAAACACATCCATACTCTTTCCAACAAGCAAATCAAAAAAATATCAAAATACATTGGATCATGTATCCAAGAGTGTGCACTTTGTTACCGCAGTCAAAGAAAAAATGCTGGAGTCTTTTTGTAGAACCAAAGCCCAAAGCTTCTCCTTTGCTATCCTGTCATCTGGAAAAAACACAAACAAAATGTACAGATATTTTATCCATCTCAGATTTTCAGCACTAGGACATCACGAAAAAATGCCCTAAACGCAATGCGTGTTTTTCATTCCTCAGGTTGCAGATATAAGATTGCAACTCTAGACAACAAAAGGCATTTGTGCACTGCTTTGACTACCAAGGAACCAAGAAGCAGATATAAGATTGCAATTCTAGCCAACAAAAGGCATTTGTGCACTGCTTTGACTACCAAGTAACCAACATGAAGTGCCAAAAATGTGCAGTTATTTGAATTTATTGGATTGCAAGTTTTAATATCTATTAAATTTTCCAACATATGATGCACAATGTAACAGGCAGTGAAGAGTACCGGTTTTGACATCAACTGATGCAATCTGAAACAATATAAGGAGAGCATAACTACAATCCACTCGTTGTGAGGGCTTTGTTGCCCAATTCTTACTGACGGTTAACAGAGTTTCACATAATGGATGCATCTGAAAGAGCATGAGCTGGAATCAGTAACCAGCAGTACAGTAAGAAAATTTATCTTCCATAATGACGACAATATTTACCTTCATACAAAACTGAGAATTCTGAAAACCCAAGCGAAGGCTGCGCAAATGAGATCGTCGAAGGTTTTCTTTCTCTTTCAAGCCAGCCAAGAAAAAAGCTGCTGCACCATCAGGAGCCAGATCTCCCGCTCGTGAAATCCATTGTCCCAAAGCCATAAGAGTGGAACACCGCACCTCCTCATTCCCTAGCAAGTTGGGATTATTAAGTCAAGTATAACCATCAAAAGGAACCAAAGCACATTCAATTGAGTTTCAAACATACCATCTTCTTTATAATGAGACATGAGAAAAAGGCAGACGTTTGCTGCCAATTGAGTCAATGTCTTTCCACCTGGTGCGCTGGATAGGGCTCGTAAAGAATTAATCATTCCATCTCTTTGATAAGGAAAAGAGAGCTTTCCTTCAGAGCCTGGATGGACAATATCAAGAGGCAGAACATTCAATCACTCTAATTTCATACAACAGAAAGATTACATAGAGTATAAGCCTCAACTCAGAAGCATAAACAACAAACAAATCTGTCTGAACCCCTCATGTGTGGTCTGATTAACCAGAGGTAAGGCCATTTTTCAATTTATACAACGACACAAAACATGAGTCGCAACATTAAGCGAGTGCTCATCAACTGCTTGGGCTCTTTGCCAGTATAAAACATCACAAAATTCAAAAATCATGGGAATTGAGCCCTTTGCATTGTTCATAAGTTCTTATATTTAAATTTACTTGGTATTTTGTGTCATGCTTGTACACCAAGATGTAGGCACATACCATCAGACCTCAAACTTTGGTTTTTACTGTTAGGTTGCTGTACCACATTAGTCATGTGATTGATGGCAAAGTACACTCTTCCTAGAGAAAGCAGGCACAATGGAAAAATGTACTACCAGACATGAAATTACATTTGCATGCAAACAATTTGCTGAACTTGATTTCTGAATCATTACAAAACTCTTAATCAAATACAGGGTTTCACACGTTGCACCTGGTCTACCCTCGACGCCATAATTGCCTACTATAACATAATAATGTACTGGCTCTCTTGATTAAAAAACAAATACTACTCTCTAGTCGCTCCTTCAAGAAAGAAATACATAAAAGTAAGAAAAACACGAAGGAAAAAAAGAGAAAGACTGAATATAATGAAAGAAAAAAAGAAATACAATGTCGAAAAGACGAACACGTTTGTAAAACAGCAGAAAAGTCTCTTATTTTGGCAATGCAAGGGCTTTGGCTTTCCAATAGTTTTGGATTTTCATTGCTCCCAAATTATTCAACTATCCAGCCAGCATTTTTTCATCTTTAGATGTTTTGAAGAAAAAAAAATTGCCAGACGCTAAAGCTTCAGAAAATAGTCACATCTCATCTTCCCCCCCGCACGTGGCCGAATTCTTTCCAGAAAATTAATTATAGAAAAAAAAAACGATAAGAGGAGAATCCGGAGAAAATATTAACAAATCTTTCTTACAGAAAAGACCTGCAAACTATAATTGTCTGTCAACTTGAAAGCATGATCAACCATCATTGCACACACCTGAACGTGTCAAAGAAATAGTATCCAAAGAGAATAATGAGTTTTTGAAAATTATGAGTTTTTAGCTAGGTATGTGCTTATCTCTATGTCTAGTTACATTTGGGTAAGGGGATACAATCAAAGAGAGTTGATACTATGACGTACCCCCAATAACTGACTTTATTAACTGAACCATTGATGATATTGCATCTGGATCACTTGATTGCGAAGCAAGAATTGCAATTTCTTCGACAGATTGTCTTCTCCTGCTTTCATCACTATGGCGTGCTTGGACCAACAAGACAGGCAAAATATCACCAGCATATTTACTCAAATCAAGAACTGTCGACTTCAAAAGAATGCCCACTGCCTCTAGCACCAGTTCGGGATTACGTTTCAGCATCTTAACAGCAGTAGGTACAAGAACCTTTCCAAAGTCTTCATGTGTCAACTTCTTGAACAAAGGTGTAAATGCATGGCTTAAAGCGTTGGAAGGCTTTTCCTTCGAGCTCAACACTGCCTTAATGTAAAGATCCAAAAACAATTCCTGCACAAGCAAAAGATGGCATTTGCGACCAAGCTCTAGTGTGTCCAACAAAATTTTACCATTAAGCCTCTCATACCTTGTGGCTGTCCAAAAGCTCCGTTGACCTCATAGAGCAATAATCTAGCAAGATTTCAGTCAGTCCACATAGTGCATATGCGCTCAGGTGTGTTCCATTCAGCTCATTTGTGTAAAGCTCAAACAGCCCTTGAACCTACACAAGTGCATTGCACATTCACCGGGCATTGCAAACCAAACATATTTTAGACTGTTAAACCTAAAAGAAACTGTACCTCTATCAATGTGCGGAAAAAGACACTTCTTGTTGCCCTTTTGACTCGAAAAGCAGCATGAAGCAGAGAGGAGAGAAGAACCCCCTGAACTGCAGCTAATTTTGAAAATGCCACCTTTGCAGTTGAAATCCCAGGGTTCCATCTCAGTAATAGACAAGACCACCTAAACAATTTGTAATAGACAGAGAAGGCTCCTGCTTTTGTAGATCTATCTGCATTCTGTACAAGCATTCCTACAAACACTTTCACAAATTGTGGATGTTTCAAGGCTTTTGCAAGAACAACTTCAACAGCTGCCTGAGAGGCCCGGTCATCGTAAAGATATAGTGTCTCAAAAATCAAGTCCGCCAAGGATGTAGCATGCTCAGTAAGATTCTCGTCTACAAAAGGCACTTAAACAAATCAGTAAAAACCATTCTCACAATAACTGGAAAAAATGCAAAATTTTTCTTTGGTGTTTTTAGTTACGTATCCATTTGATGTCCATTAAGGCAAATACACAGTTTTGTCTTTTTTTCTTCTTTTTTTGCAATAAAAGTGCAACTTTAACCTTTTGCATTACATAAAATCAACCGTAGGTCCATATACAAGACATATGGGAAAACCCCTAAAAGATATACAATGAGATCATGGGGAAAAATCCCACAACAAACCACAAGATACATCTAGGGATAAAGATACTCTAATCAGGTGGTGAAATGTAGCTATCTGGGCTGTGATCAAGTCTACACAAATCTGCCCAAAGCTCTGTCCACCTCAGATGTAGTGAAAACCACAAAGTCTAGTGCTGTGTATCTGGCTGATATAAATCATCCGCTATAAAAAACTCCTGTAGCAGCTCACAAAAGCCAAGGGACTGTGAAACCCCTAGGCTGTGCCTGTGCCTCCAAAATCATTTGCATCCACTCTTAACATTTCCTAATGGCATACCCCAAAAAGGGATGCAGATCTACAGCACAACCATACTGTAAGACAGGAGGGAGGGACCGACTCATCGTCCACCTCAAACGCCAAGGGAAGGTACCAAGATGCACATCTCTTCGACCCCAAGGCCTCACTAAACTGACTCTCAAACAAAACTGCAAACTATCTGATATCCATAAAGTAATTGGCTTCAACCATTGTCTGTTCCTGTATCAGAAACAGCCTCCCTTGCCAAGAAGAGTCCTCGAACATAGTTTTGTCTCAACATATACCTAGTTGAATCCAAGATAAGCTCAGATTCATCATGCATAGTATTGACTAAACACTACAACATCCCAAGTAATGTCGTCAAAGCCCAATAGTGGGTCTAGAACTACCTACCAACATATGCTCACACACACACACACACACACACACACACACACACACAAACACAAGAGCATACATCAATACAAATATCTGCATACTGATTTTCTCTCATTACTCTAGAGGTGGAGGGTAGACTCGGCCATGATGAAGCCTACCACTAAAAGAAGCATTAAATAGAGAGTATTTAAAGAATTTAAAGGTAGTTGATAGGGCTAACACTCGTAGCACTACAAAGATAGAAAGGATTGACTCTGTCACAAATTGTTGATGTGTCATTGTTGATGCGTCAACCACTAAAGACGAAGGGGGATGATCCTAACCCTAGCCAACCTGCAGATTCCGGCCAAGGGGCCTAAACCCTAGCAAAAGAAGAAGAAAAGACCAACTCACTGACGACGGCAGAGGGACCTAGAACCCAAAAAGGGTTAGTATTAAACATTCTGTCACAAACTGCTGACATGTCAAAGCCCTGAAGAAGGGAGTCAACTTGCAGATGTCGGCCAAGGGGCCTAAACCCTAAGAAGAACAAGTAACAGAAGAAGAAGTTCTACCAATTTATGGGGACCCTGTCCGATGGGGCCCCAGTGACATAAAGAAACTAAAATAAAGCAGGATCCACACGCAAAAACTGATGATGTGGAAGATTTCCAAAAACTGCAATGGCATGATGACGTGGCAGGCTGTACGGATTTCCGCGTTTTGCGTTGGGTGATGACGTGGCAGCTATACGGATTTCTGTAAATTACGCTAGCAGCTTTCTGGAATTGCTTTGGACTACAAGCTTTTGAGTTTGAAGGCTTTTCATGTAGGCTTTTGAGTTTGAAGGCTTTTCCGTGTCACGTGTCGTCTCTCTCTTTCAATTCAATTGTTATTAAAGTGCTAAAAGTCTGTTCAGTCTGTTCTTTTCTATTGGCACGTGGTGCTCGTCTTGTGACACATTCTAACCCTACCAACTTGTAGAACATTGGCCGAGGGGCCTAAACCCTAAAATAAAGCAAAACACACGCGCGCGCGCACACACACAATTGCGTGGAGCATCATGACGTGGCAAGGTTGTATGGACAAGCCCGCAAATTGCGTTAGTTATCCCCTGACTTACGCTGCAAATATTGGGGACCAGATTTTAGACTGGATGCTTTTAGATGCAATGCTTTTCATGTACATACTTTTGGATAGGCCAAGGTGTTGTGTGGGCTCCCTCTCTCTGGCATTCGAAGCAATATAAAGAATACCGAAAGGGGCACACGTGGGGAAGTGTCGTTTGGGAGTGGATCTCCGTCACTCCATGTCTCGTGTGGATACTCTCTCTCTCTCTCTCTCTCTCTCTCTCTCTCTCTCTCTCTCTCTCTCTCTCTCTCTCTGCTCTGCACCCGCCCTCGCGCCCACCTTCAGCCAAAGGCCTCTCTCCCGCTCCTCCCGCCCGTCCTCCCCCCCTTGCTCGCGCTGTTTTGCACCGCCCCTGCTCGCGGCTGCTCTGCACCCGCCCTCACGCGCTCTACAACCCGCTCCCCGAAACCCTCACCTAACCTTTGGCTTCCCCCCCCCCCCCCCCCCCCCCCCCCCCCCCAGAGAGAGAATGGTCCCTTTTGCACGAGCGTAGAGAGAGGAGGGAGTTGTAGCGTAGAGAGAGAGTGGTCTTTCCTAGCGTAAAGAGAGAAATTTAGGCGTAGAGAGAGAGTGGATGGATTTCAAGGATAGAGAGAGAATGCGTAGAGAGAGAAAATCCGAGAGCATAGAGAGAGAATAGGTCTGCTCGCGTGGAGAGAGAGAGAGAGAGAGGGGAAAAAAAAACTATGTCCGCCTAGAGAGATAAAACCCGCGACTCTGTCCGCATAGAGAGAGGGAAAAAAAAAACTCTTCCTCTCTCCGGTTTGTCGCGGCCTCTCAATCATGAGAAAGCCAAATAGCAAGGATGACCCGGTGGAGGATGCCATCCAAAAATGCAAAGAAGAACTGAGCGAGTCCATCAGCAAGATCAACCGCCACCTTTTAGGTACTATTAACAGCCTCGACGCACGCATGGCAGCACAGGAAAGCACGATACATACACTCGAAGATCGCGTGAAGGCACAAGATGAGGAAATCGCACTACTCAAGAAAGAGCTTGCAGAGGTGCGATCGCAGAATGTCCTCGAAGAGGGAGAACTTCAACCCTCTGTCATTGAAGAGCTTAACACGATAAAGGAACAAGTACGGGCCATCAAAGAAGGTGGGGAGCAACAAAAAGAAATGACGACCTCGTGGGTGGGTAGATGTCATCACAAAGACCCAGCAGAAAGCAGAAAAGGCCGAAAAATGGATCAAGATTGTCAAGAAAGGGAAAGGCAAGGAAATAACTCCCACCCCCACACCAACAACCATCATCAACCTGACACTCGAAGAGGAGCAAAGGAGACGTGTGCGGGCCTTACACGTAAGGATATGTGGCCTCAGAGACCAAGATAATGTAGACAAAGAGGTGAAAGAACTCATGACCTTGGTGGGGGTCAACGAGCAGACGCATACAAGGGCTTGGAGAGTGGGCACTAAGAAAAGTGGGAGCAAAGGAGAAACCTCGAAGGAAAGGGCACTCATTCTCCGCTTCCCCTCCATGGAAGCGAAGAAAGACTTCTTGAAGAAGAGAGCGACTCTAAAGAAGACGGGCATCTTTCTTGGAGATGACCTCACCCTCTCGCAGATTGCTCATATGCAAGAAGTAATGCCGGAAATAAGAGCAGCAAGGGAAAAGGGGAAGATTGCCTTTTACAAGGATGGAAAGGTGGTGATATTGGAGCGACACCCCGCATGACGGTGCGAGACCTATGGGACCACACTAAAGATGGCAACCTGGAATTGTAACGGGTCACTCCGTCTTGATGTAGGGGCCTTTGAGGATAGCTTTATGGGGAGAGACATCATTTTCTACTCTGAGACGAATCAAGCACCGGGACAATCCATGCCACAGGTGAGCGGATATAGATGGGAGACAGCCTGCAGACAAGAGACTAGATCGGAGCATCGAGGACGGGGCTCAGGGGGAGTGGCAATTCTATTCAGGGAGGAACTGCAGCCGATGATATATATAGCACGCAAGGATGAACACGCTAGGTACATGTGGGTGAGGCTCAGGGCAGAGACGGGCAGATACCTCTACATTGCTATTTGTTACTTTCCTCCTAGTACTTCAGTATATGCATCACCTAGAGGACAATCCCCCTTTGCTATTTTGGATAATGACTATGGGAGTTTTCCAAGGATGGTGACATAATCATACTAGGGGATTTTAATGCTAGGACTGCCCACCACCAAACAATATTTTATGATACTTCCGAAGAGATGCTCAGGGAGCTCGACGTCACAGAGATGGGTCTATCCAGACTATCACAAGATGAGGAATACACTGAGTATGGTAGATACTTGATAGATATGGGAACCGCACACAAATTGGCCATTGTGAATGGCCTACAAAGATTTTCGACAGCTGGAGGTTTTACTTGCTTTCCACACCGACATGGTGCAAGCACAGTGGATTATGTTATGGCCCAGCCAGGTCTCATCCCATGCTTTCAGGATTTCATGGTGGGCACTAGGCCAGTTGGAGTAGCAGTTGATCATGCTATCGTGTCTTTCATCCTGACCTTTCAGTTCAGCACAGCTCCATTAGGTGGGGTCCCCATACACACTCGGTATACCTGCATGAGAGACGGATTCTGTGTACATGGATGAGATATACAGGCAGCTATGCACCCAGGAGCCGGGACGGCCACTAGATGAACTCACTCAGATTTTGACAGAGACGCTCCATGATGCAGCATCAGAGGCATACCCCCACAGTCAGCCCACACGGAGACGATCTGGGAACATGCCCCAGAACAGTTGGTCTGATGAGGAGTGCAAAGAGACGAGGATCAAACTACAGAGGGAAGTGCTCATGGGTATTACCACACATCGACAGTCACGGATTATCTTTCGCCGCCTAGCGACGAAAGAAAAGGGCCTATCTATCTCAGCTAGAGCGGGATCTATATCAGCTATTTATAAGTCAGGACTCGAGAGAAGCATGGAGGCTATTCCACGAGCATTCACCACCACCCGCGGTCACCTCCACTGAGACATGGGGGGAATATGCCACATCTCTCTACACAGCATCAGGGCAACCACCTCTGCTGGACCCACTAGAGACATGCCCAGAGACATGTTCTTTCTTTACTGCCGAGAGGGTAAGGAAAGCCATTGACAAGATGAAGACAAGGAGAGCGCATGATCATGATGGTCTGGTAGCAAAGCACTTCATCCATGCCAGGGATATGCTTGCAGAGCTCCCGGCTATGATGTTTAATCGAGCCATGTATGAAGGCTTCCCGGAGACCTGGAGTATGTCCACGATTCTGCCTATTTTCAAGTCAGGAGATCCCATGATTCCCGCGAATTATCGCACCATCATGGTTGGCCACACATTAGCTAGGTTAGGTTGTATGCATCCGTCCTTGAGCAGGAGCTGAATAGATGGGCAGAGCGAGAGGGAATAAGAGCACCAGGGCAAGCAGGTTTCAAGAGAGGTTTCTCCACTCTTGACCAGATTCTGACACTCAGAGCTATTATTGAGGAGGGTAGACACCATGGCAAGAGAATCTATTGTAGCTTTGTGGATTTCCGCAAAGCTTTTGAGACAGTGCCGAGAGCCAGACTTATACACAGACTACCGGACATGGGTGTGCCTACAGAGCTGATATAGGGTATTCTGGCTCTATACAGGACAGTGATGGGACGGGTACGCACCACTGAGGGAATGTCTGACATGGTCCACTCCACTGTTGGAGTAAAGCAGGGATTCCCACTATCCCTGACTCTTTTTGGGATGTATGTGGATGAGTTTTCAAACTATGTAGAGCGGCAGGGAGACAGGGGGGCTTAGCTAGCAGGGACATGGATTCTGCTGTTACTATATGCTGATGATATTGTGCTGATTTCAGACTCCTCAGAGGGGATGCAGCGTCATATGGATGCTCTGCATACATTTGCTCATGACAGTGGATTGTCGGTCAATCTGGGAAAAACCAAGGTTATGGTGTTCAACACCACACCACACCACAGTGGGTCAGGAGGTCGGCACCCACATTTATGTATGGCCAGGAGACTGTGGAGTACACAGATGCATATCTTGGGGTAGTATTCAGTGGACCGGTGTTTTCACTAAGGAGAGCATCAAAGACTAGACTGACGAGAGCATATGCAGCTTTGGGAGGACTCGAGAGGATGTGTTCGCACGTTCAGTTTCAGGAACCGTGAACAAAGCTATGGCTCTTTGACACTCTAGTGACTCCAGCTATGCTCTATGGAGTTCAGGTATGGGGACCCTCAGTAGACCACCATGGGAGATCTAGTAACACAGATGGATGGAGATGTATGGAGAGGCCTCTGGTCTCTATGATCACTCGGATGATTCGGGCTAAGGCCTGAGTACCACATGAGATTATCCAAGCCGAGCTAGCCGCCCCGCCCCCCCCCCCCCCCCCCCCCTCCCCTCGTGGTGGAGGCACTGACGAGATCAATTTCCTTTATGCACGGTTTATGGGATCTCCCCAGAGACAGATACGCTCGGCTTGCCCTGGAGTCATCTCGACAACTAGCTCTACAAGGCGATACAGCATGTTGGTATGGACAGATGGCATCATGGTTCCAGTCGCATGGTCTCAACATGGATAACACTCCTTGGATGCACCCTCCTTGTCTCTCACACGGACAGAGATCACCAGGCTCATACGTCAGGATCTGATTCAACTAAATACCAGGAGCACATGGATACAGCTGACACAGGAGTTGGGCACGAAGATGGCCTTCTACAGAGAGCATCTTCTCCAACTCACGGAGGACGGCTTTGTGACTAGGCCACCATACATGGATACACACTTATCTCATGAGATAAGATGCGCTATTGGACAGATACGCACATCCTCACATCAGCTCCAGATCGAGACTGGCCGATTCCGAGGGGTGCCGGCAGGAGCCAGGATATGTCACCTATGTAACTTAGAGCCAAAAACAGAACTGCACTACACATGCCACTGCCCGGCATACTATACAGAGCCAGAGACAGAGACATATTATATGTGTCAATGCACAGTGTATTACGTGATACAGAGTCGATTCCACTGTCTATTCAGAGAAGGCTTCAGACCCTTCTCGAGAGTCATGAGCTATCAAGACCAGAGATGTGTTGGCCTGTATCTACTTGAGTTACAGAGACACAGAGAGAGTTTACTGAGATCCACACAGAGAGAATCCCAAAGACAGAGTACTGATTTCTTCACACCAGACACTGGACACATAGAGGAGCAGCCACCATTGCAAAGCTCAGCTCATACTCACACCCGCGGTACTCTCATTGACCGAGCATTGGAGCTAGGGAGATCGAGACGCCCACGACTAAGGAAAGGAGCTTCACAGCATTGACGGAGACTACAACAAAGGATTCAAGCCGTACTATCTCGACATCCAAAGTACAGATGAGGATGGATTTATCACCCATTGTATCTCTCTCTTGTATTGGGCAACCGTTGTATCAGTTATCACACATACCCTACACAATTCCACCTAGTAGCACTTCTAGATTCATTTTAGTATCTCTTTTTTTGTACTCAGACATGGTACCAGATTCACAAGTTTGTAACGGATTGTTCTCATAGGTCATTTGGCCTTTTGAAGACGTTAACATATCATAAAATCAGAGAAGCAAGGAAGCAAGGAAAATGGGTAGTGTATAGAGGAGGAAAAGCTATTATCCGAGACTTCAAGAATCCATCCATTCCCACAAAGACATGGACTTAGGTCTTCTATATATGTACACATTATGCACACGGTGATCTCTTACCATTGTAAACCTGGCTCTCATGAGAGCAATGAGGTTATGTTTTGCACATGCACTTATTTTCCTTTTATGATACCCGAAGTGGAATGTAACCAAAGATGTATCGGTTTTGTCCTATAGGTCAGCTTTGGCCTCAACAGGACGTTAATAGACTCTCTCTCTCTCTCTCTCTCTCTCTCTCTCTCTCTCTCTCTCTCTCTCAAGTGTGGTAGATTGGTTATGCCATTTCCCTCTTGAATAACAGGTCTTGAGTTCAACTCTCGTCCAATAGATCTTTGAGGTCTCTTGGGATAGTTTCCTACGACATTAAATCCTCTTCTTCTTCTTCTCTCTAATTTATGGGAGACAGATATGCCACATTGACCCCTTGCGTCTGTAACAAACTGCTGACGTGTCGACCTATTGAAGAACGGAGCTACCGGCCGAGGGGCCTAAACCCTAAGAAGAACAAGCAACAGAAGAAGTGTCACAAAGTGATGACGTGGTTGCTCGAGTGCAAAAAACCCTAACCCTATTTTTTGCTAGAAACACTAATTGCTGAAACTCTAATTCTGGAAACCCTAATTGCTGAAGCCCTAATTCTGGAAACCCTAATTGCTGAAGCCCTAATTCTGAAAACCCTAACCCTAAAACCTGCAAACCCTAATTCTAGAAACCCTAACCTTAAAACTCCAACAACGTGGCTGATTTCCGAAAATTGTGCTGGCATGATGACGTGGCAGGCTGTACGGATTTCCGTGATTTACGCTTGCAACTTTTGGCATTGCTTTTTGGACCAGAAGCTTTTGAGTTTGAAAGCTTTTCATGTAAATTGCTTTTTGGACCAGAAGCTTTTGAGTTTGAAAGCTTTTCATGTAAACTGCTTTTTAGGCCAAGGGCCTTTAAATATGAGGCTAGGGCTCATTCTCTGGCATATGAGGCTAGGGCTCATTTAAATATGAGGCTAGGGCTCATTCTCTGGCATGCTTCCTCAAGAAGGTGCAGAGTCTGGAGTACCGGCTTGTACTTTGATGATGCAATATAAAGAAATACCGAAAGGGGCGCCAACGTTTGGGGTCAATACTCTCTAGGGTGGAATTCTGCCACTCCGTGTCGCGTGTTGTCTTTCTCTCTCTCTCAGTTCAGTTGTTATTTGAAGTGCTTAAAGTCTGTTCAATCTGCTCTTTTCTATTGGCACGTGGTGCCCGTCTTGTGACAGCGTCCTCCAAACAGTTAGCTTTACAGGGGGACACATCATGCTGGTATGCATAGATGTCATCATGGTTCCATATACATAGCTTCTGCATGGGCAGATTACCTCCCTTCCAGTACTCCCTTGATGCACCACATCTTTGTCTCTTACACGGGTGGAGATTACTAGACTCATTCGCCAAGACCTCATCCAGCAGGACACCAAGAGGACATGGATAGAGCCGACGCCAGAGTTGGGCACGAAGATGAATTTCTATGGAGAGCATCTTCTCCAACTCACACAGGATGGGTTTGTGATTTCGACCGAGCTCTATGGATACACATCTCTCTCATGGATTACGGTGTGCCATTGGTCAGATACCGACATCTTCACACGAGCTTGAGATTGAGACTGGTAGGTTCCGCGGGATACTAGTAGGCAGCAGGATATGCCGCCTATGCCATACAGAGACAGAGACAGAGACTGAGATGCATTATATATGTCAGTGCACAGTGTATTACTAGATACCGGGTCGCTTCCACTGTCTATTCGGAGAAGGCTTCAGACCTTTCTCCAAAGTCATGAGTTATTAAGACCAGAGATGTCTTGGCTATATCTACTTGAGTTACACAGACACAGAAACGGTTTACTGAGGAGATATGGAGAGAGACAATCCCAGAGACAGATAACTAATTTCTTCACACCACACACCGAACAGATAGAGGAGCAGGCACCATTGCAAAGCTCAGCTCATACTCACACCTGTGGTACTCTCATTGACTGAGCATTAGAGCTAGGGAGATCGAGACGCCCACGACTGAGGAGAGAAGCTTCACAACATCGACGGAGACCACATCAGAGGATTCGAGCCATACTGTCTCGACACCCAAAGTGCAAATGAGGATGGACTCACCACCCATTATATCACACATACCCCAAACAGTTCCAGCTAGTAGCACTTTTAGATTCATCTTAGTATCTCTTTTATGTATTTCTTTTTGTACTCAAACATGGTATTAGATTCACCAGATTGTAACGAATTGGTCTCATAGGTCATTTTGGCCTCTTGAAGGCGTTTATATATCATGTCATCTCTCTCTCTCTCTCTCTCTCTCTCTCTCTCTCTCTCTCTCTCTCTCTCTCTCTCTCTCTCTCTATGAGGAGTAAAAACTACAAGCGAGTTGCAACTTATGGCACTTACACTCAGCAAATTTAGAAGGCTTTGTCACAAGACGAGCACCACGTGCCAATAGAAAAGAACAGACTGAACAAACTTTTAGCACTTCAATAACAACTAAACTGAGAGAGACGCGACCCAGAGCGGCGGAATTCCAGCCCAGAGAGTATTGGCTCCAAACCTTGGCGCCCCTTTCGGTATTTCTTTATAAGCATCAACACAGTACAAGCCAGTACTCCACACTCTCCACCTTCTCCAAGAAGCATGCCAGAGAATGAGCCCTAGCCTCGTATTTGAAGGCCCTTGGCTATTAAAAGCATTTACAATGAACAGCTTCAAACTCAAAAGCATCTGGTCCAAAAGCTGCAAGCATAAATCACGGAAATCCATACAACTGCCATGTCAGCACTATCAACGAAAATCTGCCACATCGGCATTGTCAAAATCTGAGCTGTCCGTATAGCTACCACATCAACAATTTCTGCGCCAGTCTTTTGTGTGTGCGTGAGGGTCCAGCTTTATTTTAATACCTTTGTCATTTGGGCCCCATCCGACGGGGTCCCATAAGTTGGTAGGACTTCTTTTGCTGTTGCTTATTCTTCTTAGGGTTTAGGCCCTTTGGCCGGGACCTGCAAGTTGGCTCCGTTTCAGTGGCTTGACACGTCAGCAGTTTGTGACATCCCCCCTTCTTGAAAGAAAGCAATCATCCACGATTACATCATATCTGCAAAACAACTCAACTTAGCTCAAAAGAATTCCGAGGGACAATCACTTTGCTCTTTTTTTGTTAAGGAGTTGGCTTCTCCTCTCGCCTCTTTTGATCAAGGAGTCGACTTCTCCTTTCGTCCAGATCGGAACTCTTAAAATTCTGGCGTAGTAAAATTAGCCATCACACCCAGACTGCATTGATCTTCCACGGGTGTCTTGCTGACAGCTTTTTGGCATTGCTTTTGGACCATATGCTTTTGAGCTTGAAGGCTTTTCACCGTAAATTGCTTTTGGACCCTAGTGCCTTTAAATATGAGGCCATGGGCTCATTCTTTGGCATGCTTCCTGGAGAAGGTGCAGAGTCTGGAGTGCCGGCTTGTATTGTGTTGATGCAATATAAAGGAATACTGAAAGGGGCACCAAGGTTTGGGGCCAATACTCTCTGGGTGGAATTCCACCACTCTGTGTCGCGTGTTGTCTCTCTTTCAGTTCAGTTGTTATTGAAGTGCTAAAAGTTTGTTCAGTCTATTCTTTTCTATTGGCACGTGGTGCCCGTCTTGTGACAGAGAAAGAGAGAGAGAACACGCGACACGAAGTGGCGGAATTCCACCCCAGAGAGTATTGGCCCCAAACCTTGGCACCCTTTCGATATTTCTTTATATTGCATCAACACAATACAAGCTGGTACTCCACACTCTGCACCTTCTCCAAGAAGCATGCCAGAGAATGAGCCCTAGCCTCATATTTAAAGGCCCTTGGCCATTAAAATCATTTACAGTGAAAAGCTTCATCCTCAAAAGCATATGGTCCAAAAGAGATGCCCAAAAGCTACCAGCGTAAATCACGGAAATCGGTACAATTGGCACGTCAACACTGTCATCGCATTTTGCGAAAATCTCCCACGTCAGTACTATCAGTGGAAACTCCGGGTTGTCCGTACAGCTGCCAGGTCATCAATTTCTGAGCAAGTCTTTTGTGTGTGTGTGTGTGAGAGACTCCAGCTTTATTTTTATTCCTTTGTCACTTGGGCCCCATCGAACGGGGTCCCATAAGTTGGTAGGATTTCTTCTTCTGTTATTGCTTGTTCTTCTTAGGGTTTAGGCCCTTTGGGCGAGACCTGCAAGTCAGCTCCATTCTTCGGTGGCTTGACACGTCAGTAGTTTATGACAGGCGCTCTCTCTTTCTCGCACTTGTCCCCTGCACCTACCACTCTCGCGCTTCTGCACCTCCCCCAACTCGCGTCTGTGCGCCTCATCTTTTCGGCCCTTCAACCCATCTACCCGCAACTGCCCCGCCCAGCTTGTGAGTTTGCACACTTTCAGCTTGTGCAATCTCTTAGCTCTACACACCCGCTAGGAACTAAACCTCAATACCCCCCTTGAGGGAAGGGGGGGAGGGGGCTTTTCAAGGGCTGATTTCCAGCACTCCTGCTTCTACAACATGGCCCCTAAACAGAAAACCTTTGCAGCCACCCTGGCCTCGAGCCCCCCACTTGTTCTACCCCCCATCAAACTCCAAAGTTCATGGGAAGCATATTTCATGGGAGAGATGAAGAAATTACAGCAAGAGGTAGCACACCTCCGTCTTGAGGTAGCACACCTCAAGACGGAGCTCTTGTCACGGGGGACGGGCACCACGTGGCAGCGGAGAAAGAACAGACTGAACAACTTTAAGCACTTCAAATAACAACTGAATTGAAAGAGATGGAGAGTGCACAATACACGAGCCAGGGAGTGGCTGAGTTCCACCCCAAGAGAGCATCGGCCCCAAACGTTGGCGCCCCTTTCAGTTCCAAGGAACATTCCAAGGGACAATCAATTTTCTCATTCGCTCTTGATTTCTTGGGTCGTTGACTTCCCAAGAGAATCTCATCCAATAAGGAGTTTCATTCCAAATTGGAGCTCTTGATATCCTGGGTCGTTGGTTTCCCAAAAAAATCTCATCCAATAAAGAGTCTCATTCCAGATCGGAACTCTTGATATCCTGGGTCATTGACTTCCCAGAAATATCTCATCCAATAAGGAATATTCAATGGTTGGACATCACGATGCAACACAAATGCTCACATATGCATATTACAAGAAATAGAAAAATAAAGTCGCCAATGAAAACTTCCCCCACAAATAACCATCCACGTCTAGGCCATGAGTTGTTAAACGACTTCCTCATCACTCCTCCCGCATAACCTAAAAAGGTCCGGGCTGAGAGATATAGAGGCCTTTTACAACCAAACGCCCCCCAAACCGCAGCATACAATGAAACGCTCCCCAAACATCCTGTCTGCATCGTTCGAGGTTTTCAAGCATACAAAGAAACGCGCCCCAAACATCCTGTCTACGTCGTTCGAGGTTCGAACAATACCAAAACAACATTTCTCATTAAGGTGCTGCGGAAGTGAATGTTGAACTTTGCTCAAGATGAGTGCTCTGAATTGTGTTCAAGGTTCCTTTTACTTACGGAAGGGAGAGCCTTCCGTTCCTTTAGTGAGAGAGTACAATGGCCACAAACAAAGTGAATAGACACTGTCAAAAGCATTTGGTCCAAAAGCAATGCCCAAAAGCTGTCAGCGTAAATCATGGAAATCCGTACAACTGCCACGTCAACAGTGCAAATCACAGAAATCCGTACAAGCCTAGACACCCTTTAACTGCTCGGATTCCAATGCTGACTGGCCCGACCATCTCGTGACTACCTGCCATGCCCAACTACAAGTGAAACTTTCAGCCGTCGGCCATTTCACATTGGCCACGCAATGTCCGGCCATTTGTGACTTCAAAAAGAGGATCCCAAAAATTAAATAAAAATCATCGGAAAGAAACCAACAACTAAGGTTAGCAGTTACCACGTCCTCATGACAGTAATTAGCAGTTGCCACGTCCTCAAGACATTAACCGTCTTCTTGATTGGAATAAAGTGAGCCTGCTTGCTGAATCTATTGATGATTGTCCAAAAGCCATGATGCCCACTTTGAGTCTTGGAAAGATCAAAAATAAAATCCATTGCTGTACTTTCCCAAGGTCGGCTAGGAATAGGTAAAGGTTGCAAAAGACCTGGTGTCTTATGCCTATCAAACTTGACCTTTTGGCATATCAAACAACTTTGAACAAACTCATCCACATCCTTTTTGAGCCTCAGCCAGTAGAAAAAACATTCCACACCTTTCGAGATGATCTCTATGCCGCGGTGGCCCGAAAAAGGTGGACAGTGGCACTCGTATCAAAACCTTATTTCTCAATGCTTGTGTAACACACAAGTTCTTTCGCATCAAATAGCCTTCCTTGAGTGAATAGCCCACAACTACTTCCCCACTTTGTAACTGGTCAAAAATGTCTGCAAAGTCTGGCTCTGTGGCGTATTGATCTACCATATCCTCGAAGCTGTGATGATGAACTGCAGAAATAGCCAAAACCAATGGCTTACGAGACAATGCATCCGCCACCACACTCTTCTGTCCCTTAACATGCACAATCTGAAAGTGACATCGTGACAAAATGTTTTCCCACCGCATCTGCTTGTTCAAAAGTTGTTTCTCCAACAAGAAATATCGTAAACTCTAATGATCGGTGAACACTGTAAAATCGGCTCCAAGTAAAAAGTGTCGCCATTGTGTAAGAGCATGGATAACTGCCAATACCTCTTCTCGTAAATCTGTGGAACCCGTTCTGGTCTAGAAAACATTCTGCTCTCATAGGCTACAACATGTCCTTCCTGCATCAAGACCCCTCCCAAACTGTGTAAGAGTGTAACCCGTTCTGGTCTGGAAAACATTATGCTCTCATAGGCACAACATGTCCTTCCTGCATCAAGACCCCTCCCAGACTGTGGCCACAGGCATCACAGTATACCTCAAATGGCTTTTGCAAGTCTAGCAAAACCAATATTGGGTCAATCGTTAACTTCTCCTTGAGAGTCTTAAAGGCTGCAATCTTAGATAGTCCCCAAGTAAAAGGAGCCCCTTTCTATGTCAAAGTATGCAAAGGAGCAGCAATCTCTGCAAACTTTCGAATGAACCGCAAATAGTAAGAACATAAGCCCAAAAAAGTGTATATCTCATGCACATTCTTCACCTCTGGCCACTCTTTTATGGTCTCAATCTTGGCCAGAATTAATTTGACACCCTCCGCAGAGACAATGTACCCCAAAAAGTGAATCTTTGGTAAGAAAACATCACTCTTCTTTTCATTTACTACTAACCGATGTTGCCTTAGTTCAGAAATACATGTAAGAGGTGTTGTCGATGCTCTGTCTCATTCTTGGAGAATACAATGATGTCGTCGAAAAAGGTGCCTACAAATGACCTATACTCTCAAATTATCATGTCCATCATTTTGTTGACGGTTGCAGGAGCATTTGTGAGACCAAAAGGCATCACTAAATACTCGTATAAACCAAAGGATGTCTTAAAGGTGGTCTTGTAAACATCTCCAAGAGCAATCTTGATCTAATGATAGCCACATTTCAAGTCAATTCTACTAAAATAAGTAGAACCCTGTAACCTATCCAGTGTATCATCAATCCTAGGTGTCGGGAATCTATTATTGATGGTGATTTTATTGAGAACCATGTAGTCAATGCACATTCTCCAGGAAGTAAACACTCTTTTGAACTGAAGCCACTTTGTTGGTGCCTCCCTCCGTAGAAGCAGGGTAGACCACCAAGTCTGTGCATTCCCCTTGAAGTAGGATGCCGCTCTTCGGACTTTGAAGTGCTCAGAATAGCGTCCTCTAGAGTATGCAATATCAAATGTTCAATGAAAGCGAGGGCTCTATGGGTATCCTTAAAGCTAGAAAAAGTGTCAAACTTTATTGCTTGCCTGCCCTCCTTAAAATCTATGGGTTCCTTCTTCCTATCCTCAAGAGAATGATATTGGTTGGCTCTGTAAAATTGCTTTCTCTTTGCAAACATCGGCTCATCAGACTCTGAACTGTCCGAGCAAGAGGAATCCTCGTCCGAACCGTCAAAGTGCTTTCTGGATCTTCTATGGGATCGACTCTTCTTGCCTCTGCTGTGTCTCTGGATCTTTCTCCTCTTCTGGCTCTTTCTTCCTCCTTCACTCTGGCATGGTAATATTCGAACTCACAATATTATAGCGTGGGGGTTCAAGGAGTAGGCTGATTGGGCTGCATTTTCAGCAATCAAGAGGGTCCTGTGTTTTCAACCTCAAGGAGTGGGCTGATTGGGCTGCATTTTCAGCAAACAGGAGGGTCCTGTGTTTTCAACCTAGATTGCACAAGAGGTTGGCCGCATCTTCCATCAGGAGAACACTGGACAGTTGACATGTATTTTTAACGGTCACATCAAAAATCCGTCTTGGATCTGAAAATGCTTTAAGATAGCTAAACCTAAGGTGAGAACTCCTGAATTCCAAGGTTGAAGCAGCAAGACCAGCTCACGAGCTTGGGCTGACCTTGACAGATGCAGAAAAAGCGTGTGCAACAAGAATTTAAATTAAGACAGTTCTGCACGACTATAGCCGATTGCCCAAAACGCATAGCTAAGCTTAGCTTTAAAAAAAGGATTTCATAAAAGCAGAAGTGGTAAGAAACCGTACATATGCTCCAAATCAAATACATGCAGGCGCAAACAAGAGTCAGAAGAGAGAGTGCATACCTGGGTTGTTGAGGAGAGAAGTAATGCTTGCCCTGAAAATGGCAATCCGCAGCTTGGCGGAGGGAGTGCTGAGCTTTTGAGATGCAGCCTGCAGAGTAAGGGCCATGAATGGCTAAGTAACCAAGCTTCCTTGCCCTTCTTCTGTATGGTCGAGGAGATCCAAGCTTACGAGCTCAGCTACGTCGTCGATGCTGCTGGCTGGTGTCGTATATGAATACGAGAGTGCGTGGTTTAATCACTTCCCTAACTGGGTTTCCACTCGTGGTGAGGTTTTTGCTATTAGCTATTAGCTAATCACATGATGCTACTTTATTTAATTTCAAACTATGGTGTTAGAGATTAGTAAAATATCATCAGAGTTGCCACTAATCTTAGAATAGATTCAACGAGAAGTTATCGCCCTATGTAAGCCCACGTCTCCCTTGAGAAAAAAATGTGCCCTATTGCATGTGTCATAATGTCACTCTATGTGTCAAGGAAGGTGTTGTGGTTGTTAATGTCCTCCTTCGACTTGTAGTGAGAGATGGAAACGATGAGAATAATGAAGAGACTGCTCTTTGGAATGAATACTCTGTGCAAAAGGAGTAGGCAAGAGAGAAAAGAAAAATTACTTATGAAAGGAGTGTGCTCGATTGAGTGAAAGCTCGTTATTATCGTTTGTTGTTGCTCCCTACAAAACCTTGATTGACACTCATATTAGAATTATCCCCCAAATACAGATCAGCTTTTTTTTCTAGTACGTTGTTAACCTTAGACACCTTAGCAAGTCTACTACTCTATCATCTAGATGTTATATTCACATAAGATGATGAGGTCTTCTTGCACCTTGTTAAGGGCACTTTTGACCTGGCATTATCCTCAATGCCTATTACACCTTCACCAATTAACCATCACCATCGAATGCTAGATTTTTGGGTTAAATGTTCCCCTTTATCTATGGCCCTTAACTTTGCTTACCGCCTTAACTTACCATAGTCCTCTACACTCAACACAAAGAGACATGCACATATATCATCCAATGGCAAGGTAGGGTATTGAGACAAGTAAATGGCATTCCCATGGAGTTTGCTTGCTCATCAAGGTGCAGCTCCACTTGAATGCCTTGGAATACAACCATATCAAAAAGCTTATAAAGGATGCTACCCAGTGACACATCATAAAAATAATAATCAAGTTCCTTTTAGCTATTTTGATTGCATTCCTTTCAAAAGATAACCAATCCCAAAAGTTCATCGATATGGTGCAACTTCCACCTCAATGCCTTGGAATACAACCGTATCAAAAAGCTTACAAAAGATGCTACCCAGTGACACATCATAAAAATAATAATCAAGTTCCCTTTAGCTATTTTCATTACATTCCTTTCAAAAGATAACCAAATCCCAAAAGTCTTCCTCACCATTTATTTGGCCTAGCTCATCATTGAATCTAATGCCACCCACATTTCTAAAGGACTTGAGACCTCAAAAAAGTTCCTTGGCTTGAGTCTTTCTATATCTATTGATGGCCAACTAATAAAGTCCTTTGGGACACGACATATATGCTCCCCTTCATCCCCATAAAATATCTTTACAAGATAGCAGTAAACCAAATGCATGAGCTTAGGACCACCGGGGCATTTTTTCCCTCTTTAGGAGGTTTTTCCCCCCGTGCATTGTATATACGCCCATTCATTCTAGGGCTATCCATCTTTCCACTGCGCACTAAGTAATACACTCTTTGTTGTGTGCCTTGATCTTCCTTCGTCTTCTCCAAGCTGTGTGTGTTTTCTTGCAACCCTAATTCTAACAATTGCTATCAGAGCAGGTTGCGTCCTCCCGAGCTTAGTCGCCAGCAGCTCCAGCACACGCCTGCTCACTTTCTCCGATTTCTGTGAGCTTTGGCGAGCATTCGCAAGTCGACAAAAATTTCAAGTGTGCTCGAAGAGCTCAGTGTGCTCAAATTTCTTATTTGGGCTCTCGGCCTCCATTTCCACTACAGGCAGTATTGCAAGGGCTATTTTGTCATTTTGTGCAAAATTTTTGTCAGTGTCATTTTTTGCATAACAAGTCCCTTACAGTCTTCTATGGTTTGTGCTCTATAGCACGTATTGCTCCCCCTTCATTTCTCCTCTTTTTGGGCAGTTTTCACATTAGATGCAGCATTTACCATGGCTGACAACAACACAGATGTGTTCAAGATGTTTGTTGTTGAGGACAGATTGGATGGGGACAATTATCCTACGTGGGCTTACATGATGCAACATGTTCTTGTGTCAAAGGGTGTCTCGAATATTGTGCAGGGCATTGATATATGTCTTGGTTCTGAGGATGTAGGCGATGTTGAGGATGTTGTAGGTCTTGCTGCAAGGATTGTTGTTGTTAGAGTTGTTTTGCCTACGACAGAACAAGCTCGTTGAGATGTAAAGGATGTGCACACTCATGCATTGATTGTGTTGTTTGTGAAGCACACCATTACACCCCATTACTCCTCACATTCGTTCAACAAAATCTGCAAAACAAGCTTGGGATATTCTGGCTGGTCTTTATGCAAGCCGCAATGAGGCAAAAATTGCATTGCTGCGTAAAGAGCTGGAGTCGAAGATTAAGCATGAGGAAGACGATATGGACACTTTCCTTGCTAGTGTCAAGGATATCAATGAGCAACTTATTTCTACACGTGAAGTCATTTCATATAGTTCCCTTGTGCAGACTATTCTTGATACCTTACCAGATTCTTACCAGACTTTTGCTAGTACTTGGAGACTTATAACCCAAGTAAATCCGGAAGTTGTCAAGTTTGATGCATTATGCACATTGCTTTGCAAGAGTCACTTTCCAGAAAAACTGGACAAGGCAGCGTGCAGTTGAACAAGCTTTTATTTTTGCTCAAAGAAAGGGTGGTAACAACAATGCAACCACTTCTTATGATTCTTCTGCGATGTGGAAAATCACATGTTCCTAATGCTTCTGCTGGCGGCAATTCGTTTGGAAATTCTGGTGATAAGGGAAAAAGAAGATGCTTTGCCATTATTGTAAAGCTAACGATCACTTGATCAAGCAGTGTCCTAAGTTGAAGGCAAAGGGGCTAAGAAGAAAGAGGGTGGTTCCACTGCAAATACTGGTTCCACTAAAAATGCAGCTATTGTTGAGTCTTCTGTGAAAGGAGATTGTGATGCTGATGTTGATGTAGAATGGGCTTTTAGTGCAAAGTGCACCTATAATCTTGTTGTCCACGATGCATGCATGTCAATTGCTGCAGTTTCACGTGTGTGGTAATTTGACAGTGGTGCTACAAATCACATTACCTCACATTGTGATTTGTTCACCTCTCTTGAGTTTGTCCCTCATGGGAATTCAATTACTTGTGCCAACAATGCCTTTTATCCGGTTCAGGGAGTTGGAAAGATTGTGCTTATTGCTGCAAATGGAAGTTCTTTGACACTTGTTGATGCACTTTATGTACCTGGGATCAAGAAGAATCTTTTGTCTGTATATGCACTTGCTAGACTTGGTCTTGTAGTCAAATTTGTGGATGAATTTTTCGGTGATGAAATTGTTTCATCTGGTATTTTATGTCGTGGGCTGTATAAGCTCACTCTGTATGACAAGTGTGGGCAGAATTTTGCAAATACAGTTTTGGATTCAAATGCTATTTCAGATGCAAAACTTTGGCATGCACGTTTTGATCATCTGAATTTTGCTAGTTTGTTGTGTTTGCAGAAATCTGATATGGTTACTTCTTTACCGCCTCTTGAAGCACCTGTCAAACATGTTTGCGAAGGCTATATTTTGGATAAGATGCAACATTCTAAGTGTCCAAAGGATGGTTCAGTTAGGGCCACATGCAGGTTGCAGCTTGTGCATAGTGATGTTTGTGGGCCCATGCAAACTCCGTCCTTGGGAAATTACCTTTACGTAGTGACCTTCATTGATGATTACTCCAGACATGCATGGGTATTTCTGCTTAAAGCGAAGTCTAAAGTTTTTATTTGCTTCAAATAATTTCTGGCAATGGCTGAAAACATCTTGAAATGTATGTGGGCACCCTCCATTCCGATCGAGGGGGGGACTAGACGTCTCATGCATTTAATGCATTTTTGGCTAGTCATGGGATAAAACACCAATTTTCAGTGCCTTATACACCTCAACAAAATGGTGTTGTTGAGAGGAAAAACAGGTCACTTACAGAAATGGCACGATGTATGGTCAAAAGTCAAGATTTGCCGCATTCTTGGCTCTGTTGGAATTAGGGTTGCAGAGAAACACACAGAACTTGGAGAAGATGAAGGAAGCTCAAGGCACACGATAGAGAGTATGTTACTTAGTGTGCAATGGAAAGATAGATAGCCCTAGAGTGATGGGCGTATATACAATGCACGGGGGGAAAAACCTCCTAAAGAGGGAAAAAATGCCCCGGCGGTCCTAGTGTGTTCACACACATCACTACCACATGTATATGGTAACAAATCCCCCCTGGAGTGATGCGGTGAACGAGAGCTGGCACATGAGTAAAGGGAAGTGCCATGCCCTGAGTACAGGATCAGTCCACAAAGGGGAGTAAGCCCAAAGCTTTGCGGAAAGCTTCAAGCTTCTCACGAGACAATGCCTTTGTGAAAAGATCTGCAAGGTTGTCCTGTGTTGGCACATAAGCCAAGCTGATCTCTCCTGCTGAGAGCCTCTCCCTGACATAGTGGTAATGCACCTCAATGTGCTTTGTGCGAGCATGAAAAACTGGGTTCCTCGCAACTGCCAATGCGCTCTGACTGTCAGTGTAGATAGTGTTGGCAGTGTCCTGTCCAACACCCAAGTCAGCCATAAGGCGTCTGAGCCATACACACTCAACCGTAGCTGTGAAGACTGCCCTGTACTCAGCCTCACAACTCGAAGTGGCCACAGTAGGTTGCTTCTTGCTCAACCATGATATACATGAACTGCCAAGCATGAAACAAAAACCACTTGTGGACACTCGTGTGTCAAAACAACCAGCCCAATCTGAGTCCGAAAAAGCATGTAAGTCTGGCGGCAATGATCCCCCCTTGGGATAAAACAAGCCAAGATGTAAAGTGCCACTAAGGTAGCGGAAAATCCTCTTGACAGCCTGCCAATGCTTAGACCCTGGGCTATGCATAAATCTGCTGACCTGCGAGACTGCAAACTGAATATCTGGCCTCGTGTTGCATACATAAATGAGGCAGCCAACAGCAGTTTGGTAAAGAGTGACATCAGCAGGATCGCCAGCATCATGTAGACTCAACTTCAAACCTGTTTCCATGGGAGTGGCAATAGGTTTGCAATCCTCAAGTCCAAACTTACATAGCAATGTCTCTATGTAACTTTTCTGACACAAGGCAATACCACCATCACACTGCTTAAACTGTATACCCAAGTAATGATGCAACAGCCCCAAATCTTTCATCTTGAAAGTAGCATTCAAATCAGCCTTAAATTCAGCAATATGTCTCTCATTTGGTCCAGTGATCAGCAAATCATCAACATAAAGAACCACAATGAGAAATACATCATCCTCACGCTTTACATACAATGTGCTTTCTGTTGGACTGTTACGAAAGCCTCGTTTAACCAAATGAGTGTCAGCTTTCTCATACCAAGCACGAGGAGATTGCTTCAACCCATACAAAGCCTTCTTACATTTGCACACTTTGTCCTCTTGTCCTTTTATGACAAAACCGCGAGGCTGCGTTACATAAACTTCCTCAAATATGTCACCATTCAAGAAAGCAGTAACAATGTCTGATTGATGTACATCCCAACCAAAATGAGCTGCCAATGCACATAGAAAACGCACAGTAGTCATACGACAAGTGGGAGCAAAAGTCTCTTCATAATCTATGCCTTTTTGTTGTGCATAACCCTTTGCAACAAGTCGAGTCTTATGGCGATCGATCTCACCATCCGGCTAGCGTTTCAACTTGTAAACCCACTTCGTACCAATGGCCTTTTTGCCAGGAGGCAAATCACATAAAGTCCATGTGTCATTCTCTATAAGTGCATCATATTCTGATTTCATGGTAGCAATCCAATTTTCTAAATTCTGTGCTTCATCAAAAGACAGAGGCTCCTTAACGTCATGTAAACTAGACACAGCCAAGGCATAACAATCTGATGCATAAGATGCATGGCGAGAGCCTGAACGAGTACGACTAGATAAAGCTGCATCCAATTTACTGTCACGCAAAGTGTGCACCAGCCATTTTGGCATACCTCTAGACTGCTCATTTTCAGCCCTTTCCTCATCAAGTACATCATGTACATCTGCATCAGTAATAGGCTCTTCTAAAACATTTTCAGAAACCCCCATAGGCTGTACATTTGCCTCATTGGAACTTACATTCGTATTTCCACCACTGAAAAGAGGCAACAAAGTGTCATAAATGTCCTGTGAGCTTACATTACTGTCTCTAGTACATGACAGCAAGGGCTAAACAGAATCTTCCACAAACACTACATCCCGTGAAACCAGAATACGTTTTGTTTGTGGATGATACAACCTGTAACCTTTGCTTTCAACACTATAACCAACAAAAATACATTTGACAGCCTTATCATCCAATTTTCTGCGCTGCACTTGTGGCACCAAAGCATATGCCAAACTGCCAAAAATACGCATGTGCTCAATAGAAGGCTTTCTATCATGCCATGCTTCATATGGAGTAATAGACTGCAAAGCTTTCGTAGGACACCTGTTAAGTACATAAGTGGCACACATGATGGCCTCAAGCCAAAAAGAATGCGGCAAAGCTTGACTTTTGACCATACATCGTGCCATTTCCGTTAGTGACCTGTTTTTCCTCTCAGCAACACCATTTTGCTAAGGTGTATAAGGCACTGTACATTGGTGTTTTATCCCACGACTAGCCAGAAATGCATTAAATTCATGAGACATATACTCCCCCCCTCGATCGGAACGGAGGGTGCCCATAGTACATTTTGAGACATTTTCAGCCATAGCCAAAAATTGTTTGAAGCACATCAAAACTTCAGACTTCGCTTTAAGCAGAAATACCCATGCATGCCTGGAGTAATCATCAATGAAAGTCACGAAGTACAGGTAATTGCCCAAGGACGGAGTTTGCATGGGCCCACAAACATCACTATGCACAAGCTGCAACCTGCATGTGGCCCTAACTGAACCATCCTTTGGAAACTTAGAACGCTGCATTTTACCCAGAATACAGCCTTCACAAACATGTTTGACAAGTGCTTCAAGAGGCGGCAAAGAAGCAACCATATCAGATTTCTGCAAACGCAGCAAACTGGCAAAATTCAGATGACCAAAACGTGCATGCCAAAGTTTTGCATCTGAAATAGCCCTTGAATCTGCAACAGCATTTGCAAAATTTTGTCCACACTTGTCATACAAAGTGAGCTTATACAGCCCACGGCACAAAAGCCCAGATGCAACAATTTCATCACCAAAACTGAGATCATGAACTGTACATCTGTCATCCACAAATTTGACTACAAGTTCAAGTCTAGCAAGTGCGGATACAGACAAGAGATTCTTCTTGATCTCAGGTACATAAAGTGCATCAACAAGTGTGAAGGAACTGCCATTAGCAGCAGTGAGCACAATCTTTCCAACTCCCTGAACTGGATAAGAGGCGTTGTTGGCACAAGTGACTGAATTCCCATGAGGGACAGACTCGAGAGAGGTAAACAATTCACGATGTGAGGTAATGTGCTTTGTAGCACCACTATCGAAATACCACACATGTGAATCTGCAGCAACTGACAAGCATGCATCATGGACAGCAGGATTGTAAGTGCACTCTGCGCTAAAAGCCCATTCTGCATCAACATCAGCATCACAATCTCCTTTCACAGAAGACTCAACAATGGCTGCATTTGTAGTGGAACCAGCATTTGCAGTGGAGCCACCCTTTTTCTTCTTAGCCTCTTTGGCCTTCAACTTAGGACACGACTTGATCAAGTGATCATTGGCTTTACAATAATGGCAACGCATCTTCTTTTTGCCCTTATCACCAGAATTGCCAGACGAAGTGCTGCCACCAGAAGCATTAGGAACAGAATTTTTGCCACTCGCAGCAGAACCATAAGAAGTGGCTGCATTACTGTTACCACCCTTTCTTTGAGAAGCAATAAAAGCCTGTTCAACTGCACGCTGCCTAGTCCTGTTTTTTCTAGAAAGTGACTCTTGCAACAGCAATGTGCATAATGCATCAAACTTGACAACTTCAGGATTTCCTTGGGTCATGAGTCTCCAAGTACTAGCAAAAGTCTGGTAGGAATCTGGTAAGGCATCAAGAACAGTCTGCACAAGGGAACTGTTCGAAATGACTTCACCTGCAGAAATGAGTTGCTCATTGATATCCTTGACACTAGCAAGGAAAGTGTCCATATCATCTTCCTCATGCATAATCTTCGACTCTAGCTCTTTACGCAGCAAAGCAATTTTATCCTCATTGCGGCTTGCATAAAGACCTGCTAGAATATCCCAAGCCTGTTTTGCAGATTTTGCTGAACGGATGTGAGGAATAATGGTGCGCTTCACAGACAACGCAATCAATGCATGAGCCTGCGCATCCTTAACATCCCAACGAGCTTGTTCTGCCGTAGGCAAAACAACTCTAACAGCTGCAATCCTTGTAGCAAGACCTGCAACATCCTCAACATCGCCTACATCTTCAGAACCAGGACGTACATCAATGCCCTGCACAATGTTCCAGACACCTTTTGACACAAGAACATGTTGCATCATATAAGCCCACATAGGGTAGTTGTCCCCATCCAACCTGTCCTCAGCAGCAAACATCTTGAACACATCTGTGTTGTTGTTGTCAGCCATGGTAAATGCTGCACCTGATGTGAAAACTGCCCGAAAATAGGAGAAATGGAGCGGGAACAACTTGTGCTATATAGCACAAACCGTAGAAGACTATAATGCACCTGTTATGCAGAAAGCGGCACTGATAGAAAATCTGCACAAAATGACGAAATAGCCTGTGCAGTACTGCCTGTAGTGGAAACGGAGGCCGAGATGAGCCCAAATCAAAATTCTGAGCAGACCTGCGAACGCTCGCCAAAGCTAACTGAAATCGGAGAAAGTGAGCAGGCGTGTGCTGGAGCAGCTGGCGACTAAGCCCGGGAGGACGTGACCTGCTCTGATACCAATTGTTCGAATTAGGGTTGCAGAGAAACACACACAGCTTGGAGAAGACGAAGGAAGCTCAAGGCACACGATAGAGAGTATGTTACTTAGTGTGCAATGGAAAGATAGATAGCCCTAGAGTGATGGGCGTATATACAATGCACGGGGGAAAAAACCTCCTAAAGAGGGAAAAAATGCCCCGGCGGTCCTAGTGTGTTCACACACATCACTACCACATGTATATGGTAACAGGCTCGAGGCCATCATGTGTGCCACTTATGTACTAAACAGGTGTCCTACGAAAGCTTTGCAGTCTATTACTCCATATGAAGCATGGCATGATAGAAAGCCTTCTATTGAGCACATGCGTGTTTTTAGTTGTTTGGCATATGCTTTGGTGCCACAAACACAGTGCAGAAAACTGGATGATAAGGCTGTCAAATGTATTTTTGTTGGTTATAGTGCTGAAAGCAAAGGTTATAGGTTGTATCATCCACAAACAAAGTGTACTCTGGTTTCATGGGATGTTATGTCTGTGGAAGATTTTGTTCGGCCCTTGTTGTCATGTACTAGAGATAGGAATGTAAGCTTATGACACTTTGTTGCCTCTTTGAAGTGGTTCGAATGTAAATTCCAATGAGGCAAATGTACAGCCTATAGGGGTTTCTGAAAATGTTACAGATCAACCTATTACTGAATGATGTACTTGATGAGGAAAGGGATGAAAATGAGCAGGCTAGAGGTATGCCAAAATGGTTGGTGCATACATTGCGTGACAGTAAATTGGATGCACCTTTGTCTAGTCATACTTGTTCAGGCTCTCACCATGCATCTTATGCATCAGATTGTTATGTTTTGGCTGTGTCTAGTCTACATGATGTTGAGGAACCTCTGTCTTTTGATGAAGCACAGAATTCAAAAATTGGATGGCTTCCATGCAATCAAAATATGATGAACTTATAGAAAATGACATATGGACTTTATGTGATTTGCCTCCTGGAAAAAAGGCTATTGATACGAAGTGGGTTTACAAGTTGAAACGCAAGCCGGATGGTGAGATTGATCGCTACAAGGCTCGACTTGTTGCAAAGGGTTATGCACAGCAAAAAGGCATAGATTGTGAATATACTTTTGCTCGCACTTGTCGTATGACTACTATGCATTTTCTATGTGCACTGGCAGCTCATTTTGGTTGGGATGTACATCAATGAGACATTGTTACTGCTTTCTTGAATGGTGACATATTTGAGGAAGTTTATGTAACGTAGCCTTGTGGTTTTGTTAAGAAAGGACAAGATGATAAGGTGTGCAAATGTAACAAAGCTTTGTATGGGTTGAAGCAATCTCCTCGTGCTTGGTATGAGAAGGCTGACATTCATTTGGTCAAACAAGACTTTCGTAACAATCGAACAGAAAGCAAGAGTGAGGGCAATGTACTTCTCATTGTGGTTCTATATGTAGATGATTTGCTAATCAGTGGACCAAATGACAGACATATTTCTGAATTTAAGGCTGATTTGAATGCTACTTTCAAGATGAAAGATTTGGGGTTGTTGCATCATTACTTGGGTATACAATTTAAGCAGTGTGATGGTGGTATTGCCTTGTGTCAGAAAAGTTACATAGAGACATTGCTATGTAAGTTTGAACTTGAGGATTGCAAACCTATTGCCACTCCCATGGAAACATGTTTGAAATTGAGTCTTCTTGATGTTGGTGATCCTGTGGGTGTCACTCTTTACAAACTGTTGTTGGATGCCTCATTTATGTATGCAACACGAGGCCGGATATTCAGTTTATAGTCTCACAGATCAACAAATTAATGCATAGCACAGGGTTTAAGCATTGGTAGGCTGTCAAGAGTATTTTTCGCTACTTGAGTGGCACTTTACATCTTGACTCGTTTTATCCCAAGGGGGGATCATTGCCGCCAGACTTACATGCTATTTCGGACTCAAATTGGACTGGCTGTTTTGACACGTGAGTGTCCACAAATGGTTTTTGTTTCATGCTTGGCAGTTCATGTATATCATGGTTGAGCAAGAAGCAACCTACTATGGCCACTTCTAGTTGTGAGGCTGAGTATAGGGCAACCTTCACAGCTACGGTTGAGTGTGTATGGCTCAGACGCCTTATGGCTGATTTGAGTGTTGGACAGGACACTGCCAACACTATCTACACTGACAGTCAGAATGCATTGGCAGTTGCGAGAACCCAATTTTTCATGCTCGCACAAAGCACATTGAGGTGTATTACCACTATGTCAGGGAAAGGCTCTCAGCAGGAGAGATCAGCTTGGCTTATGTGCCAACAAAGGACAAAGGCATTGTCTCATGAGGAAGTTTGAAGCTTTCCACAAAGGTTTGGGCTTACTCCCCTTTGTGGACTGATCATGTCCTCAGGACATGGCACCTCCCTTCACTCATGTGCCAGCTCTCATTCACTGCATCACTCTAGGGGGGGATTTATTACCATATACATGTGGTAGTGATGTGTGTATACACACTTAGGACCGCCGGGCATTTTTTCCCTCTTTAGGAGGTTTTTTCCCCATGCATTGTATATACTCCCATTCATTCTAGGGCTATCCATCTTTCCATTGGACACTAAGTAATACACTCTCTGTTGTGTGCCTTGAGCTTCCTTCGTCTTCTCCAAGGTGTGTGTGCTTTCATGCAGCCCTAATTCCAACAAAAAGAATGATGTCAAAGTCAACAGAGCTGAAAGAATGAAAGCCAAGATTGGGAGGATTAGTGTTGGTAGATAAAATCTATGCACCCATCAATGCAACATTGGGTGCCTTCTAAGCAAGTAGGTCAAACATTGGTGGAAACTAAATGGAAAACTATCCAACACCTAATATGGAAGCAGCAAAGCTGGAAGCTTCTAAAAACTTGGTGCAAATCATGCAATCAATTATGGAAGCCCAATTATTATTTTTTAAATGGAGACCATTGGGAATCCAAAAAAAGGACAAAACAAAACCAAATTGGTGAAAACAACAGACACTAAGGAATCGAGGGATTCTTTAGTTCAAAGTGACAAACCTGAATTGATAGTATCATATAGGGAGGAAGGGCTAGAGAGAATTCCCTTAGTGAAAGAGGATTGGCCAAATACCCATGGGAAAGAGTAAGAGAAGCTAACTATAGAAGCCTGAGTCTGAAATCAACTCCGCTTGAAGAAGTTTGGTTAGAACAACCACCCATGGAGCTAGATGGACAGTCTCAATATGGAGATTTGGGATCAAAACGATCAAGCTTTTCAAAAGCTCAAACCCGCAAAACTTTACCCTCATACTTGAGTGATAACGAAGAAATATCGCTGGTTTGCAAGATCACTACATTAAACCAAGCAAAGCAGACTCCCAATGTGGAGAAATTACAGTCTATCATGTCAACACTGATTCAATGCACCATAACACTGGGTGAATTGTAGAAGATCATACCACATTCATGGAAAAATATGCAAAGTACTTTAGAGAAATTGGATATATTAGGGCTAAGAGCTGTGCTTAGAAGAATCTCGGGGGAAACTCATTAATATGTTCCTATGAACAAGGTGGGAGATAACTACAAGGGAAATGAGGGAAACATGTTAGAGGGAAGCACTTTAGAGAAACTACGTATAACAAGGATAACGAAAGAAAAAACCAAAGAGTTGTGCTTAGAAGAATCTCGGGGTAAACTCGTTAAATTTTTTCCTACGAAAAAGGTGGGAGATTATTATGAGGGAAATACAACTCTTCCAGTGCTATAAAACGATGTAACCACCGTGGCTATACTAGACACTGGGGCAGGCATTGCCATCGCAACAAAAACAGTTTTGGGAAGCTTTTAAAAGACTTGCAATTGGGCAAACGAGATTGAAAATGCAATTGGTAGATGGGCACATTGAATGACCCATGGGATTGTTGGAAAACGTGATAATAAGCTCATGTGGGATTGACTACCAACACATATTTGCCATTGTAGATTTTGAAAAAAAAATGAAATGTGAAATCATCTTGGGACAACCTTTCATGAGGCAAATACAATTGATCCAAAACCAGGGGAATGATTATCTATACTTGAAACAGGTTGGATCAATTACATGTGTAAGCCCAAAGGATTACTCGTATAAGGATGCCCTTAAAACACCTATCCAAGTGTGCTTGATTTTAAATCATCGGTTGAGACTAAATCACCATCATAGTTGAACAAGGACACTCCTATTTGGATGTGCGAAGCTTCGGAGAATGGTAATTTACGATGGGAGGATTGCATCTTGGAACAAGAAGTAAACGATGCAGATTACATACTAGAACCTTTTCCTGAACATTTGTTTGAGCCATTTGAGTGGACTCAAATTTTGGCTACCATGGACATGTGTGCCAACGAGTCCACATCGACCTTGTTTTGCAATGAAGAAGGTTATGATACAACTATACTATTGGATGAGTAGCAAGTTTTCTTTGATCACTATTACGATGCTATGGATGAGCAAGAAGAGGAAACTCTTACTACTATAAAGGAATTTGATTTGGAAAAAGTTCATGTTAGAGAAAACTATTGCTATGAGGAGGGGAGGAGAAGTTTTTTGAGTTCTCTAATCAGCATCGGAGATGACAATAGAGATATCAAAAGAAATGAGAGGATAAACTAAATTTTTTTTTGAAATATGCAAAAAATAGAAGACAAGGCACAATTTTTTATGATGGTCAACATTGAGGACTGTATCAACGATAAAATCACCGACATTACAAAAGATAAATAAAACAAAACAAAAGGAATCTTCTATGATGAAAATGGAGCAAAAAACCAAATACAAAGAGTTGAAAAGGACCTTGAAAGAAGTATGGATCACTTAAATGGATTCACATCAATGAGCATAACACCTATCAAGAATCACCCTCAAGAGAACTTCCCAAGGGGTTTGATGACAACTTACCAGATGCTTATATGTTCTTAGTCAAGACGATTCCTAGAAGGTCAGAGGATCTACTCTCTCTCTCTCTCTCTCTCTCTCTCTCTCTCTCTCTCTCTCTCTCTCTCTCTCTCTCTCTCTCTCATGACTCTAGCATAAGTAGATTCACAAATTCCACTCCCAATCACACAATGGATGATCGAGCAATTGGCTATGTATAGTTGGTAGCAGGAAGACTGTATAGGAAAACAAGGACGAGATTCTAGTATGCATAAGCCCATAAGAACTAGCCAACTACTCAAAGTCGGCTCATACTACAATGGCAGGAATCCATTTTGCAAAAGACGGAACATTGAGACTACCTATGTGGTTAGGGGTTTACTTGAAAATAAATGTTAATGCCTATGTAGACAACGACTCCCAATGCAAATAGAGAGCAACAATACCACATGCTACCTTGTTCCAGACCTCGATTGCACCTAAGTGGAGCAAATATCTAGTGAGTACTTGGTAAATAGAAAATTCCTTTAAGACATGAGCAAACAAATACAAAGAGAAATCAAAATAGAGGCAACAAATTACACCATGATTAGCCAATAGCTATATAAAAGAGGGAAAGACCAACCACTTAGATTGTGTGCCAATGAAGATGAGTACATTTCTATCTTAGGACAAGCACATGCACGTGGGCATTTCTCTCATGTGCCTATGGCTAGAGCAATACTGATTGTTGGTATCCAATGGCCAACTCTGTTTGTAGATACGAAAGAATTCGTCAGAAGATGTGACTCTTGTCAAAGAGCAAAAATGCCGACTAGAATGGATAGCATGCCATTGTGACAAATGACGGGAGCAAGATAATTTTCTAAATGGCACATAGACTTTGTTGGTTCTATACAATCACCTGCTTACAAAGCTCAAGCACAATATATTATTGTAGCCATTGATTACCTGACCAAGTGGGTGGAAGCTAGAGCCACTAGGAAGAATGATGGACGAACCACAACTGCATTCTTTTACAAATGTATATTCACATGATACAGACTTCCTATTGAGCTTGTGAGTGATAGAGGACACATTTCGTCAACGAGGTGATAGAGAACTTGCTTAACGAGTTTATGGTGATCCATAACAAATTTGCACCCAATCATCCGCAAGAAAATGGCCAAGCAGAGCATACAAATAAAATCCTTAGCTATGTGCCTACTAAGATTGTAAGATTTGGAAGAAGAGACTAGGAGATGGATCACCATTTATCTCTATGGCCTTATAGGGTTTCATACAAAACAGCTCTGAACACCACTCCATTTTATTTGTTCTATAGAATAGATGTTATATATATTGCCAATGGAGTTTTTAATGCCAATCCTTAGAGTTGCGCATGAACTAGATTGGATGGGTCACAAACTGTCAGAACGACTTAAAAACCTCAAGCAATTAAATGAGCAAAGGGATATTGTATTAGTCTACTCTTTGAAGTAACAATCCCTGGGTTCAACAAAAAGGGGTATGGTTCTTTTGTAATCGAAAGTGTTTCACCAAGTGGGGAGGTTAAATTGGCCACCTTGGATGGTGAATTAATGAAAAACTAGATTAGTGGATGTCATTTATGCAAGTATAATGCGCCATTGACTAATGATCTCTTAAAAAGTATGCATGCAACAATATAATGCAAGATGAAGTGACAACAAGTCATTGAAGAAGCTTAGGAAGAAGCTCGCATTCGGGTTTTGAAAAGGAAAGTGGCAATGCAACAAGAATGACTCTACATTTCACTCAAGCTTTAACAAAATTTGAAGTAGAGATGGATGACAAATGGCTGGATGGATTGGACATGAGGATAACAATGGGCGAGAAAGATGGATTCAAAGGCAAAGGATTAGTAGATATAGGTGCCAAGATAAACGGAGTAAGCTATTCAACCTACAAGAAGGTGACTACCCAACCCTTGTACTGCAAAGCTAAGGTGAAAGCATGCTATAAAGAGTTCACTATAACATTGGGCATGATCAACTTGAATATCTTTGTACATGGATGTCTATGCCCACACACATTTATCTGCATTCGAGGCGAGCGTATGAATGAAAGATGGTACTAGGAGTGTCTTGGATGTGGACATATAAAGTTGTCCAAGATTGGGATACAAAAGCATTGGAATTAACACTCAAAGGTGAACAGTTAAAGGTACCATTTGCATATAGCAAGGAAGAGTGGAATTAGACCTAGAGGCTTTGAAGTCAGCGAAAAAAAGTTTAGGCACAACACCTTTATTAGCGGCTCAACACAAGATCTATGCTCATTGCAAAGGCATGCAAGGAACCAAGTAATATTGGGTACCAAAATCTCAACTAAAAGAAAATATTAAATAGATTTGTGTAACCAAGAAACAATCAACCAAGCAGAGAAATCACCGCAACCTTGAGCAAAATAAGAAAGAGCCTTCACCAAAGACCAAGTCGACGTGGGTGCCAAAGAAGTAAAGCAACTAACCAAGCTGGTATACAATTGGATACCAAAGACCAAGCCAGACTTAAAGGAACCAAGTAAATTGGTTTACAAGTGGGTACCAGTACTCCAACAATCATAAAAGCAACAACCATTCTCTCCACACGATGCTCCCATAGCAATAAAGATAGTTGTTTGCCACAAACTATCAAAGAATGAGCACAATTTCTCTAGGATCTGTTGGGGTAAAAGCCTCTGTGCCTTGCCCAACCACCTAGGCTATGGGCGCCCGCCCACTGACCAACTTATTGCTTTGTACATATACAAAGAATAAGGGGAAGCTCATCTAGAGTGTTGCTCCACCCACACACCTTGCACTCCTTCTCCTTCTCCTTCTTCCCCTTCCCACACACACCACGCACGCATTTTGCAATGCACAACACTCTTCAACTGGCTACGTCGGCGGTCGACGGCTCCCTCAACAAATGACAGATTTCTTGGCGGGGGACTATGGAAGCTTGATGGAGCTTTCTTGAGTAGATTCCACACGACAAAATCAAATCAGGGTGGATCAACCCAACATCAATGGTGTTTGGCTCCTTGCACCCGCCGTATGTGCAACCCTCTCAACCAAGCAAAGAATCTTGAGAGAATTGAGAATCTCTGCAAGAAATTGGACGTGGTAGTTGAAGTCTACAGAGCATCGAGTAGAGTGCAAACTTATCAAAGCCAGGCATCATTGCTTATGAGCTTTGGAAAGCAAGAAGGGAATTGTCCTTCAAGTGTGTGTGTCCAGGAATCCAAAGGAAATCAAGAAGCTGCAAAGCATTAGCAAAAGGAAGCTCTACCAAAGTCAAGAAGAGCATGGGAGAGATCCACAAATAGCACAACAGACTTGGAGAAGGGGATCAAGGCAAAATCGAGCAAAGTTGGCAGGCCGCAGTTGTAGCAAAGCTAGATCGAATGGCAAAGGAATCGACAACAATGGCCATGTTTTGTGTGATGGTATGTGGTTGTAAACACACACGCACACACATTAAGTCTGTAGCAAGTGGAGTAGAGAGTCGACTAGTGGACAACAAACACCGACAAGTGGAGCTTGGCAGTGTGTGTGTTGAACACACACACACAATCGAGTAATGAGTAGGAACCGAAGCTCTGCAAATTTTTGGGGCATTGGATTGCATATGCTCCTGTGAGAACTGAGGCAGGGGAAAGTCAACACTTTGCTTCAAGTCTTGAAGCGAGCAAATGCAAGGGATTGAGAGGTGCAACAAATTGGGGATCTGCAAAAATTGATAGAGGCAACCCCTCTCCCCCCTCGATGGCATTTTGGCATCGATTGTTCCCTAGTTTCCTACTTCGATGGCACACTGACGTATAACAACCGTGATAGCCCATTCTGAAGGAGTTTTTCCCATGAGCGTGGCTCTCCAACAACAATTTTGACCACACACAGCTGGTTGATTGTGCTTTTTCTTTGGCTTTCAATCGACGTGTTTTTTTTACTGATGAGGTAGTGTGCCAGAGTCCAAGCAGTTTTGCTCACGTGTTGCACTTTCTTGTAGTGTAGACTATGTATGATTGTGTGGGGCATTCCATAGAGCAGTTTTTTGCATAGTTTTGTGCAGTCTTAAGCTATGTATGCATTTATGGATACAGTTTGAGCTAGGTATAGCTTGCAGGTACCAGGTTCATAGGTTTACAACGTTTTGGATAGGTACATGTCCATAGAGCCACTCGTTCAGGAGTGACCTAGTTTGCCAAGGTTTGGCAGTGCATGTATACCATTTGTGGATTTATTTATTGAGACACTCAATGTCTATTTTCATGCTGTTTTTGTGAGAATTTTTGAGTTTTTAACTCAGTTCTTAGTGGAAACTTTGTCGAATGTTTCCTAGATTCTGGCTATGTTTTATGCGTATCCACAATATACTCTTTGATGGTTTAGTGGTCAAGTTTGATTCCCACTTTGACAGGTTTTGTAAGTTTTGTATCCACTCTTGCAGAAGTGAGGGTTGCATATGCTCGTGTGGCTATAGACTTTGCCAATCACAGGTTTGACAAGTTTTTTGCAGATTTGTGCAGGCATTTTCTCTTGTGTGATGCATTTTAAGCTAGTTTGCTTGGTTATGCGCCTTACACTCAGTTGAGTTGTTTTTCCCAGATTGTGTGCTTATAGATATATAAATTGTGGAGATTATTTTATGCATATGTGAGCATCGATTTTGATGCATTTGATCATGGTCTTCATGATTGTGTAGTGGCTGAGTGATCTCCCAGTTTGTTGCCAGTTTGGCATGGTCTATGGTTGAGATTTTGCTTGAGGTTCTTGCTCAGTTTAGAAAATTTCTCCTAGGTTTTCTTACCATAGTTTCTTGACATTCACTTATGGTTTTTGCAGATATGTGTGACAATTTAGAGTCTACAGTGATGACTCATGAGAGACGACGGTCTCGTAGTTGCCAATACATGCAATGCTGGCATTGTGGTCACACAGGGCACATTAGGCACCGTTGTTTCATACGTATGAGATAAAAAAAGAGATGTATGCGAGATGCATATGAGGTTTTGACACATGCAAGAGCGGTGCTTCATATGCCAATGACAATTATGTCACGTTTGCTTTTAGCGTCCTTCCTGCTTACATGTCTTTAAGAGGTGACACTTGTCCACGTTGGTTGCTATATGAGAATGTAGTCTTCCATGTCACACTTGTACACGTTGTTTGCTGCTATATGAGGATGCAATATTCCACGTCACACCACATCGTGATTGGTTTAGCACCTTCTCTAGTGAGAGCTTTGGCCATGTGCACTTAGCTGATGGTTCGGTGTTTGACATTGCAGGTGCAGGAGATGTTTGCTTGTCATTTCCCAGTGGTGCATCATATATGCTATGACATGTGCGCTATGTTCCTCAGCTGAGATAGAGCTTGATCTCAGTGTGATGATTAGCAGATTATGGGTGTCGGATATTGTTTAGAGAGCAGTCTTTTTAGATGCATTGTGGTTCATTAGTGATTGCTAGAGGAGCGCGTAGTGGCTTGGTATATCCTATGCATGTGTATAGGGTTTGAGACGGCATGGTCTTGATTTTATTATTGGCATGCTTTGAGCAAGAGACAAGACGTGTCTCCTTCATGGATGAGCTCCACCATGCTCACGAGACAAGGCATTTAGCTATGTAGGACATGCCAGCAGACTCTATGGAGATAGAGATAGGGCGGCAGTGCTCTAGTGAGACACAACAAGTGTTGTTGGAGTCTGTGTAGGCGGAGGTAGAGCGGGTCTGCTCCATAGAGATACATGCATAGATGACAAACATGGAGTTCTTTGATATGCTCATGCTAGAGGCTAATGAGTTAGTGATTGGACGCATAGTTCCACCTATGGGTGAGAGGGACGTAGCAATTGCAGTGTCGGCATTGATATATCCATATGCAATGAGCAATCTTGATGATGCAACACATGCAGATAGGACAAGGGAGGCTAAAACATCCATGTTTGCATAGATTTTGTCAACGTTTGGGCGTCTCATGTATGACCTATAGTGTCGAGGTCTGATCTAGCAGCTGTAGTGGGAGCATTTGTACTAAAGATTGTCAGTCGTATGATGACTGAAACTAGCATGATACATAGTGGAGTTTTTGTAGACCATACAAAGTTGTTTGCAAGATTTACATACAGGCTCTAGCATGGGTACTCATGCTCGCCTATCCCTAGAGCCGATACAACAGCATGTAGATCGAGTGAGCGTGACAATGGGCATAGGTAGACAGTCTCTCACCTGCTTTCTTGTACATACTAGTAGTTTAGCTAGTAGGACCCACTTATCGGCACATTTGCCTTTAAGTGGGAGATTGTTGGGGTAAAGGCCTTTGTGCCTTGCCCGATCGCCCAGGCTATGGGCGCCCGCCCACTGACCACCTTATTGCTTTGTACATATACAAAGAATAAGGGGCAAATCATATAGAGTGTTGCTCCACCCACACACCTTGCACTCCTTGTCCTTCTTCCCCTTCCAACACACACCACAGCGCGCACGCATTCTGCATTGCACAGAACTCTTAAGGATCTACTCTTCAAGATAGTCCATTGGATTGCAACCTCGATATCAGAAACCCTTGACCAATCTTCTCAAGACCCTCCTCTTGCATAACATAGTGTTTTGAATTGCATTGACCTCACAAGCATGTTAGAGCTAATCATGGTTGTGCGTAGACACGACTTATTTAACCCATGCACTGCACTACCTGGGCTACAAACTGTCGTCTTGGAGGACTCCAATTAGGAGGGGAGAGGCATTCTAATGCAGATCTGGATGGATAAGACCTGCTAGAAAAGGGCAATGTTTGAAGTGTTTGTATGTTAATGTGTGATATTTTTTTGCCAAATCCATATGAAATGCCCTTATAACTAAAGAGAATGGAGATAACGTACTATGATAACCCCTAGGTGTGTGTAAATATCAATTGAAAAATAAAAAATAGTGCAGATTTTATTCCTTGCATGTTTTTGGCAAAAAAGTGATCAAAATTAAGAAATCCACAAAAATATTTATTTTGTAATTTTCTTTTGATTTTTCTAATAAAAAGGTCAAAAATAGAAAATAAATAGCCAGCAAGTTCAGATCGAGGAATGAAAGAGACCTTGATGATCAAGAAGAAGGGACGAACAAGCATGTCAAATCTTGTTCAATTCTAACGACATTATAACGGGAGGCCTAAATTAGGCCCACGAAGCCTGATCTGCTGAAATTTTCAGAAATAGGGCAATCAGAGTCCAAATGAAGAAATTTTTGAAAGGGAAGTATACTTTAGGATCTAGTAGGGCTAACCCAGGGATTTGATTTGGGAAGCCCAAGTATGTATAGTTCTAGTTGGTCAAAAATAGTCTCATTTGTACTTGCCACCTTTTGGAAGCGCTCTTGTAGGCTTCCTTGTGTTAGGAAATAAGACGTAGCTAAATAGATAATTGAGTAGATTACTTAATGGAGAGAGACAGATTTACATACACGAGATTATAGAGTAGAGAGAGAGAGAGAGAGAGAGAGAGAGAGAGAGAGAGAGAGAGAGAGAGAGAGTACACACGATATACGTGGTTCACCCAATGTGGGCTACATCCACGGGAAAGCAGCCACTCAATGTCTTTAGTACTTCAAAACAAGAAGTAGTTTACAAAGGGATTATACCCTTAATGGAGCTCCCGCCTTGCTTCACTCTCACCACCTCACACTCACCTTGTTGCATCAACTTCACACACTATGAAATGTGTGTAGAAATGGCCTCCTTTTATAGGCCAAAAGGGCTGCCCTCTCTCATGAGAGGCAGCCATGTGTAGCCGCCGTAGATAAGTCCAAATCGAACCCTTCAATCCGCCCATGTGTGGCCGCCCTTGAGAAGACAAGTTTGCTTTTGAATTCAGCCACTGGCCATTGAATTCGGCCACCGGCCATTGGCCATTGACTTCCGACCACCGGCCAACCGACAGTTGTTTCCCGACCACTTTCCGGCCGCCGTCCGGCCATAATATTCCGGTGAAAAGGAATATTTTGGCGACGGAAAAAAGGCCCCTGATTTTTGGCCGTGAAAATTTTGGTTTCCGGCGAGTGATTTTCCTTCACGCACGATGGCTTCTCCTCATAATGGGGGCCTTACAAATGTGCGCTTTTACCACAGAAAATTACAAGGGTAAATCAGGCTCCATACTTAACACCTTGTGCGTGCTTTCTGCGATCTCTAGCAACTTCCATAGTGCAAAGTCTCACACGAGACATGAGGGGTAAGTTCCAAACCTACTAATGAACATGTTTGATCGTATTGGAGCAGTCCAAAAAAACCCTAGGTTAGCACAACCTTCCTGGGAGAGAATGAGAGAAAAAATGATTGTAACGGCCAGCTTGGTACACCAAATCCAACCAAACTTGAAGGGAGATGTATCATGGGTATATAGAACATTCCCACAAGCTTAGATGACCATTTCATTGGGGGACTGGGGGGTGTGCTTATAGATAATAAGCCCAAATTTGGACCAGTGTTGAAATTGAGTTCTGACTTCATTGAAGACTCTCTCGTAGGTTCCATAAGCAATGTACCTAGGTGGGATCAAAAGAAAACATCATTTGGGACCTATGGCATAAGAAAATGGCTGGAGATGTGCAAAGCATCATTTTTGGCAAAAGGCATCAAATTGATTCTATACTGAACCAAAGTAAAAATGGGGATTCTTCTCAACATGTGGGACAAACCCAAATGCTTCTAGGTGGAAAAAAGTTGTCACTACTAGAGCTGGGGCCAATACCACAAATATCGAAGAACAAAGTGGAGAAGATGACTATATGACAACCAATTCTAGCTCCAAAATCCTAAAGCCTGTGTATTAGGCCTAGCTAGCATGTGTGTGACCAAAAAAGTTAACTTTGGATGAAAATTAGCATAGATAGGTAATAAGCACGATTATTATCTTAAAGCCTAGAATGACCAAATTTTGCCAAAGTTCCATTACACCTTGCTTCCTCATTTCATTTAGGAGCCCATTCATACAGTAAAACCTGAAAAAATCATTTTCACTGTTACACTTATCCAAAAACGCACCAGTGCTTCTCACTTTCAAAATTGGGCCCAAGGGCATTTGGAGGATTTCAAATTTATCAAAACCATATTTTGGGGCTTTATCTCAACATGATCAACAAGTGTGTATAGTCAAAATGCCAAAAAGTTGCAAAAAATAGCAAGGGAGATAATAAGCAGGATTAATAACTCCCTGCCTAAAAATGGCCCAACTCCCCATGCCATTATAGGCCCACCCACCAAGTTTGAACAAATTTGGAAATCCAATGTATACCCTCTTACACTTAGTCGGTTTCACAGCTATTTATTTCCAAAAGTCACCCCATATCTCACTTCAATGATCAAAATCCTTCCAGAAGTCAATTTGTGCTTATTCGCATTGTCCTTGAGCCATGCATGCAGTCAAAGTCCAAAATCCATGCTTGAAGCTACCAAGAAGCTACCCCTAGATAATAAGTGCGGTTATTAGGCATTTTTACGTTCATGTTTACTTAGCTTAAGAAACATTCTTTAAAGCACTAGAATAGAAATTGGCACTTTCAAGCTTCACAAAAGGAGTTACACATATATGTCCACTTTGATGTGTACCTAACTGCCAAAACTATGTTGCCAACTTATAGGTTCAATGTAGACATCACTAGGGCTTGCCCAAAAGAAGAAGATCTTAAAGTAGAGGCTTCAAGATCTCCCAACTTACCCGTTAGAAGATAGGTCTATCAAGGTGGCTCAGAAGGGCTACATCTCAAAGGCCAAGGCAGTGGAACTTCAGCTCCTACCTAATTAAACCTATGATGTGGAAAGGATCCGGCTATAAGGGAAGCCAACCAATGGCTAGGATTGCTAGTCTACTATGAGATGGAGTTGTGCAGGGTGGACCTATAGAGATCCTTTGAGCTTCTGAGCTTCATTCAAGAGTATGGCACTACCTAGATCATCAACCCATCAAGACATGCCATAGAAGTCAATATCACCAAGGAGATTGTAGCGGAAGCTTTGAAGCTACATACCACAGGTGAATCAATGAGATTGAAAGAGAAAAAGCACACCAACATCTTCACCTAGGATTCAATAGATGCTACCTTCGACGATATGACTCATAAGCAGGGTGAAGATCCTACAAGGCTCTACCTCCAACACTTCCATTTTGCAGCCAAGAGACCTCCAAGGTACACTACACCAAACCATGCTGTGGCTTCAACATTTACAACCGCCCTAAAGAACAAGCAGTCAATGGCTATTGACCACGCCCAGTACGTGCTCAAAACCCTAAAGAGCAGCAAAAGAGCAAGGGTGTATCTTATATTGAAGTGATTACAAGAATACCTTATCATACTATGGGCATTGATTGATAACCTACCACCCGCACCCGAGCAAAATCCATGGTTAGTTGCTGGTTTGGATAATGAAGAAAACAAGGAAGAAGAGATTGAAGTTACTAAGTCTCCAACTACTAGATCAAAGAGGAAACTAGTGGAAAGCTTTGAAGAAGAAAACTAGGAGTTAGATGAGGAAAACCAAGAGGATAAAGAGGAAGAATCTACTCCATTGAAATTAGAAGAGGTGACAAAAAGAGCAGGCAAAGGCAGGTGGAAGGGGGAGGAAAAGAAAGCAAGAGAGCACGAGTACCCCCACGAGTTTGCATTGAAGACCCATCTCAGAGGGCAGCTCGACTACAAAGAGAACGAGAAGCTTTCAAGCTAGAGAGGGGGTTGCAAGGCGACTTTGAGGAATATTGGCAACCTCACCCCAGAAAGCTTTCGTACTTAGAACCCTATGCTCAAACATGTAGTGATCCATTGACTGGACTTCAATATCTCTATGGCCTTGAGGAATAGACAAAAGCACAAACAACTACTCAAAATAAAGAAAACATATATGAAACACAGGCTACCACTGCTGTTGACTCTACAAAGGAGCAAGGATCTGTTTCAAAAGCAACAACATCTGAAACGGTAGCAACACCACCAGCAAACACTACAATGCAGACAAAGCATCTTATTTTGTCCCCCATACAACATGATCCCCAAGAAGATGAGTTACCTATGAATATGGAACTCAATCAACAAAAAGATGACATGGAGGACCAAGGAACACAAAGTCCAAGGTAAGCCACACCAGCTGACGAGGAGGAAAAGAGAGTAAAGCTAAAGAAAGAGAAATTCAAGAAGAGGTGAGCACATCTATTGCCAATCAAATGGCTCCTCAAGAAGAAATTGATGATTTTGCCGAGCACATCCACTCAATGGTGGACCTCTAAAAACCTAAGTACGCTCTCGGCAACAAAGCATCCACACTCTAGAGAGCAAGGAACATTATTGGGTCACCAATGTCAAAAGAGGGTCAAAATCACTAATGCTCTACTTGATGATTATAGCAACATGCATGATCAAACACATGGAACAATCAAAGACCTACAAGAAAAAGAGCAGAAACATACAACAAAGATGTAGACCATGGCCTCCATTGTCGAACATCTCACATTGTCAACAAAAGATCAAGAGAAGTAGTTGCAAAAGGCCAACAAAACTCTATTGGACACAAATGCTCATGCCCAGTGGCTATAGACTTAATTAGAGGTAGCAAACCTGTAGGTAGCTCAAGCGAATCAGTTTGGATACCAGTCTCCCACTTTCCACACCACACTCACCCATTCCTCTTGTTTTATAATTACTACCACATTGTTTTACATGTACAAACAGGGTTCCTTTCTTAATTTTGGGCACAAGTTCCTTCATACAACTCTTCAAACATCACCAAAACAATCCTTTCTCAAACAGGGTCTGTTGACCGCTGGGTCAACAACACAACATAACTCAAGTTTCGTACCAAAGTCTTATCTTTTGCGAGTTATGAAATGTTGCGGATTATGGCTATAAATGTCATTTGTAATGAGTAGTTATTCTAGTTTCAGAAGCCGGGGTGCAATGGCACTTCCAGATTGTAAATACAAAGCCATTTGACCCTTTCAACCCCATTTTTGGGTAAACCTAAGGTAGCCTTAGTATATAAGGTACCTAGGTCATTTTTGTAAAGAGGAATTTTCATAATCAGAACTGAGCGCTGCCGTCTACTGTGTGTGAGAGAGAAAGAGAGTGAGCGTGAGCTTTATCCTCTCGCTACGCCCGGCTCGCTCAACACATTGGAGATCTGTCTGCACCATTGCTGTAGGCTCAAGGAGAGCTACGCGACAACGCCAAGCATTCCACGCGAGACGAAGCGCACATGCCGACGCATCTACAAGCTATTTGTGGCCGTGAGTGTATCAAACGATGCCTGTTTTCTGCGTGCTAGTAGTCTATAGAATCATGGCGACATAAGCTACGCATAGGTACTCATAAATTTCAGTTTCGGGCACTTTCAAATTTCTGCTCTGTCATCCTACGCGTTTTCCGCAGACGGGTTTAGAGTGAGGGTTTTGAGTGTAGAAGCTTAGGGACAGGTGTATCCTAGTGAGGGGATGGTGTTCCTTAAGTTTCGTATGAATCTGGCATGATTAGGTGAGTTACCTTCCGTATGTGTGTATGTGGCTAGGTGGTGTAGTTGAGAGCAGTGAGGTTCTTGATTGTGGTTTAGTTGGCCTTCTAGAGTGTTGTATGTGTAGGATGGTCTCAGCCTGACAAGCTTAAGAGATTTCCTCCGTGTGCCTATCGTGTCATCTGTGTCCCAAATTGACATTATGTTGATCTAGGTAGTGTTTGCATGCACTTCATGGGTGTGTGGGTCGCTCCCGTCCAACATTGGCGCCGCTGCCGGGGACACAAGGACCTATGTAGGTTTCCTACTAACACTTGTGTGATGGTTGCTTGATTTAGTTTTGGCTAAAGAAAGCGTTTTTCTTAAGTGGATCCGGAAGAGGATAATCCGCGATCAAGTGGATAGCCAGGAAGCGTGTGTCTTGCCGAGGGTCTGCGACTAGATAGGTTTAGTTAGGATCTGTGGATTAGAGTAGTTGTTGGTGGTCGAGTGATTTGTGAGGTGATAAAAGCGTTTACTAGTCCGTGTGTGGCAGTGAAGCGTTTTTCTACTCATAGATGCAAAACCCCATATGATTTGTAGGAGTAGCTTTAGGTAAGTGATCCGATTCTGATCTAGAGCTATTCAGCATTGAATTATTTGCTAAAGTGCTTGATTGCATTTGAAATCACGGAAAAGTGTGCTTTTGAGGGTAAAAATTCATTAAACAAGCTTTTGTGGATATTTTTGTATGACTAACTGATGCTGTGCATATAAAAGAGCATTTGCAAGGGTTCTGTGAAGAAAACCTGCAATTCTGTAAACATAGACATCCTATGTGTAGGATGTCTCAAGGGGGTTCTGGAGACCAAATTTGAAAATTGTGACTGCACCAGTGGGTTCAGAAGGTAGGTTTTACCCTATTTTCATATTGACTTGGGTGTTTTTCCCTATTTTTGTTGACCAAAAGCCAAAAGGCGGAGTCAGAAAACGTAAACTTTCAGAAAAGGCTAAAATTGAGTGATTTTTGCATGTTTTTGCAATTGTGAAGCATACTTGCACTTGCTGAGAGCATAAGGAAGCATTAGGGACACTTCAGTCTCAAAAAATCAGCAGTAGACATCCTACGCGTAGGATGTCTACAAGTGATGTGGGTATTTTTTTGAAATTCTGAGTTGACCAGTGTGTTCAGAAGGTAGGTTTTACCCTATTTTCACATGGAAAGTGGGAATTTGACCAAATTTTGACAGATCAAAGCCAAAAGACGAGAATTGCCAAACATCCTACCCAAATTGTGTCCAAGGCCTAATTTTGAGACCAAACCATAGGATGACTCCATAGGCATGTTCTAAATGTTGTATTGAGTGACTGAAAGGGGTTTCACCTCATTTGGGTGAGAAAATTGGGTTCAAAGCGGACTTTAGCACTTTTGACTGAAAAAGGGCAAGAACAGCTAAAATTTGGGACTTTTGAAATCCAAACCAAAATCTAAGCATACCACTGGGTTACTGACATCAAGGGGAAGCTATGGGACAAGTTTGGGGTCAAACAGGCCAAAAAGACATCCTACGCGTAGGATGTCTTCTGTGTGATTTTGGACTCTAAAACAAATTCTGAGCATACCACAGTGATCAACACCTTAAGGAGAGTCTGTGGTTCAAATTTGGGGCAATTCTGAGCAGTTAGACATCCTACGCGTAGGATGTCTAAGGCATAATTCTGAAACCAAAATTCAAACTGTGGACATAGCAGGGTGTTGTATAGCCTTAGACATAGCCTTAGGCAAGCCTCCTAGTCAAATTTGGTCTAGTTTGGAGTTGATTTGACTTAGGAATTCATCAAAACAGACATCAAGCTTTTGGAACAGATTCTTGATCATTTGACCAACCTATAGGTGTCAGAATCAAAAAGTAAAAAGAGCTGTGAGATTAGCACATCAAGGGGAAGCTACAATGCAAGTTTGAGCTGAAACAGAGCAAAAAGACATCCTACGCGTAGGATGTCTCCAGCTTGATTTAGGACTCCAAACCAACCTATGAGCACACCACTGTGATCAAGACACCAAGGAGAAGCTGGGGTGAAAATTTCAAGTCATTTTTAGCAAAAAGACATCCTACGCGTAGGATGTCTCAAGGCCATTTTTAGGTCCAAATGAAATTCTGAGCATACCATTGTGTTGCTGGACTTAAGGGGAGTCTGTGGACCAAATTTTGTTCAATTCTGAGCATATAGACATCCTACGCGTAGATGTCTCTAGGCCAGTTTTAGGGTCCAACTGTACTTTTGACCATAGAGGAGTGTTCACAGTGTCACAGAGATCCCAAATCTTCTTTTAAAATTGAATTTTGACTCATTTTGACCATTTTAAACTGCATTTCATTGTTTTGGCCATAACTTTCAAAAACGGTATCGGATCGGAAAAGTTTTTATATCAAAACGTAGCCTGAGAGCGGCAACCATTTAGTTCAACCTTCTCTCTTGCTCAATCCAACCCTTCTTTACTTCAAGCGCTATGTAGATGATGCCTTTGGACTATGGGTTGGCTCTCGCTCCTCACTCGCCTCTCTTTTGAATGATTATGGGAAACCACTTCAAGAACACATTAGAATCTCGAGCCACATCTCTTCCAACCACGCCACTATCCTTGACATAGAATTCTATGAAGGTACCAAGTTTGCCTCCTCATGCATCTTGGACTCCCATTGCCACCAAAAACCCTTAAATGCATATAACTACATCCCTTGGATCTCTTGGCACCCTACACATCAAAAAGTGGCGTTCATCATCAATGAACTCAAATGATATATCATTAGAGAGAGCTCCTTAGAAGGTTTCCTCACTATCCGCAGCCTCTTCTACAAACGCCTTAGGACAAAAGGCTACCCACAAGTCTTTCTACATAAGGTGTTCAACAAAGTCACCTATCATAACCGTACCTCCCTCATGGAACCATCACTCCATTTTAATAAAACCCTCCCCATACCTTTTACACCTTACACAAGAAGGCTATCACCCTCTCTTTGTATCAGTAATCCTATTGCTCGGGCCTGTCAGTTCAACCCCACACTCTCGCATCTACCTAGACCCACCATTTGTTGGACTTCGGGGCCCAGCATCCATAAGCTTCTTGTGCATACCTTACACCACCCCGACGGACACCCTTAACTTTTTTGGATGGACTACATGTCTTTCTAGTAAAGCATGCCACTCAAATTTTGCAAATAGTAATTCGAAAAGCTCCACTTTTTTGCACCCCTTCCCTACGAGGTAGGGCTCTCTACCCCTTTTTTTAAAGGTCGCCACCCACCTTCGACTAATAAAATTTTGGAAAGCTCCACTTTTTTGGAAAGCTCACTTTTTTGTACCCCTAACCTGGGATGTTGCGGCTCTCCATGATTGATTGGTTTGCTCTTATGGGTAGTAGAGGTTGATACCTATTACGCTATCCACTATCTTCTTCCCATCAAATTCTCCCTCTCTCCATCAAATTCTCCCTCTCTCCATCAAACCCGTACAATTCCCCCCCCCCCCCCCCCCCCCCCGGCATAAAAATCTCTTTACTCCCAAATATTTTTTGGCATACCTGCTTCCAATGATCCCGTGCCTTCTTCCCTCTACACCCCTTGCAAAAGCCTCGCCTACCAATTGCACCCTTTACTTACTCGAACATAAGCAAATTCCCCCCCTTCCCTTCACACACACAACCCCCCCCCCCCAAACAAGTTTTTGTATCAAATCACACCATCCCCTTAACTCTATTTGGTACACATTGTCTACCTCTCACCAATAAAACAGGTACCACCCCTTCTACCCTAACTCTTTCCCTATGTACTTGAGTACATTACCATTAACTTCCCCCTTTCCCCCCCCAAAAAACATCCCACCTAAAATTGCCCCTCTATAAAAACCCTCTCACCACCTCCTTTTGTATCTCTAAACTCACACCACCGATGAGCTCACTATGAGCGAAACGCGTTTGGTGTCCCACCCTATTTATCACCTCAATCACCCCATAACCCCCTCGTGTATCCCTATCTACTTTACGATTTTTTAACGTCCCACAGATTTTTGTCTCTCTATATAGACTTGGAGTCGTTTCGCACGCTTGTTTACGTTTTTATATGGCAACCATTTAGTTCAACTTTGAAAAAAACATCGTTTGAGGCCTCAAAACTCATCCGAAAGTCAGGGGTGTCTAAAAGCGACAATTTGCGAGAATTGTGACGAAACGGTTGCGGTTTTGGACATAGTTTCGACTTTTCCCTAACCAAAGCACTTGAACACAGTGGACTAAGTCTACTTGAACCAAGCAAAAGCTCTTAAGCCCAGAAATCATGTCTACCCTAGATTCAAACGCAGCTTACACAAGCTTGGAGATCCCGACGATAGAGGAATATCCTCCCACAATGGATCTTCCAAACTTGCAATTGATAAAGACCCATCTTGTTGAGAGAGTTTGGATGATTGGTCATGAGAGTGAAGGACTATATAGATACATTGACGACAATGAGTTCAATCTTTATAGGTGCTCAGATCCATACCTAGAAGAGATAACCGATTACAAGCTCTTATATGTCTACACATACGGAGTCGACTATCAATGGAGATCTATAGTTGTCGACAAGTATGGACGAGAATACAGAGTTGTAGAAAGCACAAATCCACAGAATGTATTAGAAAGAGGTGGATATTTTCTCAATGAAGGACCACAAATGCCTCCACCAAACACGAGAATTCCTACAGGAATTCCAAGAAGAGAGCCACTAGGATTCCCTTCAAGAGCGATAACGAGAGAAGGATTGGGAGAGTCTCTGGTTAGACTTGTAGACAATCGACGAGTTAGACCATCCCAAGTCCAGAAATGGGTAAATAGAAAATCCTCCGGAGATAAAGATCCGAGAGATCACGTAGCGGCTTTTAGAAGAGTGATTAGAGCAGAGGAAGTTTCAGATTTTGCGACACAGTTTGCGGGATTTGGATTGACTCTAGAAGATGATGCAGCTACATGGTTTGACTCGGTGGAAAAATGGGATTTTGAGACCCTAGATGAGTTGTTTGAGGAGTTTATTGAAGAATTCTCGCCAAAAGGCATTGCTCACAACACGGTCTCGCAAATCCATAGATTCAAACAGAAAGAGAATGAATCAGTACGCAAAGCATCATTACGGCTCAAGAGATATGTTAAGCTCTGTCTGAGAGCAGAATTACCTACGCAAGCACGACTAATGCTGATCTTTATTTAGGGAATGAGCGATGAGGGCCTTCAGAAGGATCTACATATGATAAGGAGGATGACGCTAAACGAGTTGATCAAAGAAGCTCTTTATCTAGTGGATAACTGTGAGGCATACAAAGAAAAGGACTTAAAGAGTAAAGAAGATGACACATCCTCTCAGCACAACGTTTCACAGATAAGTGAGTCCATTGACAAACCAACAGCACCTATTGATCAAGAAAAGTTTATCGACGACTTGGTCAAGAGGTTGATTCCTCTTGTAAGGTCTGATTCGGGAGAGCCGAAGTGGTGTAAAATTGAGAGAAAATGGACAACAACAACCTCCGCTTCCAGGTGCTAGAATGCAGGTAGACATGAGATACATGCCAATGATGGAAGCATCAAATAAACCAACGCCAGTACCTGCTACAATGTGGTATGTTGGAATTAGGGTTGCAGAGAAACACACACAGCTTGGAGAAGACGAAGGTAGCTCAAGGCACACAATAGAGAGTGTGTTACTTAGTGTGCAATGGAAAGATAGATAGCCCTAGAGTGATGGGCATATATACAATGCACGGGGGAAAAAACCTCCTAAAGAGGGAAAAAATGCCTCGACGGTCCTAATGTGTTCACACGCATCACTACCAGATGTATATGGTAACAAATCCCCCCTGGAGCTGGCACATGAGTAAAGGGAAGTGCCACGCCCTGAGGATAGGATCAGTCCACAAAGGGGAGTAAGCCCAAAGCTTTGTGGAAAGCTTCAAGCTTCTCACGAGACAATGCCTTTGTGAAAAGATCTGCAAGGTTGTCCTGTGTTGGCACATAAGCCAAGCTGATCTCTCTTGCTGAGAGCCTCTCCCTGACATAGTGGTAATGCACCTCAATGTGCTTTGTGAGAGCATGAAAAACTTGGTTCCTGGCAATTGCCAATGCGCTCTGACTTTCAGTGTAGATAGTGTTGGCAGTGTCCTGTCCAACACCCAAATCAGCCATAAGGCGTCTGAGCCATACACACAACCGTAGCTGTGAAGACTGCCCTGTACTCAGCCTCACAACTCGAAGTGGCCACAGTAGGTTGCTTCTTGCTCAACCATGATATACATGAACTGCCAAGCATGAAACAAAAACCACTTGTGGACACTCGCGTGTCAAAACAACCAGCCCAATCTGAGTCCGAAAAAGCATGTAGGTCTGGCGGCAATGATCCCCCCTTGGGATAAAACAAGCCAAGATGTAAAGTGCCACTAAGGTAGCGGAAAATCCTCTTGACAGCCTGCCAATGCTTAGACCCTGGGCTATGCATAAATCTGCTGACCTGTGAGACTGCAAACTGAATATCCCGCCTCGTGTTGCATACATAAATGAGGCAGCCAACAGCAGTTTGGTAAAGAGTGACATCAGCAGGATCGCCAGCATCATGTAGACTCAACTTCAAACCTGTTTCCATGGGAGTGGCAATAGGTTTGCAATCCTCAAGTACAAACTTACATAGCAATGTCTCTATGTAACTTTTCTGACACAAGGCAATACCACCATCACACTGCTTAAAATGTATACCCAAATAATGATGCAACAGCCCCAAATCTTTCATCTTGAAAGTAGCATTCAAATCAGCCTTAAATTCAGCAATATGTCTCTCATTTGGTCCAGTGATCAGCAAATCATCAACATAAAGAACCACAATGAGAAGTACATCACCCTCACGCTTTACATACAATGTGCTTTCTGTTGGACTATTACGAAAGCCTAGTTTGACCAAATGAGTGTCAGCTTTCTCATACCAAGCACGAGGAGATTGCTTCAACCCATACAAAGCCTTGTTACATTTGCACACTTTGTCCTCTTGTCCTTTTATAACAAAACCGCGAGGCTGCGTTACATAAACTTCCTCAAATATGTCACCATTCAAGAAAGCAGTAACAATGTCTGATTGATGTACATCCCAACCAAAATGAGCTGCCAATGCACATAGAAAACGCACAGTAGTCATACGACAAGTGGGAGAAAAAGTCCCTTCATAATCTATGCCTTTTTGCTGTGCATAACGCTTTGCAACAAGTCGAGCCTTATGGCGATCGATCTCACTATCCGGCTTGCTTTTCAACTTGTAAACCCACTTCGTACCAATGGCCTTTTTGCCAGGAGGCAAATCACATAAAGTCCATGTTTCATTTTCTATAAGTGCATCATATTCTGATTGCATGGCAACCATCCAATTTTCTGAGTTTTGTGCTTCATCAAAAGTCAGAGGCTCCTCAACATCATGTAAGCTAGACACAGCCAAAGCATAACAATCTGATCACCAGCCATTTTGGCATACCTGTAGCCTGCTCATTTTCAGCCCTTTCCTCATCATGTACATCATGTACATCTGCATAAGTAATAGGCTGATTTAAAACATTTTCACAAACCCCCATAGGCTGTACATTTGCCTCATTGGAACTTACATTCGTATTTCCACCACTGAAAAGAGGCAACAAAGTGTCATAAATGTCCTGTGAGCTTACATTACTGTCTCTAGTACATGACAGCAAGGGCTGAACAGAATCTTCCACAAACACTACATCCCGAGAAACCAGAATACGTTTTTTTTGCGGATGATACAACCTGTAACCTTTGCTTTCAACACTATAACCAGCAAAAATACATTTGATAGCCTTATCATCCAATTTTCTGCGCTACACTTGTGGCACCAAAGCATATGCCAAACAACCAAAAACACGCATGTGCTCAATAGAAGGTTTTCTATCATGCCATGCTTCATATGGAGTAATAGACTGCAAAGCTTTCGTAGGACACCTGTTAAGTACATAAGTGGCACACATAATGGCCTCAAGCCAAAAAGAATGAGGCAAAGCTTGACTTTTGACCATACATCGTGCCATTTCCGTAAGTGACCTGTTTTTCCTCTCAGCAACACCATTTTGCTGAGGTGTATAAGGAACTGTACATTGGTGTTTTATCCCACGACTAGCCAGAAATGCATTAAATTCATGAGACATATACTCCCCCCCTCGATCGGAACGGAGGGTGCCCATAGTACATTTCGAGACATTTTCAGCCATAGCCAGAAATTGTTTGAAGCACATAAAAACTTCGGACTTCGCTTCAAGCAGAAATACCCATGCATGCTTGGAGTAATCATCAATGAAAGTCACGAAGTACAGGTAATTGCCCAAGGACGGAGTTTGCATGGGCCCACAAACATCACTATGCACAAGCTGCAACTTGCATGTGGTCCGAACTGAACCATCCTTTGGAAATTTAGAACGCTGCATCTTACCCAAAATATAGCCTTCACAAACATGTTTGACAGGTGCCTCAAGAGGCGGCAAAGAAGCAACCATATCATATTTTTGCAAACGCAGCAAACTGGAAAAATTCAGATGACCAAAACGTGCATGCCAAAGTTTTGCATCTGAAATAGCCCTTGAATCTGCAACAACATTTGCAAAATTTTGTCCACACTTGTCATACAAAGTGAGCTTATACAGCCCACGACACAAAAGCCCAGATGCAACAATTTCATCACCAAAACTGAGATCATGAACTGTACATCTGTCATCCACAAATTTGACTACAAGTCCAAGTCTAGCAAGTGCGGATACAGACAAGAGATTCTTCTTGTTCCCAGGTACATAAAGTGTATCAACAAGTGTGAAGGAACTGCCATTAGCAGCAATGAGCACCATCTTTCCAACTCCCTGAGCTAGATAAGAGGCGTTGTTGGCACAAGTGACTGAATTCCCACGAGGGACAGACTCAAGAGAGGTAAACAATTCATGATGTGAGGTAATGTGCTTTGTAGCACCACTGTCGAAATACCACACATGTGAATCTGCAGCAACTGACAAGCATGCATCATGGACAACAGGATTGTAAGTGCACTCTGCGCTAAAAGCCCATTCTGCATCAACATCAGCAACACAGTCTCCTTTCACAGAAGACTCAACAATGGATGTATTTGTAGTGGAACCAACATTTGCAGTGGAACCACCCTCTTTCTTCTTAGCCTCTTTGGCCTTCAACTTAGGACACGCCTTGATCAAGTGATCATTGGCTTTACAATAATGGCAACGCATCTTCTTTTTTCCCTTATCACCAGAATTGCTAGACAAAGTGCTACCAGCAGAAGCATTATGAACAGAATTTTTGCCACTCGCAGCAGAACCATAAGAAGTGGCTGCATTACTGTTACCACCCTTTCTTTGAGAAGCAATAAAAGCCTGTTCAACTGCACGCTGCCGAGTCCTTTTTTTTTCTGGAAAGTGACTCTTGCAACAGCAATGTGCATAATGCATCAAACTTGACAACTTCAAGATTTCCTTGGGTCATCAGTGTCCAAGTACTAGCAAAAGTCTGGTAGGAATCTGGTAAGGCATCAAGAACAATCTGCACAAGGGAACTGTCTGAAATGACTTCACCTGCAGAAATAAGCTGCTCATTGATATCCTTGACACTAGCAAGGAAAGTTTCCAAATTATCTTCCTCATGCATAATCTTCGACTCCAGCTCTTTACGCAGCAAAGCAATTTTAGCCTCATTGCGGCTTGCATAAAGACCTGCTAAAATATCCCAAGCCCGTTTTGCAGATTTTGCTGAACGAATGTGAGGAACAATGGTGCGCTTCACAGACAACGCAATCAATGCATGAGCCTGCGCATCCTTAAGATCCCAACGAGCTTGTTTTGTCGTAGGCAAAACAACTCTAACAGCTGCAATCCTTGTAGCAAGACCTGCAACATCCTCAACATCGCCTACATCATCAGAACCAGGACGTATATCAATGCCCTGCACAATGTTCCAGACACCCTTTGACACAAGAACATGTTGCATCATATAAGCCCACATAGGGTAGTTGTCCCCCTCCAACCTGTCCTCAGCAGTAAACATCTTGAACACATCTGTGTTGTTGTTGTCAGCCATGGTAAATACTGCACCTGATGTGAAAACTGCCCGAAAATAGGAGAAACGGAGCGGGAACAACCTGTGCTATATAGCACAAACCGTAGAAGACTATAAGGCACCTGTAATGCAAAAAACAGCACTGACAGAAATTCTGCACAAAATGACGAAATAGCCTGTGCAGTACTGCCTGTAGTGGAAACGGAGGTCGAAATGAGAACGCTCGCCAAAGCTCACTAAAATCGGAGAAAGTGAGCAGGCGTGTGCTGGAGCAGCTGGCGACTAAGCCCGGGAGGATGTGAACTGCTCTGATACCAATTGTTGGAATTAGGGTTGCAGAGAAACACACACATCTTGGAGAAGACGAAGGAAGCTCAAGGCACACAATAGAGAGTGTGTTACTTAGTGTGCAATGGAAAGATAGATAGCCCTAGAGTGATGGGCGTATATACAATGCACGGGGGAAAAAACCTCTTAAAGAGGGAAAAAATGCCCCGGCGGTCCTAGTGTGTTCACACACATCACTACCACATGTATATGGTAACATGGTATAGCAACCAAAGTGAGTACTACCCTTCGGAGCAACAAAATGTGAGAGAAACACATGGAGTGGTGAGGCCGATACAACCTCCACCTCCTGGGTTTCAGTCGAAAGAAAGAAGGTATGAAATGGACGAAAGGACATTGCGATTCATTGCAAATAGCGGCTTATTTAGGTCAAAGCTTGCTTATAGCCTAGAGGAAATGCTAAAAGAATCTCCTCAACCAGAGACAGATTGTCACAAAAGTTGTGACAACCACTTGGTCAAACAATGTCCTCATACGAAGATCACTGAAGTAAATGCCTATTGTCTTGAGTGTGGCATCACTCACTTGATCCCTGATGGCCCGAAAAAACCAAACCAAATCAGGAAAATCACGACAAATGTATTAGGGATTGTTCAGCTACCTAGTAGCTCAGAAAATGAAAATGTCGTACCATTTCAAGTGGTTACGAGAGCACAAGCTCAAAAGAAAGCTGATGAGAATCCAGAGACAAAGAACACGGAAAGTGACATGAGTCCAAAGACAGATGATGGACCAAAGACAGACGCACCTAGTCAGAAAACCAAGAGCCAACGAAATAGTTGGAAAGCTAGAAAGACTAGGATGAAAGCACGCAGGGAACGAGAGCAAAAGTCCCTAGCTGAGAAGATTACCGAAGCTGAGGACAAGATAAGACAACATGAGGAAAAGGAGGCACCTTCTCTTACACAGGTGGTTAAACCTCTAGAAGAACCATCCATGGATGAGAAACCGAGAAGTGCTAGTTCAGGAGGATCTGTGTTGTCAAAGAAGGTTAATGAGACATTAGATGCCCTCTTGAAAGCCTATGATGTGAGGCTAAAAAACAACCAAACCCAAGAACACAGGTGGATGACATATCCCTATGCGGAACTAGAAAAGCAAAGGTTTGAAATGTGCAAGAAAATGATTCAAACAGCCCAAGCTTTACTAGAACCACCAGTTGTAAAACCTGAGGATGTGATCCGTGTCATGCCTACACAAGTAATCCCACCAAACCAGGAACTAAAAGAGCCAGATTCTAGTCACGAGCACAGAAAAAACCTCAAGGACCCAACATTAGAACCAAGGATAGTACTGAATACCACGGATAACTCTTCCGAGGGATTTCACCAAGCTATACCTGAGGATTGTAAAGAGATAGATGGTCTTGATGAATTGTGGAAACAAGTCAGAGAGGCCAATGAAGCCGATGACCTAAGAAGATGAGTAGTTAAGACAAGTGATGAACGAGGAGTGTTTCTACCACCAATAGAGGAATTTGAGACTAGATCTCAAATGAATCTAGACGTGAATCGTATTAGGGCGAAAAAGGATCTGTACAATCTATGGATAGTCAACCCCATTCGCTAAGAACACTACCGTCCTACATGGGACAGTACGAGACCAAGTCAGATGTGGTTGCAGTCCCATCAAAGAGACTGTCTCCCAACAAGGCCATCGATTCAAAGGGGCTAGTAGATATTCTATCTACCCCAGTCACCTGTACAATAATGTTAGCCGAGTTGCTCAGAATAAGACCAAACATGTGGGCTAATGTGGGTAAATGTCTAGAGAAATTTGGTGTAAAAACCCCAATGACTCAAATTGAGGAAGGCATCAAAGAGCTTGAAATGCCTCAACTAAATACTAGGCCAGTGCCATTAAACAAGGTAGGCGAGTATTACGAGGGAGAAGAGGGAAACACCACCCTTCCTATGGAATTCAATAATGTAAAAACCATGGCAATCCTTGACAGTGGAGCTGGTGTGGCCATTGCAACCAAAGAGATTTGGAAAAAATGGGGAAAACCTGCCTTGATATCCACACGAATGACCCTACAACTTGCAGATGGACACAAGAAAAAGCCCCTAGGACTGCTAGAAAAAGTACTTGTTACTTCTTGTGGCATTGAATATGAACACACTTTTGCTATTGTTGACTTTGGCAAGAAGAACAACTATGACATCATTCTGGGAAGACCATTCATGCGACAATTGAAAATGGTCCAAGATTGCGGTTATGACCATATATACCTGAGACATATGGAAACCATAACAAAGATAAACTTGAGGGACCATAGCTATAGGGATGTGACGAGAACACCGGTTGAGGAGTTTGATTCCACCACAGTAGCAGGATCAGAACTTCCTGCTTGGTTAGGTAAGCCTAAAGAACTGTGGATGTGTGGAGCTTCATAATGTGGTAGCTTGAAACGTGAGGAATGTATCCTAGAACGGGTTATAGAGGATATGGACTATATCCCAGAACCATTTCCTGAAGAAGAGTTAGAGCCTTTTGGATGAGAACACATCTTGGCTACTCTGGACGTGTGCGCCGTGGAGGATGCTCCCACAACAAAGTTTTGTGATGAAAATGGCTATGATGTCGTTCCTTATTTTGCAGTGAGTGTAATCTAGGAAAACAAAGAGAACCAGACATCAACAAGCTCTCGACATAAGGAGCAAACAAAGAATTGTGGAGAATCAAAAGATGAAGAAGACGACGAGTTCTATGACTCTGTAGAACACTTCGAGCTTCAAGAAGATCAACGACCCGGGAATCAATGTCATCGCTACATGAATAAAGTGCATCAAAAGTGGATTCCAAAGTCCTCGATGAAGACACAGCCACCACAAGCATCCTCATACATGGATCCTAATAAGGATGCAAAGACTCAGCTAGGAGGAATACGACCAGAGCAACGAATTAACAATGCTCTAATCAATGGGCTAGAAAAGTCATCCAAGAAACTACCACCCACAAGCAAACAGACAGTAACTTTTCACTACCAGCCAAAAAATCAAGGGAAAGTACAAGAAGTCAACCTTGCTGAGGATAGTAGCGATAGTGATGAATCTTACGACATCCCCTATCATCAACTTAGGCCATCACTATCACCAACCCCTTCAGCAACAACCATGACAAGTCAAAAGAACAGGACAACAAGTCAAAGCCAAAAAGCTCGACAACTGTGGATACCAAAAAGCCAGATTGGCCAAAAACAAATATGGATCAAGAAGACAAAGATCTCTAATGACAAATCACAAGATCTAACACCAAAACAAAAACAAGGAAAGCGTGCACGAATGGGTAAGAATATCACAAAGTCGCAAGCTTTCACAACTCAGGTTTGGGCTCCAAAGAAGTTGATTCAAGCACAAAAAAATCAGGAATTCATTTGGATTCCAAAACAACCATAGTATCAACTTTCAAAGCCTGAATCGCGTCCCCAACCAAGCGTATAAGGGCTAAAGCAAAGACCACTGTAGACTCACACAACAAAAAGGTGGATCCCAAAGAAGTCTCTTCAAACACAAACGAAGCACGGGCAAGTATGGGTTCCCAAACGAGAGTCATCAACAAAAAAGCAAATAATCACAAAGAAATGGGTCCCAAAGAAGAACAACAAAACTGCTGTCTGTGCATCGCCGCTTGAATTTTTACAATTCTTCCTACGATTACAATACAGTTAGAAGAGAGCAAGTCGCTTCAATCAAGCAACGATACAGGAGCTTCAAAGACCATTACATTGCTTAGAATAGGAAGCCTCGCCAACAAATGCCAATAAGAAAATTGCTTATACCCACATCTTGCACAACATAAATCTTTTCCATGCATTGACTGTGTATGCATAATAGGGCTACATTACAAGGCCTGCATAGGCACAACTTGTAATTGCCCAAGCACAACACATACCCTTTGCGATACCCTGTCGTAAAGGATGACTCCAAATAGGAAGGGGGGAGGCATTCTGAATGCGGACCTAACGTTATGACTATTAGAGGGCAATGTTTTGTGAGATGCATTGAATTTTTGCGTTTTATTGGGATAATTTTTTGACGAAATTTAGAGTATATGCCCTCATAGTAGTGTTACAGAGGAGTATGGAGACAAAATCCATATATGAGCCCCTAGGGACATGTGTATAGTATACATAGCATTTAGATTTCTATTTGAATGATTTTTCTTTTGTTAAGTTTTTTTTGAAAGAATTTCTTTGTTTATTATTAAGAAAAAATTAAAAAAATCCATAATCCACATGAAGAAAAGATTGACGAGAGGCCTGAGCACTACAAAGAGAAGAAGGTACAGGGAAATGATGAAACTTCACGAAGTATGTCTCAGCAGCCACTACAATAGCCGAAGAACTTGTCACAAAGCAGTGTCAACAGGCAACCGACAAGTCATAAAAGTCAGAGTCGAGTAGCTAAGCCACAAAATCAGTGAGGTGTTAGTCCCAAAGCTTCAAGCAATATTCTCTATGGTCTAAGCGTCTTAGCTATTCTAGGTACTGCTCAAGTTGGAAGAGTTGAGCATATTTACGTTGTGTCGCTCATGCTGGTATAGGTGAGCAAAAGAGTCGAAGTCTAAGTACTTAAGTTTGGTGAAGTAAAGGAGAAGGTCCAAAAGACATTCACGTATTGAGCACAGTGAGATACGAGTGGAGAAACTTCTACATCGAAAACCCTTCTTGGAAAGGTGGAAGCTATTGAGACATCTTTTGATGTCACATGTGCTACATTTATTCCTCGAAACACCCATCATCTCCTTCTTTCACATTGCATGCTTTTGTTGACAAATTTCTCATATGCATATAGAGTGTCCCATAATTGGCACTTGCATCAAGCACTCTTTCCGTGTTTCACCCACGCACTCACCTTTCATGAACATGTACTTCACGTTCAACTGCTCAATTCCAATAAGAGCGTATACCAAAGGCATTTTTTTCCGACCGGGTTTTTTCCCTTTGGTCATCCAGGTTTTAGACCCTAATCTAAGGACACCAATCACCATCCTCTTGTACATATTCCTTCTACATCAACAATAAGTAAATGCTACTCAAATCAATTGACAAATGAATTGGAGCACCAATTTCAGATCATAGCATACTTCTCCTCAATGGCGAGTCGAAGAATGGCCTACAATGACAAAGTTGCAGACAACACTAACAACATGATAACTCAAGAACAAAGAAGTCCTCAATGATAAAGAGCAGACATAAGGGTAATCAGAGGACCTCAAAAGCTTGACCTTGATAATGCGCATTGAATGTTCGGTAGGGTTTTTGAACCTCAAATTAGAATAATAAAGTCTTGGATTCGGCCTTACAGACAGACTTTGCATTGGAGTGCAACTTGGCCTAAAGAAGTTACGGGTTTAGCCATACAATTTCTACAAAATCCTTACAAAGTTGTCATTGGCTCACAAGATCAGAAAGCCAATCACTCAATTCTACAGATTGTAGAAGTTGTTTCTGAGAATCACAAATACTCCGAATTGACAGATTTGGTGGAGCAAGTGATGGATGGAGCTTTATCTATCCATGATGATAAGAGTCAAGTTAAACGACATTGGGTTCTTTTTGAATTTAGATCTGGCAGTAGACCTATAATGACAGAAACAGATGCTGCAGCTCAGAGTGTGGATGTGAAAGACATAAAGTTCGTCATCAATTATGATTTTCCTGAATCATGTGAAGACTATGTACATCGGATTGGACGAACAAGACAAGCTACTGCCAAGGCTATAGTCTATACTTTCTTTACAACAACAAAACGACAGCAAAGACCACATCGCCGTCGACAATCAGGTCATGTCGGGGACGACATGAACGCGGAAGGGGGGAAGGTTGACCGCTGGGTCAACAACACAACATAACTCAAGTTTCGTACCAAAGTCTTATCTTTTGCGAGTTATGAAATGCTGCGGATTATGGCTATAAATGTCATTTGTAATGAGTAGTTATTCTAGTTTCAGAAGCCGGGGTGCAATGGCACTTCCAGATTGTAAATACAAAGCCATTTGACCCTTTCAACCCCATTTTTGGTTAAACCTAAGGTAGCCTTAGTATATAAGGTACCTAGGTCATTTTGTAAAGAGGACTTTTCATAATCAGAACTGAGCGCTGCCGTCTACTGTGTGTGAGAGAGAAAGAGAGTGAGCGTGAGCTTTATCCTCTCACTACGCCCCGCTCGCTCAACACATTGGAGATCCGACTGCACCATTGCTGTAGGCTCGAGGAGAGCTACGCGACAACGCCAAGCATTCCACGTGAGACGAAGCGCACACGCCGACGCATCTACGAACTATTTGTGGCCGTATGTGTATCAAACAATGTTTGTTTTTTGCGTGCTAGTAGTCTATAGAATCGTGGCGACATAAGCTATGCATAGGTACTCATAAATTTCAGTTTCGGGCACTTTCAAATTTCTGCTCTGTCATCCTACGCGTTTTCCGCAGACGGGTTTAGAGTGAGGGTTTTGAGTGTAGAAGCTTAGGGACAGGTGTATCCTAGTGAGGGGATGGTGTTACTTAAGTGTCGTATGAATCTGGCATGATTAGGTGAGTTACCTTCCGTATGTGTGTATGTGGCTAGGTGGTGTAGTTGGGAGCAGTTAGGTTCTTGATTGTGGTTTAGTTGGCCTTCTAGAGTGTTGTATGTGTAGGATGGTCTCAGCCTGACAAGCTTAAGAGATTTCCTCCGTGTGCCTATCGTGTCATCTGTGTCGCAGATTGACATTATGTTGATCTAGGTAGTGTTTGCATGCACTTCATGGGTGTGTGAGTCGCTCCTGTCCAATAGGTTCTAATGAAGACAATCCTATATTTCAACAAAAAGGAGTAATTAATTTTCTTATAAGTTTGCCGGTACTCGTGGACTTTCTCTGTCTAATTAACAAATCCTTTGCAAAGGACTTACTTATTTGCTAGCTACAAAATGTGCAAACTTTCCAAATCGCTAACCGCAAGGGGGCACCGTGCTAACCGCAAGACATCTTGCTAATCGCCAGGGACAAAAAGAGAGTTGATAACCTCATCTTATTCTTCGCTAACCACGAAATTATCTCTTTAATCGCAAGTTCCATCTAGAAACAAAATATTCCTTCAACAATAGTTTTCTTTAAGTGATTCTTCAAACATGATCAACTAAATCCTAATATAAAACACTAACAATTTATCAAACAAGAATGATTTATTAACCAGTTCTTTCACTACTCTATGAAAACATATGTTTGTTTCTTGTGATATAATCATGTTTCTTAGATGATTTAAGGAATTCCTAAGCTTGACTTATAGGTCAGCATGTATAATGATGTAGAATTATAAATTTCTTACGAGATTAGCAACGCATTTGACTACCTCTCACGTTGAAGGTTAGACGGCTTTAACTTCTTCCGCAACTGATCTTGATACCTCCGCTTGAGTTGGGATTGGAGTAGATGATGATACCTTCCTTTGTATCTTCCTTGGAGGGGGAACAATATGAGCATCTTTGGATCTCTGTGTCACTCGCTTTGGCGCCATCGTATTGCGAGAGAGAATTCCTGTGAAAAGCAGAGATAAAGAGAGTACTACAATCCGAGGGACAACACAATAGTGGTAGAGCTCTCTATCTTTCCCATGGGTCAACTCTTATCTTTAAACATAGTCTTAAGGTATTAAATTGCTCCCAACCTTACAAACTTAATGTTCGCAAGTGAACAAGGGCCATAATTAATAGCTCCAGAGTCTGATTCTTTACCTAATTGTTTCATTATAACATTTTATGACTTAACAAAAATGTGAGCCTTAGTAACTCTTACAAAATAACCGAAATAGTTTTTATTGAAATTTTTTGGGTATGTTACAGTTTTTGAAGTTGCAAATGCTTTTGTGAAGAGTTGTTGGAAGTGGGATGCTTATTGCATACTTTATTTGTTCAATATGTGGCTGATTTTCTTGGGGATTTTGAGCACACATAATAGAAATTCATGTGTGGCTTGTGAAGGAAACATATGTGCTCAAATTCTGCTTGTTGAGAAAATTTATGGTTGATAGTGCATCTTGCAGTTTTTTGCTTGCTTTGTGCATTGTTGATTACATTGATGCATGCTCTTATGGATACTGCTCATGTACGCATTTGTAGAGCCATCGTGGCTAGAATGGTAGTCGTGGCCATTCTTGAGACTTGGTTTGGAAGATAGTCATTTCTGAGACTTGACTATAGTCATGTCATTGCTTAGCATTTTGTGAGGGTCTTGCATGAGGTTATTTGAATCCGAACACTAGGGGCTGGGTTACCCAGTGCAAGGTGGATTAGGTCGTTGGTTGAAACTTTGCTAAACTTTTGTCAAGATTATTCTTGCCGTTTAGTGACATTATGGCTTATTCTTCTTCAAATAGTGCTTTGCTTAACATTGAAAATTGATGGAAACAGCTTTTCTTATAGAAGAAGCAAATCATGAATGTCTTGGTTCAAAAGAATCATGTTAAGCCCATAAAGGTTTAAGGTGTCAAACCTGAGAACATGGATGTGGAAGAATGGGAAGAGCTAGATCAGCTAGCTAAGTTTACCATTCAATTAGCATTGTCTAAGGTTGTCTACTACAATGTGGAAGATGTTGAAGGAGGTGCTTATGTATTATGGCAACATTTGTGCAATCATTATGATAAGAAGACTGCTATATCACAAGTCTATTGGCTAAATAATCTTATTGATTGTTGCATGAAAGAAGGGCGCTCAGTGTTAGATCATTTAATGAGTTTAATACCATTTTTAGCTAATTGATTGCACAAAAGGTTCCTCTTAATGATAGCTTAAAATCTATGTTACTATTGACCACTGTGCCACAAATTTGGGATACTTTCCATACGACAATTAGTAGCACCATGGAGAAGGTTGCTAGTTCTTTGTTGACTAAAGAGATGAATAGGAAGAACAATGATAGGAGAAAAGATTCTATTTCTCTTAATGTTCGTGGTAGATTGCAATCAAGAAAGGAATGAAGAGATGAATAGGAAGAACAATGATAGTGGGAAAGGTTCTATTGCTCTTAATGTTCGTGGTAGATTGCAATCAAGAAAGGAATGTATTGTAGAAAGATGAAAATCAAGAAGCAAATCTCATTCTTGTCATGACATAATGTGTTATCATTACAATAAGCTTGGTTATATACAAAAGGATTGTTTTAGATGGAAGAGAGAGCAAAGGAAAGTTAAAGATAAGAAAGTTCAAGACAAGGGTGAACAAAAAGCTTTATCAATGAAGATTGAAGAAGAAAATGCAATGGAGTCACATGGAAATGTGTTGTTCTTATCATCTCTTGACTATGATGTTTTAGTCGCAAGTTCCACTACTACCTTTCAAAATTGGATCATTGATTTTGGTGCATCATTTTAAGTTAATCCATGTAGAGAATGGTTTTCTACTTATGATGCTTCAAGGAAAGGTGTGGTCCATCTTGGAAACAATTATGCGTGTGACATAGAGGGCACTGGTGATGTGTAGTTGCGGTTTGATAATGGCTATAAGTTCACTTTGAAGAATGTGAGACATGTTTCAAAGCTGTTTTTTTTTTTCATTAGCATTGGGCAACTTGATGATGAGGGTTATCATGCCTCTTCTGGAGATGCATCTTGGAAGTTGTCAAAGGGTTCTTTGATTGCGTAAAAGGGTTGCAAACAAAAAGGGTTGCAAACATGGAATTCTTTACACTTTACATGTTGTTGGTGTTAAGAACAATGTTATATGTATAGCCGAGCAACCAAATACCTCTTTGTGGCATTGCTGGCTTGGCCATATGAGTGAAAAGAGAATGATAGCATTGTATCATTTGGGCTATATACCAGGTCTTGATTATTCTACCTTTAAGGTGTGTGAGCATTGTTTTTATGGTAAACAAACACAAAGTCCTCACAAAGCAAGTGGCTATAGAAGAAGTGAGCACTTATATTTCATACATAGTGCCATTTGTGGTCCTATGCTTAGCATCTCATTAGGGGGTGCTTCTTAGTTTTCCACATTCATAGATGACTATTCTCGCACACTGTGGGTTATCCTCTTAAACACAAGAATTGAATTCTTGATGCATTCAAATTTTTTATCTCATTATCTGAGAACTAGAGCGGAAACAAGGTCAAGTGCTTACGCACTAAGAATGGTAGGAAGTATGTTTCAAAGTCTTTTCAAGAATTTTGTGATTCAAAGGGAATCAAACATGATTTGAGTACCCCTTACAATCCTCCACAAAATAGTGTTGTGGAGAGGATGAACAAAACAATACTAGACCAAGTCAGATGTATGTTGTCTAATGCCAATATACCCAAATGGTTTTGGGTAGAAGCAGTTGCTACGACATTTCATCTCATCAATAGGTCACCTAATCGTGTGCTAGATGAGCAGGGTCTAGAGATGCTTTGGTTTAAAAAGGTCAACTTTTATGAACATCTTCGATTTTTTGGACATGAAGCATTTTGTCAAGTTCCTAAGAATAAGCATAACAAGCTTGACCCCAATTCAAGGAAATGTATATTCTTGGGTTATGGAAAATCTCGTGAAATGGGATATCATCTTTGGGATCCCGAAGCCAAAAAGATTGTTTGAAGTAATGATGTGTACTTCAATGAGTAGAAGATGCATAAGAAACTCATACCTATTGTTGAGATTTGATGTGTGGTGATTCAAGAGGATGGGATAGTGCATAATAGAGTTCGTAATGTACGTGAACAACAACAACAACAACATGTGAAAGAACCCCTTGTGTTAAAAGAAAGAGTGGAATAACCTAATGTGCATGAGTTAAGGAGGTCTACTTAAGTTTCTCGTCCTTTAGAACGTTTTGTTCCATCTCTTGGCCATGTGATGTTCATAGATTGTGGTAAGCTTTCATGCTATGAGGAAGCTATGTCTGCAAATGATAAGCTTAAGTGGCAATTGGTTATGCAATCTGAGATGAATTCTTTGAAAAAGAATGACACTTGGGACTTGGTACCTCTAAAAGAGGGCATGCATGTTCTTCCTTGCAAATGGATCTACAATCATTTTCATTATGATAAGCCAAAGTGGAAGGATAGACTCGTTTCCAAGGGTTTTAAGCAACAAAAGGGTGTTGATTTTGATGAAACCTTATTGCTTGCATTGTTATCCATTGAGTATATGGAACTTGTTCAAATGGATGTCATGATGACATTCTTGCATGGGGATCTTCATGAAGATGTTTATATGCAACAACCCAAAGGGTTTGTTATTGAAGTCAAGGAAGAGATGGCTTGGAAACTTAGAAAGGCTCGCTATGGGACAAAACAAGGATCCCGTCAATGGTATCATAAGTTTGATGCTTCTATGAGGTCTCAAGGTTTCAAAAGGATGGACAAAGATCATTGCTTCTACACTAAAGGGCTATTGATGGTAGTCTTTTGATACTGATCTTGTATGTAGATGACAAGCTTATCATCGGGAAAAGTACTAGCAAGTTAGATGCATTGAAATTAAAGTTGCACAAGATCTTTGATATGAAGGATCTAGAAGAAGCCAATCACTTTCTTGGTATAAGGATTGTCACAGATAGGAGCAAGAAAATAATTTACTTATCTTAGACTGAGTACATTTTTGAGGCACTTCAATGTTTTAATATGGAGAGGGGGAAGGTATCCAATAGCCCATTACCTCCATTATTATGTAAAACTTAACCAAATTGATTGTCCTAAATCAAAAGAGGAAAATGATGAAATGGCCAAGGTTCCTTATTCATCTGTTGGTAGCTTGATGCATGCCATGATTTCTACATGTCCAAACATTACATTTTCAATGAAAGCTGCTAGTAAATACATGTCTAATCTTGGTAAAAAGCACTGGGAGGCAGTGAAAGGAGTGATGAGATATTTGAGTTGTACAAAGGACAAATGCTTATGCTTTGGAAAGAAGAAGGTATGTGTAAAAGGATACACGGATGCTGATTATGCAGGGTATGTGGACAATGGAAGGTCCACTAGTGGCTATGTTTTCACATTTACTGGGTGTACAATATCATGGAGATCTCATTTGCAAGGTTGTATTGCTCAATCAACCACTGAGGCAGAATATGTAGACACCTCTGAAGCTTGCAAAGAAGCTATTTGGTTTGATCATGTAGTAAGAGATTTGGGCGTTAATGTTGTGATTTCAATATTGCATTGTGATAGTCAAAGTGCTATTCAACTAGCATGAAATTGTGTGTTTCATGCGAAGACAAAGCACATTGAGATCAAGTATCATTTCATTCAGGAGATGCTTGAGGACAAGTGCATCCAGCTTGTCAAGGTGCACACACATGCAAACCCTGTTGACCTTCTCACATAGGGTTTATCTCCTAAGTGTTTTGTAATTGTCATGACTTGATGGACATTGGGTAGAGCCATAATACTCTACTTACACTTTTCTCCGCTTATTGGCACATTGGTCTTTAAGTGGGAGGTTGTTGTTGGGGATAAAGGGTGTTAGATCAATACCATCATAGACTAACCGCTCACTAATCCTAATCTCGCTCTTTCTTATTGATAACATATAACAATAAGGAGCTCACACATTGTGTGAGAAGAAGCTCCACCAAAACCTATCTCTCTCTCTCTCTCTCTCTCTCTCTCTCTCTCTCTCTCTTCTTTTGAAACCCTAATCTCTCAACCTTGCATCGCTTCCATATTGTGCACTCATCATCAGTTATTTTTTCCAATAAGCCAATATGGTATCATTGTATATATCTAGTGAGAAACTATACTATAAAGGATCATGTAATAAGTGATGTCCACCACTCATAGACTAAACATGTAAAGAGGGGCCTCAAATACTTGGCACCAAAAATAGATAAATAATAAAAATCAAATACTTGACCCCACAAGAGGTGCTGTGGATTTTGGGGACTACAATTTTAGGCCATTCTCTTGAAAGATTCTCCTCTTTCAATTCTTATGCTAAGCTATGTGTGTAGAAATTGTGTCTACATCTCTTTCTCTTACAAGCTATCACTATCATGTCTATTCTTGTGTGTGTGTGTGTGTGTGTGTGTGTGTGTGTGTGTGTGCGTGCGCGTGTGTGTGCGTGCATGCGTTTATGTGTTTGGCGTCCTTGTCTAATTGTGTGTACTTGGATCTTGAGAGAGATGGTGAGAGATTAATGTGTGTGTGTGTGTGTGTGTGTGTGAGAGAGAGAGAGAGAGAGAGAGAGAGAGAGAGAGATGGAGAGAGATTGATGTGTGTGTGTGTGTGTGTGTGTGTGAGAGAGAGAGAGAGAGAGAGAGAGAGAGAGAGAGAGAGAGAGATGGTGAGAGATTGATGTGTGTGTGTGTGTGTGAGAGAGAGAGAGAGAGAGAGAGAGAGAGAGAGAGATGGTGAGAGATTGATGTGTGTGTGTGTGTGTGTGTGAGAGAGAGAGAGAGAGAGAGAGAGAGAGATTGAATCGATTAAGCATTTATTCTCCCGATCCCCAACAGAAAAAGAGTAATGTTTTAAAAACATGATCTCATATATAAATGAATGTGTAGAAATTATGAAGAGAAATACTACCTTTGTTTTAACTTTATAATGCAAAGGTCTGTTCTCATTAAAAAGATTTTTTATGAATGCTCTTGTAGATTGGGCCTTGAAATTAGCTCTCTTGTTGTGTTAACCATCACGGCTCACGGACACCCTATCACCTACGACGGACGTTGTATTATTTACTTGGTAGAGTCAGGTATCGGGCTTGTCGGTCCAATAGGAAAAGGGTAAGAGTGATCGCCGATGAGAGACGCACTCTAACTGGAACATTCAAGGGATTAGTTGGCTAAGCATGGGCGCCCAAGTGTGAATGGGGTGAGCTCATATAAAAGTCAACTAAACCTAAAATTCACCCATTCTCTCATTTGTGCAATTGAAGAGTGCTCTTGCTCCATCTCCATCTTCTTCTTCTTCATCTCCTTGTGTGTGTGTGTGTATGCGTGAGAGAGAGAGAGAGAGAGAGAGAGAGAGAGAGAGAGAGAGAGGGAGGGAGGGAGAGAGAGAGTGTGCGATCGAGCATTGCGGCGGCACGATGGCGGCAAGGCGGTTGAGTGCGGCGTAGCACCGTCTCCCTCTTCTTCGCGGCGAGGAATCCTCCACGACAGGAAGCGTAGAGCGGTGAGTGAAACACCAAATGCCATCTTTGAGCTTACTAGTTTAGGCTTGTTGTGTGCTTGGAGCCATTTGTGGCTCGCACACGGTGTATCGGCAAGTTCCTTGCATTGACACGTGCGACATACGCACACATTTTTGGCGCCGTTGCCGGGGAATGCCATACACTAAGCTTGAATGGCACTCTGTGCTTCTTTTGTGGTGCAATTTCAATTGTAGGAAAGGTAAGGAAGGAGGGTGTGTGTGTTGAGAAGAAGGAATTGTGTTACTACTGTGTATTTTTTTTGTTAATGGAGTTTTCAAAGGTACTGTGTTTTTTTCAGTGTAAGGTGTTAGTTTAAAGTGGTTAGTTATGTGTAATGTAATGTACAGTAAGTAGGAAGTAGATCTGTGAGAGCTAATAGAGTGTGTTAGTGTGTAATAGTAGGTGTATTAGTTAGAAGTGGGTAGATAGAGTGTGTGTGTGCTCTCGCGCAGGCCGCGGCGACCTTATCCTTAAAAATAAAATAAAAAAATAATAATAAAATTTTAAAGGTAGGACCGCGATGGAGAATATCTCCCAGACCCAAGCCCAAGCTCACGCTCAGGCTTAGGTATCTATCGCCCTTTAAAATTACGAATTTTAGCTTCATACGTAGCTAAAATTCGATTTTTTGAGGACCAACGGAACTTCAGATGCCTGAAAATTGTGCTGTAAAGCACACCGCGACTCTCTAAGTGATACACTCGTTTTGAGCTATCACACACTTTAATAAAAAAATCGATCATTCAAAAATATTAAAAAACATAAAAAAACATGAGTGAAAACGGACGCATAAAAAAGTAAGCGGTTAACCTTCGAGGTTATTCGCCGACGCTTGTAGGGTGCCAAAGGCACATGCATCTGCACTTTGGTCGTGTGCTAGAGACGGAGCAACTAGAGAGAATTTCAACTTATGCGAGTTCTCATTATCCACCTACCTTAGGTTCCGGACCCTCGGCGGGGACCCAAGGTAGTACAAACCAAGACCCGAACATAGCAGCTGTGACTCTTCCTCTGACTACGACGTCATGGAGGGTTTCCAAATGCTTAATCCCGATAGCTCAAGCCAAGACATGCATCCCATGGGCCCACGGTCCGGGCCGAGTGTGCTTAGCCGCTTGAAGGAAACCTTTAGTAGAGCCACTCGCTCCGAACATGGAGCTAATGATGTAAATGAGGGGGGTGGGGAAGTAAATTCTCCATTCATGACAAACGTAGACCCAGACCCTTAGAGAATGTGCATGTGAATACTTCATTCACTGCACCTCCTGACCCTTTAGAGTTATTTCCCTCCGAGGTCATATTACCCGATGGTAGAAGCCTTGCGGAAGTGCAAGAGGTTGAGCGATATATCCTTGCAGCAAGGGAAAAGGAAATCGAGAGCTTACGCAAGGCGGAGCAACGAAGAAAGTTAAAAACGAAAGCCCCTGTGCCAATATCCTTGCTAAGAGAGCAATCGAGTGCTCCTGACTTAGCAACCGCTAAGGGCCAACCTTTAGAAAGCCACATTGCATCAGGTCCAAAGGACACCCCTAGCACCTCAATCCTAGATGGAGGTGCTTATATGAGAATTGGGAGTATGAACTACAAACGGAAACTATGACCAACCTATACACAGGTCACACCTATCACGTGGGTTGGTTAGATGTCCTACAATCCACAATGGGTGCTACTAGTGTGGAGGATCAACAACAAAGAGTTTGTGAGGTCATCTATAGGGTCATTGAGTTAGAGAGATAGAACAAGGGGATCAACATGCCTTCAACGGGTCTCATGAGGTTCTTGGATACAGGAAATGCTAAACAACTGACCTTATCGCAAATGGAGACTCCTTCGGTAAGTCCGACGGATCCTCCATATGTTGTTTCTCCAGGGGTTTCAGTGCAATCTGAGCCCACAAGTGATAGCTTCACCTTTCCAAGTCTAGCTCATCTTTCCCTTGAGGACACCACGGCTACCATGCCTACCCCAATGATGGGAATGCCGAGAAACACGCCATGGACCTCATTTGTTAGTAAAGCACCACTACATGGTAGCTCAATGCCTGCAACAGTACTTACAAGTGTGTACTAGTCGTATGCACCTATGGGTCATCGTACTCATATAGTCCCTACTCCTCCCATTGTTTCAACTACCTATGCTCCACAACCACAACACCCAAGTTCTTATTTCCATGGGACTATACCGGCTAGCATTAGCATGTCACATCTGACGTCTGCTATGCCTAGGGCCACACATATGAACTTTGGGCCACCACATGGCACAACATCGTACCCAACGTGGAACCCAAGGGCTTCCTATGCGCCAAGCCCAATGCCAATACCTACTCCACATGTAGTCTTTGGAGCGCCTTCACCCACAGTGCCTACTCACTTAGGTGACTTGGCAATATTTGCTCAAGCTATTGGTCGATCTATTGCTGAGAATATGCGTAACACGCCTGATAGAGAGCCTAAAAGTAAGGCAGTACAAATAGCCAAGCTCACACAAAAATTTAGTGGAGACGGGGATGTGAGAAAGCATATCGAAGTGTTTGAACAAATATGCGATTTTCTAGGAGAACACAATGACCTACATAAGAGTAATGCTTTAAGCCTAACCTTAAGTGGGAAGGGAGGGGATTGGTATAGAACCCTAAGGGTGGAAGAAAAAACGAATTACCCTACTCTTAGGAGATTGTTCTTGAGAGAATACATACAAGAGGGAGTGATTTGGGGTGTAGCCTCTCAGCTCCAGAAAGCCCAACGAGAGGAAGGAGAGTCGGTGAGAGACTTTATAAGTCGCTTGAAGCATTTGAATTCTCGTTGTAATCCAAATGGGCGCTTCAACAATAACCAAATGCTTGATAGATTCATTAGGGGATTACGACATGAGGATATCTACAATAGCCTAGTCATTAGAGGTATTACCACTTGGGAAGCAGTCACCACCAATGCGATCCAATTGGAGGATAATTTAATGATTCAAGGAGAAAGAGTGTCTGTTGAGACTAAATCTATTAGCTCGCAAGCATCAGGGCATCAGCCTATGACCCTAAAGCCTATTGCTAAGGAGCCAAAGATATCTGAGATGACTTTAGCAGATCTCACCAAGGCTATTCAAGAGAGTCTTAGAGACAATTGTGCTCCGCAAAACAATCATATGTATCCAAGAAGGGAGAAACAATGGTGCTCAGTATGCTATGGACCGCATAGTACCAGTGAATGCCCTACTTTTAGAGTAAAATTCAATGGGAACTGCAATGCCTGTGGGAGGTATGGTCATTAAGCTAAGGATTGCATAGTATTTAAGCGCGTGATGGCCAATAGACCAACCTTAGCATGGACAGACACACCTCGAGTGCCTGCATTGATGCCGGCCTCACCTCTTGAACAAACAGCACAACACATGGTCCCTAGGGCCCAAAATGTTGTTCAAACAACACCTTTACCACCTCCAATGCTAGGACCGCAACCACCACATCCGAGAATCACTTCAGTGAATCAAGTGGGTTGTGAGTTATCTATTGCTTGTTTGGAAGGCTGTGAGGAAGATATAGATCCTAATATTGCCTATGGGATGGATGTGCTTGAAGAAAGTCCACAATACTACATGGAGGACTATTGGGACAAGTCAAACCTGTCTATCAAGTAGCTGTTCTTGCGGCAAGAGGCCAAAATATCAATTACACTGCTAAGAGACCACCTCTTCAATGCTATGAGTGTGGAGGTCCACATCGTGTAGCCGAGTGTCCTATTAGGCTACAAAAAAATGCCACACTAATGCAAACCAATCAAGCAAGCACGTCTACAATGCGGATACTCATGTGTAATCGATGTGGCATAGATCATTTGATTGCCCAATTTCCAAATAATCCAAATGCGAAGATCACGCTGTTAAACTTGATTGAAGTTATGGAGGAGCCATCACAAAGTACACATGTGGTACCAATAAATGTACTCACACGATCGATGCTCCAAAAACAAAACTATATTCTTGAGGAAAGAGACACGGCATCAATTGTCCAATCTCAGAAAAAGAAGAAAACATGAAGGAAGAGATCGCAAAAAGCAGCGAAGTCAAACCCTAGTTCAAAGACCAACATAGGGACTGGTGACGACCTCGTATATATGAATGACGCTAAAGAGGATTCTGATTCAGGAGAAACCATTGAGACCAAAACGACTAGTAAGATAGAAACCAACAAGGAAGATCTTCATGAGCCACAATGGCCAGGATCCAAGAAGAAGATAGGAACTTATCCAAACCCTACAGAGGAGATCGAGCGAGTCAAGCAATTAAGGCGTTTGGTAGAAGATACCCAAAGGGATTTAGAACCAGTACCTAGGCAGATCCAGATTACAGACACCGTGTTCCCTACGCAACAACAAACTCACCAAGTCCATAGACCCTTAGCCATACCTAGTGTCATCCAAGAAGAAAGTGACTTAAAGTCATGGGAAAGTGAGCGTACTCACTTCTTGATGGAAAGAATGTTTACAGAGGGACTACCTGATCCTATCGAAGAAATGGAGATTCCATCTTCCCCACATCAAGGGACTGAAGCCCAAAAGGTGCCGTTAAACATTGCCAAATTGATGGACTTTATGTCTTCAGAAGTTAGAACCACCATCAGGTTCAAACTATATAAAGATCCTGATGTAGTCTCAGCTCTTCGAGCCTTCCTCAATGGATAACTAAAGTTTGGGCTACCACAATTTTCACAGATGGATGGAGCTGGGGAGATGCCAACAGAGGAGGAACACTTAGATCCACAACCCAACCTAGATAAGAACCTTGTTATAGAAATACCTGTTAACAAGTTGGGACAACACTTTGAGGGTGATGAATCCGATGCGACCATACCAATCACTACTAAGGGATTGATTGTGAAGGGAATCCTTGATAGTAGCGTTGGAGTTAGCATTGTGACTAAAAATTGCTGGAAAACTATGGGAAGACCTCACCTTGCGACCACAACCATTGTAGTGAAGATGGCCAATGGGTCTATTGTTAAACCTATTGGGATGCTAGAAGATCTCAAGATCAAGGTCTTTGGACATAAAATAAGGATTACCTTCATGTTATGGATTTCTCCAAACACACTATGGCATCGGAGATGATCTTAGGATGTTCTTTCATGAGGGAAGCAAAAATGGTGCATGACTGGTCTGAAAACCATGTCTACTTGCAGTTCCAAGATTCTATCATTCGAATGGATCTTGTTACTGGTCGAGCACATCCTCTAGGAAACATGTTTATAATTGATCATAGATCTGACACCACAGTTCACTCGGCCCCATTGCAGTATTGTTACACGTGTAAAGCGGACACTCATGTTGGGAAAGATTCTCCTTATACGGATGTACTACCTGGGATGACTTAGTCGGACAATGTGGATTGGATCCACCTAGCAGCAACCATAGACACTTGGGGAAATAGGGGGACGACCTAGGTAACACCTGAGGGGGATGAAATGCCATTACCCTTAAATATGCTACAAGCAATGCATATAGCTTCTGACAAGACTCATCCTAATATAATGAAGAAAACATACAAGTGGGTCCCTAAAGCTTCTTTAGCAACCATGGCTGATGCTAAAAAACAGAAGCCTTGTAAGAAATGTCCCACTCACTCCCAAAAATGTAAGAAAATGTGGCGTTGGATTCCGAAACGACTATTGGAAGCGCAAGGCTACTATAAAGGAAATGATCAAATCTGGGTGCCAAAACGTAAATTGTGCTCTTACTTGTCACCGGGCCCATGTGAGCTCAATCCTGCAGCTCCAAAATAAATTGAAGATCGCGAAAAGGAAAAAAGCACGGAATGCTCTACACCTGCTCCAGAGCTAGTTTGGGTACCAAAGAAAGAACAATTTGTTCCACCTAGCTTAGGAACAGGGAAATCAAATGAAGCTTCCTGCTCTTCAATTAGTTCCTATACGGAAATAGAAGCTTCAACACAACCTCCACCTACCATTGTACAAATCCATCCAAGCAAGAAAGAGTTTGCACCTCCCGTTGTAAGTTCACCACCTACAACAATGTTGCAAATAAAATCATGGGAGAGTACCTTACCACCCATGCAACTAGATGAAACGCATAGGGTGGTCAAAAACTATTGGTTAAAGCCTTCACCTATAACAACTTGGAACAACTGGTTTCAAAGGGTGACGACATCATTCCAAAAGGTATGATCTATCCAAGGAAGGAGGGAGTGTTTGCTGACATCCATCATTCACTTGCTTCCCTCTCAACCTTCCTCCCTGACCTCTTAATCTCCAATCTTAGGGAATGTATATATAAAGCTTTATACTCACAAAAACAAGATAAAAAAGTAAAAGAGCAAGAGCCATAATACAAAATCATAAAAACACATTATACACAAGAACACGACCCTTGTAATATTTGCACTTTAACCATCATCTATTTGCATGTACAGATATGGCTAGTACGCTAGAGTCATCCACTCTTGCCTTGGGTGAGAGGTACCCTCGTTACTTTTCACAAATGTTTCACATGGTCTTTCCGGTGCTTGCATGTGAATGGGATTTGGTAGGTACGCTAGCATGTGAGAGGAATTTTGAGGAGTTAGAGTGGCTGATACGTCTCTTTACCACGATTGATCCATACTTAGTAGAGAGCGTTTCTCCCATTGCACAAGCCTACCCTTTTGACCAAGATGACTATAGGCGTCTATTGACCTTCTTAGTAAACATGGGTACCTATGATGAAGAAGAAGATTTACATGACTACATGGATGGCACATATGGTCTCAAGGATGATGACTTTGTTTATCTCGACGACGAGGATAGGGGTTTAGCCTTAGGGTTTCCCCCCAATCTCTACAATATCCTATTCCCTTGACTCTCTAGGGAGAGTGCAAATAATTAGGTTAGGGTTCCTTATGTTTTTTTGTTGCTTTTAATAAGTGTTGGTACCTTTTCCCACTGATGTGTCTCCTAGAGGTATTCCTTGTGTTTCCTAGTGTGTACAGGAGCGTGTTGTTGTTGTTAAGATTTGGACCTTCATGGAATCTTTATCTCGACTCACTCTTCAAATCAAGCGCGACCATCAACACAAACAGGTGTTTCTTATCCATTAGCATTGCCCCTTATCTATTTTGCATCTATGTTTGTCTGATTTGATTGTGATTGGTAGCATAATATTTAATGCCTTTGTTTAGTACCAAACATTAAATTCAATGTAATTTTTTGTCATAATCACTTGTCTAGGTTTAAAAATCAAGCAGTCCGACTAAGCTAGTTTGACCAAGCTAGGTGTTACAGATCTTCTCTTAATACCATGGGGAATGCCTTCCTAATAATCAATGGTTACTTAGGTTCTTAATCCGATTTAGGCAGCATTGTGTAAATGTACTAGGGCTTTCTAGTGGGCTTAGTCCCTATTGACCTTTAGCTTAAGTATTATAAAGAGAGTTTACTAGTGTGATGAGCCTGGGGAGGTGTAACAGTGTTATATGAGCCCCCAAAGTTACAAAATTAAAATGCTGAAAACGAACAAACAAAAAATCAAAGTGCCACAATGTAAAATCCTAAGCTGGAAGAGAAATCTCAGCTTGATTTGGTACTTCACTCACATGTATCGCCTATGGTAATAGAGCCCCAGAGGTTCCCAGTGTGGGCGCTTTTGCTTGAAAAGCAAAAAACCCAAGGCATACAAAATAAGTACACACATCAAAATTGAATCATTGTGAAAAGACTTTGGGGGGTCAAAGAAAAGGTAATCAATCAAGCGACGATTTCATGAGAAATTCCTTTTATCGTAGCTTAACTACAAGGTCTTCTAGGTATAGTCTCTAGTTAGCCCCCGAACATGAAATACTTGGCTCTCGTGATTAAACAACTTAATTGACCAGAGAAAATTGAGAAGCTTACCCATGGTATTAATAGTCGATCTTTAGTGCCTTTCGACCGTTAAATTAGCGACCCCAGACTTGTTTAATTTTTTACCTTTACAGCTGTTTATGCATTTGATTATATTGAAATTCAATGTTTATTGCTGACAATGGTTTAAAATTCTGTTACCAATCAAATTGTCTGCCTACAATTGCATATGATTTTTAATTGCTTATGAGAATGTAATTACTGTGCCAATGTTGTTTGATTTTGGAGTGACTCAAGGAGGCTAAGGACATTCATCTTCAATGCTCTTCCACTTCAACGAACGAGCTTCAACTCAATAGCTTCCGAGGACGGAATCTACATCAGGAAGGGGGGCATGTTAACCCTCACAGATCACGGACATCCTATCACCTATGACGGACGTTGTAACCTACGACGGACGTTGTATTATTTACTTGGTAGAATCAGGTACCGGGCTTGTCGGTCCAATAGGAAAAGGGTAAGAGTGATCACGGATGAGAGGCGCACTCTAACTGGAACATTCAAGGGCTTAGTTGGCTAAGCATGGGCGTCCAAGTGTGAATGGGGTGAGCTCATATAAAAGTCAACTAAACCTAAAATTCACCCATTCTCAACATTTGTGCAATTGAAGAGTGCTCTTGCTCCATCTCCATCTTCTTCTTCTTCATCTCCTTGTGTGTGCATGTATGCGAGAGAGAGAGAGAGAGAGAGAGAGAGAGAGAGAGAGAGAGAGAGAGAGAGAGAGAGAGAGAGAGAGAGAGAGAGAGCATTGCGGCGGCACGATGGCGACGAGGCGGTTGAGCGTGGCATAGCGGCGTCTCCCTCTTCTTTGCGGCGAGGAATCCTCCACGACAGGAAGCGTAGAGCGGTGAGTGACACACCAACGCCATCTTTGAGCTTACTAGTTTAGGCTTGTTGTGTGCTTGGAGCCATTTGTGGCTCGCACACGGTGTATCGGCAAGTTCTTTGCATTGACACGTGTGACATACGCGCACATGTTGTAACCTAATCCCTTGCCAAGAGCAGTAAATTTCATAGGCTTCATGCTTGGTACATTTGGACCTTTAAGTTCTCAAAAATTTTTGAATTGAAGATTTTTCTTCTAAGGGAGCAAAATTTGCATTCTTTAGGCTTCTTTTAGTTATTAATGCCTTTTTCTTAGGAATCATTCTCTACCTTTTTTTCCACTAGAAGTCTTTCTATGTTGAAAATTTGTTGTGACCATTTTTTGATTTTTAATTTCCAATAATCAACAACATCACCACCAAAAGGTAAAATAAAGGATGACCTTCAATCACCAAAGGTTAACCAAAACAATCACAACCACTCATCAAACATACATCATCAATGTCATCAAGGTGCATAAAGTACAATAATAGTTGTCCCAAGAGTGTATCATCATCCTTTTTATCTACATCAAATGTGTATGGATGTTGTATTTCTTGGCAAGAGAAACGCTATATTTCTAAGAAGGGTCATCAATTATCACCATCCTTCTTGAATCACACACGAAAAATTTAATTATTTTGTTAAGGGCATGCATATTGCCTCCCTACTTGGATTGTCTAGCCTAAACAATCTCTTCTTGCCATAAGTATAACAACCTTCTTGTCCGCAAATGACAAAAAAGGATATATCTACTCTTGCTTTCTTGAGCAAGCATGTCACCATTTGTTCCACACTGTAATTCATTGCATTTGATCAAATCCCAACATGAAATTTTTCAATAAGATCATGTACAAATTTTATGCCTCTAGGATGCAAAATTAAGTACTTATTTTTAGCATACATATACTTTTAGCATACATAGTATATGTATGCAAGGGAGATGGCTGAAAATTACGCTTTAACAATAATCCATTATTACCAATATCACAGTGAACATTGATCTCATATATTTGGTTGGTGTGTACACCTAGATTCCTCATCCACAAAATACTATTCTAGAACTCTAGTTGTGCAATTGTTCTTTGCCACATCTTCTACCATCTCCTTATTGTAAACTTATGGCCAAGACAAATATTCACAAAATTTTGCCAACATGTTGGAAAATTGTAAATGTAGTAAGTTTTGATCCATTTGATAATTTCTTAATCCATGAATCCAATAAAAATAAACATAGCTAGAAGATTGAAAACTTTGGTCTAGGAAGGTTCTTAGACTATGGTCCTAGGACAATCCTTACAACCATCACTAACATAAAAATACTTAGAATCCCTCATAAAGAGTAGATAAAGAGTGTCATGGTTTTTTTTATGTCCTATAGAGAAATGAAACAACCATGCTTTGACTCACAAAGGATGACTTATCAATGAAAGCTTTGATTGTGCTTAAGAGCCACAATAACATTTGATAGTGACTAGATTTAGTGAAAACTTATAATCTGCATGCTGTAGTCTCACGCTCAGAATATGCGTCGATGTGAGAACATGAGGCAAAATCAAAGGAAACTTGTAACCACTACGAGCATACTTTAAATGAATGGCTAAGAGCCAAAGTATTGCGAGAAATGTAGAAAATTTGACAGAATCTCCCTTGTAAACTGAGCAAAACCTCAAGTACAATCTCAACCATAAACCATACCAAATTGGCAAGAAAGTGGGAGGTAACTCGACCACTACACAATGCTCAAAAGCATGATCAATCGCATCAAATTTGACGCTAACATATGCCTAAAAGCAACTCCACAATCTGCAAATTTTGCAAGCATAAACAAGGACAAACTGCTCAACTGAGCGTAAAGCGCATAACCATAAACGCAAGTAGAGAGCAAACTAGCTCAAAACGCATCCCACAAGAGAAACTGCTTGCAATATCTGCAAAAACATGTGAAACCTGTGACTGTCTCTCTGTAGCCACACAAGCATACACAATCATAATCCTCACTCCTGCGAGAGTGGGTACAAGAACACCAAACCGTGTCCAAACAGACAAAACCTGTCAATGTGAGAGTAAGCACTCGATCACTGTCAAAGTGGGAATATATCGACCACTGTATAAGATGGCATAACATTACGAACTTTTATGGCGAGAATATATCGACCATTGTATAAGATGGCATAAGTGGGAATATATCGACCACTGTATAAGATGGCATAACACTACGAACTTTTATGGCGAGAAGACAGGGAAAAATGAACAGAATTTTCTTTGCAAAATGAGTCAAAACTCAATGCAAACCGCAAGCCTAAAAACTGCAGATAACTGCCAGAGTGGGGGTCAACTCGACCACTACACCATCAGAAGCAAACTGTGATACGCGCAAACCATGGCGAGAATCTAAGAAAAAATCCGGCAGAGTTTCCCCTGGAAATTGAGTAAAAACTCAAAAATTCTCACCAAATTGCATGAAAACTAGACACACAGTGTCTCAGTAAACAGATCCACAAATGGTCTACATATGTTGCCAAAAGCTTGGCAAACTGGCTCACTCTTGACCGAGTGGCTCTATGGACGTGTACTTTTGTCCAAAAACACCTGTAAACCTGCTAGCTGCGAGCTATACCTTGTTCAAGCTGTATCCACACAAGCATACATAGCATGAAACTGCACCAAACTGTGCAAAAAAAATGTTCTCTAGTGCTCCACAAGCTGCGCTGCAACCTGTAAGCAAAACCGTTGAAGAGCTGGCAACTACTACCTCATCGATCGGTAAACACGTCGATCGGAAAAAGCTGTCAAGAGCTGTGTGTGCTCAAGGGAGAAATCCACTCTGGAATGCTCCGTCAGAGCCGTATCTGTCGGTATGTGCCGTCGAAGCCAAAACAGGAGATGACCGTCGAAGTCCTAAAGCCAGGGATGGTTGTTGGAGCCGTCTTTCACCGCTGGGTGGAAGTGCCAATGCTATGGCTGCTTGTGCTCGAAGTTGAGAAAATTCTCGATGTCGGCTTTCCTCGCCGTGCGAAAGCGCGCTAGTCAAATAGCCACAAATCGGTGTCAAAACCGATACGCCAAGCCGAGCCGTCAATGCTCGAGGTCATAGAGGAGGAATACCGAGATGCTGAGAAAACGCCAAAAGCGGTGTCAAAACCGATGCCAGGTTGCCATGATCTGAAGTCGAGAAGGCGATAAAAAATCGCCGTAAAGGGCGGCAAAATCGGGCCGATGCTGGGTGATGTCCATGCTTACTCGTTGATACTTGCACACATTTTCTTGTGTGCATGAGCGCACGCCAAAGCGCTCTCTCTCTACTTCTCACTCGCTCGCTGTTCCTCTCTTAGGCTCACTATCTCTTTTCGCTCTCACTCGCTCGCTCATACTCTCTCAGCTGTGTTTCAAGCAGGATCGAGGAGTCCGAGGCGGGTGGGGGGGCTCGGCGAGAACCCCGTGTGAGCTGTTGAAGGTCGGAGAGTTGGGGGGGGGGGGGGACCGAAGCTCTGATACCAATTGATGCGTGCACACAGTTCACGACCGAAGCTCTGATACCTCCCATTGGCACACCAAGCAGACTCATTCTCTTTTGTCCCACCTGCATTGTAGAAACAAGCAAGGCCCTCCTCCTCCTCCTAATTCCCTTTACTCACACATGGCTAACTCTACTCGTAAAGGCGGCCAATGGATGAGGTCATTGGACTTGCATGCCACACTACAAGATGTGTAGACGGTGCCACCAAAGTTCACCAAAGGTGATTGGGTATACAAACAACCATATTGAAAGGACAAGAGTAATGCTATGTGCTAGGCTCCACCCAACCATGCTATCTTATAGCCTCCCCCTAACATACACACTATCAAGCCATGCCGATGGCCTTGCCCGTAGGAATCGTGTAATTACATTTACCCCCCCTTGGAGAATTTTTATTGTCCTAAAAAATGAACGTAGGAAAACGTTTCTTAAGTGCAGAGACATTCTCCCATGTAGAACCTTCTTCAGGTCTATCTAGCCATTTTACCAACACTTGTCGTCTGACATGATGTCTGGTGTGAAGCTCATGAGAATCCAAAATCTTTTCGGGTGAGGATGCTTGATGGTTCAATAAGGTCAGCTAACACACCTGTGTCAAAGAAAGTATCATTTTGTCCTAGCTGTTCTTGTAAATGGCTAACATGAAAAACAGGATGAGCTTGTGAGTGCTCAGGAAGAGCTAACTTATAGGCCACTTGACCTATACGTTTGAGAACGGTAAACGGTCCACAATATCATGGTGAAATTTTAGCAACTTTTCCCATCTTCAGACTTTTTGAATGTTCCGAAAGCTTGAGAAAAACCTTGTCTCCTCTTAGAAAGTAGCAAGACGACGATGCTCATCTGTGTACTTCTTATATCTATCTTGAGCTTGCTTAACATTCTGTCGAGCAACTCAAAGAATATCAAATTAGTTTTGGAGAAAATCCGTCACTTGTTGTATCTTCTCCGTAGCCAACCCTATCCTAACGGGTGATCTAGGTTGAAAACTATATAAAATCATAAATGGACTAAACCTTGTAGTCACATGCTTTGAACTATTATAAGAAAATTCCAATATAGGCAAGTAGTCTTCCCAATTGGTTTGCTTCTTGCTAATGTACGCTCATAGCATATCCTCTAGCACTTTATTAACCCTTCCGGTTTGACCATCTGTTTCTGGAAGATCAACCGTACTAAGATTAAGTGTAGTTTCCAACTTTTGGAACACAGCTCTCCAAAAGTGATTATCGAGCTTTCTATCTCTGTCACTAATGATACTAGCTGGAAGACCATAGAGTATATATATATGCTCTATAAATAGCCGTGCTAATTTTGGTGTCTTAATCGCAGTCATAATGGGAATAAATTGACAAATCTTTGTTAGATGGTTTACAATTACCCATATGGCATCATGGCCACGATTTGTATTAGGTAGTCCTACTACAAAATCCATATAGATACTCTCCCACTTACCTTGTGGAATCTCTAAAGGATGTAAAATGCCAACTACCTTGAGGTGCTCTGCCTTATTAACTTGGCATTGTTGGCAATTTAGTACGTACTCTTGAATATCATGATGTAAGCCATACGTCTTACGAATACGTGGATCACCAACACTTGGACTATCATGACACTCAAATAATATTTGGCGCCTAGTGTTTGAGTCCTTTGGCACATATACTCTACCCTTGTGAAGTAAGTAGTCATCATCAATGGAAAAATTCTTCCATCACTTAAGATTGTTCTGAGCAGGGGTGGAGCTCTCTGTGTTAGAGTTTGTATCTGTGCGTGCAGAAACATGTTGATCTGGCCGTGCAGAGACATGTTAGTGTGAGGTATCCCTTCTTAAAACTGCACTCCACACTTTAGCATATGATTGATCTTGCCACGTAATGACTCTAAAAATTCACTCTTTATTTTTGTGAAAGCAAGTGAATCAATCTGAGTCATCCGGCTCATCCGCTACTACATTATATCGCCCCTTGCAATATTGTAGCTTACAATCATATTCTTGAAGGATCTACGCCCATCTAGCTTTACGACCCTCCAAGTCCATTTGAGTAGTAAACCATTTTATACTCTCATGGTCAAAAACCACTTCAAACCGGAACCATATAAATAGTGTCGCCACTTTCGTAAAGCGTGAACTATGGCATAGAGCTCCTTGTCATAGACATAATAATTCATTTGAGCTATATCCAAATTTTTACTTTCAAAGGCTATAGGTCTTACCTCCTAGAGAAGTACCACACCAATTGCTTTATCACTAGCATCAGTCTCTACAACAAACGGCTTAAGTGGGTCAATGATTGCTAGGATGGGAGCAGTGGCTACAGCTACCTTCAGCTATTCAAAACTGCGTTGTTGGGATTCTTCCCAAGAAAAGGTCTTATCTTTTACTTTAAGTTGATCCGTCATAGGAACAATGATTCTGGCATAATCACAAATATATTGTCGATAAAATGCAACCATGTCTAAGAAGATTTGAAGCTCCTCAACCGTGTTGGGATGTGGCCATCGACGAAGAATGGAAGCAACCTTGTGAGTGTCCATCTTGATGCCAGAATAAGAGATCACATGACCGAGGTAATGTATCTATGTTTTAAAGAAATCGCAGTTGCTTGGCTTAGCATACAGGGCATGAGTTCGTAGATGTTCGAACACTAATTGTAAGCATTCTATGTGTTCATTTTTAGTCTTGTTGTAAATGAAAATGTCATCAAGGAAAACCACAGCAAATTTTCCAAGATAGGGATGTAAGACACTATCCGTGAGTGTCATAAATGTATATGGAGCATTGGTTAAACCAAAAGGCATAACCAAAAATTCAAAATGCCCGAACCGTGTTCTAAAGGTAGTTTTAGAGATATCTTGCAAAAGGATATGCACCTGGTGGTATCCTGAACAAAAATCTCCGTTTAATTCGTGATAATCTACGCATATGTGCATAGTACCATATTTCTTTTTTACCAATAGAATTTGAGATGCCCAAGGCTAAGTGCTACGGGCGAGGTAGTCAGCCAATTGATGCTCAACCTCCTTGACCTCACTAGCACTCATATGATAAGGTGGTTTACTCATCAGTTTAGTGCCCGGCATGACATCTAGTCCATGCTGCACATCACGTGTAGAGGGTAAACTCAACGGTAAATCACTTGAGAATACATCAGTAAATGGAGCTATGAGATGGCCCAATTTGATGTCGTGAATGCAAAATTGGGTTGCTTTCTTGTTAGGCCCATGCCTAAAAAATATTGCAAATTGCAAATGGATAATGAAGGAAAGCTATTTGGCCATGTCTTGAAGCAAGTAATGTGATGATTGTGTGTGTGTCGAGTTGCTAAAAAGGCACGTACTATGATGTCAATTTCTAGTATTGGGCGTGCCAACTTCAACACTTGGGCTAGATAAAAGTGGGCTAGATAAGAGTGGGATCAACCCAATGCAATGATTGGGACTTTGATTATTTGGTGCAAGTGCTTTTATGTCCAACCTTACTCTTCAATATCTGGCCTTGTGGTAGACCCAACTACCTCAATGTGATTGAGAGTACAGTCATCCACACAACAAGAACCATGTGTCTATGTTTTTTTGTGCATACATTTTTTGAGGGCTTTGATTTGAGCAAGGTGCACAAATTTCTACATATGAAAAGTATTTAACATCAAAACTAGGATTTGTATGGCCCATATGGTTCATCATCCATTATTCACTACAGTGGAGTCCCCATCATTGGGAGGCACACAAATTACATGACACATGGTCCTTTCCACAACAGCTTTTGGGAGGGTTGTCACAAAGCATGTCTATAAGAACGAATGTTTGATAACAAAAGCACACAATAAAAGGTTCATTTTTTATTGAATAAACTAATTTTCTTCTTGTGTGTTAGGAAATAAGACGTAGCTAAATAGATAATTGAGTAGATTACTTAATGGAGAGAGACAGATTTACATACACGAGATTATAGAGTAGAGAGAGAGAGAGAGAGAGAGAGAGAGAGAGAGAGAGAGAGAGAGAGAGAGAGAGAGAGAGAGAGAGAGAGAGAGAGTACACACGATATACGTGGTTCACCCAATGTGGGCTACGTCCACGGGAAAGCAGCCACTCAATGGCTTTATTACTTCAAAACAAGAAGTAATTTACAAAGGGATTATACCCTTAATGGAGCTCCCGCCTTGCTTCACTCTCACCACCTCACACTCACCTTGTTGCATCAACTTCACACTATGAAATGTGTGTAGAAATGGCCTCCTTTTATAGGCCAAAAGGGATGCCCTCTCTTATGAGAGACAGCCATGTGTAGCCGCCCTTGTGCGAATAAGTCCAAATCGGACCCTCCGATCCGCCCATGTGTGGCCGCCCTTGAGAAGACAAGTCCGCTTTTGAATTCGGCCACCGGCCACCGGCCATTGACTTCCGACCACCGGCCATCGGCCATTGACTACCGGCCACCGGCCAACCGACCGGTTGTTTTCCGACCACTTTCGGGTCGCCGTCCGGCCATAATATTCCGACGAAAAGGAATATTCTGGCGAAAAAAAAAGTCTCAGGGGGCCTCTGCCGCCGAGGCCTCTAAAGTTGCCTCTGATTCTTGTCCGTGAAAATTTTGGTTTCCGGTGAGTGATTTTCCTTCACGCACGATGGCTTCTCCTCATAATGGGGGCCTTACAAATGTGCGCTTTTACCACAGAAAATTACAAGGGTAAATCAGGCTCCATACTTAACAATCTCCCACTTGGAGACTGATCTCCAAACCAAACCTGTGACTGCTTTCCATTCTGGCTTCTTATCCTTGAATGCCGATTGAAGACGAGCAAAAGCTCAACTTCTCCTTGTTGACCACCTTTGTAAACATGTCTACAGGATTTTCACTTGTATGCACCTTTCCTAGCTTTAGCTGTCCCTCTTCCAAAAGAGTGCGTATGAAGTGATATCGCACCTCAATGTGCTTTGTCCTTGAATAAAAGGCTGAGTTCTTCGCAAGATGGATAGCGCTTTGGCTATCACTGTACAAGACACAATTGTCTTGTTTGAATCCAAGCTCTTCTAAGAATCTGTGAAACCATAGAATTTCTTTGCTTGCCTCCGTCATTGCTACATACTCTGCTTCCGTGGTAGAAAGTGAAACCACTTTCTGCAGCTTTGAAGCCCATCTTACTGCTGTGCCTCCAACCGTGAACACATAGCCAGTAGTGCTCCTTCGAGTATCTTTGTCACCTGCCATATCTGCATCAGCATACCCTTCTAGAGAAATATCAGTTCCTCCAAAATACAAAGCATTTGTTGTTGTCCCTTTTAGATGCCTAAGTATCCACTTTAAAGCTTACCAATGCTCTTTACCTGGGTTGTCCATGAACCTACTCACAACTCCCACTGCATGTGCAATGTCTGGCCTTGTCCAGACCATAGCATACATTAGAGAACCTACCGCTGCAGCATATGGAACTTCAGACATATAGGCTATCTCCTCTTGTGTCTTTGGACACATATCCTTCGTTAGTTTAAAATGACCAGCCAAAGGTGTAGAAACTGGTTTTGCATTTTGCATTGCAAACCTTTCTAGTACCTTCTTGATGTAATCTTCTTGAGATAGCTTTATTGTCTTCTTCGTCCTGTCCCTTGATATTTTCATACCAAGTATCCTCTTTGCAGCACCTAAATTTTTCATTGAAAAAGATTTGGACAGCTCCTCTTTTAGGTCTTTGATGTCCTGCATGTTAGCACTTGCAATCAACATGTCATCAACATACAACATTAGGATGATGAATTTCCCATCTCCCAAATTCTTCGTGTAGACGCAGTGATCCGAGTTGCATCTTGTGAATCCATGAGCCAACATCCATCGATCAAACTTCAAGTACCATTTCTTGATGCTTGCTTTAAACCATACAAGCTCTTCTTTAATCTGCAAACCATTTTCTCCTTACCTTTTACTTCATACCCCTTTGGTTGAAGCATGTAGATTTCCTCCTCTAAGTCACCGTGAGGGAATGCCGTATTTACATCCATTTGCTCGAGGTTTAGATCATGAGCAGCCACAAGGCTTAAGACAAGCCTAATTGAGTTCATTTTTACAACAGGAGAAAATATTTCATTGAAGTCAATACCTTTCTTTTGAGAAAAACCTTTTACCACAAGCCTAGACTTGTACCTTTTCTTCCTACCTTCTTCTTCCTTTAGCTTGTACACCCATTTGTTTTGAAGTGCCCGCTTACCTTTAGGCAACTCAACCAACTCCCATGTTTGGTTGTGATGTAGTGAGTCTATCTCCACTTGCATGCTCTTCGTCCATTCTTCTTTGGATTCATGTTGCATAGCTTCTTCATATGATTCGGGCTCTCCAGAATCTGAGATCAAGAGATGGTTGAAGGAAGGAACAAACCTTTCTGGAGGTCTACTTGCTCTTGTAGATCTTCGGGGAATAGGTTGAGGCTCCTCATTTGGTTGACGTTGTTGCACATTGTCACCGTTTGCAGTCCTTGAGTCTTCACCGTCCTCAAGCTCCATGTACTCATCACCTGTTTCTTTTGTTTGTTTTCTTTCCAAGTAATCTTTGTACATATTTTGTTCGTTAAAAATTACATCCCTACTCCTTAAGATTTTACCATCTTCAGGATTCCATAGGCGATACCCAAAGTCTCCTTCTCCATAGCCAATGAAGAAACACTTTTTAGACTTTGCATCTAACTTTGATCTTAGGCTTCTATCTATGTGCATGAAAGCCTCACACCCAAACACTTTGAGAAATGCATAATTCACCGGTTTACCTGTCCATGCCTCTTCTGGAACTCCCCCATCCAATGCCGTTGAGGGTGACCGATTGATTAAGTACAGAGACGTACTTACAGCTTCTGCCCAAAGCTCAAGCGGTAGGCCTACATGTAGCCGCATGCTTCGTGCTCGTTCCATGATTGTCCTGTTCATCCTTTCCGAAATCCCATTTTGTTGAGGTGTCCTTGGGGTTGTCCTTTGCCTCCGAATGCCATTGCTAGTACAAAAGCTTTCAAAAGCTTGGCTGCAATATTCGCCTCCATTGTCGGATCTGAGGCATTTAACCTTGGTACCTGTTTCATTCTCCACAATGACTTTCCACCTTTGAAATATGGAAAATACATCGGATTTATTCTTCATGACATAAACCCATGTTTTTCTAGTCGCATCGTCTATGAATGTTACATAGTACAATGAGCCACCAAGTGATGGTGTACTCGCAGGACCCCAAACATCAGAATGAACCAACTCAAGTTTTTTATTTTTTCTTTCATTTCCTGATTTTTGAAATTTTACCCTCTTTTGTTTACCATAAACACAATCTTCACAAAACTCTAAGTCCACTTCTTTCAAACCTGGTAGAAGCTTCTTTGTTTGAAGGATTTGCATTCCTTTGGCACTCATATGCCCAAGTCGGTAGTGCCACACCGCACTGTCAACTTCTGTAGTTGCTGCACAAGCTGAAGGTTGCGTGCTAACAGTACACAAGTAAAGTGTACCGACTTTTTCACCCTTGGCAACTAGCAAAGATCCCTTTGAGATCTTCCACCGTTTGTTTCCGAATGCAATGTTGTGACCTTCATCGTCCAATTGTCCTGTAGAGATCAAATTTTTGCGAAGAGAAGGAACATGCCTAACATCTTTAAGCTTCCATTCATTTTCGTTAGCAGTTTTGATAGAAACTGTACCTTTGCCAACAATCTCACAAGCTTCATCATCTCCCAAGTATACATACCCAAAATTACCTTTGGTGTAGTCTTGGAAATGTTGCTTGTGTGGTGTCGCATGGAATGAAGCCCCGGAATCTACTATCCAAGAATTAGACACATTGTCTAATGAGAGAATTAGAGCATCTTGCTCTACTTTACCTGCCACATTGGCCTCCGATTTTGGCTCGTTGTCTCGAGACTCTGACTCCTTCTTCTTCTTGGACCAGCAATCCTTCTTGACGTGGCCTTTCTTGCCGCAGTTCCAACATTCAAGAACTGACTTTGTGCGTGACTTGCTCCGCCTTGAGCGATCACGACCCTTTTGGTTTTTGAACCTCTCCTTAGGCCTTCCTCTTGTTTCCACTGATAGTGCAGCACTTGATGATTCTCCTGTGCTTCTCCTTCGCATTTCCTCACTTAGGAGAACACCCACAACATCATCAAACTTAAGAGTATTTGTGCCAGAGATAGAATTACTTACAGCCATCACAAGGCTGTCCCAACTATCCGATAGAGATGATAGTATAAGGAGAGCTCGCACTTCGTCATCGAAATTGATTTTCACTGATCGAAGTTGACTTATGTTTGTGTTAAAGTCATTTAGGTGTTCTGCAACTGAACCATTCTCTGCCATCTTTAGATTGAACAAACTCTTCATAAGAAATACCTTATTGGATGCCGATGGTTTCTCGTAGAAGTCGTCAAGTGACTTCATCAAGTCCTTCGTGGTCTTCATCTCCAAAACATTGAAGGCCACCGTTGACGCCAAGCTTAACCGGATTGTTCCCAGTGCCTTTCGATCAAGGACAATCCATGCTTCATCTGCCATTGTTGCGGGCTTCTTCGCAAGAGCGCCTAGTGGCAAATAGAGGTCCTTCTGGTAGAGATAGTCTTCAATCTGCATCTTCCAATGTTGGTAGTTTTTGCCGTTGAACTTCTCAATCTTGAGCTTCCCTTCCTCCGCCATAACTCCCACTCAATTCAAGGAATTCTTTCCTTGAGATAATTTAGCTACGAGCAAACCTTGCTCTGATACCAGTTGTTAGGAAATAAAACATAGCTAAATAGATAATTGAGTAGATTACTTAATGGAGAGAGACAGATTTACATACACGAGATTATAGAGTAGAGAGAGAGAGAGAGTACACACGATATACATGGTTCACCCAATGTGGGCTACGTCCACGAGAAAGCAGCCACTCAATGGCTTTAGTACTTCAAAACAAGAAGTAATTTACAAAGGGATTATACCCTTAATGGAGCTCCCGCCTTGCTTCACTCTCACCACCTCACACTCACCTTGTTGCATCAACTTCACACTATGAAATGTGTGTAGAAATGGCCTCCTTTTATAGGCCAAAAGGGCTGCCCTCTCTTATGAGAGACAACCATGTGTAGCCGCCCTTGTGCGAATAAGTCCAAATCGGACCCTCCAATCCGCCCATGTGTGGTCGCCCTTGAGAAGACAAGTCCGCTTTTGAATTCGGCCACCGGCCACCGGCCATTGACTTCCGACCACCGCCATCGGCCATTGACTACTGGCCACCGGTCAACCGATCGGTTGTTTTCCGACCACTTTTCGGTCGCCATCCGACCATAATATTTCGACGAAAAGGAATATTCCGACCCCTGATTCTTGTTCGTGAAAATTTTGATTTCCGATGAGTGATTTTCCTTCACGCACGATGGCTTCTCCTCATAATGGGGACAATACAAATGTGCGCTTTTACCACAGAAAATTACGAGGGTAAATCAAGCTCCATACTTAACATTGTGGTTAAAAAAAAAATTCAAACCAATGGAAAAATAGCAATGATATAGAAGGCAAGTGTCTTTGTGAAGAGTATGATATAAAGTTTATCACACGACATATTTTGTATGTGAACACATTAGGACCTCAAAGGCCTCCATTTTTGCTCTAATTTTTTAGCCCTTGTACATTTAGAAGCCTACTTTTGGCTCCTTCATCATCACACTCAACTAAGTAATCGAAATCTATGTAATGATTGAGACCCAGCTAGCCTTGCTTTGCATTGAGATTCATATAGCATGTTTATGGAAAATCTTGGCAAGCAACACATTAGGAGGTTGTAAAAAGTGTGATGAAATACTTGAAGGCTACAAAGGACTTGTGATTTTGATATGGAGGCAATGAAGCATGTGTAGTTAGATATGTAGATTTTAGTTATGCAAGGAGTGCATAGAATAGGTCTGTGTTATTAGGCTATATCACGAGACATGCATAGAGACCTACCTTACAAGGTTGTACATCTTAATCTACTATAGAACCAAAGTATTACTTTGTGTTAAGATGCCAAAAAGGAAGCTATATGGATTGCTAGTTCTAGTTTTGCCTTGTGATAGTGGAATTGTTAAGTTGGCATCGAATTTAATGAAAACATAGCACATTAAAGTGAAATATCACTTTCATTTACAAAGATGCTTCACTTCATGTGCAAGGTGCTCATGTTATTTGGAAGGTGCTTGAAGACCGCATTGAGCTTGTCAAGATTCACACAATTACAACCTTGCAATCTTACGAAAATTCTACCCTCCAAGAATTATGTACATTGGGTAGAGATAAGAACTCTAAATGGCTTGTATTTATGTCGTAGCCTGTTGAAAGGTACATCATCCTTTCACCTAGAGAGTTGCTATGTCGTGGTCCGCCATGCCGAGTCGATCGTCCACACTAACTACTACGCACTGATACAATCATTTGATATTATCAAGTAGACCTTAAGGGTGCACACTTGTAGGTATTCTTGTTGTTGCAGCAGCCACACGTGCATCCTCTTCTTCTATCTCTCATTCATTCACTCATGCATACAATCCTTTAAACAATGATCCTTAAGTAGCTATGGCAAGTCCCATCTTCTACACAAGAAACTGCACAAGAAATCGGAGCTCATATTTGCGAAGAGATGCTTGTTACTACACCCACTCATTCTTAGTTGTGTCGCTCAACTATTGCCCCTTTACCAAATCCCTTTCGTTCAAGCTCAACTTGCTAAGTATTGCTAGGTTTCTACTTAAGCAAGAGTATGTTGTAGGAGAAATTCTTGTGACAAGGCATCTCTTCCTTTAAGCCCTTGCTCTATCATGAATCAAAGCTTAATCAAGTAAATCAATAGGAACTTGAAATGAGAAAAGCATGAACATAAGCTTGAGCACGTACACTTGAATGTTAAGCAATCAATTACATTCTGAAAGCGTGCATTCTTGACAATGTAAGATGGAGAGGAAGGTAGAATACAAGGAGAGATTTTATGCAAGTAGTCACCTCACAAGCATAGAATAGCTTGGAGAAGAGAAGAATACAAAAGATATTTGGGGATTGTGTGATGGAGCTCATTCTCATCACCTCGAAGCCTCTTCTTAGAAGTGTATGCACATAGTACAAGATAGAAATCTCGCACATTAAGGAGGTTCACCCATATATAGGTGCTTAGAATTTTCAGTTCTAGGGTTCGTATGTGGCTAGAAATATTACTGTAATTTGGCTCAAAACTTAAAAACTGGTATAATCTTTCAGAATTTCCTTTAGGCTTGATCGATCAAGACCTAAGGCTATCCACATAGACTCTCCTAGGCTCTCTTGAAAAAAAAATTCATGGGGAAAATGATATAATTACCAAATACTCATAATTGCATTAATTGCCTATCGAACCCATATGGAGAAAAAGTTAGTGTGTCAACATGACTCTCACTAGCTCCAAGATCCTCCTGTAGTGTGTGCACCTAGCGGCTACACAACTTTTCTCGTAATGTGTAATGTGTTGGTGTCCCATTCATTGTCTAAATGTCTTTTTGGGAGGTCCTCTTCCTTAGACTTTGGTCAAGGAAGCGGATGTTGCTATATAGGCCCCTGTCACACTGGGACACCCAAAGCTTGGCCAAGCTGATGTGGCGTCGCCTCATTCGTCTGCGAAAAGGTAACTTGGGGCTAAAAGTTTTGTTAGATGGCCGGCCTCACAAGCTCGGCCAACTTTTGAGAGTGGCAGCTGACTTTCAAAAAGCAATGGCGGGAGTGCAAGAGGTAGGAGTTGAGCTCTGCCCGTCAGCGCAAGAAGCGGGGAAACCACCATCTGGGCTACGGGGGTTGGCTGCTTTTGATGGCCACCTTTTGCGTCATGGCCTATTGTGACACGAACTGGGTGCCCACCCTTCAAATCCGAGATGGGCAGGCGGCCCCAGTGGAGCTGGACCCTTTGATGGCATTGTATGAATGGGAATAAGTGTGCACTTGAATCTTCTTCATCTCTTTTAGCTGATTCAACTCATTTTTAATAATAGAGCGTAGAATGTGTAAACTCTTTTTGACATCTTTTTGCTTCCACTTATGGACTCACCTTGTAGGATGACTCAAACAATGGCTTTTAGCTAGACGCTAGCTTTCTAGCCTCAACACCCAAATATCGTTCAAACCCTACATGCTAACATATATATGTTCCCAACTCTCTACAAAGATGTGGCTTAGCCGTTATGGCCTCTTGATCACTTCCTACTCTTTTTGGCTACTTCTATTTTTCCTATTTTCAAAAGAAGTAATACATTCTTTTGGACTCTTTTACAAAAAGGAAATTGATACCAAAAATTCTTCTCGGCCAAAAAATACATTGTGTCTTGTTTGTCCGCCATGTCCTCCACTTTGAAAGTAGGATAGATGAGCTTGATCATGTGAAGTTTCCCTCCCTTTGATACACCTTATAGTTAACGCTCCTTGAATCTCTGTAAAGTAAGCTCCATGGACATAAAGTGTGTGCTACACAAATTCAAATCTTTTTTTATTAATTTTTAATCCCTAGTAATATCAGCATTTTAAACAAAGATACCTTGAGAGGTACTAGGAAGAATTTAATGTCTTTCTCTCCTTGACTATTTTAAAATGACTTCTTTGTATTGTTTTCCATAGGTTAATGTATTCCTGAAATTTCCTTAGAATCTTTGAAAAAGTGTGCAAAAAAATCCATACCTCCGTACTCTTTTTTGCTACATGGAACTTACTTTCCACATGGTTCTGTATGTGACACAATTCTGTATTGCCACATAAAATTACTTGCTTCTGGTCATGATTAGCTAGAAATATCCTTGGTTTTGCACCTCCCACCAATATATTTCCTTGAAAACCCCATTGGTTTGTGTGATTTGTCGGTATCTTTTGGAGATTGAAGTTGGCCACTAGAGAATCTCATTTTGGACAAAGGTATTTCATATTAACTTATGCAATCATCCACAAACTTGCCTACTTTGCTAAATTATAGCTTAGATGGAGTTTGAGCAGTTTGTCTATTATTTATATCTCATCATGGCAGGTACAAAAATGAGTAGATTTGAGAGAACGGAAAGAATTGAGTCACATGTCTGTATAGTTCATTTGGATTTTGCTTGCACCAAAGTCTCCCTTGTACGTAATTTTGTTTCCACTGTGTGGTCAAACCACTTGATTGTATCCATACTAGTAGTGATACAATACACACACCACTAATTTCAAACATCTATTTCACCAGCCCCAAAATTATTTTCCAAAATCTCCCATGCAAATGATGAAGTCTCACAATCATTTGTGAAGTGTACATAGTTTTCGTGCAATGATGTGATGGTAATCTCTAGAGATTGCTCATCCTTAGCTTAATTTTGTGCACTCATGGTTTGTGTTTATTCTTATGCAGCATCACTCAAAGATGGATTGTTAATGGTTTGTCTAACTATGCCCCAAAATACCTTCTTCATTAGGTGGCGTCTTGATCAAGGAGAATCTCCTTTGATTAGTATCTAACCTCTTTACATTCGCCATTTTAGAATTTAGGGTTATACAAACATGCATTTCAATGTTGTGCTTGATTGCAAAATTTTGAAGTTAAATGTAGGATGAGAGAGAGAGAGAGAGAGAGAGAGAGAGAGAGAGAGAGAGGGAGAGAGAGAGAGATGAGAAATTTCCCTTGAATGTCCTTTTCAAAGTCTAAAAGCTCTGAGGATAGAGGCACTTTTTGAAGGCCTTGTGTGAGGCTCTTCTTAGTTGAGAGAAGGGCTTTGGGCCGGAGGCAAAATGCAAAACCTCAATTTAAGAGTGTCGATGGCGTTTGGATGCACATCAAAAGGCTTTGTAGACCCAAAATCTTCCTTCGATGTGATTTATCGCCAAGCACAAGTCCGCCTTGCTTCCCAAAAGTCTTCACTAGCCTTGAGCCCACAACCTTGCAAGGGGCCAATGCACTATCTATAATGTACTGACCACAAGATCTTGTGGCTTCCACGTGGCAAATGGCTCAAATGATAGGTGGTGCAAATGAGGTTTTGAATGAGCTGAACACTTATGACAGCTATTCCAAGTTGGTAGTTAGAGTTAGTTCAGATTAGATCATGACTTCATATCACACAAGACTAGAATGAAATGTAAAGACTGGAATTAAAACATAGACTGAACTAGAAAATGGTACCAAACACTAAAACTGGAGACTCACTAAAACTGGAGACTTGAATTGGAATATATTCAGATTTGTGTAAACCAGTACAACAATGTGAGCCAAGTCTGCTCTGAGTTTGATTAAAGTTACAAGGGAATAAAAAGCTCCAAGATAGAAGATACAAGACAATGGTGGTGAGAGTGCTAGTGCTCCAAGATAAATCCCCTTAAAGATGAGTAGTGGGCCCTATTTATAGCCCTTGGCCTGGAACTCTAACTGATTGTACACTTTACCTATTATTGTAGTAACTGGCCATGGTAGTTACCAATTCAGTCAACTCAGCCACCCATGTGAGTCTCCATTTGGAGGCTGTTCCCACCATTCACATTTCCTTTCCCCCTTTCTTTGATTTTTGGAGTATTTCCAAAATTTCAGTAAAGTCTATGATCAATTAAGGGATATCAATCCACCTGACTTTCTTCTTTTTATATGGGGCCTTATTCTTTGGGGGCTTGTAGAGTACTCTTGGTGGTGCACTAGGAGCTGCTTGGTTTTCTTTCTGGATCAGATGATAAAGGGTCTCCTGTTTAAGTTGGTCTTTGAGTGCCATTTTTATTTTGAACTCATAAGGTGTGAGGGTGTTCCATGTTTTTGTGTCAGGGTCATACACGATTCTCTTCCCTTAGGTGAGTTTGGCTCTATCCAGCTTGTGACAATATGAGGTTGTATGGAGCCAAACTTCAGGGAGTGGTTGATTGCATTTGACTATGGCTTCAAAGAGGATCTCTGCCATTTCCTTGAACTAAGTTTTTGAGGCTGCTCGACTGGCCAACTCCTTCTTTGGATTTTAGAGGCTTCAATAGTGAGTTGAAGAAGCTGATTAGTGATCGTTATAAGTTGGCAAACCTTAATACACTACTACCCCATTCTCAACTTGAACTTCTGTAGAGCATTCGATAGATCACCTATGTGGTTGTGCTTTAGGGCTTCATCCAGTACCTGATTCCATGTTGTCCATTCACTCGTAGCTTCCTCGTACCATTCCTTGAGCTCATCCACTATCTTCATGTATGTCTTCCGATCAACTGGTTCAATGTATGTGGGATGTAGAGCTGGAAGAATCTGGGAAGTTTAGTTTCTTTAGTAGGTAAAGACATACATCAGTAATGGAGAGTCTAAAACAAATTCAATAAAGTTCATCAGAATCTAAATATCCTACTGCATCATTTTTTTCAAAATTTGGACTAGATGATAGAGGCCTTTTAAATTCTCCTTCTCTTTGATGGTCATTCGAGTTTGTGTCCCTCTGCTACTTGTGGTGTTGCATTCTAGGAGAAACTTGACCTTGTCATCAAGGACGCCCCTTGCAATCTGTAGATTAACTAGCATTTCCTTGATCTAGGTTTTGATATCTTTCATACATTTATATGTTGGCTTATCCCCCAACAACATTTCCAGTTGTAGTCCAAGGCTCTTCAAATTTACTGTCGATGGGTTCTTGATGTGGGGATTGACCATGACATCCTGAGCTGTATCCCATTACATGGTATCCTCAATACATGGACCAAAGCTGCTGCTATGGCATGGACTTATCACCCATTGGTCTCTGCTAAACCGCTCTCAGGATCAAATGTATCAAACTACCTGCTGGATGAGTCCTGCATCGAATGGCATTCTGGTTGCCTCTAGCACACTTCCAAGTCGCATAGCTTCAACAATGTGCATTCATTGAGATGGAAAATTGTGCGCTCCTTGCCGCACTGTCGAAGCAAGGGACTTGCCGATACACCGTGTGCGAGCCACAAATGGCTCCAAGCACACAACAAGACTAATCTAGCAAGTTCAAAAGAGGGCAATGGTGTGTCACTCACCGCTCTATGCTCCTGCCGTGGAGGATTCCTCGCCGCGATGAAGAAGAAGCTGCAGTCGTGCCACGCTCAACCGCTTCGCCGCCGTCGTGCCTTCGTAATGCTCGATCGCACATACACTCTCCCTCTCTCTCTCTCTCACACACATACACACACATACACGAGGAGGTGAAGAAGAAGAAGATGGAGATGGAGATGGAGCAAGAGCACTCTTCTATTGCACAAATGAGAGAATGAGCGAATTTTAGGTTTAGTTGGCTTTTATATGAGCTCACCCCATTCACACTTGGGCGCCCATGCTTAGCCAACTAATCCCTTGAATGTCCCAGTTAGAGTGCACCTCTCATCGGCGATCACTCTTACCCTTTTCCTATTGGTCCGACAAGCCCGGTACCTGACTCTACCAAATACATAATACACGTCCGTCGTAGGTGATGGGGTGTCCGTGAGCCGTGAGGGTTAACATGCCCCCCTTCCTAATGTAGATTCTGTCCTCGGAAGCTATTGAGTTGAAGCTCGTTCGTCGAGGTGGAAGAGCATTTGAGATGAATGTCCTTAGCCTTCTTCAGTCACTGCAAAATCAAACAACATTGGCACAGTAATTTCATTCTCATAAGTGATTAAAAAGCATATGTAGTTTTAGGCAGACAACTTGATTGGTAAAAGAATTTCAAACAATTTGTCAGCAATGAACATTAAATTGCAATGTAATGAAATGCATAAACAGATGTAAAGGTAAAAAATTAGTCAAGTCTGGGGTCGCTAATTTGACGGTCGAAAAGCACTAGAGATCGAATATTAATACCATGGGTAAGCTTCTTAATTTTTTGTGGTCAATTAAGTTGTTTAATCGCGAGAGCCAAGTATTCATGTTCGAGGGCTGACTAGAGGCTATATCTAGAAGACCTTGTAGTTAAGCTACCATAAAAGGAATTTCTCATGAAATCATCGCCTAACTGATTACTTTTTCTTTGACCCCCCAAAGTCTTTTCACAGTGATTCAATTTTGATGTGTGTGCTTATTTTGTATGCCTTGGGTTTTTTGCTTTTCAAGTAAAAGCGCCCACACTGGGAACCTCTAGGGCTCTAGTACCATAGGCAATACATGTGAGTGAAGTACCAAATCAAGTTGAGATTTCTCTTCCAGCTTAAGATTTTACAGTGTGGCACTTTGATTTTTTGTTTGTTCATTTTCAGCATTTTAATTTTGTAACTTTGGGGGGTCATATAACACTGATACACCTCCCCAGGCTCATCACACTAGTAAACTCCCTTTATAATACTTAAGCTAAAGGTCAATAGGGTCAAGCCCACTAGAAAGCCCTAGTACATTTCACACAATGCTGCCTAAATCGGATTAAGAACCTAAGTAACCATTAATTATTAGGAAGGCATTCCCCATGGTATTAAGAGAAGATTTCTAACACCTAACTTGGTCAAACTAGTTTGTCGGACTGCTTGATTTTTAAACCTAGACAAGTGATTATGACCAAAAATTACATTGAATTAAATGTTTGATACGAAGAAAATGTGGTGAATATTAGGCTACCAATCACAATTAAAGCTGACAATCATAGATGCAAAAAAGATAAGGGGCAATGCTAATGGACAAGAAACACCTGTTTGTGTCGATGGTCGCGCTTGATTTGAAGAGTGAGTCGAGATAAAGATTCCATGAAGGTCCAAATCCTACCAATAGCAACACGCTCCTGTACACACTAGGAAACAAAAGGAATACCTTCAGGAAGCACATTAGTGGAAAAAGGTACCAACACTTATTGAACACAACAAAAAACATAAAGAACCCTAACCTAATTATTTGCACTCCCCCTAGAGAGTCAAGGGAATAGGATATTGTAGAGGTTGGGGGGAAACCCTAAGGCTAAACCCCTATCCTCGTCGTCGAGATAAACAAAGTCATCATCCATGAGACCATATGTGCCATCCGTGTAGTCCTGTAAATTTTCTTCTTCATCATAGGTGCCCATGTTTACTAAGAAGGTCACTAGACGCCTATAGTCATCTTGGTCAAAAGGGTAGGCTTGTGCAATGGGAGAAACGCTCTCTACTAAGTATGGATCAGACGTGGTCAAGAGACGTATCAGCCATTCTAACTCCTCAAAATTCCTCTCACATGCTAGCGTACCTATCAAATCCCATTCACATGCAAGCACTGGAAAGACCATGTGAAATATTTGTGAAAAGTAACGAGGGTACCTCTCACCCAAGGCAGGAGTGGATGACTCTAGCATACTAGCCATATCTGTACATGCAAATAGATGATGGTTAGAGTGCAAATATTACAAGGGTCGTGTTCTTGTGCATAATTTGTTTTTATGATTTGTGTTATGGCTCTTGCTCTTTTACTTTTTTATCTTGTTTTTGTGATTATAAGGCTTTATATATACATTCCCTAAGATTGGAGATTAAGAGGTGACTTTGCTTGAATGATAGGGTTAAGAGTCGGTGGTCGCGTCGTGACACTACCAGTATCCCAATCAATAGTGCATTTGGTTGCCAACATCCACGTGCGTCCCAGGTTTACGTTGCCTTCCATAGCTCCTGCAGGCATGACTAGAAACCTCTGCACTATGCTTCCATTGTCATAGACAATAGGGGTCTGAAGGACTCCAAGAATAGAAGTTTTCTTTTTATTAATACCCTTGACTTGCATCGTACTCGGGGATAGGGTCGGTTTCCCTAATTGACACCAAACTCCATAGGATAACAAATTGTGTCTAGCTCCCGTATCTAATAAGGCATTGTATAGTACTTTCCCATAGGGGCTATTTAGCTCAATTGGGTATCATAGGGGTGGCTCAGATTCTAATGAGTCGTCATCTGTGCCCTCGAAAAATGCTTGCGTGATTCCCATATTAGCCTCTCGTTGGCATCTAAGACGTTGTTGTCGTTCTCGAGCCTCAACTCTTGCTTGGATTTTTTTAAGCTCTGCTTGTTCCTTGGCAGCCTTCTTTTGATGGATGGCTTGCAACTCTTCCTGGCTTAGAGGATCATAATATCTTTTGAATTTACTCCCATTAAGGAATCCAATGGTTTCAACTCCATCTAGAGTCTCCACATGAATGGTACCTTGCGGGGTAATTTCACACACTCGATATGGCCCTTTACCAGCGTATTTCAATTTCTTCTTTTCATTACGTAACCCGTACATAAGAACTTTATCACCAACCTTGATGTATTTATCCTTTAAATGGCTATCAAACCACTTCTTTCTTCTATCCTTTTCCACTAGAGCATTTGGCACAGCTAATTGCCTCTCTTCATCTAGCCTTTCCAGGATATATAATCGCTCCACCAAGGGGTTACCATCCCAACCTTCTTGAGAAGCTACTCGAAGACTAGGAATGACAAACTCCCATGGCATAACTACTTCTTGGCCATACACCATCTTAAACGGTGTTTCTCAACATGCAGGCAAAGTTTGGATGGAGTGACACTAGCGTCACAGTGCTTTTCAGGTGATCTATTACAATTAGTTTACTTGTTCACAAATTCAGGGAAAGGAATTTTGTATGCTTGCAAAAATCGGACAGCGACGTGTGGAGGCGCAGATGTAGCAAGCGAACAAACTGACGTGAGGGTGGGGCTCAGCAGGGTGCGGACAGGGCAGGAGGACAAGTAGCTGACGCGAATAGGGCAGGAGCGCAATAGTGTGCGGCCCACTACAAGGTCGGACTGCATAGTGTTTCTCTCTCTCTCTCTCTCTCTCTCTCTCTCTCTCTCTCTCTCTCTCTCTCTCTCTCTCTCTCTCTCAGGTGTGCATGGACAGAAGCTCTCACTGCTCCAGGTTCGCAAGGAGGCAGGCCAATAGAGAGAGATTGTGTGTCGATGGCAGCGCAAAGAGTTCAGAGGAGGATATTTTGGCGATTTTTGAGGAAGTGCACCTATTGCGAGCTGGAGGATAACAACCTGTGTTCCGTTGTGCATGCCATTGCCGGACAGTCTCCATGGCCTAGGGAGCAAGCACCATTTTGTGTGTGTGTGTGTGTGTGTGTGTTTCGTTTATGGACTGCTCGAAACTTGGGGGACTGTTAGAGCCGACAGTGGAGACTTGGGCAGGTGCGGAGGAAGGGTTGCATCCGAGAGGAGCTGGGGAACGCAGGAGGAAGGGCCCTTCGTGGGCGAGACATGGAAGACCTGCAGGTGATCCAACAGGGCAGTGAAGAGGTAATGGCGGAAGGGGATGTTTGTCTGCGTGGGAACGGGCAAGGAAAGGGACCAAATGCTTTTCCTCTTGGTATAGAACGGAATCTTGATGTTCAATTAATTAATGGGTTCAATTTAGACCCAGTATGACCATATATGCAATCACATGTATTGAATACTAGTCTAGTTCAACTAGTAGGTGTCCCCAATAAGTTGGGAGTAGCTGGATAAAGGGGTATCTCTGGAGATGTATATATGCACATTTTGGTCCCATTTTAAGAAGACCAAAATATTTTGAGTTAAAGGAGACCTTTAAGAACAGAATGTTTGTATGTCTCGTTCCCTCATGATAGATTTTTTCCTCCCAAAAAAAAGGGAGAGAAAATGAATAGAGAGGGATAGCTACTCACAACTATTGTTTCCCTCCTAAAACCCTAGAAAACTCTCCCAACCCCCCCCACCCCCCCCCCAAAAAGTCGGCCCCGCCTCCTCCTTTCCCTCCACACCAACTATATTCAAAAAGATTTTATATGTCTAAAACCCTTATACAAGCATGCTTTTGCCAAAACAACCTCATTTTACCCATTATCTGTTTCTACAATCCATCACCTACCTCCATCAATGTTTCTATGGCTGTAGCAACCAAGCTTATCAAGGAATTTTCCCTGTGGGTCTTTATATCCCCCCTTTGTCACCAATCCCTCATGGGTTTTTCAATAACTCTTATAATAAAACTTTTCTTTTAGAACTCCACATCTCCTCTCTAGTTCCATGAGGCCCCTCATCACCCTTTCCCCAAATACAACCGCCACTAAAATGAGAAATGTCTCCAAACTCACCATAGTCTCTAATATCTGTAACTCACCTTATCCATTCCTATGCTCACCATGGATGTGCAACAAATAAGGCCTCTTAGCATTGTTGTCTCCTCTATTTTGGAGGTTGCAAGCTTCCAAAAGCAAATAATTTAAGAAAAAGAGGAGATTTTTGACTAGTTTGAGGTTTTGAATTATTGAAGCAATGTATTCTTTAGTTAGATTATATGGATGAAATAGAATCATACCTTGAATGCAACATTCTCTAAACCTCTCTACTGCCATTAGAGAGGATTAGCATCTCCTATTCATCCATTAAGAGCCGTATGCTAGATCACATGGCATCTCTCTCCTCTTGACATTGTGATTGATTCAAACTTCTTTATCATTTTCATAGCAGCTACAATTTTCATTTTCATTTTCACTTTCGCTTTCACTTTCATTAATTGCTCCTTTTGATGGGATGTGTACATGTTGTATATCAATACCCACATTATGGTGTAGACTAGTGAAGGAACTATGAAGCTTAGGAAAAGGAGTCCTCAATAACACCAATAATGGCTCTCACAATTTATTTTAGGGCTTATTGGAAAAATAACGACGACACTTACGCTAAAATAAATGGCCAAGAGGCATTATTGGTGTTATTGCCGACTTCTTCTCCTCAGTTTTTTAAGTTTCAATCTACACAAAAACCAAAAATAAAGAACACAATAACTAACCATTACACACCCAACTATCCAATTGTAATGCTAACCAGATACATGACAATGGTGCTCAATATCGTAACAGAAGGGGAAACGAATAAAGTTTTTTTCTTTAAAAGTGTCTCATAATATGTGCTCAACCTTCTGAATGGTGGAAATAGCCTCCAAACGGAGACTCGGATGGGTGGTTGAGTCAGCTGGATTGGTAACTACCAGGGCGAGTTACTGCAGTAACTGGTACAATATACAACTAGTCAGAGTTCTAGTCCAAGGGCTATAAATAGGGCCCACTACTTAGTTCTACAAGGATCGATCTTGGAGTACTAGCACTCTCACTAACATTGTTTTGTATCTTGTATCTTGGACCTCTTTATACTCTTGTAACCCTAATCAAACTCACAATAGACTTGGCTCACATTTTTGTATTGGTTTACACTAATCTGAATAAATTCCAATTTTAGTCTTCACTTTCAGTGTTCAGTACCATTTTCCAGTTCGGTCTATATTTCAATTCCATTCTTTACATTTCATCCAATCTTGGCTCAGAAGAATGGAATCTCGGCTCAGAAGAGAACCCTCGAATGATCAAAATTAAGGACAAAGAAAAGGCACTGTTCCAAAATTACAAGGATGTATTTGCCTGGGAACGTACTGATCTGAAAGGAGTAAATTTAGAGGTGTGTCAGCATTGAATACCGCTAAAACTAGATGCCAGGCTAGTAAGGCTATATAGATATAGGATATAGTAAGGCTATAGAGATATAGGATGAACCCCAACTATGCTAAGGAAGGTCAAGGAGGAGATGAGCAATCTTCTCAAGGCAGGGTTCACTGGCTATTTCCAATTGTGATAGTTCCCTAGAAGAATGGAAAGCTAAGGGTATGTGTGGATTACACGAAGTTAAATGCTCGGCCCATCAAAGACTCTTTTCCACTACCCTTTACAGACATGTTACTGGGATGAGATTGCAGACCACGAAATGTATAGCTTTATGGATGGATACATTGGTACCAATCAACTTAAGATTGCACCTGAAGACCAAGCTAAAACAACATTCATCACTAAATGGGGAGCATTCATGTACCTAGTCATGCCATTTGGACTCTGTAATGCTCCAACAACTTCCAGTGATGTATGATGGAAATATTCAGTGAGTTCATACACAAATTTTTGCTTATAATCATAGATGATTTCACCATCTTCTCCATAGTGAAAATGCATATACTATTCTTCGAGATGGTTTTTCAGAGGTATAGGGAGAAAAAGATACGCCTACATCCTTTCAAATCAACGTTCATGGTATGGAAATAATAGCTTCTGGGACACATTGTTTCTAGAAATGGGATTGAGATGGCCACTGATAAAGTTAAGTGTGTTCAGCAAGCCAGAGCACCGACAAGAATGTCTAAACTAAGCTTTGTTCTGGGATATGTCAACTACTATAGATAGTTTATTCATATGTTTGCAGCTAAAGCACTTCCATTATATGAGCTGACCAAGAAAGGGAATAAGTTCATTTGGACCCAGGAATGTGAGTAGAGTTTTCAATGCTTGAAGGAGGCTAACAACAGGAAGCTCAATCTTTGTCGACCAAATTGGGATGTAATAAATCATGTACATGTGGATGCATCTGGAATGGTGATGGGAGCTATACCAGCCAGCCTGATGGGAAGACAAACTACCTGATCTACTTCGCCAATCGCAGGTCCAATTTAGCTGAACAAGGGTATTCCACTCTTGAGAAGGAAGCACTAGGAATGGTGTTCAGTGCCACAAAGTTCAGACATTATTTGCTGGGGAAACTATTTCACTTTTATGTGAATCACCAGGCACTCATCTTTTTTATCAACAAAGTGATTATTCAAGGTAGGTTGATTAGATGGATGATGTTCCTAGTGGAATTTGAGTTCAAAATATTCCATAAGCGAGGAAAAACCCATTGTAGTGTTGATTTTCTTTCAAAAGCAAAAAGGAAGCTCAGAGACATCATTAAGAGATTAACAAGTTGATGCAAAACTTTTTCAGAGTACAACTGAAGAACGGCCGGATCTTGAATGGCAGGATGTGTATGATTCCCTTCAGTTAGGAGGATTTCTAGAGGACTGGTCCTAGGCAAAGAAAAAGGTACTGATAATTAAAAGTATGAAGTTTACCATCATTGGAGGAGCTCTCTACAGGTTAGGTATTGATGATGTACTTCAAAGGTGTGTGCCTATGCAAGGGAGGATGCTAGTAATCACAACGGCTCATAGTAGAGATGTAGGTGGACATTTATCTACTGACATTACCTATAAGAAAATCTTGCAAGGAGGCCTCTCGTGGCAAAAAATGATGGCGGATATCATAGCATTTTGCAAAATTTTTGACATTTAGTCAACAGATGGGAAGGCCAACATCAGCTGATATGACACCTTTAACAGCAATGCAACCACTAGAAGTATTTATGAGATGGAAATTGGACTTCATGAGACCATTCAAAAAGATTACTCCTAGGAAGAATAGGTATATCATATGGCTACCTGCTATGTCAACAAGTTGGTGGAAGCTAAGGCCTTACCAGATAACACTGCCATATCAACAACAGTATTCTTGTATGAAAATATCATCTGCAGATATGGTTGTACTATTGAGATTGTATCAGATAAGGGTACATACTTTATAAATGAAAATTCAGATATTGACTTAAGATATTCTCAGTCAAGCACAAGAAATCTACGCCATATTATCGGAGGTGTAATAGTCAAGCTAAAAGTAGCAAAAAAACAATAAAGACCATTTTGACTATAATAGTCCAAAAAGAACCACATCATGGGATGCAAAACTCCAGACAATATTACGGATTTCTTACAAGGTCACTACGGGCATGATACCTCAAAATGGTGTATGGGACAGAGGCAGTAGTTCCGATGGAGTTTGCAATTCCAAGCTTCAGACTGGCAGTAGAACATGGAATGGATTTCAATAAGAATCTAAAATAGAGGTTGGATGAATTATTGCAGTTGGATGAGATTAGACAACTGGCTATGCTAGAACAGGAGGTAGTCCAGCAATGAAGGAAACACTTGCATGATAGTAAAATCAAGGTTATGGAGTTCAAGAAAGGTGATCAGGTACTACTCTACCAGCCAAAACTCGGACCAAAAAAACCTAATTTGAAGATAGCAGCATGGTCTGGACTCTATGAGGTTGACTGGGTATTCTCTAATGGCACAGTGAGATTAAGAGACTTATCATAATTATTGTTTCCAGGGGTCTACAATGGGGCCAAGATAATATTTACTTTGCCAAATCAAATGAGATCCAAGCAACACCAGTACCAGGAACGCATTCAGCGTCAGAAGAGGAACCATGACTTGTTTCATATCATACCACTAGGGGAAGGAAGACAAGATTTGCCGGAAATAGTAGACTATTTACGATCAATTCCACTTTAGACTTAGATAGATACAAAACCAGTGCAATCTGACACTCTTAACGGTCTCACAGGCAACTATTAATCAAGGGTAGAATCTTACAAGTAATAATAGGCAGCTAGACCAATGCAAGGCTACCATGTGATAATTTGTGACCCTAAAACCAAGAGAGCAGGAGTGTGGAGCATTCATGGCACGTATAAGAATAAATATGTGAAGGGTGTGTGACCCTGCATTTCACTCTCAAGCCATCATGCAACTTGCTCCTTCCCTTGCAGAGCTCTTTGTATCTTCACAGTATACACAACCCACAGAGAACACCATACCTTTGCCCTCGCCTTCTACTTCCACGTCCTTCAGGTCTAAGCCTGACATTATGACGCTTTTGTGCATCTCATTCTACACAACCACCAATGAGTTATCTTCCTCGCAGGATTTTTCAGACGACTCAGCTATGGCAAAGACCAAAAAGATTTTTGAGCACATGGAGGAGACCATCAACGAGGCCACATAGTGTATAGAGCAACAAGTTGAGCAGACTCAATAGATATGTTCACTGCCCCACAACAGCATAGAAAAGTATGTTTTTGTTAACCCTCACGGCTCACGGACACCCCATCACCTACGACGGACGTGTATTATGTATTTGGTAGAGTCAGGTACCGGGCTTGTCGGACCAATAGGAAAAGGGTAAGAGTGATCGCCGATGAGAGGCGCACTCTAACTGGGACATTCAAGGGATTAGTTGGCTAAGCATGGGCGCCCAAGTGTGAATGGGGTGAGCTCATATAAAAGCCAACTAAACCTAAAATTCACTCATTCTCTCATTTGTGCAATAGAAGAGTGCTCTTGCTCCATCTCCATCTCCATCTTCTTCTTCTTCACCTCCTCATGTGTGTGTGTGTATGTGTGTGTGAGAGAGAGGGAGAGTGTGTGTGCGATCGAGCATTACGAAGGCACGACGGCGGCGAAGCAATTGAGCGCGGCACGACTGCAGCTTCTTCTTCATCAAGGCGAGGAATCCTCCACGGCAGGAGCATAGAGCGGTGAGTGACACACCATTGCCCTCTTTTGAGCTTGCTAGATTAGTCTTGTTGTGTGCTTGGAGCCATTTGTGGCTCGCACATGGTGTATCGGCAAGTCCCTTGCTTCGACAGTGCGGCAAGGAGCGTACATTTTTGGTGCCGCTGCCGGGGAATCGCCCTGCACTAAGCCCAAGAGGCACTTTGTGCTTCTCCTATGAGTTGTTTGTAGTAGGAAAGAAGAGGAAGAGGAAGAGGAATGAGTTGTTTTTCTGTAAATTGTTAATTTCTGTGTTGTATGCAAGTTCTGTGATTTCTGCATAATGTTGTGTTTTCTGTTTGCACACAGTCTTTGCACAATTAGTAGTCGTTAGCTTGTTTGCAGTGAATGAATAAGTAGGAAGGCAGTTAGCAATTTCTGCTTGTACACAGTCTGCACACAGTTTCTGTCAAGGTTTGCCTGCACACAGTTTTTTGCACAGTAAGGTAGTGAGAAAGGAAGTAGGTGGACAGTTAGGTCACTGTCAGTAGGCACTTAACAGATTAGTAGATTAGTTAGTGGTTAGCAGCACTGTTAGTAAGTAGATAAGGTAGTGAGCTGTCTGTGAGCTGTGAGCTGTTGACTGGGAGGTTAGGTAGGTGAGAGTGTGTGTGGCCAAGAAAGGGTCACCAAATCCGCGCGCGGTCGTCGCCCAAAAAAAAAAAGATTTAAAAAAAGAAGTTAAATTTTAAATTAAAAAAAAATTTAAAAAGACCGAAAATATTTAAGCGTGAGTGATTGTGGGGCTACACTAAAATTTTGATCGGGATCGGGATCATTTGCCCAAGCCCAAGCCCAAGCCCAAGCCCAGGCCCAGGCCTCAGGTCTCAATCCTATGATATATACTAGACTCACTCTTATATATATACCCTACCCCCTCAAGAGGGAATGAGAGCATGTGGGGCAAGTCCTCCACTCTCCTCCCTTCTCTTCCCACTTGCACCCTTAGACTAGAAATTGACGGTTTTAGGGATTCCGAGGGCATAAAGTGACCAAACGGAGGGCTGTAAAGCACGGCACGTCCCTCTGACCGAGACGCTCGTTTTGAGCTATCATACGTTCTATTCTATAGCTGGGTCAGAAAAAAAGGACCAAAAAATCAAAAAATAAGAAAAGAATTGGGTTTCAAAACACCCAAAATTACTAGGTGAGCAGCCTTCACGGGCCCTCACTGACACTTCTAGGGGATCCAAGTCATATGAACCTACGCTCTGTACGAGTGTTAGAGCACGAGCATATTGGTAGTGCCTCCATTTACGCGGGCACCCATTATTCCTCCACCCTAGGTTCTGGACCTTCGGCCGGGACGCAAGGTAGCGCGACCCAAGATCCTCATATCGCGTCTAGTGATTCTTCCTCTGACTACGAAGTCATGGAGGGGTATCCTACACCAAACCCTGATAGTTCAAGTCAAGACATGCATGCCATGGGCCCACGGCCCGGGTCCAGCGTGTTTAGCAGCTTAAAAGAGACCCTTAGTAGAGCTACTCGCTCCAAACATGCGGTTAATGAAATAAATGAAGGGAGTGGGGAAGTAAATTCGTCATTCATGCCTAAAATGGACCCTATGCTTCTTGAGAGTGTGCATGTGAATGTTCCATCCATTGCATCTCCTGATCCTTTAGGACTATCTCCCTCTGAGGTATTACTACCCGATGGTAGGAGTCTTGCCGAAGTACAAGAGATCGAACGCTATATGCAAGCAACAAGGGAGAGGGAAATTGAGAACCTATGAAGGCTAGAACAAAGTCGAGCCCTGAAAGCAAAGGATCCTATGAAAACAATCATGCCAGCCGAGCAACCGAGTGCTCCCAAGGTAGCAGTCAAGGAGGGGCAAGCTATGGGGAGCAATAATGCTTCCACTTCAAGGGAAACCTCCAGCACACCGGGCCTAGATGGGATATTCCTAAATGAAAATTGGGAGTATGACCTACAAGCAGAAGCTTTAACTGATCGGTACACAGGACACACCTATCATGTGGGTTGGTTAGATGTTCTACAATCCACATCGGGTGCTACTAGCATAGATGAGCAACAACAGAAAGTCTGTGATGTCCTCCATAGGATTGTCGAGTTAGAAAGACAGAACACAGGGATCAACATGCCTTCAACAGGCCTAATGAGATTCTTGGATATGGGAAAGGCCAACCAACCAACCCTGTCACAAATGGAGACTCCCTCAGTGAGCCCCATTGATCCTCCATATGTTGTTTCGCCAGGAGCCTCAGTACAATCTGAGCCCACAAGTGGCAGCTTTACCTTTCCAGATCTAGCTCATCTTTCTCTTAATGACACTACGGCTACCATGCATATCCCAATGGTGAGCATGACAAGAAGTACACCATGGAGTTCATTTGTTAACACTGCGCCGATGCCTAGTAGCACAGTGCCCCCAACTATACCTACATGTATGTATCAATCATGTGCACCTGTCGTACCTCAGCCTCATGTAGCTCCTACACCTCCGATTATTCCAAGAGCTTACAATCCACAATGGAATTATCCAAGCTCTTATACAAGTGGAGCCATGCCATTTAATAATAACATGCCATATCAGGCACCCCCTATGCCTAGGGCCACGCCTGTAAACTTTGGACCACCGTCTGGTACACCACCATACGAAATTTGGGACCCAAGAGCCGCGGGTATGCCAAAGCCAAGGCCAACTCCCATCTCACATGTGGTTGCAGGAGCACATACACCCATTATACCTGCTCAAATAGGAGATTTGGCAGCATTTGCTCAAACTATAGGTCGCTCTATTGCGGAAAACATGTGTAGTGCACCTGATAGAGAGCCTAGGAGCAAGGCAGTTCAAGTAGCTAAGCTCACACAGAATTTCAATGGAGACGGAGATGCTAGAAAGCATATGGAAGTCTTTGAACATGTGTGCGATTCCTTGGAAGAGCACAATGAGCTACATAAGTGTAAGGCTTTGAGTTTGACCCTAAGCGGAAAGGCTGGAGATTGGTATAGAACCTTAAGAGTAGAAGAAAAAACGATCTACTCTACTCTTAGGAGACTGTTCTTAAAAGAATACATACGAGAGGGAGTACTTTGAGGTGTAGCCTCTCAGCTCCAGAAAGCCCAACGAGAAGAAGGTGAATCCGTGAGAGACTTCATTAGTCGCCTAAAGAATTTGAACTCTCGATGCAATCCAAACGAGCGATTCAACAACAACCAATTGCTCGATAGATTCATTAGGGGACTACGACATGAAAGTATCTATAATGGCCTAGTCATTAGAGGTATCACTACTTGGGAAGCAGTCACCATGAATGCAATCCAATTGGAGGATAATTTAATGATTGCAGGAGAAAGAGTGTCTGCCGAGCCGAAGTCAAGTAGCTCGCAAGCATCAGGGCATGAGCCAATGAAGATAAAGCCAATCGTGAAAGAGCAAACGATATCTGAGATGACTTTGGCAGATCTCACCAAGGCCATCCAAGAAAGCCTTAGGGGTAATCGTGCTCCACAAAACACTCATATGTATCCAAGAAGGGAGCAACAATGGTGCTCAATTTGCTTGGGCCCACATACTACGAGTGAATGCCCTACTTTCAGAGTAAAGTTTAACGGGACTTGTAACGCGTGTGGTAGGTATGGCCATCAAGCGAAGGATTGCCTAATGCTTAAACGCATCTTGGAAAATAGAACGCCTATAGCTTGGGCAGACTCACCTCGAGTTCCTGCATTAATGCCTACCCCACCCATGGAGCAACAGTTGCCATTACAGCACATGGTCCCTAGAACCCAAAATGTGGTCCAAGCCACACCGTTGCCACCTCCAGTGCTAGGACCGCAACCCCCTTATCCAAGAGTTACACCTATGAACCAAATAGGTTGCGAGTCATCTAGTACTTATGTAGATTGCGAAGAGGACATAGACTCTAGTATCACCTATGGAGTCGACATGCTTGAGGAGTGTCCCATGTACTATATGGAAGACCATTGGGGACAAATCAAACCGGTATATCAAGCTACTGCACTAGCAGCAAGAGGCCAAAACATTAATAGTTTTGCCAAGAGACCACCTCTTCAGTGCTACGAATGTGGTGGACCACATCGAGTAGCTGAGTGCCCCATTAGAATACAAAAGAATGCCGCACTAATGCAAACAAGTCAATGGAGTGCATTGGCAATGCCAATACTCACTTGTAATCGTTGTGGCATAGATCATTTGATCGCACAGTGTCCTAACAATCCAAACGCACCGAAAATCACACCATTGAACATAATAGAGATTGTTGATGGGACACCACCAACTATAAACATAGCACCAGTGAATGCACTCACACGGTCGATGCTCCAAAAGCAAAATTACATCCTCGAAGAGAGAGATGCTGCATCCATTGGCCAAGCGAGAAAGAAGAAAACACGAAGAAAGAAATCCCTTAATGCTTCTAGTTCAAAACCTAGTTCAAAGACTAACATAGGGACAAGAGAGGATCCCGTGTATATGAATGACCCTGAGGATGACTCAGATTCGATAGAGACCACGGAGACCAAAACTGTTACTACAAAGGAAAAAGCCAGTGAGGAGGATCACGAGAGGGAATTACGACGAACACCAAAAGAATATTCAAAGTTAAACGACCCAGTTGCGAACCCCCAAGATAAGCCACGAGAGACAAAAAATGAGGATTGCAAGAGAAAGATTGGAACCTATCCAAACCCAACAGTGGAAATTGAACGAGTCCAACAACTGAGGGGTTTGGTGGAAGAAACTCAATGAACATTAGAACCTGAACCCAAACACATCCAAATGTCGGACACAGTGTTTCCCACACAAGTTCAACCTCACAAGAACTACAGGCCGTTAGCTATACTCAGTATCATTTGGGAAGAGAGTGAGGGTAGGACATCTGAAAGTGGACACACACCTTTCCTACTAGAGAGAATGTTTGGTAAGGGAATGCCCGACCCCCTTGAGGAAGTGGAGATTCCATCTTCACCATTCTCTTGTCAGGGTCCTACATCCCACAAGATGCCATTAAATGTTGCCAAATTGATGGATTTCATGTCTTCAGAAGTTAGAACCACCATCATGTCCAAACTATATAAAGACCCCGAGCTAGTCTCAGCTCTTCGAGCCTTCCTCAATGGAGAATTACAGGTCGGATTACCACAGTTTGCACGTATGAACAAACCTGACTCGGTAATGAATGATGAGGAACATTTAGCACCACCATCTGACCTAGCGGGACATGAATCTGTAATTGAAGTACCCGTTAACAAGTTGGGGCAATACTTTGAAGGTGATGAATCTAATGCTACTCTGCCAATCACTACTAAAGGATTAACTGTAAAGGGAGTCCTTGACGGTGGTGCGGGAGTCAGCATGGTGACAAAGAGTTGTTGGGAGTCTATGGGGCGACCTCACCTTGAAGCCACAAGCGTAGTGGTAAAAATGGCTAATGGATCTATTGTTACGCCTATTGGAATGCTAAAGGATCTCAGAATCAAGGTCTTGGGACACAAGGTAAGGCAGACTTTCATTGTTATGGATTTTTCCAAGCATCCTATGTCATTTGAGATGATCTTAGGGCGTCCATTCATGAGGGAAGCAAAAATGGTGCATGACTGGTCCAAAAACCACGTCTACTTACAGTTCCAAGACTCTGTCATTCGAGTTGATCTTTTAAGTGGTCGAATGCATCCTCTAGGAAATAAATTCATCATTGATAATCGATCAGACACAACAATTCACTCAGCTCCATTACAGTATTGTTACACGTGTAACGAAGACACGGATATTGGGGAGAAATCTCCTTATATGGATATCCTACCCGGAATGGCTGAGTCAGACAATGTTGATTGGGTACACCTAGCGGCAACTATAGATACATGGGGAGCTAGAGGAACAACCTGGGTAACACCAAATGGGGAAGAGATACCACACATTGCACCAATAAACATGTTAGGTGTAGCGCATGTAACATCCGATGATAAGAAAGAGGCACACCTACCTGAGAGTGAAACTGATGATTCCTCAAAGGCTTCAGTCCAATACACATCGGAAATGGAATCTCAGGGAGAAATGGATTCAGAACCTGAGGAAACATCGAGTGAGCCAAGTATAGAAACTGAACACTCAAGGTCTAGTACGACCAGCTATGGTAATTTATATGAGAGTAAAGAAGATACAAGCGAAGACCTATCAAGCGAGTCGAGTTCAAACATTTACCAAAATCAAAACCTTAACAAGAAACAAAGGTCATATAAGAGACGACGATATCGAGAAAATGTGAGAGCTAGGATAAACAAGGAAAGATCTACTGGAGAATGGCTTAGCTATCTAGGGGCATGTGATTCTCATCGAAAGCTAGTAGACAATTGGGGTGAACATCTCCAGAATGTCATGTGGTGCAGCCCGCGACCCATTGACCTCGCTCAATTGGAGGTTACAGAGCCGAAATTGAGTCGAACTATAAGAAGACGTCAAAACCGAGAGTTAGCACAACAACAAAAGGAGGCAGAACTAAAAGAAAGGTCTCCGTCAGGACAAGAGCCTGCTGACTTACATACGGCTCCTGAACATTTTAAATCTTATACCACGGGGGAGCGAAAGGTTGTGTATGCCAAAGCCCAACGAATACCTACCAATGGAAGCAGTGGAGTATATGATGGTCCAGCGGTAGTTAAAGAGATAGAATCAGCAGAACCAGGTGAGGAGTCTAAACCAGTCTTTATTGCTCAAGACCTTACCGAAACTGAAGAGGCTGTACTTAAGGAGCTCCTCAAGGAATACAAGGATATCTTTGCTTGGACATATCATGACATGAAGGGCGTTCCACCTTCTGTGGTGCAACATACAATTCCCATGATCAACACTGCTAAACCCGTCCAGCAACGACCCTATCCAATGAATCCTAAGTACGCCAAAATTGTACAAGAGGAAATTGAAAAACTTATCCAATGTGGATTCATATACCCTATTGAGCACTCAGAATGGGTTTCTCCAATAGTCATTGTGCCAAAAAAGAATGGGAAACTAAGAGTGTGCGTGGACCTCAAGAAAGTTAATGCAGCCACTAGGAGAGATCATTATCCCTTGCCATATTCAGAACATGTGCTTGAAAGAGTTGCGGGCAAGGAAGCTTATAGCTTTTTAGATGGGTACTCTGGTTACAATCAAATCACAATTGCATTAGAGGACCAAGCTAAAACTGCTTTTATCACAGAGTTTGGAGTGTTTGCATTTCGTGTTATGGCTTTTGGCTTAACAAATGCCCCTGCTACATTCCAACGATTAATAAACACTGCGTTTAAAGAATTTCTAAGGGAGTTTTGTGAAGCTTTCCTAGACGACCTTTGTGTTTATTCTTCTTGGGAGAAGCATTTGTTATATCTACGAAAAATATTTGAAAGGTGCAGATTTTATCGCATCTCATTGAACCCTTTCAAATGCCAATTTTGGGTTAATCATGGAGTCATTCTAGGGCATATAGTGTCCAAGAACGGGATATCCACAGATGAGAGTAAGATTAAATCCATTGCCGATTTGCCACCACCTACGAACTATAAAGGAGTTCAAAGATTTATGGGCCATGTTGGTTATTATCGAAGATTTATTTTAAACCTTGAAGAGATAGCGCGTCCATTATACAAGCTTCTTATCGAGTTTCACTGGACGGAAGAATGTCATCAATCTTATGAGTTATTAAAGAAGGCCCTAACAAGTGCTCCAATCCTGCGAACACCCGATTGGAATGTACCTTTTCATGTGCATATTGATGCATCAAATTTTGCTATTGGGTGTGTTCTAACTCAACCAAGAGAACATAAATTGGACTACCCTATTAGCTTTGCAAGTCGCCAATTAAATGATGCCGAGATGAACTACACTACTACAGAGCGCGAAGGTCTAGCTATGATTTACGCAGTAAAGAAATTTCGCTATTACCTTCTTGCTACCAAGTTTGTGTTTTATGTTGATCATCAAGCATTGCTATATTTGGTAAACAAGTCGTGTTCCACAGGTCGAATTACACGATGGTTGTTAATTCTTCTTGAGTTTGACTTCACGTTGTTGTGAGGCCTGGGAGGAAACATGTCATGGCGGATCATTTATCTCGTATCCTTAATGGCGAAGCTCCTACGGGGGTTGATGATGAATTGCCTGATACTCCTTTGTTCATTGTTGAGACAATGCCTGAATGGAGTGAAAAGATTGTTAACTTCTTAGTTAATGGTTTTCCACCCAAAGAACTGCGAAAAGATATAGCTCGAAAATTAATCAAGGAATGCGAACCCTATTGCTTACTGGCTGGAACTCTCTATAAGAGAGGAAAAGATGATGTTCTTAGACGCTGTGCCCGCGAGGGTGAGTATTTATATATTCTACAAGAGGCACACATGGGCGTCGCTGGTGGTCACTTTTCAGGAAACTTGACTGCCCGAAAGATCTTACAGTCAGGCTATTGGTGGCCCACTATGTTTAAGGATGCATCACTTTTTGCAAAGGGATGTGATGAATGCCAACGCTTCAACAAGCCACAAAGAAGGGATAGGATGCCTCTACATCCCATCAAGGTAACCCAATCATTTGAAAAGTGGGGCTTAGACTTTGTAGGACCGATTAGTCCGGCTGCACGTAACACGCAATCACGATATATCATTGTGGCTACCGACTATGTAACCAAATGGGTTGAAGCAAAAGCAACACGAAAGGCGGATGCAAAAACAACAGCTAAGTTCCTCTTTGAGAACATTATCACACGTTTTGGATGCCCCTTTGAACTTGTGAGTGACAATGGAACTCATTTTATAAATGAAGTAATAAAAGAACTCACATCAAACTTCATGATATCTCACCACAAGTCTACACCCTATTATCCCCAAGCAAATGGCCAAACTAAGAGTACCAACAAAACTCTCATTTCCATTTTGACAAAGACAGTCGAGGCTCATCGCACTGATTGGGACCTAAAGCTTACATCAGCTTTATGGGCTTATCGTATTGCGTATAGAGCGAAATTTTAAAAATGATGCAATCCATCTCCAAAGCCTACATATCCAACCCAAATTCTAGTTTTAGCATTTGATGCCACAAGCAGGGGCATTTTGGGAATTGATAAGAAAACAATGGGAATTTTTGAAATATGAGGGGTATTTTGCGAATTTTCAGAAATGAGAGGAATATTTTCTTAATTTTTCCTTTATAAAATCAAGGTTATTTTTTGGGTTTCCACAATATTTTTCTCGATTTTCCCTTGCAATCGAGCGATACTTTGGAAATTAAAAACAACACGATATTAAGCTGACACATTTTTCCCGAGCACTAGTGGCCTCAAAAAAAATTACCGCTTTTCCTTTGAGTCCAAAGAAAATCTCTCTCTTTCGGTCTCTCTACTGCGTCAATGCGCCATATCCATGTGACAAACCCTTTCCACTTACTTTAACTTTCATCCAAACTTTTAGAAAAGCATCTTCGCCGATTCTCATGAAAAAAAATCAAAAAAAGATTATGAGGACATATTTTGCACCACTAATCGTTTTGGGCACCTACTGGATTTACTTTTATTTTTCATAACATAGAATCTTCCTAAGATGCTTTAGCATCTCCAATTAGCATGTCCATGCAGGTCACCATTTAAAACCAATCTTAATGAGTAGGATTTAAACTCATCACATACATCGCATAGAACTCAACCTTAACCACTAGGCTATATGCCTGCACTGGCCTTTGAGGTCTCTTTAAGCATTAAAAAAAAACAATGCACCCCCCTCCCCCACCCCCCTCTCCTTTCCCTTTTTTTTTTCCCCCACCCTTCCCTTTTCCTTTCTTCCCCCCCAAACGCCCCCCCCCCCCCCCCCCCCACCCCAAGCAAACTAATTAATGGGTTTTTGAAGAAGTCGTTGTGGCTACCTACTCGAGCCTTATATAAGACCAAAACTAGAGTTATGCAAAACCCCAAATCTGAAAGTTCTTTCATGGGCTTCCATTAGCAAGATTGTTTTATTTGAAGGTTTAGATTTCTCCCTTCAAAGACGACCTACACTCTTAACCTTTTTTAATTATCCCAAATTTTTTCATTTCAAACCACCCACTCTTAATGATACACAATCAAGTTTGAGTATGTGATACCCATTTTCAAAAAAAAATTTCGAAAGCGAATATTGAATAGATGTTGCGCTGAAGTAACAAAAGGGTGATGAGACGGAGTGCCTCCATACAATGAGGTCGTCGACAGATGCATCTGTTGTGGAGTGGGACGACAGAGCATAGCCATGACAGTTGTTGCAATAGAAGAACGCAGGGTTCGACCTGGGAGCGTAGGTCAGGAGGTAGATGTGCGCAAGGATGGGAACGGGGGCAATCAAGAGTTTGGGGTGAGGAAAATCATTAAATATTTTCTTTGTATAGATTGCCAATGAGAGCAAGGCGGCGGGCTTGCTGGAGTGGTTATGGGAGTAAATTAGTAGAGTGTGATTGACGGGCGCGCGTTCGAATTCCGATCTTTACTTTTGTAAAGGTAGGAGATCTTTGAGAGAGAATCTGGTAGAAGAATCTGAGTGCAAATTGAATAAAATAGTAGAGGAGCGAGTAGTATGTGTAAACTTAGCAGTAGGGTAGAGTGACCATAACTTTTTATGTAAATCCCACATAGAAATATCATACAATATACCATACAAGGTTGATATAATCAATTGTGGTGGGAATTCAAGAACAGTGTAACAAAGAAATTAAGGTCAATGCTTGCATAATAAAAATGAACACGTCAATGGAGCGCACGTATTTCATTTAAATACACTCATAAGAAACACAAACTCGTTGCCTCCATAGAGCTAACAAAGTCGGGGATTATGGTAACATGAAAATTCCGAGGAACATCGAACCTTTTAGCAACATGAAAAGCTATACTTGTTTCTAGTAAGGGGCTTGTAACTTCTATAAACAACAAGAATTGATACGTAACAAGCATTTGGAACCAATTCTACTCCCCAACAATTAATATTATCAAAGTATTTGGAGCATTGGTATGGACCGCTTAATGTTACATATGGGAATTTTGACAACACCATTATTGTTTAAAACAAGGCTATATTACATTAAAGCCCTGAGGTTGCTTATTACCATTGGAAGTTGGCTCTCAAGAGAATGACATGCTAGAATTGTCAAGGCTACCAAGGGAAACAATCAACAAAAAGAAAGGAGAAGACATTAGAGGATGAGTCCTACAAGCAAAGTCTAAATGCTACCACAAATTCTCACAATATTTCCCACATTGTGACTTGCCACAACATCATGAGCTTCTGTGAGAGAGGGGGGGGGGGGGGGGGGGGGGTGGGGTGGCGGTGGTCCCCTGCCCCCAATCGTACCTAGCTAGGTATGCGGTGCCTCTCGAGCAGAAGCTCATGATGTTATGCATTGTATGAAAAACACTTAAGAAAAACTTTGTTTTCCCACATGAGAAAAATTCTAAATCTTGTGTACAATTGCCTATGAGAGGAGAGGCGTTACCCAAGGCAGCCACTCATCAAAAGCTCTCTACATCTTGTGTGTTTAGCAGATTATCGATAATATCACAATATATGTGCTACATTTGGGTTCTGGTCCTATGTTAAAAAACCCCACCCCTCTATTATATACATAAAAGTAAACATTTTTTATTAAAAATCTCTCTCCGGTTAACTCACGTGATACAAGTGACCGCCCTGTGAGGTGCTATGGACAAACTTGATAAGTAAAGAAGAAAAATAACCTTGTGTCGATGATCATAATGGCGAGACTGCAAAGAACATGTGAATTCAAGAAAATTGGGTCCTTGAACCTTACACAAGCATAATCTACGAAGTCTACTGAATAATCTTTGGCATCTCTCAAAAGGGAAGACAATGAAAATTTAAAACTCCACACAAGGTGAAAGTTGCACAATGTAAACAAGTTGACAATTACATGGTGCAAAAGCTGTCTGTGGTCAGGATGACAATGACAAAATGACAACAAATGATGACCTAATGGTCTTTGCAAAACCTAATCTCAAACACAAGCATCCACTAAAATTGGTCTCTTCGTGCAGTGCTCATACTGTCGATTTTGTTAATTGTCATTGCAACTAGATACTTCCTATTAAGTTTCATGTACTTCTCAGTCACAAGCTTCCCTCTAAAAACTTTAATGGGCTTTTGACCTTTAAGACACACTGGAGGGTACTGGATGAGAGGCCAAAAGCCTTCTCATGTAGCAACTCCCAAAATTCATTAGAATATGGTCTCCAAGATGAAGAGCATGGAATCAGAACTCTTAAACAAGGTAGATTTCAGATGGCCTTCTTAGGAAGAAAATTCAATAATAGGAGAAATCAATACATACCACAAATGATAAGACAAAAAAGAAACACACTTGAGCGAAAGAAAGCGAGTGAGCGCACGCACACACGCGCACACACACACACACACACACACACACACACGCGAGAGGAGAAGTTTTAATGTTGTAGGAACAACCTCAAAGATCTATCCAACAAGTCTTGAATGCAAGACCTGATACTCCAAGGAATTGCGATAACTAATCTACCATACTTTTCTTACAAAAGACCTAACACAAAGCTCTCTCACCAACAAAAGCACCACAATGATCATGTTGACCCTTTTTTACAGAACCACGCTGAACTCCAACACAACAACTTTGCCACAAATTTGGTCGTATTCAATTACGATGACTTATATCCTAATCTTAGCCACAGAGAAGAGCTCAAAAGCTCGAAAGCAAGGAAGGTAAAACTGTATTGTGTGCAATGTGTAGAGATACATCGAAGCCTTCCACAAAAAGTAAGACAATCGACTACAAATGTCTGTATTGTTCTATTGATTATGTCCCTGTATTCATAAAATCAAATGTATTTATTACTTACACTAGCCAAAAGAAAAAAGCTTTTTTTGGAATATATACTCTGCTGTGATAGCAACCACTTCAATTGTAACACACATTTTACAAATGGCAAGCTTCGTGCCTTTGCGACACGCTAATGTTTACCTCTTCAACCACCCTACTCAGCAGTAACATCGACCGGAAGCTTTACAACTGTCACCGGGCATGGAGCGTTGTTGACAACATAGTTGCTCACACTCCCAAGAACAGCCCTACACAAAGCAATTGAAAAAGTCATGATTTGGATCTTCCGCTCTCATAATGCGGTCAGAAGACTTGCTTCCACCCATTCACAGATGACCATCTGACATGGTATAAAAAAGGGTATAGTACAAAGCCATGAAAGTAAGAGTGCTAGTAAGAATACATGCATATCTCTCAACTTTCGCATGCAAAATAAGCAAGGAGAAGTCTAAAAGCCTATTGTAACGCAACGTGCACGCGCACACACATATTGCTTACCATTCGCAACGCTCAGGAAAATACAAAACAAGCATACAAATAAGTGGTTCATGTCTGCAAATACTTATCATGATATGGTATGTATTGTACCTTTTCAATGGTCCCAATCCTCTGCTCCCCATCACAATACAATCCAAAGGTATATCAACAACTGCATCACAAACCTTCTCCCTTGCATCGCCCCAATAGATCTTAAAAAGAACCTCCAGCTGCAACAAATTGCACACAAAGCTTAGCAATGTGCACAAAACACCAGGTTTTGATTAATGCAAAGCTGAAATCTACCCCCGAAAACACTGACGAACACCTGAACTAACTTGATAGCAAGTGCAAAAACCGGGTGCCAGAATTACATTCAAAGGATATTTAAGGGTGCATTACTACGACATGATCCTCGGCCCAAATATAAAAGACAACTTCACCTTTCTATGCCTTGCCTCCTGAACCATAAATGAGAGACCTTGTACATCTTGTGTGATTCCGTATTTAAATGCGACACCCGGGGTCAAGAAGTCTGCAAGCGGAACCAAAGCTGCACAAGTAACACCGGTCTTAGTATTCATGGACAGCTCAGTTAAAGAAGCCCTTGTAAAGAAACAAAAGGGCCAATTCTCCACGCACATGGGTGCATGGGCTCACTCAAGCAAGCCAAACGGTCTCTATGAGATGTGCTTTGATGTTCTTTTTGACAATATGACAGTGCTTCTGCACTTTATAGGCATGCTAGGCATGCACGAATGCTTGCGTAAGATCGGATAGTGTGTGGATCCATAAATGCAGCATAGGACAAGCACACATGGCCTTGTACAGGGCTTGCACACGCTTGAACATGCAGAATATGCCTGGAACACACAATCTAGTGCGCACCCAAGTGAGCATGCTCAATAGCAACATGCAAATGAGCGAAAGCGCAATTCCTGGCGCAATTCCTTGTTGTTCGTGTATGCATCACCATCAAAAAACACAGGGAGTTCAAAGAGGTAGAGTGAAGAGGATAGAGAGGCGGAGCTTACGAGAGCCAGTGTCCTCCCAGAGATGCATTTCGCCGACCTCGTTGATCTTGGACTTGTTGACGATCACCAGAATGAGATAGTCTCCCTCTTTCACCATGTTCTCCACCGCCCACTTCAGCGCATGCTCGCTCCCCGCAGAGAAATCCATTGCAAAACCTACTCGCCGACCCTCCATGCTCTCTCTCTCTCTCCCTCTGTGCGACACTCAAAGACGCACGCACAGCAATTCTCTCTCTCTCTCTCTCTCTCTCTCTCTCTCACAATCAAAAACACAAACACATACACATACACTAGGATCCAACCCACATTGGGTCCAGACTCGTTCTGTCTAGGCTACACCGCTACGTGCTCTTTCCCTTTCCCTGTCATTCCTAACAGTAGTACACGCATTGACAATGGCTACATGTCGACTATAGATTCTAATTTCGAGTGGCCATATGCCCTTGAGTGAGTCCCATCATAGATTCATAGTGCTTCATTTTTCTAAGAAGGTGACCCCAGCCTCAATAAGTCATTGACTCAGTAAGTTTGCCAAAGTGTCTCATTAAAGGGAATCTACAAAGATTCTTTGGCCTTAGGAGATAGATCTTGGGGGAGTGTTTGTAGTTAGTTCAACCGCCTAGACCAAGAAGTGGTTGGACGTTTCAACGAAAGGACAGTCTCTTTTGAGACTTTTGGGATAGTTTTCTGCGACGTTAAAATTCTCTTCCTTTTGTTGCTGTTGTTCTTCTTCTTCTTCTTCCTCTCCCTCTCTCTCCCCCCCCCCCCCTCTCTCTCTCTCTCACAGTCAGTTCCGGTGTTAGAAAAAACACAGGGTGCAATGTGTTTTAACCAGTTGTAATCGAAAAATCCCGATTAGATTTTGAGATTTCCTTGAAGAATACCCAAAAAGTAACACAAGTTTTAGTGTAAATACTAGCAAAAGCTTCAAATTTTCACCTAAAAATCGAGAAAATTTCAAGTTTGCCCTTATTTTGTTTGATTGCAAAAAATGCATGCTCCCATTGGTCTCTCTCTACAGCGTGTCAGAGGAACCAAGGGGAAGATGACGGGTGTCAACCAAGCACAAGAGCAGTAGGAGGCACGAGAGCTTAAGCTTTGAAATGAAAAACAAATGGTGATTTTTTTGGGTTAAGGTGGCTTTGGCGTGGGGAGAGAAGAAAGAGGGGTAGGGAGGTGCCATGTGTGAAGCCGAAGCTAGAGAGAGAGAGAGAGGAGATTTCTTCTGCAACATTGAGCGGAATCTTCAGATATCCCTCGGGATTTTACATGAGTTAGCAAAGGAAAATCAAATCTAGAAGCGAGAGTTTGGCATGTGGTGTGCAAGCAGTGCTTCTTGTTAAAAGAGATGCGATGGGATGAGGTGGAAATAAAGCAAAGTCGAGGGGAAAGGATAGCTCGAGCCTGGTGGCAGGTGAGGGGCAGCGTTTTCCATGGCAAGACCCGACGGCGCAGATGGAGAAGAGGGAGGAAAAGATGAGCGTCGCTCAGTGGAGGGGTAACACACTGCATCACGACAGATTCATGAGCTGATGCAAGATTGAGAGGGCACTGGTTTTGAGGCTGCACTTGCATCTGTGCTAGATAGGACAACCAGGGGAGGACCAATGAAATAATCTCTCTCTCTCTCTCTAGATTGGATCTCACACCTCTCTCTCTCTCTCTCTCTCTCTCTCTCTCTCTCTCTCTCTCTCTCTACTAAGCACACACAGACATCCGTATGTCTCTCTTTTTCTTTGAAGGAGTTCTAGAATTCGAGGTGTGAGGCTGCTAAGAAGAGGGTGCGCAGAGAATGGAGGAGATGAAGGGTGACTTCCATTGACGAGTTATGGCTCTTTTTTTAGGAGCTTTTCAAAACAATTTCAGGCAATGGTGTGTTTCAAGCGTGCTTCGCTTGTTTGCCTGTGTCCCCTTGCATTCCTTTCGTGACTTGCAAGAGCAAACTTCGTGGAGCTTGGTGATGCTCTAGTCATTTCAACAAGCCTGCGCTGTAGAGGGACAGCCATGAAGCCATGGCGAGTCACTTGTTGTGCGGCTTGGCAGTGCTTTGTCAGTTCAATAGGCATATCTATCGTTCATAGTGGGGCACCTGAGAGATTTGTGTGTGGTGCAGTGCTGTGTGAGTCATGTTGTCTGGCACTAGAGGGAAATTCTCCAACTCCTAGCAACCTCTTTCATGCAATCCTTTCCTGAGTGGCAACTCTCCTATGTTCTACTCTTATGCAATAACCTGGCGACATATATAATTGAATACATGTGTGTAGTCTCTCTAAGAGAATTTTTGCTTGTGTAGTAGTTCTGCCAACTATAGTATTGTGGGAAGAGGGGGGATGGAGAAAGCAATGGAGCAGAAAATCTCTCCCTAGTGACACTACCAACTGTAGTACTATGGTAAGAGGGGGGTTGGAGAAAGTGACAAAGCATATGAAGGTGCTATCGTGTGGAAGCGGAGGCTTGGAAGGGGCCAACAGAGAGGGTTACTAATAATTTTTGGAATCTTGTGAAGATTCTATCTAATAGATATAAAGAGATCCCTTGGGTTTATGAGAAAGAGAAAAGGAAAGGGCAAACTTTTCCTATAATGCCAAAAAAATCATAATATCTTGAAAATTTGAAGGGCAAGGGTGCCCTTGATAAGATGGAGTCCCTATTAGCTTGATCATAAAATATCTCCGTGTGTGTGTGTGTGTGTGTAATGGAATTGGCCTATTTAACTTGAGAGTAGTGGAAATTAATGAGTGTACTTTTGAGAAATGACTTTGTGAGCATAGCGGGTGAACATAATTGAAGATAGCAACATAATCATAGCAATTAGTTAACTTGGCATGAACAATACTTTTGCAAGAGAGAGAATTTAGAGAACATGACAACAGTTGAGGACCGGATTTATGTGGAGCTGGTCCCCCCTCCAATAGGCATTTGTATTATGATTTCTCCCATTAAGAGAGACTTGTTACAATACAATCTTTGTGTTCCTTGTGACCTAGGTGATGCAATGAAGATGGAAAGCTTCATGCATCACAAAAATAACATAAACTTGAAGAAATCTTTAACTATCCCAAGCCTCAGTCCCAAGACCTCAAACACCTTCGAAGGTGGAGAGAGCTAGCAGGGAATGAGGGTAGGGAAGAGGAAGAAGAAACATTTCGTAGGAGAAAGAATTAGTTCCTCACTTATCATAACTCTTGTTGCTAGCATACATAATAGCATAGTAATGAAGAAGAAGGAGATGGCAAGCTTAAGCATTGAAGCATGGCTCTTGGTTGGATTTGCACTCCATATCCAAGAGTGTTGGTGTAGGCTCTCAACCTCTACTTGCTTGGAGAAGGAGAGGGAGCTCTTGCACTTTGCATAGCACACAATGAGAGTGTTTGTGAGTGTGTTTGGATGAGTATACCCCCTAAGCAACCCCCTAGCTTGCTTGGGTCGACCCCCCCTTTGTAGCTCATGCTTGAAGCTCATTGGACCTCTCCAGGCCTAGCCAATCACAAGCAGGAGGCATTACAAGCAGCAAGGGTAGCCTTGAGACAAGTGTCCCCCTTTCCCCTTTGAGAGAGAGAGCTAGATAAATGCTAAATCATTTAATTAAATCTACTAAATTATTATTGGACCCCTTGGGTGGCCAACCAATAGGCTTTAGGCACACCATGAGGGCAACATGAAGAGGAACTTGACAAGTGTCCCTTTTGCTTTATTTGTACCATGCATGCCTTGTGTGAGTGTGTGGGTGTTCTCTCTCATCCCCCCTCATGTAGGGCTCGCCCCCTCCTTGTAGGGATTGAATCTTTGACTTTTTGACACCTCAAGCCCCTCATGCATACGCCCAGTTCCCACCACAAGCTTGGCTCATAAGCACTTTAAGCTTGGGCTGGGTTCTCACCTCAAGTGCAACCTTAGCATCTCAAGCATGTCAAGCACCTCAAGCATCTCAAGAACCTCAATCATCAAGCACCTCAAGCACCTTAATCATCAAGCATAACAAGCAGGACAAGCACCTCGAGCTGGGTCAGGTTCCCGCGCTTCAAGCTCAGCCCTAGCTTACCTAAGGTCAAAGGCCTTTTACACACATTATTGGAGGTCTTCAATGAAGCTAACCTTAAGGTCTTTCGCTCCATTTGTTAGCCTTGCTCTTTGATAGACCATCTCTCATTTGGGCCCCTTTACCATTGGCCCCGTGTTGAGATAGATCTATAAGCACATGTCTATATCTTAACACTTGTTCCCGTTTATTCTTCCACATTAAGTGATCAATTTAATATGAGAAAATCATTTGGGTTGGTTAGATATTAGATATAGATTTTATGACTCTCTCTCTCTCTCTCTCTCTCTCTCTCATACGTGCGCGTGTGTGCACATACACACACATGGAATGCAATGGTCTCTAAGGGAGACAAACGCAAGTCAATGCATGGAAAAGTGAGCATTCTTCTTTTTCTCTATCTTCTTAAAGAAATACAAAGTTGCATAAAATTTTAAAGTTATCAATATTGTTTTAAATGTTATCAATATTGGTTTTGAAAAAAACACCTTAAAAAGATAAAGCCAAGTATATATTCAAAAGTCAAATTTTTATTAAATAACAAACTCTCTCTTAAACTTATAATTTTTTTGGTATGATCATTTATTCTATGTAGAGTACGAAGTCTTTTGACTTTACATTGTAAAAGGTTTTTAATTTACTACAAACTTACATTTTGTTTTTGCATTTTAAATTACATGTTTTGTAAAGGTTTTTTGTAAGTGAACCAATGAGTGACAAGTGGAGACTCTCTCTTTTCTTGAAAATTTTAAACTCCATTATATAGTTTAGAAGGCCACATTGTTGATCCACCCCACACGAGTCTTCGAACACGCATCAAGCACCAAAAATCTCATGTGATGATGAACTATACACCATTGCCCTACAGCAAGTTGCCCTATTCATGTATAGTAGAGGGGCCAATGTAAGTAAAGGTAGACTCTAGGAGCTATAGTTTAGGGAAAGCAAAATTTTTGAGCACAAATACCTTGCAATGATTAAAATGTACAATTGAAGAAAAATGCTGGTGCCAGGACAAAGGGTTGTCCTCATCTTGTCCCATTTTGGAAACTTGTCTACTAGGCTCCTCTACCCTAGAAGGAGCTCTGGTGGTACTTTACAAACTTGTTGTTGGCCAATGATTGGAAACACTTGCTGATGAGCCTAGGATCTAGCCATCTTGTGGAGTAGCCCTCGCGACTAAGTAACACATAGCATTAAAGGGGGGGGATCGAGGACATGGAAGTTTGCGCATGAAATTCGGGGAGATCGAAGCCATCGATGTACACTTAAAAACTAAATTGGGCCACGAATTAAACCAGGCCAAGGATTAAACCCGAGCAACGCCTATAAATTAATAATAAAGGGCTATAAAGTTGCCCATGGGTACAACATGTGTGCATCGGTGAAATGGCTAGCCCATGCGTCACAAAACTCGGAGTGCAAGGTACTAGGTTCAAAATCAAGCGACGGACGGCACGATTTTTCGTTTTGCCTTGGGATCCTACCTTGGACTTCCCAACTGTCGATCCCCTTACCTCCCCTTTGTGTCACTTAGTGTTGTGGGTGGACGATCTCCACAAATAAGTTATCCATCATCCAAGTCAAAGAATGTCCCTCTCAATGACTTTATCCTTGTGAGACTAAATTGCTAAAACTAGTATGTGACCCGCGTGTTGCTGCAGCCAAGGAAACAATGCCTCTATTCTCATAGGGTTATCTTCTTTTCCAAGTGGAACACTATCAATACTCTCTTCCTACACGTATAGTCTATTGCATTTATAAAAGTGATGCATGACACGACCTCTTAATAGACGCTCTCTTAATAGACGCTGTAAAGCATTCTTTGATACCAAGATTGGAAGCTTCTCATAGACATTATTTTTCATGAGGTGCTAGCCCTTGTTCAACAAACTTATGAGTGCTCTAATTCTATTCATGCGTGCGTGTGTGTGTGTGTGTGTGTGTGTGTAGAGAGAGAGAGAGAGAGAGAGAGAGAGAGAGAGAGAGGACACACACACACACACACACACACACACACACTCGTTGATTTTAGATTGGCACCCTTGCCTACCAAAATTTAAAGAATTTATAGATTTTTAAGCATGGCCCACATGTTGACTCTTAAAAATAAAAAGAATAAAATATCCAAGAATTTGTAAAAGGTTACCCATTTGGGGTGTTCTCTCTCATTGATTTTGGATTCGCACCCTTGCCTGCCAAAATTTAAGGAATTTATAGATTTTTAAGCATGGTCTACATGTTAACTCTTAAAAATAAAAAGAACAAAATATCCAAGAATTGGTAAAAGATCCATCAACTGGGAAATCTCTCTACCGATTTGGGGTGTTAATGTGAGGGTTGATCTTTGTTGGGCATTTAATCCATTTTCTACGGGCGAAAAACTTTAGCTATTCTTTTAAAAAAACACTAATGCCAAAAAATAATATCTTGAAAATTTGAAAAGTGCGTGAGCTCAATGATAAAATCTTTCTTTTTCTCTCTCCCTCTCATAAATGTATATGTGTATGCGCACAGGCAATGCGACGGTCTCTCTCTCTCTCACACACACACACAAGCAATGGGATGGTCTCTCTCTCTCTCTCTCTCTCTCTCTCTCTCTCTCAGAACGACCCCTGCATTTCCATGTCATGCATGTCCTCAAAGCGAAACAGCCCAAGTCGACATTAGGCGAGCTTTTTCCTTTTTCGCAAGCTCTTTAAAGGAATACATACTTCCAATTTTTTTTAAAACATATCAATATTGGTCTTGAAAAAAGGCCCTTGAAAAGATAAAGCGAAATATATCTTCAAATTTTATATTTTCATTAAACAAAAAAAACCACTAAAATTCTTCTTCTTTTGTTATATCTTCAAAAAGTAAATTGACATTAATTAAGGAAACCTCCACTAAAGTTATCCCCTTTTGTTATGTGCAATCAAACTTCAACATTTATTTTATGTAGAGTAGATGGTATTTTGACTTACATTTGAAAACGCTTGTCAGTTCTTACATTCTGCAAAGGCTGTCATTTCTTACAATCTTATCCTTTACCTTTGCATTTTAGATTAGATGTTTTGTAAGGTGTTCTTTGAAATCAACCAAGGAGTAACATGTGGATGGCCTCTCCTTCCTTGAAAATTTTAAGCTGCATTATAAAAAGTATAGAAGAGGAGGGATTGCACCAACTTACCAAGCCTTGTGTATAAGCATATAGGGCGCTTTCACTTCTTTGCCTTGGAAAAACAATCAAATGAAAGTCAATTTGTGTAAGATTGTGAAATGAAGGGACCATTGACAACCAAAAAATAAAAGATTGTGAAATGAAGGGACAATTGATAAACCAAAAAATAAAAGATAAAATTCAAATGTTCACAACAAAAGGCAGGTCTAATCAATCACTAATCAATGTAGCAACTAATAAAATTTAGAATGTTTGTCTTACCTAGGGTAAAGGCAGCAATAAGGAGACATGCACCAATGATAGTTCAATTATTAAAGTCATTGGCACCCCAACAACACTACAAGAGGGAATGGGGGAGCGACTATGGAGCAAGATGCATAAACACATCATTTGCATGGACGTGAGCTCAAGCTTTTTTGGTGTGCATTTCCTTTTTCTAGGGGAGGTAGGGCATGTACTAGTTCGAGGGTGCATTTTTGTTGAATTGCGAATCGCAAATCCATTGTAGTGATGCGTAAGCGAAGAAAGGCTTAGATCTGCTAATTTCTATTGCTTCACAATGCCATGCTCTACCTTTTTGATGCTCCTCGTCTACTTTTTCGTAACATACATAACAATTACTTGATTCTTCCATTGGCCATCCTTAAACTAGGACATTTACCCTACCCAAAAGTCACATGGTTGCATCAAGTCTTCACTTCTAAGGGCAGCCCTAAGTTCTCTCCATAACTTTGCAATAAATCTTTTCTATCTATACTATATACGAAACAACTAAATATGAAACATATTAAAATTGTCAAGGAAGGAGAGACCCTCTCATGTGTCACATTCTACTTCATTTCAAAGGGAACCTTTAAAAAACATTTAATTGAAAATGCAAACGTGAAGGGTAAGTACTAAGATGATAGAAAATGAAAAGACTTCCAAATGAGTCTTGGAAGTGGAAAGTCAAAACAACCTTGGAATCTTATCTAAATTTATGATACTTAATCCTATTGTTTTTGGGAGGCCATTTCGCTCAGGCCTTCAATTTCAAAGCTGACCATTAGCTATTTTAATTTTTGAAAATCATTTGAAGGGTGACTTTCTTTTACATTTTGAAGGCCATAAAGAAATTTTTCCCATGTGTTGCTCAATGAACCTCCCTTCGGAGGTTTGCACAGACCTTCTATGTCGTAAATGATTTTTGACCTTGATGCTCAAAGTTCAAAAGCTAGATTTCGTGTGTGTATGCGTGCGTGTGCACGAGAGAGAGAGAGAGAGAGAGAGAGAGAGAGAGAGAGAGAGAGAGACCCATTCTCTCAATGTGTGTGAATATAAGAGACAAAGTCGACGTGCCATTCCCTGAAGTGTTGGCGCATTGTGAAAAGGCTTTCCACATTTGCATTGCATTACTGAAGTACATTGAGTCAAATTTCAAAATTTTGTAAGGGGGGTTACATTGAATAGAGTTGAGACATAGTGCTTTCTCCTAAAAACTTAGAAAACTTGCATACAAGAAATTTTAGGGGCAACTTGATTATATTTGAAGGCTTCTACACTCAATTTCTCTCTCTCTCTCTATATACATATATATGCTTGAATAAAAAATTTGTCACATTATATATATATATATATATATATATATATATATATATATATATATATATATATATATATATATATACATATACATATATATGTGATTGTGTGTGTGTGTGTGTGTGTACACACACACACACACACACACACATAGGCTTTATCCCTTTGTGATAGCGACACCCTCCTTTATAGCATTTTTGAGGACTAGGATTACTCCTCTACCCGTGGTTGGGTTAGATTTTTAGCATTTTATCTATTTTTTTGCTTAGAATTATCAAGAAGGTGGTGGGGATAGAGAGATAAAAGAGAGAGGAGAGAAATGGAGGTGATATGACTTTACATATTAGGGCTTATGTCAGTAGATTAGTAGAGTTACGGTACTTTTATTTGATTTATAAATGGATTTGAATATTTACAATGAGAGTATCCATGTAAGATATAAATAAAAAAGATAAATGTTTGAGAGGTAAAAAAATATGGATTTCTTACAATGTTGATGCTCCAAGAAGTTTGAGTAAGATAGTTTTTGACACTAGTTGACGGTCCCCTAACTTTTACGACACAATTGCTCTTCATTCTTGACCTTTCTTGGGAGCCAAGGTGATTGAAGATGAGTAAGCTATCACCATGATGTTGTTTTTTAAGAGAAGAAGCTAAATTTTGTGGAAATTGTGTTAGAAACTGATAATTTGGAGGAGAAAAATGAGACTAGGAGGTTAATTTTGAAGCATAAGTGTGTGTAAGAGACATGAGTTCTATGCATTGCATGAGGATTTTCATGTGTGATTGGCACCTCCACAGGGAATTTTGAAAGATTCCACCTAATGGAGGGTGTCTACTGTTCAAAAAGTCTCAGAATTTGTAGGTGAAATTGATCGGATCTTTGGGAATTGAAAGACAAGGTGAACCACATTAAGGCCTCGTTTCAGATGCCGGCCCAAGTCGCCCACCAAGGGAAATCCATCTTACATGGCGTCCATGGATTGATGAGCTCAATTCAATCACTTTTTTGGACCCACCATGGAAGTGGGCGAGGTTGTTCCCTTGGACGCAAAGCTCCATGCGTGAGAAAGCCATCACTACCCTCCTCACATTGGCAGACAACCCAACATGTGTTCAATCTCTCCGCTTCAGCTTTAACAGCCCTTGGTGTGTGAATGTGAAGGTGGATGCCTCTTTGCAATTCTTGAGCCTTCTCAACAGTCTGAACCAAGCCTAATTCACATAAATTGGAAGAGCTTATAAAACCTTAGAGATAACACCAACACCTTGGCAGTGGACGAAATCAAACGTAGTTGCTTGCGAGGCCATTGGAGTAAGGTGGTGTTGGGATCCTCAACCCTTCTGTTCATGGGGAGGCCCTTTGTGCAAAGTTTTTGGTTTTGATAGTGAAACAAGACCAAGCATGGGCTATTATGACTTACGTTATGATGGACCAGGCAAATCTATGACAACAGCCTGAACCGGAAAGAGGTGGACATTGTGGCCGACCAATTTCACCTTAAAGGTATGGAGGGTGATGATTAATAGAGCTTTGGAAAGGCTAGGCAACCTCTTAATGCCCTTAATTGTACCCAACTTTGAGTGGAAATCCTGGCGATGGCCACAGAGTGGCCACGTCCTCAAAGCACACACAACATATACCTAGCTCTTATACACAAGGCAGACTGGTTGGGCCCCCTGAAAAAACGGTGGCGCAAGCAATGGCTAGAGGCTCGATGGTTGGCATCTACAAAGAACATATGGGACCCTCAACTACCCTTGGTAATGAAGATTTTTCTATGGAAAGTGTTATGGGAGGGGCCTTGCCAATTGGTGACAAGATCTTAGCTTAAGGTATAGTCTCGGATAGGTGTTCGGGTTGCAAAACTGCTAGGGAGGATCTGTCCCGCTTATTCCTGGAGTGCCCGAGGGTAAGAGGCCTTGCAGGTAAGGTGTGCAAATGGATCCAAAGGACTTGGAAGATTGGGTTTTCCAAGACTGATCTGCTCCTTGGAAGGAAAGGGATGATAAGCCATTTGTTTTTTCTTTGTACTCAAGTTGTTATGTTTTATTTCTTCCACCATGTTTGGAAGGCCATGAATGGTCGAGCTTTCGGTAGCCAACTACGCAAAGATTATCCATAACAGTAGCAAGGAAACTTTTATTGGGATTGGAAAAGGCAAGACTTCTAACAAGTGGAATTGGGTAACTCTTACTGCCATGTCTATTTTAATGTGATGTTTGAGGGGATGGGGCTCCTTTTTGAATGTAAGTGGCCATGGCTCGTTGAGCATGGTGCTGATGTAATGTTTTTTTGCTATTAATATAACCTCGCACATATTGTGAGATTTGAAAAAAAAAACTTAGAGATAACGATCTCTTCTAACTTTAAGGAGGAAGAGAGAGATAGAGCAAGTATAGATGTGAGTGAGGTAGGTGGGTTCAATTTAGGATTTGGGATTCATTAAGGGGAATCTAAAGGAGATGCTTTGTAGAAAAGGGGACACCAAAGGAAGCAAAGATTGCCTCAAAAAGGGGCACTTGGAAAAATTCCACAGTGTAAGACAAGATTTTGGTGCCCATTTGGACACTCCTGAAGCTTGGAGGCTGCACACGGGAGCTAGCACAAAGTGCAACAAAGAAGCTTCAACCTTGGAATGGGGGCAGGGTTTCAGATACTTCAAGGATTCCTCTCTCAACTAGTCCCCCTGGCTCTCAAAACTTGGTAAGGGTTCCTTGGACCCCTTCTAGAGGGAAGCTGCACGCTTAGCAAACATCGAAGGAATTTCTAAACTCTCTCATCTTTGGGATGATAGAAGCTTCTGCTAGAAGGATGTGGAGCTTTTAATGATGCAACATAACTTGGGTATGTACAAAAGGCTTCTGATCGGTAGACTCTTGGAAGTGCTTGCAACCTCACCTCCACCTGTTAATGGATCTAAAATTGATTGGAGAGCCTAGCATTGGCGGAAGGATAGAGAGTTCACGCTTCCAAAGACTCAAAATACCTATAATGTGCTAATATACAAAGCGGATTGGTCCGTCCCACTCACCAAAATCTAGAAGAAAAATTGGTCTGAAGAGTGTTGGCAAAAGAGTGTTAAGGACATTTGGGAGACTCAATGGCCAAAATACATGAAGATAATCATCTGGAAGGTGCTATGGGATCCTTGCCTACTCGTATTAAGGTGCAAACTAGAGGGCTTGGCTCTGACACGTGCTCTGGCTGTAGGTTAGCCTCTTAAGATCCCTTGCCCTACTTCATGGGGGCTAGCCGCTAGGGTATGCAAATCGGTACGAAGAACTTGGAAGACAATTTTCTTTACTGATGATCTGATCTTGGGAGGGCATGGATTCCAAAGCCATGCCATTTTTGTGTGCACCCAAATTACTAGATTTTGCTACATGAATCAGGTTTGGAAGTCTAGGAATCTTTGGGTATTTGAGGTCAAGCTGGCGATAGCTTGTTTTTTTGATGATATTGTGCGCATGAGCACTGAGCTCGCTAGAAGAGGGTCGGCGGATAAGGATAAAGATTGGACCCATGCAGCACACTCAAGAGGGTAGGTTTGTAACCTCTAGTAGTATATCTTTACTTGTGTGCAAGCCTCTCTTGGAACCCTAGTCCCCCGAAGGCACATGTAGTGCTTGTGGGCAATTGTATTCTTTTCGAGTTAATAGAAATTCTCTCAACTCACAATTGTGAGTATGGCAAAAAAAAGGGGACACCAAAGAAAGGAAAGGGAAAAGGGAGAGCAACAAAAGAGAAAGGGAAAACGTGGGCATAAGTGACACGATATACATAATTTATACATAATGACCCCCCGAGCAGTAGCTGTAGCTACTAGTACAAGGTAGTAGGGGAGCATGATTTTGGGGCATATGTTTTGCTTTTTAATCTAATCTTGCCAATAGCTATGTCAATGGTGGAGGGAGAGAGCTTGATTTAGCTATCTTGCAATCCCTATTCGGTCCACTTTGAAAAAAAAGTAATTGATTGATCTTAAAGATACCATGGAGTTTGCAAAATTCAAAGGCAAAAGGACATAACCTGTTGCCATCACCCATTCTCATGAGCCCCGCCCCCCCCATCGTCGTCTCTGGGTAGAGCTCAAACATACCATCTCTCTCTCTCTCTCTCTCTCTCTCTCTCTCTCTCTCTCTCTCTCTCTCTCATCAATCCTCACCACTTCGTGTAGGTGCAACCTTTCTCATCTAATGACTCCTTCATTGCCTCCCCGTAGCAGTGTTGCAAACTTTCTCTTTCTCCTTCAATAGACATGGCATTAGGAGGTTGTTTTTCGAGGCTCAAAAAGCCTTTGGATTACAAACCATCATCCCTATTCTCTTGTATTTATTCCTTCTACAAACCATCATCACTATTCTCTTGTATTTATTCCTTCTACCTCAACAATAAGAATTGGCTACCCAAATGATTCGTCAACACATTGGAGCAATAGTTGCAGATCTCAATCATGCTTGTCGAAAGCATCTTTTATCTTCAAGGACAATGACAAAGCTTCAACAAGCAATGGAAAGTCGAAGAATGGCATACAAACAAGCAATGACAAATTCAGCAAGAGATCCATCAACAACAATTAGAAGTGCTTCAAAGTTAGTGACATATTTTAGAGAACTCAGATTGCCATGGAACGAGAGGAAAAATCCATCATCAAGTTAACGACCCAAGAAGCTCAGTTCCAACAAAGGCAAGAAACACCAAAAGCCATCTGCATGGCCAAAAGTGGCAACAAAGAGGAGAATGCACAACCAAATCAAACATTGTCTCAACAATTGAAACCATTTGCATCTGAAGCAGAACACAACATATATAATCACTCAAGGAAGGGGGGAGCGTCATCAATGACAAACCACCTTCAAAGCTAAAGACCAACTTTAAAGACAAAGCTGAAGACAATCCTGAAGACAATGCATACCGCGACATTGTAGAAGAGAGGCTCTTAGACCTCACAAAGAAGCTTGCCGCCATCTCATTTCCTAGAGTCCAACCATCGGCCTGGGCTAATCAACTCCTCTCATGGAAGCTTTCCTCTCTTCATGAGTTTGATACTCTACTTCAAAATGAGATCCTCCAAGCACGTTTGGCATCTTCCTTGAACACGGCGGCACATAGTGCTAGGAAGAGGGTGCAAGCTACCATCTTAGAGGAGGCGGAGTCTCTACCCAAAGAAGAAATGGTAGGAGAATTGGTGCATCATGAGGTCACCTTTCAAATGAAGAACCTTCTCTCACCACCCCCAAAGAGGTCTCCTGAACTTAAAGCCTCCCATCATCGTGTAGTCCACAATAAAAAACCCCTCCCTTTGACTAAAAAACCCCTCCCTTTGGCTAGAGCATCTCATGAGGAGGGCTTGCTTCAACCCTTCAAAAAACCTAAACCCTCCTCCCCGGGAATCCTCTCCTCCTCCTCCACCCCTTGTAAACCGCCCTTTGCTTCCTCCTCCAAAAACCTTTTTGTTTCCCCTCCCCCCTCTTCCAACCACTCTCATGTGCCTCCCCTTTTGAAAAAACCTAACTACCCATTAGGCCCTTATTTTCCCACCCCTTTCCCTCACCCTCACCCTCCACCTCCCCACCCCAAGCATAGCCTCCCTAAAAAACCTAAATTGTCAAAAACTTGCAAGGGAGGAGGAAGAATTAGGTTTGGAGCACCCTTCCTCTTGGGTCCACTTGCTCTTCTCCCAATCCCCTCTCTTTCCTAACCTTTGGATCCCTCCTCCATGTAACTCCTTTTTTCTTCTCCTCTCCTCCCGCAATAAAAGAAAAAGGTCTAAGTATTGGCTCCCCCTCACCAATCCACATCTCTACAAAATCTTAACCTTAGGTAAGAAAACACTTTTCTCTCTTGAAAATAAAATTACTAACCTCTCCTTTCACAACTTAGCCAATCGTTCTCTCTCCTCCTCGGAGCAGAGAATTTTAGGCCTTGGTCTCAACTACATTCCCCCCTCCCCTCCTCCACATTCTTCTTCTATCTTCGGAGCTTACTCCAACCTTGAAAGAAGCTTACAACTCAAACTCTTTTTTAATAAAACACTCCCTCCTTCTCCTTCCTTTTCTCTCCCCAATCCTTCTTGGAACCCTCCTTCTCACTCCATCACCCTTGAGCATGCCTTTGAGGATACTTTCTCTCATTTAAAACCCCTCCTTTATCAATCTTCTCATTTCCTTCCCCAAACCTTCTTGATGGACGCCATTTCTTCCCTTAAAAATGACCATCAAATTATAATTAAACCAGCCCGATAAAAACCTCGGCTCCGTCATCCTCTCCCATTCTTGGTACATGAAGGAAGCACTACGCCATCTCTTAGACTCTCTCACCTAATCTCCTATCTCTTCACCGCCTTTACAATTTTTTCTTTCCACTCTTTTCTCCATTGTTTCAAATTACCATCTCCTTCCTTCGAAGGAGAGAGCATTCATCCTCTCCTCCTCTCATGCTTTTACCAAACCTTGCCCTTTTTTCCTCTTACCCAAGATTCATAAACCTGTCCTTGTAGGCCGCCCCATTTGTTCCTACAAGGGCTATATCTTAGAGAATGCCTCTAAATGGTTACATGTGCAACTCTTCTCCATACTCCTAGCCAAAAAACAACACCTCAAAGACTCTCACTCTCTTGTCGTGGACTTAGCCTCCATCCCTTTCTCCCCCCATATCACTCTCTTTACCTTCGTTGTGGAGTCCCTTTACCCCAGCATTCCCATCCGAGAAGGGCTTCGCGCTCTAAGAAACTCTATCCATAGCCACTTTCCCTATCCTAAATTCAACTTCATTCTTTCTCTTGCCTCTCTTATTCTTAACCACCATTACATTTCTTTCAAAGGTAAGTTCTGGCATCAGGTTAAAGGCACCGCTATGGGGTCGAATTTTGCAGTGGTGTATGCATGTTTGTTTCTCTGCTCCTTAGAAGAAGACGGGAACCTCCTCTCTTCCCTTCTCTCCTGTACTTTAAGAGGTGCATAGACGATGCTTTTGGATTTTGGGACGGCCCCCCTGCCTGCTTAGAAAAACTCCTTCTTGAGTATGGGCATCCTCTCCAAGAGTATATCAAGATCACTCCCGTCATCTCCTCACAGGAAGCCTTTATTTTGGACATTCACTTTTTCAAAGGAACCTCCTTCTGCTCTAAGAGGATCTTGGACACACATTGCCACCAGAAACCTCTTAACTCCTACAACTATATCCCTTGCTGGAGATATATCATCAAGGAAACTCGCTTGAGGGTTTCATTTCTTTTCGCAACCTTTATTCTACCGACTGAGGGCTAAAGGGTACCCATCACCTTTTTTGAAAGCGTGCTTTCTTTATGTAACCTATGCATCCAGGCCCTCTTATCTCTTAGGAGATAACCACAAGATTGCGCCTCCTTCCATTGTCAAAATCCCCTTTTCACCCTTTACCCGAAAACTCAATTTAGCCCACTCCATTAACCAACCTCTTTCCAACATTCTTGATAACAACTCTGAACTCCCCTCTTTTTTCAAAACAGTCATTTGTTGGCTTAATGCACCCAGTTTAGGCAACCTTCTCTCAAAAAAGAACCATACTCCCCCATCTCCTTGTTTCCCCCCCCCCCCCCCCCCCCCCCCCCCCCCCCCCCCCCCCCCCCCCCCCCCCCCCCCCCTCTCCGAGCTTTACCTTCTCCTCCTTTATCTTTTCCTTTTTTGCTTCCTCTTCAATCCCTTATAGAGATACCACCTTAATAAAGAGTTTCACCCAATTCACCCCCCCCCCCCTCTGGTCAAAGTCACCTTTTTGTACCCCCTTATTACACTCTTTAAAACCTCTCTCTTTCCCTCTTTTTCCCACCCCCCATTAATTAGGGTCCTAATCCCTTACTCTTTGTGCCACCTATAAGCACTCTTTAAACCTCTCTCTTTCCATCCTTTTCCCACCCCACTTGAGTTAATCCCCCTCTATTGAAGAGGCTTCCTCCTCTATTTAACTCTGTACCTACTACCTTAGGACCCCTCCTCCCTTAGGTGAAAACCTATTTAAACCCTCCTACTCCTTGTGCAAGGGTAACACCACTGAAGAGCTTAAATTGAGAAACGCGTTTGGTGTTTACCACTTGTGCAAAATTTTTCCCTTTCCCCTCTCCATTCCGCTCTAAATTTACTCCCCTCCCCCTCACTTTTCCTTACCTTGGCAAGTTCGGATTTCGCTTTCTAAGTGCTTTATTTAGTCATTGAAAACTTTTTGGCTATCGAAAAGGGTTTTGTTCTGCTTGAGATGCAGATGGTTTCAATTGTTGAGACAATGTTTGATTTGGCTGTGCTTTCTTCTCTTGGTTGCCACTTTTGGCCATGCAGATGGCTTTTGGTGTTTCTTGCCTTTGTTGGAACTAAGCTTCTTGGGTCGTTAACTTGATGATGGATTTTGCCCTCTCGTTCCATGGCAATCTGAGTTCTCTAAAATATGTCACTAACTTTGAAGCACTTCTAATTGTTGTTGATGGATCTCTTGCTCAATTTGTCATTGCTTGTTTGTATGCCATTCTTCGACTTTCCATTGCTTGCTAAAGCTTTGTCGTTGCCCTTGAAGATAAAAGATGCGTTCGACAAGCATGATTGAGATCTGCAACTATTGCTCCAATGTGTTGACGAATCATTTGGGTAGCCAATTATTATTGTTGATGTAGAAGGAATAAATACAAGAGAATAGTGATGATGGTTTGTAATCCAAAGGCTTTTTGAGCCTGGAAAAACAACCTCCTAATGCCATGTCTATTGAGGGAGAAAGAGAAAGTTTGCAACACTGCTATGGGGAGGCAATGAAGGAGTCATTAGATGAGAAAGGTTGCACCTACACGAAGTGGTGAGGATTGATGAGAGAGAGAGAGAGAGAGAGAGAGAGAGAGAGAGAGAGAGAGAGAGAGAGAGAGAGAGAGAGAGAGAGAGATGGTATGTTTGAGCTCTACCCAGAGGCGACGATGGGGGGGGCGGGGCTCATGAGAATGGGTGATGGCAACAGGTTATGTCCTTTTGCCTTTGAATTTTGCAAATTCCATGGTATCTTTAAGATCAATTAATTACTTTTTTTGCAAAGTGGACCAAATAGGGATTGCAAGATAGCAAAATCAAGCTCTCTCCCTCCACCATTGACATAGCTATTGGGAAGATTAGATTAAAAAGCAAAACATATGACCCAAAATCATGCTCCCCTACTACCTTGTACTAGTAGCTACAGCTATTTCGCGGGGGGTCCCTATGTATAAATTATGTATATCACGTGCGTTCAAGGATTATTTTTAAAACTGCTTATCTATGATTTTTTTACAAATAAAATATACCCTTTTCCTATTCAATCTGTAAATCGTTTTCCCAAATCCATTTTACAGTACCCTCTTGTATGTGAAAATGTGAGAAAAAGTTAAATTTAACAACCCCTTCTACTGCACTCATGTGATAGTCACATAATTATTAAGTAAACCCCTCGAGAGCTATTGGTTCCATTCCACTCACATTAGAAAGAATCTTAGGAGATTCCATCTCAACAATAGTGACTTTGGAGCACAACTTTAGGTCAGGTAGATCAAAACCAACCATTAGATTCAACCTCATGCAAGCTGCAAAGTTTATTAAAACAACTCTTTGTGCCCTTGTCCCTCCCGCCCTCCACTTGGCTTTCTCTACACACTTGTTGGCCAGTTGGCCCTTTTTGTTTCGTAGTTTCTTTTTACCACAAATCCTTCTCCTGCTAAGCTTACAATTCTCGTTCTTTTTCATTTGCAAACCCTCCAAAAGCACCATGTTAGATTCCCATCTAAAAGAAATGGAATCACACTTACTCACTCAAATTCACATTACCATTACCATTTACCCAGAATCTTCTTACATTTTGTGAAGATTCCTCCAATATTGCTATCTTGCCTTGTGGTGGAAAACAAAGCAACCAGGAAATTGTAGGAATTGAAGTTGCGATAGCATCTGCATGAATGTGATCTTTTGATCCAACCAAGTCGCACGACTAGTATCCATGCTTGCTCAATGCACATCGCCCTTCAAAGAAATCATTTTTCCTTACATCGCATCCTTTGCCCCTAGCTTGCCACTACCTAACCTGCACACTCATTGTCATGGGTGTCACTTATGCCCACGTTTTCCCTTTCTCTTTTGTTGCTCTCCCTAGCGTCATCAATGACAAACCACTTTCAAAGCTAAAGAACAACTTTTAAGACAAAGCTGAAGACAATCTTGACAAGAAGATTACACATGGTCGTGTCAAGGGAAGACACGAGCTAGGAAGGGGGGAATATTGGTGGATAAAGTATACGGGTGCCCACATGGTCGGGGACACTTAGCCGGTCACCAAATTTGTACTTTGTTTTTTTTTTGAGCTAGTGTAGCAACACTCTGTGTAAATCTTGATTCCAGAGTAGCATGTCGATTCATTGAGTTGTAATTCTATCATGATACGTGTCTTGATATGAAAGGAGTCTTGTATTTTGACAAGAGCTCTGCTATACGCACGCTCAAGCAGCTTCTCAACTCCAATTTGTAATCAACATTACTAATGATTAGTAATTCGTTTTCAATTTCAAAACTTGCATTGTGTCTCTCTTTCTTTGCTCTTTCAATCAAGTGTAAGCATTGTCAGTTTTGTTGTGGCTCACGACTAGGCGTTAGTGAGCTTAATCTTCAGATTTGAGTGCTTAATTCACTATTTTTTGACGTTTTGACCATAGGAGAGTGTTCCTAGACCATAGGGCAGCCTTTTTGGATAGTTTTATTGCAGTTTTTAGGACCTTGATCATGGATCGTGATTTTGGTGCCTTGTCGGATTGCAACCAGACTTGGTAGGATAGTGTCCCTATGTCTTGTGGACCTCCTTCTAAAGTTTCATTACATTTCAAGTCCGTTTGAGTGCCAAAAAGGCACGATGACCGAGAGCGACGAGAAAGGACATATGCAAATTTTTTTATCATTGAGTGATTGCTTTGCTTGTTGAGTTGATGTGTTTGCTTGTTAGGTTCAACTCTTGAGGACTGACAACCTCAAAGAGTCTTTGTGTCCCATCCAGGTCTTTTCCTTGAGTATTGACATATTATGTTAGTGCCAGATAGCTATGCTACAGATGTCAATCATATTGATACACTAACATGAAGTTCAATATCAAGATCCATTATTTATCTAACCTGGGCTCCATCCACACATGGAGAGAAGCAAATTCTATCACTTATCCAATCTATGCTTGGGTTGCACATGTGTGGTTGCATTGAATCAATATTTATGCCTAGCTTGGACAAGTCATGGTCTTTGAGACTCTTTCTTCTAAAAGTAAGCCTAACTTGGGTAATTGGTGCCTTCTTATCACATACCACTTGCTGTCAAGGACATCAAAAGAGTACTTATCTTGGATCTAGAGGGATTTCTTCTCAAGACAATTGAAACAAGACATGGAGATTCAATGCCAACGTGGGCTCAACACATGCCACTTGTTGAGGATATGGAGTTGCTATAACCTAAGAATAGTGTAACACATCATACAAAAATACTTCCCTCAACATTATACCAAGTTCAAGCTGCTAAGAATTGCCAAAATCCAAACGTCATGCTAGGATTTAGAAGGAGTTATCACAAAAATTTGAGTCATATTTGGAAGATATTTGAGGATTTGGATGCTAGTAATACCCTAATTTTTAATGTGGAACATGCTAGGGACATACCTTATATTTTTAAAGATGTGGAGGCAAATATTTGTGCAATTTTAAAGCTTCTTGCATTAAATGATGATGCCATGGTTGCTAGGATGGTTGTATGCAAGAGACAAGAGGGCTTATACCTACAACACAATTGTAAATCAATAGAATGATTCTGGGACAAATTATGCCCTCAATATGTACTTGTCAATGCAAAAGTATTGATTAACAATGATCTATCGTGTGTCCAAAAGATGTCTCCTTCATTTTTGTAATGGGTATCTTTCAATATTTTTGTATAATTATATAATCTAAAATTTATTTTAGAACAAAGATGTGTCAATTTGATGAACAATTTAATGAAGTACACACTTCTCTAAGGGGACTTTAATGCATTACTAAAGTGTATCCTATTGCAGGGAGACTCTAATGTATTGTTAGAGTACACAAAAATTGATTTCAATTTTTGTTTCTTAACTAATTTTATATTAGTCCATCTCAAGGTTGCATCTATTTGTAACTAGGAGATTGATGTTTTGCTATCAAAATAAAACTTGCAAAAACTGTGGAATGGAGAATTCATGGACTTTGCATGTGTGAGAAAGATCTTTTTCTTGGGTACAAATTTTTCCTTCATGCATTCTAGTATTACATCCTTCATGTAAAAGTGTTATAAAAAATTAAAAAACTTCAAAAGCAAAACTATGGAATCTAGTTGCATGTATTCTTGAATTGGCCTAGAAGTCAATGTATGCATGCATGTCTTAATGAGAGTCCAATCAGATGCTTCTTGGGAATTACCTTCTCCAATTTAGTACAAAATAGCATATTCAACTTTCTTTTCTTGTGGGTGTGGAAAATATTTCATTATGTGCATTTTGAACCTAATTGCTTGACCTTCAAACTAAACCTCATTTGTTGCAATAGAGAACCACTTAGACATAGTTGTAGGTATGCATTTTAACTAACTTTATCACTTTGTGTGTAGCTTGGACAAGAAGTGAACTTTGCATTCCTCCATAAGTCAAGGGAACCTAGCTTGGATAAGTGGTGGGTTTTGCATTCCTCCGTAAGTCAAGGGAGCCTACCTTGGATGAGTGCATCATGAAACCAACACTCCTATGATGAAACCAAGAATATGCTATACGTTTTATGTATTCTTCGTGCCTCAAATGAAGAAGTCATAGATTAGCAATGGACCTTTCTTGAATGTCATAGAAAAGTGGGTTGTATTCCTCAATGGGTCTAGCTTGGACAAGTGGTAGACCTTGAATAAAAATTTTAGGTACTCACTTTGAACTTATCTTGGACAAGTGGTGGGCTTTGAAACCAAGCTCTTCACATTGAGATAAATCATAGGTAGGCCAATACAGCATAGACAATGATAATGGATGTAATTTACTAGTCTCTTAATGGTGCAATTGACTTAAACCATTGAATTTCATGTCCAATGTTGTCCTCAATGTGTAATCCACATAAACTAGAATCATACCTTAAGCAAATTGATGTCTTTGACAAAAATCTCATTACTTTATTCATGATAGGTTGAAAGTTGTCCAACCTGAGAATTGTGATTTTCCCACTTTACCTATATATAGTCTTTGTACATGATGGAATCTAAATACTTTTGACATCACATAGAGGAAATCAAAATTCTGAATATAAGTGTACCTATGGTATTGTTCATTTGCATCAAAGCACAATCTTCGATGGATCGTCTCTTAAACCTTCCTTACATTGTTCCACCACGTTGCTACCAACATGCGTTTTTCCATTATCATCCCTTGTGCAACTTTTGCCAACATGTCGACTGTCAGATTCACTTTTGCTATCATCACTAACATTACCTACACTACTTTTGGTGTTCTTAGTCTCAAGGTAGGTTGAATCTGCCGTATTGTCCATCCATAGGTTCACAGACATGCGCACACACAAAAACTCACAATATTTGGGGCACCCCATGTGGCATACATATTGATCAAAGCACAACCAAGCATGACATGTTTCTCCAAGAGTCCCTAAGGTCACAAGCTTTTGTAGCGGTGCAAGTATACGTTGGAGAAAGGCCTTCCCTTTGAGTTAGTGAAAATAGCTCAAAGGTTCCTTACAATAGCCACATTGGGCATATCTTGCAATCAGCACAATGCGGACAACATCAAGTGTTGGGTTCTCAAGAAGTATATTTTTGACACATTGGTGACACCAGATCTTCTTTATGGAGTTGATGTGTGGGACGGGAGCATATCAAAATCTACTTCAAAAGAGTTTGAGAATGTCCAAAAGCGTTTTCTTACAAACTTTCTCCAAGTTAAGACACAAATACCATATATGCTCTTACTTTTTGGGTCGGAGTCTCTTCCAATTGAGAATATGGGTATGGAAAGGGTTGTGGAGTACATGATAGAGATGCGTCAAAACTCCTCACATCGACTTCCTACAATTGCATGGGAAGCAATAAAAAAAGTTCAAAAGACGCATAAAAGCAAGATCTTGAGCACATGATGGATGCAAGACATAAAGGAGTGGCCATTCGAGAGATGGGATGCATTAAACTTGCTACATGATGTTGAAGTTTGTGGTGAGTTTAGTAGAGAGTGAAGGAGAGAGAGGGGCAACAATCCCACATGCAATGTATTGGTGAAAGGCCAAGTATAAAAGGGGGCACATAGTTCAATGCAAATCCATCCAAGTTGTGTACATGACGTCCATTGCTTCTTATGAACTTGTGATCACTTGCACTCTACTCAAGATTGTGTTTATGAGTCCAAGCTAATCTATTTTGGAACCCAATTCACTTGAGTCATATAATTCACATGCCTCTTGTGCTCATGCAATTACCCACCCTAGCTCTCTTAGATGCATGTATCCTAACATGGTATGAGAGCCATGGTGAGGATACCTAGGGTTGTGTGTTGACCCATGGGTCAACAATACGACATAACTCAATTTTCATACCAAAGTCTTATTTTTTGAGAGTTATGAAATGATGCAGATTATGCTTAAAAACATCAATTGTACTGAGTAGCTATTCTAGTTGCGGAAGCCAGGGTGCAATGGCACTTCTAGATTGTAAATACAAAGCCATTTGACCCATTGAACTCTATTTTTGGTTTAACTTATGGTAGCCTTTGTATATAAGGTACCTAGGTCACTTTGTAAAGAGAACTTTCTAATCCTAATCAAGATTTTGCACTACCGTCGACTGTGTGTGAGAGAGGAAGAGAGAGAGTGTGAGCTTCATCCTAACGCTACTCCCCGCTAGCTCATTGCATTGGAGATCCGACTGCACCATTGAGATAGGCTCGAAGAGAGCTACGCAACACTGCCAAGCATTCCACGTGAAATGGAGCACACGCACTAACACATCTATGAGCTATTTGTGGTTGTAAGTGTATCAAACAATGTTGTTTTCTCTGTGCAAGTAGTCGTTAGAATCATGGCACTTTCAAAATTCTGCTCTGTCTTTATGCGGATTTTTTGCATATGGGTTTAAAGTGAGTATTTTGAGTGTAGAGGCTTTGGGATAGGTGTATACTAGTGAGGGGATGGTGTTCCTTAAATTTCATACAATTCTGGTATGGTTAGTGAGTTTCCTTCCGTTTGTGTGTATGTGGGTTGGGTGGTGTAGTTGAGAGCAACGAGATTCTTGATTTTGGTTTAGTTGGCCTTCTAGAGTGTTGTATGTGTGGGATGGTCTCAGCCTGATAATCTATAGAGATCACCTCTGTGCACCTATCGTGTCATTTGTGTCCTCGATTGACATTATGTTGATTTAGGTAGTGTTGTATGCACTTTATAGGTGGTGTGATTCACTCCCGCAACATTGGCACCATTGCCGGGGACACAAGGACTTAAGTAGGTAATCCTACTAACACTTGTGTGATGGTTTCTTTCTTTAGTTTTGACTAAAGAGAGCATTTTTCTTAAGTGGATCCGGAAGAGGATATTCTAAGATAAATTGGAGAGCTAAGAAGTGTGTGTCTTGCCGAGGGTCTACGACTAGATAGATTTAGTTAGGATTTGTAGTATTAGTTGTAGATTAGAGTAGTTGTTGGTGGTCGAGTGAATTGTGAGGTGATAAAAGTGTTTGCTAGTCCGTGTGTGGCAGTCTCGTGGCAGTGAAGCGTTTTTCTATTCACAATTGCAAAACCCCATATGATGAGTAGGAGTAGCTTTAGGTAAGTAATTTGATTCTGATATAAAGCTACTCATCACTGATTTATTTGTTGAAGTACTTGTTTGCATTTGAATCACGGAAAAGTTTGATTTTGAGGGTAAAAATGCAATAAACATGTTTCTATTGACATTTGTTCAAGGCTGATTGATGATGTGCATATAAGAGGGCATTTGCAAGAGTTCCGTGGAGAAAACTTGCAATTCTGCAACTCCGGACATCATACGCGTATGATGTTTGAAGGGCTAGCAAAAGGCCAAAATTGATAAAATAGATTGCACCAGAGTGTTCAAAAGGGGTGTTTTACCCTAAGTACACCTTGAGTAGGAACGTAACTTCAATTTGATCAGAAAGGCATCATACACGTATGATGTCTCGAGGCTAGATTTGAGGTCAAAAGATACATCTGAGTGCACTCTTGTGATCTAGAACATTTAGGAAGCAAATAGGCAAAGACGGATCTAGTGAATGCTTGAATTGATCATATCTAGCACAAAAAGTGTTGGAATTGAATTTTGAAAGTTGCTGCTAGTTGCTTGTGAGGTGGGAGACCTCTAGAGTGAGTTTCACTTCAATTTGACCAGTTAGACATCATACGCATATGATGTCTAAAGGAAAATTTTAGGGACCAAAGCTGACATCAGAGCAAACCAGGGTGTTTAGCACCACAAAACAAGCTTAGAGGCTAAGTTTCATCCAATTTGGAGCATTTTTTACTCAGAAGACCTCCAAGAGATACTGATTGCAACTAAGACAGAATTAGGGGGCATTGACATGCCTACTGGTGTCTGAATTGTAAAGCAAAACTTGGAGTCAATAGAGCATATCAAGGAGAGTCTAAACTTCAAGTTTGGGCTAATTCTAAGCAAATAGATAAAATTTGAAAGTCCAATTGCACTTATGACCACATTGGAGGTTTGAAAATGATGATTTAAGCTTCTTTACAAATTTTCATCTCATTTGGATACATATAGATGATTATGAAGATTTTTGCAATTTCAAGAAGGTAAAGTGAAAAATAGTGATTTGTGCATTTTTGACATCCATTTTTTTTTTTTGTGAGCACATATTCTTGTTGTATTCATCAAGGAGCACCTTGGGTAGAAACAAAAGTGAAATCTATGCCAAAAGACATCATACGCGTATGAAGACTTTTAGGACAGATCTGGGGTCAAATCAGACATCTGAGCATACCCTAGTGTCCTAAATCATAAAATAAGTCTCTAGACAAAATTTCATTGCATTTGGAGCACATTTGGGCTAAGTGCCAAAACATGGAGAGCAAGGTTCATGCTTGTATTGACCATAACTTGCACAAAAAGTGTTGAAATTGAATTCTGAAAGCTGTTGAGAGTTGCTTGGGTGATAAAGAGTCCTGGAGATAAAATTCACTTCATTTTTCCATAAAAGACATCATACATGAGGACAAAACTTACATCTGAGATTACAAAAGTGTTTGCCATCACAAAATAGGCCTAGAGAGCAAGTTTCATTCAATTTGGATCACTTTTGGCTTAGCTAGCCTCCCAAGAAAGTTGCAAGCAACCAAACAAAAAAAGGAGTGATAGACTTGACTAAGAGTGTTAGAATCAAAAACTTAGACTTGGGTTGATTAGACTACATCAAGGAGAGTCTACAATCAAAGTTTGGAGCAGTTCTGAGTTAGGATACATCATACGCGTATGAAGACTCCAGGCATAGGTTGAGGCCCGACAGAAACTTTGACTAGTCAAAGGACATCCTTTTGACCCTAGAATCCCAAATATCATTCCAAAACAAAATTTGAACACCTACAAGTGGACCAAAGCATGTATCCAATGTTGATGCTTTGAAATCACCAAAATTGACCTACAGGAGGACTGAATGCGATAGAAGACTGTTTTGGCCATACTTGAGTTCTCGGTATCGGATTAAAAACTTTTTTAATCAAAACGAAGCTCCAAATTAGCTCTACAACATTTAGTGCAACCCTTGAACAACAATTAAAGACCTTTTGGGTCATTCATTGTTGGCTAGCGTCCAAAAAAACATCGTTTAAGGCCTCAAAATGCATCCGGAAGTTAAGAGTGTCTAAAAGTGACAATTTGAGAGAGTTGTGAAAGAACGATCGCAATTTTGGACATAGTTTCTATGTCAAGGACAAAATACGGAATGTTGTTTGTGATCAATGAAAGAGCTTGAACAAAGAAATAAGAAAGCCACGAAAACATAGAGAAATTCAAACCAAAAAATGAGGTTGAGCACATATCAAAATTGATAAAAACAGAGAAAAAAATAGAGGGAGTTGAAAAAGACTTTGAAATAAGTTTGGACAATAGAGATGGAATCAAATGAGGGCACATTTGGTGATTCCATAAGGTTCCATCCCATTACACAAAATATACACAAAATATACGCTTCAAGATAGGAAAATTGTGATTGAACAACCTAAAAGGGAGTTGAAAAAGCCTTGGAAATCTTATGCTAAACTAGAAGATTTACTTTGCATCTAGCCTTTCAAGGTGAAGGTCTGAAGCCTACATATATAGCCATTGACTTATCTCTTGAAGAGGAAGACATTCCAATCAAACCCCTAAAATAGTTAGAGATGTATTTGCTTGGTCTTGTAAAAACTTGAAAGGGGTAGATCTAGAGATATGTTAGCACATAATTACTACATGGAATGATCCAAAACCATCAAAACAAATGGCATTTACTTATGATGATACCTTTGCAAAAAATATAAAATGAGAGATAGAAATTTTAAAGATGCATAGTCATGTATGAGATAGTGCACATAGATTGGGCATTGGTAACTATGGTAGTGCCCAAGAAGAATAAAAAACTTGGAGTCTATGTAATCTCAAGATGGTGAAGGCAGTAACTACAAGAGACAATTATCCTCTCGTATAATAGAACATGTCTTGGAGAGGATAGCAGGAAAAGAAGCTTACAAATTTTTGGGATACAGCCAACTGTCTTTCTGCTTTGAAGATGAACACTAGCTGATCTCCTTGTTGAAAAATGACTCCTTCGACCCTTCTGCTTGGTCAAGTGAAATTGACTCAAAAGGAAATATCTTCAAGCACCTAGGGGTCCCCATGGGGGTGGATGCAACTTAGAAACAAAGATTTCATTGCGTCCTTGAAAAAAAAAGAAGAAAGAGAAGGTGGGAGTATTCTCTTCTCCCATTCCCGAGCCGGATCAAAGCAATAAATTCATTTATGCTCCCCTATATTGCCTTCACCAACCCACTTCTCAAGATGGCTAAGTGTCACTGGAAAGAGTCCTTAAAACCAGTAAAAGGATTTTTATGGTAAAACAACACGAAATACTCCACACCATGGCAATGGGCTAGATGGGAGTCTCCTGTGGACCAAGGAGGTCTTGGAATTCTTAACCCAGTTGCCCATGCATTGGCTTGCTACGCCAAATTTGTGGTCTCATTGGCTAAACAAGACCAAGCTTGGGCTATCATGACCAAAGATATGTTAGATACAAGTAAACTTGGTTTGAAAGGTGGTAAGTGGAAAGGAGTAGAGTTTCACAACAAACTCTTAGCCCCGAAATGGTCTTGCCTAAGTCTGGGGGGCATATCAAGGGAACTCATAAGGAAGTGCAAAAGAGCAGTTGGGGTTTTGGAGTGGGGTGAAGAAACCAGATACTTCAAGAACTCCATCTTGCATTGGTCTGCTTGGCAAAAAATCTCATCAAGTCATGCCTTTTGGACTGACCAATGCTCCAACCACCTTTCAAAGACTTATGATTCATGCTTTTAGAGAATATCAAAGGATTTTCTTATAACTCTACATGGATGACCTTCGTGTTCATTCTTCTTTGCAAGGAGATCATTTTGATCATTTATTGAAGGTCTTTGAAAAATGGCAATTAAACATGATTTGTTTAAATCTTGAGAGGTATATATTCATGGTTTGACAAGGTAAAATTCTTGGACATAGTGTTAGATTATGGGATTTCAATGGGTCATGAAAAGATCAAGGCCATCACCAAATTGGCTAGACCAACCACAGTTTGTGAAGTTCAAACATTCATGGAACATTGTGGGTATTATTGAAGATTTATCATGGGACATTGTGGGTATTACAAAAGATTTATTATGGGAAATTGTAGGAATTGCTAGAGATTTATCTACATGTATGCTATTGTAGCTAAACCCTCGCTAAACCTTTTTATGTTTTAATTCCAATTGTGAATGGACTAACGAGTGTAAGGAGTTGTTTAAAAATTTGAAAGATGCATTGGTGTCTGTACCTATTTTAAAGATGTAGGTTGGAACAAGATCTTTCATGTGTATGTAGATGCATCGAACTTTGCCATTGGTTGTGTCTTGGCTAAATTTGGTGAACGTACCATGGAATTTTCAATTTGCTATGCAAGTATACGATTGAATACTACAAAGAAGAACTATACAACTATTGAGAGAGAAGGACTAGATATGATATACACTGTAAAGAAATGTTAATATTAACTATTGGAAACAATTCACTTTCTTTGTGGATCACGAAACCTTACTCTACTTGGTAAACAAACCATGTAAAAGTGGAAGGATAGTATGATGGTTTATAATATTGATGTAATATGACTTTATTGTAGTGGTAACAAAGGGTACAATGCATATAAAAGTTGATCACCCATTTTGGATTACATTGGGAGAAGCACCTCAAGTGGTAGATGATGATCGACTAGATGCTTACTTATTCTTTGTGGAAATTATACCAAGATGTTCTAAAAGTATTGTGACTTTGATGACCTTAACATGCTTTGATTTGGGGAATCCACTTCCATTAAGTCCTCAAATCATAAAACAATCTTCTATGTACAAATTGCTAGCAAAAAGGTTGCACACAAAGTATGTATCAAAATCAAGAGCATAGCTTCTATTTGAGCCAAGTTCATAACACGATAATAGGTCTACATTTTGCAAAATATGAGACTATTAAGTGGCTCAAATGGTTGTGTGTGTATTAGCGATCGATGAAAATAGACGTCCATATATATACTGAGGATTGCAAACAATGTTGTAAGGTAATCCCAATGCCATTTTCCACATCGTTTCAAATAATAATGGTAGATAAATGGGAATAGTATATGGTAGAATACCTTTCAAGCAAGATTTTTTTCTAAAAAGATGAGCAAATGTAGACAGAGAGAAATTGAGACCGAAGCGCAAAATTATCCTCTTATTGGAGAATAGCTATGTGTAAGAACTAGGGGAAACTAGACTGAAGATCCTCCTCCCAACCTCCCTTTATATAGGCGGGCTCCTAGCCCCTTGCCCTAGACGGATCCCCTGTCCACACTGTCTAGTCTGACCCTTGGCCGTAGTCCATGACCATCCTAGTTCTTAGGTTATAGGACCCTTGTCCTGACATTACTCCCCCCTTAAAGAAGAGTTTTCGTCCTCGAAAACAAAAGTGGGAAACTTCTTCTTAAGAACACTAATGTTTTCCCAAGTGGCATCTTCTTCAGGTCGGTCTTTCCACTTGATTAAGGCTTGTTGTCGTACGTGATGTCGTGTACGCAACTCATTATAATCCATAACACGTTCAAGTTCATGCGGTAAGGTAGGAGGTTCAATGTAATCAACCAAAACCTGTTGGTCAATGATGTTGTCGTCCCCATGTAACCGCTTTCGTAGACGGCTTACATGAAACACCGGATGAATGCGAGAATGTGATGGTAGTAATAGTTTGTAGGCACGATCACCGACTCGCTTGAGTATTTTGAAAGGCCCACAATATCGGGGAGATAATTTAGGTGTCGGTCCAGTTTTCAGCCTTTCTGAATTTTCTGGCACACGTAAAAATACTTCCTCCCCTTCTTCGAAGATAACTTGCCGATGTTTCTCATCAGCGTATTTCTTATACCGATCCTGTGCTTGCCAGACATTCTGACGAGAAAGTTTCAGCATATCCATGTGGTCTTGGAGAAAATCCTTAACGTGTTGGAGTTTTTCGGTTGCCAACCCCACCGTAACTAGTGACCTAGGTTGAAACCCGTACATGAGCATGAAAGGACTAAAACCTGTTGTGACATGCTTAGAACTGTTGTAGGCAAACTCGAGAATAGGTAAGTATTCTTCTCAGTCTGATTGTTTTTTGCTGACGTATGCTCTTAGCATATCCTCTAGCACTTGGTTAACCCGTTCCGTTTGACCATCCGTTTCTGGATGATCAGCTGTACTGAGGTTGAGTTGTGTACCCAATCGTTTAAATACAACTCTCTAGAAGTGGCTGTTAAACTTGGGATCACGGTCACTAACAATGTTACTTGGCAACCCATACAATTTGTATAGATTGTCCACAAATAACTTTGCTACTTTCGGTGTCTTAACCGTGGATTTGGTTGGGATAAACTTGCATAGTTTAGTCAACCTGTCTACGACCACGCATACTGAGTCATGGCCTCGTATAGTGGTTGGTAAACCTACAATGAAATCTATAGAGATACTTTTCCATTTTCCATTGGTAATTTCCAAAGGATGTAAGAGTCCTCCTGCTTTCAGGCGCTCTGCTTTGTTAACTTGACATTTTTGGCAATGCAAGACATAAGCTTGAACAAAGCCATGTAGACCAGGCCAGTAAAACTGTCTTCGTACGAGAGTATAAGTTTTTCTAATCCCCGGGTGCCCTGCACTTGGACTATCATGACATTCATAAAGAATTCGGCACCGGATGTCTGTGTCCGTCGGTACACAAACTCTCCCCTTGTGGAGTAGGTACCCATTGTCGATGGTAGAATGCTTCCATCGCTGTAGTTCATCACTGATAAAGGATAACTAAGTGTGGAGGGGTTAACTGTACACTACCTGCATTGGAGTGAGAAGGATCCCTCTTTTGAACATGGCTCCACATTTTGGAATATGTTTCATCATGCTCGTATTTGCCCTTGAGAGAATCTAGAAATTCACTACGAAGTTTTGTGAACAAGAGCGAATTGATTTCGGGCATTCGACTGAGAGCATCTGCCACTACATTGTATTGGCCTTTGCGATACCTTAATTTGGCGTCATATTCCTGAAGAATCTCGGCCCACTTGGCTTTTTGACCCTTTAAATTTGTTTGTTGTGTAAACCATTTGATGCTTTCATGGTCAAACACAATCTCGAACTGAGCACCATACAGATAGTGTCGCCATGTCTTTAAGGCAGACACTATTGCATAGAGTTCGTGTTCGTAAGTAGAATAATTTTGCTGAGCTGCATCCAGCTTATTACTTTCAAATGTAATTGGCCGTCCATCTTGTAACAGGACTGCTCCAATAGCACGATCACTGGCATCCGTTTCCAAAACGAATGGTTTCAAAGGATCTACAATGTAAGGTTTTCAGTTTTTGAAACCTTAAAGATTGTATAAAGCTTAATCAAAGTGATATGATTATTGAGAAAGCAATGTAGAATTGTTCTACCATGGCAAATATGGGTATTTTTAGAATCTTAAGCACAACAAACCCCGAGCTAGAAATTTTCAGATTTAAATTCGGACAAAAACTGACTCCGCTAGTCCTTCCGGAAGATTCAATGTAAATTAAATTATTAAGAAAAATTGAAGGGTTGCAGTAATCATTAAAGCCTAGACTTTATTTAAGGCCTCCCAGATATTTACAAGATATTTACCAATCAAGTAAAAATAGGTCAAAATATAGCAGAATGGATATTTTAAAAGCTGGCAGGTAATGGGAGGGTCATCACTGACCTGCGAGGGGCTCATTTAGCAGCAAGGGGTGCCATATGGAGCTGGAGGGCTGCTTGAGCTGCAAGCAACTGCTTTTTCCAGCCTGTGAAGAGATTGTGAGCACCAAAAAACTATAAATAGGACCCCTTGTTTCATAATTTGATAGACTCGGAGCCTTGACACTCTCTCTCTCATCTAGAGAGAACGCTATGCAGAAATCACTAGAGATTAAGCTCTAATCGATTAACCTAAACGGTAATTAGCCTAATCCTTCTTAATTAGCAAGGCTAGATTAATCTATTTTGTTAATAAATAAGAGATTAGGCCTATGTATACTCATAAACCCTCTCTTAATTAATTATTTTCTATTGATTATTATAATGAAGATTGGTAATGTTAAGCTAATTAATTATCCTATCATATTAGGACTGAAATTAGCCAAATTAACTATGAATTAATGAGAAATATATTAATTAATCTTAGATTAAGTTGAGGTAATTATCAGATATGCATTAGATAGTCATTAAGCTAGAAAAATTATCCTATAATTTTTTGAGTAATTTTCCTAATTAATTAGACAGAATTACACTATTTTTTTGAGAACATTAAAGGAAAAAATAATCAAATTAATTCAAAATTCTTTGATCTATTTATCAGTGGTTAATTATATGTTAAGGAACTCATGATAATTAGGAGAAGCTCAGATAATTAATTTACCTAATTACTTTAGCAAAAAAATTAAATAGGAAAAATTAGTAAATTGATTTCAAATGCTTTGAGTTATTTATCAGTGGTTAATTATGTGTTAGGAAACACATGATAATTAGGAGAATCTCAGCTAATTAATTTACCTAATTACTTTAGCAAAAATACTCTGTTTTTAAGACAAATTAAATAGGGGAAATTAGTAAATTGATTCCAAATGCTTTGAGTTATTTTTTAGTGGTTAATTATGTGAAGCTCAGATAATTAATTTGACTAATTACTTTAGCAGAAATACTCTATTTTTAAGAGAAATTAAATAGGGAAAATTAGTAAAATGATTTCAAATGCTATGGGTTATTTATCAGTGGTTAATTATGTTTTAGGAAATTTATGATAATTAGGAGAAGCTTAGATAGTTAATTTACCAAATTAATTTAGCAGAAATACTCTGATTTTAAGATAAATTAAATACGGAAAATTAGTTTATTGATTCCAAATGCTTTGAGTTATTTATTGATGGTTAATTATGTATTAGAAAACCCGTGATAATTAGGAGAAGCTCAGATAATTAATTTATCTAATCACTTTAGCAGAAATACTCTGTTTTTAGGACAAATCAAATAGGGGATATTAACAAATGGATTCAAATTGTTTTGAGTTATTTATCAGAGGTTAATTACATGTTAGGAAACTTGTGATAATTAGGTCAAACTCAGATAATTAATTTGTCTAATTACTTTAGCAAAAATACTCTTTTTTAGATTAGCAAATAGATTTAAAATGACTTGAGTTATTTATCAGAGGTTAATTATATGTTAGAGAACCCATGATAATTAGGGGAAGCTCAGATAATTAATTTACCTAATTACTCTATTTTTAGGATAAATTAAAAGAAGGAAATTATCAAACTGATTCAAAATGTCTTGAGTTATTTATTAGAGGTTAATTATACCTTAGAGAACCCGTGATAATTATGTTACCTTCAGATAATTAGTTTATCTAATTACCCCAATAAAATTACATTGTTTTTAGGAAAAAATAAAAGGGGGAATATAGTAAATTAACCCAAAAACATTTGATATAAATATCAAAGGTAGAACACACCTTGGGGAATCTATGATACATACCCCAATCTCAGATAAATAGTTTAGGTATTTATCTTCAATAAAAGTAACCGATTTTGCATATAAAATAGATACGGGAAGTTAGTAAATAGATTTATCTAATCACCAAATGAATACCTAAGGTCCAAAATCACTATTAAAGGGTGGAAAAATTACCTCAACATAAATGGATGATATAACAAGTTACTATCAGTAAAATCTTACCTAATTTAGACCATAAGTACATGAGGGAAAAGTTATAAATCAAATTTATGAAAAATTGTAAAGATAGAACATAATCAATTACAATTTAGGGTGACTAATCCATTAGCCGATAGAAATTTCTAATTTACTAAGGCTAAAATGGAATATAGACTAAGGATAAACCTAGTTAAAGGGCTACCCAAATAAAAAGGTATTTATGGAAAATTACTAATAGCATAAAGATTATAGGAGGCATCTCATCAAATTAACTATCAAGGATACATACTTACTCCAAAAATCCTTATTTTTGGGTAAAGAAAAGAAAAAGAAGATTATTCAATTAAACTTCTAATCGATTAAGTCTTTTTATAAGGCTGCCGACGTGGCTCCAAAGAGAACCAGGGGAAATCCTCTTACCGAGGAAGAGGATATTAGTAACAAAAGAAACAAGGCCACTAATGACCATGAGGTTGGCTGACGGAGGAAGGTTTGCAGGCTCCAGCCTAGCTGCACATGGACGATCAGTCCCAGGTGGATTTCTATTTTGTTCACTTAAAATCTTTTAAAGTTCATTTTTAAGTTAGCATTGCATACGCAAGGTTAGGAGGGATAAACTGGCTGAAAAAGGAAGGTAACTTCCAACGTGCATTTGTTTATAATGTAGGAAAGAATTGTTTGGGTTAAAACTAGTTGAATTAGGAAAGATATGATTGATCATCCTTAAGACAGCTTGTCTCAAGACACCTCCAACTCCTTGGTATATTTTGATGAATTATGATGGCTTTCTAGCCACGGATAAGTTGGTTACCCCCATGAACGATGAGTTTCTACTCCGTGTCACGTCTTGATGTTTCTACATAAGTTAGGATACCGTTTTTTATCCTAGGGGAGCTTCCCGGTTGTATGGGCAACTGGTTTGGTATATGGGTACCCGGAACCTTGGTGGGGGTTTATCCACTTCGGATTATGAATAAAGAATGGGTGCCGTTTTTTTCACCCTTAGTTGGTCTTGAGACAAGACGAGTACTGGTCATGGTTATTATGGACAATGTTTTGATTGACAGTACCATGTCTTAAGTTTAAAGATGTCTCTTTGCTAAAAGAATGTTTTCAATACTGTTTTCAAGGGCTATTTTAATAAAATCCTATTATGAAAGATAAAAGGAATCATTATTTTAATTGTGATAAGAACGTGGTAGTAATTAAATAACAAAAGAATCATGTGTGAGTGCGGGGTGGTAAGTGGGGATCGACTAAGGTTGTCAATCATGGACGGGTGGACCTGATTAGTCAGCCATCCCTACTCACTAAAACGTTTAGAAAACTTCTTCACTTGGAAGAGGAGTCCACCAGCGGCTGTGCCCTCACATCTGTTAGGGGAAAAAAAGCGTTAGTTGCGGATACCTTAGCCCAACTTGTGGAAGATATAGGCCCGAAATAGTTTTTGGACTTTTAATACGTTGTCCTGTTTCCGCTGCGAGACAAGACTAGGTCTTCTTCTAAGGCTATAGACCCAAGCCATTGTCAATGGTAAAGGTCTATTCCTTGGATTTTTCTTGTTTAGAGACTCTGATTTTTATTAGACCTAGAGACCTGTCAAGGATCCCATCCCGATCTTGGTATTGGCGGGTTGGGGATCTTACATACAATAGCCAGTATAGGAGCTATTGCGAATGCATCTTTGAGTGTTTCAAAACTGTGCTGTTGAGCGGAACCCCATTGAAAAGCTTTACCTTTGCCTTTGAGTTGGTCCGTCATAGGGATAGCAATGTGAGTATAGTTTTTAACGAACCTTTGGTAAAAACCTGCGAAGCCTAAAAAGATCTGTAATTCTTCCAGATTTTTAGGAGGTGGCCATTTCAGTATGGTATCCACTTTGGATCGATCCATGTATAGGCCATTAGCTGAAATAACATGCCCTAAATAATGAATTTCCTCCTTGAGAAAATCACATTTAAATTCCTTGGCATATAACTTGTTTGTGGGTAACAACTCAAACACCTGCCTGAGATGTTGTAAGTGTTCTTCTTCAGAAGCACTATAGACTAGAATGTCATCGAGGAACACAATGACAAATTTGCCCAAATATGGCTTCAAGACACTATCCATAAGTGTCATGAATGTTGCGGGCTCATTGGTTAACCCAAAGTGCATCACAAAAAACTCGTAATGTCCAAACCGTGTTCGAAATGCAGTCTTAGGTATATCGGCAAGCCAAATACGGACTTGGTGATATCCTGACCGCAAGTCGATTTTTGTAAAAAATTGAGCATGAGTTAACTTATCAAATAACTCATCTACCCTTGGCAATGGGTATTTGTTCTTAACTGTAACCGCATTTAAGCCTCGGTAGTCTACGCACATGCGCATACTGCCGTCCTTTTTCTTCACCAAAAGAATAGGCTAAGCCCATGGTGAAGAACTGGGTTGTATAAATCCTCTGCTAAGGTAGACAGCAAGCTGACGTTCCACCTCAGCAGCCTCTGAGTGACTCATACGGTAAGGTGGTTTACTAACAGGTTAACAGCCTCCAGTCACGTCAATGCCGTGTTGTACTGAGCGTGTCGGCGGTAAACCTGATGGAAAATCATTAGGAAAGACATCTTGAAATTCCATTAATAATTTTTGTAATTTATTAGCAACGTTTGCTTGTGTAGAATTAGCCATTGGTGGAATAGAGGAGAGAGAAGCATGCGGCGTTGAGGAATGTTCAACAGACTCAATGTTAGAAAGAAAATGGGATAGTGAGTAACACAAGAAAACCTGTTCTATTTCATTATCAGAAATGAGCTGCATAAGCTCAGCAGTACAAATCAGTGGTGATGAAGGTATATCCTTTTCTCCTAACAACAACACATGTGTGCCATGGGAATCAAACATCAAACTGTTGTGCTCATAGCTACACTTCAGTGATGATCCTATGCTATGCAACCACTCCCTACCAAGAACCACATCAGCCCTTTCCATGTTTATAACTTGAAAATCCAAACAAGTAGAGTACCCTTGTACTTCCAATGGAACAGCTCCGCATTGAGTATCCCATATTTCAGTATCATGTCCATTCATCATTGCTACCTTGTAGTTGTGGGTACTCGGAGTTTGAGGCAGTTTGACCTTTCACCAATCCATAATTGATGAAGTTGTGAGTAGCACCATCATCTACCAAGATGCACACCTTGTGCCCTTGCAGATATCCGTGCATACGTACTAACTCATGTGGTCCAAAGGTTTGTTGCCACATGGAAGCTGTGAGATAGCATTCATGCACCACCTCAGTGTGTGTTACTTCCACTGTGGAGAATTTAGAGGAAGACTCAAGAGGCAGTAGTTACATCGTGTGCACTGCTTTCTCCTTCCCCTGAGCAGTAGATTTCCCCTTGGGACAATCCTTTTTGCCATGGCCTCTTCCTAAACATTGAAAACATAGCTTCTCTTTCTTGGCTTTATCAAAATCCTCAGGAGAGAGAGGACACCTGGACCCCTTTAGATGCATCTGAATTAGCAACTAGAAATTTTCTTTTATTGTGCCTGTACTGAGTTCGTGTATTACCATGTATACTAGCAGGCACGTTACTATTATGTGTTTTCTTATCATCAGGGTCATCATGAATATGTGCTTTCACTATGGCTTCTTCAAGTGTTTTAGGGTCCTGGGACTTGACATACTTCTTAAGTTCTGGAGTCAGACCTCGTATGAACCCTCGTACTTGTTGAAAGGTATCCAAGCCTTCCAACTTGAGGATGACGTCTCGATAGTGAGAGATATATTCAAGGAGTGATGGATATTGGCGCATGGAACACGTGTCCCAAGCGGTCCAATTTCGATCAGCCTCGTTTGTAGGTAAAAATTCCTTGCTAAACATTGCTTCAAAGGCTACCCAACTCTGTGGTATGATGTTCTTCTCCTTGAGAGATATCCACCATTTGTAGGCCTTGCCTTCAAGAGTTAAGCTCGTTTGCAGAGCTCTAACTGCATCCGGAGTACGCCGTAAGGCGTGAATTCCATCCCATTTACTGAGAAAGATGTTCACTGCATCCTTATTGCGGTCCCGGTCTTCGCCCTTGAAAACTGGTGGTTTAAAGTTCTTTAAAAAGTAATCTACCTCTTTGACAGTGAGAGTATGCAATGTTTCATTAATTGGGCCTTGCCCTTGTGTTCCAACGTGCTCATGCATGTGGGTGTCAGTAGTACTCTTAGTCTGCTGTTGCATTAATTGAATGACTAATGTGGAAAGCTTAGTAACATTTTCATTTAAAGCTTTAAAATTTTCATCCATGACTATCATGCGTGTCTGAAGTGCACGAAATTCTTGAATATCGAGCAATTCATAAGTATCTTCTCCTGCCGTAGCGTCGCGGGTACTCTCCTTGAGAGGATCCGATTGCGAGCCGTCATTGGCAGGATCGGGAGTACTTTGCTCAACATCGAATGTCATGTTGATATCCGAATCCATGGCGACACAGTGCAGTGAAAGAAGTACTCAGAAAAAAATACCTGATTTTGGTAGTACTTGCCAAGTATAGCTAACTCCCCTTGTGTGTCGTAGCACCTGACCGTCATGAAACAAGAAGAATTTGCAAAAACGGCATAAAAAATGGACTTCGCAAACTCGCCCGTGGCTCACCAGACAACTGAAATCGTGTAGTGTAGATGGTTGAAGCGTCACCGTTGCGAAGAAGGTTGATTATGGAAAGCTTTCTTAATCGATGGACGATTATGTTGTATGAACACCGATTAAAATTGTCGTAACCGTAAAAATCTGCAGGTTTCTAGAATTTTCTGCAATAACTGAGCCTAACCGCAAGTCATGAGACTCAATGGAAAACCGACACGGCTTGTTGCTTGTGCCGCCTTGCTTGTGGGAAGGGCCGCCAAGAGTGTCCAAGGCTTAAAATACAATGTCAATTGGCCTTGGCATGTGAAAACAAAGGATTTTTCGAAGCAAAAGAAACGCAGGCAGCGTGCTGCAGATAGCGCAAGGAGATGGGAGCTTGTGTGTGGCTTGCTCAGGCCGGTAGCGGCCGCAAGATCTTGTACTCACCCTTCCTTCCCAGGGCGCCCCTGTCAAGCCCAAGAGGGCATTGTTTCATGCACCATAGCTCCTCGTCCAAAACGGGAAAGCATGCCCGATTTAGACAGTGCCCTTACCAAATTTGGAAAAAGCCTTACAAAGGCCACGGTTCTCACCTAAATTTCCTATTTTTAGGAGCAAAAAGTGACCACGCCTAGAGAGAGAGAGTGGAAGAGAGACTCTTAAGCTCTGATACCAGTGTAAGAACTAGGGGAAACTAGACTGAAGATCCTTCTCCCAACCTCCCTTTATATAGGCGGGCTCCTAGCCCCTTGCCCTAGACGGATCCCTTGTCCACACTGTCTAGTCCGACCCTTGGCCGTAGTCCATGACCATCCTAGTTCTTAGGTTACAGGACCCTTGTCTTGACACTATGTGGCTGAAAGCATGCATTGTGACTTTTTTTGTTTCTACCTAGTTGGTACTTCTACATATGTCCAGCTTGTTTTGGAGGGAACCTTTTTTGCCCTCTAAATTTAATCACTCTAGGAGGGAATGCATTAAAAATTGAAACACCACTCCTTTGAAACAAAATTTGGGTGGGCAATCATGGATGGGAGTTGCACGTTTGAATTTGTTTGACTCAGTCTGTCACTATCTGTCTCGCATCACTGAAGTAACACTTGGTATTGTCAAACAGCGGCTTTGCACCTCTCTCACAAAAAACACCTTTGTCAAGCCTTTTTGAGCAAAGGCTTTGCACCTCTCTCACAAGTAGCACCTTCTTTATTCTGTTGTGCAGCTAGCAAGGTCTCTAGTTGTGCACCATTGCGACTATGAGGATGCCTGCGAGGAATTCTACTGCCAGGGCATCACCAGACAAGGGGAAGAAGCCTAGGACCATGGATGCAAGGTCCCCCCTCATAGGTATAAAATCTCCTCATAGCATCAACACCCCGAACATGACAGCTAGCAAGGGGAGCTTCTCTGTAGAGAAATCAGCTAAGTCTTGAGCAATTTTTGGCAAGGATGAGACTCAGTCATCTACAAATCAAAGATTGGTGTTCCTCCTTTGCATGTGTACACTGTTGTGTTGTGTCACTAGATTTGATTTTCTTTCATGAAAGGTAGCTATTGTCATTTGAAGGTTTTAAGGTTTTGAGCCCTATCTTTTTTCTTCTTAAATTGCATGCATGCAAGTGCATGTCTCGTATCTTGAGAGCTCTATAGTTTATTTTATGTTGCATGCATTTCATGCATGCCAGTATATGTACTATGAGCCGAACACAAATTTAAAGCTCTGTAAGGCAATGAAGGTTAACATATAAAATGAGGCACTTTACAATACCAAGTTTGCTAAAAATCGCTATGTTCAGTTTTACATTATTGAAATGTCACCAAAAGAATGGCATAGAGGAAGCATGCTTAGGTATTTGGTTTGGTAGAATGACGGCATGTCTAATGAGCTTTGTGTTTCCACATTGCAGAAAAAAACAAAATGGAGGATTACCCTCTTCTGACCAAGTTTTGTTGTGACTATTTTCAAACAAAGCTACAAGAAGAATACAAAGATTTACTTGAATCATGTGCAACATATTCTGTTGACGATTGTTCGTACCTATTCCACAAGGTATACCAAGCCCCTCCATCTTGTGGGGAGATCTCTTCAAAGTTTGCATGCTGCTTTGCTTTTGAGAAATTCCATGCAGTAACAAAGGACCCCGCATGCCATAAGGTCGGATGGGCGAGGTTTGGAGAGAGTGTACTCAGTAAGTGTGCCAGTCACTCGGGAGTGCTGGAGCCTCACTGGAGCGGAAGGTTGAAACTTAATGAAGGGAAAATGGTGCCTCCTACGGAGGCCACCCATCATCTATTAAGAAGCCCCACCTTATGCAAAGTGGTAGCAATATTTGTACAGAAGTAGACCCCCCACAATGTCACGTGTGGACACCTGACTATGTTACAGACCTGAAAAGTATTGTTGAGAGAGTACCTCAGACATGTGTATTTGCATTCGATAGTTGAAAGATTTAAGAGCAGTTTTGTAGATGGACAAAAAATTTGTTGAGAGCAAAGGGTTCCAATGTTGTTGTGAAGCGGATAAAAGATGACATAGAGCACTATAAAGTGTGCAACTTTCAAAACTAAAGCAGGAAAACCCTTGCAATCATGAGGACATCAAAGAAGTAGAGGCTGATCCTAGGGGATTTACTGTGTTTTTTTGTACGGTACCACGTGAGTGTACAAGAGGGGGGGTTTTGAATTTGTACATAAGCATATACAATAGGGGTAGCCCCTCATTATTTCATACTTATACCGTTTACATAAGGGAGGGAGGGGGGGGCTACATAGGGGCTACATACAACTACCTAGGCCACCTTACATACAAAGGTTGTTTCGATGGAAAGAGAGAGAATGGGGGGGGGGGGGGAGAGAGAGAGAGAGAGAGAGAGAGAGAGAGAGAGACGAGGGAAAGAGAGAATCAACTCCTATTCCTTCTAGAACATATTTGCACTTTGATTCCTACTCTCTTCAACAAAGGCATAGGAAGGAGAGAGAGAGAGAGAGAGAGAGAGAGAGATTAATTTCTACCTATTTGTCTTATTGGAAAAGTGCTTCACAAACAATGAGTTGCTCTGAGTATTGTTGTGAGTTAATGAGGTGGTAGTGGGATTTGGAGTATTCATTGGCCTCACATTAGCTATTTCTTTAAGATTCATTAGTAGGCCTCTCTCTCTCTCTAGAGCGATCCTTGGATGATTCTAATTGCCCCCCCTACATGACAAGACTTAAATTGCTTCTAAAAAATATTCATCATGTGCACGATGCTTACACAAAGGAAAGTCGGGGCCAACGATAGTTTTTGACACCCTTCGACCCTTCAAATGGCTGTCAACCTTGCATAGGAAGGGTTGATTGATGAAAATTTTTGGGGTAAAGGCGCTCCACCTTTTTCCCGACCCGAACGTTCAGTGTCCGACCATCCACTGTGTATACACACTTCCTTATTCTTTCTATAGATAAGAATAAGGAGCACCTCACTCATACACTTGAGTCACTTCCAGAGGTTGCTCCACCCACACTGGTCTCTTGCTTCTCCCCTTCCCCGTACGCACCTCACCGTGCATGCATGCACGCATCCGTGCACATACGCACTCACAAGTGGCATCAGAGATTTGGTTCGGCGGTGGAAACGGTCTCTGGGCGGCGACAGAGCTCGACGCTTTACGACACCGGATCGGGTTTATTCGGGACGGATCCGGCATGGATCAGAGAGATTGGGCGAGGTCGGTGGTTCTCGACGATCCGGCGCGTGCAATCCCTCTCGGATGTGTGAGGGATCTTGGAGATTCTTGAAGCATCTCTGTAGAAATAGAGATTTGCAAGAAATAGGCTTCTTGAAAAAGCTTGGAAGCTTGAAGAAATTGGAGAGCAGGGGCAGCACATCGGGGATCGGCCTTGATATAGAGGCTTGTGTGGAAAGCTAAGGGCAGCACATCCGGGATCGGCCTTGATATAGAGGCTTGTGTGGAAAGCTAAGGTGAGCTCAAGAGTTTTGGAAACTCAGCAGATTGATAAAGATCTTGGAAGCAAAGCTTGTGGTGTGTGTAGAAACACACACACACATTCGCATGCACACGCACACGCACACGCACACACACTTTTTTTTAGTAAATCTGCTTTGATTAATTACAAGTGGGAAACTCAAAGCGAGGAAAACCCACGAAAAGAAAGGGATACAAAAAGCGGAGCACTATGAGGCTCCGAAGGCTAAAAACACTCAAAGTAAATCCTATAGGTATCAAGAGTGATGTCTCCAGCGCCATAGGCAAAATACAGCGCTTGACCAAGAGATAATCTAAAATAGGGAAAGGGGTCAATAGAAGTGCCTTAGAACATTAAGGAGTTCCTATGGTGCCAGATGGCCCACATTGTCCAAAATCTGACCCAACTGAAGAACACCGCAAACTGAGATTGCGCGTGACTGGAGCACTCCAAAAAGCCAAAAGCGTCTATGAAAAGAGCTGGAAGGAAAACGAAGCCGAAGAGCAGTTGACACTTGCCGAATGAAGTCTCTGGAGTGAGGATAACGCCATAGTAAGTGTGGCATTGTCTCCTATGCTTCAAGGCATCTGGGACAGCGGGAAGATGCAATATGCCGAGCATGTAACACACTGCCAACAACAGGTAGAGCTACCACCAAGCAACACCACAAGAAAACACGTTCCTTCAAAGGCAGATGACTCTACCAAATGCAAGACAATGTGTGTTGCCACCACAAGGATGACTCAAAAAGCGACCACAACTGATTACCCTGATGCACAATCCGTACATCAAACTGAAGGATGGGATAGACACTGCTATAGTTGAGATGCAGTCCAATCTAGTAATAGCCAAATTCCAGTCAGAGAAGCGAAGTCCACATCTAAAGGAGGAATAGGTGAATGAGCAGCAAGCATCCTTTGAATCTCCCTCCAGAGAGGAGAATAGTGAAGACTCAACCGAAAGCGGGACACTGCATCAGTGAACGAAAGAACATAACCGGAGTCATCAACCACATGATGCACCCGACAGATTCCTTTTTGGGAAAGACAATACGCTTGGCAAGGAGACCGGTGAACCAAAGTCGAAGTGAAAGCCTTGCTCCAATGCAGACTCTCTAAGTGAAGAGGGTTACCCATAGACGATTGTCGACCATTCCAAGCCAAATCAGAAGTGACAACCTTCCAGTCAGCAATTAGAGAAGAAGTAAAGGGACATCCAGTAATGTGTCCTTCAAGATTCCCAAAAAACCACGTCCCAATAAATCGGTTTCCAATGACCAAAAGATGGAGTGACAATGTGCGTACACAAATGTGTAACCATGAGAGCCCAGGGTTGCTGCTGCTCTACCAAAACTGGCAACAACATAGCTTTTCGAGCCGGAAAATGATGTCGCAAGTCCAAAATATTTAACCCTCCAAGCCGCTTGGGAGAACACAACTTGTCCATAGATAGAAGTTGAAAACCCTTCTTGCTAGAGGAGGTCCGCCAAAAATGCTCTAAAATATTGGACTGAGGGACTGCAAATGCAACCGAGGCCAGGATAACAAAGGCAAGTAAAATTGCACATAAGCCACAAGGATGCATTGGACAATTTGGTGACGCACATGAAGTGGCCACGTGGATAGTTTCCAATAATTCAACTTGGAATGCAGACATTGGAGCATCCAATCCAATTTCTGCATAGCTGGTACATTCCAACCCAGCGGATAACCCAAATGGCGAACCAAAACATGTGGAGGAACAATCTCCCCAGGCCACAATATCTTATGCCAATCGCATTCTTTCAGAGGCAGTAGCTAGAAGTTAACTTTGAGACCTGCCTGCAAATCCAAACAAGTGAAGAGTATTCATACTCTGTTGTACATCATCATAGTTATTGCGAGGCATGAGCAAAGAGTCATTCGCATAAGCCTGACCAGCAAACTGTCGTCCAGAAGGTAAAGTCAGGCCATGTAGGCTACCAGTGGAAGTCAAGGAATCCAAATACATAAACAAGGGATGAGTAGCAATCGCATAAAGCAAAGCACTCAGAGGGCAGCCCTGCTTTATCAATCGTCCCAAATTAGGCCAAGATTCTGTGAGAGATCCATCTAGCAAGCCTGCAGAAGTGCTGCGTGCATACAAAAACAGCACAACACGGGATAGCCTAAGCCCAAAGCCCAAGTGTTGCATGGTATCCGCAATATAATCCCAAAGAACAATATCAAATGCCTTTTCAATGTCGACCTGCATGACCAAGACATCCTGTCGAGTATATTTTGCATATTCCATTCCAATGATGACATTCGCGAGGTTATCAGTAATTTGACGTCCTGGAATGAAGCCGTATTGAGATTGATGCAAGCCTTCATGCAAAAAGCACTTGAGTCGGTTAGCAAGCATTTATATACCACGGGCATGAGTGTAATAGGGCGCCATTGAGAGAATTCTTCACAGAGTGCATGCTTAGTTATCAGCTTGAGAAACCCTTCTTTCCAAGAGGAAGGCAATTCCTGGTGTTCCCAAGATGAATTCATCATGAAGAACAACAACAACAAAACAAACACACACACACACACACACACACACACACACACACACACTCAATTTTGCAGCAGCGAGTCACGAGAAACTCGGCCGAGCAAGCAAATTGAAGTTGGGCTTTGAAGTTGCAAGCCTCGGGAGCAGACACCACAGGGGCGGGCTCTCTATGAGTTGCAGGCATTCGGGGCATAGCAGCACGATGAGATAGAGGTCGGGGGAGCAGAGCTTGGAGCACACACACACTCTCACGCTTGATTGCCATCAAGACAGAGAGTCTCGGGTTTATCAAGCTTGTGTGGTGATTACACACACACACACACACACACACTCACACACTCTCACTCATACACACACACACACACACGCACGCACGCACACACGAGCGCGCGCGCACACACACAGTGCAGCAGGGCAATTGGAGCAGCTAGACATGCACAATTGAGTAGCACAATTGTAGGCAGAGTAAATCCAAGCGGCAAATTGGAGCATCAGGGCAGCAGGCATAACACACACACCCATCGTGTGCAAGCAGGGGCAGTAAACTCGTGCAGGTAAACTCAATTGGGGGCTCCATTGAGCAACAGCCAAATACATAGCAAGGGCATGAGCTTGTGAGCAGCAGGAGAAGAGAAGCAGGTGGAAATTGCCGAGCAGCAATCGAGAGCGTCAGAGAGAGAGAGAGTGCAAATAGCGCTAGAACACAGCAGGGCATCCACACACATGCCGCTTCTCTTCTCGTCTGACTCGTCAGTCTGCAGCTCGTCAAAAGCAGAAATCAACAGTGAAGTTAATTTTTTATAAAAAAAAAACTTACTACACAAGGGTAGGTGCCCCCCCGGACTCCTCGTGCGCAAGGATTAAACCCGGACCCTTCGGCTCTCACACACCGACTCTCCACTACGGCTTGAGAGAGAGTGAGAGCGAGTGAGTGATAGAGACATCTTGAGAGAGATTAAGAGCGAGTGCCAGAGAGATAGCGAGCGTGAGAGAGAGATAGCGGGCGAACGAGTGAGAGGTGGGATAGAGCCCGCCTCTTTTGGCGTGCGGTCACACATACAGGCAGACACTTGCAGGTACCGACGAGTAAGCTCAGACATCACCTGGTATCGGCCCGACTTCGTCGATTTTCTCGGTGATTTTTCTCCTTCTTCTCGACTTCGGTTTTTTTGGCGACCCGGCATCGGTTTCGACACAAATATTGGCGTTCTCTCGGCATCTTGGCGATGGTTCTCTCCGACCTCGGCTTCGACGGCTCATCGTCCGCTTTGAGAGTTTACGACTCGGCGCATCGGTTTTGACACCGACTTGTGGCTATTTAACTAGCGCTTTTGCCCGGTGATAAAAGCCGACATGGAGTGTTTTCTTGACTTTGAGCACAGGTGGCCATATCATTGGCACTTCCGCTCGGTGACGAAGGACGGCTCCGACGGCCATCCCCGGCTTTTCGACTTCGACAATTCTCTTTAGTTCCGGTTTTGACGGTACATACCGATAGATTCGGCTCCGACAGCCCGTTCCGGAGCGAGTTTTTCCTTGAGCGAACACAGCTCTTGGCAGGTTTTTCCGATCGATGTGTTTACCGACAAATGCGGTAGTAGTTGCCAGTTTTTCAACGGTTTTGCTCACAGGCTGCAGTGCAACTTGTGTGGAGCACTAGAGAGAAGTTTTTGCACAGTTTGGTGTAGTTTCATACTATGTGTGTTTATGTGGATACAGTTTGAGCTAGCCATAGCTCGCAAGTAGCAGGTTCACAGGTTTACAAGTGTTTTTGGACAGGTACACGTCCATAGAGCCACTCGGTCAGGAGTGAGTTGTTTTGCCAGGATTTTGGCAGTGCTATGTATGCCATTTGTGGATTTTGCTACTGAGACACTGTGTGTTTAGTTTTCATGCGATTTGGTGAGATTTTTTGAGTTTTTTCTCAGTTTCCAGGGGAAACTCTATCAGATTTTTCCCAGGATTTCTCGCCATGGTTTATGCGTAATCGTAATTTGCTCTTTGATGGTTTAGTGGTTGAGCTAGACTCCCACTTTGACAGTGATTGAGTGTTTACTCTCACTTTCAGACAGGTTTTGTCAGTTTTGGACACGGTTTAATGTTCTTGTACCCAATCTCCCAAGAGTGAGGATTGCGTATGCTTGTGTGGCTACAAACTTTGCTAGTCACACGTTTCACAAGTTTTTGCAGTGTTTTGGAGTGGGATGCATTTTGAGTTAGTTTGCTCCCTACTTGCGTATATATGGTTATGCGCTTTGCGCTTGGTTGAGCAGTTCATCCTAGGTTGTTTTGCTTGCAAAGTTTGCAGATTGTGGAGTTGGTTTTATGCATATGTGAGCGTCAATTTTGATGCGTTTGATCATGCTTTTGATGATTGTATAGTGGTTGAGTTACCTCCCACTTTGTTGCTAGTTTTTGTCATGTTTTATGGTTGAGATTATACTTGACATGGGAGATTCTTTAGTTTTTTCCCAGATTTCTCGCCATACCTTGGTTCTTAGCCATTCACTTATGGTTGCAGATATGTGTGACAATGTAGAGTCCACTATGGTGACTTTTGAGAGGCAGCGGTCTCGTTCTTGCCGATACTTGCGTTGTTGGCACTGCGATCACACATGGCACATTAGACGTCGTTGTTTCAGACATATGAGACAACAACAAAGATGTATGCGAGGTGAAGATATGGTTTTGACAAAGGTTAGAGAGACAGTTACAGTGGCAATCTATGCCAGTGATGATGATGTCATGTTTGCCTCGAGTCTACCTCTTGCATATTTGTCTATGGATAGCACAATTTCTCCACAGTGGTTACTAGATAGCAATGTTGCTTTCCATGTCACACTGCATTGTGACTGGTTCATCACTTTTTCTAGTGGGAGACTTGGGTGTATGCACTTGGCAATGGTTCAACGTTTGACATAGAGGGTGTAGGAGACGTTTGTTTGCCTTTGCCCAATGGTGCATCATACACGCTACAGCATGTGCGCTACATTCGTCAGCTGAGATAGAGCTTGATCTCATTGAGACAGTCACCAGACTTTGGCTGTCTGATACTGCTTAGAGAGAAGTATTTCCCGATGCATTGTGGTTCATTAGTGATTGCCACAGGAGCCCGCAGTGGCTTGGTATATCTTATGCATGTGTCTGAGGTTCTAGACGACGTAGTCTTGGTTTTCTTGCTGGCATGCTTTGAGCAAGAGACGAGACGTGTCTCTTTTATAGGTGAGCTCCACCATGCTCACGAGATAGAGCATTTAGATGTGCAGGTTGTGCTAGTAGACTCTGTAGAGACAGAGGTAGAGTGGTAGTGCTCTAGTGAAACACAACAGGTGTTGTCAAACTTTTTGTAGGCAGAGGTAGAGTAGGTCTGCTCCCTAGAGACATAGATAGAGCTGACAGATATGGAGTTCTTTGATATGCTCATGTTAGAGGTTGATGAGTGGGTGCCAGGACGCATAGTTTTGCCTATGGGTGAGAGGGACGTAGGTTTCCTAGTGTCGGAGTTGACACATCCATACGCAATGGGAAGTCCTAATGATGCAGTGATTGTAGATAGCACAAGGGAGGCAAGTACACCGAGGTTTGCACAGATTTCATCAGCGTTTGGGCATCTCATGTTCGACTTGTTAGTGTCCAGGCCCCATCTAGCAGTTGCAGTGGGAGAATTTGCAGGAGCGATAGTCACTCGTATGGTGACTGACACTAGCATGAAGCTTCTGGAGCTTTGCAGACCACACTCTGAGTAATCTGCGGGATTTACATGCACGCTCTAGTGTGGGTACGCACACTATCCTACCACCAAAGCCGATACGACTACGTGTAGATCGACAAAGTGAGCCAGTGGACATAGGTTGATAGAGTCTCTCACTTAGTTTCTTGTACATACTAGTAGTTTAGCTAGTAGGTCTCACTGATCGGCATATTTCCTTTAAGTGGGAGATTGTTGGAATAAAGGCGCTACGCCTTTGCCCGGGGCCGGACGTCGAGTGTTCGACCGTCCACCCACTGTATACACACACTTTCTTATTCTTTCTATACATAAGAATAAGGAGCACCTCACTCATTTGAGTCACTTCCTGAGGTTACTCCACCCACAAACCGGTCTTGTGCCTCTCCCCTTTCCCGCATGCACCGCACCGTGCATGCATGTATGCATCTGCGCACACACACTCACCTAATTTCTTGTACATACTAGTAGTTTAGCTAGTAGGCTTCACTTCTCGGTGCATTGCCTTTAAGTGGGAGATTGTTGGAGTAAAGGTGTTTCGCCTTTTGCCCGACACGGATGTTCAATGTCCGGCTGCCCATTGTGTATACACACTTCCTTATTATTTCAGTAGACAAGAATCGGAGCACCTCACTCATACACTTGAGTCACTTCCAAAGGTTGCTCCACCCACACCGGTCTCTTGCTTCTCCCCTTTCCCGTATGCACCACACCGTGCACGCACACATGCATCCGCGCACATGCGCACTCACAAAAAATCCTACACTTGAAGGGATCAAATTGAAGGCCTTCACATCGTTAAAAGGGCTAGCCATCCAATTGCCCTTCTCAAAAACAGTTGTCAAAGTTTACAAGAGCTTTAGTGATGGTTTATAGTTTTAAGATTAGACCTTTGAAGTTTGAACTTTGGTGTTTGTCCATGGCCGTGTGAACGCATATAAAACCCCTAAAAGATTGTTTTCTCACTCGATGCTCATGAGTCCCTTTTGTCTCTACATCTTTCATCACTTTTGCCTGCTCTCAGCTTGCATTTTGACCTGCTAGCGTTGCTGTGCAATGTCGAGTTTGTCTGCTGTTGAGTCTGAGTCCCGAGTCCCATCCTGGGTGAGCTGCGTTGTCAATACACTCTGCCCGACCTAGGTGAGATGCACTGCAACCTACTACAACCTGTCTCGCGAGTTTAGGACCTGCTGCCTCTAGAGCCGTCTGCACGTGCTACAGCCAGAGAGCCTCAGAGCTGAGTCCCCACTCTCTATGCTCAACTTTCAAGCCTTAAAGTTCAACTCGTGAGTCTTTAGAAATTAGAAAAATTGTAATTTGTCTCTTCTTTTTTACTTATTAGAAGTTAGAACTTAGGATTTGTAGACTGTAGTGTTAGTCTTTAGAGAAAAAATGATTTTCCAACCGAAGGAAATAAGGGAAACTTGGTATTCTCCCAATTTCTAGGTCAAAATTTGAAGCTTTTGTCAGTATTTTCACTAAAACTTTTGTAAATTTCCCGGTTTTCTTCAAGGCAAGCTCAAATTCTAACCGGGATTTTACGATATTAGCTAGTTAAAATACAATGGATCTCGGTTTTTCTTAACACTGCTAAGTTAGGAGTAGAGTGTAGTTACTTCAAGGTCTAGGGACCTTAAGGGTTGTACTACAGGGCTTGTCAAAAACATTTTTCCTAACCGAAGAAAATAGGGACAAACAATAAACTTAAAACTATTCCGGTTTTAAGATCAAAGCATCTATCGATAATTACACTAAATCTTGCTCAATTTTTTGTCAATATTGCCCTATTTGACTTTGTTCATACGAAAAGTTCAATTTCAGTCAGCACCTTGTTTTGTTGACATATTTTTGTACTTAGTGTGGCATTAAATTTGAGCATGAATGGTTGAAGAGTACTAGTATCCAATGTAGTCTTATACCAGTTTCTATTGTATGAGCTATAAGAGCCAGGTTTCTTTAATTCAAGTTGTCTGTTTAGTATTTTCAAAGCTTCCCAGGTCTCGTCTTTTGACCATCCAATTTTCAAGTACCAATATGATTAAGGGCTAACTCTCTTTGATTTAGTGCCTATATATTATGTAGAAGATTGGGTTTTTGCTTGAAAAATCACATATATTTTTCATGTCAACAGTTCATTAGGGCACTAGCTGACCTTGTACGAACATTGACTTTTGTCAATTGATTCTATTGTAGTTCTCTTTTGCCCATACCCACATCTTGCCTTGTGCCACATGCCTTCAAGATGCAAGTGTAGGTGAATACATCTCGAGAGATGACCTCACTTCGCATCCGCTGTATACAATCCTATTGAGCATATCTGTAATCAATGCATTCCAAGTGATGACTTCCCACACAAGAATCTTGTCAAGCCCTTTTTGTGCTTTGCTAAGCACACCACATTTAGCATACATAATGACCAAGGTAGTGCCAAGCATGACATTTTTCTCAATAGCCCCTGACCGTTAAGAAGTTTTTTGACCCTATCGGCATCTTGCGTAGTAATGCTGCCTTGGTCCAAATCATACTTGACATACATATTGACTGACATGTTCCCCAAGTATGTGTTCTTCTCAAGTAACCCAATAAGGCAGTGAGCTCACAAATAAAGACCCATTCTCTTTCTCTCTATGTTTGTTTGTGGTGGACATATCCCGCAATCAATGCACTTCAAGTGATGAAAATCCGGACAAGAAGCTCCTCCAGCACTTTTTGTGCTTTCTAAAGTACACCATGTTTGGTATACCTATCAACCAAGGCATTGCCAAGCACGGCGTCCTTTTTAATAGTCCCTGACTTACAATATCATCGTGAAGTCTTTTTCCCATATCAACATCTTATGTAGGGCCATATGCCTTCAAGATGCAAGCATAGGTGATTGCATCGAGAGAGACACCCTTGCCTCACGTCTGCTAAAATCAGCCTAGTGCTTGTTGGTTGTGATGCTGTTGTGCATACCCTGCAAGTAGTGTGTTCCAAGAGACGACATCCCAGGAGGAAGCTCCCAAGTACATCTCATTTGGCATTGCTTGTGTAATGTCACGTGCCTTCAAGACGTAACCATAGGTGATTGCAAATGGAGAGATGCCCTCCCCTCACATTCACTAAAAACAGTCGAGATTGTGTTGGCATCACAATTGACATACATATATCGCCATTGACATTGTAGTGGGTGCCAAAGAAGTTGGTTCAAGCTTAGAAAACACAGGAGCTTATTTGGATTCCTAAGCACAGTATGTTGAAACTCTCTAAGAGGCCAATAAACTCACCAAGCACCACTTAGTGAATCTCAAACCAACCAAGTCAACAAAGCAAGTTTGGGTAGCCAAAAAGTTACGCCAAGCACAACAAAATCAACTTTGGCTCTGGATCCCTGTGACAACAACACACAACCAACATCAAAACCATAGGCAGGGTAAGGAACTGAAAAAGAAAGTATGGCGGCCAAAACAACCCAAGAAAGTTAACAACATGGTCGGTCTTGTCGAATTCTTCCAGATGCTTATGAAAGCACGTGTTGCACTACTCCAACATATGCTATATGGGCCCATAAATATTTCTTCACTCACCTTGTACCCATAATTGCCAATTCATCCAGGAGGACTCAGACACGGGAGGAGGGAGACATGATAAAACTCATGGCAAAAGGATTTTTTAATGTATTACCAGTAGGCATGTCTTACAATGGTTTAAACCTTGTTGTGCTTTATTGTGATTTGAGTTTTCTAAAAATGCTAAGTAATGCCTGAAAAGTAAGTAAAGGAGGATCAGGCCATGTCAGGGCCAAAAGTAACCCCATATTCTTGCATATACTCCATACATGAGAGCTTTTTGTTTTTTGTTTTAATTATATGGTGAACCTTGGTCAAAAATTGAGAAAAAGACACAAAAATAGACCAATGGTGGCTTAAACACTTTGTATATAGCAAGAAAGCTTATTTCCTAAGCCAAGAATGCTTTACCTAATTTTGGGAATTTTTTGCTCGATTTTACTAAATTTTGGGATTTACCGTAGTTTTTAACTACCTTTTAAAGATTTTCTTTCTAAAAATCTAATTAAAAATCCAAAAAATAAATGGTGAATCTAAAGCCAAATAACAAAACAACATAACAGAAGGGACTCACAAAAAAAGTTTGGAAGCAAATTGAAGGCGTTAAATTTTGACCTAAATACGACGGTGGCTTGAAAGGTAAACCTATTATATCTTGGACATACAAAGTCCAAACACGATAATTGAAGATCTATCAAAAGTCTAAGGTATGCATAGGGAATGATGGGATAAAAAAGGAAACAATTTTTTGAAAGCGCTAGGAACGTGTACTAACTTACGGTGATTTCCTAGTCATTCTACATAGCAACCCTGCGAAAGAGAGCGAACGAGCGAGTAGGCACAACATTCAGAGAGCCCATACACACAGATCATGCATCCCCATGGTGAGCACAGCTAGAGGTGAGTTCTATGATCCTTATAAAACATGTGCACGCATGCCAAATACTAACCCACTCACCAAAAACACAAAATTGAGGTAAAGACACCTCACATAGAAACATGAGCACCTCACATAGTAGGGAAGTCCAAATTACACCCACAGGGCATCAAAGGGACCCCCAAAGCATGGGGAATGCAAGGATGTACTCCAAGTCTGGTACAATGGTCAATGTCACATACCACTGTAGCTATCATCAGACACCAAATTAGAGACATAGTATAGCAGCAAGTAGCCCCACCTCCAGCGGGTCCTAATGAGGCCATGATCACCTCAAATGGATACCTAAAACTCATCAGGAACAACTAAAGTGCATAAGAACTCAGGTTTAGCCCTCACACAGAGTCCATGTTTCCAAACTACAAGTGCAAGGTCCCAACAAGTTCTCCTTGGCATGGGAAACCCAGCCATATGATTTTTGTGCAAAATGGCCTTACTTGGCACAGATGGCGGTTGTGCCACAGGGCTCATACCAAACAAAATTTGATTCTATAGGTGAAGAGGAGTCTATAGGCACTTCATTTGATCAAATTGGACCAACAGGGACTTTCCAAACATAGATTTACAGATTTCAGAGTCCAACAGCCATGCATCTTGCAAAACTAGGCAAAAATTGTGCAAAAGCCTTGAATTTTTGGACCATAAGTTCCACCTAGCCATTACCATAGGGAATGAAGCAAAAAGTTGGTTAGAGTTCAACTTATCATAGAATGTGCATTCTCTCCGAAAACAAGGAAATTGGCTAGCCCATAGGACAAAGTTTACAACCCAACCCTCCAGAAGCTTATAAGTGACCATAGGAAGCTACTGGGAGGGTTTGAACCCAACTGCAAAACGATAACCAGGGCTTGCTTAACAAAAAGACTTCTGGCAAGAGGAAAATTTAAGTTGTGACCAAACCAGTGATCCAAATTGAACATGCAAGGTGAAAATCAAACAAGATGAAACATTCTGCTTAACATCACTTTTCAGAGCAGGCCAATAAAAATCACAACATGAATTCCAAAAGGTGGTAGCAAATCCTCTAGGACCGGCATAAGGTGGTGTATGCAGCTTTTCAATGAGTAAAAGATAAAAGGATTTTATTACACACAATTTTTGTTTGAAATAAAGAAAATTTTCTTGTATAGTATATTCAAAAAATGTGTGCACAAAATTGTCAAGCATATGAAATCTTGTGGTTTTGAAATCATCATCTTGTGCATAAGTATCAGGCATAGAATTGAATGAAGTATCCGTAATGATTGATAAATTATTAAGAGAGTGTCTTTGACTTAAAGCATCTGCTGCAATATTTTCTTTACCAAGTTGATATTTTATGCTGGGCTAAAAACTTTGTAGCCCACTTAATAGGTCTATCATCTATTAAGGGTTGTGATAATAGATACTTGATAGTTTGTTGATCATTTTTTATTATCAAATCCCGCCCACCCATTAAATAATGTTTCCAAACCTTCAAAGCATGCACTATAGCAATCAATTCTTTGCTTTGAATAAAAGTAGCCCACTTAATAGGTCTATCATCTATTAAGGGTTGTGATAATAGATACTTGATACTTTGTTGATCATGTTTTATTTTTAAATCCCGCCCACCCATTAAATAATGTTTCCAAACCTTCAAAGCATGCACTATAGCAGTCAATTCTTTGTCATATGTACTAAACTTTAATTCCAAAAGTTTAAATTTATGACTCTCAAATGCAAGTGGATACTATAGCAGTCAATTCTTTGCTTTGAATAAAAGTAGCCCACTTAATAGGTCTATCATCTATGAAGGGTTGTGATAATAGATACTTGATACTTTGTTGATCATGTTTTATTATCAAATCCCGCCCACCCATTAAATAATGTTTCCAAACCTTCAAAGCATGCACTATAGCAATCAATTCTTTGTCATATGTACTAAACTTTAATTCCAAAAGTTTAAATTTATGACTCTCAAATGCAAGTGGATACTGATTCTAAATTTATGAATCTCAAATGCAAGTGGATGGTTATCTTGCATAAGGACTACACAAACATCTTTTCCACTAGCATTAGTGACTGCAACAAAGAATGGTCTTTCAAAATAAAGCAATTGTACTATAGGTGCGTTAGTTAAAGCATTTTTGAGTGCAGTGAATGAGCTTTTTTTTTAATCAGTCCATACATAAGGAGTGTCTTTTTTATCAAGAGAGTCAGATAATGAGATTTATAAGAAAAATTACAAACAAAATCTTTGTAATAATTGTAAAGATCAATTAAAGAATGTAGCTCATGTAGGTTTTTGGGTCTAGGCCATGATTGAATAGCTTCAATTTTCTTGGGGTCTACATGTATTCCCTTTCCCAATATGTGTCTCAAATACTCAATTTCAGGTTGAAAAAAGAACTCTTTTCAAAATTTAGGTGCAAATGGTTTTGTGAAAGAATATTAAACACAAGAGTTAACTGTTTCTTATGTTCTTGTTCAAAATTACTGAACACCATAATATCATTAAAAGATACAATGACAAAATTACTGAACACCATAATATCATCAAAATTACTGAACACCATAATATCATCAAAAGATACAATGACAAAATCTTGATGAAATCTGAATGGTTAATTAAAATTCTGTTCATCATAAATGTGAAGGTGGTTGGTACATTTGTCAAACCAAATGGCATGACAAGGAATTCATAATGCCCTGTTTGTGTTCTGAATGCAGTTTTGTAAACATCTTTCTCAAATATATTAACTTGTTGGTATCCCAATTTAAATTCAATTTTGTTGAAAATGTTTACTACTTTTATTTTTTTAATAGATCATCAACTCTGAAAATGGGAAACCTATTCTTAATTGTGATCTTGTTCAAAGCCCTGTGGTCAATGCACATATGAAAAGTTTCATTTTTCTATAGTCCTTAAAAAGAAGTATTGGAGCTATGTATGGTGAACTAATAGGTTTAATAAGCCCTTGTCAAGTAAATCTATGATTTGGTTTTGTATCTCCTTATGTGCAGTTAGGTTTACACAATAGGGTGCTCTACATTGAGGTTCACTACCCAAGATGATATCAATTTTAGAGGACATGAAGGTGGTATTCCTGGAGGTAAATCATGCATGAAATAATGTTTAAGTTGTGAGAGAAATTCATCGTGTTTAGAATGTTATGGAGATTGAGTTTTAGTACAGAGTTGGTTTATAAGCACTAGGTATGTTTTCCTTTTCTTTCTAATTGCTCGCTTGGCTTGAGTGTGAGAAAGAAGTGGAAATTTTTGATGTGCTAGGATTGCTTGAATGGAGAAGGTTTCTTTTCATGGGTGAGAGTCAATGTGTATGTTTTGTAATTGACTAGTGGATTAAACTCATGTCAAAAAGGCATTCCCAAAATCATATCAATACCATGCAATGGTGCGACTAAAAATGTACGTGTATGTAAAAATTTACCAATTTAAACTTCAACGGTGGCTTGAATTTTACAATTGAAACATTGATTTCTAAAAGCAATCTTTACTTTGTGAGGTGAACAAGAGAGAGAGAGAGAGAGAGAGAGAGAGAGAGAGAGAGAGAGAGAGAGAGAGAGTTAGAGAGAGAGTTTTTGTGCCAATCATGCAGAGATGAAATCATGACTATTACCATCATCTAAGAGAATTGTGATACCTTTGTCCTTAACTATGCCTTTTTTTCGAGTAAAGTATGTGGAGATATAAGAATACCTACATTAGGAAGATAATGGGGTCTAGGAGGGCCTCTTTATTTGGCACTTTAAGTAAGTCAAACCTTTAGTCTTAAGAAAGTAATCAAAGGATAGTTTTTGAATTCAAACAGGCAAAACGGCTAGTTTATTTGAATTCAAAGTTTTCCCCCAAAATGAAATCTAGCAGGTAAAACCATATCATGTAGCATATCTAGACGCGTAGCTATGGAAAGAGCTAGACGCATAGATTGAAGATCTATGATCTCCGCTCAAATCGGATTGCAGATCTATGATCTTCGATTTGATCTCCGCTCAAATCAAAGATTATATGTGGGAGTTATGGAAGGCCGAAAATCATAAAATTTTCCACCTCCTTTTTGGGGGAAAAAATGCATCCTTTGACCACTCTTACACATCTCTTACACACCCACCATTCTTGCACACATGGCGTACACCTATTCGTCAAAATGTTAATCACCTCCATAAGCTCATGGCAAATAAAGAGGCCCTCCTACACCATCCTCTTCCTAATGGAGAAGGGTTGTCATTGGCATCATCTGCCAGATCATAATCCAGCTTAAACACTTTGAGAAGGTCAACTTTGCCTTTTACAGCACCCAATTCTGAGTTACAAGCTGAAAGTTATGGTGAAAACAAGGTGCTTCGGACACTGTTACTGCAGGTCAAAGTTACAATCAGGTAAACAACAAAGGTGAAAAGTTTTCTTGACTTATTCAACATTCTAAAATACCAATGGGGAGTTAAAAACCACTTGCACGTGGAGGGGTCGGCTCAAGATGCTTCCAGAGACACAATAAACAGGATGGGGACACTCTGCAGGAGCCACTGGAGGGACATCATGGTGGGGCCCACATACATTATCAACCCTTATGGAGCCTCCACAACTTAAAAGGCTATTTTTAATGAGAAAATAAGTCCCTTATTTGCATAATTGAAGGAATGGTCAAAAGGGAACCTAACTATGGTTAATCACCTACCCTAGTCAAGTTTAACCTAACCCAAGGTCTTGTACAGCTATAAAAAGGCCCTTTGGCAAGCACAAAAACACACACACCTACTCCATTGCTGCAAATAAGCTCCTCTAAGGTTAGGGAAGCCCTTATCTCTCTCTCCTCTTGTCTCCCTATCCATTTCCTAAGCTCGCTATCATAAGCGTTGCCATAGAGAGAGCATCAATATGCTATTGCTACCATTCTCTTGCAAACATTTCTCTTACCATAGTCATCCCTAAATAAGGATTGTAGCTTCTATATGAGAGCAAGGATATCAAGTTCAATGATCTATCTCATGGTTTGATCAACAAATTGCTGCAATTGGGGTGTCGTCGTCACACTATTGTTCTAAACGATTGTAAAATTGGTAAGCATATCTTGGCAGCTTCTCATATTTTGTGCTCATTGGGTTGCTTGTTTTGTTGAGAAAGTTTTTTGTGCACCATGGTGCCTATTTGCTTGGCTTCTCTCCTTATGTTGTGTGTAAGAAAGTCTTGGGGCTGCATAGATGGAGAAGAGCTCTCTATGCATGCTGCCTTATGTGTGTAAGTAGTCTCTTCTTTTGGGAAAGGAAAGGAGTTGTCAAGTATTTGTGCATTATGGTGTTTTGATCTTTGCTAAGAGGTTGTGTGCTTGCTTTCCTTAGAAGTATATTAGCACTAATATGGTGAAGGTCACTCTTTGCATGTGAGTTTGTGCAGTGTTCAAAGGAATTGCTTAAGAAGTGTGTGTTGAATGGTTGAAGGGCATTTTGTGTTGAAACACATAAGGAAGGTGTGAGTGTGTGTGCGTGTGTTGCATATGGTTTGTTTTGGTTTCCTTCTTTCTCCATAAAAGAGGGTGGTGCCCCTAAGAAATATGCATGTGTAGGGCCTCACGGAGTGGTTTGTCTGGTGGGAGCCTTGAGTTGAGCCCCATCTCAAAAATCCGCTCTCATAAAAGTGGTGTCCCCACGGAGGAACTTTCCTAATTGCTTCTATTCACCTCATGAGCAATAGAGTTGCACCATATGCTTTTCATTTTACACAACGCATCAGAATAACTACAAGCACAATGATGGTTTTGGACCATGTTCACTTTTTGAATTTTGGCATGGCCTCATTACCAAGCATGCTAACATAGGCCCATGACCAAGCATACATTTTGAAAAAGTACTACTACAAGGATGGTCTTTGGACCATGCTTACTTTGTGACTTTGGACATGGTCATGTGACCAACGATGCTAACATAATCCCATGATCAAGCTCACTTTCATATATTTAGATATGATATGGATAAGGAAGCATGCCAACATAGTCCCATGACCAAGCATCCTTTGGGACAAATTGGGCATGGTCATGTGACCAAAAAAACATGCTAACATAGTCCCACAACCAAGTATGCTTTTGATCTACTACTACTATAAGGACGGTCTTGGGACCATGGTCACTTTGTATCTTTGGAAATGGTCATGTGAACAAGCATGCTAACATAGTCCCATTATTAAGCATGCTTTTGATCAGCTACTACTACAAAGAAGGTCTTGGGACCATGCTCACTTTGTGAATTTGGACATGGTCATGTGACCAAGATACTTTTGAACAAAAACTACTGCTACAAGGATGGTCTTGAGTTCATGCGAGCTTTGTGAGTTTGGCCATTTTCATGTGACCAAGTAGGCTAACATAGGCCCATGATCAAGCATGATGTTAAACAACCATTACAATAATTATGGTCTTGGGACCATGTTCATTTTGTGAATTTGGGCATGTCTATGTGATCAAGCATGCTAAGATAAGCCCATGACCAAGAATGTGTTACCATATACATGTGGTAGTGATGTGTGTGAACACACTAGGACCGCCGGGGCATTTTTTCCCTCTTTAGGAGGTTTTTCCCCCTATGCATTGTATATACGCCCATCACTCTAGGGCTATCTATCTTTCCATTTCACACTAAGTAATAAACTCTCTATTGTGTGCCTTGAGCTTCCTTCATCTTCTCCAAGCTGTGTGTGTTTCTCTGCACCCCTAATTCCAACAATTGGTATCAGAGCAGGTTGCGTCCTCCCGGGCTTAGTCGCCAGCTGCTCCAGTACACGCCTGCTCACTTTCTCCGATTTCAATGAAATTTGGCGAGCCTTCGCAGGTCGACAAATATTTCGGGAGAGCTCGTAGTTTATAGGTTTTATCTGCTTCTTTTGTACCAACACGTGCCAAATCTGCTTCTTCCACAATGGGAAATTGGTTCCATCCAGCTTCTTGATATTGTAAAGAGCAGTGTCCTGTGATCCAGCCATAGCTACGCTTCACAGTGGTTTACTTTCCTAGGAAAAATTCGGCAGAGTTTCCCCTATAAACTGACCTCTGAACCAATATCAACCTGTCAAATGAACCAAGAAAGCTTCAGATTCTGCATAAATTTCGGCAGAGTCTCCTTTGTAAAATGGCTCTGGTGTACTAAAAAACAGACCAAAAACAGCTCAAAAAACCACTGTCTCTCTAACACTGTAAGCTGTGGGTAAACCTGTCCTGCACCTGTATTGTCTCTGACTGTCCTGTCATTGTCATGTAAGCATAGACTGCGACAATGCCTCAACGGCAGTAAAGCAAAGATGCAATCCCAACTGTCTAACTCACAGTCAATACATCCTAGCTGCCTATCTAAGGGTGCTCGAGGGATCGCTCCAAGACCTGTATCATCGAAAGGATCTCAACATTCGAGAATCCCCCATCTCAATAAAACCTCACTCGACCCTCAACAAAGGCTGCAGTAAATCTGACAGTACATAGACTTCCCACAAAGTCATGCATCCACAAATTTCCCACTATATGTTGTAACCGCTACGGCGGTTGTTTGCTGCGTGACTCACAGCCAGCAAACCCTCAACAAACATACATCATCTCTGACAATACATCCCATGTGGAAGTACCTACAATGTCAGGATGAAATTTGGAATATCAAGCAGCAAACGCAGGCTACCTGATGAACTAGTGGATGTCGCCTACAGTCTGTGTGTAGATGCGCCCGTGTCGTATGTGACACGCCTCCAAGAACTGTGAGCCGTCCTTCGATGTGTAGACATCCACAAATCAACACTCTGGGAGTGTCGATATCCTCAGCACCTGCAGTCGTAGGCTGAAAACCCCAAATTTTCAGAGTCGGATCTGCACCCGCCGAGACCACGTAGTCGAAAATGGCATGCGCAGAACTTTGTCGAAGCCGAACGGTGGCCGAGATGACCTCAGAATGAAACACCAAGCCCTTCGGGCTTACCCACGAGATTTGGAGCCGTGTCTTCGCCTGTCGAATTTCACTCCAATCTGAGCTGGTGACTCTAGCCTCCTGCAGTGCTGCCCCGAGCCTCGATCTAAGCTCTGATACCAGTTGAAGGAGTACGAGCGGAAGTGCGACGCGAGAGAGAGTGCGAGAAGAAGAGCACGACGATATGGTGAGCTCGCTCTACTGTAATGTGTAGAGCATAGTGAGTTCTTATTAGGTTTTTACAAAAGAATATGTGTACATACCTGGCGGCCCACCCACTTACCTGGGCGACCACATTGGGCTTTATACCCCAACGTCAAGTACATCATGTACATCTGCATCAGTAATAGGCTGATCTATAACATTTTGAGAAACCCCCATAGCCTGTACATTTGCCTCATTGGAACTTACATTCGTATTTCCACCACTGAAGAGAGGCAACAATGTGTCATAAATGTCCTGTGAGCTTACATTATTGTCTCTAGTACATGACAGCAAGGGTTGAACAGAATCCTCCACAAAGACTACATCCCGTGAAACCAGAATACGTTTTGTTTACGGATGAAACAACCTGTAACCTTTGCTTTCGTCACTATAACCAACAAAAATACATTTGACAGCCTTGTCATCATATTTTCTACGCTGCACTTGTGGCACCAAAGCATATGCCAAACAGCCAAAAACACGCATGTGCTCAATAGAAGGCTTTCTACCATGCCATGCTTCGTATGGAGTAATAGACTGCAAAGCTTTAGTAGGCCACCTACTAAGTACATAAGTGGCACACATGATGGCCTCAAGCCAAAAAGAATGCGGCAAAGCTTGACTTTTGACCATACATCGTGCCATTTCCGTCAGTGACCTATTTTTCTTCTTAGCAACACCATTTTGCTGAGGTGTATAAGGCACTGTACATTGGTGTTTTATCCCACGACTAGCCAGAAATGCATTAAATTCATGAGACATATACTCCCCCCCTCGATCGGAATGGAGGGTGCCCATAGTACATTTCGAGACATTTTCAGCCATAGCCAGAAATTGTTTGAAGCACATAAAAACTTCAGACTTCGCTTTAAGCGGAAATACCCATGCATGCCTGGAGTAATCATCAATGAAAGTCACGAAGTACAGGTAATTGCCCAAGGACGGAGTTTGCATGGGCCCACAAACATCACTATGCACAAGCTGCAACCTGCATGTGGCCCGAATGGAACCATCCTTTGGAAACTTAGAATGCTGCATCTTACCCAAAATACAACCTTCACAAACATGTTTGACAGGTGCTTCAAGAGGCGGCAAAGAAGCAACCATATCAAATTTATGCAAACGCAGCAAACTGGCAAAATTCAGATGACCAAAACGTGCATGCCAAAGTTTTGCATCTGAAATAGCCCTTGAATCTGCAACAGCATTTGCAAAATTTTTTCCACACTTGTCATACAAAGTGAGCTTATACAGCCCACGGCACAAAAGGCCAGATGCAACAATTTCATCACCAAAACTGAGATCATGAATTGTACATCTGTCATCCACAAATTTGACTACAAGTCCAAGTCTAGCAAGTGCGGATACAGACAAGAGATTCTTCTTGATCCCAGGTACATAAAGTGAATCAACAAGTGTGAAAGAACTGCCATTAGCAGCATAAGCACAATATTTCCAACTCCCTGAACTGGATAAGAGGCATTGTTCGCACAAGTGACTGAATTCCCATGAGGGACAGACTCGAGAGAGGTAAACAATTCACGATGTGAGGTAATGTGCTTTGTAGCACCACTATCGAAATACCACACATGTGAATCTGCAGCAACAACTGACAAGCATGCATCATGGACAACAGGATTGTAAGTGCACTCTGCGCTAAAAGCCCATTTTGCATCAACATCCGCATTACAGTCTCCTTTCACAGAATACTCAACAATGGTTGCATTTGTAGTGGAACCAGCATTTGCAATGGAACCACCCTCTTCTTCTTAGCCTCTTTGCTCTCCAGCATACGACATGACTTGATCAAGTGATCATTAGCTTTACAATAATGGCAACGCATCTTTTTTTGCCCTTATCACCAGAATTTCCAGATGAATTGCTGCCAGCAGAAGCATTAGGAACAAATTTTTTTCCACTCGCAACAGAACCAGAAGAAGTGGTTGCATTACTGTTACCACCCTTTCTTTGAGAAGCATTAAAAGCCTTTTCAACTGCACGCTGCCTAGTCCTATTTTTTTCTAGAAAGTGACTCTTGCAACAACAATGTGCATAATGCATCAAACTTGACAACTTCAGGATTTCCTTGGGTCCTCAGTCTCCAAGTACTAGCAAAAGTCTGGTAGGAATCTGGTAAGGCATCAAGAACAGTCTGCACAAGGGAATTGTCTGAAATGACTTCGCCTGCAGAAATAAGTTGCTCATTGATATCCTTGACACTAGCAAGGAAAGTTTCCAGATCATCTTCCTCATGCATAATCTTCGATTCCGGCTCTTTACGCAGCAAAGCAAATTTAGCCTCATTGCAACTTGCATAAAGACCAGCCAAAATATCCCAAGCTTGTTTTGCAGATTTTGCTGAACGGATGTGAGGAACAATGGTGCGCTTCACAGACAACGCAATCAATGCATGAGCCTACGCATCCTTAACATTCCAACGAGCTTGTTCTACCGTAGGTAAAACAACTCTAACAACAGCAAGACTTGTAACATCCTCAACATCCCCTACATCCTCAGAACCGGGACGCACATCAATGCCCTGCACAATGTTCCAGACGCCCTTTGACACAAGAACATGTTGCATCATCTAAGCCCACATAGGGTAGTTGTCCCCATCCAACCTGTCCTCAGCAGCAAACATCTTGAACACATCTGTGTTGTTGTTGTCAACCATGGTAAATGCTGCACCTGATGTGAAAACTGCCCGAAAATAGGAGAAACGGAGCGGGAACAACACGTGCTATATATCACAAACCGTAGAAGACTATAAGGCACCTGTTATGCAAAAAACGGCACTGACAAAAAATTTGCACAAAATGACGAAATAGCCTGTGTAGTATGCCTGTAGTGGAAATAGAGGCCGAAATGATCCCAAATCAAAAATCTGAGTAGACTTGAGAACATCCCAAACCTCAAGTTTGAGCTAAAACTACCTTCGAGAGACCAACATACAAGCCAAAGTTCCTGTGTTCTAGTTCTGAAACTATTTTGCATGTTGTTTCAAGTGCAGTTCACTAAAAGTGCTCTAACTTTTGATAGACAACTCCAAATTGAGTCAGATAAAGCCAGAAAGAAAGCTTGCGAGCAATACCACACACCTAGAGCTGAATTTTTCTAGTTTTCCTAAATCCAAACTTTTAGGGTACCCAAAACTAGTTTTTAAAGACAAAAAAAATTACAAATTCTTGACTTTTGAGAGACCTTACTAGGGGCAAAAAGGGATAAGTTGCACTAAGCCAAGTTGGACTTATCAAGTACTATCTTGAGAGATTTGAGTGAGCCTTGACCATGACAAATCATCCACGACCAAGGTTCTCTACTCCACTCTGAGACATGAAAAACACAACAAACGCTACAATGCCTTCAACAATAGGATTGGGAGAATATCTAGAGGAGAGGCATCCTTTGATCATTAAACCGAACGTGAGATTTATAAAAGCCAATGAATCCATGAGAGTGCTTACAGATTACCCTCATGGGGGCATATACAGACTCACAAATGGGGAGCCGTACATCTTCTACAAGTGTGTAGAGCCCCATGCTAGAGAGTTTGACCACCCATAAGAACCTCTATGCATTCACATATATAGATGCCCACGAAGTTCAAATTTTAATGGTAGATTAGTATGGAAGAGAGTACAAACTTGTCAATCCAGTTGACTTAGGACCATACACATACAAGGGTACTCTGATCTCTAGTGAAATTCAACCAGTAACGATGCTAGAGTACATATCAGAGAGGATTCCGTCGAGATTTTCTCCAAGATGAAACGAGAGCATGAGAGACATCTTTCCAAGAGACCATAAATTGGTTAGATTGGTGATTGAACCACAACGATTAAGACCATATCAAGTGGCTCAATGTGTTAAAACAAAGTACAGTGGTTAGGGGATCCATATGCTCATGTCTCACTCTTCAAACAAGTTTTGAGAGCTGAATAGATAACAAATTTCCACACTCAGTATGGGGGATTTGGGTTGACATTGGAAGGAACAACTTTGACTTGGTTCCAACCATTGAATAGAGATGATTTTCACAACATAGCACAACTCTTGTAAGAATTTACGAAGGAGTTCTCGAAAAGGGGAATCAAACACAACACAGTGTCCCAAATCTATGCTTTCAAACAAAAAACGAATGAAAGAGTGAAGGAATCTCTGCTTCGCTTCAAACAGTACATAGACAGATGTCTTGTGAGAGAGCTACCACAAGATGAGAGGCTATCAGTTCTCTTCATAGAGGGCTTGAGGAATGAAACTCTCAAAAAGTATCTTCATCTAAAAGGATGCCCGACATTTGAGCAAGTCACTAGAGAAGCTCTATATCTAGTTGACAATTGCAAGGCCTACGGAGAGGTGACTGAAGATACAGACAACGTGACTAGTAGTGCCTTATCTCCGAAGAGAGAATCAACAACAAAGAGAGATGTTCAAACTCCTTGGGAACCAATCATTGACAAGTGGTCGAGGGGGTATTTAGAAGAATAAACCAAGGCTACAAACAAAACCTAAATGTACGACAACCTCAACTGAGGAGATGTAATACTTGTAGAGGGGATTATCCCACTCTATGGTGTAGCACTCAGCCAAAGCCACAATGTGTGCTAGGGAAACAAACACCTCTTCTGAATGATGGTAGAGTGATAGTCAACTACACGTAGCCACCAACACATGTACCACAACCTACAAGAAACCACTACTCCATGGATGTGAATGCGCTCATGTTCATAGCCAATTATGAGTATGGGTCAAGGAACATCCTCACAAGGCAAGAACAGCCATTTGCTGGATCACCAACTATGAAACAAGAAGGTCCATGCTATGAATGTGGAGGTGATCATTGGGCACGAAGTTGTCTAAACAAGGGTCCACAAATATAAATATTTGTATTCTGTGAACGTTGTGGGAGAGACCATCTACACCAACACTGTGCTAAAAATCCAAACTACAGGGGGAAAGCAACAATGAATGTTGTAGGTGTGATGCCTTCTTCAAGCAGACTTGAGGTAGAACCCGCATTTCCTTTAAACGTGATTACTCGAGCTCAAGCTCAAGAAGCTTCTAAAAATGCAATTGTTGAGAAGGAACCCACATTGCCTGCTCAAACAAAAATCAAAATCTTATCGGTGAGAACAGGAAGAAAATCATGGAAAGCCAAAAGGGATAAAATGAAAGCAAAGAGGCTGCAGGAGAAAACTAATTTGGAAACCAAACTGCACCAAACCAAAGAACATCTTAAACATGAGCAAGAAAGCAAGAAAAACACAAAGGGACCTAAAGAGTCAAAGACTAACTCGGGAGGTTCAGTCTTGGTCGACAAAGTCTTTGAACCTTTGGATGTGATCTTGAAAGCTTATGATGCTAGGTTAAAGACCAACCAAACCCAAAAGGATAGATGGCTAACGTATCCTTATCCAGGGTATGAAAAAGAGAGGTTGCAAATGTGCAAGGAGCTCATCCAGAAGACCCAAGCTTTTATGGAACTAGTTCCAGATGCTCCAAAAACGGAGGTGCTAGCCCGCGAAAAAATCCAAGAATTGGAAAGTCATGGTATTGTAAACAAAGACCAGGAAGAGCCAAGAGTTGAGGCACCTAGATACAAGGGAAGTAGCCAATACCACAGATGGGATGGGCTCACAAGCAGTGGTGCATGTTCCAGAGGTAGAAGAACCGTGGACAAAACCCCTAGTGTAGTAATACTTTGTGTAAATCCTGATTACATGATCAATCCCCAAAGTTGTAATGTTGTAATGATATTTGTACAGGTCCGTGTGAGCCGGCCACTGGCCATTTAGAAATCCCTAGGTATAAATGTCAATAATCTTAATGTGAAAGAAGGCTTATTTTTAAAAGAAGAAATGAGCTCTGAAAACGTACGCTCAAGCTACGAGCTACTTTAACTTATAATCATTGCAGCTAATGATTGGGTAATCAGTTTTCAATTCTTTGTGCCTTATTTATCTGCTTGCAAGACTCAGCTACAGCTAACGCTACCGGAGAAAAAATAACCTGGCTACGGCCCTAGCATGTCCTCTGATCACACATCTCGCACCTGCATTACAGATGCCTTGTGCAAGAAGGTGATGTTGCTATTGGAGGATGTACACTATGCTCATTTTCCCGTGTTACGCTATGCTCATTTGTTCATGCTTGCTTGCCTTTCTGCTTCTAGCAAGAAAGATATGAGAACGCAAAGGGGGGCATGAAAATAGTCGGTGTCAGTGCGCTTGTACTCGACCGATTCATGGCAACTAGTTTTGGAGGTCAAGAATCTCATTTTTCTCACACTAACACTCGTAAGGTCTTTCTCACCCTGCATGTTTAGTTCGGTGATGCCCTACAAGAAACCACAACAATGGTCAAACATGCTTTTGCAACCCCAAAGGTTATGCGTAGTCTTGAGAAGCTGGATCAACCAAAATGAAGGCAACTTCTAGAAGAAAGAAAAATCAAGGATTTCTCCATTTTTGGTTTAAACCAACTGGAGTCTTTAGCTGTTTAAAGAAATGGAGTTGCTGAAGTGCTAGTGCTCACGTGCCTTTTATGGACGAGAGTGCTTAAAAACTGCAAACCTTCCTTATCTGTTATTTAGTTGATTTGATCCTTTTTCACTTAGTTAATTGTTTTTCCAAACAAAGCAACACCTCACCAAACCCTCTTTGTGGAAAGATGCATGTCACAAAAAATTTAGCTCTTCGTTATGACTTAGCCCTTGGTCGTTCCTCGTCTTGTCCATTACCTTGGGATAGCGACCTTAATTGCACAATCGAGATGTACGAGTTCCATGCCTTGATGATGATCAACATGATGACGAGTCTAGCCCCCAATTTCAGACCTATCCCTTAAGCCGTTATATGATCATCCCCCCCCGATGAGGCGTTGGAGTTGATCCCTTCATGTCGAGTTCATTTCTAGCCCAAATTTCTAAAAAGATGTCCATTTTTTTCTCCCTAAGGGGGGAGGTGTGGTGTGTGGCCGGACAAGCCGTGGTGTGAACTCACTCGTATGTGCCAAGAGTATATCAGTTAGTTGTAGCTTCTCAATATAAGGAGGTGCTTGTGCTCAGGTGAAAAAGCCTTAGCACGATTCTTTCCCCACCTCAAGACATCACGGCCAAACGTTTGTTCTCACCATTTGCATGCGGGAAAATTTCCTTTCTTCATTTTGGATGTTTTTGTATTGGGGTCAACGCTGCCCTGGCGTCAGGATACCTAGCCCACTATGTTGCTCCAAGTTGCAATCATCTGCAACTTTTTGAGTCGGTCAACTTATTTTAGTTTTATTTAAACTCAAATTCAAGCAGTGTCTCCAAGGTAGTACTGGTTTTTCGTGAGTGTTTTGATCAAAACTTCACTCAAGCTTTAATTTTCTTGGAGTCAGAGCTCCCAGTTTTCAAGGTCAAACCGAACGCTCACATTCAAGGGGAAGCCTAGGCACAAGAAGGCTGTATTTCTTTTGCATTTCTTTTATTTCTTTTTCATTTCTTACATTTGCACCTTTTGTATATCAATCACGTACAAATTGCCATAGAAGGGAGTCCCTCTATTGGTAAGACCTCCGAGCTTGCATCGAGCTTGCATTAAGCGCCTGATTCGAGTTTTCATATTTTGCATCAAAGTAAAATGAACATGAATCTAATTGTACTTCAATCTAGATATAATAAGCTCTATATGATCTATGACTTATACTAAGATAGGAACCAAGGAGATGATGAAGATGGAGATTTAAAAGGATAGGAAGTTGATGAAGATGAAGAACACGAATGGGAGTCGAGGAGGAGGAAGACCACCATGACACATGAAGCGACACAATCTTCACCACTTTTATGATTATGAATATGATGTACTCTAGAATTGAACATAGGCATGATCAAATGGCCACCTTTGTGAACCATAGAGTGATGAAAAATTGAACCACCTATGTTGTATCAGTGTGCCATCCCAAACCCTAGATGAATAAACTCAGAGTATCCATGACTAGTTCAAGGGGGAGTTTGTTGGGGTTTTCCTAGCCATGAGTGCTATGGGAACACCCCCTCTCTCCATGACATGATGTCCATGAACTTCCATACATACATGCATACACGCATGACCCATGAAGACTCCAGTAAATGAAGTCCACAAAGACTACATTGAAGAAGGTCCATGATCTCTATCCTTTAGCAGCTTAGCTTTGGGCTATAAAGCACCATGTACATTATTCATTTTTGAATGCAAAGCATTACTATTTTCATTTGCACTTATAGTAAGCTTATTTCTTATTTTAATTCGTGATTAACCCCACATGCTAATCACTCATGAATGGTACTAACTTCTATCCACCCTAGCCAAAACCCTATCACTAGATCCACATCCTGCATGGGCCTAAAAAAGGCTAGAAAAGACTATTAAAAACTAGCTTCTTGAATGCCCTTGTCCCCTTAACCCTCCATAACATTAGCCTTAATCCCATAAATTAGGCTTCTTTACAAGGCCCATGCAAAGTCCACATTTTTCCTAATGTGATTAGATAGTGATTTCAAGATTTTATTTGAGTTACAGAAAGGTAAGCATGATTGCAAGACCATGCTACCATTAGGGATTCAATAGCAAGATGGATTCTTGGCCCCAAATTCTCATCCCAAGACCATTCTTTTGTTTCCAAGTAGATATCATGGTTTCAATAGCACACCTAAATGCTTAAATATTGAGTGTCCATACCATATTTAGATACATGGAAGTGAGATTGGTCATGGGACTATGTTAGCATGCTTGGTTAAATGACCATGCCTAAATTCACAAAGCGATCATGGTGTAGTAGTAGTTGTTTAACATCATACTTGGTCATGGGACTATGTTAGAGTAGTTGGTCACATAACCATGCCCAACCTCACAAAGTGAGATGGTCCCAAGACCATCCTTGTAGTAGTAGTTGTTTAGAAGCATTCTATTGGAATTAATGTTGTAGAGAAACACACACAGCTTGGAGAAGATGAAGGAAGCTCAAGGCACACAATAGAGAGTGTATTACTTAGTGTGCAATGGAAAGATAGATAGCCCTAGAGTGATGGGCGTATATACAATGCACGGGGGAAAAAACCTCTTAAAGAGGGAAAAAATGCCCCGGCGGTCCTAGTGTGTTCACACACATCACTACCACATGTATGTTAAGTATGGAGCCTGATTTACCCTTGTAATTTTCTGTGGTAAAAGCGCACATTTGTAAGGCCCCCATTATGAGGAGAAGCCATCGTGCGTGAAGGAAAATCACTCACCGGAAACCAAAATTTTCACGGACAAGAATCAGGGGCAACTTTAAAGGCCTCGGGGGCGGAGGCCCCCGAGACTTTTCTTTTTCGCCAGAATATTCTTTTTCGCCGGAATATTATGGCCGGACGGCGGCCGAAAAGTGGTCGGAAAACAACCGGTCGGTTGGCCGGTGGCCGGTAGTCAATGGCCGATGGCCAGTGGTGGGAAGTAAATGGCCGGTGGCCGGTGGTCGGAAGTCAATGGCCGGTGGCCGGTGGCCGAATTCAAAAGCGGACTTGTCTTCTCAAGGGCGGCCACACATGGGCGGATTGGAGGGTCCGATTTGGACTTATTCGCACAAGGGCGGCTACACATGGCTGTCTCTCATAAGAGAGGGCAGCCCTTTTGGCCTATAAAAGGAGGCCATTTCTACACACATTTCATAGTGTGAAGTTGATGCAACAAGGTGAGTGTGAGGTGGTGAGAGTGAAGCAAGGCGGGAGCTCCATTAAGGTTATAATCCCTTTGTAAACTACTTCTTGTTTTGAAGTACTAAAGCCATTGAGTGGCTGCTTTCCCGTGGACGTAGCCCACATTGGGTGAACCACGTATATCGTGTGTACTCTCTCTCTCTCTCTACTCTATAATCTCGTGTATATAAATCTGTCTCTCTCCATTAAGTAATCTACTCAATTATCTATTTAGCTACGTCTTATTTCCTAACAATGTATATGGTAACAAATCCCCCCTGGAGTGATGTGGTGAACAAGAGCTGGCACATGAGTAAAGGGAAGTGCCATGCCCTGAGGACATGATCAGTCCACAAAGGGGAGTAAGCCCAAAGCTTTGTGGAAAGCTCCAAGCTTCTCGCGAGACAATGCCTTTGTGAAAAGATCTGCAAGGTTGTCCTGTGTTGGCAGATAAGCCAAGCTGATCTCTCCTGCTGAGAGCCTCTCCCTGACATAGTGGTAATGCACCTCAATGTGCTTTGTGCAAGCATGAAAAACTAGGTTCCTCACAACTGCGAATGCGCTCTGACTGTCAGTGTAGATAGTGTTGGCAGTGTCCTATCCAACACCCAAATCAGCCATAAGGCGTCTGAGCCATACACACTCAACCGTAGCTGTGAAGACTGCCCTATACTTAGCCTCACAACTCGAAGTGGCCACAGTAGGTTGCCTCTTGCTCAATCATGATATACATGAATTGCCAAGCATGAAACAAAAACCACTTGTGGACACTCGCGTGTCAAAACAACCAGCCCAATCTGAGTCCAAAAAAGCATGTAAGTCTGGTGGCAATGATCCCCCCTTGGGATAAAACAAGCCAAGGTGTAAAGTGCCACTAAGGTAGCGGAAAATCCTCTTGAAAGCCTGCCTATGCTTAGACCCTAGGCTATGCATGAATCTGCTAACCTGTGAGACTGCAAACTAAATATGTGGCCTCGTGTTGCATGCATAAATGAGGCAACCAACAGCAGTTTGGTAAAGAGTGACATCAGCAGGATCGCCAGCATCATGTAGACTCAACTTCAAACCTGTTTCCATGGGAGTGGCAATAGGTTTGCAATCCTCAAGTACAAACTTACATAGCAATGTCTCTATGTCACACTTTTCTGACACAAGGCAATACCACCATCACACTGCTTAGACTGTATACCCAAGTAATGATGCAACAGCCCCAAATCTTTCATCTTGAAAGTAGCATTCAAATCAGCCTTAAATTCAGCAATATATCTCTCATTTGGTCCAGTGATCAGCAAATCATCAACATAAAGAACCACAATGAGAAGGACATCACCCTCACGCTTTACATACAATGTGCTTTTTGTTGGACTGTTACGAAAGCCTCGTTTAACCAAATGAGTCTCAGCTTTCTCATACCAAGCACGAGTAGATTGCTTCAACCCATACAAAGCCTTCTTACATTTGCACACTTTGCCCTCTTGTCCTTTTATGACAAAACTACGAGGCTGCGTTACATAAACTTCCTCAAATATGTCACCATTCAAGAAAGCAGTAACAATGTCTGATTGATGTACATCCCAACCAAAATGAGCTGCCAATGCACACAGAAAACGCACACTAGTCATACGACAAGTGGGAGCAAAAGTCTCTTCATAATATATGCCTTTTTGTTGTGCATAACCCTTTGCAACAAGTCGAGCCTTATGGCGATCGATCTCACCATCTGGTTTGCGTTTCAACTTGTAAACCCACTTCGTACCAATGGGCCTTTTTCCTAGGAGGAGAATCACATAAAGTCCATGTGTCATTTTCTATGAGCGCATCATATTCTGATTGCATGGTAGCCATCCAATTTTCTCAATTTTGTGCTTCATCAAAAGACAGAGGCTCCTCAACATCATGTAAGCTAGACACAGCCAAAGCATAAAAATCTGATGCATAAGATGCATGGCGAGAGCCTGAACGAGTATGACTAGACAAAGGTGCATCCAATTTACTGTCACACAAAGTGTGCACCAGCCATTTTGGCATACCTCTAGCCTGCTCATTTTCAGCCGAAGGAGTACGAGCGGAAGTGCGACGCGAGAGAGAGTGCGAGAAGAAGAGCACGACAATATGGTGAACTCGCTCTACTGTAATGTGTAGAGCATAGTGAGTTCTTATTAGGTTTTTACAAAAGAATATGTGTACATACCTGGCGGCCCGCCCACTTACCTGGGTGACCACATTGGGCTTTATACCCCAAAAACCTCCCACTTAAAGTCCAATGTGGTACTTTAAGTGTGAGAGAAGCTACTATACAAGCTAATATACAAGAGATGTAGAGAAGTGATGTACTACCCTACACCTAACTGCTTGCGAAAATGCGCAAAGCTCTCTGAGGGAAGTCCTTTTGTAAGTAGATCAACATGATTTTCTGTGGTGTGAACTTTGACAAGCTGAAGTTGCTTATCCTTGAGCATTTCCCTGATGAAATGATACTTCACATTCACATGCTTTGTCTTTGAGTGATAAACTGGATTGCGAGCCAATTGTATAGCACTTTGACTATCACAATATAACACAGGCACCTCTTCTTTGATTCCCAAATCTGTTACTAGTCGATTAAGCCAAATTGATTCTTTGCATGCCTCTGATGCTGCAACATATTCAGCCTCTGTAGTAGACATAGTAACACAATCTTGTAATCTAGAACGCCATGATACTGCTCCACCAGCCAATGTAAAGACATACCCTGACGTAGACCTTCGGTTGTCTAAGTCACCTGCATAATCTGAGTCTGTAAAACCCTTTACACTAAGCTCCTGACTCCCATAGCATATACACATACTCTTTGTAGCTTTCAGGTATCTCAATATTCCTTTCACTGCCTCCCAATGTTTCTTGCCTGGGTTTGACATGTATCGACTTACTACTCCCACTGCAAATGCAATGTCTGGGCGAGTAGCAATCATTGCATACATCAAAATACCCACTGCAGACGCATATGGAATCTTATCCATTTCAGCCTGTTCTTCCTCAGACACAGGACAATCTTGTTTGCTAAGTTTCACATATGGTGGCAATGGAACACTCAATGCCTTTCCCTTCTCCATATTGAAACGTTGCAAAACCTTGTCAATATACTCTGTTTGAGATAACCAAATCAACTTCTTTGATCTGTCTCTCTCAATGCGCATACCAAGTATATGACTTGCCTCACCCATGTCTTTCATGTCAAATGATTTTGCCATCTTTGACTTCAAAGCTGAAATTTCTTCCAAGTGCTTGCCAGCAATCAACATGTCATCCACATACAAAATAAGGATCAGCCAACTACCATCCTTAGCCTTCTTTGTATATAGACAGTGATCGAACTCACTATGTTTGTAGCCTTGAGAAAGCATAAACTTGTGGAATTTATGGTACCATGCCCTCGGTGATTGTTTTAAGCCATAAAGACTCTTTAACAACTGGAATACCCAATCTTCCTTGCCTTTCTCAACAAACCCTTCTCGCTGCTGCATGTAAATTTCCACATCTAAATCACCATGCAAGAACGCTGTCTTGACATCCATTTGGTGCAACACCAAATCTAATATGGCAACTAATGAAAGAAAGCATCTCAATGTAGTCATCTTGACCACCGGAGAGAAGACTTCATCAAAGTCAATGCCTTGTTCTTGCTTAAAGCCGTTGGCAACAAGCCTTGCTTTGTACTTTGGCTGACTATCATGAGCGGTGATCTTATACCTGTAAACCCATTTACAAGGTAGAGCCTTTTTGCCCTGTGGTAATTTAACTAGCTTCCGTGTCTTGTTTTTATGCAGAGCTGTCATCTCTGACTGCATGGCCAATTGCCAATTCCCGGAGTCCTTCATTTGCACTGCTTCCTTGTAACATGAAGGCTCATTACAATCAGTCAACATGACATAGTTCATAGATGGAAAAAACCTATCAGGAGGTCGCGTGATACGTCCAGATCGACGCACAATAGGTGGCCTCAGGCTCAGCCACAACCTGTGGTTCCGCTCTATCCCGTCCTTGCTCCTCTTGAGCCCTGAAATTTTGTCTTGCACGTGCAGGTCCATCTTCTTGGAAGACAACTCTTCTAATCTCCTCAACCCTCTCTGGTTTAGAATGATATTTGGATTCATTAAAGTGAACATCATTGCTGCGGACAACCTTTCTGGATTCGGGGTCCCAAAGTCTGTACCCCATCTCACCAGAATTACCATAGCCTAGAAAGATGCACTTTCTACTCTTTGGCTCAAGTTTGTTCCTAAATTCCTTAAATCCTTCTGCAAAACCTTGCTAGGAGATCTATTTACAAGATGAATAGCTGTTGATACATCTTCAGCCCAAAACCCATTTGGCAGTTGTGCATTAGACAACATACTTCTAACCTTCTCTTGTATGGTCCTATTCATCCTCTCAGCAACACCATTTTGAGGAGGATTGTAAGGAGCAGTAAGTTCACGTTTTATACCTTTTGACTCACAAAAGTCCTGAAAGGCCTTTGAAACATACTCTCCACCATTGTCAGTGCGTAAGCATTTAAGCTTCTTGCCACTCTAATTCTCCACAAGTGTCACAAACGTTTTGAAAACACTAAACGCTTCATCCTTGTGCTTGAGAAAGTAAACCCATACTTTCCTCGAGTAATCATCTATAAATGTCATAAAGTAAGAAGCTCCCCCTATAGATAGGTTAGGCATAGGTCCACACAAATCACTATGAACAAGTGCCAACTGTGTATCTCTTCTACTGCTTCTATGCTTATGTGGCTGCTGTGTTTGCTTACCATACAGACAATGTTCACAGAATTCAAAATCATTAAATGAAAAGCCAAGCAAATAACCAGAACGAGACAACATTTCCATTCCCTTCTTGGACATATGTCCTAACCGGCTATGCCACAAAGAAACATTCGGCTGCTCGGTTACATTGATTACATTTTTAGAGACATTTGATACATAAATCATGTAAAGTCCTCCAGACTTTACTCCATGTGCTACTGTCATAGAACCCTTGGATATCTTCCACATGTTCTGTCCAAAAGTGGTGACGTAGCCAGCATCATCAAGTAAACCTGTGCTGATCAAGCTCTTTGTAATTGCGGGAACATGTCTCACATTCTTCAGCATGAAAGAAGAGCCATTCTGAAACTTCAATTGAACATCTCCAACACCTAAGATCTCACATGTCTGCCCATTGCCTAGCCAAACATGATCTTTAGTGGTCACATAAGAAGTAAACCACTTATGTTTGGAGACACATGAAGTGATGCCCCTGAGTCTATAATCCAGTCACTCAGTGCATTTCCATCAGATGCTGTAAGAAGAGCTGAGTCCATTGTATTCTTCAAGAAGTAGATGTCTCCTGACACTAGACTGTCATCCTCTACAACAGTGTTTGTCACATTTATTTCTTGAATCTTCACTGAGGACTTGTTCTTCTCACCATGGTCTTCAGCTTTCTCTTTGACTTTTTCTGCTTTCCATTCTCTGCAGTCTCTTTTCATGTGCCCCGTCTTGCCACAATGGTAGCATTCTATGTCACTCTTGCCTTTAGCACTGTGGGACTTGCTATGAGACTGATTCCTCTTTCCACCTTTGTACTTTTCTTTGGTCCTTCCTCTGACAACTAAGGCTGTTCCTTTGCCTTTGTCCATTGTCTTTCTATTGGTTTCTTCAGTAAGCAGACTTCCTTCTACACCTGCTATGTTCAAACCATCTGGAGGTGCAGAATTACTCAAAGCTGTGCGAAAAGTGTCCCAACTTTCCGGCAATGTGATCAACAGGAACATAGCTCTAACAGGTTCATCAAACTTGACACCTTGAGCTGACAACTGACTATAGATTGTGTTGAATTCATTCAGATGATTGGACATAGGTGTCCCTTCTTTCATCTTCAAGTCAACAAGCTTCTTAAGCCAGTATACCTGTGAAGCTGCACTCTGCTTCTCATAAAGATCACTTAGCTTTAACCATGCTTGATAGGCCGACATCTCGTCTGCTACAGTGAAGTAAACACTTTCTGCCAAAGTCAGCATAATGGTAGAAAGTGCCAATTCATCCATTTCGCTCCATTCATCTTCGTCCATATCTTTTGGTTTTATCCCCTTTAGCCTCAACAAGTCAGATATCCCCATAATGCTGAGGTACATGGATCGTGATCCATGTTCCTTTGACAAATTTTTTTCTCCAAATTTTGATAGTGTATAAACAAGGTCATATGCAAATTATATACCAATTTTCAGCAAATTCCGAGGTGGAGGTACATGGATTGCAATCCGTGTTCAACCATCTGGACTTGTCCTCTTAGGAGTTTGTTCTTGACTATGTCCACAAGCTAAATCTCAAATCTTTTTGAATTTGGACTTGGTTTGGTAGGTCAAATGGTCAATACTAGGTCTGCACAGCGGTTTTTAGTATGGCACCTGTTTTGCTCCCTTTTGACCCAAATTTGCTCAATTTTTTTCAAAACTGGACTTAGGGATATGTTTCCCTATGTATGCACTACTGATCTGAAAAATTTCAAGTCAAGCTGTCACTATGGGTATATATATCACGATCCATGTTTGGAGCCCAAATTGACTTCTCTTGGTACCATCAGATTCAACATGATTAGGAGGTCCTGTGGTATCAATTTTTTTGAAAATGGACCTCTAGATTGAAAGTTAGGTCAGCTTTGGCACTTTGTCAGAGTACTTGGCAGTTCAGTGCTTTTGGTTTGGTTTTTGGTATCCAAATTCACTTTTGAAAAGACCACTAGACTTCTTGTGATGTGCTCTAGCTATGGTGCAAGTTTGGCATCAGTATGTGACAAAGGAACGTGGATGGCGATCCATGTACCTATGTGTCAGATGATAATGAAACTTGGCCCACAACTTGCCCTTGGCTCACCAATCCCTGCTATATGGTTTTTATGTGATTTGGATCACTTTATGTCAAGCAAAAGTCAATCCCTAGGTCTGTTTTAGGGTTTTTCTCTTTGAACAGTTTTTGGGCCTTTTCACCCACTTTTTGAACTCTTTTGAAAAAATTTCTTTGGGGACTTTTGTTCACAATGGTCTCTGCTATAGGTTGGAAAAGTTTTTGTCCAAAAATTTCTCAAGGGTACATGGATTGCGATCCATGTTCCACCACTTTTGGACTTGATCTGTGCTGATAGCTTATGATGTTTGTAGCTTGCTCCACAAATCTTTTTGAATTTGGATCAGTTTTGTCCAACCAAAATTGACGTCTACAGTTTGTTGTGACAGTTTTGACAATGTTCTATTTTTTTCTCTTTTGACTACTTTTTACAACTTTTTTGCATATGGTTCTTTTGGGAAAAGTGTTTGTTTATGTCTTAGTTATGTATTGCTCAAATCTCAGCCAAAAAAATTTCAAAAATTTTCATGAGATACATGGATCGTGATTCATGTTTGACCACATTTTGACATGAAACTTGATCATCTTATAGTCCATGTTATGATGATACTTTTCCCCAAATCTTTTTGCATTTGGACAAATTTTTTAGTCAAAAGTGAGTTTTTGTGTCTGCCCTGCAGTTTTTGACTACTTTCTGTATTTGACTATTTTGACCAACTTTTTTCAATTTTTTGACATGGTGCCTTTTGGCAAAGTTGCTCCACTAGTTATCAGGGATGTACTTCTCAAATAACAACCCAAAATGTCAAAAGGTACATGGATCGCGATCCATGTTTGACAACATTTTTTCATGAAATTTTATTCTGCATGTTCTCTATCCCCTGTAGAAGCCAAATCTCAACCCTTTTTGAATTTGAATCTGAAAATCTCAAGATTTTCCCAATTTTGTGTCTGAATCCTTGTTTTTGTTCTAAAAGTCAATTCTAATGTGATTTTTGAGTTTTTCTTTCAAGCAAACTTGATCAGAGCAATGTCCCACTGATGCTCAATGTCACTGGTCACTTTTACCAAAAATGATCTCTGGGGTACATGGATCGTGATCCATGTTCCTCCACAGAATCTGCCCAAACTTCTCAGATTGCTTCTAGAGACTCTGTTGATGCCCTTGATTCGCAAATTTTTGAATTTGGATCACTTTTGAGGTCTCTACCATCAAATTTTCAGCATTTCAGAGTTATGGTCATTTTGGCCAAAATATGGTTTTCAATTTTGGTTTTCCTTAATATTTTAGCCCAAATTTGATGGTGGTAGTTTCTACTTACCCTACTCCTAAGTACTGAAATGAAACATGAAACAAAAACAAACAAAACGGTACAAAATAAAGTCGAAATAGACAACGGTACAGCACTTTGAAAGCATAGAGAGAATCGAAGAATGAAATGCTTTTGGCTATCTCACTCACAACTCTCTTTACTTCTCAAGGATAGATCTAGCAAGTCCTCGACTTCTAGACTCTATCAAGCACTAAACCCCGTGTCTAACTGCTTCACTGCTAAGGTGTAAATAGAATGGAGAGACATATCTTAGAAAAGAATGCTCTAAATACCCACTAGGTCACTCACCATCTAAGGATCATATCCCCGACAACGGCGCCAATTTTAGTGGTTCGCCGCAATGGATGTCTGCAGCATAGCTTTTTGGTACTAACATAATGTCAATACTCAGGAAAGTGACTCGGATAGGGCACGGAGACTCTTCGATATCGTCAATCTTAAGTAGTGAACCTTAACAAACAAACACAACAACTCTACAAGCAAACCAACACTCAATGATCAGGGAAATTTGCCTATGTCCTTTATCAAAACTTTAGGTCATCACACCATTTCGGCACTTGAACGGACTTGAAATGCAACGAAACTTTAGGAGGAGATCTAGGACACCTAGGGGCACCATCCTACCAAGTCTAGTCACAATCCGACAAGGTACCAAAATCACAATCCATCATGAAAAAGGTCCTGAAAACTGCAACAGATCAGTCTAGAAAGGTCGCCCTATGGTCTAGGAACACTTTCCTATTGTCAAAATGACTAAATACAGTGATTTAAGCACTCAAATCTACAATTAAGGCTCACAGACGTGTAGTCGCGAACCTCAACAAAACTGACAATGCTTATACTTGAATGAAAGAGCAAAGAGAGAGGAACACAATCCAAGTTTCCGAATTGAAAATCGATTACCCAATCATTAGTTGCGATGATTACAAGTTGGAGAAGCTCGTAGCTTGAGCGTACGTTTCCAGAGCTCCTTTCTTCTTCTAAAAATAAGTCTTCTTTCACATTAAGGTTATTGACCTTTATACCTAGAGATTTCTAAATGGCCAGTGGCCGGCTCACACGGACCTTTACAAATATCATTACAACATTACAACTCAGGGGATTGATCCACTACTCTATAACCAGGATTTACACATAGTATTACTACACTAGCTCGACAAAATAATAGACTACAAATGTGGTGTTCGGCTACGTGTCCGACTAGTTGGGACGCCCATTTGATCTTTCCTGAAACACTTGCTCTAGCATAGGAGCTAATGATACTCTCTAACGGATCTAAAATAGGCCTCATAAGGCTCTAATACCAGTTGATAGGGTTTTGGCTGGGGTGGATATACGTTAGTACCATTCATGAGTGATTAGCATGTGGGATTAATCACAAATTAAAATAACAAATAAGCTTATTATGTGTGCAAATAAAAATAGCAATGCATTGGGATTTTAAAAATGAATAATGTACATAGTGCTTTTATAGCCCAAAGCTAAGCTGCTAAAGGATAGAGATCATGGACTTTCTCAATGTAGTCTTTGTGGACTTCATTTAATGGATTCTTTATGGGTCATGCGTGTATGCATGTATGTATGGAAGTGTATGGTCATCATGCTATGGAGAGAGAGGGTGTTCCCATAGTACTCCATGGCTAGGACAATCCCAACATCTAGGACCGAAGTCCGTACGTGTGGGTGAGCAGAGATCATCACAAGAAGGCTGCACCGCTGGTGAGACTAATACTCACCTTTGGGTGGATGGCCGTTTGTACACATACAATCCTTTAAGCCGCTTTTATCCCACATTTAATAGCCTCTTCAGCTTCTTCAATATGTCGAGAGGTGAGAGGTAGGCTTGTTAGGTTATTGCAAGTGCTTGTTTAAGGGTGCAAGTGATTCTTTGCATTGGTGGATGCACCAATGTCAAGCACTTCAACTCAACACATTGGCGGTACAAGAAAGAAATCCCTCTTTAGAGAGAGAGGTATCAATTCTCCAACTACAAATATGTGAGAAGGATGCAAACAATTCAAAGCTTAGTAACATCATCGTGCACTTGAAAGAAACACCCCTTTGGGAAAGAGAATGCAAGCGTGAATTTTCATTCACATTGAAACACTTGCACATATGGGTGAAGCACATAAACGACAAGTGACAGTCACATGCAAGAGATGTTTCTACTTCACACTAATCAGTATTATTTCTCTTGTTGCAAGTCAAAAACTTTATTCAGGAGGCATGCAGTGGATCAAGCCAAGATGATCAAGTCAGCCTTCTCACTAGTTGTCTCAATATCTATGATGTGATTTCTATCTTACATTCATCTGGGGGGAAGCAAATTAGTGATGTGGTCACCAAGGAGTTGATGCCTAAATTAGAAAATGTGGTCACTGAAGGTGACGTGCAACAAGTTTGTGATGAGTCCAAGATCAACCTTAAAGTCTACAAGGCTATTTTTCAACTTCTAAAGGATTCATTGCGGGAGGGTGACATTGTGGAGAATCAGTTTCCCGTCCCACACAAAGTTAACCGTGCAAAGAAGGCCAAAAACAAAGATATGTTCTCTTGCATGGGGCCGATGTACACATTGAGGACACAATGCCTACTTCACTTTATACTTCATGCACTCCAAAGACAAGGGGGAAAGCTAGGCAAAACTCCACAAGATCTTTAGAGAAGGGCTTCCCTTACACAATGTGGAACAGTACATTTGTGAATCTCAAAAGGCTTCAACAAGCTATGCTTAGATTTTACAAGTTACCTCAAGAAGGTGACACAATATACTTTTTACTTTTGGTTCTATTCTTGTTATCATAGGATGTGATGTCTAAGGTCTTGTCTTAACTTGTTTTGTAGTGCTTATCATAAAGGATTGTTTTGTGCTAAAAATCGTCGATGAGTGTCAAATAGTGAAAGGTCAAACGCTTGAGAGGTTGAGTGTCACTCTAATGAATGAAGCCCAATTGCAAACAAAGTGAAGGGATTCAATCGAGCAATCTCCCACCCTATCTTTCAATGTGCAATAAGAGAAAGACATTTGGTGGCTTGGTGCTATTGATGTGTCCAAGGGGACTTAAAGACCATAAAATGTCTCCTTGGCTACAAACAAGGGGCTTCGTCACTCTATCCTTGTCCATTTTTCACTCAGATATAAAAATTTGACAAACAAAAAGCAAAAAAGAACTCTACAAAGAGCAGCTCGATGCTTCCATGGCAAGAGGATGCAGATAAAGGTACTAGAAATTTTGGTGTCAAAGACAAAGCCAGGGAATGGGAAGCATCTATTTTGAGAAATCCCCATGCTTAATGCATTGGATCATGCACTCAAGGACAAGACTTGGAACCCTATCTTTCCATTTTCTCTATTGAATGTGCATTTTTGTACATTACACGCATTCATGTGCATTTTTGATAGGCTATTGAAGCTCCACATTGACTATGATTTTACAATGAAGCCATTGTAGAAGTCCCGAGAGGCAATCACCAAGGTGGAGGCACTTCTCAATTCCATTGGTTTTCATGATAGAGATTTGTCCATTTTTGTTGCAAAGAACACACACGAGGACCATGAGATCACCCAACAAGTGTCAATGAGAGAACAAAAAGCAAGACACTTCTTGAAGAAGCTAATTCAAGAAACCCATGCCAAGATGATGCTCAAAGCAGCTCCCACCATAAGGCAGCTAACCTTTGGGAAGGAATTATTCAAAACTATTGACAATTACTCAAATGGTGAGCTTGCAAACAAGCACAAGCAAGTTTGGAAAACTTTTGATAGAATGGTCAAGCTGATGGGTCTTACGAGCACAATAGAGGAGCAACGCCAATCATTTCAAGTGGTGCTGATGGATTTCACCAAGGTCTTCACCCTTGCTTGGGGTGAGAATAACACCACACATTATATGGTAAGCCATATCACATAGTGAAAGTATTATAAGAGGTTTCTTCATTTCATAATTTGCATCATATTCTTGTGTGAACAATATATCTTATTTGCGTATGGAGCATGTGTTATTCACAAATATAGTTCGCTTCATATTTTTAGCACTCATGGCATGGAGAAGTCCCATTATTGAGCTAGGGGGTGTACTTCAAAAATACTCAACATGATGATGGTGTACTATAGTATAATAATCGATCTAGGGGTGTACTTTAAAAATACTCAACATGGTGGGTGATGTGGTACAATCTAATTATTTGGAAGAGATGTTCAACTAGTTCTTCTGTATAACGTTTGCTTGTAAGCTCATCATGGAGCGTGCACAAAAATCCAAAATTGCAAGGGAAGTGTGCAAATTGAATTGTCAAGAGGACAACAACAAGTGGGCAATTTCATAAGGCCCCACCAAGCATGCAGCATGGTAACAACGCAAGGTTCAATAAGGGTTAAGGTGGATTTTGTGCCAATAACTACTCCATGTCTATAGATTTACCTTTATCAAAGTTTGGGCATGGGAAGCACTCTTTTAAAAAATAAAAGCTTTTATAAAAAAATTGCAGTGTAAAACGGTCCTTTTATAAATAAAAGGTCCACTCACTTGTCACTTGTTTTTTCTCTCATTCTCAAAGGTGAGCTCTAACCATACCCCATGGTGCGCACCAAAAAAACCGCCAAAGAGCATCCGCTTGTCAACAAGAACACTCTTCAAGGTTGCAAGAACCTGGCTTGGCTTAGAAACACAAGAGAACGCCTTCAAACACCTAGTTGTTTTGGGCACTCCTCAAGATCTGGGTAAGGTAATCAGGGAGAGGCTTCATTGCAGGCTCACGAGAGGCATACGTAGGAGTAGAAAGCACAGGAGCCACCATGCTGAAGACGGAAGATCCTCGCCCAACAATGGAGAAAAGAAAAAAAGGAATCATCTACGACGATTGATAGGGAAGAGCCACCATGCCAAAAAGCACAAGTAGGAGGGTTGCGAGCATGAGTGGTGAATAAAAGAGTGAATCAAAGGCAGAGTCGCCGTGACAATGTGCTTAGATGCCACACACACATCGGGTGCCAATGGTGACACTACCCCATAGGATGAGAGCTCTCCCTACACCACAAGATCGAGAGGCAAGGGGAGAGGAGCATGATGAGGAGCCGAAGGAGGTGGCACCACCAATGGCAGAGTATGTATAACGCTACAAATCCAAGTTCTTTAAGAAGCCTAAGAATCACTCGCCACAAGAAAATGTGCAAGTGCCTCCCCAACAACCCCAAAATTGTCACAAAATTGCAAGGGAGCTTGCAAAAATACGACACTACTAGAAGACAACATAGTTTCTTGTTTGATGAGCCCCCTTTGAGGAGGTTCTTCAAAGCTAGGGACATCAATATAGAAAGCAACAAATGGTGTTGGAGGCTATTCAAGAAGCTGTTGAGGACCACATCATTTTCGTATTAGAGGATACCCACGTATGTGTGATACATGCAAAGAGAGTGACTATACAACCAAAAGGCACGCAACTTGCGTGCCAATTGAGGAAAAAAATTGATCATTAGCCGAAGTGGAATTTATGTTTTTGTAGTACCCACCCTACTTTTGTATCCCAACATTTTGTTGATAATTAAAGCAATGGAATCATAGTTTTATACTATGTCCAAAATCATTTGAGTTTTTTAACTTTCTAATGTTTTGAAGTTAAATGATGTCTTTCTGTTGCACAACCTTTGGGTCCACCAGTGTCATGGGGGAGGGGGTGGATAGATGCATGGACACTTGGATTTAAGCAAAATTTGTGCTTTTTTGGTTTCTCAAGGTGCACACAAGTCCAAAAAGGCAAAAAAGGGGGATGGCCACAAGGGCATGTAGAACTCTCAAACAAGGACCCCTTGTTTGGCAATTTTGCACGCCCTTGTGACCATCCCCCTAGTCTCTGTTTGGCAGTTCTACGTGCCCTTGTGGTCATCCCCCTTTTTGAATTTTTAAGACTTATATGCACCCCAAGACACGAGAAAAGCATAAATTTTTCTTAAATTCATGTGTCCATGCATCCATTAACCCCCTCCCCCATGACACCGGCACCAATTAAAACGAATTGGTTTTGACAATAAAAAAGGACACACCTTAATAAATGAAAACACCACATTTAGGGTTCTTAAAAAACTTCAAAACATAATTAAATAGAATGTACAAGATAGAGAGGAAACTGCATATATTTATTAGTACTTTTAAGGAGGCATATTATATCATTCATTTGGGGTGCACATAATTTTCTTAGCCATTTCTTCACATCTCTCTTGCACATAAGGAAACTCCCCGACCAAGAGGAAGTACACTATGGCTTAGGGTTGGTTGAAACAATAGACACATGCATCCCTATATGGGCAAATCACCTTTCTACGGAAGCCAGTGCCAAATGCAGTGCATGCCAGGGATCTATGCACTAGGAACAAAAGATGAACAGTTTGGGCAATGGTGGCACAAGACTTTTCTCAAGTCTTTCAAATAACATGTCATGAAATGACCTTGCGGAGAGAATTCATCGTGTACAATGGAAACATCGTGAGGGGGTAGTTTTCCTATGTAATATGCAAGGAAGAACTGTGGTCTTCCAAAGGCCATCTGTTCGTGCTCCAAACTCATCAAGCTCGAAGACATCCTAGTAAAAACCAATCAAGGGTAAGAAAAGGAAAATTGAGGTAAGAACAAACAACTTTGAAATTAGGATAGAATATAGCCCTTGATCCTTGTCCTCCTCCTCTCTATTGCCCTTGGCATTGATGAAGCACGGATGGAGAGTGCAAGAGGGAAGGAGAAAAGGGAAGGGGATGCAGAGAGAGACTGTAGACCTATTTTGGTGGAGCATGAAAGAGCAATTTCTCTCTTCCTCCTTATTACCTTTATGACCAAAGAATATATATATATACCTAGATGAATCCAGGATAAGCCCAAATTCACCCTTGAAGGAAAGTGCAAGGTATAGACCCATGGTAGTCACCCACAAGACAATATAACCATCATCTCCATCATGCATAGTATTGACTAAATACCACAACATCCCCACTAACGTCAACAGTGCCCAATACTGGGTGTAGAACTAGGTACTAACATATGCTCCGCAACACAACACACACCACACGCACACACACATAAGCATACATCAACACAAAGTTTAGCGTACTGAGTTTCTGTCATGACTCCGAAGATCAAGGGCAAACTCAACCATAATGAAGCCTAGCACAAAAAGAAGCATGAAATCAAAAAAATTAGCACAAAAATGAGGTAGTTGATAGGGCATACGCACCACAAAAGATAGAAAGAATTAGCACAATATCAACTGGTCGTAACTCGGACGAAAACTTCACAATGTGAAGTCTGTATGTCCGCTATACGACTAAAAAATATACCTAGATGAATGTAGGATAAGCCCAAATTCACGTGTAAGGTATAGACCCATGTTAGTCACCCACAAGACAATATAACCATCAGCTCCATCATGCATAGTATTTACTAAATACCACGACATCCCCACTAACGTCGTCAGTGTCCAATAGTGGGTGTAGAACTAGGTACTAACATATGCTCCCCAACACAACACACACCACACGTGCACACACATGAGCATACATCAACACAAAGTTCACGTACTGAGTTTCTATCATGGCTCCGAAGATCAAGGGCAGACTCAGCCATAATGAAGCTTAGCACTAAAAGAAGCATGAAATCAAAAAAATTAGCAATAAAATGAGGTAGTTGATAGGGCATACACACCAAAAAAGATAGAAAGAATTAGCACAATATCAACTGGTCGTAACTCGGAGGAAAACTTTATAATGTGAAGTTTGCATGTCTGCTATACGTCTAAAAAATATACCTAGATGAATAGACTAATGGGCGCCCGCCGGCCACTTGGCCTAAAACCCAACAATCTCCCCCAACGTGGCCCAAGTGGCTAAAGAATGTAGGGGCTACTATGTACATATGTACAAAACGTGAAGCATGACCCTAGCTTCACACTACGCCCATCATCTCTATGCGAACCGCTCTGAGGCTAGGCTCTTTGTTAGAGCATCCGCTGGGTTTTCATCCGTGTGAACTTTGACTAACTCTTTGCTAGCCAAAATATCCCGTACCACATGATACCTGACCTCTGTGTGTTTCGACTTGGAGTGAAACATGGGGTTCTTTGCTAATGCAATGGCACCCTAACTGTCGCAATGAAGCACTAGAGTCTGGTGTATACCAAAATCTCCCACTAGACAAAATAACCGCACAACTTCCTTACCGGAACTTGAAATTGCAACATACTCTACCTCAGTGGTGGAAGACGAAGTGCAATTCTAGATACATGATCTCCAAAAAACCGTCGCTCCAGCGAACAAGAAAACGTAGCCAGATGTGGATCACCTAGTGTCCACACAATTCGCATAATCGGAATCAGTGTATCCAATTGTGGATGCATCACTGTTCCCAAAACATAAGCACTTACTAGTTGAGTCCTTGATATATCTCAAGTTGTGCTTCACTACTTCCCAATGCTTTCTACCTGAATTTTCCATAAATCTGTTGACCACTCCCACTGCATATGCAATGTATGGCCGTGTGCTAACCATGGGGAACATAAGACTGCCAACCGCCAAAGAATACGGCACCTTTGCCATCTATGCCTTTTCAGCATCCAATTTGGGACAATCATGCTTGCTAAGTTTTTTGTATGCTACCATTGGGGTACTCAATGCTCTCCCCCCTTGCATATTAAAATGTTGCAAGACCTTGTGAATATACTCTTCCTGCGAAAGTTCAAGTATACCACATTTGTGATCTTTCTTGATACACATACCAAGAAAATGATAAGCATCACCCAGATCTTTCATAGCAAACTGCTTGCTTAAGGCATCCTTGAGAATCGCAATCTCATTTTTTGACTTCCCGGCTATAAGCATATCATCAACGTACAAAATCAAAATGATGACGGAACCACTGTTCAACCTCTTTGTGTACAAGCAGTGATCCTCTTGGCTCCATATGTAACCCTGGGACTGAATGTACTTGTCAAACTTGATGTACCATTGCCTTGATTCTTGCTTTAATCCATACAAAGCTTTCGTGAGTCTACACGCCAGTTTTATCCGTGTTAGCTTCTCAGGTTTTATTGCAAAACCCTCTAGTTGTTTCATGTAAACATCCTCTTCAAAATCCCCATGAAGAAATGTTGTCTTCACATCCATTTGGACCAATTCCAAGTCCTTGATAGCTACTAGAACAAGCACAAGACACAATGTAGTCATCTTGACCACTGGAGAAGAGATTTCATCAAAATCTACGCCTTTCGTTTGCTTGAACCCTTTAGCAACCAATCTTGCCTTATAATTAGGCTCGAGATCATTTGTGATAATACTTCTTTCTGGACACCCATTTGCATGGCAATGCCTGTTTATTCGTAGGTAACTCTATCAATTTTCAAGTTTCATTGGCTAAAACTGAGTTATACTAAGAGTGCATAGCCTCTTCCCACTTTACACTATTTACGTCCCCCTACTCTTTTGATCGAAGACTTATATACACCAACAAGATATCCACTAGTCTAGACCTCCTCCTAAAGTTTTGTTGCATTTTGAGTCCGTTCGAGTGCCGAAATGGCGTGATGACCTAGAGCTGTGAGAAAGGACATAGGCAAATTTCCGTGATCATTGAGTGTTGGTTTGCTTGTGCTGAGCTAGTGTGTTTTCTTGTTAAGGTACACTTCATGAGATTGACGATCTCATAGAGTCTCCGTGCCCCATCCGAGTCACTTTCCCTGAGTATTGACATTATGTTAGTGTTAGAAAGCTATGTTGCAAACGTCCGTCGCGGCGAACCCGCTAACAACTCTAGAGCTATAACAACCTATGTCGTCCATGAACACCCTACCCAAGTAAGGTTCAAACACCCTGTTCATCCAGTTCAGAAAGGTAGCATAGGCATTAACTAGCCCAAATGGCATCCTGCGGTAAGCAAAGCATCCCCATGGGGAGGTGAATGTGGTCTTCATATGGTCTTCAAGCACAATGCCTATCTAAAAATACCGTGAAAAGCCGTCCATAATTGAATATCTTTCATGACCAGCTACTTGATATAATATCTCCTCCTGGAACGGCAACGGGTAGTGGTTTCATTTTGTAGATGCATTTAGAGGTTTGCAGTCGATGCATACCTTCCACTTCTCGTTTTTCTCTAGAGTAATAACCACTGGAGAGAACCATTCTAATTCTTCACTAGGTAGATGATACCTTCATCCAATAACTAATTGATCTCCTACCAAAGGGCCTCCTTTTGTCTCCTCAACTTCTGAGCCTTTGGTCTACACCCTTCTTTAAGAACTATTTTGTGCTCAATTTCCTTGGCTCCTCACAAATCCTTATATTCTCTTGCAAACAAGTTGGGGTAAGAAGCACAAAGTTGCACATAGTCTATCTTCTCTTGTTTGGACAAATCCTCACTCAACATACATGCTACTTCTTTAACACCCAAACTATGAACGTGTGGGACTGCTTCCTCTTTTCCTTTAGAAGTCCATTTGAATGGCCTCTTTGTAGCAAGTGGGCTCACCGCAATCGGTGACTAGTAAGTAGTCTAATCCTAGCTCAAAACGCTCAGGTGCACGAGATGTACGAGTAGATCTCTAAAGTGCCCTACTGCTAGATTTTGCTCTTTGGAGCAACATGTGTGTGTGTATTAGTCGAAGGTACATCACTAGCACGTCCAACATTCTGTGTAACTGGTGGTGAGGAGACATCCTCAAACCATACTCTGCGATACTCAATGTATTTCATTGGCTTTTTATGCATCTTAACCTCATTAAATATCACTTGTGAGATGCATATGACCTTCTTCGATTCCGGGTGTTAGAGACGATATCCGTCTACACCATATCCAATGAAGATGCACTTGTGTGATTTGGGGTCCAGCTTTTGTCTAAGCGCTTTTGACACATGTGAGAATGCTTCACACCCAAATACACGTAATCTATCATAACTGAGCTTTTTGCCCGTCCACATCTCCTATGGAACCTTGTTCTTAAGTGGTGTATTAGGTGATCGATTGATCAAGTAAGCAGTCGTGGTAAAAGCTTCTCCCCAAAATTCTTGAGGTAAGTTGGCCGTAGACAACATAGAAGTGACCCGTTCCTGAATGGTTCTATTCATTCTCTTCTTCTAATGCCTCTTTTGCTACAAAATTCTTTGAACTCGAAGGAGATGTACTCGCCTCCATTGTCACTGTGCAAAGCTTTAAGCTTTCTACCCGATTGATTCTCGACCAATGCTAAGAACTTCTGAAAGACACTAAAGACGCCGCTCTTCTGCTTCAAGCGATAAACTCACACCTTTCTAGTAGAGTCATCTATGAATGTTAGGAAGTATAACGCTCCCTCTAGAGACTTGACTGGCATAGGTCCACACAAGTCACTATGAACGAGATATAGAGGACGCCCTAACTCCTTGTCCAAATGCGTTGATGTTAATCTAGTATGTTTTCCATAGATACAATGCTCACATAAAGAGAAGTTAGAGTAATCTAACACAGGGATATAACCAGAATGCTACAAGACTCTCACCCTTTTGACTCATATGTCCTAGCCAGCTATGCCACAACTCTGTAGACAGCTCGGCTACACAAATAGAATTCTCTTTCACAGAAGAGACATAAAGTGAGTACATTGAGCCAGACTTCTTCCTTTAAGCATGACCAGATTTCCCTTCCTAATGATCCAAGAACCGTGAGAAAATATGGTAGTGTAGTCCAAATTTTCTAGCTGTCCAACTGACATCAAACTCTTTGTCAATTTGGGTACATGTCTGATATTTTGTAGCATAAACTCAATGCCATTACGCATAGAAAACTTGATGTTGCCCACACCGCATATATCAAGCTCATAAGGACTCCCTAGCATCACTGTGTCAGGTGTGTGGCAGTGTACAAAGAAAACCACTCCTTGTGAGGAGTCACATGAAAGCTAGCACCTGAGTCCACAATCCAATTCGGCGCATAACGCTCATCATGAGCTAACAAGGCATAACGACTCAAATCCGATGTGAAAATCAACATATCATTTGTCACTTCAAAAACTTTTTCAATGGCTGGAGACTCAACCAATTAAGCTCTTCAATTTTCACACTGCTTTTAGGTTTGTCAGCCTTCGCTTTTTCCTTGCCCTTATCACGATGCATTGTGTGATAATATTTCTTCAAGTGTCCCTTTTTATGGCAGTAGTAACACTCTATATTTCGCATGTCTTTGCCACAACTGCAGCTACGACCACGCTGCTTTTGCTTGTCATGATTTCCACTAGCCACATATGCATCACTATGCCCACTCGCATCAAGAGATTGACGTCAAGTATCCTCAGTGAGCAATGCATCAGCAACACTATTGAAATCTAGTTTTCCATTGGGTGCAAAATTGCTTATAGCTGTGTTAAAAGTATCCCATGACGATGGTAGCAAAAATAGCAAGAAAATGGCCTTCATTTCATCATGGAAATCGAGGCCTTTTGAAGTAAGCTGTGGAAACACGTTGTTGAACTCGTTCATATGAGAACTAATTTTATTGTCTTCTTTCATGTTCATGCGCATCAATTTCTTCATCAAGAAAACCTTTTTCGAGGCATTGTTGCCATCCCAAGCCTGACATAGAGCATCCCACAAATATTTGGCATTGGTCTTATCCATTATGATAAACTAAATGGATTCACCAAGGTGCAGGCAAATGGTCGTCACCATAGCACATTCATTCTAATCATTCCACTCATCATCAATGTAGGCATGTTCTCTTCTTTCACGCAAGGGTGCGATGAAGCCTCTATTGATCAAAACACCTTGCATACGCTGCCGCCAAATGACAAAGTTTGAGCCATCAAATTTTTTGATGTAGTACTCTTCTCTTTTGGAAGCACTAATCGTTGCCATGATTAAAAGAATGTAGCCAAAAACTTATGGCAAATTACCTGGGGATATTTCAGTAGAATTTTTCCTAGAATAGGAGTAAAAAGTCAACCAAAATGTAGTACAATCACTGTGTAGGAACAACTAGAACTATCAAGAACGCATAAAACGGACTCGTGGAAAAAATACGGCAGAGTCTCCTTTGTATGAGGAGTCAGAACTCAACTCAAAAACGCATAAACTTCTCAAAAGAACAATCTCTGGGCATATACTGCACAAAACCATTGTTGTGTGACCACCAACTCGGTGTCAAGAAAGCCGTCCAAATACAAGTCCTATGGCGAGGGTACCGTATGGGGAAACTCCAGCTTCCTGTATCACAGAACGTATCTCAATATGCAAGAATACCCTAGCTCAAAGAAAACCTCACGCTATCGACCCTCCAAAGGCTAATACAGACACAAGAGGACTAGCCACAGACTTCAGGGATTTCAAAATGACGTGATCACACTATAATTTCAGGTTAATAACAATAGAAATGCAAAATAACAAATATTTTGTTAATTGACATTCATCTTTTTTTACCTCCAGGGAGACCTGGAGACCGGCTCGTAGCCCGCCGGGCTAATTAGTTGGCCCACCGGGCTAGTGAATCTTCCCGGCGGTCATGCCGGGTAAAGCTATTTGCCCGCCGGGCCTGCCGTGGCTATATAAAGGTGACGCCAGTGCTTGTCTTTTGACAAAAGAGGTACATTGAAAAGTCTTCACCAAATTTTCTGGCAGCTTTCCACATTCTCAAAGCAGTGTAGCAGTAATTTTTTTAACCCTTCCTTATTTTATTGATGTTTTTTTTAGTTTTTTGCATTAACTTAAAGGTCTAAAATTTCTTTTATCAAATCATCGTACGTGGATGCACTGGCACATGGTTGCAATTGCGGCTAGGTGTGTCATTGCAAAAGCGTACGATGATTATGTTTTATATTGCTCCCAATCATTCATGCTTCGGCACATGGTTACAATTGCGACTAGGTGTGTTGCTGCTAGAATGACAGGAGCATTTGTTTGAAAGAAGTAACCGTGCGTGAATGCACTGGCACATGGTTGCAATTGTGGCTAGGTGTGTCATTGCAAAAGCGTAGGGTGATTATGTTTTATGTTGCTCCCAGTCATTCATGCTTCGGCACATGGTTGCAATTGCGACTAGGTGTGTTGCTGCTAGAATGACAGAAGCATTTGTTTGAAAGAAGTCACCGTGCCTGGATGCACTGGCACATGGTTGTAATTGCGGCTAGGTGTGTCATTGCAAAAATGCAAGATGACTATGTTTTATGTTGCTTCCCGTCATTCATGCTTCGGCACATGGTTGCAATTGCAACTAGGTGTGTTGCTGCTAGATTGATGGTAGCATCTAATGCATGAATGTGTGCTCAAATAATTTCATAATGCTTCATATGCTTGATCTTGAAAGAAGACATCGTGCGTGGATGCACTGGCACATGGTTGCAATTGCGACTAGGTGTGTCATTGCAAAAGCGTAGGATGACTATGTTTTATGTTGCTCCCAGTCATTCATGCTTCGGCACATGGTTGCAATTGCGACTAGGTGTGTTGCTGCTAGAATGACAAGAGCATCTGTTTGAAAGAAGTCACCGTGCGTGGATGCACTGGCACATGGTTGCAATTGCGGCTAGGTGTGTCATTGCAAAAGCGTAGGATAACTATGTTTTATGTTGCTCCCAGTCATTCATGCTTCGGCACATGGTTGCGATTGCGACTAGGTGTGTTGCTGCTAGAATGACAGGATCATCTGTAAGTTGTCGTACGGTGAGGCATTGGCACATGGTTGCAATTGCGATTAGGTGTGTCACTGCAAAAGCGTACGAGATCTATGGTCTATATTGCACTTTTTCTTTCACGTAGAAAAGATCCAAATGCAGTGGCACATAGTTATATTTCACAATATGTTGTTTGCAATAATACCATTGCAGGCAAAATGGATCTACTTCAATGATAGAGTTCAAAAAGAAAATTAGACAATTGTTGATTACGATCGTCAGTGCACTAGATCCCGACGATATAGCGCAGATTGTTGCAGATGAGTCTAGATTGCAATCATTATACAGTGAGATTACCCGCAAAATGTTGTTGTTATATCCAGACAAAACAACCAAATCAATAAACTCATTACTGAGCAGTTGGGTGGGCAATTTGCCCAAGGTGGCCTCTGATTTGAAAGAGGAATGCCCTCAAGAAGTAGACAAGGGTAAGCTAGAGCATTGGAACACTAGATGGAGAGCTGAAAAGGAGAGGTCAAGGCGAGCATCCCACATAGACACACAGTTTGGCCTAAGCAAGAAAGCGAATGGCTGTCACCAGAGTTGTGGGAGCAGCCAAGTTGGAGAACCGTTTATTGAGGAGGCTGCCATTGAGGGAACATAGGGTTCTACTGCTTCTGCCAGTCACCTGGAGAGCAATATATACAATTCTAAATGTAGTATGACTCTGGGATTCCAAATAAGTCCATTAAGAAGATCAAGAAACTTGGGTCAGGGGCTTATGGCACAGGGTGGCAAGTTCAAATCAAAGGGATCAATTTCCTTCCTGCAACGAATACTTATTGTGCCAAGGAGTTCAAAGGACAGGCCAAGCATCAGTGGAAAAGCTTTGCATCAGAAAGTGGGGTAGATCTCAACCATAGAGGGATTGTGAGGAGTATTGTCCACTATGTAACGTTGCCATGGTTTCTGATATTCCCCTACTTCAATGGGGGAACTTTAGGTGATCTTATGGAGACAGTGCCCCATCCACATGGCTCTTTCACGAAGCTTGTAGCACATCAAGAGGGGAAAGGAAAGATCCCTTAAGACTTTAAATGGGAGCAGCCCTCTGAAGGCTAGAAAACACGTATCAAGAGCCTGTGCAATCATGCTCCCTCGTTGATCCATGCCTTGGTGAAGGCATTGCGATTCGCACATGACGAGGGAGTGATCCACAATGATCTCCATCCATGGAACATCATGTTGGACTTTACCAAGGATCTCACTCCCCGTATTGGAATAATTGATTGGGGATTGTCTCTGCGTGTTGGCTTAGAGACACAAAAGACCAACAATACCGATGAAAACTGGCAAAAGCTTCATCCTTGGCGAGCTCCTGAGTTACTAGATGGCAATCACCCGTGCCCATGGACCAAGGCCACATATGTGTACGCCATAGGATGGGCGATATGGCAATTTTGTAAGTTTTGTGGAGAGTTCTCTGACTACTACAACACAAATTGGTTCAAACATAAGGTTTCAATGGAGGTACAAGCCATATCTAGGATTGTTGTGGAAGGTTGGGTGAGGAAGAAATCCACAGAGAGAAAGAACTTGGCACTTTTGGACGAAGAATTAGAAAGATTTGAAGCCCAACCAGAATGATGCTTATGCCCTCCCTCTGAAATGAGTGTAGCCTTCTTTTAATGGATATATGATGTACATTATGAAGCAGGGTTTTCTGAGACTTTTGACTTATAAAAGCACTTCTAAAATTTGGGTTTTATGTGCCATGGATGATGTATGAGTAATAAAAACACTTTGTTATATCTTAATAGACAACAAATTTTCTATGAGTTTTGTTTTTTCTCTTAAGTTTCAAGCAATAAGCCATGTGGAATCACTGATTGTCATTCATTGATTTTAAAAATGGTGGCTACTCTTATATCAATTGATTGTCGTAAGATGGTGGTTATTCTTATATCAATTGATTGTCGTAAAATGGTGGTTACTCTTATAACAATTGATTATCATTAAGTTTGTATTCCATAATTGAAGTATAGTGTTTAATCAGAATATGGATAATGATAATCAAAGGGCTAAGTGCGCTTTTGAGCGTCTCAGATCCATGTGTCAAGGCGGTGGAGTGAATGACACCGCTCGAATTGCACCTCGTTGCTCCCAGTGGACCAACCCAGTGGGTACACAATGGAAAGAGGTGAAATCTAGGATTGACAGAGAAATGGTCAAATCCATATGGCCAGGCATTGCAGATGACAACATCAAGAAAGGCTGACTCAAGCTATCACAATGTATTAATGCAGACATACGAGACAATGGAGAGAACATATATCTCGATGTTATGGGTCATCCTATGCATCATATGGATTGTCCATTGTGGTTTGCCAAGATGTTATACATGCATTATGTCTTGGGTGAAGCAGTGGACTTCACCTCAAGGACACCTCATATGACGGTTGAGGACATTCGCAGCAGTGCAATCACCGTCACACGGCAAGAGATGTCCTTGGCACTAGAAGGTGCATCAATGGAAGTGCATCACAAGCTACACAAGGCTCTCATGCAGAAGCAACCCTAAATAGAGATTTGCAAAGGGAGGTGAAGGTGCTATCTCGCCACGTAAAAGAGTTAGAGGCGACTAAAAAAAAACAAAATGCTGCCACATTGATTGAGCACCCAACATCTATTAAGGCCCCTCCAACTTCTGGTGTTATAATCAATATCACACACAAGCGTAGTAGTGAAGCCTGAAGGGAATAAACCTCAATCTACTCAAACATGAGCAAGCAAATACAATGGTGAATCAAATATGTGATCAGTCCATCCCAAAAGTAGCGATATCGACCCAAAGATTCACCTTCCTACCTCCTTTCATGAATCAGTCCAGTCCAAAAAAGAACTAATGACCCATGACTGGAGCTCTAATCGAAATAGCAAGCAAATACAGCGGTGAATCAAACATGTGATCAGTCCATCCCAAAACTAAAGATATCGACCCAAAGATTCACCTTCCTACCTCCTTTCATGAATCAGTCCAGTCCAAAAAAGAACTAATGACCCATGATTGGAGCTCTAATCGGAATAGCAAACAAATACAGTGGTGATCAAACATATGATCAGTCCATCCCAAAAGTAGAGATATCGACCCAAAGATTCACCTTTCTACCTCTTTTCATGAATCAGTCCGGTCCAAAAAAGAACTAATGACCCATGATTGGAGCTCTAATCCAAATAGCAAGCAAATACAACGGTGAATCAAACATGTGATCAGTCCATCCCAAAAGTAGAGATATTGACCCAAAGATTTACCTTTCTATCTCTTTTCAAGAATCAGTTCAGTCCAAAAAAGAACTAATGACCCATGATAGAAGTTCTAATCAATATAGCAATCAATTTAGCAAATATAACGGTGAACCAAACATGAGATCAGTCCATCCCAAATGTAGAGATACCGACCCAAAGATTCACCTTTCTATCTCCTTTCAAGAATCAGTTCAGTCCAAAAAAGAACTAATGATCCATGATCAGAGTTACATTAGGTTTTTTTTTTTTAAAAAGACTATTCATTTTTTTACCTTTAGTTTTTCTTCTAAATTTTAAAGGATGACCAAATTTAGAGGAAGAGGTGATGTGATGTGATGTGATGTCTATAAAAGGATTATATAGAGCCGCCAAATATAGAGGGGGTACAGACCGGGCCCGGCGGGATTCTTGCTTGTCTCGCCGGACCCGCTGGGTTTCATATTAAGCTCGCCGGGCCTGCCGGGATTGTTGGTTGTCCTGCCGGTTCTACGTTTTCTACCGGTTTTCGTAGGTCATGACATTGATATGTTATTAATATGCAAAAAATAGTGATAATAACAATAATAATTAACATTTAACAAAATGCGTCATCGCGTAATTAAAATCCCTGGCCACAGTCTCAGAAAGGGCTCTTCCAATGCGAGGCCAATAAATGATCGGAAAAATTTGTCAAAATAGCCAAAATGGCTCCACACGAAGTACAATGGACAGTGTCTGCAACTCAATGTACATGAGTGGACCACGCTCAAGCAGGCGCCAAGAACTGCTGCATGCTGTAAAAGTGATCCCTACGAGGATATCTGCTCTCAAAAGAGCTCAGTAGCACTATATGTACTCACACAAAAATGCATCTGTCCACCACAGAGAAACTGCAGTTGAAAAGACTACTAAACTCGCCTAAAAAAGCGTTGTGTCTTGAAACTTGGAGAATCTGTGTGTAAACGGATTGAAAACCCCCTTTGTAACCTGTAACCTGCGTATCGATGTAGCTATGTGCCGATTTCCGTCGTCGGATGAAAACGTGCTAGTCGAATAGCTGCCAAAGGTGTCGTAGTCAAAAATCGTGCCGTACAGCGCAATCAGTGCTTCTCTCTCTCTCTCTCTCTCTCTCTCTCTCTCTCTCAATGCCTGACAATGGAGATGTCCATACATCCAATCACTCTCTCTCTCACTCTTTTGCAAGTCCGTTTAAGATGGTCGAGGGCTGGTCTCTCTACTCAAGCTCGAGGTGAGGAGTTGGAGAATCGGGGTCAAATGGATCGGGGCGAGGGTTTGTCTCAAGCTTGGTGGGATCAAGTCTTTGCACACACTAAAGTGTGCGTGGGCTTTTTTTTTTTTTTTTTTAATTTCTCTGAATCTCTGTCGAATTCTACAGGACCTGACGACTGTCGGAAGGCTGACGAGATGACGAGTGTGTGTGTGCGCGCGCGCTCGCCTTGCCTACTGTGTGCCAGCGCTACCTGTATGATGCCCAGTCCGACTGCTGCGTATCCCCTTGTACAGCCTGCAGCCCGATTTGCTCCTGCTCTCCAATGCTACCTGCTGCACCTCGATTTGCAATGCATTTGGCATCCTTGAGATGCAATATCTCGACTTGGCTTTCGGTTATGCTGCTCATGCTCCTCTATTTTGGCTGCCCCTACACACACACACACACAGTGTGTATCTCCTCAACTGCTCCTGGTTCTGCTTTGGGCCGATTGATGGATCCGATTGCATCCAAGGAGGTGCTTCTTTGGAAGGCTCTTCTCCTGCTCAAGCTCCCTAAAACAAACTCAATTCCCTCTGCAGCTTGTTGAATGCTCCTCCTTTGCTTGGGGTTTGAGCACACGCAGTTAGGGAGCGAGAGATGCAGGGGCTCGGGGTCGGGTGCTCTGAGCTCTGATACCAATTGATGAAGCACGGATGGAGAGTGCAAGCGAGGGAAGGAGAAAGGGGAAGGGGATGCAGAGAGATTGTAGACCTGTTTTGGTGGAGCATGAGAGAGCAATTGCTCTCTTCCTCCTTATTACCTTTTATGACCGAAGAATAGACTGATGGGCACCCGGCCATGGCCATCGACCACTTGGCCTAAAACCCAACAGGCATCTAGGTCAATGCATGACTTCACCGCATCCACAATCTTTGGCTCATTGGGGGGTTGGGGGGGGGGGGGGGGGTTTGTTGGATTGGAGTAGGAATTCTTACAGCCACAACCTTGGCTTGCATGGCTTGAGAATATTCCTCTGTCATGTGCAATTGCTTTGCTCCCAGAACCTCTTCACTCACGTGTGATGGTGTCAGTGACAAGAGTCATTGAGTGGCAAGATCTTGCTCTCAAGGTCATCTGGCATGGAGTGTAGGGAAAATTGGGTGTTGATGCATAGCACACTTAGGTACTCATCCGTGCGCAGGCTGAAGGCTTTCTCTAAGTCATGCAGAAAAAGAAACTCCTTCCTATCCACTACCACTGACGATGCAATTGATATGTACTTCTAAGATGGCCTCATCCATTAGTGGAGCATCCTTTGGAGTGGCACTAGTGCTAGCCACAACAATGGGGTTTTTCACCACTTCCTCAAGCGCCTTGCGGTACTCAAGAAGAAGTGATTGGCGTTCTCCTTAGCATCCTTGATGATGGCACCAACCCTCAAGTGTGGCAGTCGCATCTCCTTCAAATCGAGTTCCTTTTTACTGACAAGGAAGAAGGTAGCCATGTGAGAAAGTTACTCCATCCCCAATTTGAGCTTCTTTAGCGCTAGCACCCCTAGTGCCTACGCGTCCAAGAAATGGACTATATTAGCAGCAATTTCTCGGGACCATCTCAACCTCTTAGAGAACGGGTGATCTCCTTTGTGGATGTAGCATAAGAGATCACAAGGCACCCAAATCCCTACATGTGGAGGGATAGTTGACATATTTGATGATGTGCTCCTCCATGAATGTCAAGATCTCCGCAAATGCATCCATGTGGAGGGCAATTGTGGTGGCAAGTTTGGGAAGATGAGTGAAAAGTGTGTGAAGGTCCAACTTCTCCCTTGTAGCTCGTGTTCTCAAAGAAGAGGGTGAAGCGTGACAAAGGGATGGTGGATGTGGGTACACAGGCAGAGGTTGTGGATATATCCATGTTTGGTTTGGAGTGTTGATAGGAGACAATGGAAGAGCTCAAGGGTTACAAGAGCACAAAGTGAGAAGGAGTTATCAAGCCCCCTTCTTTATAATGTGGCCTTTTTTTTAAAAGGCACTTTTTCCAAAAATAGCTCAATAATATTCCTTTTTTAATAGGGAAAACAAACCACACTATTACAATCTCATTGTGATGCAAAGATTTTGAAAAAAATACACAAAAATGATACTTAGAACAAATTTTACACAAGATCATTGTTGTTGAATGAAAAGGTATATTCAAATTTCAAAATGTGACAAAGGTAAGCAAATTGATTACAGAGGGGATTTTTTTAAAATGTAAGAGTCATAAAGCTATAATAATAAAGAAGATACCTTGATGGGTTCAAGCTTCCCACAACCTTGCATAGTAGTAGGTATAATATTTATAGAAGCAAATTAATCTTTGAATCAATTTAGATGGACAAAGGTGTGCGAAAAATTTGTCGCTTCAATATCCGTGTGTACAACTTTGAATGTGCCAAAGAGGCTATGAAGTGGTTTCTCCTTTACCAATGTAGATAGAAATATGACTGCAAAAGCAAGCCAAAACATAATTATGTAGCCACAAAAAAAATCCAATGTGATTTTATTCCGAGATCTGTATTCTCAAAACACGTACTCACAATGTGGTAGGAATCGTGCAGGTCGTGGCAATTGCATGCTTTACATTGAGAAAACATGTTGCATAATGGCTACGGTCCCCTTGTCCTTGCGATTCTCGAGGCCAAGGAGCTTTCTTTTCCAATGATGATCCAAGTTACCATGATTTCAAACATGGTGAGGACTAGTAGCATGTGTGTACAGACACGGGTCCTACAGGCAAGGCCACCTGCACGGCCGGACAGTGTGTGTGCTAGGGGGAGGCTATAAGATAGCATGGTTAGGTGGAGACTAGCACACGTCATTACTCTCGTCCTTTCACTGGTATCCGAGCTATTTCGAGAAAGGGAAAAAGCGAGTTGCATGTGCATACGACGCACGTCTCCTCTCCCACAATCCGTAGACGGAGAAGACGACCCTCCACAACGCAGCAAAAGAGAAGAGAGACACAAAGTTATGTGCACAACAGCGAGGACAAGGAATGAGCAATAGCCAACCGTCCCAGGTACACCCTCTACAGCAGGCGAATAAGGTAAACTCAACCGACAACTCTACGGAACCGAGGCTCCATTGGCTGCGCACGTAGGAAGGCCCTCTGAACCCTTGCATGAAGGAGGATTGAACCCACCCCATGAGGGTAAGAGGCCAACATCCAAGCTATTGAACCTTGTTGTATAAGACAAGTAAGGATAGCATACTTGAGTTGACAAAGAAAGGTAGAAGGAAAGAAAAGCTACAAACTTCAAGGAAGTAGTTTCACCGTTCCTTTTCACTCCTTAGAGAAAGACAAGTTTTCTTCCAAAATTCCTTTTTTTTCAAGAAAGAAGCTTCACAAGTGAACGAAAGGCTTCACAAAAACGACGAGTTTTTGTGAAGAATCAACGAACGTATTCTCACGAAGAACACGGCATGGAGAGCTATAACTTTCGCAAGGCGAAAATCGTATGCAACGCAAAAGTCATCGAGCATTAAAAAAACACGAGTTCAAACTTTACAAGGTACAAGTTGACATTTTTTCTCTCTCTACATTAGCGTGTGTTTACCATGGCCTGTGAAGATATCCCACCTACGCATACTTTTGATTTTGAGCACGAACATCAAAATCTAGCAACCACGAGCACTACCGACATTAATTTGCATGACGATGATGATCTAGAAGATCATGTTTCGTAGATATAGCTGCTTTCAAGACTTTGAAAAATCGCCAAAGCGTACTTGAAAGTAACCTCTCTGCATTAAATGCAAATGTTACTAACCTTATTAAGCTACTTGTGAAATTTATGAATTCACAAATGGGTCAAGGAGCTTAAGCTGACATGGTTCAAAGAACCCAAACTCGCACGACTCAAGGTGTCCATGAGGCAAGTGCTTCAAAAGATAAAAAACGTAGCAATGCATTACTTAAGAATATCACCATGCATGAGTTTCATGGTGAAGAGCATGATTGCAACAAGGATGATGTCAATACGTTCTTACACAAACGAAGTGATATTCATAGGTTGAGACACACCCCAAATATTAAAATAGCTGTGGAAACAAGTTGATCTCTTAAAGGAAAGACCTATAAGTGGTGGATGACATTTTCATTAAATGTTCGTCCTCAATCTTGGGCTGCGTTTCAAGCTTCTTTCTCCAAAGAATTTTTGGACTCCAATGAAGAAGATAAGATTTGGTTAGCATGGGATGCATGCAGCATGTCTGGCCTCTCTCTCACTCAATATCTTTCTAAGGATCGAGAAATCATATTAAAACTAGAAGGTCTATATGAATTCCAAAAGATACGGGATTTCAATAAGAGTCTTGACAAAGACTATCGTCTTCATGTCAAGACCCAACATCCAAAAACTTTGGAACTCCCAAACATATGATAACGACCAAGAGAGGAAGTAAAATGTTTCCTACTCTAAAAATACTTTTGCTAAGAGCAATTCGCCTAAGAGCCAATCGCAAGGTAGATCTCCCACACGTCCAAAAGGAACAAGAGACAATCTACCTCTCCGCGCCCTCAAGAGGCTAAGAAGCGTAAGCAATCACGAGATACTCCACGTGGATCTCTCACACTGCCGATTTTAATCGTGCAAAGAAACACAATTTTTGGACCAACATAACAAGAAAGATTTGTCCTCTTTTACAAAGAAAAGAAAAGGCCATGCACACGGTGTAACGTCTCACATTATATTCATCTCCTAAATATTGTGATATAGAAGTTTTTCATATGGAAGAAAAGCACAAGTGTTATGTGTCTGTTTCAATGTAGCAGCCTATCTTTGGTCCACATGAGTTTATTTGCATGCATGACACTATTAATGAACGTGTTCCTATTTTAGTGGATGATGGTGCAACTCATAATTTCTAGAACTATACACTACTCAAGAAATTGAACCTTATACGACTCCGTGCTCCCACAAGTATGTGGTAGAATAGATATCTGAAAATGATAAAGAAATAAGTACGGGACACGGTAGTTCAAGGGGTTGAGCTTATTGTTTAAGATCATAAGATAACCCTTGACCTTCAAGTTATAAACATGGACTGTGTTGATATAGTTTTAAGGCAAGAGTGACTGCATGGTTTAGGAAACACATTGCACACTACTTGCGAACGCAACCCCTTATCCTTTATGGACAATGGTAAATATGTGCTTTTGCTCGTGAGAAAAATATACTATCTACACCTCTTATATGTACAACCACGCTTTCTATTTTACAAAAAAGTAGATTTAATAGATGAAGTCTTTTTGTGTTACTGCCTGTCTCCAAGTCTTGTAAATTCTCAAAAGCAAAGTGCTGTGGATTCTAGTTATAGTTTGCAAAGGACGATGAATTTTAAAGTGCTAATAATTCTAAAGAACAAAGTGCTCTCTTTTCTAATTATATTGAGCAACGTGCAAATGTTATAAAACAAACATTAAAGGAATTACAAGATTCTCCGTCCCAATACAACTGTAATTTACTTTCTCCTTTTGCACTGCAAAAGCTGACTCACTTTCGGAGTATAGTAGAACTTATCTTGCTAAAAGAGACTACTCCATTGCTAATTAACGAAGCTGCAAATTATTTGCCCCATCAGATGCTACCGTTGGTCTTGCAAGCAATAGCCACGAAAGCTATCCCCTATTTTCCCCTTTAGCGAGCCAAGAAGTCCAACCTACTCTCGCAAGTCTAAGCTTTTTTCACTGATTTCAACGCCAAAACACAACCTTGCCTTTAGGATAGTGAGCCTGTTCATATTTTAGATAGACCTCTTTGCCCCAAGCCATCATTTGTTGGAATCCCAACTCCCCCAAGTCCTCGCAATGAGTAGTCGTATTTATAAACCTAACTTTTTTTGCTACGATCGCATGCTTAAAATCATTGTTAACTACCCCTTAGAAAATAGTAGCAAGATCCATGTGCAAAACCATGTTGTCAAATTCATGGAGGTCATGGAAGCTTTAGCCACATGTATGTTCATCACCTTCATGAAGTATCTACTAGAAGCCCAACCATGTGACATGCCCATCTCTAAGATTGGAGTGGACTGCATAAGTGCCATCTTTATTTGGAGGAATGCTTTGGCCTGAGCAGAAAAATACTGGCATGCATTAGTAGTCTCGACCCTCTTGACCCCAAGCATTCAAACAAAGAATGACCACAAAACAACCCATGTTTGAGGATATAGAGAACTAGGTCCGTCTCACACAAGAAATCAGGGTTGACACATAATGGTCACGTACCATCAGTACACATACGTGCGGTATTAATTGAACTACAAAAATTATAGCACACTAGAATCTAGTCTTTAAAGAATAAATATGAGAGAGTAGCTTACTGGGATAAAGGGCTAAAAGGGCTAGAGCCCAAACACAGAAAAATGCCAAAAAGGTCGCCCACAATGGTTAAAAATGGTCATTATGCCCAATCAATTGAGGCCCCAATGTTGACCTGAAAACTGTCAAAGCAAAGCATTCCAGTTCATGGAGCAGAGCAAACTGTACAAGTTGTCCCGTACATCGGAATGTGAAGAACTTTGCAAGAACTCGGTACTAATTGAATTCAAATAATTTTACTATCCTTGTAAACACCGTGGAAAGACGCATGTACTGCGCACAAAGACTACAAGACACATCAACTTCCAAGCTGAAACAATAGAAGATCCCAAAATGATACGACAACAATTGGCTATTTTGGCTCAACACCTCTTTGCACTAAAGCTATTAATCCCGTCTGTCCTGCTGGATACTTCTCATTACCCCAAATCATTATATATGAAACTAACACACCCATCTAAACAATGTGGGCATGCATCTGATTGTCACTTCACAAACTTATCAATACTAAATGGCCTGCCTCCAAAGATCTTTTCAAAAGCCTTATGTAGATCAATTGAAAGGTCATTTATAGATTCCACAAGGCAGAAAAGTCTGTAAACCTTGCATCAAGCTCCCCAAAAAAAGCTTTACAAACTTCATAATGCATCAATTAGGCAAACATGAAACTAAAAGAGGTTGCAATATACAAATGTGGAAAAACCTTTTTGGCTTCTGCAAATCACATGCACCATGCCCAAAATTACACTGAGCGCATCAAAATAGTCTTTCTGTCATCTGAGTTTATAAAACAATTACATTAGTGGGGTAAAATGGGTGAGCCATCACAAACACCCAATTCCTTCGTTCTTTTGTTACCCCGTTTCTGAGCCTGTTAACCCCAAAATAAACAGCTATTGCTGAATTGTTGTTTGGGCTTAAAAGAATGCTATACAAGTAACCAGTAATTTATACATCATAAACGGGCATTCGTTCCACTATACATTTGCGACATACAGGGCAGTTTTTACATTTCTCCGAGCAAGAACTGCAAAAAAACTCTCTCTCTCTCTCTCTCTCTCTCTCTCTCTCTCTCTCTCTCTCTCTCTCTCTCTCTCTCTCAGACACACACACACACTTTTTTTGTTGTAAATCATGCTTTAATTTTTAGTAGGAAACCTCAAAACAGGAAAACCCAGTAAAAAAGTATAACAAGTAGAGCGTTGTGATGCTCCGATAGCTAGAAACAATCAAAGAAAATCCTGTAAGCGTCAAGAGAGATATCTCCCACATCATAAGCATAATGCGGGTCTTGTCCAAGCGAAAATTTGAAGTTAGGGAAAAGGGTCAATTTGTAATGCATGAAACATCCGAGAGTTGCAGTGGTGCCATATGGTCCACATAACCCAAAATGTGACCCAACTGAAGGTGGTCTCAAACTGAGACTCTGGTGGTTGAAGAGCGCCAAAAAATCCAAAACCGTCTATGAAAGATTCTAGATGGGAAACGAAGGCGCAGAGCAAAGGACACCTGCCTGATGAAAAGGGAGCAACGGCAATCCCAAAGCAAATGCATAACAAACTCGTCAACACCAATACACCGAACACAACGAGCGGAAGCAATGCATCGTGCGTGCAACAAAGTACCAACCAGTAGAGCGCCCACCATGCATCTCCACAAGAAAACGCGTTCCTTGAGTGGTAAGTGATTCTTTCAAATGCGCGAGAGTGTTTTTTGCCACCACACTTGAGATTTGGAGAGTGACCACAATTGATTTGCAGGAGCCACAATCCATGTATCAGAATGCAGTAAGGCATAAACAGACCCAGCGGATATGTAGTCCATCCTAATATGGCCGAGATGCCAATCAGAAAGCCAAGAATCCCCAAGCAGTGGAGGCACCGGAGAAACATCTGTAAGTAGCTGTTGAATTTGTTGCCACAAATGTCGATATGAGCTCCCAACTCATAATGAATAGCAACAACCGGAAAAGAAAGAGCCTGTCCCGCATTATCCACCCCACTTGATCAACTTGGCAAATCCATTTTTGCGAAAGAAAGTAAGCTTGTCGAGGAGAGCGATGAACCAACGCTCAACCAAAATAAGAGAAAATGGTTTGCTCCAATGAATGCTCTCCGACTGAAGTGAGTTTCCTCGAGGAGATTGACGACCATGCCAGGATAAGTGCAAGGTAACAACCTTCAAATCCGCAACAAGAGACGAAGTGAAGGGACAACCCGGACTATGGCCATTCAACTGCCCAAAAATGACATCCCAATACGAAGGATGCCATCGACCAAAAGATTGCGTGGCAATGCCATCACATAAATGTGAAACCATGAGCTAGGCAGAAGCATAGCTTTTCGAGCCAAAACATGCTGACGTAAATCCAAAATATTAATCCCTCCCAGTTGCTTAAGCGTGCATAACTTATCCATTGATAGAAACCGCAATCCTTTCTTGTGGAAGAAAGTACACCAAAAATGTTCCAACATACATGACATAAAGAGACCCAAAATCACATGCAAATCACACCCACCATGCCCAAAATTACACTAAGCACATCAAAATCGTCTTTCTGTCATCTAAGTTTTTAAAACAATTACATTAGTGGGGTAAAATGGGTGAGCCATCACAAACACCCAATTCCTTCGTTCTTTTGTTACCCCGTTTCTGAGCCTGTTAACCCCAAAATAAACAGCTATTGCTGAATCATTGTTTGGGCTTATAAGAATGCTATACAAGTAACCGGTAATTTATACATCATAAACGGGCATTCGTTCCACTATACATTTGCGACATACAGGGCAGTTTTTACATTTCTCCGAGCAAGAACTGCAAAAAAAGTCTCTCTCTCTCTCTCTCTCTCTCTCTCTCTCTCTCTCTCTCTCTCTCTCTCTCTCTCTCTCTCTCTCTCTCTCTCTCTCTCTCACAGACTTACTCGTAGAGCATTTGAGGCAGCTATACAGCTATCAGAGAGTGGGCATGAGAGAGCATGGTACTCACAGGTCAGAGCATGGTTTGAGGGACACGGTCTTGACATGGAGAGCCTACCACCATTCCAGTACGACCCCCACTCACCATATGTTCACCTCTCTCGCAGTGAGAGGAACTTGGTATTGAGACAGGATCTGTGGCAGCTATACACTAGGAGAGTCTGGGAGTCACCTGGCTTGGGGACGAGGATGTCAGATTACAGAGACCAGTTTCTCACCATATTGTCTGGGGGGTTCATACAGAGACCACGCTACATGGACACATATATGCCACATAGCTCACGGGTGGCGATTGGTCAGCTGAGAGTGGCTTCACACAGGTTAGAGATTGAGATCGAGAGACATACTGGTGTTCCCAGGGAGGAGCGAGTCTGCAGAGCCTGCACAGAGGAGGTGGAGAGTGAGGAGCACTTTGTATGTAGATGCAGAGCATACACTCAGATCAAAGGCAGGTATGAGGCCTTATTCAGAGGACAGCCCACTCTCCGAGAGATCATGGACTCTCGAGATCAGAGACAGCTCGGACGTTTCTTACTAGAGATACAGAGCCATCGGGACACACTACTACAGCCACACACAGCTACACAGACAGTCGCAGCTCACAGACTTCTTTCAGAGGATTGCCGCCCCTCCCTCACCAGACACTCAGAGGGGAGTGACACTCCCACAGGCGGAGGTGAGCCGAGGTAGACGACGACCACGAGTCACAGGCTACAGGGGCGCGAGCTCCCACCACCGACAGATCGAGGAGATCCGAGCCCGGGAGCGCCGTGCCACTGAGGAGCGAGTGGCTCAGATGAGGGCCGACCCGACAGCTTTCATCCGGGTAGCCTTGGCACCAGACCCGCCCATGTACCACATCTTACATCCCCCCATTAGTACAGGATGGAGCTAGATAGCTTGATGCATTCTCATGATTGTACTACCTTGAGCATATAGACATGCATATACCCCCTAGAGATAGAGCTCCATCCCTCCTCAGATACTCCACTACCTACATTCAGTTCAGTTTTGTATCAGTTTTGTTTCATTTGTCTTTCCGATCGACGGATGACATACACACCATGTACATTTGATTTGTCTCATAGGCCGATTTCGGCCTGACATAGACGTTAAAAATCTTTCTTTCTTTCTTTCTCTCTCTCTCTCTCTCTCTCTCTCTCTCTCTCTCTCTCTCTCTCTCTCTCTCTCTCTCTCTCTCAAACTACATTTCAGCAGAAAATTTCAAGGTTTGTGATGGTTTCACTTCACACTCTATGCATGGCTCTGAAATTTCATAGGGTTTCGCTGATTTAGGGTTTCGCTGCTGCAGATTAGGGTTTCGCTGATCTGCTGCAGATTAGGGTTTCGCCTGGTTTTTAAGGGTTTCGCAGCTGCAGTAGTTCAGGGTTTTTGCTGCTCCTGCTCTCTCTCTCTCTCTCAGTGTGCCCACCAGCCTGCTGCCACGAGCTCCCTCTCAGCCCATGCCACAACTCTGCCCATCGCCATCTACAGCCCATGGCCGTAAATGGGTGGAGGTGGTCCGCAAGACCATCAAGCAGGAGGTCAAGGAGGATGCCGTACGTGAGGAGCACATCAGAGTCCAGGACACCCTGGACGAGGAGAGGTTGAGGCAGGCTCGACGCCTCAACATCCGTGTGACCGGCCTGGCAGACGGACCTTTACCAGAGAGAGATGCCGAGGAGCTGTGCAAACGGCTCGGCTTTGGAGAGACTATGCCCTTCACCCGTGCATGGAGAGCAGGACGGGACTCCTCGAGAGCACGGGCTTTGGTGCTGCAGATGCGGTCCCCGCAAGAGAGTCGCTTTCTTTCGAAAGCGAGTCCTGATCCGCACGTTTCCAGGCAGCCCCATCTACATCGACGAGGATCTGACGAGGATACAAGTCGAGCACCGCCGTACCTGCATGCCTCAAATATTACAGGCGAGGAGAGAGGGCCGAAAGGCCTTCTACAGAGATGGTCGTATTTTCGTGGATGGGCGCCCCATGAAATAGGGGCACGCGGCCTATGGGACGCCGTTGCGATCGGAGATACTTCTCAGAGGAGCAGTGTGGAACTGCAATGGGTCATTGTGGACTCGCCCCGACAGACTGGAGAAGCTTATAGAGGACCACGACTTCATTTGCATCACTGAGACCCGTGAGAGCCCTGAAAGGGGGCTACCAGCCATTGCAGGCTTCAGATGGGAGTCAGTCTTTCGAGCTACCACTTGCCGCGGCACTTCACGAGGATCCGGTGGGGTGGCCATATTATTTCGCCGTTCCATCAACAGTCATATATAGATTGTGAGCCGAGATGAGGAGGCACGTTTTCTATGGGTACGCCTGGAGATAGACCACGAGCATTGGGTCTATATCGCCATTTGCTACTTTCCACCACGAGGCTCCTCATATGCGAGCACCGATGGGCATGCACGGGAGGGGGATTCCCCTTATACACCACTCTCAGATGACATACTCCGCTACTCAACACTCGGAGAGGTCTTCCTTATGGGAGACTTCAACGGGCGCGCCCAGACCAGGCAGTGCGAGCTCTATGATATGGACCACCCAGAGATTATGAGCAGTTTAGACCCAGAGGAGATGGGGATTAGCAGACTCAGGGCAGGATACCACCGGGTACGACAGTCACCTATTGGAGCTTGGTAGCCGACATCATCTCGTTATTTATAACAGGATGCAAGGGTGGCCAGATTCGAGCGGGCTCACTTGCTTCCCTCACGGGGGGGGAGAGAGTACTGTCGACTACATTCTTGGGAGTCTTCTGGGGGCCTAGCTTCTCTAATCTTTCAGTGTCAGGAGACGTCCTATCGGCGCAGACCACACTTTCCTCACTTTCACACTCACTTCCCATTTGTCACACACACCCACCCCACTCACACAGCCACATACCACTATTCATTTTACATACGAGCTCTCTCATGTCTATGCTCACCATCTCCGCACACATCTCCTATCTCTCGACCCACATGCCCCCCTAGAATCACTCACATCACATCTTACCTCCATGATTCACACATCTGCCATTCAGAGCTTCCCTCACCACACACGCACACATGCACCCCGCACAGGTTCCATGCCACGGAACAGCTGGTATGACGATGATTGCAGAGCATTACGACGTCAGCTCAGAGAGGATGAGGCCCGCGGGGTACACACACCGCCAGGCTCAGCACCAAATCCAGTCTCTCACCCGCCGTAAAAAGCGGGAATGGGAGGAGCAGCAATACTGGGACTTATATCACTTGCTCATGAGCCGAGATAGTGCAGAGGCATGGCGCCGCATCCGCGAGCGCAGGCCACCGACATCAATCGAGGACCCGGACACATGGTACCGCTATGCAAAGGACCTTTACCAGATACCAGGACAGCCACCGATACCCCTACCACAGGGACCACAGCCCACCACTTCGTCCTTCTTCACATCAGAGATGGTAGCTCGAGCCATCCAACATCTACAACATGATAGAGCTCGAGACCAGACCGAGCTACAAGCCGAGCATCTGATTTATGGGAGAGAGACCTTGGCACCTTTCATAGCTCATCTCTTTAACCGCGCACTTGTGGAGGGATTTCCAAACTCGTGGACACAGCACATCATTGTACCTATACACAAGTCTGGAGACACCATGGATCCCAACACATACATGACTATTATGATTGGCCACATGTTGGCCAAGCTCTATGGCGCGGTTTTAGAGGAGGAGCTTAGCACCAGAGCAGAGGCAGCAGGCATCCGAGCTGCAGGACAGGCTGGGTTCCGCCGCACATACTCTACCATCGATCATATCTTCACGCTACGTTGCTTGATCGACCAGGCACGAGTGAGGAAGAGGAGGCTTTACTGTTGCCGATGATATTGTACTCATATCAGAGTCAGCAGAGGGGCTGCGTCAGCATCTACTTGGGCTTGATGACTTTTGTGCGTAGCGAGGGCTCTCAGTGAACCTTGGGAAAACCAAGGTTCTCATCTTTCATACATCAGCACGGATCATATGAGAGAGCTCTTTCACAGCAGCAGGGGGCAGTATTGAGGTTGTAGGCTCATATGTCTACTTGGGGTTGACTTTTACCGCGGCATCAGGGGCCTTTTCCATGACACAGGCAGCCAGAGACAGAGTGACCAGGGGGTACTCCGCACTCGCACAGATGGAGAGACAGTGCCACCAGGCACACTTTCAGGAGCCCCGTACGAAGGGGTGGTTTTTTGACACTTTGGTTACACCGGCTCTTATGTATGGGGCAGCCATATGGGGACCTGGCTTGGCAAACTCAATCTGGCCTTTGATAGAGCGCCCACAGGTACTGATGATCTCCAGGATGATCCGCAGCAAGCCGTCCGTTCCACATGATATAGTCAGAGCAGAGCTAGCAGTCCCACCTATGCTAGTAGAGGTACTGTTTCAGACGGTTTGCTTGTTACATAGATTACAGAGTATGGATAGGGACCGCATTGCCTATCGAGCACTTCAGGCATCACAGTCTATGGCACTGGCGGGAGATGCCTCTTCTTGGTATGCACAGACCAGCGAGTGGTTCACTAGACATGGGCTTGATATAGATCGACTACCACCCCTCCAGTATGACATCCATGCACCTGCTTATACTCTCACTCATCAGGAGAGGAATAGGATCATCGGGCAGGAGATTTCGCATATTTACATTGAGAGGACATGGATCAGCCCCAGGCAGCCACTACCGACGAAAATGCTTCACTACCATGAGCATTTTCTCCAGATATCAGATCAGGGCTTCATAGACACCCCTCATTATATGCAGCAGTACATGCCACATCACCTACGGGTAGCCAGCTCCGAGTCTCATCACACCAGCTTGAGATTGAGCGGGGCAGAGCCAGAGGCATACCACGAGAGAACCGGACTTGCCCAGTGTGTCAGACAGAGGTGGAGACGGAGGAGCACTTCATGCTACGATGCCCAGCTTACTCAAAGCTTAGACAGAGATTTGGGATTGAGGGCACTCTCCAGACATGCATGAGGAGGAGAGACCAGACTCATGTGGGCCATTTCATCACAGGAGCACTCCACATACGTGAGGAGTCTACACGACCACGACCACATGACACTGGAGGTGTTCAGCAGACGATCACTCAGTTTTTCCAGAGAATGACTTCAAGGGATCCCACACAGCCGACGACGACTGGGCTGACACTCGAGCAGGTAGAGGCACAGCGAGCACGACGCCGACCTCGGGAGTCAGGATACCGACGGCCCCGTCTATACTAGCAGGATATACTGAGGATCCGTACACTTCATGAGCAGCAGCTGGAGAGGGCCTGCTCCACCACACATTGGAGCACCCACTTACATCGGGTTTTTCAGCCCCTCCCCCCCATGTACCACTTTTTATACCCATCACCCATTACACACTACTAGCCAGCTCTGATACGGGTATGCCCTCACACTTTTACTTTCACTCAGCACGAGGTAGTCATTTTCTGCTGTGACAGAGCTACATCCACAACCATATATTCATATGGTCAATATCTGCGGTGCCAGAGCCATATATACCCATACCACCACACATTACCATCATACCACCACACTGCACATCCCGGTTCTAGATTAGCTTTCATTTCAACATTTTATTTTCAGTATTTTCTTTTCCGGACACCCGGACTACCACTAGATGTACATTGATTTGTCTGATAGGCCGACTTCGGCCTTTAGAAGACGTAAATAAAGCTTTCTTTCCTTCTTTTCTTTCTCACAGAGACACACACACACACACTTTTATTGTTGTAAATCATGCTCTCTCTCTCTCTCTCTCTCTCTCTCTCTCTCTCTCTCTCTCTCTCTCTCTCTCTCTCTCTCTCTCTCTCTCTCTCGGAGACACACACACACTTTTTTTTGTTGTAAATCATGCTTTAATTCATAGTAGGAAACCTCAAAACAGGAAAACCCACAGTAAAAAAGTATAACAAGCGGAGCGTTGTGATGCTCCGATAGCTAGAAACAATCAAAGAAAATCTTGTAAGCTTCAAGAGAGATATCTCCCACATCATAAGCATAATGCGGGGCTTGTCCAAGCGAAAATTTGAAGTTAGGGAAAAGGGTCAATTTGTAATGCATGAAACATCCGAGAATTGCAGTGGTGCCATATGGTCCACATAACCCAAAATCTGACCCAATTGAAGGTGGTCTCAAACAGAGACTCTGGTGGTTGAAGAGTGCCAAAACATCAAAAACCGTCTATGAAAGATTCTAGATGGGAAACGAAAGTGCAGAGCAAAGGACACCTGTTTGATGAAAAGGGAGCAACGGCAATCCCAACGCAAATGCGTAACAAACTCGTCAACACCAATACACCGAACACAACGAGCGGAAGCAATGCATCGTGCGTGCAACAAAGTAACTAGTAGAGCGCCCACCATGCATCTCCACAAGAAAACGCGTTCCTTGAGTGGTAAGTGATTCTTTCAAATGCGAGAGAGTGTTTTTTGCCACCACACTTGAGATTTGGAGAGTGACCACGATTGATTTCCATGAGCCACAATCCATGCATCAGAATGCAGCAAGGCATAAACAGACCCAATGGATATGCAATCCATCCTAATATGGCCGAGATGCCAATCAGAAAGCCAAGAATCCCCAAGCAGTGGAGGCAACGGAGAAACATCTGTAAGTAGCTATTGAATTTGTTGCCACAAATGTCGATATGAGCTCCCAACTCATAATGAATAGCAGCAACCGGAAAAGAACGAACCAATCCCGCATTATCCACCACTTGATCAACCTGGCAAATCCCTTTTTGCGAAAGAAAGTAAGCTTGTCGAGGAGAGCAATGAACCAACGCTCAACCAAAATAAGAGAAAATGGTTTGCTCCAATGAATGCTCTCCAACCAAAGTGAGTTTCCTCGAGGAGATTGACCACCATGCCCGGATAAGTGCAAGGTAACAACCTTCAAATCCGCAACAAGAGACGAAGTGAAGGGACAACCCGGACTATGGCCATTCAACTGCCCAAAAATGATATCCCAATACGAAGGGTGCCATCGACCAGAAGATTACGTGGCAATGCCATCACATAAATGTGAAACCATGAGCTTCTATGGCTGTCGCTAGTCCACCAGCATAGGCAGAAGCATAACTTTTCGAGCCAAAACATGCTAACGTAAATCCAAAATATTAATCCCTCCCAGTTTCTTAAGCGTGCATAACTTATCCATCCGTAGAAACTGCAATCCTTTCTTCTGGAAGAAAGTACACCAAAAATGTTCCAACATACATGACATAAAGAGACCCAAGGCGCCACTGGGGCCCGCATAAAAGTGGCAAATAGAACTACACATAGGCCATCATTGTAACAGACTTGGACACTCCAAGTCAAGAATCAACCGCGACAGCACCAAATAACCACTTCAAAACAATTCACAGATTACAATAGATTTGCACTTGCCCGGCAGAGTTCCGTGCCTAGAGATATTGGCCCCAAAGACTGGCGCCCCTTTCGGTATTTCTTTTTATATTAATCAGATCAAAGTACAAGAGAGTGGCTAGGATTTCACTCTCAGACTCTGCGTCCAGATGCCCTGAGAAGTGAGGCCATCACCACTAATTTAAAGGTTACAAGGGATGCCCAAAAGCACAGCCCCAAAAGCTTGAAAGCAAAAGCTCTTTTCCCTCTCTCACAGAGAGTTTCTGAAAGCAAAAGCAAATTCTCTCTCTCTCTCTCTCTCTCTCTCTCTCTCTCTCTCTCTCTCTCTCTCTCTCTCTCTCTCTCTCTCTCTCTCTCTCTCTCTCACACACACACACACACACACACACACAAAGAGAGCAACAAAGTAATTATGCTTTTCTGGCCAAAAGCTAAGATTTGCGTCGCTCAAAATTATCCCAAAAAATAAAAAAAATAAAAATGGCCTTCATTTCAATATTTTCCCAAGGGCGGGTGGGTATGGGTAAAGGCTGTAACAATTCCTGTGCCTTATGCCTGTCAAACTTGACCTTCTGGAATACTGCACACAAACTCTTCCACATCTTTTTTGAGTCTCGACCAAAAGAAGTATCGCTCTACCCCTTCATGGTGGTAGCAATGCCGCGGTGACCTGTAAAGGTGGACAGTGGCATTCAGTCATAACCTTTTCCCGCAACGGCTGTGTAATGCACAGCATAGTCTTTCTCATCAAGTAGCCTTCCCGAAGGGAATATCCAGCTATTGTCTCCCCATCCTGTATCCGTGTGAAAATATCTGCAAAATCTGTATCTATGGCATACTGATCAACCATATCCTCGAAGCTCCTATGATGTATCGCGGAAATAGCCAGAACCAACGGCTTCTAAGACAAAGCATCTGTCACCACATTCTTTTGTCCCTGCACATGGACAATCTGGAAGTGAAACTATGACAAGATGTTCGCCCACCGCATTTGCTTTTCCGAAAGCTGCTTCTGTGGCAAGAAGTAGCGCAAACTCTGATGTTCTGTAAAGACAGTAAAATCCGCTCCGAGTAGGTAATGCCGCCACTGAGTAAGAGCATGGATAACCAGCAAAAGCTCTTTCTCATAAATCTGTGTTGTCATCTCCGGCCTAGGGAACAATCGGCTCTCGTAAGCAATGACATGGCCTTCTTGCATCAAGACCACACCCAGACTATTACCATAAGCATCACAAAATACTTCAAAGGACTTCTGCAAGTCCGGCAAAGTCAAATCTGGTCTTGTAGTCAATTTCTCTTTCAATGTCTGAAAGGCAGTCACCTCTGTGGATCCCCACGAGAAAGGGACTCCTTTCTGTATCAAGATATGCAAACGGGAAGCAACCTCTGCAAACTTTCGAATGAACCGTCTGTACTACGAACACAGTCCTAAGAATCTTTCAACTTCATGGACATTCTTCAAATCGGGCCAATTACAGATAGTGTCTATCTTGGCCGGATCCATTTGCACTCCTGTTGCTGGAGACAAAGTGTCCCAAAAAAAAAACGTATCTCTGAAGCATATGATCTCTGTGTTTTGCTTCATTCTTGGAGAAAACAATGATAGCATAAAAGAAAGTGCCAACAAATAGCCTGTACTCTCGAAAAATCCTGTCCATCATCCAGTTAAATGTCGCAGAGCATTGGTTAAGCCAAAAGGCATCACCAAAAACTCAAATAACCCAAAAGTCGTCTGAAAGGCTGTCTTGTAGACGTCTCCCGGCACGATTCGGATCTGATGATATCCACTCTTCAAGTCAATCCTGCTAAAGCACGAGGATCCCTGTAACCTATCGAGTATATCATCGATCCTAGGAATCGGAAATCTGTGCTTGATGCTGATTTCGTTGAGAGCGCTATAATCAATACACATTCTCCAAGATCCGTCTTTCTTCAAATCCAACAACAGTGGAGAGCAATACGGTAAAGTACTATGTTGGACAAGACCCTTTTCCAAGAGGTCTTTCACTGAGTTCATAATCTTTTCATTCTGTACTCGGCTCACACAGTAAGGTGGCCGGTTCGGTGGCGTGCTTCCAGGTATCAGATCGATGGTTTGATCTTCAGGCCCTCTGAAAAGCAATCGGCATGAGTGTGGAGAAAAATCTTGGCGTTCTTTTGATCAGGTCAAAACATATTCAACCTTTATCCATCGTTCAGTTCTCTCCCAAAAGAATGAGTAAGAAACTGAAGTTCATCAAGTACAGTCTCTAAGCCCTTCATTTATCAAAGTCGCTTTCTCCGCACGGTAGTCCACCACGGCGTAGTTCTTGTCGTACCAAGGGATCCTGAGTAGAACGTCACTCGCGTGCCCTGAACACCACTGTCATTGCAAACGAAGTTTGCCAATGCTCGGTGTAATGGCAACATCCCATCCGGGTGCCAGTCGAACCTCCGCCTATGGCGTCAGTTTGTCGGGCGTAATTCCAAATCGAGCCACCAATTCCAAGTGAAAAGAAGTTGGCCTTGGCTCCTACAAAAGAGCTTCCTGATCCTTCACTTTGCCCCAAAAGCGGCAACGTTTGTACTTTCATTCATTAGATTCGGTGCAGGTCCCACACCATGTGGTACCAGTTCTGCCTTTTCTGCCACGTTCCTCAGCTGCTCTCGAACTCTTAGGCCTGTCGTCGTCTTTATCATTCTGTTCTTTCTGTGCCTTTTTAGGGCACTTCGCGGAGATATGTCCATTTTCCCCGCATCCAAGGCACTTTCCCTCTCTGATAAAGCGAGCTCTCTCCTCAGGAGTAAGCTTGGGTCGTGTATCCTTTTTCTCTCGGTTGCTCTTTTTCTTTCTACTTTCATTCCCAGAAATCTGTTCGACTCTTTGTGTCATGGCCTCATCTGCGGGGTAGGTCAGACTGCCAGAGTGAATGGCAAAGCCCTCCTTCGCATGACTCATCAACTCCTGAATAGAAGCTGACTTCTATTCCAATCAGTGATCTCGGATCTCTGTAGGTAGACCCAAGGTAAACCGCTCAATCTGTTCTCTGAACGAGATCTTTTTGAATAAAGAGGCGGGTAGAAAAGAGCTCCAGAATCTTTCCAGTAAGCATTGATTGTATCTTTCTTGGTCATCCGAAGATGGTTCCAAGCAGCTCGTATATCTCGTTTATATTCTTGCGTCAACCAAGAAGAAATAAAAAGCTTCTTAAATATCAGCCATTTAACTGGCGCAGTCTTGTTTAAAAGAAGCGTGGACCACCAAGTACGAGCATTCCCCTTAGAGTAAGAGGCAGCTCTCCGAATCTTGGAGTGCTTTGAATAGCGTTCTCCCGCGAAAGCGATGTCAAACTGCTGTATGAAAGACAAAGCCTTTGAAGCATCTGAGTATCCCGAAAAAGTATCAAACTTAAGTGCTTGGCCACCTTCCTTAAACTCTCGGACTTTCTTGCTTTTATCTTCGAGAAAGTCATACTAGTTGGCTTTGTAAAAATTCTTCTTGTTCGCATAAAAGTTTCCATTGTCAGAGTTTGAACTGTCCGTAGACGAGTCCTCTATAGAAGTGTCACTCACTAGGCGAGACTTAGACTTCCTTGCCTTTTTCTTGCCCTTTCCGAAGCGTTGTTTCTTGCTTCGCTTTTTGCTTTTCCTGTCTTCTTCGCTCGAGTCTGAAGAGCTAGAAGAACTGTCAGAAGAAGAAGAAGAAGAACTGGGTAGGCCTTCAAACTTGACGCGCTTCTTCAGTTTCTTTGCATGAAGCCATAGGTGCCGCGGAAAAAAAAAATTGGAGATCGGATTTCTCATAGAAGAGAAATCGGCCGTGCTCTGATACCACTGTAACAGACTTGGACACTCCAAGTCAAGAATCAACCGCGACAGCACCAAATAACCACTTCAAAACAATTCACAGATCACAATAGATTTGCACTGGCCCAGCAGAGTTCCGTGCCTAGAGATATTGGCCCCAAAGACTAACGCCCCTTTCGGTATTTCTTTTTATATTAATCAGATCAAAGTACAAGAGAGTGGCTAAGGTTTCACTCTCAGACTCTGCGTCCAGATGCCTTGAGAAGTGAGGCCCTCACCACTAATTTAAAGGTTACAAGGGATGCACAAAAAAGCCCCAAAAGCAAAGCCCCAAAAGCTCGAAAGCAAAAGCTCTTTTCCCTCTCTCACAGAGAGTTTCTGAAAGCAAAAGCAAATTCTCTCTCTCTCTCTCTCTCTCTCTCTCTCTCTCTCTCTCTCTCTCTCTCTCTCTCTCTCTCTCAATGAGAGCAACAAAGTAATTATGATTTTCTGCCCAAAAGTTGAGATTTGCGTCGCTCAAAAATATCCCAAAATAAAAATAAAAATAAATTTTAAGAAAATTGATCTCCACGATTTTCGGAAATTAGGGTTTGTGGCAAAAATTAGGGTTTGCAAGTTTTTTTAGGGTTTCTGTTGTCCGCCACGTCATCACTTTGTGACAATCATTATGTATTGGACGATTCTGAGTCGCACATGCGATGGCCAGGTTGACAGTTTCCAATCGCTAAGCGTTAAGTGCATTCTTTGGAGCACCCATTCAAGTTTTTGCGTTGTGAACACATTCCAACCGATCAGATATCCCAGATGACGTACTATGGTTTGAGGGGGAACAATCTCCCCTGGCCATAGAAGCCTATGCCAATCGAATTCCTTCAGAGGCATCAACTTGGATTTACCAAAATTTACATGCAGTCTAGCCGCCAGGCCAAATAAATGCAACGCATGCATAATCTGTTGTACATCCTCCTTAATGTTTTTGGGCATATGCCTGGCTGATGAATTGCTTTCCGGAGGGTAGAGCAAGACCATGCAAATGACCTGAGGAAGTGAGAGCCTCAAGGTATGACAACAAGGGGTGCGAAGCAATCGCATAAAGCAAAGCACTGAGAGAACACCCTTGTCTAACCGGCCACCCTAGATTCCAAACATCTGTGATAGAACCACTCAATAGACCTGCAAAAGTGCTGAGAGCAAGACAAAGGATAAGGATGTTACTTGTTATCAATGTCGCAGAAAGGGTCACAAGAAACACGATTGCAAGTATTTCAAGAAAGAGCAAGAAAGAAAGAAGAAAATGCAAGATAAGAAGAAGAAAGATGAGAAGAAGGCGGAAAAATACGCAGGTGATTCCTCCAAGGATGCTGAGAATGCAAATGTATCCTCTAGTGTGGTCATTGAGGAGTTGTCAGACGTTGAGGAAATTTTTGTTGCAGCTTCATGGGCCTCAGATTTGGTGATAGCTAATGCAAAAGACATGCTTATCTCAAAGAAAGATGTCACTGATGCATTGCTTAGTGCTAATAATGGCCTATCCCAATCATGCATAGTGGATTCTGGTGCTTCATTCCATGTGACTCCATCTTTGGAGTGTTTTGCTACATATGCTGCAGGCAAGGTGTACCTTGGTGATAATTTGCTTGCAATATTGAGGGAATGGGTACTCTGCGTCTGGCTCTTAACGATGGTCAAGACCTTGTGTTAAATGATGTCACGTTTGTACCAGGCATTAAGAAAAGTTTGCTATTTGTTAGCCAGTTAGATGCACATGGTTATACTACCATCTTTGCCAGGGGTTCATGGAAGTTGCTTAAGAGTTCTATGCTTGTTGCAAAAGGATCTAAAAGAGGTACTTTGTACTATCTTCGATGCAAAGCTTTGCCTCGCAAGTTTCTTGTTGTTGCTGAAGTTGCTTCACACACGGAATTGTGGCATAAGAGACTTGGACATATGAGCCAAAAGGGTATTGATGTGCTTTCCTCTCTGAAGAGGGTTGATGTAAAAGGCAAAAAGTTGGATATTTGTAACGATTGTCTTTGTGGAAAGCAAAAGAAATCTTCTTACTACTCTGGTGTCTCTCGCAAAGCTAATCCTCTTGATCTTATTCACTCCGATGTATGCACTAAGCCTGTTAAGTCTTTTGGTGGTGCATTGTATTCTGTTACATTCATCGATGACTTTACTAGGAAAGGATGGGTGCATTTGTTGATAAGTAAAAGTGAGACTTTTAATGCTTTTAAGAAGTTTCGTGCTTTTGTCACTTCTCAAAAGAGTGCTAAGCTTAAATGTCTCCGGTCAGACAATGGAGGAGAGTATATATCTGCTGAATTTCAGCGTTTTTGTGATGATAATGGGATTAAAAGGGAGTTGGCAGCCCCTTATAATCCATCTTCTAATGGTGTGGCTGAGAGGTACAACCGTACTTTATGTGAGAGAGTGCGTTGCACCTTGTCTACAGTTAATCTTTCCCAAGAGTTTTGGGGAGAGGCATTAAAAACTGCAGTTCATATTTGCAATCACTCTCCGAATAGTACACTGAAAAATGACATTCTAAAGGAGGTTTGGTCTGGCAAACCTGCCTCTTATGATCATTTGAGAGTATTTGGCTGCAAAGCTTTTGCTCATGTACGCAATGACTTGAGAACAAAGCTTGATATGAAGTCCATTAAGGGAGTCTTCCTAGGTTATGGGGAAGAAGGTGAAATGGGCTATAAAGTGTGGTTAGCACATTTTAGAAAGGTAATACGCAGCCGAGATGTAGTGTTCAATGAAGCGAAATTGCTTAAGAATGCTACAAAATTTGATGCTGACAAGAAAACAGTCAGATTTCAGCCTTCCATGCCACCCATTGATGTAGAAAAAGAGCCTCATGATACATTACCGCAAGCTGAAATTGATAATCAATCGGTTAACCTTGAGCTAGAAGAGGTAGGACATGATATTGATGCTCCTAATGAGGATGGACAACCACCTGAATTGGCTGAAAATGATTTTCAGCAGCATGATAGAGCTGAAAATGAGTTGCTTCATGATGTAGAACCGTTGCCTGAGAATGTAGATCATTGGGTACACAGATCAACTCGTTTGAGAAGGCAGCCTCAGAGATTTAACCCCTCTTTGGATCATGTAATGTTGACAGATGAGGGTGAACCTCTTACATATAAAGAGGCCAAATCATGTAAGTTGAGACAATCATCACGGCAGTGGTATAAGAAGTTTGACCCTTTTATGTTGTCTCAAGGCTTTAAACGCAGCCATGCAGATCATCGTTTGTATATGAAGAGGGATGAAGATGATAGTCCCATAACATGCTGCTTTCTGGGAAACATAAGACTAGTATAGATGCTCTGAAACGTAAGCTGAATTCAACATTTGCTATGAAGGATTTGGGTGATGCAGAGCATATTTTGGGCATGCGTATTAAAAGAGATAGAAAGCTGAAATTGTTGTTTTTATCTCAAGAAAGGTACATTGCAAAAGTACTTGACAGATTTATGACGCTAAGCCTCTTGGAGTACCTTTACCTCCATACACTAAGCTTAGCAAAGCAGATTGCCCAAAGGATGAGGTGGCATTGAAAGCAATGAAGGGAATCCCTTATGCATCAGCTTGTGGTTCTCTTATGTATGCTATGGTTGCCACTTGTCCCGACATTGCTTATGCAGTGGGAGTTGTTAGTCGATACATGTCAAATCCTGGCAAAGCGCATTGGGAAGCTGTCAAATGCATTCTGAGCTATTTGAAAGGTACACAATCAAAGCGTATTTGTTATGGCAAAAGTGACTTAGAGTTGCAGGGATATTGTGATGCAGACATGGCAGGTGACATGGATACCAGGAAATCTACCAGTGGATATGTATTTGCCATTGCAGGTGGTGCAGTCTCTTGGTGTTCTAGGTTGCAAAAAATTGTGGCATTGAGTACTACTGAGGCTGAATATATTTTAGCCCCAAAGGCTTCAAAGGAGGCCATTTGGTTGGGCAGACTTGCAAAAGAACTTGGCATGCCTGCTCATACCACTTCATACGTCAGGTATTGGAGGATGGTCTAGTCACCTTGACTAAAATCCATACACAGGATAACCCTGCAGATGTTCTCACCAAGAGTCTTGCTAAGGCTCAACATCAGCATTGCATACAGCTGGTGGGAGTTGGATGACTTAAAGGCATCATTTATGCCTTTAAGTGGGAGGTTGTTGAGTTGAAGGCCCTAAATGACCTCTATTGTATATTACTTTGTCCAGGTTCACATTGAACCTCGACACATTTTTTAAAGTCACTTATAATAAAAGTGGAAAAGCCCAAAAACTCAATCATTGAGTTTTCCCTAAATCGTACGAGCTCTCTCTCTCTTTCTGCATTCGATCTCTAGTGCTAGCTCTCTGCTGCACCTTGCCTCCTGCTTCTTGCCCCAATCCTGCACTACATCGAGACGTGCACCTACCGGTACCCTCTACTTCACGCTTTCATGATGCAACTTGGGGGCTCTCTCCCCGATCAAGCAGACACGTCTTTTCATGCCACCCCGCAGGTGGACCCGATGGACCGCCTTCATTCTCAAATTCGAGGACTCAAGGATGAAAACAAGGAGCTCAAGGCGCGTCTTGCAACCCTTGAGACACGCCTCTCGTCCTTGAAGTCTCAAGAGCAAGCCGATAACGAGCACTTTCTCGTCAAAGCAAAGGAAGTCGAGAACACCCTCACCGCAAGCATGGCCAACCTTGTCACCCAAGTTCAAAAGGCAACCATCGCCGTCTCCTCCAAAGTAGAAGAGTGCATGCAAGAACATCGCCGACGGAGGGACTAGCACTTTCTATTCGAATAGGTGGCTTGCTCTCTACTTGGTGGGGAGAGAGCGACGACTACGCCTCAACACTAGTCAAGCTCAACCAAGCCATTCACCCAACCGAGTTTGACCTCGACACAATAGAGAAGGTTCACCATGACAACTGCACCAACCAAGGCATCCTGAGCTTCAAGACTAAAGAGGTGCGCATAACACTTCTACAATAAGCATGACTTCTTAAGGGCACCAAAGTATGGATAAGCGAGGCCTTGACCCTCGCCCAACTCAAAGTTGAGAAACTAGAACTCCAAAAGGTTCGAGACACACGAGCAGCCAGCAAATGGACCGTCTACCGAGGCGGCAAGGCCATCATCGAGGAATTTCGAACTCCAAAAACTCCCAAAGCCACTTCTCCTTCTCCCCCCTCCCCCTAAGTGACCTATGTCACAATTTTGTTGTATCCACAATACTCATGATTTTCCATGTACTCCTCTACTAGGAGGTCCAACCATGTATGTTTTCTTGGTCCCATAGGTCATATTTGACCTCTGAGGACGATAATGAATCTCTCTCTCTCTCTCTCTCTCTCTCTCTCTCTCTCTCTCTCTCTCTCTCTCTCTCTCTCTCTCTCTCTCTTTATAACCCTCCTCAACATCGTTTTATCTTTAGTAGATAGAGGCCAAGACATTCTTGATCCTCATATCTCATAACTCTAGATAGAGGCCCAAAGCCGTCTCTAAAGAGGCAGTGAAAGCAGCCACATATCTCATAGCAAGTTGTACAATGGCATATATAGTGAAGCTTTGAAGTTTGTCCACAACCCTACCTCAGCTGAAATGCCTCAATATTGGTCAATCTCAATCTCCAACTGATGTGATGAAGTCCGAATCTATCCAATAGCACATCATAAACCGTGGGACAAGTGAGTGTCCATGTAGGCACGCCTAGATAAGAGCCCATCCTCTATGAGTTGGAGAAAATTCTCTACATATGTAGTTATCTTTGTGCCCAACTCTTGTATAGGTTGTATCCATGTCCTCTATGTATCCAACAGAAATAGATCTTGTCGTATAAGTCAAGTGACCTCCCTTCGTGTCAGAGAGAGAGAGAGGGTGCATCTAGAAAATACTGAAAGGGGGGGAGCCTGTTCATACAGAAACCATGTAGCTCAAACCATGCTACCATTTGTGCATACTAACACGATGTATCTCCCTGTGTTGTCAAGTGTCGAGAAGACTCCAAGGCCAACCCAGAGAGAGAGAGAGAGAGAGAGAGAGAGAGAGAGAGAGAGAGAGAGAGAGAGAGAGAGAGAGAGAGAGAGAGAGAGACTATTCTTCTTTGTAGAAAAAGCTTCTCAAAACCCATCTTTATTCTTGTGCTTGCATCTTTACGAGGATTCGTTTTTCCAGTTTGGGTTTCTTGCCATACCAATGGAATATTCCCTTTCCAATGCTCTCGTCAACCATCACGTGACGCATCAAGAATATCCGTTTCCCGGTCTCTCCTGTCGAACTAACAATACAACCCCTTCGCGATGCTTAATGTCACCCATCATATGACACGTGAGAGTTGTCCATTCCTGATGGCTTTTAATAATTCCAATATATCTACAGCTCCTAACCTTACGGTTCAACTGCACACATTGAAATATCCTAATTCAATAAAAAGAAATTACTCAAAAAATAAGAAAAAAGTCCATTTAGCAACATCTCTCTGGCTTCTAAATAATTTTTCTCAATTGTAGTTCTTGTACATATCCTTCCAGAATTTCGGGATAAGATGCTCATTCTTGCTCGATTATCCCTTGAGCATCCAAAGTGTAATCTTCTTTCAGACTTAATAGTCTGGTCCTAATGATGGATGGTCTGCTCCAATTGGAGTATCTCTTCTGTAGTTAAAGTGTAGGTCCTCAGCAATGATTGCTGACTCCATCATCCTCTAAAGGGTATTATGAGGATACAACTTCACGCTCTTCCAAAGCTGTGGTTGGCAGACGGCTTCGAACTTCCGCATCTTTTCCTCGTTGGAGATCTTCATGAAAGGTGTAACCTTCAGCAGAACCAACCAATACTTGTCAACATAAGCCGTGACTTTCTCATGTTCATTCTGGGCGAGCCAGTCCCATTCCTTCCGAATGTCCTTCTCGAAGTTGGACGGAAGGAATTGTTCAAAAAATTCAGTTTCGAATTGAGTCCATGTTCTACATTGTGTACCTTCCAGAATCTTGGTTAACGACCACTTGCTTGCTGTCTCCTTGAGATACATCCCAACATGATGCAACTTGGATTTTTCGGTGAAGTTTCCGTTGCAACTTCAAATTGTCTGATACAAGACAGTGCCTTGGAGATGTCTCTCTCTGTCCTGTGTAACTCTCAAACTTGACATCCTTGTCACCGGATTTGAAAGCCCGCATCTTCCGATGACGCTTGCGGTGATCCTTCTTGAACTTGGGCTTCTCTTTAGTATTACGTAGGGAAGTAGCAGGATTTTTCTTCTTTGAAGAAGATTTAGATACTAAACGAGAAGTAGATGTAATAGTATAATCAAGAGAGTATGATAGAGAAGAGATAGAGATATCTTTGCTTTCGTTAAGCAGAGAAAGTTCTTTTTCTTGGCCCTTGCTCTTGGAGAGCGTTTGTCCTGACCGGAGATCCCTTGTGCGCTTCGGCACTTCTTTCCGCATCCTCCTCCCACGGGTTGCTACCACCGCAGGATTTTCCTGATGCCCATCGACATCTATTCCTTGCGGCTTCTTGATTCCATCCAAAACCTTTTGGACAGCCGGCAGAGAGATAAGCTGCTTCAATTCGGCGAGTTGAACTCGTTCTCCGGTTTGGCTCATCATGGTTCTTCCCCTTCCTTCCCAGAATCCTCATCCTTTAAGAGAGAGAGAAATTTGAGCTCTAATACCATTGTCACAAATGAGAGCACACGCGAATAATCAACAAGCTGAAAATAAATAAACTTCCAACTCAAAACGTCAAAAGAGATGAGGGAGAAGATCAACACAGTATTTGGGACCTGAAGATGGGCTGGTCCCTTCCCCCCCTCCCTCCCTTAAAGAGAATCTTTAGTACAGAGAATCTTTTTACAAGCACAAGAACCGGAGTGACCCCTTCGTTCTTAATCTTTAGACTCAATGGTCAATTCCTTCCCTAGCGGGAAATTCTCAAAAGACAAGCTCTCAATCCTATTTTCGTTTGTTCCTAGAGAGTGAAGCCCTACAAACCGTTCTTGATTCTGATCTCGAAATCTCTGAGCATAGGCCGAGGCCTCGTTGCTCCTTCGTTGTGATGGAGTACCTACAAAAGCACAAACATGAAACAACAACGCATATCGCGAATTCAGAATCGGTACCTGTCGCTCTGAGTACAGAAAAGCGAACTCCGTGTACTGGCTTCTCTTGATCACCTAACGATTCTCCGCCATAAGTGCTCCTTGTTCCTAGCACTGGTAAATTTGTTTGAGAAAGAAGAAATCCCTGGCTGCTTTATTTGGTGCTGGGGACCCGTAGGAATAGCTAGCAAGGGAGCGCAAGAATAGAGAAGGGATGGCAACCAATTTGGGAGCGAGGGGAGAGAGAGAAAGAGATCTCATGATGTTTTCTTTTCAGCCGAAAGGAGCCAACGTTGGGTTATTATTAAACCTTGCATTATATTTTAAGTGGGTTGGCCATTTATTACGTGGGCGACCGGTCACTTTTTCTTTTTTTAAGTGAATCTGAAGAAAAACTCAATAAAATTGAGTAAGCTGAAAATTGATGCTATATAGTCATATTTCAGGCATCCCCGGATGCAGTTATTTTTTTTTTCCAAGAAAAAGATCCTTCTATTAGTTAATGAAAACTGCCCGTAGGGCTACAACCACCTCTGCAAGAGAGGGCTACAACAAACATGATGGGGAGACTCTCCCAATGATAGAACAACATATATACAATGAGGCTAAATCAAGGGATGGGAGGAGGGAAGAGCCACACAGGTGGTCGGTAGTGCCATTTGAGCACACCCTGGACACTGGTGAAGAAAGGCCCAGGGCTCCAGAGTCGAAGGAAAGCCTCGCGGCGCCCCCGCATGCGGTCGGACCTGCCCTGTAGTCCCTCTAGCTGTCCTCTGAGAGTATGGATCAGCTCTAGCCAAAAGTCACGAACAGTCTCTGCTGGTGGCACAGAGCGAGCCTCAAAAATGCGGAAACAGCGGGCCCGCCAGATGAACCAAAGTGTCAAGCCACTGATGAGCTTCCAACACTCCTCTCTCTCACTGCACCACTCAGGTGGACTAAGCTCTGTATAGCACGCTGGAGTGTAGGTCGCCCCCCCTGTATCACTATCATCCTGCTGGTGGAAGATAGCTCAAACTGAAGTGCCGGGCCCGTGAGAGTGGACCAAGCCGCTGCCCCGCCCCCCAAGTGTATTGTCTAGCCGTGGAGAGAGTAGGCATCAGCCGAAGAACTCGTAGCCACACCTGGGACAGTCCCAAAGACAATGACGCTGACTCTCCACCAACTGGTCACAGGCTGCACATGCGGCCGAGAGACCACTATGCACAAGCCAGCTACACTCTACTGTAGGTCTGTGTGCCTCGGCTGTCTGGAGTCCCACAGCCTCTGCCAAAAGCCTGCCAAGAACTCGACTGTGAGGACCTCCTCCTGCCAATGACGTGCTGCAGTTGGGCGGGCCTCTCTCTGTGCTGCAAGTATATGACGTCCAAGCCGAACAGTGTACTGAAAGAAGGGGACTCCTGGGTGGTCTACAGAAGAGAAGGGGTCCCTCCATAGCCACTCACCAGGATCCCACTGTACTCGTGCCAATGGACAACACTCCCAAGCCCATAGCCTCCAATGTCTAGTCTCAAGAGCTCCTGTGTGAGGGTCTATGACGCAAGTCCTCACACATATGCCCACAACTCGGATCCTATGGAAACAACACTCTGCTACCTGCAGGGCCTCTACTGCAACTCGCTGTAATCGTCCCCTACCCTGAAGCTCGAAGAATAGGGCTGGGACAGTCTCTGAGCAGGCCCTGACTGAAATGAGAACCTCCAATCGTGTGAAGGCTCCCATCCACCGGGGTGCTACTGGCTCAAGAGGCGTGAGCCACTCTGCTGGAACTGACATTGAGATGTCCTGACACATGGTCTGCACCCCTCTCATGCCCTGTAGCTGGAAACCCTACACCTCCTCAAACAAACCTATGAACTCTAGCCAATCACCTAGAGAGAGCGCTGGACCTGCTGCCATGGGACCCCAGGAAACATGAGGCCGACTACCAACCAAGTGGCCTCTCTGAGTGCTAACCATGGGGTTCCAGACGAGGGGCTACCGTAGGCGCTCCTCCGTGCACATCGACTGTCTCTGCTCCAGCCCACGCCGTAAGAGCTCCCAAGATCGAAGCAAACTCACAACGAAGCGGTCCTCCAGCCTCCTGCTCAAACCAACTCGGCGCATCTAAAGATCCATCTGGTCGAAGGTTGCCAAGGGCCTCTTGACTGAGGCACCCTGGCACGAAGCCTCTGTAACAAGAACTCCTTCCAGGGCTCCTCACCTGGAAGAAGTCCTCTGACTATGAACTTCCCAAGAAGGGCTCTGCTCTGCTGTGCTGGATCATTGATCCCAAGCCCTCCCTGAGAACAAGGAAGCGTGATGACCGACCAAGCCACCTTGGCTCGGGCTATCAGAGTGTCACGTCCTAACCAAACGAAGTTCCTGATCAGCCTCTCTACCTGGCTGATACAAGAACTCGAGAAAATCCAGCAGGAAGTGATGTACCACATAGTCGCCAACAGCACTTGGTTGGCAACTACTACTCTACCCGCCAGCGAAAGTCATGCTGAGCTCCAATGTAGCAGCTTTCTCCTGATGGACAGGAGAAGAAGAGCCATCTGCTGCTCGGGAGACAAGTCCAAACCAACCTGACAACCCAAGTACCGAACTGCAATCCCTGGGGGAATCCACCTAAAACCCTTTCCTGGCATCCAATCTCGCACAGGAGCACTACCAACAGAGAAAGCCACTGTCTTTCTCCAGTTGATCAATGCACCCGATGCACAACAGAAGGTCTCCAAAGCCTGCTCACCTCTGTGAAGATTGGCCTCCTGGCCATCTAAGTACAAGGCTGAGTCATGGAAAACTCAGCGTCCAGTAGCTTATCTCCGCGAATAGGGAGTGCTAAGCCCCGTAAACCAACCTGCTGAGACACCAAAAATCTGCTCATTGCCTCTGCATAGAACAAAAAGAGAAAGGGGGCAAGAGGACAACCCTGTCTGACCGAGCGTGTGAGCATGAAGCACTCACCTCTCCCTCCTGCCAAAAGCACCTGACTGTGAGCCTGTCTGTACAAAGCTGACACCCCTCTGATCCAAGCATCTGAGAAGCCCATCCTGCGTAGAATGCCCTCTAGAAAGTGCCAGTCAACTCTGTCGTATGTCTTCTCAAAATCGAGAAGAAGAATCACAAGGTCCTCACCACGGAGCCGTGCCAGGGCAGAAGCCTCCCAGAAAGTAAAGATGTTGTGAAGGATACTACGTTCCTTGACAAAACCTGTCTAAGTCCCATGTATAAGGCTCTCTAGAAGTGGTTGAATCCTCAAACTCAGAGCCTTGGCAAGAATTTTGTAGGCTGAGTTGAGGATGGTGATGGGGCGCCACTGTCGAATCTCATCCAAGGAGCCACCCTCCTTGGGAATGAGGTAGATCAGGCCCTCACTCATGCTGTCAGGCATCACTCCTGTGTGCAAAATGTACTGAAAAGCACTACAAAGATCTGGGCCAAGCAAGTCCCAGTACTCCAAGAAAAAGCTCGGAGATGGGTACCACGAGGGAGGGCCGTAGAAGCCGTGTGCAGCTCCTCAAGCTGAAGTGGCATCTCAAGCCTCTGGCGGATCTCTTCTGTCGCAAGACATGGCATCTGTGCCCAAACCTGCTCCGTGCATGCATCCTGCCGCTCTGACTGAGGCTGAGCCGACAGTAACTCACGATAAAAGTCAGTAGCAACTACACACATATCCTCCGGCTCACAAGCAACTGACACATCGGGCCTCCTCAACTGAATGACCTTAGCATGCGAGTGCCGAGTCGCATGCCAAGGTCCCATTGTGTCAACAAAAGCACCAGTCACTCTATCACCCACCTGAGTCCACTCAGATGCCTGTCGATGAAAGGCAAACTCATGACGCCTCTCCTCTGTGCTAGCAACCTCCTGTCGACCCTGCTGTAACTGCTCCTCCAACCATGGACTGTCTGGATGCTACTCTTGCATCCTTTGTAGTGAAGCAATGCCTCGTGTGAGACGCTGCTCCGCCTCTCTCGCTGGAGCCCGGCGAGCCAGAGACTCCTGGAGAAAAAAGTGGCTAAGCTGAGCTAGGCCTGAGGCCACTCTGTCTGCAAGTGAAACTTGGCTGTCCATGCCCTCTGTCCAGAGAGCCTCCACCCTCTCTTTGAGTGATGGGTCCAACAAGACCCTCTCTGGATGCGAAGCATCGTGCTCCCACTCCTCTGCCTATCTGCCACTGTGAGGATCACTAGTGCATGGTCCGAGAAGGCTGTCCCTGCCAGGATGCCCACTGATCCCCCCAAGTCACTGAAGTGGTCACTAGTGTAGAAGCGATCTATCCGCGATAGATTCACTCCTCCCACTCTGCGGTCCGATCTAGAGAAGACAAGACTGTCTGGGGACCTCACAAAACCAGAGTGCTGCCATGTATCCGAGACCCTCAAAGTCATACACAACCTCTCCCAAGCTGCCAACTCGACTCCATGCACAATAGCATGGCTGCCACCAATCCTGTCAGAAGGGTCCTCCTACATGTTGAAGTCCCCTCCTATACACAATTGATTGGCCTGCGGCAAAGACTCAACAATCTGTAACCAAAACTCTGCACGAGCACTAGCCACATTGGGTGCATAGATGTTCAGGAAGCCCACAAGGCCACCCTGAACCTGCATAGTAATCCACTGAGCTCTGCCTGGCACAATAATCCCTTTGCCCACAATGGCCTGCTGCAATGAGTCCGCAATAAGCATACATACCCCACCCTAGATGCCTCCAGGTCCAAAAGCAGCTGACCAAAAGGTATCATATCGTTCACGCAAAATCTGACCACATCGTCGAATGCGGCTCTCACACAAATGGTGCTCCTGAAGCATAAGGAGATCAATCTCTCCTCCCACAAGGCAACGCTCAATCTCCTGACGCAATCGGCCCCGCTGTCGTTGAAACTGGGGCCCACCTAGTCCCTGCACGTTCCATGAGGCGATCCTCGTAGGGAGCGAGAGAGAACAGATGCCGCCGCAGCAGCAAGACGGGCTATCTTCGAGGCTGGCTTGGATGGGGAGTAATCCGCATACGAGTGTCCTCTAGATCGGCGTGACTGCAATGAGTGCCTAGCCCAAGCCCAAGCAGAGTGAGCCATGCGTAAAGCAACCTCCTCTGTCCAAGAGTCCTCATGAATGTATACATAGCAAGGCAAACACTGCGTATCAACAAAGAAGTACACCACAATGTGCCTACATCCTGCTGAGTCTGGGGGTGTCACCACAAACTTGGCCAATGGCCACAAAGTCTGCAGCATATCTGTACCTCCAAGTTCTCCCATGCGGTGAGAGAACTCTAGGACCTGTGCATGCATCCATCCCACCACTGAGTCGAGGGACCACTCTGTCTCGGCCCTACCACAGAGGGGGAAGGAGAAACCAATTGCCGAGTCCAAGGCCTCTGTCCCCCTAGCGGCGGGGAACAAAACATGGACCCTGAAGCAGGCTGCCTCCTGGTCTGCTACGGAATCGCCGAGAAAACGAGTAAACCCGTAGTCGAAGAAGTCCCAGCGGCGTCAGATGTCAATGCTCGTCATACCACGAGGGATAGCCGCAAGGGAAGACGTCTGAATCTGCAAAGGGGGCCGCAAGAAGGGCTGACCCTCTCTTGCTAGGCGACTCGTGGCAAAGGCGCTGCCAAGAGATCTCCTAGCCGCCGGAGAGGGACCTGTCCCCTGAGTCGACTGTGAAACTGGAGCAGGAGGGGGCGGAGAAGGAGTTGGGGGAAGCGGAGGAGAAGAGGGGCAGGATGGGGCGACAGAGGTAGAGGGGAGAGGTGGAGAGGCGACGGGAGCAGAAGGCGGGGAGGAGGATGAGGAAGAGGGGGGGAACTCTAGGGGGGGAGCGGCTTTCGATGGTGAAGCGGAGGTGGAGGCTGGTGAAGGGATCTCCTCCTACTCAAGAGGACCAAAGCGGTTCCCCGTGGGAACCCACTGCTACTGAGTAGGCACCTGAGGGCCACTCTGAGTACCAGGCTGACGCTATGGCCCCTGGCGTCGTCGGCCATGGGCCTGCTGCCACCCCTCCTCTGCTGGAGCCCCACGCTCGGAGGGTGGCTCTGTATGTGTGCGCTGTGTCGCTGACTGTGGCTGCGGGCCAGCCCTGTCAGACTGGGGTTGAGGCTATGGTGCAGGTCGCAGCCTCCTCCGTGGACAGGCCTTCGCTAGATGGCCCATCTATCGGCAAATGAAGCACTGGTTCGGAAGGCCCGAGTACTCCACACTCTGTCTAAACCAACCCCCACTCACCCGAGGCAGAAGGATAACCTTCGGGAGCGTGTGGGTATCTCTGACCAAAACTCGAACTGAGGGGATGCCTGCCGCCTTGGCAGCTACTGATGATGCCATACGAGGTCTCCAGGACAGTCCCTATGACGGAGCCGATCCTAGAAAGAAGTGGTAAGTACTCCCTCTGTAAACCCGGAAAGCAGACTGAGATGGGGATGTCTGCCTCCTCTACTAGTACATCCGAAGCCAGGTCAAAATCATGTCGCCACTGTCGAAAGTGGGAGCGTGATGCTCGGATGGCCAATGGACTCATAGCTATGACCTTGGATGCCATCTCGGAGATCTCAAACTCGATCTGATAGTAACCCCGTCCGAGAATTTGCACATCCAGGATCTTGCCCACCTCTGCGAGAAGGCGGGTCTGGAGAAGATCTCGCATCTCTCCTCTGCTAGGTCGGGTGCCGAGAATCTTGCAGATAACCAAAGTCACATGCAAGCGCTCTACCTCTGCGGCTAGGCTCGCTTGCTCTGCAGAGGTGATAGAGCAAGTCGAATGGTGGGCTCAGCAGGGTCGGGCGAGGGGGCTTCGGGCGAGTCCCTCTGTGGCGGAGCTGGAGCCTCCGTTTGTGTCTACTGCTGTGTCGAAGAAGTGGATAAAAAGATAACGCTGCAAACGACCTTGACGAGCACTGTCCAAGGAGGAGTACTGCCAATGCCGGCTGAAGGATACCTTCGGGAAGAGAGGCGAAAAAACAAGGAGGCCAGAGGGGGGGGGGGGGCAATGCGGATTGGGTTGGGATATGGCGACGGGCGGGGCAAGGTGGGACAACGCGCTGGAGGGGCTGCGGGCTGGGATTGGGCGCGGCAGCAGGGGGAGGGGGGAGGCAACGCACGGGGCGGACAGGGAGGAAGGTTGCGCATGAAAGCAGGCAAGGCGGGCTGCGCAGGATGCACAAGGAGGGCAGGGGCAGAGGTGCAACGCAAGGGCACGGAGGAGGAGAGGCGATGGTGAGGAAGGGGGAGGAGAAGGGGGGGGGGGGGGGGGGGGAGCGAGCGGCAGCAGTAGCGAGCAGCAAGAGAGAGTGCATCTAAGCTTTCATTCTTGCATGCCCAAATGCCTAAAATTTGCTTCACAATCCCCCGGATGCAGTTCTTAGGCAAAGATGCAATGCAAACACAGATTCCTTGCAGGAAAGCATCTGTTTTTCTCGAAAAACACTTAAAAATATTCCGCTTTCTTCTCAAAACCTATCTTTATTCTTGTGCTTGCATCTTTACGCCTATTCCTTTTCCCAGTTCAGGTTTCCTGCCAAACCAATGGAATATTCCCTTTCCCATGCTCCCGTCCCCCATCACGTGAAGCATCAGGAATATCCGTTTCTTGATCTCTCCTACCAAACTAACAGTACAACCGCTTTGCAATGCATAATGTCACCCATCATATGAGACATCAATGTTGTCTGTTCCTGATGGCTTTTAATATTCCCGTAGATCTACAATTCCTTACCTTACAATTCAAGTGCACACATTTAAATATCCTAATTTCAATAAAAAGAAGGGAAAATTACCAAAATACCCCTCTAATTTGTGGAAATTCCCAAAATACCCCTCAAATTTCAAAAATTCTCAAAATATCCTTGCATCTATTTTGTTGGACTATTCGAGATTTTCCAATCTTTATTCCTTTTTGACTATTGAGATCCGTTTTTGAGTCCTTAGCATGTAATTTGTGACAGATTACCTCGCAAAAAGGGACAATTATGTCTAAAAATAATAAAGCAATTCATTCTGGAAGTCTACATAACCAACTCAAATTCTAGTTTTAGCATCTTTTACTGATAGACAATCAGTCTTCTTATGAAAAGCTACAATTTTTTTATCTTTAGAGAAATTTAATCTCAAAACCAAGGGTATTTTGGGAATTTTTGAAATTTGAGGGGTATTTTGGGAATTCCACAAATTAGAGGGGTACTTCAGTAATTTTCCCTAAAAAGAAATTACTCAGCAAAAAAAGAAAATAGTCCACTTAGCAACACCAACCAACCCTCTCAAGGGCCCCTCACACCATTACCAATGTGGTATTGCTTTGGATTGCGTAAATGGAATGTCACAAATGCAATACGTCAATGCAAGGCTCAACTCAACTCGATGGATGATATGGCCGCAGTAACTCTTTGATGTGGGTTGCGGATGACCATAGATAATAGGCTAATTTACACACCCGATGTGAGAGGATTCAAGGGCAGAATGTTGGCTGCAAAAATGTAGTAAATTTGACTTAATGCAGGTCTAAAAATGGCTGCATTTGATGAGTCAACAATAGGCAATGTGGCATTAGAGAAGGGGAAGCAATGGGCTACCATTATGCCAAGGAACTACAACAAAATCAAGGCGCTAATGGGCTGCAAACCACAGATCCATGGGGGGAGAGAGAGAGAGAGAGTGTTGGCGGATACGCCGCGACGGACATCAGCACAGCGAGAACTCGCCTAACAAGATTTATCAGCTAAGGACGAAGCTAAACCTGCAGGCGCATAGAAGCAAGCATAGGGTGTCAATCTACACTCGACCGACTCTCGACTAATTCCTACAGAGGTCTCTACCCAATGTCTAAGCTATAGCCTTCAGGAGTGCATAAGAGGAGATTTCCTACAACGCTTCCAAGAGCCAAATACCCATCAAACGTTCTCGAGACGCCACAGAACTTGAAGGAGACCCTACTAACACCAATAGGTTGCGTGAACCAAAATTCCAATCCTAAACACCTGGTGCAAAATCACGTAGGATGTCTGGCCGAAATTTGCAGGTCGTCGTTTCCGAAAACTAAAGTGCCTAATGTGTAGCTTTACTCGATGCGAACGCGAGAATATGCTGAAATGCAAAAACGGACAACGTATGCTCACCGAATTACCATATAAAACTCGTGGGTCGAGCTCGCAAAACCAGACCGTACGTCCGCAATGTAGGTATTGACGCGTAGCTCTCGTCGGGGGCAACACGCTCCACTTCTCCGAACTCGATTCTGACCACCGGTGCGCGCGTAGCGTCAGGGCTGTCCACGTTCGACGTACGGGACGTTCCGTACATGAGTCGTTCGTTTTTTTTTTTTTTTTTTTTTTTTTTTTTTTTTTTTTTTTTTTTTTTTTTTTTTGCGGGGCGATTTTTGGTGTGGGAATGTTTTGCATCTCGACTGCATTTGAACAAGAGCCCAATGGCTGCATTGGCTCAAACCACCATGACCTATGTGCGACGAGGCTTGGGTAGCGGATCTACTATGGCCGCCACCACTTTGGAGATCATGATTCTTCTTTCTTCGGACATTGCCGTTTCCAATGTCCATGGACAGATCTTTCATGTTCTAACTTGTAAAACTTAAGTTACAAGTATTTAGTACTAAGCAGTGTTAGAAAAAAGCCGGGGTCTAGGGTATTTTAACCAGTTGAAATTATAAAATCCCGGTTAGATTTTGAGCTTGCCTCTAAGAAAACCGGCAAATTTACACAAGTTTTAGTGTAATTACCGGCAAAAGCTTCAAATTTTGACCTGAAAACTCAAGTTTTTTCTTATTTTGATCGGTTAGGAAAAATGTTTGTTTCTAGCCCTGGTACTAAGTACTAAGGTCGATGTCATGACTCTTATGATCTATCATGTGTAAGACGTATGATTTTTTTTTGCATCGTACGTTACGTCACCATACGTCTAATTTCTTTTAGTTCGATTAGTACCGCACGTCTTCGTACGTGTACCCGTCGTACGTGACCGTACGTGTCAACTATGCGTAGCGTCAAGATGAAACTCACTCTCTCGTACACAGTACGCTCACTCACAGACATAACTTTTTTTTTTAAATGACAAAGGTTTCTTTCATTAAGGTCAAAACTGGTATAAATACCTTACAATCTCATACCCTAATGTTCCAATTTAACCATCTACTCAATCTAAATGTCAAAAATGGGATACAATCTGGAAACTTTTGTAAGCCCCAATATTTACAAAGGTGAAATGTCGGTTTTTCTCAAAGAATAGTTACAAAAAACAATATTCTGCCGAGCTGCGTAGGGTGTGTCCAGCTGCTAACACTCCCCTCCTCCTTGTTCATGTCGTCCCCGACATGGCAGTTCAGCTGCTTCTTCAGTGTAGGCTTTCTCTCATCTTGAGAAGGGACTCATATCTCGCATGCTGAGCCAGTAGCGTCGGGCCAAATATATCTGTGTTGATTGTGAAGAATCCGGTGTAGAAGGCTTCTTCAAAGGCCTAGAGGTGATAAGAAGGCAAAAACATAATTCTTTGATACAATGCATGTATCACCTCGTGAGAAGGCTGACCAGACAGATCGTATGCACATCTGTACGTATCTTGAAAGAAAAAGATATTGTCTGTCGCCTGGCCTGGTTTAAAGATTTCGAGGACTGCGAAAAGGGTTCTACATATCTTTCTCATCATGATGCAAAATAGGTCAGACGAGCCAGTGAACAATTTGATGGCGCCCGTTAGGGTTTTCACCATGTATTGCTCACTTATTCTCTCGCCTGCCTTCAAGCCTGGTAGCTTCGGGTAATTGAGCCAAGTGGGTTGGCTTCTCTGCAACGGCTCGTGGGCTTTTCATGTCCTCATCCTTGGTAGAGGGTAAAAACTGAGGTTATCCCTGATCACTTTAGGTGCCTCTACCAGATGGATTAAATATTGAGGATATTTTGTGAGCCATGCCTTTCTCCACCTGGGTTGAGAATCCACTATCAGCTTGACCCCTTCAGGTTTGGAGATATCTGCTTTGTACAATGGCATTATTGGCTCCTCTTTTATTCGTTTGTTGATAGTAGCAGCTTCGTACTTTAGCAGAGGATACAGGAGAGAAGGCTGTAGCCATTCACGCCGAAGGTTACTTTCATCTATCTTCTGAATAGTCATCGACTTAAACACCCTCTGCTCCCACCCCAATGCTTCTCTGGCTGTGTCTTTTACTGCCGCTTCTATGGCCTTCTACAGCTTTTCTTCCTCTTCTTGTGTCAGATCCTGGGGCTCTTGTGAAGGTCCCACAAGGATTTCCTCTTGCATGGTGGTGTCCACTGGATCTGACACATTCTCCATGTCGATCCCCTCCATTGCTGCTGGCTCGGTGCTAAACTGATGCTCTTCCGTTTGCTGCTGGTCTCTCAGCTCTTCTATCTGCTTCTGAAGTGTTCTTTTCCGCTTCCGCTTGCTCTCCCATGTTTAATAGGAGGTCGTTCACATCGGCATTGATTTTCTCCGCCTCCTCGAGCTTTCTCTTGATGGCTTCATTTTTTGCTTGCCATCTCTGAAAATCCTCATCCATCCTCTTCTTCACGGCTTCTAGATCATTCTTCATGGCTTTGTTCTCTTCTTCCAGGCGGTATTGCATGACCAGAGACCCCTCGGCCAACATCAGCCTTTGTCTTTTCTCTAATGTCAACTCCTTTTGGAGTTCCTTCATTTGTTCTTCACATAAATCAGTCTCTAAAGTTGTGTGAGTCGAGCTAGCAGCTCTGACTCTGGCCGGAGATACTCATAGCCTTTGGATGGTTTGATCTTTTACTTTCATCTGGTCTTTCAGCTCGATGACTTCATCCTGGCTCGCTTCATGCTCTATCTCGGCCTTTTCCTTGGTATTTCTTAAGGTTTCCACCTCTTTGGATTCTTCAGCAAGTTGTAGAGTTAGGTTGTCCCTTTCTCTCTCTGCATCTGTCAATGACTTGCTGATTTTCTTGTATTCCTCTTCAGCTCTTTGAAGCTTGTTTTCGGCTGCTTGATTTTGTTGTTCCATCTCCTAGCATCTTTGTAATGCCGCGTCCAAACTAGCTTGCAGCTTTGTTTGTTTCTCGATATTCTCTTGGCCTTGTCTTTGCAGTGAATCCACTTCAGATTTGATAAGAACTTCATTTGTCTTTAGAGTATCAATCTCACTCTCAGTGGCCATTGATCTTGCCCTGAGCCCGGTTAGCTTTTGCATCACCACATCCCAATCATTGGTAGGTGGCTGTAGGTCCACCGTATCGGTGGCCATCTCTTTCAATTCCACTAACCGAAGGCTCTGCATCTGTTCTTTGGGCCTTGTGCTTGTCAACTCAAAGGCTACCGTAGCTGCCTCTTCTCTATAGTAACCCGCAGCTAGTAGATCAAGAAATATTCTGAAATTCTTTTTTTCTGGATCTAGCTTCTGCACTTTTGGTTCAGCTTCTTCTTTCTGCTCTTTCTCTTGGCTCTTCTCTTGCTTGAAATCTTCTTGTTCATCCTCCTTTAGTTGTGTTTGTGGAGGGCTAAGGAGAGGTCGTGATGGGGGTGGGCTGGACTCCGGGCTTGACGGTGGGGTCACTGGCTTCTTCTTGAAATCTCTGTCAGCCTTGGTTTTTCTCTTTCTTTCTTGGCCTTCCTGCTCTTCTAGCAGTTGTCGTCGTACTTCGTCCACTTCTTCTTCTGTAAATGGGATGTTAGAATATTCTCTATCGTAGCATCTAAATTCTCAAAAATTTTGATGTAGTCTTCAAACCGATCTCTGTGCACCCTTCGAGATGATCCTGACATGGCTTCCAGGGATGGCTTCCACAACTCACTCAAATCTCCTTTGAGTGCTCTTTCGGCTCTGAAGCTTTCCATTAGTCGTTCTAGCCGTGCCGCTTTCTGTGACTTGGTCTCTTTGATCGGCACATGCAAACTTTCTTTCTTTCCTTTCTTCGACTCTGACGGCTCTTCTAGCACGGTTTCTAACCGGCGCTTCAGACGTGTGGCTACTCTGGGTGCCCTGGGAGGTTCTTCTTCTTTATCTTCTTTCAGCTTTAACCAATCATTCTGTGAAGGAGGTTCAGGCCAGTTTCGTTTGGCGTGCAATGCTCCATAGACCACTTTTGTTATTAGCTCACCCGGTACAATGTAGGTGGGGTTTTTGTTGCCCATCTTCACCACGTTGTCATGGATATAAGCAGCATAATTTATCACTTTTGGCTTGCTCTTCTGCATTGCCCAGGTGAAGGTGGTGGCAACTCCACGTGGCATCCTGTACTTTTGTGGCCGCTTTGTACACATGTGGAAGTATTGGTTGTAGAGTTGGCTCATGATAGCCACTTTTGGGTTTGCAATATCTTCAAAAGTGTAGTTGTTCTTCTTTTCTGAGTAGACTTTGACTTCATCTCTTCTCTTGTCACACTCTCCCTTGTTGGAGATGTCTAGTGCGGCTGCCACCACCCTCTCTGTGATGACAATCATGGTATCTGGCTTCCCCTGCAGATCAGTGACTCTGGCCACTCCATCTTCTTTGATAGTGGTTACAAATTCCCACTCTTTTGATGTCAATCCCCGCTGGCAAAGCTTCAAAGTAGTTATGGAGGTCCAACTTCTCCAGGTAATCTCCCATCTTGCTTCTACAAATTCATTGAGCTCCTGTGGTATCATGGGTACCTCCACTGCATTTCCTTCAGGATCTTTGAATACGCCTTGGTAGATTTTCAAATCATTAGATTCTAGCAGTTCATCCTGAATCCATGTGTTGGTCGGCTTGAGGGTTCCTTCTGGGATCACAAATGGCTCTACTTCTTCCAAGTAGTCTTTTATTGTCAACCTCTTGTTCTTTGCAAGTGATTTTGCGGCTGCCATAGATCTTGTTACACTTAGTAGTCCGAAGTTAGCGTTTTTTCCATATTAGTTGAGAAACTGAGTTCTAACTATCCAAATGACTTGAAAATTGAAAATAAAACTTAAAAGGAACTAGGGAAACTCTCGATTTGCCCACAGCAGCTTTTTGGCTAAAAATTATCATTTAGACATCCTACGCATAGGATGTCTACCTTGCCTGTTTTAGGTAAAACTTGGTAGGCTGGTGACCCTTGACCTGTGCAACATGGCTATGTGATTGGAATTTGGGTTTGGGCATCAAAAAGTGCAATTCTGGGCAAATTCGGGCTTTAGGCTCACAAATTGGGTAGGATATCCTCAACAGGGGGAAAATGATATTCAAATGGGTTGAAAGTTGATATACAGGCTTCTTGCACCCTGTTAATGGCTCCTATGAAGTCAGTTCTTGCACAGTAGGTCAAAATCATGCTAGAGAAATCCTACGCGTAGGATGTCTTTTTCATCAAAATGACTTGAAGTTGGTTCTGGGGTTAGCCCTTGGCATGTGGAACATGGCCCTGCTCTTGGATTTTGATTTGGACAAGAATTGGTATCGGTAAGAGCATGTGTAGTGTTTTTGGGCTCAGAAAAGTGCATCTTGGAGGTGTTGGGGGCCAAATGTGATGAGAATGGCTTGAAACTTGATATGTGAGCTTAGGAAGGTGTTATAAGGAGATTTGGAACTGAAAAATGTAAGCTGGGAGCCAAAATGTCATTTAGACATCCTACGCGTAGGATGTCTATTTCATCATTTTTCACATATGACCACACATATAGCTTGGCAATGTCCTCATGAGTATATTGTGCAAGTTTCATGTGATTTGGACTAGTTTTGGTAGGTCTATGGCCCATTATTCTCTCTATGCTTAGACTTTGCGTTTTTTGATGTGTATGAGGTCAATTTTTGTCCAAATGTGATGAAACTTGGTGGCTAGCTTGTACAGGCTATTTAGAAACTATGTGTGATAAGAGATGTTGAGTTTGATACCCAAATTTGGCCTTGAGACATCCTACTCCTGATGAAATTTATATGGTGAGTGCTACTGACTCTGCCATTAGCCCCCATGAGTCCCTTTTAAGCCCTATTTCAACAAAAAAGTCAAATAGATAGAAAGAAACTCCCTGTGTGGATTTCAGAGCCTCCGAGCCGTTTTCTGACTTTTGGAGTGCTTTTCGGTGATGAAATTTCTTGATGTTGATCTCCATAGCTTCCCGATCCCTTGGGGATCCTTGCCATATGGTTTTTGTCGACTTTGGCTTCAGCGGAGCTCCGTTTGGCAATTTGTCGCTCTGAAAGCGCCCGTGGTTGCGTTTACATGTCGTCGATGACTTGTGGTGGTCTACCACAATAGGACTTGGTTGTTGATGGTCTAGGAAAGCCGCTCGTGAAGTTTGGTGGCAAACGGACATGCGGTTTGGCCGCGAGAGCTATTTGACGCTTTGTGTGTCTGATGCCGTTTCTGAAGTTTAGTGCCGCTTCGGATCACCTTATGGCCATGTGGGCTATATAGGCTTGTCGAGCATGTCAAGATGCTCCTACCCATGAGTTTTAATAGCATTTGGACGTCTTTCCGCCGATTTCCCATTTGGTGGCCTCTTGCGTGGCTCTAGAAGTTAGGGTTTTTTCCGATGGTTTTCCACCGCCTTTTGGGCATTCAAAAGTGGTCTCCTATGCTAGGGTAAGCCGCCGATGAAGTCTCATTGCTTTTGGGTTAGCCGTTAGGTGGTCACTTTTACTTGTAGGTCTCTACTGTCCTCTTCCCGTGTGAACCCTACGCTAGTTTTCGCGACAAAACGACAAACATGCGCGAAAAGCTCAAGATGGTGAGCCTACATCTCATGTCTGGAGCCTGTCGGGTGGTCGTGCGTGTCGTAGAAGCCTCTGAAAGTCCCGTTCGCTCTAGGTGGCAAGAGCTCTCTTTTCAAAAGGCAATAGTAGAAATGAGCTTAAAATGAAGTGAAAAAATCTTATAATGGGGATCCCCGAACCACTTTCCATTAAATTTGACATGTGCTCTCAACTTCTTGCGAGATGCGGTTTAAGCTCAAAAATTTCTCGATTTGGACTCCATTTGCCCAATTACCGGAAATTTGACGTTTCGTTCAAAATCTGGTCAAAACACGCTTTCCGCTCCATTCACATAATTGCACCTCCATTGTATCATAGGTTGTCCTATAGTCACTGATTATCCCCATATTTTTTGTTTTTCATTACGATCGTTTTTCACCTGTTTTTTGTATTTTTGAAGTTTTTCTGCCGATAATTAGTAAAATTAAAAAGAAAATAGCAAATTAAATCCAAAAAATCCCCAAAAATCATAATATCGAAAAATGGCTATTTTTACTTATATACACACACCTAAGGGCTTAATTTGGTGTTTGGTCCCATATACCTGTAGATTCATGTTGTATAAGGACATATGTACTTGGGTTAGTCCAGAAAATTTCGCAATCAAACGACAACCCTTTAAAATAATCAAAACACATGCCGTTTTTTTGCTATTTTTACCATTGGGTCCGCATTTGAGAATGCCTCTCCCCCTCCTAGCCGGCGTCCTTCCAGACGACAAGGTATCGCCTCGGTGTATGTGCCGTGCATGGGTTTAAAAATTGTGCTAATGCTCGGCCATGTAATGTAGCCCTATATGATGCATACTCGATCAATGCATGGAAAAAATTAATGTTGTGCAAGAGGAGGATATAAGCAAGATGTTTTTTGGCATTCGACGTCGAAGTTTCCTATTTGTTATTGATTTGGTCGGCACATTTTCTTTGCAAGTAAAAGTTATAACTCTACCGCTCTCTGTTTGATCGTCTTTCCTGCAAAAGTCGCGTGGTTTGCCGCTACTGTCGATATGGCCATAGTTGTCTCCTTGAAGAGAATTGTCGTGGTGGAAGTGGCCATTGTCTTTGTCTTTTTTGCTTTCCATTTGTAGCTTTGCTTTGGAGATTTTTGTAGGTTTATTGCTACTTCCGCGTTTGTCATTGTTTTGCTGTTGATTGGCACCCACATAGATCAGTATGCCGGTTTCATATGTAGTGTGTGTCTGTCTTCCGATGTTGCTTGTATTGAAGGGAGTTCCTGGTGGTGTATTGTTGTTTGTCTGCTATGTCATCTCTATCCTTCTGCACCCATACTTGGTTGTCGCGGGTTGCTAACCTTGATCTTTGCACTGTGGTGGTGTTGTTTTATGCTTGTAGTGAACATGGTTGGCAGTTCCCTGTTTGTTCGCAATTGGTATCGTGTTTGTTCTTTAGTGGCACCCATCCTTTTGGTACTTTATCCAGTGATTGCATTGCTGACAGCTGATTCTTCCGGGGTTGCTGAGCAAAGGCTACCACCTGTTGTTCTTATGCATGCTGAATTTTTACTGCATCCGCAGTCCAATCTATCTGCACATTATACTCTTTTTGCCAAGGTTGTCCCAACAACATGGGGTGTTGTGTGCTTTCATCCCCATCCATGTAACTTGTGTGAATAAATATATTGATGTATTTGTACATGCAATATAATCCAACCCAATGTTTTCAACGAATGTGATATACTACTTTCCAGCACTTGTGCAGTAGGATGTAGTTAAGGCTTGAGTTGTTTGTATAATTTGTAAGAGATTAGATTTGCTTGAGCTCCAGAATCAAGCAATGCCGTGGATTCAACTTGATTGCTACCCACTTTGACTGCAATTATTGGCTCCACTGTGTCTTCATCAAAATTCTTTAGTCGAATAGCATTTATTCGCAACGGTGATCCACATTGTTGTTGTTGTCGTAGAAGCCTTCTTTTTGCAATGCGTTCTTTTGCTTCTGCTTGGGTCTCTTCTCGTATCCTCTGTTTCTCCTTCATTCGTTGTTTTTCTTGATGGATTTATTGAAGCATATCCTATGTTAGTGGTAAATGATATTTTTTTAATCGACACCTACTAATCCAATTTGGCATTTCTTCACCTGCTAATGTAGCAAGCTTGACAGCTCCACTTCGTGATAAGTCACTAATCACAAAGGGTCCCATCCCTCGCTTTTTAAGTTTTTTGGCATGTTGCTTCAAGGTATAAACAAGTACATAATCACTTGTTTTGAACTCTTTCGTGCGCACATGCTTATCAAAAAACTCTTTTTGTCTTCTCTTTTTAGCATAGATCGAAGCTACAGCTCCCAAGCAAAGTTCATCTAGCTTTTCAAGATCATCTATTCTTGAAGAGAGCTCGTGCCCTGTCCATTCTAAGCGTTTCGCTACTCGTAGAGTTGGAATTAAGAACTCTATGGGTAATATAATGTTTAGACCAAACACCATGTTGTACGGTGTTGTTCCTATGGATGTTTTGTAAGCTACCCGGTATGCCTATAGTGTTGAGTGTAACTGTTGATCCCAGTCTGTCCTTGACTCTGATACAATTTTAGTCAGAACAATGCATAGTGTTTTGTTTGTGGCCTCAGCTTGTCCATTTGCTTGTGGATGATATGGAGCAGATTTTCTATGTATGACAATGAATTCCTCTAACAGATATTCAATGACTTCATTAAGAAAATGTGTTCCTCGATCACTGACAATTTCTATTGGTAACCCATATCGTACAAAGACATTCTCATACAAAAATTGTGCAATGGTTCTTGCATCTGCTTTTCGTGTTGCCTTGGCTTCCGCCCATTTTGTGAGATAGTCCGTAGCCACAATGATATATTGGATATGGGTGCGATATGCAGGGGATGAAATAGGCTCCACAAAATCAATGCCCCATTTTGCAAATGCCCTTGCTCCCATCATTGGCCGTAGTGGCATCTCATCTCTCTTCATTGGCACCTTGGTGCACTGACATGCGTCACAACGCTTTACAAACTCCTCAACATCCATACGCAATGTAGGCCACCATATTCCTGCGGTTAAAACAATTTTTGCCGTTTTATCGCCTGAAAAATGGCCTCGACTTATTCCTCCATGTGCGTGTTCTAGAATCAGCAGATATTCACTTTCACTTGCGCAGATTCTAAGTTGATTGTCCTTTCTTCGCTTATAGAGTTGATTCTCAATTAAATTAAAGTCACGATCCTCCAACTCTATAACCCTTTTCCGTGCTTTTGTTATGTCCTTGTGGTTAAGAAATCAATGATATATTGACTCCATGCAGGTGCAATGTTTACCTGAAATAATGTCGCGTGATCCATTGGTCGTTTGGCACTACATATAGTACAATTGTTAACATAAGCATGTGTGTCAGCATACATAGTTGGCCAATAAACCCCTAATTGTTTCAGTCTTTGGTATGTTTTCATTGTTGAACAATGAAATGCACAATCCTGAACGTATACTTCTTCAAGATAACACTCGATTCCTCCGGATTTATATATAATCGTAGAATCTGGTCCGATCCTAGATGATACAGTCGTCCTGCAATCAACTGGAAGTTTTTTGTTTGTCGAATTGTTTGTTGTTTGGATCTATCTTCCTTGTTATCAAATCTACCTCCAAAGAAAAGAATACTAACAATTTCCTGAGACCATTTGGATATCATTTCAATATTGAAAAGATACGGATCAGGTATGTCATCATCTACTCCTTCAAGAGCTTCCCCGTTTTGCAACCTTAAAAAATGATCCGCCCGTAGATGAGTTTTACTCTTTTTGACCACCACTGTGAAATCAAACTCTAGCAATATAATAAACCAGCATACAATTCTCCCAGTATTGCATGGTTTATTTACCAGATACAAAAGAGCTTGATGCTTTGTGAAGAACACAAATTTGTTTGCGAGCAAATAATACCGAAATTTTTTTACAGCATAAATCATCCATAACCCCTCTCTTTCAATGGTTGTGTACTTCTTCTCTGCACTATTTAGCTGTCGGCTTGCATAACAAGCTGAGAAATCCATTGTTCCGTCTCCAAGTTGAGCCAGAATACTCCCAATTGCATATGCAGATGCATCAATGTGAACATGGAATATCTTTTCCCAATCTGGTGCTTTAAGTACAGGTGTTGATACAAGGTTTTCCTTCAACTTTTGGAATGAAGTTTCACACTCCTCAGTCCAATCGAAACTGACTAACAACGATACAGAGATTGTGCAATGACTGCATACATATATATGAATCTTCGATAATATCCGCACTGTCCCATGAAGGATTGCACTTGTTTAGCATTAGTAGGCCTGACTGAGCAAGTCTACTATGACTTTGATTTTGTTTAGGTCAGTGGTTATGCCATTTCTTGAGACAATGTCTTAAGATGCGGCATTGCCTAACCATAAAAATGCACTTTTTCGGGTTAAGACAGATTCGATATGTTCTGCATTTCTCAAATACCTTTTGTAAATGGTCAATATGTTCTTCTCGTAGAAGAGAGTGTACACAAAGATCATCCATATATATTTCTAAGAATATTCTCAGGTATTCTTTAAACGCACGAGTCATTAACTTCTGAAAGGTAGCTGGGACATTAGTTAAGCCGAAAGGCATAACTCTATACGCATATATTCCCCATTCTATGGCAAACGCTGTTTTGTGTTGATCCTCTATTGCAATTGTCAGTTGGTTATACCCCGAAAACCCATCTAGAAAGGAATAAGCCCTTTTCCCAACCACCCTCTCAAGTACATGCTCTGTGATCGGCAAGGGATAATTATCCCTTATGGTGGCTGCATTTACCTTTTTGAAGTTTACACACACTCGCAACTTTTCGTTCTTTTTGGGGACAACCACAATGGGTGACACCCAATCTGTATGCTCGATTTCGTAGATGAATTTAGCATCCATCAGCTTGTCAATTTCCTCTTTGATTCGTTTAGCAAATGTGTCATTATATGTGTAAGGACGCTGTTTGCTAGGTTTGGCATCCGATTTCAACGGTATTGTATGTTGGCATATCGATGGATCAACTCCTTTGAGGTCTTTGTAGGACCGTGCAAACACATCCTTATACTTCTTGAGAAGTTGTGTTAGCAGTTCTTCTTCTTCAAGCTCTAAACCAGTTGCGATATAGACAGGCTGAGGCTTTTCGCCTCGCTCAGCGAGGTCTATCCGTTTTGCATTTTCCGGCCCGTCATAAGGTTCCTGGTTTGTTCTTGCCCTGACTGGTGGTGTCCTGGATGGTGAATTTTCGATAGTGGGATAGTACATTCATGTTTCCTTTTTCTGACTCCTCCTTACCATCACTTTCTCCCTCAGTCGTCCATACCTCTCGTAATGACCGTTTTAGTTCTTGGTATTTCTTTTTACGCTCCAATTTGATCCACTCTGGGTCTTTTGTTTTTTCTTGTTTTGATTTTTTAGATTTTTTTTATTTTGTTTCTGTTTTGGCTTTCCATACTTGTTTTATTTCCTCTTGCGTCAGTTCCCTTCGAACTTTTGAGAATCTGCCTGATATTTGTTCTTTTACACAATCCTCTGCTTTGTCAAGCATTAGATATTGAGTTTTATCTTTTATCCTGAGCATAGGGTTCTCTCTCATTTTGTTTTCTGCTCGTTTTTTCCTATAGCGTTCTTGGCGTTTAGGGTGCTGATTAGCAAAATCATAAAACTTGATATTCGTTGCTTTCTCCCCACGCTCGCTTGAGCTGTCTGAACACTTGTTATCTGCATCGTTATTTACCTCCATATGCTCAGAGGAGTTATAAAACTCTTCTTGTTCTGGCGGTTCTACAATCTCATCTCCTCCTGGTATAAGACTTACCATGTAATAGGGTAGCACATCATAGCCGTCCTTATCGCAAAATTTTATCGTTGGACTGTCTGTAATGGTACAAACATCCAACGTTGCTAATATGTGTTCCCATTCCAGAGGTTCTAAGGCATCTTCGGGAAAAGGTTCCGGAATATAATCCTTGTCCTCAATAGCTCTTTTTAAAACGCATTCCTCTCTTTTTAAGCTCCCACAATCTGAAGCTCCGCACATCCATAGCTCTTTTTTTTGCCCTAACCATACTCGGAGTTCGGACCCTGCCAATGTAGTTGAATCAAACTCTTCCATTGGTGTCTGGTTCACATCTTTGTAACTATGGTCTTTCAGGTGTATTTTGGTTGTAGTCTCGCCATGTCTAAGGTATATGTGGTCGTAACCCCAATCCTGGACCATCTTTAATTGTCTCATGAACGGTCTTCCCAAGATGATCTCGTAATTGTTCTTTCTGTCGAAATCGACTATTGCAAATGTATGCTCATACTCGATTCCGCACGAGGTGACAATTACTTTTTCTAAGAGTCTTAGAGGCTTTGCCATGAACCCATCTACCAGTTGCAATTTCATTCTGGTAGCTCTCAAAGCCGGTTTTCCCCATTTATTACAGATTTCCTTGGTGGCGATAGCGACTCCTGCTCCGCTGTCAAGAATAGCTTTGGAAACTACTGCTTGGAATTCTATTGGTAGTGTGGTGTTTCCATCTTCTCCCTCGCAATATTCTCCAACCTTGTTTAAAGGTATTGGCCTAGTGTTTAGTTGAGGCTTGTCCAATTCTCTGATCCTAGGTACCAAAGCCTTCTCTTCTGGTTCGGTTACGGTTGGTGTGTATCTTATGCCAATTGGTCGTAATCCTGGTAGGGGTGGTTGCTGCCTCAACACTGGTTGTGGTCTTTCTATACCTTCAGGTCCTGGTAGGTTGCTTGCTTGATACTTAGGCATCGGTGGAAGTTGAGGAGATGCTACCTGAGCCTGGGAAGCATAAGGTCGTTCTCTCACATATCCCTTGTTATAATAACATTCCTCCGTCCCATGGTTTGTCCATTTTTGTTCAATAGCACACCACTTTGGCTGTTTAGCCTGAGGTTTGGCGTACAGGTTGATCTTTTTTAGCACTTCTTCTACAAGCTGCTCCTGGCTTACAGCTACTTCTCATTTCGGTGTTGTCTTAGCGGACTTGCTTCCACTTTGTTGTGAGGATGAATCGTCATCAAGATCTTTGAATTCACCCTCCTTGTAGACCGCACAATTGTTTACAAGGTAAAGAGCCTCCTTAGTTAACTCATTTAACGTCGTGCTCCTCTCCATATGTAAGTCCTTCTGTAGATCTGCATTTCTTAGTCCTTGAATAAATATAAGCATAAGTCTGGACTGAATTGGCAGTTCTTCCACAGGGCAGAACTCAACATATCTTTTTAGTCGTAGGGCTACCTTTCGCACAGATTCCCTTCTTTCTGTTTGAATTTGTGGATTTGTGAGACAATATTATGAGCTATCCCACTTTGTGAGAATTCCTCAATAAACTCGTCAAGCACCTCCTCCATAGACTCAAAGTCTCTACGCTCCACAGAGTCAAACCAAGTTGCTGCATCCTCCTCTAGGGTTAGTCCAAACCCTGCAAATTGGGTAGAGAAGTCTAAGACTTCTTCAGCTCTTATTCCACGCACAAAAGCTGCTACATGATCCGTAGGATCTATGTTTCCCGTGTATTTCTTGTTTATCCATTTTTGCACTTGAGAAGGTCTAATCCTACGATGGTCTACAAATCTCATCATTGGATCTCCTCGTCCCAATCTATATACCTCCTCCAGCCTTCAGTAGTGGGCAAGTTCCTCTCCCAATGATGCTCCTAAGCCGTAATTTCTGACGGTTCTAGCAAGAGATGGTTCATCTCTTCGAACTCGCTCTATGGGTGATCTTCCAAGCTCTGTTGACCCTTGAGTTTTGGGCTTACTCTCGACTTGATACCGTGAATAGAGTAGTGGTTCTTGTAAATCCCTTAGCCCTCGTGCGGCTGGGTAACCATCTCGGTTTCGGTCTTGTTCTAATGTTGCACTCTGTCGAAGCCATGCTTGCAATGATGGTTGGGTTGCTGGTTGGTTCTGGTAGTTGAACGTCTGTTGTCGGGTAGAATGTGAGGTCGTGTCATACTCTTCTGAAAAGGGATTTGTCGACTTGCTAGGGGTGTAGGTGACCCTTGGCACTCTTCGGGGGCATATGTTGATGCTTCTGAAACTGTTGCCTTTTCTACCTCCTCTGGGAGAATACGTTTGTATTCTTCGCCGTACCTATCAACAAAAACAATATCCTTTCCTATAGCAATTTCATAAGAGAATAAGTAAAGAACATTGTCTTTGCTTAATTCGTTTGGGTAAAGTTCTTTGCAACGAAAGTAAGAGACTATTCCCTCGCTCTCATGCTTGTAAATCCCCACATTCTCATTATAGGTTGAGAACCTAGTTGTTTTCTTATCATACATAAAAAGCGCTCCAGGTCGATCAATCTTTGGAGGTGGTTCTTGAGTTTCTGAAACCATTTTTCCTTTTGCCACGTTATCTCCATATCTATTGTAATCCTCATGGTTACTAACTGTCAGATAGTGGTTCCCCTTTTTGTTTCGGAATCTATCTCCATCATCATAAACTCGAGTTATTTCCAATCTCTGAGCAGGTCTTCTAAGAAGATTATAGTGAACTTGGAGTCGTTCAAAGGATTTAGGGAGGTGCTTCCTCCTAGCATTGGTCCTTCATAGGAGAAACCTCCTGGCTGTTGATTACCCATCATGAAGAAGGACTTATCTGATGAAGTGTCAGTATCACTACCCTCAATGATCGGTGCTAGTGGATCTAGCCTTACCTGAGTTACACTCTCTTCGGTGGACACTAAGCTACCCTAATCCCCTGCCACCTTTTGGTCTCTAAGAATGGATCTTCCTCATCTTAAATTCATCAAACTTAGCAATGTAATTTATCACAAATCCAACCACTCACCTGGTAAAGGATCAATTTCCGCACAACTTCTTGCTTTGCCGCTGAATATACTTGAACACAAGCGTTTTAATTTCGGCAATCGAATCAAAGCATTTAACTGCTAGAGGTGGTCCTAGTAATGATTGGTATAACTGGAGGGTTAACCTCAACCACTACTGTATTTTATACACTTCTGATGCTCTGGATTAGGTCAAAGCTAATCTGAAACTGTACTTCCCTCGGATGTTGGTCAATTTACATGGAAAGTCTTAATTCCGTCTTTGCTTCGTCAAAAGGTCAAACAAGGTCCAAATTCACTTTTGAAAGAAGTTCTGGAACCCTTAAGTCCACTGTAACATCATCCTATTTCCTCAGTCAGCTTTTGTCTTCACTAAGCCCCAGTAGACATCCTACGCGTAGGATGTCTCCTGCTCTGTTTTGCCTGGGTTTTGTACTATAGATTCCCCTTGATGTGCCAAGTCCAGAGCTGTTTTTACTTTTTGATTTGGTCACCTACAAGCTGGTCAATTGATCAGAAATCTGTTCTAGCAGCCTGACGTTGGTCTGACCAGTCAAATCAACTCCAAATTAGACCAAAATTGACTAGAAAGCTTGTCTCAGGCTATACAACACCCTGCTATGCCTGCAGTCACTTTCTGGCTTCAATTTCATGCATTAGACATTCTACGCGTACCATGTCTAATTGCCCAAAAGAGCTTCAAATGCAAAGCACAGACTCCTATTAAGGTCCTTATCACTTTGGTATGCTCAAAGCTAGGTTTGGAGTTCCAAATCACACAGAACACATCCTACGCATAGGATGTCTATATGGCTCTTTTAACCCCAAACTTGAGCCACAGCTTCCCCTTGATGCTAGCAACCCAGTGCTATGCTTAGATTTTGGTTTGGATTTCAAAAGACCCCAATTTTAACTGTCCTAGCCCTTTTCAGTCCAAAATGCTAAAGTCTGCTTAAAACCCAATTTACATGAAACCTTCCTTAGGCACTCAATAAATCATGTAAATCATGCTCATGCAGCCATCCTATGGTTTTGGTTTTAAAATAATGCCTTGGCACAATTTGGGTAGGATGTCTGGCAATTTCTGTCTATCTAGTTTTATCCTGTCAAGATATGGTCAAATTTCCACTTTCCAAGTGAAAATAAGGTAAATCCTACCTTCTGAACACACTGGTCAACTCAGAATTTCAAAATTTCCACCAGATCACCCTGTAGACATCCTACGCGTAGGATGTCTCCTGGCTTAAATTTTTTTTTTTTCCTGACAGAAATGCTCCTCATGCACTGCAGCTCTCTCAGAAACACTCACAGCAACTTTTGAACTTCACTTCAGCTTTCAAACACTCTTTGGCGTCTTTTACAACCTTGTGATAAACCTAACAGCAAGTATAACATGCATGAAGTGCTCCAGATCATAAATCATGATGTCCTACTTACCCTACTCTTACTTATCATGTAAAATGGTGATAATGGTGTCTTGGTTGCTTCCTGTCCTCTCTGGACTCTCAAGCTCTCCTTTCACCGCTTCTACCACTCCAACTCCTACTTATCAACTCAACTAAGGCCTAAAAACTATCTAAGTCTACCTAAGTCGAAGGATCTAGGCCAGACACACGCTCCCTAGACTCCCTCTAAAGACCTAGAGAGTCCTCCACCCTCTGATCCTATCTAAATGTAAAACGACACTCTAGCAAGCCAGAGAATCCCTATCCTCAAGGACTAGTCTCGGTCACCTACCTAGGGTTTTCATCCACGACAGCGGCGCCAATGTTGGCGGATACGCCGCGATGGACGTCAGCACAGCGAGAACTCACCTAATAAGATTTGTTAGCTAAGGACGAAGCTCGACCCGCAGGCACATAGAAGCAAGCATAGGGTGTCAATCTACACTCGATCGACTCTCGACTAATTCCTACAGAGATCTCTACCCAATGTCTAAGCTACAACCTTCAGAAGTGCATAAGAGGAGATTTCCTACAACGCTTCCAAGAGCCAAATACCCATCAAACGTTCTCGAAACGCCACAGAACTTGAAGGAGACCCTACTAACACCAATAGGTCGCTCTCCCTAAGGTCTGTGAACCAAAATCCCAACCCTAAACACCTGGTGCAAAATCACGTAGGATGTCTGGCCGAAATCTGCAGGTCGTCGTTTCCGAAAACTAAAGTGCTTAATGTGTAGCTCTACTCGATGCGAACGCGAAGATATGCTTAAATGCAAAAACGGACAACGTATGCTCACCGAATCACCAGATGCGAGCTCGCAAAACCAGACCGTACGTCCGTAATGTAAGTATTGGCGCATAGCTCTCGTCGGGGACAACACGCTGCACTTCTTCGCACTCGATTCCGACCATCGGTGCGCGCGTAACGGCAAGATGAAACTCTCACTCTCTCTCGTACACAGTACGCTCACTCACAGACAGAACTTTTTTTAAAAAATGACAAAGGTTTCTTTCATTAAGGTCAAAAGTGGTATAAATACCTTACAATCTCAAACCCTAATGTTTCAATTTAACCATCTACTCAATCTAAATGTCAAAATGAGATACAATCTGGAAACTTCTGTAAGCCCCAATATTACAAAGGTGAAATGTCGGTTTTTCTCAAAGAATAGTTACAAAAAATAATATTCTGTCGAGCGTCGTAGGTGTGTCCAACTGCTAACACACACACACACACACACACACACACACACACACACACACACACACACACACAGAGAAAGAAAGAAAGATCTATTAACGTCCTTTAGGAGGCCGAACTCGACCTATAGGACAAAACAGATACATCTATCTTCTATGGGGTATAGTTCATCAAGTAAAGGGAAAAAAAAACCAAAATTCACAGTAGCTCAGAGCTCCATGGTCATGAGCTTACTGTTATATAGTGCTTCCAGGCTTTTATGACTTATAAAATCTTAGTTTTACATAAGGGGTGATAATCCATGAATTTACATCAAAAAATATATAAGGAGAGATAATCTCTACTTTGGGGGTGTGGGATTCTTGAATTCTCTAATGAGTGCTTTTCCTGCTCTATATACTGCCCATTTGCCTTCTTTCCTTGCTTCACGTACTTTTGCTAATTCACTGGCTCGATCCTTAAGCTGCAAAGGGGTGAGTTCATCTGAAATCCACACCTTAGTGCCTTGTAGTGATTTAGTTTGCTTCATCACAGCTATCTTCTCCTCCATAGTATCATAATGTACTGCTGCTTGATTCCCTTTGACCTCCACGTAGATTGGATCTCCAAGATCCACAAAAGGCACTGCTTTTCCTAACTTGTGCTTCCATATGGTTGTTTCTGTCATGTATTCGTCCTCTTCTATGACAACTTGGGTCCAATCATCCGGCATACCACCAATCTTGATAACATTTTTATTTGCCTGCACTTGGTCTCTTTCTTGCATTTCTGGGATAACTTTTGATACTAAAGTGTGGTTTACCTATGTAGGCGTTGAATTCATGTTTGCCTCATTGTTCTCTTCTGTGTGTATGTTCTTGTTGTTCTTTGAGTTGTAGCTGTGCTTCTAACCGCAAGATTTTCTCATCTTTCGTAGCTATGTCTGCTTTCATTAGAGATAGATAGATAGATAGATAGATAGATAGATAGTTCTATTATCGTCCTGGGAGGTCAAATATGACCTATGGGACCAAATGAACATGTCACGTGGTGTGAGTGGAGTTCATAAGTGACTCTCGATGCTCAAAAATGGCTGAAATGAGCATCCCAATAGAGAGTCCACATCGTGGTTGGGAGAGGAAGGTATGTAGGGAGAGATCATGGCTGAATATATGGGGAAAAGAGGACCTAATCAGGGCTAGAAAAATACATTTTTCCTAACCGAACAAAATAAGGGGAAACTTGAAATTCTCCCGGTTTTTAGGTCAAAATTTGAAGCTTTTGCCGGTAATTACACTAAAACTTGTGTAAATTTGCCGGTTTTCTTAAAGGCAACCTCAAAAACTAACCGGGATTTTATAATTTCAGCCGGTTAAAATACACTAGACCCCGGTTTTTTTCTAACACTGGACCTAATGTGGTCAAAAGCTGAGCACTCAAGTAGTGTGTGGTACTCACTCTCTCGCACTTGACGAGGGCATAAGGTGCAAAGTCGATGACACTCCTCGCCAGTGCCCCAACGTCCTGTCTCGCAGCGTAGAGAATGGGAGCTAAGACGAATGGAGGCAATGGTGCGGATCGCACTCAACGGGATGGGCTCAAGGATGTAGGAATGGGTTCGGTTACCTCGTTCCGAGAAGAAGAGAGATTTGTAGTTTGGGGCAACGTGTGTGGTGTAATGGCTGAAGCGAGAACCTCCGGATTTCTCCCAAGCCGTGATACATTGGCGTTGTAAGAAGGCCTCATTAACTTGGGAGTCGATCGACGCATCCTTGACCAAGTGACATGCATCCCATCTTCCAAACCATTTCTTGATATCAAGCATCCACCTCGAACTTAGTATTTTGCTCTTGCATGTCTTTTGAACCATTTGACTTGCTTCATATGCGATTCTAGGAAGTCGATGCAAAGGGCTACGTTGTGTCTTACGCATGTACTCCACAACCTTTTGCATGCCCAAGACCTCAATGGGAAGCAATCCGGACTCAAGAAGTAAGAGCATGTAGGGTGTTTGTGTCTTGACTTGGAGAAAAGAGAGAGAGAGAGAGAGAGAGAGAGAGAGAGAGAGAGAGAGAGAGAGAGAGAGAGAGAGAGAGAAGGGGGGGGGGGGGGGGGGGGGGGGGTGGGATCAGCCAAAAAACACTAGGGATGATGGTGTGTGGGCAATCGAATGCAAAAACGCTCAAGAGCAGCAGGGATGGAGGGTGCCTAGGCAAATATGAGAGAAGAGGGTACGTGGCCTATTTATAAGGGAAAAGTCGCATCTCGGTGCCAACTAGCATTTAGGAAGTGGAAACCATATTTAGTAAGTGGATACAATCTAGTAAGTGCAATGTGCATTCATATGGTTTATTGCACGGCTCTTGCTGTATCTCACAAACCACTGATGCACTTGACCTGGGGCTTGAGCTAGCGCGCTCTCCTAGGGCTAATCTACATGCTCCTCTTGCCAGATGCCCACTGAAGTGTGAATTGTAATAACATTTGTCAAAACGCGTGTATAACCATTCATGCAAGTGGGTTCGAAAACTCGAAAATCTACTCGAATGGACTTGCCAGACCATGCAATTGTTTGATGTCGGACAAAACCACCAAGTAGTACCATCTGAAGCCATGGAGCTTAGGAGGCACAAAAGAGAGGTAACAATTTATGACGAAGTAATAGCAAAAGCAACTAGCATCACCAAGAGATCTACTAAACAAAACCAAGAGGTAGAACCATCAAATGCATTAAACTAGACATACCAAGGAGGTCTCTACTATTGTAAAAGACAATAAACTTGATTAATATGGCTCCTATCATCCAAAATTGGGCAATCCTATGGATCCTAAGCAAAAGTTGTCACAGTATGACCCCTCAGACGTAGCAGATGCTACAAAGTATCTGAAGCTGGTCAATTCTCTTATTTGGGTACTCAACACCCGGTTTGATGTCATTTTCCCAGTGGGACTTCTCATTTCGTTTATGCAGAGACCCGCGAAAGTCACATATGAAGCAGGCTCTTAAGATCTTGCGGTACTTAAAGCAGACACAGTCGTCAGGCATTTTCTATGGGATGGAGGTATAGACTCTAAGATCCTTCTTCGAGGATGGAGGGATTCAGATTGGGGCAGGGCAGAGATCCACACGGACGATGGTTGACTACAGGTCACACCTTTTCTTTTGTCCCAAGAGCAGTTTCAATGCGCAATAAGAGCCAACCTACAGTTGCCTTATCATCCACAAAGGCGGAGTATAGGGCTGTTTGCAGTGCTACATGCGAGTCAGTGTTCTAACGAGGCTACTTTTGCAAATTGGCTTGCCATAGCAAACAACCACAACCTACTCTGACAATCAAAGTTGTATAGTCATTGTGAGGAACCCGCTTTTTCATGCTTGGACCAAGCATATAGAGGTAGAGTACCATTTTGTTCGTGAGAAGACCAAGGATGGCTAAATTCAACTCAAGTATCGTTCTGCGTCACATAACCCTGCTGATATCTTCACCAAACCTCTACCACAAGCGACATTACCCTCTCATGCAAACTCCCTTGGATTGGTTCATGTCCAAGATCTCAAAGGGAGTGTTAAGAGTTCCAGATTCCAATCCAATGGTGGCTCCAATACCTCCTAAGCAGATTCGGGAGCGAGGGCTGAAGCAAGGGCTGTTTTGTGGTTGCTCTCGGCCGTAGGTGTACTTTCACAGTGTTATTTCCACTAGTGTGCCCACCCGATAGGCTGGCATGAGGCGGGACCCATGTTCCTAGGGTTACCCAACGTCAAAGCCTCCAAGGTTGTGCAGTTTCCCTATATATATGTGCGGATACGATCACTTTTAGTGACTTTTCACATTCATATATATGGTCGCGGGGTTTTCGGCCAGAGGTAGGGCAATTTCTGGGTTTCCCTATATAAAGAGAACAACCCCCCCCCCCCCCCCATACCCATTCTGCAAGTTACCTCTTGCAGGACTTGCTAGGAGTGCCCGTAGTGTGGGCAGTAGACGATAAGAGGATGTGTTCGAGGAGATCTGTCACAATAAATATGAGATCCATTGGCTGCCCGGTCGCGAGAGGAGGTTTGCTCACAATTGCAGAGGAGATCCTCACCCGATTCACTCTCTTCCACTGCACCTTTGACAGTTTTTCCCACGATCTTGGTGGTTACTCACGGCGCCATTTGGGCTGTGGCATGATATGGCCAAAAATAAAACAACTTTTGGTTTTTTGGGCAATTTTCCAATACATAGGCCTTGGTTGCTAAAAGATACACATGAACATCTGCTAAAAACAATTATCTAGTGAGAAAACTTGTACACTGAGCATCCCACATAGGGAGCCCATAAAATCATCCACAATGAGCTACCATTAAAACATAGTTATAGGGAATGGCCATTTTCAGGTCTCTGTTCCCGGTTCCCATCCCAATTTCCCGTTCCGGATCCCCGTTCCATGTTTTAGACGTGAGAATCCCAAACAGGGAATGGCATTTCATGCATATTGCTATTCCCCGTTCCAATTTCCCGTTCCGGGTAACTGTGCATTAAAAGCATCCGCAAATTGCTGCCACTTCAGCACACTGCTGTACTGATTACCACATCATCATCCACGTCTTACTGTCCTGCCACATCAGCACACTCCTCTACAGCATGTGCCCTGTCACCAGCTCCAGCTATACAGAGATCCACGTCATATGTCGGTACAGTCAGCAATTTTCACACCATCAGTATAGTCCTCCATTCGGGTGTGCAGGGTGTGCCATGTCCATCACTTTGAGACACAAAATTCTATTACTTATTTCTCTCAAAAGCGTTTTTGGCCTCTAGTGGACATTACTAAAGTTTCTCTTTCTCTTTGTGTGTGAGTGACATGTAGTAGTACACAGATATGTTTGTGCATACTTCACAGACAAAATAGGCGTCAATGCATTGAGTCAGTTATGCCATACCTGCAAAGAACACGATGCCTACAAGGCAATAGCACAATGCTAATATCTCTCTCAAAGCAGACTCTGCATAGCACCTTCTCCTGCATGAATAATTCTACCATGAACAAGTTTTGCCATGAAAAAGGACATTTACTGTTTCACATGATGACAAGATTAAACCATGACAGAAGATTTTTACACTTTGAAGCCGATGAAACTCATCCTGTTGATATTTTGTGATCTCTGTTTGCTCCTCTAGTGCTGCTTGCAACCTCCAGACCTGTGAGATATTATCACAAAACAATAGGTATTAGGACCATTCAATAACATATAGCAGGCAGACCTTCCATGCTTCTACTTGCAGGTTTGAAATTTTTAAGTCTGCAAATTTCACCTCGTCTGTAAGATCCTTCCTTGGCATCTTCTTGACAACTTGAGGGGATAATCCACTGAAGGTCTTATACCTACAAAAATTTGCTTAGTGTAAAAGGTGCACAAAACTAATAATTCAAAAAATCGCTTAATGTGGAGAGGCTCCCTCTTGTAATGGTCATATACCCAGAAGAAGTATCATCATCCCAAAGACGTGCACGCTCTTCTTGGCTACATTCATCTATTGACCACCACCCTAGCAACCTAAAAAGTAAATATCATACATGACTAAGAAGTACTAGAAAACACCAAGGATGTCAAGAGAAGGTGAGAATCGAAAGATTGGCATAGTACCTTGAGCCATGATCAAGGAAACCGAAAAAGTCATAAATCTTGTTGAAATGAGGAAACAGCTCCCTTGAGGTAGTATTATCTCTCGATCGTAGAAGAAGTATAAAGTTCTCAGTGAATTTCAGCATAGAGAAAAAAATTGCTACTCCTTGAAGCACAAGAAGCGGTAGAAAGACAAGTACTAGAGACATGTGCTTGGCCTGTTTTGGAGTTCCCTGCAGTTAAAGCTTCCATGATTTAGCCTAAACAGATACTCTGACTTCACAGACATAAGAAAACTATCAAGCCTCAAATATAGGTATATATGTGTGTGCATGTTTGTATGTATGTATACATTCACACCACATACATACATATATACCTGCATAGATGTGTATATATATAGGCACACATGCACACACATGCATGCACCCAAAGTGAATATATTTATGACCACTCTAAACACAAGTTTCTCACCTCAAGTTTCATGCACAGTAAAACTTGAAACACCAGCACCTGAAGTTTGATAAGATGGCCACCGAGATTCTCTAAACCACAAAAACCCTCAGTTTCTTCTCTGCTTTCACCTCCTGTTGTGCTTGATTCTCCTACAAGATCTCTTCTTGGTTGCATAGAAAACCTCCCTCCCTCCCTTAGAATTGCAGGATTTGTCCACTTTGTGCAAATCAAAAAAGTAAACCCCTCAGCAATCCTGACAAGATTTCCCAAGAGACAGATTAGAGACGGGAAAACCAAAAGTGAGCACTAGTTCTTCATATTGAAATTGGTGACCTACCCAAAGTTTATAAATAGGTCCCACCATCCAAGGGAATGAATTTCTCCTGTTAATGCAAAAATATGATCATGCAAGAAAAATCCCAATCTAAGAGGTTTTTCATCAACACAATGAACAAAAACAGATTAATGTCAAGGACTATGATGATTTGAAGTGAGATTGAACTTTCATCACATCACAAGATCCAGAAGGGAGTGTCCACGTACCACCAAGCTTCAATAAAGTGAATGTGGTTGCAGCTATAAAGAACACCATTGATACAGCAACCCAAAAATGCTGCTCGCAAATAAAGCAAAGATTAGTGGGCCTTGCCAACTAAATCAAGGCAGTGAATGTTCAGACATGACATCTGATTCAGATTGTGAGATTAACCAAGGCAATGAAATTTCAGTCCTAATAAAAGAGTAAACATTGTCTTATCTTTTCAATTTTTTCCAAACTTCTCACTTTCCTCACTGTGCATGTGTGGTGCGTGCACAATGCACATAGATGCATGTTCATGCGTGTGGGTTGTGTGTGAGGGGGAAAGAGAGAGACAGACATAGAGAGGAGACCTGTCACAAACTGCCGACATGTCAAGTCACTGAAGACCCTAGCCAACCTGCACATCCTGGCGGAGGGGCCTAGACCCAAGCAGAAGCAGAAGAAGAAGAAGTTTGCACCAACTTACAGATCCTCTCCGGATGGCATAATAGTTAGAATTCAGATCCTAACCCCTAACAACATACGAAAACACGGCCGATGGCGCCTAAATTAAAGACACACACACACCTTCTTTTTTTGTAAATCTGTTTTGATTAATTTTCCTGTGGGAAACCTCAAAGGGAGGAAAACCCACCAAAAAGACCACATACAAAGGGAAGAACACAGAAGTGCTCTGCGATGCGAAGGCGCTAAAAGCAAACATAGAAGAGTTGCAAGATTTCCAGGGATATGTCCCCAATGTCAAAGGCAAAATGTAACGATTGTCTCAGCGAAATCTTGAACGATGGAAAAGGACCTGCATCATGCCGGTGAAACATGCGGAGATTGCGACAGTGCCACAAAGACCATAGCGACCAAAATCTGACCCATGTGAAGAAGATGGCAAATTGCTGGAGGGAAGTCGGAAGAATCCCAAATAGCCAGAATCGTTTGTGGAAAACTAATGAGGGAAATCAAAGGTGGAAACGCAGCGAAGGAAAGCCCTGGTGTAGCGACACTCCCAAAGTAGATTCCTGACAGTCTCATCAACAACGGAGCAATCAACGCAACAAGAGGAGCTAATGTGACGCACCGCAAGGAGAGTTCCAACTGTAAGAACTCCCAAAAGCAAACAACGCCAAAGAAACAAACAATCCTTAAGAGGCAAGTGAGACTTCCAGATTGCAGTAAGAGCCTGTCTCCACCATTAATCAAATTTGTGTAAATCCCAGAGCGCATTCTAGTGATCAGCCAGCCAAGAGTCCTGCATGAGAGAAGCATAGATGTGGCGGGCAGAAATCGCATCCAAAAAAGTGTCCCATGATCTTGCATACGGCATCCACTCGCCAACGGCGGAATGGGGAAGAAAACATCCAGCATATGCTGAAACAGGCTCCAAATCTGATGATAATGCAGGCCCAGCCCAAAGCATGCTGCCGCTTGAGAAAAAGTAAGCAAATTCCCAGATGAATCCACCACATCATCCACTGTGCATATGCCACGACTAGAGAGGAAATAGGCTTGACGAGGCGACAGATTAAGCAAGGTAAAAGGGAACACCCTGCTTCAGTGAATGCTTTCCAAACGCAACGAATTGCCATCTGCTTGCTGCCTACCATGCCAAGAGAGATGATTCGTAACAACTTTCCAAGCGGAGAGCAAGGCAGAGATGATCGAGAAACCAAGAATATTACCGACCATCTTGCCAAACACAGTCTCTCAAAGGGAAGTCTGCCAATGACCAAAGGCAGGAGTGGTAGCATGCCAACATAGATCAGCAACCATAATTGTCCATGGTTGAGACTGCAGTGCAAGAGTAGGCGGTAACATAGCCTTCCTTGCCAATGCATGGCGACAAAGGTCCAAAATATTCAGCCCCCCAAGACGCTTTGGAGTGCAAAGTTTCTCCATTGCTAACAAACGGAGGCCTTTCTTATGAGAACTGGTGCACCACAAGTGAAATACAATACTAGACATAGGCAATGAGAGGCAGGAGTGAGGCCAGTGCAACAACGGCAAGTAAAAATGAACATATGCCATCATGATACTTTGCACAATACAAAGTCGAACATGTAGCAGCCATGTAGACAGTTTCTAGTAGTGCAATTTGACATTCAATCGTTGCATGACCCAATCGATTTGCTACGTATTAGTAACCTACCAGCCGATAGGATATCTTAAGTGCCTGACCACCACATGCAGATCGAGAATCTCGCCAGGCCACAAAAGATGATACCAGTCACAAGCAGCAAGAGGCGAGAGTTTATATTTCCAGAAGTTAACCTTAAGGCCTGCTACCAAGCCAAATGTACCCAATGGCTGCATAATTTCACACACATCATCTTGGTTATTACGAGGCATGAAAAACGAATCATCAACATAGGCGTACCCTACGAAGTCTTTTCCATTGGGTAACTTCAACCCATGAAGATGACCGAGTGAAGTCAAGTGATCCAAATGCAATAACAAAGGATAAGTGGCAATGCCATATAACAAGGCGCTAAGTGGGCAACCTTGTCTAACAGAGCATCCCAGAGGCCAAGGTTCTGTCAACTCTCCAGCAAGGAGGCCTATAGATGTACGACGAGCATAATAGAAGTGTCACAAGACGGGCACCAAGTGCAATAGAAAAGAACAGACTGAACAGCCACTTCATTAACAATTGAGTTGAGAGAGAGAGAGAGAGAGAGAGAGACGACACGAGATACGGAGTGGCGGAATTCCACCCCAGAGAGTATTGGCCCCAAACCTTGGCACCCCTTTCGGTATTTCTTTATATTGCATCAACCCAGTACAAGCCGGTACTCCAGACTCTGCACCTTCTCCAAGAAGCATGCCAGAGAAAGAGCCCTAGCCATATTTAAAGACCCTAAGCCCCAAAAGCAGTATTTACATAAAAAGCCCTCAAACTCAAAAGCTTCTGGTCCAAAAGCAATGCCAAAAAGCTACCAACATAAATCATGGAATTTCCGTACAACTGCCATGTCAACAGTCAGCGCAAAACGCGGAAATCCATACAGTCTGCCACGTCATCATGTCAACGCAATTTTCGAAAATCCGTACAATTTGCCACGTCAGCAAGCCAACGTGAATTGTGGGTTCATCTTCTGCTGCTTCTGCCTCTTCACATAGGGTTGAGGCCCCTCAGCCATGATCTGCTAGTTGGCTCCATTCTTTAGGGCTTGACACATCAGCAGTTTGTGACATCTCCCCTTCTTGAAAGAAAGTAATCGTCCGCGATTATAGCATATCTGCAAAACAACTCAAGTTAGCTTAAAAATTTCCGAGGGTCATTCTGAGGGACATTCAGTTTGCTCTTTTTGTTAAGGAGTTAGCTTCTCCTTTTGGCTCTTTTGATCAAGGAGTTGGCTTCTCCTTTCGTCCAGATCGGACCTCTTGATATTCCGACGTAGTACAATGAGCCATCCCACCCAGACCACACTAATCTTCCATGAGTGTCTTGATGCACTAAAATTACATACCCAAGCAATCTCATCCCATTAGGAATATTCAGTATTTAGCACATCACAAATGCAACACAAATGCTTACATATGCATGTTACAAGACAAAACAAACAGCGCTGATGAGCACCCTCCCGAGACAAACGGTCTGTGGTATGAAGCTACTCAACGACTACCTCGTCACTCCCCCTGCAAATAACCTAAAAAGGTCCAGACCATGAGCTCATAGAACTATACAACCAAACGCTCCCCAGACCGCAGTCTGCGTCGCTTGTAGGTTCAAGCATACAACTAGGCATCGGCCTGCGTCATTCGGAGGTTTTCTAGCATACAACGGAGCGTTCCCCAAGCATCGGCCTGCGTTGTTCCGATGTTTTCAAACATACAACGAAACGCTCCCCAAGCATCGGCCTGCGTCGTTGCGAGGTGCAAACAATACCTTAACAGTATTTCTCACTTCTCCACCAGGGAGTAAAATCACCAATTAATGAAACCAGTATTAAAACCAGAGTCAAACATTTCAAATCAGTACCAAAACAGGTTCAAAACAGATACCATCCATTTCAAACAGATTCCAAACAAGATCAAACAGAACGCAAACTTAAAAAGAAATCTCGACATCAATCGAGCTCGAAAAGTCGACTGACTTTCCATCCTGAAACCTGCACCAAAAATTAGGGTTAGGTTCATTCCATAAGGTCGTAGCCAAGCACAGCATGATCCATCAGCTTTAGGACATACAGTGTTTCTTTGGCGGCGATGGTAGTCCCAAGATAGCAATCACACTGGACCTCCAAAGTCATCTGCTTCTGAAGATGACATCTACTGGGAGATGTCGCGAAATTTCATGGCAAGCATTTCAAGATACCCCACTCTGCCAGAAGTTACACTCCGAAGGAAGATTTCAGAAACCATATCACTTCAAGCAAAAATTTTCTTGAGAGCTTGCCAAGTCCTTGGAGTGTGCTGCTTGGTAGCTATAGACATCAACATCTGCATGGCACTGCTTTTGAGAAAAATAGTGACTCCAAACAAATCTTGGATCCTTCTCTTGCAAGTGATCTTTATGGCTTATGCCCTGTAAGACATGAGCGGTGAAAACGGGAGCGCGCCCGATGCACAATGAAGTAAGGATGGGAGTGGCTAACATGTCCGAGATCGACGAGCACGAACCTAAAATTTCCAATGAACTTTGGAAGTGCGATCTTGCTCTGTCTGCTCTTTGGTAGCACCGGTATGCTTTCAAAAAAGCGCACACATGATGCTCTAATACAACTGTCACAAGACGGTGCACCATGTGCCAATAGAAAAGAACAGACTGAACAAACTTTTAGCATTTCATTAACAATTGAACTGAGAGAGAGAGAGAGAGAGAGACGACACGCGACACAGAGTGGCGGAGATTCCATCCCAGAGAGTATTAGCCACAAACCTTGGCGTCCCTTTCGGTATTTCTTTATATTGCATCAACCCAGTACAAGCCGGTACTCCAAACTCTGCACCTTCTCCAGGAAACATGGCAGAGAATGAGCCCTAGCCTCATATCTAAAGGTGTCACAAAGTGATGATGTGGCGGACAGCAGAAACCCTAATTTCTGCCAGAAACCCTAAAATTCCTGCAAACCCTAATTTCTGCCAGAAACCCTAATTTCCGGATATCGCGGAGGTTGAAATTTTTTTTTTTTTTTAATTATTTTTTTTTTTTGGAAAATGATGAGTGACGCAAATTTCGCTTTTTCTCTACTTAAATGAGAAAGAGAGAGAGAATGCTTTTGCTTTCATGTTTTGACTCTTTGTGAGAGAGAGAGAGCAATTGCTTTTGATTTGAAGCTTTTGGGGCTCTGCTTTTGGGCATCCCTTGTAACCTTTAAATTAGTGGTGAGGGCCTCACTTCTCAGGCATCTGGACGCAGAATCTGAGAGTGAAACCCTAACCGCTCTCTTGTACTTTGATGATTGATTAATATAAAAAGAAATACCGAAAGGGGCGCCAGTCTATGGGGCCAATATCTCTAGGCACGGAACTCCGCCGGGCCAATGCAAATCTATTGTGATCTGTGAATTGTTTTGAAGTGGTTATTTGGTGCTGTCGCGGTTGATTCTTGACTTGGAGTGTCCAAGTCTGTTACAATGGTATCAAAGCACGGCCGATTTCTCTTCTACTAGAAATCAGATCCCCGAATTATTTTTTTCCGGGGCACCTATGGCTTCAGGCAATGATCAGTCGACTCCCTCTGCATTTGGAGATGCGGGCAGGGATCACAAGGAAGATTCCGGCAGTGAGTACGGCCCGCCTTGGCCTACTTAGGCGGAGCGGCGAGAGATGGAGTGTCGCCAGTTGATCAGCGATGCAACAAAGATGATGCTCAATTTTGCCAAGGAACATGGACATATCTCCGCGAAGTGTCCTAAAAAGACACAGAAAGAACAGAATGATAAAGACGACGACAAGTTTCAGAGTTCGAGAGCAGCTGAGGAATGTGGCAGAAAAGGCAGATAGAAAAGCAGAACTGGTACCACATGGCGTGGGACCTGCACCGAATCTAATGAATGAAAGTACAAACTTTGCCGCTTTCGGGGCAAAGTGAAGGATCAGGAAGCTCTTTTGAAGGAGCCAAGGCCAACTTCTTTTCACTTGGAATTGGCGGCTCGATTTGGAATTACGCCCGACAGACTGACGCCACAGGCAGAGGTAGTTCGATAGGCACCCGGATGGGATGTTGCCATTACACCGAGCATTGGCAAACTTTGATTGCAATGACATGGGTGTTCAGGGCACGCGAGTGACGTTCTACTCAGGATCCCTTGGTACCACAAGAACTACGCCGTGGTTGACTACCGGGCCGAGAAAGCGACTTTGATAAATGAAGGGCTTAGAGATTGTACTTCATGAACTTCAGTTTTCTTACTCATTCTTTTGGGAGAACTAAACGATGGATAAAGGTTGAATATGTTTTGACCTGAAGAAAAGAACGCCAAGATTTTTTCTCCACGCTCATGCCGATTGCTTTTCAGACGGCCTGAAGATCATACCATTGATCTGATATCTAGAAGCACGCCACCGAATCGGCCACCTTATCGTGTGAGCCGAGTACAGAATGAAAAGATTATGAACCCAGTGAAAGACCTCTTGGAAAAGGGTCTTGTCCAGCCTAGTACTTCACCGTATTGCTCTCCAGTGTTGTTGGTTTTTGAAGAAAGACGGATCTTGGAGAATGTGGATCGATTATAGCACTCTCAACGAAATCACCATCAAGAACAGATTTCCGATTCCTAGGATCGATGATATACTCGACAAGTTACAGGGATCCTCGTGCTTTAGCAGGATTGACTTGAAGAGTGGATATCATCAGATCAGGATAGCGCCAGGAGATGTCTACAAGACAGCTTTTCGGACGACTTTTGAGTTATTTGAGTTTCTGGTAATGCCTTTTGGCTTAACCAATGCTCCTGCGACATTTAACCGGATGATGGATAGGATTTTTTTTTTTTCGAGAGTACAGGCTATTTGTTGGCACTTTCTTTGACGACATCATTGTTTTCTCCAAGAATGAGGCAGAACACAAAGATCATCTGCTTCAAGTCTTTCAGGCATTACGAGATCACACGTTAGTGATTAATGCAAAGAAAAGTGAATTTTTCCTACCAGAGATACATTTTTTGGGACACATTGTGTCAACAACAGGAGTGCAAATGAACCCGGCCAAGATAGAGACTATCCGTGATTGGCCCGATTTGAGGAATGTCCATGAAGTTAGAAGCTTCTTGGGACTGTGTTCGTACTACAGGCGGTTCATACGAAAGTTTGTAGAGGTTGCTTCCCCTTTGCATACCTTGACACAAAAAGGAGTACCTTTTTCGTGGGGACCCACAGAGGTGACTGCCTTTCAGACATTGAAAGAGAAATTCACTACAGGACCAGATTAGACTTTGCCAGACTTGCAGAAGTCATTTGAAGTATTTTGTGATGCTTGTGGTCGTAGTCTGGGTGCGGTCTTGATGCAAGAAGGCCATGTCATAGCTTGCGAGAGTCGTTTGTTCTCTAGGCCGGAGATGACAGCACAGATTTATGAGAAAGAGCTTTTGGCGGTTATCCATGCTCTTACTCAGTGGCGGCATTACCTACTCGAAGCGGATTTTACTGTCTTTATAGACCATCAGAGTTTGCGCTACTTCTTGTCACAGAAGCAGCTTTCGGAAAAGCAGATGAGATGGCTGAACATCTTGTCACAGTTCCACTTCCAGATTGTCCATGTGCGGGGACAGAAGAATGTGGTGGCAGATGCTTTGTCTCGGAAACCGTTGGTTCTGGCTATTTCCGCGATACATCATAGGAGCTTCGAGGATATGGTCGATCAGTGTGCCACAGATACAGATTTTGCAGATATTTTCACACAGATACGGGATGGGGAGACAGTAGCTGGATACTCCCTTCGGGAAGGCTACTTGATGAAAAAGACTATGTTGTGCGTTACACAGCCGTTGAGGCAAAAGATTATGACTGATTGCCACTGTCCACCTTTTACAGGTCACCGCGGCATTGCTACCACCATGAAAGGGGTAGAGAGAGATTTCTTTTGGCGGAGACTGAAGAAGGATGTGGAAGAGTTTGTGCACAGTTGCTTGGTATACCAGAAGGTCAAGTTTGACAGGCATAAGGCACAGGGATTGTTACAGCCTTTACCCATACCCACCCGCCCCTGGGAAAATATTGAAATGGATTTCTTTTTTTTTTTGATCTCCCGAGAATAGAGAATGATCACAATGATTTTCCGATTACATGGCACGCCTGAGACGATTGTCTTCGACAGAGACCCCATATTTATGAGTTTGTTTTGGAAGGCAATTTGGGAGAACATTGGCACGCGGTTGCAGTTCTCGTCATCGTTCCACTTGCAGACTAACGAACAATCTAAGATTGCCAATTCAGTGATTTTAGATTTATTGAAGTCTTGTATCTCGCATCAGAAGACTCAATGGGAAAAGAACTTACCTTTGGTGGAATTTGCCTACAATAACATGATACACTCTTCGACGGGGAAGACGCCATGTGAGATTGTTGAAACTGCTGCGAAGGTTCCATCCTTCCTGAGGACGAAAGATTAGAAATTTGAAGCGGATGAATATTCGCGAGATTTGGATACGGCTTTTGCCAAGGTTCGCAAGACTTTGCAGGAGTATCAAGAACGACAGAAAAAGGCAGCGGATCGCCATCGTCGCGATTGGAAACTAAAGGAGGATGATTGGGTGCTCTTACTTTTGAGAAGGCACGCCTAAGAAAGAAAAAGGGAAAGGAGAGGCTTTTTCCAAAGCTTAGTATGTGATACTACGGACCTTTCCAGATTACTGACAAGATAAATGATGTCTCCTTCCGATTGAAACTGCCAGATACTTGGAGGATTCACAATGCATTGCATGTGAGTCTCTTGAAACTTGTTAAGGGTGATGTGCCTGATGGTGGGGAGCCTGATGAGCAACCCAAAGTGGAAGAAAACGAGGAGATCCTTGTTCCTGAACAGATTTTGGCACATAATGATACGAAGAAAGGTAAAGTCCGAAGGCGGTTCTTGGTTAAGTTCAAGAACTTTCCTGCATTTGATGCGAAGTGGATGGAGGAGGAGGACCTAGCAGATACTCCTCGGATTGTGAAACTTTACCTCGATGTTTTGGTTTAGCATAGTCTACTCCAAACGGAACCCAGAATTCAGCTTGGCCGGAGATCTGGTGCAGTGGGCTACACAAGAGAAGACTCACTCCACTCTTTTGTCAACAGATGCCTCGATTTTGATACTAAAGTCACTGATGTCTCTTTGAGCTTCAAGGATACTGAGAGCTGACAGTATTCTACTGGACGACTTTATGAAATGGAATTCCTGATTATGATACTGATTTGCTCTTGACTTCTTGTGAGTGCAGGAACTAATAGCCGAAATGACTGCAGCATTTTGGTCTGATTGATCTCGAATAGACATGGTTGCAATAGGGGTTAGTCAATCGGACATCGATGAGGTCCCGATTGGACCTAGATGTCATTGCTAGCTACATTGCGGATAAATCATGGTCTAAGATCCGAATAAATGTTGAATGTCATGTGATGTCCTGTGATGTCTGGTGATGTCCTGTGCTGTCGTGTGATGCGACTGTCAATTTTGTATATGTGCTAGATGTGTGTTCCTAGTACGTATGTACTAACAATCAGTGTCTGCTAAGACGGTTTATGGCTTTTGTCGGTTTTGCAGGCGTAATCGCGGTCGATTACAATGCTTTCAAGAGGGGGGTATGTCACAAAGTGATGATGTGGCGGACAGTAGAAACCCTTATTTCTGCCAAAAACCTTAAAATTTCTGCAAACTCTAATTTCTGCCAAAAACCCTAATTTCCGGAAATCGCGGAGACTCTCTGTGAGAGAGAGAGAGCAATTGCTTTTGATTTGAATCTTTTGGGGCTCAGCTTTTGGGCATCCCTTGTAACCTTTAAATTAGTGGTGAGGGCCTCACTTCTCAGGCATCTGGACGCAGAGTCTGCGAGTGAAACCCTAACCGCTCTCTTGTACTTTGATGATTGATTAATATAAAAAGAAATACCGAAAGGTGCGCCAGTCTTTGGGGCCAATATCTCTAGGCACGGAACTCCGCCGGGCCAGTACAAATCTATTGTGATCTGTGAATTGTTTTGAAGTGGTTATTTGGTGCTGTCGCGGTTGATTCTTGATTTGGAGTGTCCAAGTCTGTTACAAAAGGACCTAGGTCCCAAAAGCAGTTTTACATGAAAAGCCTTCAAACTCAAAAGCTTCTAATCTAAAAGCAATGCCAAAAAGCTGCCAACGTAAATCAAGGAATTCCGTACAACTTCCACGTCAGCACTCAACCCAAAACGCGAAAATCCGTACAGTCTGCCACGTCATCATGTCAGTGCAATTTCCGAAAATCCGTACAATCTACCACGTCAGCAGGCCACCATGAATTGCGGGTTCATCTTCTGCTACTTCTACCTCTTCAGTTAGGGTTTAGGCCCCTCAGCCATGATTTGCAAGTTGGCTCCATTCTTTAGGGCTTGACACGTCAGCAGTTTGTGACAAGAAGCTAAGGGCCCGCATTGTAGCGACAATGAAATCCCACTGAAATATATCGAAAGTGTCATAACATATAATATCTAACTTTACCAAATAAACTTCTCATATTAATTTCATCACTTAATATGAGAAGATAAAAGGGAAAGAAGAGTTAGGATATATATGTGTGTGCTTCTAGACCTATCTCAACAGGGGACCAAAAGGACAAATGGTTGCATCTCAATAAGCGTCCAAAAGAAGACGGTCTACCAAAGAGCAATGTGCAATAAGTGCTTCTAGATTTACTTCAGCAAGAGACCAAGAGAAAAGATGGTTACATCTCAAAAGGGGTCCAAACGGAGATAATCTATCAAAGAGCAACGTGCATCTAATGGAGCTTAAAAGACCTTAGGGTTAGCTCCATTAAAGACCTCCAAAAGTTAGTGTTAAAAAGTCCTTTGACCTTACGTAAGCTATAGCTAGCCTCGAGGTGGGAATCCTACCCAAGCATGAGGTGCTAAGATGCTTAAAGTGGTTGTGGGAACTTTGCTTAAAGCTTGAAGTGATTTTTATGTATAAAATGACTAAGGTTCTTGAAATGTTGAATTCAAAGATAAAGTCTCAAGAGGCATAAAACGTTCCATGCTTGATTGACTAAGGCTTGAAGTATTTAATTCAAAACAAATGACTTAAAAGCATAAAAGACACATGCTAGCTTGATTGACTAAGTCCTTGAAGTATTCACTTCAACCAAATGACTTAATAAACATAAAAGACACATGTTCAAATGATCCTCCACATGTGGTCCTCCTGATGTGCTCGAATGCTATTGGATAGGTTTTAAAGGGGTCCAATGAGAATTTACATACATAAAAATAAATAATTAAGTTTATTCTCTCATAGAGGAAAAAGAGGACGCGTGTCCAAATGAAATAATAAAATAATACAAGAGAGAGAGAGAGAGAGAGAGAGAGAGAGAGAGAGAGGTGTGGACCAAGTATGAGAGGGGGGTATACTCTCCCACACACACACACATATTCTCTCATTGTGTGGAGTGCAAAGTGCAAGAGCTCCATCTCCTTATCTAAGCTTGTTGAGAAGTGGAGAGCTTACACCAACACTCTTGGCTATGGAATGCAAATCCAACCAAGAGTCGTGCTTCAATGCTTAAGCTTGCCATCTTCTTCATCTTCATTACTATGTTATTATGCTATGCTAAGCAAGAAGAGTGATGATAAGTGAGGAACAATTTCTTTCTCCTATGGAATGTTTCTTCTTCCTCTTCCCTATCCTCATTCCCTGCTAGTTCTCTCCACCTTCGAAGGTGTTTGAGGCCTTGGAACTGAGGCTTGGGATAGTTAATGCTTTTTGCAAAGTTTACGTTAAGCTCGTGATGCATGAAGCTTTCCATCTTCATAGCATCACCAAGGTCACAAGGAACACAAAGATTGTATTGTAACAAAGTCTCTCTTGATGGAAGAATCTATAACACAAACGCCTTTTGGAGGGGGGACCGGCTCCAAGTAAATCCGGTCCTCAACTATTGTCATGTTCTCTAATACTCTCTCTCTCTTACAAAAGTATTGTTCATGCTAAGTTAATTAAGTACTATGTTTATGTTGCTACCATCAATTAAGTTCACCCTCTATGTTCTCAAAGTGATCTCACAAAAATGCTCACCTTAATTATCTTAATTCCGCTACTCTCAAAGTTCATAGGCCATTCCCATTACATTGGTATCAGAGCATTTGGTTTCTCTGTTGTTGCTTAAGAAGAGAGGTCCTTAAGTAGCCTATTAATGGTTGATTTTGTTAATTAGATTATGGTAAGTTGGACTGGGATCTATTATCGGTTTTGTTGAGCCTACTATGTGGGATATGGTGGACACCTCGGGAGCTTTGATTTTAATAATGGGGTCTTTTTAAACTTGCCTACGGCTCTACCATTATTGAGCCATAAGAAGTCCGAAAGGAGCTATCCCTCGGCAATTCTGCTATGTTAGACTCACTCACTACTCTTTATAATTAACCGATTCGAGCCGTGGGTGTAGATACTTAAGTGTTTATTTTCAAAGGGTAAGAGGAGTAGCAACTAAGGTTTTGGATTGCAAAAGAATACACTAAGTAAACACATAAGTATAATTAGCATGGCTGACAATAACCAAGAGAGTAGAATGAACATTGATAAGTTTGATTTTGCACATGAAGGTGCTAATGATGATGCCCCCATGTTTATCAATAATCTTGTTACTAGGTTGAATCAAGCTATGGGCAACCCTACTTGCAAGCCAAAGTTACCCAACAACTTCGTGCTTATGGAATTTCCCTTCCTCTCCAAGAGGTGAGAGAGTTTAGGAGGCCTCTTGATGAGACTCCAAAAAGAAGACTCTCTCCCATAAGAGAGGAGGAATCCAAAGAACGAGAAAGAAATTAATCCCTAAGTTCCTCTAAAGATGTAGCTCCATGAGGACGGCGGTTTAGACTATCGTCAACTCCTCCCAAGCGGAAACGGTCAAACCATAGTCCTCCTCATCATTCCAGAAGGGAAGAGAGGAAACAAAGAAAGAAGAAGGCAAGAAAGAGGTCACCCTATTCTCCTTCTTCTTCACCTTCCGATGAAAGCAATAGTTATTCTCCTAGAGAATACAAGAGGAGAGGACATTGCAAAACTTACCCTGCATGGAGAAGGTCCCAAAAGCTTAAGAAATTCAAAGGGAGAGGAAAGAGTATCTCTTTTCTCACCTACGATGGCACCTTTGGTGCCACCAACAAAGTATTGGCCTTTATCCAACAATTTGATGAGACCTTTGGAGACGAGGGCTTCACGGAGTCCTCGAAGTTACACCATGTAGCTATGCACTCCCAGAAATCTACTCGTCAATGGTGGGCTAGCCTTCATGGCAACAGCAAGGCCCCAAAAACATGGAAAACTCTACGAGTTTCCATCATGAAGCAATTTCTTGCAAGCGATGCAAAGGACAAAGTGCTTACCAAATGGCGGGGTTCGAAGCTACTCTTCAACGAGTCTATCCGCAAATATGTAAACAAGTTTTGGAATCTAAAGGGAAGAGCAATGCTCAAAACTCTTCCCAAGGCAACACAAACACCAGCAATAACAAGGCCAAAGAGAAAGGAGCTTACAAAAGGTAAAAATAAGCTCTCTCCTAAGGAATTGGAGGCCTTTCATAAAGACCATAAATGCTTTAAGTGTGGGGAGCAAGAACATGGTTATCATTCTTGCCCCAAAAGAAATGTACTCAATGACACTCCTAGAGCTTCCATGGTTGAAGCTCCAGAGAGGATACTCATCGCAAAGGTTCATACCTCTCCTATCCTTAGGAAAAAGTAAGGGAGCATGATGCCCTTATTCTCTTTGACTTTGGCTCTACTCACAACTTCATATCAATGGAGTTGGCCACTAAGTTGGGCATTCAAGCTTTTGAGATCAGAGATACTGTAATTGCCGATGTAGCTTTCAAGGGATAGCAAGCCTCCGTTAATCCCTTGATTGAAAAGTTGAGGCTTCATGTGCAAAGGTACGTTGACAAAGAAGACTTCTTTTTACCTCCCAGCATGAGGATGTTATCCTAGGGGCACCATGGTTTAACCGCATGACTGCCAACATGAAGTTCCCTGAAAGGAGAATCTATTTCACCTACAGGGAAAAGAGCATGTACATAGATGCTAATCAGTCAGGGAACGCAATATCCGTGGTAAGTACGCTTGCTTTTGATAAGTCAATGAAAAGCTCTATTTTTGCGTATATGATTTTGTTAGAGAATCTGTAAATGATTCTAATGTTTTCACAAGTAGCAAAGGGAATGAAAAGGAATTAGAGTTGTCTAATTTCCTAAATGAAATCCAAGATGTTTTCACTGATGACATCCCTAGTGAGCTACCTCCAAAATGAGGGGATGATGACCATGCAATAGAGCTTCTACTAGGAAGCTTACCGCCTAATAAACCTCCTTATTGAGTTTCACAAGCTCAACAAGAGGAGATCATGAGGCAAGTGCATGAATTGGTGGAAAAAGGGATGATGAGGCCTAGCTCCTCTCCATTCTTTTCACCAATATTTTTAGTGCAAAAGAAAGATGGCACATATCACATGTGTGTCGACTATAGAGCACTAAATAAGATTACTAAAGGAAAAAAAAAAAAAAAAGATTTCCCGTGCCACGGATAGAAGATCTATTAGATAAGTTACAAGTTTTGGCCTGCAAATGCTCCAGCCGCGTTCAAACTCACGATGGACAAAAATCTTCAAGCCACTCAAATTCTCTTGAGGGGTACAAGTAACACCTCCAAGTAATCTTTCAAGTTGTGAGAGAGAATAAGCTTTTCATTAATCAAAAGAAAAGTGATTTTTTCTACAAGAGATTCAATATTCAGGTCACATTATCTCTCAAGATTGTATCCGTATGGATCCATTAAAGTTGGAGGTAATAAAAGCATAGCCTAGTCCAAGGAATCTACATGAGCTAAGAAGCTTTATTGGTATGTGTGCATACTATAGACGCTTCATAGCAAAATTCTCTCAAATAGTAGGACCATTGCATGACTTAACAAGGAAGAACGTTGAGTACTCATGGACCGTTAAAGAACAAAATGCTTTTGACAAGCTCAAAGAGAAGCTTATGTCTCAACCAATCCTCATGCTTCCGGATCTCTCAAATCCATTTGAGGTCCAATGTGATGCTTGTGGTAATTGCCTTAGAGAAGTTTTGCTTCAAGAAGCGCATGCCATAGCATATGAGAGCCGAAGGCTCAATGCCGATGAACGCGTCTTGGGCATATACGAAAAAGAGCTTTTAGCTATTCTACATGCCCTAGACACATGGAAGCACTATCTCTTGGGGGCTCCATTCATCTTACGAATGGATAACAAAGCCTCAAGAACTTCATGACGCAAACCAAGCTTTTTGACAAACAAATGACGTGGGCAAATTTTCTTTCGCAATTTAAATTTCATATTGCTCACATTGTTGGCAAGCACAATCGAGTGGTCGATGCACTTTCACAATGGCCAAGGGTAAATGTGGTGTCTATAGTAACTCAGAATGATCTATCTTTTATGATAGATGAGTATACTACTGACCAAGACTTTAAGTAGGTAATTACAACCTTTGCATTAGGGAAGAAACAAAGAACCATTCACCTTGAAGGATGGTTACCTTCCAAAAGGCAATAGGCTATGTGTTACTCCCATACAATAAGAAAGTCATGTATGAATCCCATGCTTCTCCTTACGCGGGGCAAAGAGGGATTCCATAATCTACTCTTCGAGGAGTAGAAATGTATTTATGTTGGTCTACCATGAAAAGTAAACATACAAGAGTATGTTTCAAAATACGTGGGATACCAAAAATTGGAATTTGATCAAGGGAAGAAACTTAGATTGTTTCAGTCGACAGGCTTAGCAACATAACACACTCTATGCCTGTCAAAAAGACTATTAAGGCACATCAAACGGCAACCTATTTAGATCTCAAATTTTCAAGTGTCATGGCTTGCCAACATCAATAGTTTCGGACAAAGATTCTAGAATGACCAATAATTTCTAGAAGGGTCTCTTTGAGAATCTAAGAGGTAGATTAAATTTCTCTTTCGGCCTATTATCCAAGAACGGATGACCAAAGTGAAATAACTAATCTAACGATTCTTGAATCTACTAAAAGCCTATGTCATGGAAGTAGATTAACGTTTTCATTGAGAGAAGTACCTACCTCTTATAGAGTATGCGTACAATGACATTGTACATACTTTTATGGAGAAAGCACCTTTCGAGGTTAAAGAGGGAAGATCCAAAAGTCCCTTAATACTTAAAAGTATATGGGAAGATCTTCGCTGTTGATAAATATAGCCGAAACTTACAAAAATCTTTTCCAAAGATTAAAAAGGTTATATCCATCTCATAGAAAAGGCAAATGTATTGCTGCTAATAAGCACAGAAGAGCCTTAGTCTTTAAGAAAAATGATTGGGTCTTGCTAAAGTTTCTCAAGGCTCATCTAAGGCATACTACGAGCAAGAATCCTACGAGCCACCAAGAGTATTATGCTAAACTAGCAAAATGATACTATGGTCCTTTCTTTTAGAATTATTAAGCCAATCAATGAGATGGCTTATTGGTTAAAGTTGCCCAATCATTGGCTCATTCACAATGCTAACCATGTGAGCCTGCTCAAGCCTTACAAAGGAGAGCCACCAAAAGAACCAAGAGAGAAGATCAAGAGAGAAGTGTTACGGTCCGAATCCATTCTTCGACACGAAGACAAGGTGCTAAGAAACGGTAAGATTATCCAACAATATCTTGTTAAGTTTGAAAATTATCCTTTTAAAGATGCTACATGGATGCAAAGAACCTAGCTTAAGGATAATATGAACCTTGTCAGTGCTTACAATGCTAAACTAGAGTAAGCATATGAAAATGCATTTTAAATTAACAATGTTTTTGTCTTATAAAACTCATTTTTTTTCTTTTATTGTACACAACATTTAAGACGTACGTATGCTTAGGATCATGCTTGTGATGAGACCTCTCCCAAACACCAAGTAGAACTTGTCACTCTACTCTAGAAGGATGATATGACTAAAGAGCACACATGCTTGCGGCAACCAAGTCTCCCGCGCACCAAATGGATTAGTCATCCATTCTGGAATGATGTCGTAGGGTAAAAAGAGATCCTCTACCCGCTAAGAACACATGGACTAATGACTAGGCTTTATCTTCTCTACCTTATAGTCGAAGACGACTATGATTTCAAGACAGAAGTAATGTCATAAAATATAATATCTAACTTTACCAAATAATTTTCTCATATTAATTACATCACTTAATATGAGAAGATAAAAGGGAAAGAAGAGTTAGGATATATATGTGTGTGCTTCTAGACCTATCTCAACAGGGGACCAAAAGGACAAATGGTTGCATCTCAATAGGCGTCCAAAAGGAGACGGTCTACCAAAGAGCAATGTGCAATAAGTGCTTCTAGATTTACTTCAGTAAGGGACCAAGAGAAAAGATGGTTACATCTCAAAAGGGGTCCAAACGGAGGTAATCTATCAAAGAGCAATGTGCATCTAATGGAGCTTAAAAGACCTTAGGGTTAGCTCCATTAAAGACCTCCAAAAGTTAGTGTTAAAAAGTCATTTGACCTTACGTAAGCTATAGCTAACCTCGAGGTGGGAATCCTACCCAAGCATGAGGTGCTAAGATGCTTAAAGTGGTTGTGGGAACTTTGCTTAAAGCTTGAAGTGATTTTTATGTATAAAATGACTAAGGTTCTTGAAATGTTGAATTCAAAGATAAAGTCTCAAGAGGCATAAAACGTTCCATGCTTGATTGACTAAGGCTTGAAGTATTTAATTCAAAACAAATGACTTAAAAGCATAAAAGACACATGCTAGCTTGATTGACTAAGTCCTTGAAGTATTCACTTCAACCAAATGACTTAATAAACATAAAAGACGCATGTTCAAATGATCCTCCACATGTGGTCCTCCTGATATGCTTGAATGCTATTGGATAGGTTTTAAAGGGATCCAATGAGAATTTACATACATAAAAATAAATAATTAAGTTTATTCTCTCATAGAGGAAAAAGAGGACGCGTGTCCAAATGAAATAATAAAATAATACGAGAGAGAGAGAGAGAGAGAGAGAGAGAGAGAGAGAGAGAGAGAGAGGTGTGGACCAAGTATGAGAGGGGGGTATACTCTCCCACACACACACACATATTCTCTCATTGTGTGGAGTGCAAAGTGCAAGAGCTCCATCTCCTTATCTAAGCTTGTTGAGAAGTGGAGATCTTACACCAACACTCTTGGCTATGGAATGCAAATCCAACCAAGAGTCGTGCTTCAATGCTTAAGCTTGCCATCTTCTTCATCTTCATTACTATGTTATTATGCTATGCTAAGCAAGAAGAGTGATGATAAGTGAGGAACAATTTCTTTCTCCTATGGAATGTTTCTTCTTCCTCTTCCCTACCCTCATTCCCTGCTAGTTCTCTCCACCTTCGAAGGTGTTTGAGGCCTTGGAACTAAGGCTTGGGATAGTTAATGCTTTTTGCAAAGTTTACGTTAAGCTCGTGATCAGTGAAGCTTTCCATCTTCATAGCATCACCAAGGTCATAAGGAACACAAAGATTGTATTGTAACAAAGTCTCTCTTGATGGAAGAATATATAATACAAACGTCTTTTTGAGGGGGGACTAGCTCCAAGTAAATCCGGTCCTCAGCTATTGTCATGTTCTCTAATACTCTCTCTCTCTTGCAAAAGTATTGTTCATGCCAAGTTAATTAAGTACTATGTTTATGTTGCTATCATCAATTAAGTTCACCCTCTATGTTCTCAAAGTGATCTCACAAAAATGCTCACCTTAATTCTCTTGATTCTGCTATTCTGAAAGTTCATAGGCCATTCCCATTACAGAAAGCATTTTCAATGTCTACCTGCATTACGAGAACATCCTGTTGTGTATACTTCGTATATTCCATTCCAATCAACACATTAGCCAGATTATTGAAAATCTGGCGCGACGAAGAATGAAGCCATACTGCACGGAATGGATACCATGCATAACAGGTTCTTTGATACGATTCACAATGGTTTTAGCCAAGATTTTATATATAACCAGCATAAGGGAAATCGGCCGCCAATGTGAGAATTGCTCACAAAGCACTTGTTTAGGCAGCAACTTCAAGAAACTCTCTTTCCAAGACATTGGCAAATCATGCTTTGCCCACGCAGTGTTCATCATGTAAAGCAAAGGTTCTTTCAAAGATCCCAAAAAGAGAGAAACAGTGAGTCCATCCCAACCAGGCGAACGCCATCTTCTGAGAGCAAGCAATGCTGAGTGCAATTCATTCTCTGTAAAAACCGCATCCATGGCCAAAGCATCCTGAGGCAAAACAATTGAATGTACTGTAGACAACAAAAGTTGGCGAGCTTGAATAACTTTAGCGGATGCCGCTGGGGGAGCGGCAAAAACAGTCCTAAAATGGGACACCATGGCATCCGCAAGCTCACGTTTTGAGGTTGTCCAAGCTCCCGATCGATACATAACCCACTTAATAGTTTGAGAGGCCCTTGAATGATGCAAGTGCTTAAAAAACGCTCAATGTCGAGCAGAAGTCTGCCATTTATCCAATTTTCCTTTATCATTATGCTGCAGATACACACGGGGCAGACAAAGGGGTGCAGATTCACTTTCCGACAACAAACGTGTATTAAAGTTGGAGCTGTTGATACACATGCTTGGTATCCTTAACATCACCATGTAATTGAAACATGTAATGCTTGCCATAGTCCTGAATTACACTCTGCACACGCACAACAAAGCAACCCCAGGCAACATGAGGATCAAGATACATTTGAGCAACCAAAGGGGGTATAACATCATAGAGCATTGCCGAGCATATTCATGTTGATTATGCTCTTGCAAAACCACAATGTCTGCCTTACATGTATGTACATAGTGCCAGGTTAATCTCCACTTATCAAGGTTACATAACCCACGCACATTATATGAAATGCATTTAACACAACTATGCATTCAAGAGATATGTACAAAGGCAAAGGAAGGAAGGGACTAAGTTGACGTGCCCATAAACACATCAACATCAGCAGCCCGCAACTCAACCACTATGTTTTGCATGCATGTCTCAGCGACAACAAAGCTTGCAGTGCTTGAGAAGTCCCATGAACCACTACATCCCTGTAAGAGTGCGCCACCATAGTCCATGAATCCGCAAGAGTGCGATTATCATCGCAAGGAAGAGGTTTTTGACCCGCAGATTACTTCAGGAGGTACATAATTATGAGAAGAAAGCTGTGAACGCATCTTAACAGTCTTCTAAGGGATTACCCAAGGAGATCCTTTCGCTGAGTCCACATTTTCCCCTTTGTTTTTGGTTACAGGAATAGATACCGACTTTCCTTTACCCGGAGGATTTAAAGAAGCAACAAGCTAGGTAAGGCATCAGGCAATGCAGAAGCTGCAACAGCACATCAAGGATTAGGGACTTCTCTCTCATTAGAAACCGCAAGCTGAGGGACAACTGAAGGAGAGGGTTGCAAAATAGGCTAGAAACATTCAGATTGCATATGCCCAAATTTCCCATGGCGAAAACATGAATTTGCGAATTTCCCCCATCTAAGCTTGAAAGGGTGTTTCCCAATGAGTGGGTCCACCGAATTCACAGTAATACCCTCAGGCAAAGCACACAAAAGCAATTTGTATCGGTGCATCGAGTTCGGGAGGACAAATCACTTTTCCCAAATGAAAAGGCAAGCACAGAAAAAAGGTGGCGCCAAGTGCATAAAAAATCAAGGATTTCCACCCATACCAAGCACTTATGACGGATCAGGCTTTGATAGTCCTTGGTAAGTGCCACGGCAATACATGTGTCATCTAAGTACCAAAAACCAGAGGAGACAACTCAAGCAACATGTTACGAGCATCAGTGTCTGCTAGCAAAACATCATAGAATCCTCTGGCACCACCGCCTGGCGTTTAAGAAGGAAGTCTACCCACTGACCCACATCTTGCGCAGTGGGCATCTTTCCCAGGAACAACAGAATAACTGCATTCAAACAATATTGTGCCACTGCGTCCATCAATGCTTGAACAAGAATGGGCACTTTAGTAGCGGGCTCCTACCCCTCCCAAGCATTCCGTGCACCTTTAAAATTCTCTAACAGACAGGCTCGGATTTCACCCATTTCTGAAGACTCGGGTGCCATCTGTTTTCTACATTTGTATGAGCTAATAAAGGGCCCACCAAAATCTGACATACGTTGAGAACCTGGCAATTATGTACTATTGACTACTAAAAACCAAAGAAACAAATTGATGTACACTGCTCATAGTACTGTACCAGAAAAAACTCTGTTGTACACAAGCCTGCTTACTGAAAATGAACTGTGACTAAGCTGGAGATATCAGCACACACCCTTTGTTGCGCAGATGAACAGCAAATTTCAAAGCAAGACTCCAACCGAGGACGAGAACAGTATGGTTCACTGCTGAAAGTCTGCGCAGGCTACTGAAGGTGCTCGAATTGATGACTGCTACACACCCACACACACACACAGGTATACCTTCACGTCCACAGACACGCAGGGCTGCCAACAGGCTACTGCAACTATGAGAATGGCCATTCCCTGTAACTATGGTTGCTGCAGTACGACGTGCTGAGTCTGAACAGGCTCGCGCGAAAACACACACACACACCACGTTGAATATACACCCACGCTTGCACCCTCACGCACGCGCGCGCACACACACACACACACGTGTGTTGGCGAGGACGCAGAGAACTACTGTTGCGCGTAGGAGGTCCACACGTCAGAGGAGCAGGAATTCGCGATTCTCTATCACGCGCACCCCCCCCCCCCCCCCCCCCCCCCAAACCCCCCCACACACACACACAAAAAAAAAATGTGTGGACCTCTTGACGTGGCAGCTTGCTATACGGACGTCCGCAATTTCCGCTAACATGTTGATGTGGCAGTTGTATGGATCTCCACAAATCATGCTGGCTATTGCGAGTATCTGCCTTGGCCATCTGAAGATGATTCCAAGCGGTAATCACTTCACGATCGTACTCTTTAGTGAGCCACGAGGAAATAAAAAGTCTTTTGAACTTTAGCCACTTTGTCAATGCTTCTTGTCGTAATAGGAGAGTGGACCACCATGTCCGTGCATTTCCTTTCAAATAGGATGCAGCCCTTCTAATCTTGGAGTGCTCTGAATAGTGCCCTCCAAATAAAGCTATGTCAAACTGTTGAATAAAAGCAAGGGCCTTGTGTGCATCTTGAAAACCTAAAAAGCTATCAAATTTTATTGCTTGTCTGCCCTCCTTGAATTCTTTGGTCTTCTTGCTCGTATCTTCGAGAAAGTCGTATTGATTGGCTCTACAAAAGTGCTTCCTCTTAGAATAAAACATCTGATCATCAGAGTCCGAACTCTCAGAAGAGGATGAGTCCTCCTCAAAATTGTAAGAAAGTTTTTTAGATTTGCGATGAGGACTGCTTTTCTTGGCCTTCTTCTTTCCATGCCTTTGGTTCTTTTGTCGTTTCTTGCCCTTTCTGTCCTCATCACTACAATCACATGAGGAAGAGCTATCGGAACTGCTAGAAGAAGATGAGGACGAACTAGACACTCCCTCAAAGCGTACACACTTCTTGGCTTTTCGTGCATTTTCCAAACAAAGACTGTCAACCCAAATAATGAGGGTAATTTGTTCCCTTGATGTGTCTCTTTGAAGGCTTCATGGACTTCAATATTTGGTTGACTCGTCGTTCGATCACATCATCAAGTTCATCTTCAATGTATATCTGCGGGACAGGTGGTTTCTTCAATGCGGACTTTAATGGTGAATCGATGGCCATACGCCATAGGGAATGCATCTCATCAAGCGGGTGTGTCGGGTCAAAAATTTCGCGTACTCGGGATCCTTCAAATACTAAAGCATCTACTTAGCACAAGAATCAACCTGCTGTTGACGTTGCATCTCCATTTGTTCATACTCATTTGTAGGCCGTGGAGGCGCATACTCTTGTTCCGATTACCCATTTGAATTTCCCGCACTTTCATCCGATCCGGAATTGTTGGGTGGGTGGTTCGTCTGATTCTTGCGGGATTCGTCATTTGAATCCATGTGTGTCACGATAAAAGGATAGGATTTCCCAGTAGAAGGAAAATCGATTGAGCTCTAATACCACTATAACAGACTTGGAGCATGACTTGGCGTAGTTCCGTGCCCAAAGATATTGGCCTAAAATCTGGCGCCCCTTTCGATATTATTTTTATATTTAATACTAGAGCAAAATTACAATCCCCATAGGGTCCTCTCTGCTCAAAAGCTCGTCCGCTAACTAAGGGAAAGCGTGGCCTTAGGTTCGTATTTGAAGGCCCTTGGCCATCAAACTCAAAAGCTATAACATGAAAAGCTTGCAAACTCAAAAGCTAATGGCCCAAAAAGCAAAACGTGAAAATCCGTATTGTTGCCACGTAAGCATGCCAACGCCATTTCTGGGTTTGTTTGTACAATTTTGCCACGTCATCAATTCCGTGACACTACGCCAATCACAAAGATTTGGATCATTGAGGAGCTTACTCGAAATCAACTCAAGCTTAAAAAAGTGAACTCAAGAAGATGCAAGAAGCCCGTAAGCAAGGTCAATGGGCGATCTACCGTGGAGGCAAAGCCATTATTCAGGAGTTTCGAGCTCCTAGAGCGGCTCCCCCCTCACTTGACTCCCATAAGCTTTTGTTTTCTTTTCTTTACCCTGTCTACAGATCCTCAATCCTTAACTGATATGTATCTCATTGTCGAGCCACTTCGCAAAAACCGTTGTATTGCTTTTGTACCCAGTCCCATGGGCCATATCTAACCTCCGTGGACGATAATCCAATCTCTCTCTCTCTCTCTCTCTCTCTCTCTCTCTCTCTCTCTCTCTCTCTCTCTCTCTCTCTCTCTCTCTCTCTCTCTCTCTCTCTCTCTCTCTCTCTCTCTCTCTCTCTTCAATTGTTTTGAAGTGTCAAAAGTCTGTTCAAGTCTATTCTTTCAGTTGGCACGTGGTGCAGTTATGTTACAATGGTATCAGCACTCCAATCATGTTCTTTTCTAAAAGCATACGAGTCCTTCCAAGAGCAGACAAAGCAAGATAGCGTTACATTCTACAAGTGCTTGCAGTTTCTCCTTGAGAAGCTCCACAACGTACTTTCGCGGCATCCTCAATGGAATCTCTCAATGCTGCAAAGTTTTCAACCATTCCTAAATTACATTTTGCCCCCTCTAATTCCTCAGGAAGTACCACCCTTTCGAGCACTTTATGACACAAAGAAACTTCACAATTGAACCTGTAACTCACATTTACCACTTCAACAATCCTCGACTTGGTAGCTAGAGCGCTCGCAAGTAGACAATCACACCCAATAGGCCCCAAGAATAGCACCCCTACCGGTATTTCTTTATTCAATTGCAAATAAACGACCCGAACACTTATGGCAAACCCTCACGAAGCTGTCCAAACCTGTGGAGGGCTGAAATTGCAGGTTTTTGACCCAATTTTGGTAGCATAACGACGCCAAAACCCTTGTAGGTCAAAAGTACACGTCTAAGACGGTTTCCCTTGCATTTTAGAAGCTTACCGGTGAGCTTGGTTATTGATATATATTGAAAAGACTACCAAGCTGCATGTTATATAGGCTTGGGCTAAAGCTTCACGCTTACTTCACGGATGAGGTATCGGAGAGTTCAATTATTAGCTCAAAAAGAGAAAAGCAAGTGGAGAACCCATATGCTTCCTTTTGGGGCTATTTTGACTTAGCTCTTGGCTTCATACACAATAAGAACATGTGTAGAAAACACCCCATGGGTCACACATAATAATATGTGGGCATTATTCGGCAGAAGTGAGAGGTTCCATAGGAGGTGCGAAATATGTCACGCACTCCAACAATCCTCCCCGTGTGTGTCATATGGAGCACTCAACAAATACAAATTGTCCTCCCCTAAAGAATTTGGACGATAGGGTGTAGGAAAGTAAAATGTATCCTAGACAGTAGGAATAGATATAAATGCCTCCCTTTGACTAGTGTATTCCATCAAGGTTTTGGTTACAAAATGTTGGTGCTTCACAATATGAGGTCGACGTAGCAAGTGTTGGCCTCGCCATCTTGGTCGGCGTCAGAATCTTCAAATGCCATATTGACTTTGCCTTTGTTGTTGGGGTTTTTGCCTCGGTCTCTGTCTTTAAACTTGCTTCTGCTGCTTGTGTCAGCATCTTTGTCTTTATAAAAAATAGAACTTTGATGAGTGTGTTCCCTCCAGATATGTTGCATGGGTTGATTTTGTAGCAATCTTTTGACAAATGATTATTTCTTTTACAATGTTGACATTGCTTCTTTTTGCTACTTGTGACTATAAATGCTCCATTAGAAGTTCTTTCAATGTTTTTGTCGTGCTTCTTTCCTTCCTCTTGTAGTGAATTTATGTCACTTTCAAAGCTCGATATAGATTCCTTTTCTTTAAGCACGGTGACAATTTATATTCTTCAAGAAGAGCTTTAATACAGCCGCTATTTTGTCTTCTTCATCAACTGGTACTTCTATGTAAACGTGGTGTGCAAACACTCTTTAGCCTATTGATGAGGCTAGAGAGATCTTCTCCTTCATCATTAGACCATACAATTGCATTTTGAGTGAAATTTTAGAGAAATTTGCTTTAGCACCAAACACATGTTCCAGTGTTTGCCAAGCATTGAGTGCAATGGTTGCTTCATCCAGGTAGTGCACAAAATTATCGTCTACTGCGGTGAGAGCTATCCCTAGTGCCTGTCACTAGGAGGTGTATTTTTCCTGTTGCCTTCCATAAATAAGTACTAGATATTTTTATTTTTACTTGTTTCCCCAGGACCCTTGAAAAGGTGCAAGTAGACATTGCATGGCCAATGTGAAATGGCTGCGGCCGAATAGGTTTCTCACATCGAGAGTCTAGGTCGGTCACTCTGGGACTGATCGGGCCAGTTAGCACTGAATTTTCATCAGTATGGAAGCCTGTGTGCGCCAAATGAAGTCTGGGCCACTCGAAAAGGCACTTATAACTTTATAAGTCAGTGGGAACTAGAGAATCAACTCGAAAGGGACAAATTGGACCCATGGCGGCTCCTAGTAGATTTGCCAAATCCCGCATGAAGAGGGGGCGCCCAATTTGAGAGAGGAGGCTGATTTTTTACTTTAAGTGACCTACAGTGTGTGTGTGAGTAGTGGGTGCAGGTCTACAGCTTTATTGGAAAGCTTGCCTTCTCCTCTGTCTCATGTAGCACGATGACTTGCTCTCGTGCATCTCTCTCTCCCCTTTGGCACATATAGTAATGCCCCACTAGTCGGGCTACTCAAATTAATATGTACAGTTCTGGGGGTTTATGCGCATTTGCTAAGGCAAGAGCCTTCTGAACAGGAACCGGATTAGCTAATTGCAAATCCCCCACAGGTATGCACAATTCCATCACGAAAGATTGCAAGTTTGGAGAGTTTTCTCGCAATGAAAACAGAACAAATCACAGGGGAACTGTCCCATAGCGTACGGGAGCCCTGGGACACGCGTAGGCTTGTTTGCTCCGCTAAAAACGATCCGAAACAGGGAATTACAGCCTGCTGTGTTTTCTGCAGGTTTAGGGTTTCGCACCTAAACTGCAAGGGAACACCAAGGGAGCCTCGTGGGAGCCTTGGGATGCATGTACATGCTTTTGGGCACCCAGCAGTGAAAAACAGAGAATTACAGCCCGCTGAATTTCTGTGACAGCTCACAAGAAAGCTTCCAGATAGCGAGGGAATCCGCCCTAGACAGGTACTTTTGACCTATAGGGGTTTTTGCGTCGTTATGCTGCCGAAATCAGGTCAAAAACCTGCGTTTTCAGCCCTTGCCAGGTTTGGACAGTTTTGTGAAAGCTTGTACTAAGTGGTCGGATCGTCTACCTTAAATTGAATGAAGAAATACCGAAAGGGGCGCCAATCTTTGGGGCCTATAGGGTGTCGGTCTCCGGTGCGCAGTGACATTCTAGTCGCTGGACGCATCTGTGTTCTCTTTCCTTCTCAGTGCTCTGTGTAAAGTTAACAGGTAATTGAAATAGTACCACCCTCTATGTTGTATAGGCTGGATATAGTGCCTGCTCATCTTTGCTTTGAAATTGTGTTGTGGATGCTTTGGTCTGTACGCTTTCTCGTTGCCCTAAAGATTTTACCACTCCCCACAATTGCTTCTTCATTGAATAGCCCTTCAATTTCACTTGCCATGTGTGAAAACCGGTGCCGCCGAATTTGTCGAGGCCTCCTTTCCCCATGGTGCACCCTTTTGTGTGTGAGGTCTTACTACTTTCCTGTTGTGAAAGGGCATTGTCTAATCCCCAAATTACAATGTAAATAACTTCATCTCAAATGAGATTCTTACAAAAGAAAACATTTTTGTGAAGTCGCTCTTCACCTTTTGTGAAGCACCTCTTCACAAATTTGAAGTTCAAAAATTGTTGAGGCTCAACTTCAATGATAGCAAATCTTCAAAGGGTTAAAGACGATAGAGTTGCCAACGATTTGATTGCCATTGTGTGAACAAGGTCTGGAAAAGTAGTGCCAGAAAGCCCTCCAAGTGGTGTAAAATTTCTTTTTGCTTTCTTTTTTTTCTTTGTTTTTTAATAAAGGAGGTGGTGCCAAAAGTTTTGGACATGGATACTTGGCGGATGTGGAAATGGTCCCTTTGATGGCGAACTTCAGTGGAAAAGAAGCGCTTAGAAGGATCTTTCCATTTAGCCCAATACTGTTGGAACAAACTTTAATTTAAGAGATAAAGCTATTGATAAACTTTCGCTTACTGTAAGGTCAAGATTGCAGCTCGACGGCGAACGTCTACAGGTAATGTGAAATGAGCACCGACGGCGGTGGCTAGGTTTGAGAGGGCGAGTAGATGATGCGGTTGTTGTCATGAGCCAGAGCGAGAAAGACATGAGCATCAGCAAGTGTGCTCGATGGCAGGCCTTGTGTAGATTGCAGGGAGCAGAAGGGCTTGTGCAGAGGCAATGGCTCCAGCCGTTGACAATGTGTAGGGTTCAAGCAAGTGGGCCAGGCCGGCAACAGGTGAAGTGCGATGTTTGCACGAGGCACGACAAATGGTGGCGGTGTTGGGACCGATAGTGATTGCGATTGCAAGGCAATCGAGCACAAGTAGGCAAAGTGAAGTAGCCAATGATGATGAAGCGTAGTTGATTGTTGCAAATAAAAGGTCGACGTCGGCTTTTGCAACTGTGTGGACACCTGTGTTGTCACTGTCACGTGACACATCCAACCCTATGTGTCCGTGGACAAGCTACAGCATGACCAAGGTTCAGTCAGTCTAGAATAGGAAGCGTTCTGGCACTTTTGTGAGTTTATTCGTAGACCGTGCATGTCCAAACACTTAGATTAGATACATATCCTCTGGTTGCACACAGCATGACCATCAAATTCCAGTCAAATCCCATCAATAGCACTTTTACATTGCATAGGCCTATTTTCCCTACTACTTTGTTTCTACTACTCGCTCTTCTTTGATTTTATTAGCCCGGAATCATTGTAGATCCGGTTTTGCTCCATAGCCCACCTCTATGCATGCCTACCCAAAAAACCCAACAGAAGTCTCGAACTCGCACGGGCATCATATCTGTCCTGACGATACTGATCTAACCACCTTGTCCTTTTAGTTTCGCTATCCGCAGTCAACTACAGGCAACAAGTCCTCTCTCTCTCTCTCTCTCTCTCTCTCTCTCTCTCTCTCTCTCTCTCTCTCTCTCTCTCTCTCTCTCTCTCTCTCTCTCTCTCTCTCTCTCTCTCTCTCTCTCTCTCTCTCTCTCTCTCTCTCTCTCTCTCTCTCTCTCTCTCTCTCTCTCTCTCTCTCTCTCTCGCAAAGAAGACGATGGTTGCGACCAAATTCTGCATGGCGTTGATCTTCAATCAATTTGGCTATAATTCATTTTAAATGATTTGGTTATTCATCGACGTCTAGGGATCTCCCCAGATTCGCATCCTTTTTCGTTTTGAAAATGTGTAGCACCTACTTTCCCTATTTTTGACATTTTTCACTTATTATTTTTAAGTGACTTCTGTTGGAAAGTAGGTAGGGCAATTTTGCTAAGTTTGTATAAATAAAAACCTAGCGCTAGCACTTTCTCGCAAAAGAGGCAGCAGGAGCACTCGCTCAACAGGCAACTTCTCAGCAGAACCCAAGAGGCCTGGCGTTTTCTCCATCAGCAGGACAACCCTAGAGTTTTTCATCTACAAGACCAACCTTGGCGATTTGTGCACAGCAGATCAGCCTAGCGTTTTGCATGTGCAAGACATCCGGCGACAGTAGAAGACAATTTCAGCCCTAGCATTTTTGGTTTGCATCACAACCTCAACGTTTTTGCAGATCATCGCAACGGAACATCAACAACCACCAGCGTTTTCAGTTTTCAACCCTTAGACACCGCAGATCAAGTCCCGAACCTCGCAAGTCTCACCTTCCCACAGCAGTTCCTCGCCGCACGGTTAGATCCAGCGAAGTTTACATTTTCAGCCCGGAAAACGCAGATTTCAGCATCTGCGTTTTCAACGCGTCGTCATCGCATCGTCGCCATCGACATCGTCATCGACATAGAGTTAGAATTCAGCAGATAAAGATTTGCAGATTTCAGCCCTTAGCATTTTGTGCAATCAATAGTAGACCGCTCTCACCATAGAGAGTAGGGCCTTTGGAGGAGGTTTTTACACGTCACTGGTCATATTCTCTTCTCTATCTCTCAGTCTCATGCACTTTCATCTACAGTGTTCATTCACTTGTTTGTGTCCATTGCACTCTCTCACTAAAGGAACGGAAGGTTCTCCCTTCCGTAAGTAAAAAAAAAACCCTTGAGCACAGTTCGGAGCACTCATCTTGAGAAAGAACAACATTCATTCCGCTGCACCTTACATTGGTATCGGAGCTTTGGCAGTGTTCTGTATCACTCAAGGAAAGAACCACAAGAATCACAAGATTTTTTTTGCTTGTTGCGGTCGCACGAATCACTTGGGTGTGTCGATTCCTAATCGTGTTTCTGAAGAGTGACAAGAAACCCAAGAAAGAGGGCTTGTCCAACCTCCCCTTGTGCCTCTTTTCACTCATTGAGAGCGGACCGTGCACTTAGCGGCCGGCCAATCGACGTGAGGTGGGAAAAAGCAACCTTGGTGTGAGCGCAAGGCCGCCAAGGGGTGCGCCCACGGAAAAGAGTAGAACTCGGGTGAAGAGAAGATCCTTCTCGAACACAGATTGCAAGCGAAAGAAGAACTTCAAGAACTCAAGAACCTCGAGACCCTCAAGAACCCAAGAACTCAAGAATCAAGACCCACAAGAACCCAAGTTCCTCGTGAACTTCAGAACCCACGACTTCAGTGGATGGTCATCACTCGAAGCGGAATGGATACTTCACTTGGAGGTGGTGAGCATGGGAGTGGAGAAGAAGAGTTTTCCTCACCAAGAGGTTTTTCCGACCCTTCCCCATCTACGCCAAAGATTGCCCCTAATCCTATGGCAGCCATAGAACGGAAATACGAAGAACGAATGGCAACCATAGCACGTTACCACGAAGAAAGATTGGCAGTCATCGAGCGTAAGTACGAGCAATCCCGCTTGGAAGACAAAGCAAGAAAAGAGAAGAGCGACCAACACATGAAAGAGTTCTTGCGACTCTTTTCAATTGTGCAGACGCAGTTTCAACAGAATCAGGAAAAGGCGACTCTCTCGGTCTCTTCTTCTCCAAAGCATGACACACAACATTTGCATGATGATAAGCATGATGATTTGAATGATAATGATGAGCATGATGATTTGGATGACAATGACAAGCATGATAATTTGCATGATCAAGATGTGATGTCTCACAAGCAAGATGTGATGTCTCACAAGCATGATGATTTGCATGAAGAAGATGTGATTGTTCAGAAGAAGGATGAGTTAGTCGATACTTTTTCTGGCGAAGCTAACCTCATTGCAAATTCGCTCAATCACGAAGAACGGATCTTGGCTCTCGAGCCTAGGTCCAAAGAACCTTTACAGGAAGTACTATGTGTTTGAATGATTCGTCAGCACGCGTTGTTCGAGTGTTTCATTCGTGATCGTTTCCTGTATTTTAGTCAACGTCTTTATGTGATGCCTTTTCCTAGGCATGACATATTGTATGTTGAGCACGTTTCACTCATGAATGAGCACGAATGTATGCGGATTGTTCATGAAAAGCTAAAAAGTATGGATTCAAGGAAGTCACATTCCGTGTCTCTCCCTTGGCATGACACATTTGTAGAAAGAGCACAAGAAGCATGAGTACCAAGCATGGGCATTTCCGTTGTGAATTGCCACAATTGATTGATTTAAATCAGCAAGACAAGAGTCGATCTCATTGTTTGCGTGTGTGTGGTGAACGGTTTGGCACTCCCTCTATTTCTTCATCTACATTGCATGCACAGTCTTTGAGGAAGACAAGATTTTTCCCAATCACTTTACATGGAATAGGTATGTTCATGTTTTTGTGTTGGAATTGTTTCAAGAATTTTCAGCCATGGAGATTCTTCAAGAAGAAAGAAGCATGACTAAGTTGAAGCATCGAAGGAGCCACAGAAGACTGTCGCTTTCGGCGCGGCCCAAAGAAGCAGGCGTTGCACACCTTTATGAAGTTCAAGTATCGCACTACCAACACCTCAGAGTGGGCTGACGAAGAGTCCTTTCGAGGATTCAGGAAGTTGTTGGCGATCTCCCTCGACGCCATACAATTCGGTACCAGTACCTCACTTTGAAAAGGAGGGGATGTCACGTGACACATCCAACCCTATGTGTCCGTGGACAAACTCCAGCATGACCAAGGTTCAGCCAGTCTAGAATAGGAAGTGTTCTGGCACTTTTGTGAGTCTATTCGCAGACCGTGCATGTCCAAACACTTAGATTAGATGTATATCCTCTGGTTGCACACAGCATGACCATCAGATTCCAGTCAGATCCCATCAGTAGCATTTTTACAGTGCATAGGCCTATTTTCCCTATTTTTGACATTTTTCACTTTTTATTTTTAAGTGACTTTTGTTGGAAAGTAGGTAGGGCAATTTTGCTAAGTTTGTAGAAATAAAAACGTAGCGCTAGCACTTTCTGGCAAAAGAGGCAACAGAAGCACTCGCTCAACCGGCAACTTCTCAGCAGAACCCAAGAGGTCTAGCGTTTTCTGCATCAGCAAGACAACCCTAGCGTTTTTCATTTACAAGACCAGCCTTGGCGATTTGTGCACAAGAGATCAGCTCGACGCCAACATGACACAGCAGATCAGCCGAGCGTTTTGCATTTGCAGGACATCCAGCGACAGCAGAAGACAATTTCAGCCCTAGCGTTTTTGGTTTGCATCACAACCTCAGCAGATCATCGCGACGGAACATCAAGAACCATTAGCGTTTTCAGTTTTCAGCCCTTAGACACTGCAGATCAAGTCCCGAATCTCGCAGATCTCACCTTCCCGCAACAGTTCCTCGCCGCACGGTTAGATCTAGGAAAGTTTACATTTTCAGCCCGGAAAAAGCACATTTCAGCATCTGCGTTTTAAGCGCGTCATCGTCGCCATCGACATCATCATCGACATAGAGTCAGCATTCAGCAGATAAAGATTTGCAGATTTCAGCCCTTAGCGTTTTCAGTTTTCAGCCCGTCTCGTCGTTGTCCTCATCGTCGTCGACATCGTCGGCAAGTCCAAGCATTGTAGAGATTTGTGCAATCAATAGTAGACTGCTCTCGCCATAGAGAGTGGGGCCTTTGGAGGAGGGTTTTACACGTCTCTGGTGTCGTATTCTCTTCTCTATCTCTCAGTCTCATGCACTTTCATTCACAATGTTCATTCACTTGTTTGTGTCCATTGCACTCTCTCACTAAAGGAACGGAAGGTTCTCCCTTTTGTAAGTAAAAAGGAACCCTTGATTACAGTTCGGAGCACTCATCTTGAGAAAGAACAACATTCATTCCGCTGCACCTTACAGTCACACACTACTCAAGATTTTGACTCAGAACTCCGACAAAAGGTTAGGGGGTGAAGATGCAACGCGAGTACGAGCATGTTGGCGTAGAGACAGGAGTTATCTTCAGAGCTGGGCCGACAATGAGATGGTTGATGGCGAAGACAATACCAACTAGCCATGGACAGCAGTTTTGTAGATGGTTGGGCCTTCGGGGTTTGAAAGTAAAATGTACAAAAGGGGCAGGTTATCTACAGAGGGCAGCTGCAAGCGATGATGTGTGTGCAGCATAAGAGCTTCGCTTAAGCAACCAGGGGCAATCAAGGACGGTCGTGAACGCGGTCATGAACGAAAGTGAGACTGGGCACTAAATTGCAAGTAGTTCAGATGCACATGGGGCAATCCTTGGCAGCGAGTGGGTAAGTACGCATGCACGCTAAAGGGGGAAAAATAAAATTGCCTTTTATTTATGCATGAGGTGGCTCCCACCAATTAGGTACACATTGAACACACATTGTCTCTCTCTCACATACACACGGAATAATAGAATATTAAACAAAGGTGCTAACCTCTCTAAAAAAAATGATTAAGGATGCAATAAACAGACTTAGGATAGAGACTTGTTAGAGAAAGGTTTAGATAGAGAAAGAAGGATTTACAAGAATGTAATTATGATCCAAGATATGTGATTAAGAAATATTGATCATAATCAATCTCTGATACCACCATTTGGGTGTAATGAGCCATTAATGGTTGGAAAATACCATAATACAGATTGATTATTGATATATATTGAAAAGATTACAAAGCTCCCTATTATATAGGCTTGGGCTAAACCTTCCAGCTTACTTCATGAATGAGGTATGGGAGAGTTCAATTATTAGCCCAAAAAGAGGAAAGCAAGTGGAGAACCCGTATGCTTCCTTTTGGGGCTGTTTTGACTTAGCTCTTGGCTTCACACAATTAGAACATGTGTAGAAAACACTCCATGGGTAACACATAATAATATGTGTGGAAAACACCCCATGGGTCACTAATATGTGGGTATTATTTGGAAGAAGTCTAGGCATGCATAAGTAAGAGGCTCCATAGAAGGTGCGAAATATGTCACGCACTCCCAACATTGAAGGTCAATTCCAGCATTATGTACCATTAGGAGGAAACTACTACATTGGAGCTCAGCACAGCTCTCTTTGGCTGGCAGGGTTGTAGCAGCCAACCAAGTGCTTATGGTTACATGTGGTACATCACGTCTTGCTGGATCTTCTCGAGCTCCTGCATTAGCCAGCTTGAGAGATGATCGGGAACTTTTTGGGGTCAAGGTGCGACACCCAATCGGCCCGGGCCAAAATGTCCTGGCGGGTCATCACTTTACTATGTTCTCAAGAAGGATTGGGGATTATCAACCCAGCGCAGCAAAGCAAAACCCTCCTTGGGAAGGTTTTCTCACAGGAACGGCACCACGTGCCAATAGAAAAGAACAAATTGAACAGACTTTTAGCACTTCAATAACAACTGAACTGAAAGAGAGAGAGAGAGAGAGAGAGAGAGAGAGAGAGAGAGAGAGAGAGAGAGAGAGCACACGCGACACGGAGTGGCGGAATTCCACCCCAGAGAGTATTGGCTCCACACCATGGCGCCCCTTTCGATATTTCTTTAAACTCAATACAATGCCAATACTCCACCCTCTGCACCTTCGTACTGAAGCGTGCCAGAGAATGAGCCCTCTGCACATATTTAAAGCCGTTTGGCCCATGAAAAGCAATTACATGAAAAGCTTCAAACTCAAAAGTATCTGGTCCAAAAAGCATCTTGCCAAAAAGCTACCTGCGCAAAACGGGGAATTTTGTACACTACCACATCAGCACATGTCAGCGCAAAACGCAAAAAGCCATACACTGCCACGTCAGCTCAGTCAGCACGAAATCCAAAAATCTGAAGAGGTTGCCACGTCAACATGCCATTGCGAAATTCGAGCGTGTGTACTGGTTACCATGTCATCAGATTTTTTACACTCGTCTTTTCTTGTGGGATTTCTTGGGTCCCATCGGACGGGGTCCCAAAAGTTGGTACAAACTTCTTTTGTTGCTTCTTAGGGTTTAGGCCTCTTAGCCGGGATTTGCAGGTTAGCTCCATTCTTCCGTGGTCTGACACGTCAGCAAGCATATCTGCAAAACAACTCAAGTTAGCTCAAAAATTTCCGAGGGACATCCTAAGGGACAATCCGAGGGACAATCAGTTTTCTCATTCCAAATCGGAGCTCTTGATTTCTGTCGTTGGCTTTCCAGAAGAATCTCATCCAATAAGGAGTCTCATTCCAAATTGGAGCTCTTGATATCCTGGGTCGTTGGTTTCCCAGAAGTATCTCATCCAATAAGGAGTCTCATTCCAGATCGGAACTCTGGATATCCTGGGTCGTTGGTTTCCCAACAGTATCTCATCCAAAAAGGAAGATTCGATGGTTGGCACATCACAATGCAAAACAAATGCTCACATATGCATGTTACAAGATATAGAAAAATAAAGCCGCCGATGAACACTCCCCTCGTAAATAACCATCCAGGTCCCGACCATGAGCTGTTCCACGATTCCCTCATCAGTCATCCCGAATAACCTAAAAAGGTCCGGGCCGGGAGATATAGAGGCCTTTTACAACCAAACGCCCCCCAAACCGTAGCCTGCGTCGTTTGGAGGTGCTAAGCGTAACCACTACTCAAACTTCTTAATACTCCCCCTGTAAATAATCATCAAGGTCCAGGCCATGGGTAAAAACGACACTTTTCGAACATTCAATACTCCCCCTGCAAATAACCACAAGGATCCGGGCCATGAGTATGAGCAAGCATTCTCAAACATCATTTTCAAATTCTCACTATCCACCCAAGTGTCACAAGACAGGCACCACATGCCAATAGAAAAGAACACACTAAACAGACTTTTTGTCACGTGACACCTCCAACCCTATGTGTCCGTGGACAAGCTACAGCATGACAAGGGTTCGATCAGTCCAGTCAATCTAGCTTAGGAAGTGTTCTGGTACTTTTGTGAGTCTGTTCGCAGACCGTGCATGCCCAGGCACTTAGAGTATATGCATATCCTCTGGTTGCAAACAGCATGATCATCAGCATTACCATCAGAATCCAACAGAAATCCATTAGGACCATTTTCCAGTGCATTAAACCCAATTTCCCTATTTTTGACATTTTTCACTTATTATTTTAAGTGACTTTTGTTGGGAACTGAGTAGGGCAAATTGGATAAGATAATATATAAGCAAACCTAAGCTAGCACTATTGGGCAGAAGAGCAAGGAGAACACAGGCCAAAGCGCAACAGGTTCCCCCTCTCTCTCTAAGCAAGACTCCCCCTCCCTTTGCTAGCGTTTTCAACAAGCTTCATCAGCTTTGCCTTGGCGATGCATATCAGCAAATCAGCCTTGCCTGGCAATTCCCATCAGCGTTTTCAGCCAAGAACTTCAGCAACACAGCCTCTTCAGTTAGCGATTTGGGTGCCTTGCTACCTAGCATTTTTCAGCCTACCCTTTCAGCGTTTTTGCAACAGCCATCCAGCGTTTTTAGCCAGGAGATTTCACCCAACAAGTGCACAGTGTAGCAGTGTTTTCAAGCAGTCTCCAACAGCATCTTTGCATCAGCAGATATCATCATTCTTAGCGTTTTTGGACAGCAAAGCAAGTAGCATTTTTGCGACCACTTAGCAAGCCAAACAGTAGCAGATCAGCGCGACAACTTCGACCCCTTGTAGATTCATCAAGTAATCAGTTTCAGCCATTAGACTTGCATCAGTTAGCTTCCACATACACTTGTACCAGATTGTGCAATTAATAGTAGACCACTCTCGCCATCGAGAGTGGGGCCTTCGAAGGAGGGTTTTACGTCGGCTCTGGTGTCGTATTCTCTTCTCTCTCTATCTCTCAATCTCATGCACCTTCACGTGCAGTGTCCACTCACTTTGTTTGTATCCATTGCAATCTCTTATTAAAGAACGGAAGGCTCTTCCTTCCATAAGAAAAAGGAACCCTTGAGCACAGTTCGGAGCACTCATCTTGAGCAAAGTTCATCATTCACTCCGCTGCACCTTGCATTGGTATCAAAGCTTTGGCAGTGTTCTGTATCACTCAAGGAAAGAACCACAAGAACCACATAAATTTTTTTTGCTTGTTGAGGTGGCACGAACCCAAGTTCACTTGGGCGTGTCGATTCCTAATCGTGTTTTTGAAGAGTGACAGGAAACCCAAGAGAGAAGGGCTTGTCCAGCCTCCCCTTGTGCCTCTTTTCACTCATTGAGAGTGGACCGTGCACTTAGCGGCCGGCCAATCGACGTGAGGTTGGAAAAAGCAACCTTGGTGTGAGCGCAAGGCCGCCAAGGGGTGCGCCCGCGAAGAAAGAGCAGAACTCGGGTGAAGAGAAGATTCTTCTCTAACACCGATTGCAAGCTAAAGAAGAACCTCAAGACCCTCAAGAATCTTAAGAACACAAGAACCCAAGTTTCTCGTGAATTTAAGAACCAAAGATCCCAGTGTATGGTCATCACCCGAAGCGGAATGGATACTTCGCACGGAGGTGATGGGCATGAAAGTAGTGAAGGGTGCAGTCGTCGGCTCCTCTTTTCTATCAGTGCGTTTGGGACAATTAGAATGATTATGCCCTGTTTGAAAACATCCAAAGCATCGGCCTTCTTGTAGTAAGGTCTCTCGTTGTTGAGGCGTCAAACGGGGCCTTTGCGGTTGATTTTCACGAGACTCTCGAGAATTTGTTCGTTGTTGCCGAGAGTTGTGGTTAGTGGCCGGAGATTCTTCTGTGGTAAACTCTAGCTTTCCCTTCAACAATTTGTAGCCGACCGCGGCATGGTCCATAAGTTCTGGGTTTTTGTGGGAGGACTTGTGTCATAGATCCCAACCCGACAGATCTTGAGTCAGGACACTAGCGGCTTTGGACTCCGGAGAGCCGCCCGTTTGTACGAGTGCAGAGGGACCCGAGAGAGAGAGTCTAGCAAGATCCTTTCTCTTCAACCCATCACCCAAGGACTCCTTTCTTCCAATACACAGCTCGTTTGGGGCGCCGCATACTGACAACACGAAGCGAGGTTCACCCTGCTGCAACACTTCGCTTGTAGGAGCAGGGTCTCACATTCGAGTTATTGTCATGGTGTTGAGAGCTCATGTGGCAGGCCCCGTTGCTTTCGCATCTTCGAGGCTCGCCCTCTCCCACTGGCAAAGATTGTTCATGACATTTGGCTGCAGCTGTGAACCATATACTGAGAGACCAGTTTGAGAGACTCCAGGGCAGCTCCGACTGCATGCGGGAGCACCGCGAGGCTTTCTTGCGACTTTGGCGCCTAGCGCCTTTCTTCACCATGGTTCAGGGCATGCCGAGATGGCATTACCGGCCACCGTGTGGTTGTTTCCTCCTCCCATATGGTGATTTAGCCCTCATTGTGCATACTTTTTCTTCTCATTGGGAGAGTCTCCCCGTGTTTCTGATGTAGGCCTCTCTAGCAGAAATTGGTTGTAGCCCTTTGGGCAGTTTTATTAACTAATGGAAGGATCCTTTCTTGTTAAAAAAAAAAATCCAGCATGCTGTAATTAATTGTTTTGGTCATTGTCAAGTACCCAAAGCCCTGTATAAGCACTTTAAGGCTTCCTTGGTGTTATCTTGCAGTTTAGGTGCAAAACCTAAATCTGTATATAAACATAGCAAGCTGTAATTCTCTGTATTGGATTGTTTTGAGCGGAGAAAATACGTCTACGTGTGTCTCAAGAGCTCCCGCACGCAATGGGACAGTTCCCCTTTGGTTTGGACGAGTTTCATGCAGAAAAACTCTCCGTTTTCACAATTTGTCGCGATGGAATTGTGCGTATCTGTGGGGAAATAGCAATTAGCTGATCCGGTTCCTATTCAAAAGGCTCTTGGCAAACCCACAGAATTGTACATGGTCATCTGAGTAGCCCAACTAGTGGACATTACCATATGTGCCAAGAGGAGAGAGAGAGAGAGAGAGAGAGAGAGAGAGAGAGATGCACGAGAGCAAATCATCGCGCCACATGAGACAAGGGAAGGAGGAAAGCTTTACAATAAAACTTCAAACCTGAAAATCCACTCACAAAACTGAAATTCAGCCTCCCGTCTCATATTTGGGCGCCCCCAGCTGGGGCGACGCCTTCTAGAGAGTCTGTTAGCCTGCAAGTTGCTCTCTTACTATCATGTGTCTAGTTTGCCCCTTTTGGTTTAATTTCCTAGTACCCGCCAACTTATAAAGTCATGCCGAGGGGCCTAGCGAACATTAACTGAGCCTAGCCACTCCTTTACTAGTCAGATTTCCATGCTGTTCCGTGTTGATCGACCCAACTATCTCGTGACTACCTGGCCTTGACTCCTGCAGGTGAAACTCTTGGCCAACAGCCGTTTCACATTGGCCGCTTTTGCATCCATAAGTGGATAGTTTTTGAATCTCACCAAATTAAGTCCTGCAACTTTTCCCTTAACTTTTCTTTCTTTATGTGCCAAAATCTGCTCAGGTAACAAAATCTCAAGTTGACTTCATCTTGCAAGTTCTTCAACTGCAAGTTGACTTCATCTTGCATATCTTTCGGCACATCCCCCACAAAAGGTCGTAGAAGACTCACATGAAACGCATTATGGATATTCCAATTGTTGGCAATTTCAGCCTATATGCAACATCGAGAATCTTGTCGATTACTTAAAAAGGCCCATAGTAGCACATGTTGAGCTTGGGAAACAACCTTTCCTTGCCCTTCATTTTCTTTAATCTTGCCTTATCAAATCTCAATAGAGCACAATCACCATGTGAAAGTGAGAATTTGTAACAGGCTTGGACACTCCAAGCGAGAAAATCGATAGCGACACACGACAGAAACTTCATAATCACTGAACTTTTGTAGAGATAAAGACACACACACACACACACACACACACACACACACACACACACACACACACACACACAGAGTCGACACAGCCGAGCGTAATTCCGTGCCCAGAGGTATTGGCCCCAAAGACTGGCGCCCCTTTCGGTATTTCTTTTACATTAATGCTTGATCAAGGTACAACTTAATCAGTAAGACATACTGTGAACAAACTGCAATAGTCATCCTTACAAACCAAACAACAGTGATGCATTACTTTTACATAGTCTTCTTGTGGAACAATTTCTGAGTGATTACAGAATAAAACAATTGACAAGGCAAAAGATGACTGACCGGTAGAGTTTCCCATATTGCCTCGTCTGTCATGCTTTCCTCATCACCCGGCATGAGTGCCCTACACATCCTGAACAGTGAAATTAAACATAAATGGACTTACAACACTATCCAACTCTATTGCCATACAAGGGAGGGAAAAAGATGAAATGTCCACAGTACTTATTTACCTAAAGTTGTCAACCAAGATCACAGCTTCTAGAAACAACAAAGGAAGGAACACTATCTTCAAGCTAAAAACAGAGCTTTCAACACCTGCAATAATCTCTCTCTCTCTCTCTCTCTCTCTCTCTCTCTCTCTCTCTCTCTCAATCAATCAAAATCGACAAACTAAAGGAGGAGTTAGAGGACATGCACTCCCAGACCAAGCTTGAAGGAGAAATTCAGCCGTCCATGGCAGAAGAGAGGAACATCATTAAGGCGCGAGTGCTCGCCATCCAAACGGAGAACGAGAAGAAGGCACGGAAGACCTCTTCATGGGTAGAGGTGCTCACCCACACCAAGAAGCAAGTAGAGGAAGCCGACTAATGGATCCAAGTGGCCAAAAAAGGTAAACATGAAACACCCACTCCCACCTCTATCATCAACATGACAATTAAGGAAGAGTAGAGGAGGAAAGCACGCACTCTGCATGTACGAGTCATGAGCGTCAAGGACACCAACAATGTGGCCGAGGAAGTGAAAAACCTCCATGCACGTATGGGAATCATGGAGTCAAAACACACCGAGTATGGAGAGTCATAAAGCAACTCATTTTCAGCTCTATCATGCTTGAGTAGTGACAAAAGTATGAAACTTCTTAAAAGCATTAAAAGTCTCACTCTTACTTTTCAACAAATGCACCCATCCTTTCCTAGTACAGTCATCGATGAATGTAACAAAATACAATGCACCACCAAAAGACTTAACAGGCATAATGCATACATCGGAGTAAATAAGATCAAGAGGATTAGCTTTACAAGAGACACCATAGTAATAAGAAGATTTCTTTTGCTTTCCATAGAGACAATCGTTACAAAAATCCAAGTTTTTGCCTTTTACATCAACCCTCTTCAAAGAGGAAAGCACATCAATACCCTTTTGGCTCATATGGCCAAGTCTCTTATGCCACAATTCCGTATGTGAAGCAACTTCAACAACGGCAAGAAAGTTGCCAGGCAAAGCTTTGCATCGAAGATAGTACAAAGTACCTCTTTTAGACCCTTTTGCAACAAGCATAGAGCCCTTAAGAAACTTCCATGAACTCCCAGTAAAGATGGTAGTAAAACCATGTGCATCTAACTGGCCAACAGATAGCAAACTCTTCTTAATGCCTGGTACAAACCTGACATCATTCAATACAAGCTCTTAACCATTGTTAAGAGCCAAGCACATGGTACCCATTCCTCAATATTGCAAGCAAAATTATCACCAAGGTACACCTTGCCATAATTGCCTGCAGCATATGTAGCAAAACACTCCAGAGATGGAGTCACATGGAAAGAGGCACCAGAATCTACTATCCAAGACTTGGATAGGCAATCATTAGCACTAAGCAATACATCAATGACATCTTTCTTTGAGATAAGCATGTCCTTTGCATTAGCTATCATCAAATCTGCGGGGCATACAAGAATCAGCTGAAAAAACGTTCGTTGCTGCCCCCGCTCTCCCCCTCACGCACGCTCTACCCCCCCCCCCCCACCACCACCACCATCACTACCCCTTAAGCTCCCACCGCGCTGCCCTGCCTGCCCGCTGCAGCTTGTGCTCTGCCCCAGCATGCAATTTCAACGCGCAGCCCACACTAGCCTCAGTCTGTCGCGCCCGCACCAGCCAACCTCAGCACGCCCCGCAGCGCCCGCCCCAGCCTCAACCCTTGGCCGCGCTTCAATTCGCCCGCCCCGTTTCGCTCTCCCGATCCCTCCGTGTCGCTTCCCCCCCGTCCCCTCGCCCGGGCCTTGCTCGGCTGAACGCGTCAATCCTCTCGGCGTTTTCGGCATGCTCGGTCAATAGAGGGCCTCCTCTCGACTTCGTCTATCCGCCCTTCTCCACGGCAGCAGACACTAATGGACGCTCATGCTCCACCTCAGAGGGACTCTAAGGAAGCCCCCTCGCCGGACCCCGTTGAGCTCTTCATTCGACTTGCTCTATCAGCGACAGAGCAAGTGAGCCTAGCAAGCGAGCCTAGCCGCAGAGGTGGATCGTCTACAGGTGACTTCCGTCATCTGCAAGATTCTCAGCACCAGACCCAACAGAGGAGAGCTGCGTGACCTTCTCCAGGCCCGCCTTCTTGCAGAGGTGGGCAAGATCTTGGACGTTCAGATCCTCGAACGAGGCTACTACCAGATTGAGTTCGAGACCCCCGAGATGGCGTCCAAGGTCATCGCCATGAGTCCATTGACCATCCGAGCAGCTCGAGCCCACTTTCAATAGTGGAGACATGGTTTTGACCCTGCTTCAGATGTTCTGGTAGAGGAGGCAGACATCCCCATCTCCGTCTGCTTTCCTGGTCTGAGGAGGGAGTACCTACCACTTTTGTCCAAGATAGGCTCAGCGATTGGGACTGTCCTGGAGACACCTCGCACGGTAGCCTCAGTAGCTGCCAAGGCGGCCGACATTCCCTCAGTTAGCGTTCTGGTTAGGGACACTCACACTCTCCCGAAGGTCATTCTTCTGCCTCGGGTGAGTGGGGATTGGTTTAGACAGAGAGTGGAGTATTCGGGCCTACCGAACCAGTGCTTCATTTATCGACAGTCGGGCCATCTTGCGAAGGCCTGTCCACGGATGAGGCCCCGACCTACACCACAGACTCAGCCCCAGCCTGCAAAGGCTGGCCAGCAGCCACAGGCAGAGACACAGCGCACATATGCAGAGCCACTCTCCGAGCCTGGGGCTCCAGCGGAGGAGGGATGACAACAGGTCCGTGGTCCACAACGGCAGGGGCCACAGCGACAGCCTGGCACTCAAAGTGGTCCTCAGGCGCCTGCTCAGCAGGCAGCAGTGGGTTCCCACGAGGAACCGTTTCGGTCCTCTTGAGCAGGATGAGGTCCCTGCCCCAGCCCCCACCTCAACTTCACCCTCGACAGCCCCTCCCCCCCTAGAGTTCCCCCCCTCCTCATCATCCTCTCCCAAGCCTCCTACTCCCATCGCCTCTTCCCCTCGCCCTTCTACCTTTGCCGCTCCCCCCCGCCCCTCTTCTCCCCCTTTTCCCCCTGCTCCTACACCACCCCCTCTCGTCCCACTTCCACAGTTGACCCAGGGGGTAGGGGCATCTCCGGCTTCTAGGAGATATCTTGGCAACGCCTTTGCCACGAGTCGCTTGGCGAGAGGACAGCCTTTCTTGCGACCCCCTTTACAGGTACACACGTCTTCTATTGCCGCAGTCCCTCGTGGTCTGACAAGCTTCGACATTCGGCGCCGATGGGACTTCTTTGACTACGACTTTACACGTCTTCTCGGTGAGTCCTCAGCAGACCATGAGGCAACCTGCTTCAGGGTTCGTGCTTTGTTCCTTGCAGCTAGGGGGATAGAGGCCTTGGACTCCGCGGTTGTCTTCTCTTTTCTCCTTTGCGGCAGGGACCAGACTGAGTGGACTCTCGACTCAGTGTTGGAGTGGTTGCATACACAGGTCCTAGAGTTCTCTCACCACATGGGAAACCTGGGAGTTACAGACTTGCTTTCTACTCTCTTGCCATTGGCCAAGTTTGCGGTGACTCCTCCAGATGCAGCAGGATGTAGACACATTGTGGTTCACCTCTTTGTTGATACTCAATGCTCGCCATGCTATGTATTCATTCATGAGGACTCCTAGACAGAGGAGATTGCTTTACGTACTGCTCGCTCTACTTGGGCTTGGGCTAGGCACTCGCTGCAGTCACGCCTATCTAGAGGACGCTCGAATGCAGATTATTCCCCATCCAAGCAAGCCTCAACGATAGCACGTTTAGCTGCTACGGCAGCATCTGTTCTCTCTCGCTCCCCATGAGGAGGATCGTCTCATGCAACGTGCAGGGACTTGGTCGGCCCCAGTTTCACCGTCAGCGGGGTCAACTGCGTTAGGAGCTTCAGCGCTGCCTTGTGGGAGGAGAGATTGATCTCCTTATGCTCCAGGAGCATCATCTGTGTAAGAGCTGCATTAGACATTGTGGTCAGCTCTTGTGTGGATGATATGATACTTTTTGGTTAGCTGCTTTTGGGCCTAGAGGCATCCAAGGTGGGGTATGTATGACTATTGCGGATTCTTTGCAACAGGCCATTGTGGGCAGAGGGATTATTGTGCCAGGCAGGGTTCAGTGGATCACTATGCAGGTTCAAGGTTGCCTTGTTAGCTTCCTGAACATATATGCGCCCAATGTGGCGAGTGCACGAGCAGAGTTTTGGTCACAGATTGTTGAGTCTCTGCCACAGGCAGAACATTGGTGCATAGGAGGTTACTTCAACATGTTGGAGGACCCTTCTAACAGGATTGGTGGTAGCCATGCTATTGTGCATGGAGTTGAGCTGGCAGCTTGGGAGAAGTTTTGTATGACTCTGAGGCTCTCGGATGTGTGGCAGGACTCTAGTTTTGTGAGGCCCCCAGACAGCCTAGCCTTCTCTCGTTCGGACCACAGAGTGGGAGAAGTGAATCTATCCCGGATAGATCGCTTCTACACTAGTGACCATTTCAGTAACTTGGGTGGGACAATTGGCATTCTGGCAGGGACCTCCTTCTCGGATCATGCACCAGTGATCCTCACAGTGGCAGACAGACAGAGGACGAGGAGCACGATGCTTCGCATCCCTGACAGGGTCTTGCTGGACTCTACACTCAAAGAGCGAGTAGAGCCTCTCTGGACAGAGAGCTTGGACATGCAGGATTCTCCTGCTGACAGAGTGGCCTCAGGACTTGCTCAGATTAGTCGTTCTTTCTCCAGGAGTCTTTGGCTCGGTTGGCTGCAGCGAGAGGAGTAGTAGCGTCTCAGACGGGGCGTTCCTTTCCTGCTAACAGAGTGGCCTCAGGACTTGCTCAGATTAGTCGTTCTTTCTCCAGGAGTCTTTGGCTCGGTTGGCTGCAGCGAGAGGAGTAGTAGCGTCTCAGACGGGGCGTTCGTTCCTTGCAGAGGATGCAGGAGCAACATCCAGACAATCCTTGGTTGGAGGAGCAACTACAGCAGGCTCGCCAGGAGCTTGTTAGCACAGAGGAGCGGCGCCATGAGTTTGCTTTCCATCGACAGTGGACACAAGTGGGTGACAGAGTGACTGGTGCTTTCTTCGAGGCAGTGGGACCTCGACATACGCATGCCAAAATCAGTCAGTCGAGGAGGCCCGACGGGTCAGTTGCTTCTGATCCATGCAGTTGCTACTGACTTTTATCGTGTGTTACTATCTGCAGAGCCTCAATCAGAACGTCAGGATGCATGCAGGGAGCAGGTGTGGACACAGATGCCTTGCCTTGTGACTGAGGAGATGCGTCAGAGGCTTGAGCTGCCACTTCAGCTTGAGGAGTTGCACATGGCTCTTAGTGCACTCCCCCGTGGTAGCTGTCGAGGTGAGGATGGCTTGACTCCCAGTTTTTTCTTGGAGTACTGGGACTTGCTTGGCCCAGATCTCTGTAGTGCTTTTCAGTACATCTTGCACACAGGAGAGATGCCTAACAGCATGAGTGAGGGTCTGATCTACCTCATTCCCAAGGAGGGTGGCTCCTTGGATGAGATTCGACAAGGACGTCCCATCACCATCCTCAACTCAGCCTACAAAATTCTTGCCAAGGCTCTGAGTTTGAGGATCCAGCCACTTCTTGAGAGCCTTATACATGGGACTCAGATAGGTTTTGTCAAGGAGCGCAGTATCCTTGACAACATCTTTACTTTTTGGGAGGCTTCTGCCCTAGCACGGCTCTGTGGTGAGGATCTCGTGATTCTGATTTAGAAGGCCTACGACAGAGTTGATTGGGACTTTCTAGAGGGCACTCTTCGCAAGATGGGCTTCTCAGATGCTTGGATCAGAGGGGTGTCAACTTTGTACAGACAGGCACACAATCGGGTTCTTTTGTCAGGAGGTAGAGGTGATCGTTTCATGCTCACACGTTCGGTCAGACAGGGCTGCCCTCTTGCCCCCTTCCTCTTTCTGTTCTATGTTGAGGCAATTGAGTAGGTTTTTGGTGTCGCAGCAGGTTGGTTTACGGGGCTTAGCACTCCCTATTCGGGGAGATGAGCTACTGGACGCTGAGTTTGCTGACGACTCAGCCTTGTACTTGGATGGCCAGGAGGCCAACCTTCACACGTGTGAGCAGGCTCTTGAGACCTTTTGTTGTGCATCTGGCGCACTGATCAACTGGAGAAAGACAGTGGCTTTCTCGGTTGGTAGTGCTCCTGTGCCTGACTGGATGCCAGGTGAGGGTCTCAGGCGGATTCCCTCAAGGACTACAGTTCGGTACTTGGGCTGTCAGGTTGGTTTGGACTTGTCTCCCGAGCAGCAGATTGCTCCCCTCCTGTCTATCAGGAGGAAGTTACTACAGTGGAGCTCCGCACGACTTTCTTTGGCTGGCAGAGTTGTAGTGGCCAACCAAGTGCTGTTGGCTACTATGTGGTACATCACTTCTTGCTGGATCTTTTCGAGTTCTTGTATCAGCCAGGTAGAGCGGCTGATCAAGAATTTCCTTTGGTCAGGGCGAGACACTCTGAATAGCCCGGGCCAAAGTGGCTTGGCAGGTCATCATTCTTCCTTGTTCACAGGGAGGGCTTGGGATCATAGACCCAGCACAAAAAGGCAGAGCCCTTCTTGGGAAGTTCATCGTCCGAGATCTTCTTCCAGGTGAGGAGCCCTGGAAGGAGTTCTTGTTAAAGCGGCTTCATGCTAGGGTGCCTCGGGCAGGAGGCCCCTGGCAACCTTCAACCAGATGGATCTTCACAGAGATGCGTAGAGTTGGATTGAGCAGGAGACTGGAGGATCGCTTCGCTGTGGGGTTGCTTTGCTCTTGGGAGCACTTGCGGCGAGGCCTGGAGCAGCGCCAGCCTGCTTGCACGGAGGAGCGCCTACGATAGCCCCTTGTTTGGAACCCCATGGTTAGCACTCAAAGAGGTCACTTGGTAGGTAGTCGGCCTCACGTTTCTTGGGGTTCCATGGCAGCGGGTCCAGCACGCTCTTTAGGTGACTGGTTACAGTTTTCAGGCTTGGTAGAGAAGCTACAGGGCTTTCAGCTACTACAGAGCATGAGAGGGGTGCAAAGCATGTGCTAAGACATCTCAGAGGCAGTACCAGCTAAGTGGCAGCAGCGCCCAAATGGATGGGAGCCTTCACGCGACTAGAGGTTCTCATCTTTGTTCGGGCTTGCTCCGAGACTGTTCCCTCCCTGTTTTTCGAGCTACAGGGTGAGGGACGCTTACAGCGAGTTGCAGTAGAGGCCTCGCAGGTGGCAGAGTGCTGTGTTTAGAGGATCCAAGTGGTGGGCATTTGTGAGAGGACTTGTATCATCGACCCTGACCCAGCGGCTCTTGCGACGGGACATTGGAGACTGTGGGCTTGGGAGTGTTGTCCACTGGCACGAGTACAGTGGGATCCTGGAGAGTGGCTCTGGAGGGACCCCTCCTCTTCTACAAACCACCCAGGTGTCCCTTTCTTTCAATACACTGTTCGACTGGGACATCACATACTAGCAGCACAGAGAGAGGCTCGCCCTGCTGCACCACCTCATTGGCAGGAGGAGGGTCTCACAGCTGAGTTCTTGGCAGCTTTTTGAGAGAGGCTGTGGGACTCCAGACTACCAAGGAGAGTCACTTTGTTTCAGTGGTTGGTCGCACACAGAGCTACAGCGGTTGAGAGTTGGCTTGTGCATAGTGGCCTCTCGTCTGCATGCACAGCTTGTGACCACCTTGTGGAGAGTCAACGACATTGTCTTTGGGACTGTCCTCGGCACAGCAGGTGTGGCTTCGTGTTCTTCGGCTGATGCCTGCTCTTTCCACAGCTAGACAGTACACTTGGGGGGCAGCGGCTTGGTCCACGCTCACGGGCCCGACACTTCAGTTTGAGCTTTCATCCACCTGCAAGATGATAGTGATGCAAGGGGGGCGACCTACACTCCAGCCTGCCACAGAGCTTACTCCACAGGAGTGGTGCAGTGAGAGACAGGTGTGTTGGGAGCTCATCAGTGGCCTGCCGCCTGACACTCTGGTTCATCTGGCGAGCCCGTTGTTTCCGCATCTTCGAGCACGGCCTATACCACCGGCAGAGACTGTTCGGGATTTTTGGCTTGAGCTGGTCCATACTCTCAGAGGACAGTTTGATTGACTCCAAGGCAGTTCCGACTGCATGCGGGACGTAGAGAGGCTTTCCTTCGACTTTGGCATCCTGGGCCATTTTTCACCATGGACCAGGGTGTGCTCAGATGGCACTACCGTCCACCTGTGTGGCTCTTCCCTCCTCCCATTCCCTGATCTAGCCTCATTGTACATATGTTGTTTTTTCATTGGGAGAGTCTCCCCATCATGATTGTTGTAGTCCTCTCTTGTAGAAGAGGTTGTAGCCCTATGGGCAGTTTCATTAACTAATAGAGGGATCTTTTTCTCAAAAAAAAATCTGCGGGGCATGAAGCCACAACCAAAATTTCCTCGACGCCTGACAACTCCTCAATGACCACACTAGAGGATACATTTGCATTTTCAGCATCCTTGGAGGAATCACCTGCTTATTTTTTACCTTTCTTCTCATCTTTTTTCTTCTTCTCTTGCGCTTCCTTCTTCTTATCCTGCTCTTTCTTGAAATACCTACAATCGGGTTTCTTGTGACCCTTTCTGCCACATTGATAGCAAGTGATATCCTTATCCTTTGTCTTGCTCTTACTTCTATTTTGAGTCTTGTTGCCCGCATCACGCTTTTGATTTCTACCTCTTGCATTGTAAGCAAAACTACCACCTTCCCCAGCAGACTTGCATCTAATCTCTTCATTGAGAATAGACCCTCTCACACCATCATACGTGAGGGTGGGACTGTTACTCAAGGAGACAACCAATGTTCCCCAAGTATCTGGCAATGTCATAAGCAAGAAAATAGCTTTCAACTTATCATCAAATTGTTGAAGCCCACTGTCTTGCCACTAACTCAACACACCTGTAAAAGCACTCAAATGCTCGAAAGCTGACTTCGAGTTATCAAGCTGCATATTCACCAACTTTCGCATCAAATGCACCTAGTTCACAGGCATGGTGTTCTCATACTTGGACTTTAGCTTTTGCCATATTGCATAAACAGAGTCCAAACGCTTGATGTCCGTCAAAATGTCATCATCGATAGCCATTTTGATGTAGGCCACGGCCTTTTTATTCAACCTGGCCCACTCTAAGTCAGACAAACGTTGCGGCTTATTCTCTTCCAATACATCTTCACAATCCTTTAAGAAAAGGATACCTTGCATGCGTTCTTGCCAGAGGTTGAAGCCTTGACCATCAAACCGTTTGATTTCTATCAAACTTTTAGTGTCAGATGCGGAAGAGGTAGAAGCCATCTTAACTCAACCACAATTGCGTACACAAGAGAGATGCAATAGGCTGACAATTTTAGCAAATAGGAGCAACCACAAGACTTTGCATACGATACACCACAATTTCTTTACATGAAACTGTCTAAATCTGAATTTTCAGCTGAATATGCGATTTAAATCACCTGTACTCAGCTTTTCACTCAAATCCTCGCACAAAACATCAATACATATGATCCCATAAATTTGGTATACCTGCGTATTGCTGTTATAACCTGTGATAACCTATAAATCACCTGTTTTGAGCTAAAAACGGCCTGTTTTGGGCTGTTTTGGCAGTTTTGGTAACCTTCTTGACCTTGGAAGCAAGGGGCTATGCGATGGAAGCGAAATTGGTGGCGAGAGGGCAATATATCTTGCTGTCCAGCAGCCTGCGCAAGGCCTGTTTCGGACCCTAGGGCTCCGATACCAATTGAAAGCGCGAAGGAGAGGCTACCGGTAGATGCGCGAGGTGAAGGAGTGCAAGATTGGGCCGGTAGAGCGAGGTACGCATGCACCAGAGCAGAAGCGCTAGGGATCGAAAGCAGAGAGAGAGAGAGAGAGAGAGAGAGAGAGAGAGAGAAGGCTGTCACCAGCCAGTGGCAATTCCATTTTTGTTTATTTTCTCTTTCTTTGGGAAATTTCGTTTGTTTTACCTTTTGGAAACACCCCTCTGGAAATCTAACTGCCCTGCATTGCATAGCCTGTGTGGAACTGTTCAGAGAGAGTCCAGGCCTGAGGGCTAAAGAACACTAAGGTTGGACAAGGACTATGGTTAGCCAAAGTGGGATCATTAGCCAGCCAAAGCGGAATCCTTTGCTACATAGGCTACATTTCAGTTCTGGGTGTGGCTGTAATGTACAAAGAGGGTCAGATGACCTAGAAGAATGTAATGGCAAAAACTCCTAAATTTTAGGGACTGCTATTTTTGGACGGCAAAATGTCTTCGCGTCATTACGTGCAGTTTGACATGGGGATCATTTTGTTACTCTGTGGCCAAGTCAACAGAGGCTGCAGGTTAGATATTTTGAGACCCGAGGGTCTAAAGCGGGAGAATGCACAAATGAGTGACACTTGGCACTCTGAGGCCAGTTTACTACTTAAAGAGAAGGCAAAAACGTGATTTTCAATTGTGAGCTCGTTTTTGAGTGCTGTCACAGGTGGGAGAGCTTCAATGGAGTGCTGGCTTACCCTCTATGTACAGTGAGGTGCAGGATGTCATGACTTGCACACCTCTCACTGCTCTCTCTCACCCCTATGGCAGTATGTTATGCCCCTCTAGTGGGCTTTTCATTTGACCAATATACAGTTATGTGGGTTCATGCGCGATTGCCGAGGCAAGAGCCTCTTGCACAGGTACTGGATTAGCTAGCGGCTAATCCCCCGCAGGTACAAGTAAATTCGGATAGGTTTCACGTGCGAAATCCCGTCCGATTCAAAGGGCAAGTAGCCCTACAGGTGCGGGAGCTCGAGGACTTGCTACGGATGCGACCGGCACGCGAAACGGAGCCCGAAAGAGTGAATTAGAGCATGCTGTGTATTTTTGCAAGTTTAGGGTTTCGGCCCTAAACGGACCCTAATACCCCCAGGAGGTTCGGGGACACGAGAGGACCGCTGTACAGGTGATCTGGCGCATTTTCAAGGCAGAAAACAGAGAATTCAGCATGCTGCAGATTCTCGCCAGGTTTTGCAAAGTGTTCGTATGCGTCGGGAAAGTCATCTAATGCGTGGGGATACTGACGTTCAAGGGTTCTAGTACAGTTCTGCTGCCGAAATCGGGCCAGAACAGAAGAAATTCAGCCCAGATTGTGCGAGGCAGCTTGTAGGGAACCACAGCTTTTATTCCCTCTTTTAAAGAATAAAGAAATACCGAAAGGGGCGCCTATTTAGGGGCCAATCTAGTGTCTGACTCACATACAGATGCATTCTAGCATTTGTATCCCATTCCCCTCTCTTGTGTCATTATAACACACGTAGAATAGATGACTAATAATGGGTGAAAGCTAAATCAAGGTTTGAAGTAAAGTCTACCGCCCTTTTTGAAGTTAACAGGCCGGTTACAAAGGCTCGCACGATTTTGGGGAAACCCACGATACGGTTTTTGTGGCCATCCCACTTTTATTATAAGTGACTTTAAAAATGTATCCAAGTTTACATTGAACCTGGACAAAGTATACAAAATGTACAAAAGGGGTTATTTAGGCCTTTAAAACAACATAGAGGAAGTCTCGAATCTCAAATGCAAAGAAACTGGAGCTTGATCAAAGAGCATTGTAGCCAAATCGTAAATGTCCCACCTTGAGATGTTGCTCTGGCCCCAATGTAAAATCCATCTAGTTGCTCTTGCAAACGACCTGACTGTCTACTGAAACCCCACAAAAACTGCAAAAATTGTGGAGTGAGAGTCACACATGGGATATGCCAAGCATTTGTGCCAAAAACTGCAAAATGGAATATGTCTCAAGCATCTCTCTTGCATGGTGCAACAAATGGTAAAGGAGGCTGAACAGCTCGCCAATCCTCAGAGGTCTCTACATTATTAAAATCACCTCCAACAACCCACGAATCCACAATAGGCAATACATTCACAATCTACTGCTAAAACTTGACTCTCACTTGAGTTGAAGTGGGGGCGTAGATGCACATCACACCAACCAAAGAGTCATAAATCTCTAGAGTAATCCACATCACTCTACCATCTACCGAGGTACCAATTCACGTACACAATCGCACCAGCAGATTCCCACAAAAATGCATCCACCCCCACCAGAATATTGTTGTCCAATCACACTTTCTCAAAATGAATGAGAATCTCTAGGTAGCAACTTGCCACATCTACAATACCTGTCCACGAGGGCATGGTACTCACAGGTCAGGGAGTGGTTTAAATCCCATGGCTTGGACATCGCTGACCTGCCTCCTTTTCAACATGATCCTGACTCTCCTCATATATGCCTCTCACACACCGAGAGGAATCGTGTTCTCAAACAGGACCTCTGGCAGCTCTACATTAGGGAGACATGGATCACACCCAGAGATACAGAAATCACTTCCTGACCATCCTAGCAGATGGGTTCATCCAGAGATGCTATCTATCTCCAGCTCCATCCAGTACCATAATCGAGGTGTAATACACAATGCATGGGCGGGTAGGGTGTGAACAGTCCTCGTAAGATGGTGGCTGGATCTGCAAAAGCCCGGATGCGTCTCTCCTCCAAATTTCTATAGTAGTGCTCCTGGATCTCACTTTGATGTAGGTGAGGCGCCCTACGTCGATGGGTACGTGGGCGTCTACGAGCTCGGGCCTCCTCAGCCTACTGTAGAGTCACTCCTCTCAATGACAGTTCTACAGAGGACTCGTCTACAGACAGTTCAGACTCTGATGAGAGCAACTTTTATGCAAAGAAGAAGAATTTTTACAAAGCCAACCAGTATGACTTTCTGGAAGACAAAAGCAAGAAAGTTCGAGAGCTTAAGGAAGGTGGACAGTCAATTAAATTTGACACGTTTTTGGGATATAGAGAAGCTTCGAAGGCTTTGTCTTTTGTACAGCAGTTTGACATCGCTTTCGCAGGAGGATGTTACTCAGAGCACTCTAAGAATCGGAGAGCTGCCTCTTACTTTAAGGGGAATGCTCGAACTTGGTGGTCCACGCTTCTATTAAACAAGACTGCGCCAGTTAAATGGCTGAAATTCAAGAGGCTTTTTATTTCTTCTTGGCTGACTCGAGAGTATGAGAGGGATATACGAACTGCTTGGAACCATCTTCGGATGACCAAGAAGGATACAATGGACGCTTATTGCGAGAGATTCTGGAGCTCTTTTCTACCCGCCTCTTCATTTAAGAAGATCTCGTTCAAAGAATAGATTGAGCAGTTTACCTTGGGTCTACCTACAGAGATCCGAGATCACTACTTGGAATAGAAGTAAGCTTCTATTCAGGAGTTGATGAGTCATGCGAAACGGGTTTTGCCATTCACTCTGGCAGTTTGACCTACCCCACCGATGAGATCGTGACACAAAGAGCCGAACAGACTTCGACAAATGAAAGTAGAAAGAGGAAGAGCAACCCAGAAAAGAAAGATGTACGACCCAAGCTTACTCCTCAGGAGCGAGCTCGCTTCATCACGGAGGGAAAGTGCTTTGGATGCGGGGAAACTGGACATATCTCCGCGAAGTGCCCTAACAAGGCACCGAATGAACAGGATGAAGAAAGGCCAAAAAGTTCTAAAGCAGTTGAGGGATGTGGCAAAAAGGCAGATAACAAGCAGAATTGGTACCACATTGCTTGGCACAAATGAACGAAAGTACAAACTTTGCCGCTTTTAGGGCAAAGGGAAAGATCAAGAAGCTCTTCTGAGGGAGCCAAGGCAACTGCTTGAATTGGCGGCTCGATTTGGAATTACGACCGACAGGCCAACGTAACCGCGAAACGTTTCACCTTGAAACGTGGCGTTTCACTACGAAACGTTTCAGTTCAAAATTAGAGGACAGTGAAACGTGAGGCCGAAACATGAGTTTAGCCACTTTGAAACTAAAACTATGGTAACTTGTTGTTAGTGAAACGGCTCGTCTTTCACTTGGTGAGTGAAACGTTTCAAGGCCCGAAACATTACACCTCCCTCGACCTGTCAAAACGCGTTTCATGGTGACGCTGCGACAGGCTGAGGCCACAGGCGGAGGTAGTTCGAGTGGCACCCGAAAGGGATTTTGCCAGTACAGCGAGCATTGGCAAACTTTGTTTGCAATGACACGGGTGTTTAGGGCATGAGAAGTTTTACGTATCTAACTTGGAAGGTTGTGACGTTCTACTCGAAATCCCTTGGTACCACAACAACAACGCCGTGGTTGACTACCGGGCCAAGAATGCGACTTTGACAAATGAAGGGCTCAAAGATTGTACTTGATGAACTTCTTTTTTTTTTCCAAGAAAAAGATCCTTCTATTAGTTAATGAAAACTGCCCATAGGGCTACATCCACCTCTGCAAGAGAGGGCTACAACAAGCATGATGGGGAGACTCTCCCAATGAAAAAAACAGCATATATATAATGGGGCTAGATCAAGAAATGGGAGGAGGGAAGAGCCACACAGGTGGACAGTAGTGCCATCTGAGTACCCCCTTGACCATGGTGTAGAAAGGGCCAGGGCGCCAGAGTCGAAGGAAAGCCTCGCGGCGCTCCCGCATGCAATCGAAGCTGCCCTGTAGTCCCTCAAGCTGTCCTCTGAGAGTATGGATCAGCTCTAGCCAAAAGTCACGAACAGTCTCTGCTGGTGGCACAGGGTGAGCCTCAAAGATGCGGAAACAACGGGCCCGCCAGATGAACCAAAGAGCTAGGCCGCTGATGAGCTCCCAGCACTCCTCTCTCTCACTGCACCACTCCTGTGGAGTAAGGTCCGTAGCAGGCTGGAGTGCAGGTCGCCCCCCATTAATCACTATCATCCTGCTGGTGGAAGATAGCTCAAACTGTAGTGCCGGGCCCGTGAGAGTGGACCAAGCCGCTGCCCCCCAAGTGTATTGTCGAGCCGCGGAGAGGGCAGACATCAGCCGAAGAACTCGTAGCCACACCTGCTGGGCCGAAGGACAGTCCCAAAGACAGTGTCGCTGACTCTCCACCAACTGGTCACAGGCTGTACATGCGGCCGAGAGACCACTATGCACAAGCCAGCTCCCTACTGCTGTGGCTCTGTGTGCAACCAACCACTGGAACAAAGTGACGCGTCTCGGCTGTCTGGAGTCCCACAGCCTCTGCCAAAAAGCTGCCAAGAACTCAACTGTGAGACCCTCCTCCTGCCAATGACGTGCTGCAGCGGGGCGGGCCTCTCTCTGCGCTGCAAGTATATGACGTCCAAGCCGAACAGTGTACTGAAAGAAAGGGACTCCTGGGCGGTCTGCAGAAGAGAAGGGGTCCCTCCATAGCCACTCACCAGGATCCCACTGTACTCGTGCCAGTGGACAACACTCCCAAGCCAATAGCCTCCAGTGTCCTGTCTTGAGAGCTACTGGGTCAGGGTCTATGACGCAAGTCCTCCCACAGATGCCCACAACTCGGATCCTCTGGAAACAGCACTCTGCTACCCGCGGGGCCTCTACTGTAACTCGCTGTAATCGTCCCCCACCCTGAAGCTCAAAGAACAGGGCTGGGACAGTCTCTGAACAAGCCCTGACTGAGATGAGAACCTCCAGTCGTGTGAAGGCTCCCATCCATCGGGGTGCTACTGGCTCGAGAGGCGTGAGCCACTCAGCTGGAACTGACTCTGAGATGTCCTGATACATGCTCTGAACCCCTCTCATGCCCTGTAGCTGGACACCCTGCACCTCCTCTGACAAACCTGTGAACTCTAGCCAGTCACCTAGAGAGCGCGCTGGACCTGCTGCCATGGGACCCCATGAAACATGAGGCCTACTCCCAACCAGGTGGCCTCTCTGAGTGCTAACAATGGGGTTCCAGACGAGGGGCTGTCGTAGGCGCTCCTCCGTGCATGTCGGTTGTCTCTGCTCTAGGCCACGCAGTAAGAGCTCCCAAGAGCAAAGCAAACTCACAGCGAATCGGTCCTCCAGTCTCCTGCTCAAACCAACTCGGCGCAACTCTATAAAGATCCATCTGGTCGAAGGTTGCCAAGGGCCTCCTGACTGAGGCACCCTGGCACGAAGCCTCTGCAGCAAGAACTCTTTCCAGGGCTCCTAGCCTGGAAGAAGTCCTCTGACGACGAACTTCCCAAGAAGGGCTCTGCTCAACTGTGCTGGATCAATGATCCCAAGCCCTCCCTGAGAACAAGGAAGTGTGATGACCGACCAAGCCACCTTGGCTCGGGCAACCTGAGTGTCGCGACCTGACCAAAGGAAGTTCCTTATCAGCCTCTCTACCTGGCTGATACAAGAACTCGAGAAGATCCGGCAAGAAGTGATGTACCACATAGTTGCCAACAACACCTGGTTGGCAAACTACTACTCTACCAGCCAACGAAAGTCGTGCTGAGCTCCAGTGGAACAGCTTTCTCCTGATGCACAGGAGAAGAGGAGCAATCTGCTGCTCGGGGGACAAATCCAAACCAACCTGACAACCCAAGTATCGAACTGCAGTCCCTGGGGGAATCCACCTGAAACCCTCTCCTGGCATCCACTCTGGCACAGGAGCACTGCCAACCGAGAAAGCCACTGTCTTTCTCCAGTTGATCAATGCACCCGATGCACAGCAGAAGGTCTCAAAAGCCTGCCCACACCTGTGTAAATTGGCCTCCTGGCCCTCTAAGTACAAGGCTGAGTCGTCGGCAAACTCAGCGTCCAGAAGCTCATCTCCCCGTATCGGGAGTGCTAAGCCCCTCAAACCAACCTGCTGTGACACCAAAAATCTGCTCATCGCCTCCGCATAGAACAAAAAGAGAAAGGGGGCAAGAGGACAACCCTGTCTGACCGATCGTGTGAGCATGAAGCGCTCACCTCTACCTCCTGCCAAAAGCACCTGACTATGAGCCTGTCTGTACAAAGCCGACACCCCTCTGATCCAAGCATCTGAAAAGCCCATCCTGCGAAGCGTGCCCTCTAGAAAGTCCCAGTCAACTCGGTCGTATGCCTTCTCAAAATCAAGAAGAAGAATCACAAGGTCCTCCCCACGGAGACGTGCCAGGGCAGAAGACTCCCAGAAAGTGAAGATGTTGTCAAGGATACTGCGTTCCTCGACAAAACCTGTCTGAGTCCCATGTATAAGGCTCTCCAAAAGTGGCTGAATCCTCAAACTCAGAGCCTTGGCAAGAATTTTGTAGGCTGAGTTGAGGATGGTGATGGGGCGCCACTGTCGAATCTCATCCAAGGAGCCACCCTCCTTTGGAATGAGGTAAATCAAGCCCTCACTCATGCTATTCGGCATCACTCCTGTGTGCAAAATGTACTGAAAGGCACTACAAAGATCTGGGCCAAGCAAGTCCCAGTACTCCAAGAAGAAGCTGGGAGTCAGCCCATCCTCACCTGGACAACTACCACAAGGAAGGGCCCTAAGAGCCGTGTGCAGCTCCTCAAGCTGAAGAGGTATCTCCAGCCTCTGGCGCATCTCCTCAGTCACAAGACAAGGCATTTGCGCCCAAACCTGCTCCCTGCATGCATCTTGTCTCTCTGACTTCAAGTTCTTTACTCATTTTTTTTAGGAGAGAACTGAACGATGGATGAAGGTTGAATATGTTTTGACCTGAACAAAAGAACGCCAAGATTTTTCTCCACACTCATGCCGATTGCTTTTTAACTTCAAGGATATGGTCGGTCAGTACGCCACAGAACAGATTTTGCAAATGTATCCAATTGAATACAGAAAGGGGAGATAGTAGCGGACTATTCCATGCGGGATGGCTACTTGATGAAGAAAACCATGTTGTGCGTTACACAACCGTTGAGGGAAAAGGTTCTAACCGAATGCCATTGTCCGCCTTTCACGGGTCACCGCGGCATTGCTACAACCTTGAAAGGGGTAGAGAGATACTTTTTTTGGCCGAGACTCAAGAAGGATGTGGACGAGTTTGTGCGCAGTTGCTTGGTATGCCAGAAGGTCAAGTTTGATAGGCATAAAGCACAGGGATTGTTACAGCTTTTACCCATACCCACCCGCCCCTGGGAAAGTGTTGCAATGGATTTCATCTCTCGATAACACAGCATGGGCACGATTGTTTATTGCCCAGGTCTTCAGATTACATGGCATGCCTAAGACGATTGTCTCTGACAGGAACCCCAAGTTCACGAGTTTGTTTCGGACAGCTATTTGGGAGAACATAGGCACGCGGTTGCAGCTCTCATCATCGTTCCACCCGCAGAATGACGAGCAATCAGAGATTGCTAATTCAGTGAAACACGTTTGACTCGTTGATGGGGAAGATGCCATTTGAGATTTTTGAATTTGCTATGAAGGTTCTACCCTTCCTTAGCGCGAAACATAAGATTTTTCTTTGAAGCCGACCAGTTCACGAGGGACTTGGTCCGGAAGGCTTTGCAAGAAATTTTAAAAGGACAGAAAAAGGCAGCAGATCGCCATCCTCGCGATTTGAAATTGAAGGAGAATGATTGGGTGCTCTTTCATTATGGGAAGGCATACCGAAAAAGAAAACAAAAGGGAAAGGAGCGGCTTCTTTGTAAGCTTAGCATGACATAGTGTGGACCTTTCCAGATTTTCCGAAAAGATGAATGATATCTCCTTTGAACTGAAGCTGCCAGAATACTTTAAGAATCACAATGTTTTTCATGTGAGTCTCTTAAAGCCTTTTGAAGGCGATGTGCCCGAGGATGGAAAGCCAGATGTGTAACCCGAAGAACGAAAACGAGCAGATACTCGTTCTAGAATAGAAATTGGCATAGAAAGAAAGAAAGAAGGTAAAGTAAGAAGGCGGTTCTTGGTTAGATTCAAGAACTATCCTGCATTGGATGCGAAGTGGATGGAGGAGGAGGACCTAGCAGATATTCCTCAGTTTGTGAAACTTTACCTTGAAGCTTTTGGTTTAGCTTAGTCTATTCCAAATGGAACCCAGAATTCAACTTGGCCGAAGATCTGGTGCAGTGGGTTTGCACAAGAGGGGAGTTACTCCGCTCCTTTGTCAACAGATGCCTCGATTTTCGAATGCTAGAGTCATGGATGTCTCTTTGAGTTTCAGGGATACTGAGAACTGACATTATTCTGCTGGATGACTTTATGAAATGGAATTCCTGAATATGAAACTGATTTGTTCTTGACTTGTTTTTAAGTGAGGAACTGATAGACGAAATGACTACAGCATTTTGGTCTAATTGATCTCGAATAGACATGATTGCAATAGGGGTTACTCAATCGGGCATCGATGAGGTCCCGACTAGATCTAGATGCGATTGCTAGCTACATTGCCGATAAATCATGGTCTTAGATCTAATTGAATGTTGAATGACATGTGATGTCCTGTGATGTCTAGTGATATCCTCTGATGTGACTGTCGATTGGTACATGTGCTAGATGTGTGTTCCTAGTACGTAAGTGCTAACAGTCGGTGTCTGCTAAGACGGTTTATGGCCTCTGTCTGTTTTGCAGGCGTAATCGAGGGCAATTACAATGCTTTCAAGAGGGGGGTATGTCACAAAGTGATGACATGACTGCCAGAGAAACCCTAATTTCTGCCAAAAACCCTAATCTATACAAACCCTAATTTTGCCAAAAACCCTAACCCTAACCCTTGAGGAAACCCTAAGTCTGTTAGACCCCGGACAAGCGTCGACGGGCTGACGTGGCAGGATGTACGGACTGTCTTACAGATTTCCAAAAAAAACGGAGCTGCTGACGTGGCACTGCCGCACACAAAATCCTGCTTTTACGTTGGCTGAAGTTTACTGGCTGAATTGGCAACTTTTGGATAATTGCTTTATTTTAAAAGCTTTTAAAAGATGAATGCTTTTGAGGCTCTGCTTTTGGCAACCCTTGTACTCTTTAAATAAGTGCGTAGGCCACTCACAAGTCAGAGCATCTGGACGCAGAGTCTGAGTGTGAGCGCCTGCCCGCACTCTTGTACTTTGAACTCATATTAATACAAATAGAAATACCGAAAGGGTCGCCAGTCTTTGGGGCCAATATCTCTAGGCACGGAACTCCGCAGGAGTGTGAATCAATTGTGAACTGTGAACTGTTTTGAAGTGGTTATTTGGTGCTGTCGCGGTAGATTCTTGACTTGGAGTGTCCAAGTCTGCTACATCGACCATAGTGTAATCCTGTGTTCCTGTACTGTCTTCGCCACAAACCAACAAAGGCTCACTTCTTGAGGAAAAAGTGATTCTGTCCCGGCGACAAAACCATGAAGGCAGCCCGTAGGCCGGTAGACTTTGGCTTTCACCCGAAACTTTACTTTAGACTTTAGGGGACAGAGAAACTTTGCAACTAAAAACCTGTAATGGGAATTAACACTTCAAACACACCAGCTTGGAAGCTAGAGCGCTCCAAGCAGACACTGACACCTGTTGGCCCCAAAGATTGGCGCCCCTTTCGATATTTCTTTATTCTAAATGCAAAGAAACGATCCGATCACTTTCACCTAATTTCCACCAAGCTGTCCAGACCTGTCCATGACTGTAATCGCAGGTTTTTGACCCCATTTCGCCAACATAACGGTGCAAATTCCCTGTAGGTCAAAAGTACACGCCTAGGACACTTTTCCCTAGAAGCTTTACGGTGAGCTGCAGGTCAATTTCAGCGTGCTGCAAATTTCTGTTTTGCCACTGATAGGTGCCTACAGCCTTGTACACCCATCCCAAGGCCTTTCTGAGGCTCCCTTGGCAATTCCCTGCAGTTTAGGTGCGAAACTATAAACCTGCAGAAAACACAACAGGCTGTAATTCTCTGTTGGACCGTTGCGAGCGAAGCGAACACGCCTACGTGTGTCTCTGGTGCTCGCACGCAATGGAACAGTTCCCCTTTGAAATGGACGAGTTTTCACGCGAGAAAACTCTCCATTTTTGCAATCCCTTGCGATGGAACTATGTGTACCTATGAGGGATTAGCAATTAGCTAATCCGGTTCCTGTTCAGAAGGCTCTTGCCTTGGCAAACGCGCATAAACCCTCAGAACTCTACATGGTCAACTGAGTAGCCCATCTAGCGGGGCATTACCATATGTGCCAAAGGGGAGAGAGATATACGCAAGAGCAAGTCATGGCGTTGCATGAGACAAGGGAGAAGGCAAGCTTTCCACTAAAGCTGTGATTTCCTGCACTCACTACTCACTGTAAAGCACTTGGGGAGTAAAAATCAAGGCCCTCTTGAAATGGGTGCCCCCTCTAGCTGATGCTTCTGGCAAATTGCTATAGACCCACCATGTGTCCAATTTGCCTCTCTAGAGTAAATTCCTAGTACCCACCGACTTATAAGTGTAGCGAGGGGGCCTAAATGACTTTGAATTGAGCCTAGACACCCTTTTACTACTCGGCTTCCAATGTCGATCGGTCCAACCAACTCGTGGCGACCTGCCCTTCCCGACTGTGGATGAAACTCTCTGTCGTCGGCCGTTTCACACTAGCCACGCAATGTCCAGCCATTTGTGACTTCAAAAAGAGTCCCAAAAATTAAATAAAAATCATTGGAAAGAAACCAACAACTAAGGTTAGCAGTTGCCACGTCCTCGTGACAATCTTAATCTTGATGGAACAAAAGCTCTTTACTTTGAGAATCATTTCAAGGGTATGGCAACTCTTCAAGTGCTCAGATTCCGAAATCCCTACAACAAAGGCCAAAGACGAAGACTGTTTCGGCTCACAAAAAGAGAGGAATTCTTCCAAACACAGCAAGGGCGAAGGAAATCTTGCAACAAAACATCACTTGACTCGGTTTGTGGATGGAGAACTGTCTTGGAGGCAAAAGCCTCACATAATCTTGCACTTCATCACGATGGAATCACGGCAAAGAGCTCTCTTGCACAAGGGTGTCCATAGTTAAAGTGGCCAAACCTCGCAAGAATTAATCAAGAACCCACTCCATGAGAAAGAAGGGTAGTGAGCTTGAAGAGAGAGCCTTCATGCTCACCACCTGCAAGAACTCATCCCGGCGCTGCATCAAAGATCGTAACCTTGCCTCTACCGAACAGTACCTCTGCTCCCTCGAAATCCAAGCTAGCCACAAAAAGTAGGTCGAAGACTATGTCTGAAACATAAAGTGCCCCAAAGGTCGATATCTGGCCGCGTCAAAACAGAAGGACCTTGTGAGTCATCCAAAGTGATAGATTGTCGATGAGTAGAGAGGAGAGAGCTAAACCACTCCCTCATAGTAGTCATGTGAGTGACAGTGCCAATGTCCACAATCCAAGCTCCTAAGTGAGACAAAGTAAGAGCTATCTCGGTAGTTGCAAGCAATGATAAACCCTTTATTGCCTTCGTGACCCATGTAGAAGCCGACTTTGCCCTCCTCTTGATCCTTCTTCTTTTGACATTCAACTTCCTCATGTCCCTTCTTGCAATAGACACTCCGAATCTTGTTGCTTCCTCTTTGCAGACTCCAAATCTTGCTTCTTCTTGCCTTTGGCATCGCCCACGAAGGTAGGTGAACCTAGTGTGAAAGCCGTAGCAGATATAATATGAGCTGCCTCACAACTTGTCACAAGAATCAGAATCCGAATCAAACTTCTTCAAGCAATTCCTCCGAATGTGTCCTCGTTTACTCCTTCTCAAATCTTCCCCCATAACCAAAATCATCATCCTATTGAGCCTTTTGCTTCTGCTTTGCTTTTTTGGATGACTCTCCAGTCAAGGCCTCGGGGCCTTCCCTAAATCCGACCTCCACAACTAGACCCCCTAATCCAACACCATGGCAACAAGCTCCTCTCGTGTCAAATCAATGGTCCTACCCAAAGTAATCAAGGCTAAATAGGAAGCACTAAACTTGGGAGCGAGATGTGTCATCAAATGATATCCACATCCTCCACAAAGATCAACTTCCCTGTCTGAAGAATAACATGCTGCATCTCCTGCATCTGATGAATGTAATCCTTCATTGACTTGGACTTGGACTTCAGGTATTGTAGATCTTATCCAAATGGTTCAAGATTTGTCCAGATGAGAGAGTTTTGGAGGTCATCTCCTAGGTTTCCCATCAATATCTGGTGCGCAAGGGCTTCTGTGTCTGTGCTCAGCCTTGTGAAACTTTACTAGTACCTAGACATCGGCAGGATTTAGCAAATTTAGTTCAATGTTGCCACTTGTGGCCTGTTTGTAGTGAGTGCCCCATTTTCTATCGATATCTGGTGCGTGGGGGCTTCTTTGTGGCTATGCTCAGCCTTGTGAGGCTTTACTAGTACCTACGTGTAAGGTGGAGCGGAAGTGAATGTTAAACTTTGCTCAAGATGAGTGCTCCGAACTGTGCTCAAGGGTTCCTTTTACTTATGGAAGTGAGAGCCTTCCGTTCCTTTAGTGAGAGAGTGCAATGAACACAAACAAAGTGGCAAACACTATGAATGAAGGTGTTGAGACTGAGAAATAGAGAGAGAAGAATATGACACCAGAATGTTGTCAAACCCTCCTCCAAAGGCCCCACTCTCTATGGCGAGAGCGGTCTACTATTGATTGCACAAATCTCTACAATGCAATGGACTTGCCGACGATGAGGACGACGACGAGACAGGCTGAAAACTGAAAACGCTATGGGCTGAAATCTGCAAATCTTGTATCTGCTGAATTTTGACTCTATGTCGGTGACGACGGCGATGACAATGATGCGACGACGACGCGCTGAAAATGCAGATGCTGAAATCTACGTTTTTCGGGCTGAATCTGCAAACGCTGGCTGATCTGACCGTGCGGCGAGGAACTGCTACGGGAAGGTGAGATCTGCAAGGTTCGGGACTTGATCTGCGGTGTCTACATGCTGAAAACTGAAAACGCTGGTGCAGAAAACTGAACTGTCGCCGGAAACTGCAAAAACACTAGGGCTGATCTGTTGTTTCTGCTAACACTGGGGCTGATCTGTCGCGGGGAAACCGATGCGGTGAAGATCTGCTACCGCAAGGATCATGTCGCGATGTCGTAAGGCTGTAATCTGCAAAATGCTAGAGCTTGAGGCTGATCCAAAAACGCTAGGGCAGATTTGGTGTCTATTGCAAAAACGCTATGGATTCTGCTGTAGGGGGAGTCTTGCTGAGAAGGTGCACTGTTGAACACTTGGTTCCTACTGCCTCTTCTGCCAGAAGCTACTAGCGCTAGGTTTTCTTATATACTTGCTTGTCAAAATTGCCCTACCCAGTTTCCCAACAAAGTCACTTATTAATAATAAGTGAAAAATGGCTAAAATAGAGAAATTAGGTCTGCGCACTGTAAAAATGCTCTTGATGGGTTCTCATGGTAATCTGATAATCATGATGTGTGCAACCAGAGGATATGCCTCTACTCTAAGTGCCTGGACATGCACGGTCTGCGAACACTCACAAAAGTGTGGCCTGTTTGGAGAGCGTGCCTCATTTTCTGCCAGTATCTGGTGCGTGAGGGCTTCTATGTGGCTTTGCTCAGCCTTGTGAGGCTTTAGTAGTACCTAGGCATCAAGGGGATTTGATAGATTTGGTTCAATGTTGCCACTTGTGGCCTGTTTGTAGAGCGTGCCCCATTTTCTGCATTGTCTTCTCATATTACCCATAAGTTTTGGGTCAAGGGGCACTAGGAGGAAGTTCGGTAGATTTTCTAGATCCTTATAGAGGGGAGGGGCAATTGTATAGAGCCTTGTGTATCTCTTTTGATTGCAGAGGTTGCCATGTAGGGCTTGTCTACACTCTCTCTCCATCTTTTCTCTTCGACGTTTTTCTCTCTCCTCTTCTCCTCTCTCCGCCCTGCTCGCATGCCATCATACCTCTGTTGCACTTTGACACCATTGGAGCCTTTGGCCTATCAGTCTCGTCGTGCACCATCAAAATAAGGTTGTAGGTCTCCAATACTGCCTCCATAAGCACTTTCAAATCTTGGTAATTGGTGGCATCAAACTTTTGATCCTATGGACACACTAGCAACATTGCAAACGTCTCTGAAGTAACTCTTGCAACATCTTATCATCAGTGGACCTCCCAAAAAGCTCCAAAAAATCATTCAATGTGTTGTGGACTGTGTCAACTATATCACAAGCACTCTCTGGAACATCCTTCTCTAGTGCATGATCAAGACACTCCATAGTCGCAAGAGAGTCCTCCGTGGGCAATCAACCTGGCTTCAAGGCTCCAAGCAACATCCCATGGATAGATCTCCAAATTCTTCTGCTAGGGCAGATACACCGGCTGACATTGATCCAGAATCAGTCCCCCTCTTTACACTAGCTGAAATCAATCCAAAGGCAGCCCCCTCTACCGCATAAAACACTCCAGCTGGCTGGTTGAAAATCAGCAAAGGTACCGGGCACGGACCGTCGCACATGAATCCCCTCTTGCCTTCAAAACAGAGCCCCAATCTCGTCCAACTCCTCGCTGAAAAACACAGCACTCCTCCAGCGTCTTCAGGCTGAAAAACGCAGGTTCTCAAGGGTTCTTCGCAACATTGAAGCAGAGCACCAGCAACTCTGCTGCACAGGAGTACACGGGTGCACTACACAATCTGCCTAGGAGGGGGGTAGTCCCCCCCTCCCCTATATAGGGGTCCAATCAGAATGCTTGACAAACTCCCAATACCCCATGACCCATAAAAATGTGAATATGAGAGTCACGTGCATATATTCAAGGCACCCCCACAAGAGACAGTATGAGACAAACTGGAATATCCCATAATGCCTAACCTCACAAGGCCAGGCACAATCGCAACAAAGCCCTTACTAGATCTAGATGGGAAACCATCAGATGACTTCCAAAACTCTAACAGAGCCCTATGTAGTCCCTAAAGACACAGTGCCAATAAGATGTCAGAAAAGGACAAATCAGCCCTAGCTGAAGTGAAGAGTGGAGGTTTTCCGAGGTGTAGGAGCTGATGTTAAGGACTTTCTCCTCTGCAATTGATCCTCTCTTCATGCGTGCTTTAGTTTGCTCCTAGTCGAGGGTAGAGTTTGTGCATAGAAACCCATTTTGTGTGTATGGAAAAGCTAATGTTTTCCCATGTTTTATACCTTCTCTCTTAAATTTTTGGCTGAAGTAAAGTTGGCCATGAATAGGGTTTTATTTGTCACATTTTTATGCAAATATGTGAGCGCCTTCGGAGCCTCTTTTGGTAGATAGCTCATGGAAACGCATTCCATGAGACACATGGAGAATTATTTAATTTTCCATCATATGGCCTCTTTTTTTCCTTGAATCTTTGTGGTTTCTTGGTGATTTTTGTTATGAATGCATTCAAGAAGCTGCAATTCTGTGCATGGCTGCTAGTTCTACCTAGTCGAGTGTAGGCGTGTGTAGCTTGTGTTTGCTGGTTGCTTTATGGTACAATTTTTTACCATGAAAAGGAAACCTGATGTACATCGAGCAATCAATGTGGCTGTTTACCTTACTATACTAAACAAAGACCAACTTTTGAAAGACCTTTTTACATAAAAACTTCTATAGCATCCTGGTCGTAACTAGTAAAGTGTTCAAAAGCTTCACTTTATTTACAATAGGAGGAACATTTGTTGAGAGTTTCGGGAGCTTACCACTATGAATGTCAAGATAGGTACACAACAAAAGTTCAAATGCCACAAGAAGCGGAACAGCAATAACCGAATGGCAAGGGGCCCACTGTGGTCAACAAACTGTTAAGGCAGAAAAAAACAAATGCAGCCATAAAATAAGAGATGGTTGTAGAATCTCTCACGTGACGATCGCGAGGAGGTGAAGGGGCAGGAAGAGAAAATCGTCCTCGTGCAGCAATGCCATGGAAGAGCCACAAGGGTAAGAAAATCCACCTGAGAGGGTAACCATAATCAGCCAGCTACAGCATGCTAAAAAAGACAGAGAGGAGATGCTGGCCCAAGAACTGATACATTGTAACTTTCAACACACCTCTTTTCCTAAGGAAACTCCTACTTGTTCATTATGACACCAACATAAAACTCCAAAAATCCTATTTTGCCAAGGATCTACCACAATCTCCTGGTTTATTATACAGCATGATATCCTTAACAAATATTCCCAGTCAAACCAAAGCCCATGCATTCAGATTACTTTTATGAAAAGAAAGGCCCCTCACAGTTAAGCATTCACAAGAAGAACTCAGTGTACAGGATCTTTATCCCTGCTAGGCCTACTTATGACTTCACTGAAACAAAGACTTAAACTAGATGGAAATGAGTGATGGCAAAGAGGACTTTGTAGCTAGGCATGGCCAAATGACTCACTCCAATGAGCAAAGCGAACACTTCCACCCAAATTGCACAACATGGCAAGTAGAATAGCATGGTAGTAGGTACTACTAAAAATCGATGCAAATCATAGTACTGCTTCTCTCATGTACCATCCTACCATGATATCACCACTGCCTCGTCTTTAAAAGGTTTAAGGCCATTAACAACTTTATTTACATGTCAGTCAAACTTCAGACTAAAATAAACGTGACTCATAAACGTGAGAAATGAAATTGTTCTAATCTCAAAGATCATTTTGCCTCTCACACATACCACCATGACAGGTCAGTCCTAGAGGTAATTTTGGCAATCAAAAGGAGTGTGAAGCACAAAAGGGCACAGTAGGCAGCCAGGGTTTGAAGCGACTTCACGATGTGAGAACATGACACCAGCCTCCGGGTTCGCATTGTGAAGTATTTATGGATGTGTCCAGAATGGCACCCCTTCTTCAATGCATTCAATCAGCCTTTAGTGTGCCCATGTCGCAAGGAACCATCCCCTGGTTCTACTGCATTTGTCACAACATCTTCTGTAAAACCATGGATGACTTGCTGCTACTGAAGAAACCCATGCAAGCAAGCTGCCGCAAAGCCTCGCTGTCCATAATTATAATGCAACGAAATTTTTCCAAGCTCACAGTGCAAGCGTCTCTATTGCGGAACCGATCTCCCAACTCTGTTTGCATCTGCGAAGAATAGAGTGGAATGTTAACAACTAACATCAGGCGCTGTGTCTATTGAAGAACTCTGCCTGTGAACAAAACCCATAGACCTGCTCGATGAGCTGAGATCGTAGATGTTTGTTAGCTCAAGTAGGTGATACTAAGTCAGTATTTGCCCAAAACGGAGCAAACAGAAAAGATGTATGGTTCTCCCGCTCACGCTGCGTCTTGAGTTCAAAACTGAAACAAGCAAGTCAATTCTCTCTCTCTCTCTCTCTCTCTCTCTTTGATACCAAATGGAACGAGCTACATATTACCTTATACATATAGCCATCCCTCACACGACTATTCGGCATGGGCCCCTTCACGATTTACTTGTTAGGTACGTAACAATGTGAACTCAAAGGAAAAATTAGGCTGGTTACACACTACTGCATTGCCTGCTACTTTCCTCTGCATTCACCAATCATGCGTATCCAACTATGAAATGGTAGCCCCTTGTGCATACACAATGCCAAACATCCTTGCACGCCAATTCCTTATTGGCAGCCAGCTCGACACCAAAACGCAGGTGGATTTGACGGGGTCTCATTGCTACCCAAATATGGCTCTAACATTGCCAATTCTCTTGGACCAATCAGCGCTTAAGCTTTGTCTTCCTTTTTCATTGCTTAAAGATGGCAATGTGTAATAACCGTCATTGCAGCCCCGGCCGCCATTTCAATTGACCACCATGTTTTGGACGGGTGCCCATTTGAAAATGGCGATGCATGACCTCCCTTGGTATTGAGGTTTCATCCCTCTCTTATTGGTGCCACCAATAAGAGAGGATTCTCACCATTTGTCCATGTGCTTCATTCAATATTTGTAGAAAGGAAGACGTGTACTCAATGATAGGTTTCATTGGGCATGTGCACCAACATCAAGCTTTAATCGTTGTTGTGCAAATACTCTCTCTCTCTCTCTCTCTCTCTCTCTCTCTCTCTCTCTCCTTGCCTTCAAACCACTCATTATGACTTCCTTTGGAGATGCCTTAAAGTCATAGGCAAGATTAGCTACATTCCAACCGTTTGAGCCAACAAACAAGCAAAATAGCTCAAAGCAAATCTGAGGATGGGTTGTTGTGAACACTAGCTTCGGGCAATTCATGCAAGTATAACAAAGCTTAGAGCAAAAAATAGTAAGTCTCTCAAACCATGGACAAACAAGTAAAAATTTTGTGAGGCATGCCATACACACAACCCTCTTTGCAAGTCATCATTACAAGTGCATTTGTAATATCTTAGTCTGTATGCTCCATGAATTTTATTTAGACCGTTAGAGGTTTATGGTGGATAGATAAGGTTTGTACTTAAGTTTTCAATGGCATAGTTTAAACAAACGTAATCAAGTACTCAAAAACTTATGAGAAAAGTTGAAGAAGCTAGGGTGTCATGTGATTGAGGAACACCATATTGACTAAAGGAGGAAATCATGCAGCCGATGTGGTAGGCTAAATCCATGACACATACAAGTGGCTAGAAGTAGGCGAAGGGTTAAAGAATCTATGAGACAAAGGGTGCACACCTCATGGGTGAATTGCACATGACAATTTAAAGAGGATACACATGGAAGGAACCAAGGATTCTCTTCCCAACACACCTCCCCTTGAACACTTTGCGTGAGCAACAACAAGAAAAGATACATCAAGATGACATCATGACAATGGCCCTTGAGACAACATGTCTTCAATATAAAGTACATGCCTTCGGTAGAGACTATAACATGCCTCCCCTCAAGGAAAAGGTCAACAAACATATGGACCAATCAATAAAACAAGAATGTTCAACAAAAGCTACCTCGACAAAAATAGGGACAAGCAAATAATTAGTTGCAAAATCATCACCGATGTAAATGAACACATATATTTTGAAGCCTTAATTATACTTTAGGCATAACCTTACCTTAGCATAAGTTACGTTTTTGGGTGCATAACCATGCATCATTTTCACATACATTTTCAAACTAACATGCATATAACTGAAATTAAGGAGAAGATTATCAACATGAGACGACACAAGATTAAGGGCCAGATTTTCTAAAGACGTCTCTCCCTCAAAAGGCTTTTCATTACTCATGCTCTTGGAGCTCTTTACAACAAAGAGAAACTTGATTATACATAGGACCGTGGAGGCTAAGATCTTCATGACCCAAACAACTTAGCAGCTTCCCTGATCATTATTTGTCATTCTCTCTTCTTCAAAGCATCAACAAATAATCAATACGAGTTATATCAAAGAAAACAATGGAATTCATAAGGCTTTGGTTATGAGCTTCACAAGAAGAAGGTCCATAGGATAGTAGTAGATGGAATACTAATGTATCTTTTGAAATTTCAATCAATTTCTGATAATCCTGTCAAATAATCATTGTCATCTCATAATTAGTTTAGATATCTTCTACAAAGTTGTAGAGCTTGAAAAGAGCAAAATTTTGATTTTAAAAAATTGCAATCAGACCTCGTATGAGCAAGCTATGCCCGATTTAGTGAAGACTATGTCCCTCTCTCCCCTTTTAGAAATAGTAACTTTGAATTTCAAAGAGGAGGTGGAAGAGTCCAAAGTATGAGAGTATGATCGTGAATTTTTAGCCTCTTTTGATGTTTTTGACGGGGTATATGAATGTTCTAAGCCCTCATCCTGATCCAAAGGCCCTTCTACCCACTTTGCCTCTTGTTCTCATCCATCATAAGCTGTATTTTGCTGTTTTTAGTCTCCTCAAATTCTTATGAGATCTTAGGAGAATGTTCCATGCACTTATAAAGTGGCATTCATCTTTTGGCACTTCTTTATCCATGAGTGCACTTCCTTGCATGCCTCATTGTCCTTTAAAGTGTGCTTTCTCTCTTTAATATAGTCATCTCTAGAGAGACAAAGGCCACAATTAAGCCTAAAATACATTTGATGACATACCCCTCCTTTGAACTCATACTCGTTCTTGAATATGCATGGATGAAGTGGAAGATAGTCCATTTTTTTCTTGGGATCCACATTTAAGCGATAATACTTTCCTTAAACTAGATGGTGAGTTGAAAAGGAGTTTTGGCTAACTCGTTCCTTGAAAACATTAGCGTACACAAAGAACATTTTAATGCACATTGAGAGAAAGTAAACATTGTTTTAAATCATTCGATACTTTGTATCTTGATATCTTAGTTTACGTGTAAGCCATGAAGGGAATTTAACCCTTGCAATAAAGGAAGAGACTCCTTTAAATGGAACTCTTGTATCCATTTAGCATCTTCAAATGGATAATTCTTAAACTTAATCGAATATCCGCATATTAGCTTTTCACTTCTCAGAACATTGTCTTCATGCTAAGGATAGACTCAGGTTGTAGGATCTCCTCTTATTCATCAAACTTTGGAGGATCCTCTTCAATGGGGTCCACTTGAGATGTATCTTGAAATGGCTTACGTAGCCTCCCATGAAATGCATCATCCATATGCCAATGCTTAGGTGGGATTGGCAAAGGTTACAACCATCCAGGAGCCTTGTGTCTATCATACTTGACCTTTTGGACATACCATGCATTACTTTACATAGTCTTGAATGTCTTATAATGGACCAATACAAATAAGCTTCTATTGCTTGGGTTGTGGATTGAATACAATGGTGTCATGCATAAAGAGTTGCGTGTAATTCATACTAACCTTTTTACGTAGATTTTTGTTATGTATAGTCATGAAGCATGCAATAGAATCCATCTTTTAGTGAGAATGATTCATAGTTTTTCTCATTCTCCAAGTTAGCCAAAATAGTCACATAGTCTCCATCTTCTGCATATTGCTAATCATGTCCGTAAGGTCACGATTGTTTGCAATAGAGACAACATTGACCCTAGGCTTACGTGAGAGTGCATCTATAATCACATTTTGCTTTCTCAAAATGGGAGCTATGTGAATAATGAAATTACGAAAGAAAATTAACCCACCTCATTTATTTGTCAAAAAGCTTGGTTTGTGTAAGAAAGTGATTGATACTTTGATGGTCTATTTGTACGATGAAAGGCATCCCTAGCATGTTGTGCTTTCATAAATCTACTAGATAAATAATATATGCAATTCTTTTTCATAGATTTCGAGTACTTGCTTTTGTAGGTATAATGGATGACTTTGATAAGCAATCGAATGTTCTTCTTGGGAAAGGACTACCCCAATGCTATCACCATGTGCATGGCAAAGGACCTTAAATGTCAACCCTTGCATCTTGGGTCATAAAGATGGATTATGTTGTGCTTCACAAAACCTTTGTATTGAATACCTTATTGTATGAGTTCCTTGTGTTAAGCTTCAACTTTCATAAAAGTGATTTTATTCCAATTAATCTCATTAGGTGAATTACTCTCTATGGTGATCTTTAAGCACCTTATGTTCTTTTATTTGTCTATTTCCTTTAATCAAATCATTTAGAAGCTAGATAAAAGAATACTACTCCCAAAGAGTATATGCTAGGACTATTCTCTACCTTGTGTAAGAGAAAAAAATCCTTAAGCTCCGATATCAATGAAATAAAGGTTTTGATTACTTAGGCATAAACTCACCTTAGCGTAGGAAGTTACATTTTTAGGTGCATAACCAAGCATCATTTTCACATACATATTCAAACTAGCATGCTTATAACCAAAATTAAGGAGAAAATTGTTAACATGAGGTAACACAAGATTGAAGGCCGGATTTCATAAGGTCGACCCCCCTCAAAAGGCTTTCATTATTCATGCTCTTGGAGAGAAGCTTGAGTATACGTAAGACCATGGAGGTAAGATCTCCATGACCCAAGCAACTTGATGGCTTCCTTGATCATCATGCGTTCTTTTCTTCTTCAAAGTATCAACAAATAAGTATATAGTAGAGCAAAGGAGTGGAATCCATAGGGCTTTGTTTATGAGCTTGATAGTAAGAATCTCTATGGTGTAGCAATACATGGAATGCTAATAGAGACTCATGAAATTTTAGGCAGTAATCACGTCAGATGTCCTATGTAATCTCAAAATTAGCTTTTTCCATCTTCTATGAAGCTATAGAGATTGAAGAAATTCAATTTTGATAAAAAAAAATTGCAATCTGACCTCATATGGAGCGAGCTATGCATGGTTTAGTGAAGACTACTTCCCTCCTTTTGCAAAAATAGTAACTTTGAATTTCAAGGAGGAGGTGGAAGAGCCCAAAGTACAGGAATATGAACATGGAGTTTTATCCTCTTTTGGAATTTTTGAACAGGCATATTAATTTTTAAGGTCCTCATGCCTATCCATATGCCCTTCTATCCACTTTGCCTCCCATCCTAAGTCATATTTTGCCATTTTGAGTCTCATAAAATTCTTGTGAGATACATCTTTTGGCACTTCCTTGCATGCTCATTGTCCTTCGATTGACATGTTCTTTCTCTCTCTAATATAGTCATTTCTAGATAGAGAAAGGCCATGGTAAAGCCTAAATAACATCAAATTTTTTTTTTTGACATATCTCAAACAGAAGGAGTGAGGCATATTACAACTTGCATATCAAACGGTTTAGAACCAAGAAAATAATGGCCCCTATTACACTTCAGTATCCCCTTTTTTCCCTAGTGTTGACCATGTTCACATAACAATTTGCAGCCTCCATAGAAAACCAAGAATGTAGGACTCGCACCAAGAATGTAGGACTCAATATGGGCAACATTGAGCATCCACGGAGGAGAGTTTTGTAATGGAATTGATATTTTATTATCTAGTGCAGTTGACAGGTGGAAAAGGCTTAATCGAGCAAAGGCCTATGTGAAAAGATATACATTTTATTATTTAAGTGCTCTTTATGAGCTTTGACCATTTATGACCGACCGGCCAGTTTGTACTCACTTTGACCATTCAAGAAATCTATAAAGTAAATACGTGCAAAAGGGAAATGGTCACTCTTGCATGGGGGGAGATTGCACCCAGCGTCTGTGTCATTCTTCTCCTCCCTCACTTCTCCTCTCATCGTGCGGGCATAGCACTCCGCCCTGGGAGGTGCGCTGCAAGTTCTCACTTACTCTTTCTCGCTCTCTGTCTCTCTATGTTTGCGTATGACATTGATTATGTGCTATGGGATTTGCCAGGTAAGCAGACTTGTGTGTTTCATGGATTGTAATATGTTGTTTTTTGGTATTTTGCAGGGACATCGGGCCTCCGTTTGTAGCAGTGGTATCAGAGCACGGACTATGCTCTCGGGATTGCAGCGAGCATGACTATGGAGACTTACAATATTAGAGATAAGTTATGCTTACCTTGGACTTAAATTTTGTTATTCATCATTGTGAAAAGACGATTATTACTAATTTTGCGAGAGCGGTAAGAGTGTTGGTATTGATTATTACTTTGGATTCTCTATTTAGTGAGTAAGAATGATCATATGATTAGTTTAACTAGCTGCCTACTTGTGGTGTATTTGGATGTCATGATCAATTGAATAAGATGCATACAATGTACCTAATACATGGCGACATATATATGTATGTATTGCATGTACTATTAGTATGGCTTAGAGAAGACAAATAAGGAACAATTAGAGCCGAATGAAATGTTTTTTTTTAGTGTAATTGGTGAAGTAGAAAGGGAGATGTAAGCATGATGATGTAGTGGAGCTCCTGAGAGGCCACGATGTTGGTGTTTTTTGGGCAAATTGTGTTGTTATTCACCCGGCCAATACCTTTGCATAATGTTACTATACAACATAAAATGACGAAATAATGGTGATGGAATAGACGCAACATTTTTCATGGCAAGCAATAGATGAGTTTTGTGCTCCCGCTTTCGTCAGCTGACGGCCCACCAACTCGGGTGCGTATCACGCGCCACCCTCATGCTAGTTCATGGCAGACACCTTGCCAATCATCTGCCAGTCATAGCCACCCACCTTTGCCGTTTAACAACCGTCTGGTGTCACAACATTCATTGCTTCTATATACCAACGAGAGTTAGTTCCCACACATGCAAAGTAACACCTTCTACTGCTAGACTACCCGATAACCCCCCTATTGATCGAGGGCCCTCAGCATCCCTTAACAAGTTACCTACCCACTTTAGACAGCGGGGCTGTAGGACGAAATATGGGCCATCGAACCACATGTGTGCGACAGCAACAACTACTTTGACTACTCACCGCCAATTGCGCATGTAGTGATAGCCACCTTCGTAAAAATGTGTTGCCAACAACCACCTCTGAACCATCTCTCTCTCCCTCGTTTTGTTTGTGGGTGCTACTTTTTAGCGGTAAACTGGTGCCAACTAGCTTGTCTCTCCTGACTCCCAAAATCACCCACCATGCCAACAAGCAATATGCACAGACGGACGACCCGTATGGCGGCTCTCTCTACCTGCTCACCAACTAGAATAGTCTTATTTTCTCTCACACTCTCTTTATTGAACAAAAAGCCGCCATGCAAAACTGCACAAGGGGCGGCCTCACCTGCAGCCCCACACCCCTGCCACCTCATGTCGCAGATGAGTTGCACTTATCTCTTGCTCCTACTGTGCTGGCCAATCAACCCACCTTTTTCACGTTCTCTCTTTCTCTCTTGCCACCACCCAATGGCCATGAGGTGCTCATCTCTCCCTTTTTCTCTCTCTCACAGCCGTTACCTATACTAGAAGTGGACACTGTCTCGTTCTCCCACCTCCCACTCTCTCTCTCTCTCTCTCTCTCTCTCTCTCTCTCTCTCTCTCTCTCTCTCTCTCTCTCTCTCTCTCTCTCTCTCTCTCTCTCTCTCTCTCTCTCTCTCTCTCTCTAATTTTTCCACGCACTGTAGATGCAATCTTTGTTGTGCCATGAGTAATGGAGCTCAAAAAACTCCCAGCCGTGCTCTTGCTTCCCAAGTCCTTGACCGAAAGGGGTGATAAGATCAGCCTCTTGAATGGTCCTAGATCACAAACAATGATTGTTTCAGGTTGAAGGCCTTTGTGGAAACCAACGTGCACTTGGTGCTAGCACCATGTGCGTCGCCAGATAGCAGCTGGAGCAAGAAAGGGGTCTGAGGCAAACACACTGCACTCATTAGCGTCTACCATTTTGCTACTAGCGTTACGCCTTCAAGATTTGTCCTTTGCTGGATAGACGAAGCTTGGTAGAGACCGCTGCAATCCTTTCTCAAATGACGTCTGATCCATGCGCATCGACGATGATGCTGACAATTTTAGTCTTTCACTTTACTTCATTTTATTTTAGTACTGAACATTAGATTATATTTACACTGATTGTATCAGTTTTGATTCAAATATAATTTTAGCCTTTGAAGGCGTTTAATGTAACATTTTATTTCATTTCATTTCTCGCTCTTTCCCCCTCGTCTGCTACATCTGACACCTCCACAACAGTGCCCCCCCCCCCCCCCCCCCCCCCCCCCCCTCCCACGACCGAGGCTACTTACAGAAGCGGACATCAACACAACTCTTTAGTGACCAATGCAATACTTTCTCGGACAACGCCCGATCTCAGGCACCCACGTACAGTGACGATGATCATGATAATTTTAATGTGGCGATTTTAGGCTTTTAGTTTTAATCTTTCAGTCTTTTACTATACTTCATTTTATTTTATTTATACCCAAGCATTGGAATATATACACAAGGATTGTATCAGTTTGCTTTCATACGTAATATTTTGGCATTTTGAAGACGGTTAATATAACATTTCATTTCATTTTCTCTTCCTCTTTCCCCCCTCAACCAAACTGCGGACCCTACCTTTGTATTTGATTATCCACAACCTCGCAAGTCGATGACTTTTTGGCACCCACACCCACACTCACTTGTCAATTCGAATGCTATATGCATACACACACACACACATATCGAGAGTGTCTCGTTAATGCGCAAACCAGAATCTACTTAATTGATCCTTCTTCTTTTACTCAAGCTAGTTCCACATTTACTCTGCCCTAATTTTGAATGACAAGGCTATACCTCGTGTGGTCTGATGCACTAATCACATTTACACACATATGTTTGCTATATGATTTAGCTTGCTACGTCATCATTATCTTTCTTTTGCAGGCACATTCTCCCCATAGCGTCTAGCACGACATGAATTTGTAACAAAGCTTAGGAAGGGGAGATTGTTAACACCGCACAATGGGTGACCTTTAGTGATGCTATTTTTAGCATACAATGCTTCATTTTTTGACAGACATATCATTTGTATATGCACTCTACATGAGTTTCAGATTGTATATTTCATGCTACCATGATGCCTAGGAGTTGTAGAGATGCACACAATTTTATGCATCTCATGGGCGGTCGGACATATTTTTTATGCCCTAGGTATAAAAGTGAAATTTAGGTCATTTTCACTTTACCTTTTGAGAGTATAGCTTTCATGGAAAGCTTGTGAGGAAGGGGGAGATTGTGATGCTTGTAGTGGAGCTTCCTCTTGTGCTTCTACTCCTTCGATGGCATGCAATTGAAAGTTGAGTACTCTTCCTCTTCTATCTCCGTGTCAATTGCGCTATTGGTGTGTGGTTAAGTATTAATTAGTCTCTAGTTATTGCTTTTCTCTCTCATTTCTCTTCTACTTTTCTTGATTGGTGAGCTCTTTGAGCTTCTAATCTATGTGTGTGAGTGAATAATGAGTGTGTGCACTGTTGCCCTCTTGATTTGGGAGATTAGAAAGTAAGCATTGAGTAGCACACTATTTGCATTGCATTTCCTTCTTCTTCTCTCTCTTGATTAGGATCCACTTCTTGCACATTCATTGACTCCACGCCTCCATGCAATCACGAGGTTTTGAACCATCGATTTGACAATTATGTCGGTGAATTGAGCTATGCTACAACCTGCCAACATTGGCGTCGTTGTCGGGGATAGGTTGCCTAAGTTAGTAGAGTCGTTAATGTGTAGAAGTGTCACTAACCATCAATCAAAGTAGTTTAGATTTTAGATTAGCTAGTGGTGATGGTGAATGATTGATTTGTGACAAGATTTTGACTAAGAAATTGTGTGTATTTTTTGTGTTTTCCCTCTTTTTCACTAATTTTGACACTAATTTGTGACTAATTTACTAATAATTTTTGTGCTAAACATGTGTGTATGCCTAAGTAGAGGCTTGTAATCACTCTTTTCAAAGAAAATTGCACAATTTTCATGTGGATTTGAGTGATTTTTAGTGTGTTTAAGGGGATTTTTTCACTAATTATACTCTCTAATTACTCACTAATTACATGTGATTATGATGCAATGCATAGATAAATGAAGCATTGGATGTGTACTCATTGCTGAAATGTGTGTAATTTCCATGAATTTGATGCTACACATAAGTTTTTTGTGATTGGTTGTGTGTAGGTGAAATGTGGTTAATCGGTTGCTAAGTACACACATGTGTGTAGGCATCATTGGAGTTGGAATTTGACGCAAATCTTGATGTAAATGTGCATGCACTAACCTACTCAATTGCTGATTTAGGTGCATGATTTAATTAAAAATTAGGCGCATCAAAATTGGTGCCATTTTGTGTGTATTTGTGTATGCCTATGTATAGGCAAAGTGCACAAAATTGACTACAATTGTATGGCAATTTTGATGCTAATTGGTTGATTTGGAGCAATCGGATGTTTATGATTATGAAATTAATTATGGTGAATGGTTTTGAGTATGCAAATTGGGTCGTTATGCTGTGTGTGTGTAATCTTGTAAGTGTAATTGTCCATAGTTACACACTTTGGATCGATTTGAATGATTGCATTAATGTGCAAACAATATGTTGAAAATCCTAATTTGATTGTGAGTGTTGGACCAATGTGCATAAATTTTTTAATTAGACCACTAATTAAATGAATTTTCGGTAAAAAAACGGTCTATAACGGTTCAAACTTGAGTGGCATATTGATAATTGATTAAAGAGTTGAATTAAATGCATAATTTTTAGAATTTTTTTGTTAATGTTTTAGCATTTTTTGCTACCTTATTATCTAAGATTGCTAGTTTTTATCTAAAAAATGATGAAAATGTAAAGAATTGATGCAAATTGTGAATCCAAAGCATGCTTTGCAACTCCACAAACTTTCTCTAATTTTTTGGGTATTTTTGGTAATTTTTGAGTCCCGAGCATCTTTTTTAATTTTTCATTGTTTTCTATTCTGAAAAAATAAAATAAAAACTACACACACACCCACCCCCACAACATTCCATGTCTTCCCCTCTCTTTTTCCTTTTTCTTGTGTAACCTTTTTTGCTTTTTTTACTATTTTTTTTTGGCTTTTTTCATCTTTGACAATTTTCTTATGATTTTTGGATTTTCTCTAAAAAAAATAGTTGAAAAAAATCTCCCCCCCAAAAAAGCATTTTCAAACCAAAATTTTAAAAAAAATATACAAAAGAAAAACAAAAACAAAAAGAAGAGATTTCTAAGAAAACAAACAAAACCATAGAAAAAAGGAAAAGATAAAAGAAAAAAAATCAAATAACTTAAAAAACAAATAAAACCAAAGTCCACCCAAATTTTTTTTTAAAAAAAGGAAAAACCATAAACTCTGAAAAATAGGCAAAAAGTTTAAAAAATTAAAAAAGAGAACAAGAAAAGGGGAATAAAAATCTTTAAAAAATGACAACAACCCAAGAGAAACTAAAAATTCACAAAAATTGATCAAAAAATTAGAAAAATATTAAAAAAAGTAAACATTTAAATAAAACAAAAAAGAATCTAAAAGAAGAAGAAGACATTCTTTTAAAAAAAATCACAAAATTGTAAAAAAACTTGTAAAAAAATTTTGCATTTGTTTTTCTTGTTTTTTCTTTTGAGCTTTTTTAAAACGTTTTTCTTTTTCTTTTTGTTTTATTCACGTTTATTTTCATTTGTTCTTTATTTTTCTTTGTACATATTTTTACTTTAGCAAAGAATAAATATAAAAGAAAAAAAATTGCATTTCTCTCTCCCGTTGCATCTCCTTACTTCCCACACGCGTCCCATGCCCCGTACATGTCCCGTTCACACACATTAACGCATGGTTAGACACACATTAATGTAGATACGCTCGGAGAGCCTGATTTTGCTAGATTACATTTCTTTAGCCAGATTTGAGCCAGATTGCACATATAAACCTTGTTCGTACACGGTTTCTGATTTTGGTCTACATTTGGCGAATTCACAAGCTTTAGAGCCTATTCACGCGCACAATTTAATTTTGGCTCGATTTGACTTCAGATTCCATGCCTTACCACATTTGACCTCGATTGCTATAGAGATTCGTTTGTGGCCTTGACTTTGATCAGATTATGCTAGATAGAGTCCGTTCACATGTGAGATCTCGACTTGGCTTGATTTTAGCCGTTGGTCACACACTTGCACACAATTAGAGTCCGAGATAATTCGTTGACTGATTTTTGACCCGATTTGGATCGAGAGATGATTAGTAGAGCTTGGCACACACAATGACCTAGCTTAGCATTTGGCTAGCCTTGGATTGCCAGATTTTTGCACCCTAGCTAGTGCACGTGCTTATTAACACCATATTTGATCTAGATTGCTAGATATTGGCGATCATGGATCCAGAGGCCTTGTTTGAAAGGTTATTGTGGATTTATGGTGATATAGACAAATTGCCTATATACACACACATGTAGACACATAGAGGAGGTATATCGAACTTCATCCCACAGCCTGCAAGACACCTAGTTTCTAGGTGCTTAGAGCTCGAGCACACCCGACCTTGCCAGATGACATTTTTGATGGGTTTTAGTAGATCATACATACTTATGACAGAGGATATTCCAATGAGTTTCTTGCTAGCCCTTTGTGAGGATCGACCAGACACTTTAGAGCTACCCTAGACTTTATCCTTGTGCTTATGTGATGGTGGACCCTTTATGCTGATGAGCATCGGTGGAGGATGTACATGAGTACTAGAGCCAGATTTGGGTACCTCCAACATAGTCAGTGCTTTCCCACCAGATGCCTTACGAGGTACCCTATAGGAGCATTTAAATGGAGCTACATATACGTTGCTATGTGGAAAACCCTATTTTTGTACTCTGCGTAGTGTAGTTGAGCCTACAATAGAACCTCTGACCACATCATCTACATGGTTGATAGGACTTGGATCACCTCCAGGATTCACATCATCCAGATCATCTAGTAGACAGACATCCATCTAGATCATGGCATAGGTGAGGGTAGATATAGAGCACAAGATCCAGAGCCTTACTAGTGCACCGCTAGAGTCACCATGCATAGAGACAACCACATCACGTTCCTTGACTGCTACTAGTACACATGCTTGAGAGGTTGTACAAACCATACCACAGACCACGAGCACACCAACCACTGAGCTTACTAGATTTCATGCATCAAATGTGTTGACGAGACATAGATCACCACCTAGAGCACCACACATGCACCACTTGAGCATAGAGTTACCACGACGAGCAGAGAGCACCATACTGAGCTTGTGCTAAATTTGTTAGGCTACAGAGGAGTCATGCCTTGGTTTATTAATCTTAATGGACATTCCTACACCAGAGGCACCTTCTCGGATGACATTGAACCTTTGATACGACAGGTAGTCCGAGTTCAAAGACATCACCTTGGTTCGATCAAATTTTTTAATGATGAACTCAAGGGCACATACATCACCCTGCAGATCAGCCCATACGATGTTGTGGACAGATAACATTACATGATTGTTTAGACACCTAGATATTTCCTAGGACAGTGTAGCTACATAGACTGGAGCACACATTGTCTTATATGGACGTAGATATCAACAAGAGCAGACCACGGGACGTTTGGAGCTAGCCATGAGCATTATGGTATATCATGTAGAGATCCTTGCGATAGGATTTATAGGGACACAAACGATACCTGATATTCCTTGATGATTGGTTTGCAATATTCTTCACGACATGGCCAGGATCCTATAGTGATGACCACACATAGTCCACAGACACCTGCGAGACAGACTTCCCCTATTAGTCACCTCCCAAATCATTTGAGGTCTAGAATGATGAAGGAGACGAATGCCCAGATTGACGATAGAACGAGTACACCAGAGAGCACTACAATAGAGCCACCTAGAGTGACGATTCCAGAGGTTGCTACTTGTTCTATAGAGGAGGTACAACCTAGTGAGATTGCTCCTATGCTAGAGACGAGACATGAGCCAATAGAGATGGATAGCATGCTAGATTCTATACTTGTTGATGATTCCAGTGCACCTATCATGGAGGTAGATGTCCCACCAAAGCCTACATTTGAGGAGATTGCTCCTACACATGACCATGATAGAGTTGTGTAACATGAGGCTATAGTTTTGATGAGCGACACGAGTCCTACGACTAGAGATGAGCTACACTTGCTAGCCACCACTTTGCAGACAGATAGACCCGTGCTAGTCTTGTGTTGTGAGAAGATGGGATTGTGCACATTTCATGATTTGAGTCGGTCGACAAACTTACATAGTAATGTCTCTATGTATCTTGCTTGACACAAAGCAATTCTTCCATGACACTACTTAAATTGTATACCATGTAATGATGCAAAAGCTTCACTTCTTTCATCTTGAAAGGAGCTTTCAATTCAGCCTTGAATTCAGCAACGTGTGTCTCACTCAGACTAGTAATTAGCAAATCATCTACATACAAAACGACAATGAGATATAGATCACCCTCACATTTTACCTACAAAGTGATTTCAGTTGGATTGACAAAAGCCTTGTTTAACCAAATAAGTGTCAGTTTTCTCATACCAAGCATGAGGAGGCTACTTTATAATATATAAAGCTTTCTTACATTTGCACACTTTATTTATTCTTTAAAGCTAAAACAAGTCAAAAAAGTGCTCATCTCGAGTAGTCAAACAAAAGTCAATGATCTTATGTGGATTGAAGAAGAAAGACCACAGAAGAAAAACACATGGAATGAATAGCTTCGTAAGACAACTTAGAAGAACAAGAGTACTCCAAAGATAAAAGACACGTAGGGGTACCAAAACTAAAGATTAGAGCATTTAAAGTGAACTCAAGACTCTTCCAAGAAAGAAGACCAAATGAATATCAACATCGACAACATTTGAAAAAACCTAGGAGGAGGCAATACAAGAGAACAACACCGAATACTACTAAATCCTACCTATATCTTCAAGAAGATTTAAAACAAAGGTGGGTTCCAAAGGATCTTCTTCTTGCACAAGGATTTTACATAGGACATAAGAGAGTTTGGCTACCAATCAATACCTCATGCCAAAGAAACTCAACCAAAATGCTACGAAGCTAATATGAGGATCTAGATTCCAAAGTCTTCCAATGATTTGTGTCCACATTTAAATGGGGACAATCAAGAAAGACTTACAACAATATCAAAGGCTCCTTTCAACATGCCTATTTGGAGAATGAAATGGACAATGGATTTTTCATAATCAAAGAAGGACATAACAACTACAATAGCTACAAATTCAAAGGTGATTAACATGTATGGCAAAAGGAACTTTTATTGCCAACTTGGTCCTTTACTAATCCACTTTTTGAGGATTCAAGCTTACTTATCCCAGAAGAACTTCTTGTGGTAAGCACAAGAATGTAATAATTTCAAGTCGCCAAGGTGCAAATATCACTCTTTGGCATAGTCAAAGTCGGGGTTACTGACCTATAAAATGAGCAAAGCATTAGACACAAAGCCTCAAGCCTTAATAAATTTTTTCATAAGCATTGTAGTTATTAGGCTTACACTCAAGCTAAAAAAGTTGAGGTTATCTAAGCCATGTGACTCATACTGGAAAAGATGAATAAGAGTCAAGGTGTATTAACTTAATTGTGGTGGTGTCGTAAAGTCTTACGCTTACACACAGTACATGGTAAGATGAGAGCATAGATCCTCAACATTGAAAACCCTTCTTTTATAGCTACACCTTCTTTTTGAAGAACCCCTCTTGTACAACATTTTTTTTTTCATGCATTTTTGTGTATGCATATAGGATGCCTCATCATTGAACATGTGCATTAAAAACTCTTTTTTGTTTCCATCCATGCACCTTGAGTGGACTACAATAGGCAAACAAAATTTCCATATTGTTACCCTTATATTTGTTGCCATCTTATTCCTATATACCTTAGTACATAATCTAGACCCTCCCTTTGGTTATTCAGGTATTAGACCGTAATTTAGATTCCTCACCTCTCTAATTCCCTTGTACATACCTCTAATAAATATTGAGTAGAGCTAGCCACTATGCTGCTACAATAGACAATGCTACAACATGGACTCACAAGATATTTTCACACATTTGGACCTTCAAGATGCTACAACTAGTTGAACCTCATCAATACTCATGGACCAATGATGACAACAAAGACCATCAACAACCTTCCAACCTCCGTAGACACCTCTCAATAGTGCGTGTAGGCTAGCACTAAAATCAGAAGGGGGGAATGTTAATTGATGTGACATCAGTTAACAGGATTTTGCTACAGGCCCAAGCCTAGCAGCTACCCATCAAGGATGAATACAAAGAAGCAACAAGGATTGAATGTACCAAATTTTTCCAATATGGTTGTGTATTGTAAATTCTTGACCAATTTTCAGTCATTGTAATAATATGATGTTGTGATAGCGCTCAATAAGGGTTTTGAGCTGTAAAGATGATGTTAGTTAGTGTGCCTAGGTAGCATATCAAGTAAGCATGGAACCCTAAATGCCTTAGACACCAAAAAATTGCATATTTTTAACCTTAGGTATATAAGGCATTATTGTTGGCAGATTGTAGCATAGCTCAATCCACCGACATAATTGTCAAACCGATGAATCAAAACCCCGCTAGTGCATGGAGGCGTGGAGTCAATGTATGTGCAAGAAGCAAATCTAATCGAGAGAGAGAAGAAGAAGGAAATGCAATGCAAATAGTGTTCTACTCAATGCCTACTCTCTAATCTCACAAAGCAAGAGGACAACGGTGCACATACTCATTAATCACTCACACGCATAGATCAAAAGCTCAATGAGCTCACCAATTAAGCGAAGGAGAAGAGAAATGAGAGCGAAAAGCAATAATTAGAGACTAATTAACACTTAACCACACACCATTAACGCAATTGACACGGAGATAGAAGAGGAAGAGTACTCAACTTTCAATTGCATGCCATCAAAGGAATGGAAGAACAAGAGGAAGCTCCACTACACACATCACCATCTCCATCTTCCTCACAAGCTTTCCATGAAAGCTATACTCTCAAAAGGATAAGTGAAAAATGACCTAATTTTCACTTTTATACTTAGGGCATAAAAAATACGTCCTACCACCCATGAGATGCATAAAATTGTGTGCATCTCTACAACTCCTAGGCATCATGTAGCGTCAAATATACAATCTGGAACTCATGTAGAGCCCGTAAATACATCAAAAGTGCATATACAAATGATACGTCTGTCAAAAAATGAAGCATTGTATGCTAAAAATAGCTTCACTGAAGGTCTCCCACTGCGCGGTGCTAACATTCTCCCCTTCCTAAGCTTTGTTGTCCCTGACAAAGTCATGTCATGCTAAACGCTCAAGGGAGAATGTGCCTGCAAAAGAAAGACAATGATGAGGTAGCAAGCTAAATCATATAGCAACATAGCATAAGGGAAAGGTAAAGCACATGTGTGGTAATCAGTAAATGCAAGGAATTATGAAATGTTACACTACCATTAAGGACAAATAAATTGCACTTATTGAAAGTAATTAATCAAGAGTTTTGGGCTTATGGATAAGTCTATCAATTAGTTAGCTATGATTAAGGGTTAAAACAATCACTCTAGTACTAGCTAAGTTAAGAAAATTATCTAAATGCAAGATTCCCTATTTATGTTTCAACATGGATTAGCTAACTAACTCTCCCAACTAACAAAATCTTGAATTTTTCACTTCAAGCTCGATGGAAGTCTTTCATTTCATTTTTCTTGCTTTTCCTTTTCTCTTTGTCTTTTTTTTTCCACATTGATTCAAAGTCATTAGACGTGTGCTTATTTTGTATGCCGTGGGCTTTTTGCTTCTCAAAGAAAAGCACCCACAGTGGGAACCTGTAGGGCTCTAGTACCATATGCAATACATGTGAGTGAAGTATCAAATCAAGCCACGATTTTTCTTCCAGCTTAAGATTTTATATTTGTGGCACTTTTGTTTTGTTTTTTGCTTCCATTTCCTTTGTATTCTCGCTAGTGTTCTTTGTTGTTGAAGTGAGCAAGCTTCTCTATGCCTAAAACACTCCTAAGATCTTAAACACTCAAATAATTTTACCAACTAGGATTAACAATCAAGTAAATTTGTTAACCAAAGTCACGGCCTCCTAACCTCAAGGCTCATCGATAAGACTAAACTCTAAGTCAATTAACTAAAGCAAGGACAAATGTATACTTCTTCAATGGCAAATAGCAGAACTAACTAAATGCACTCAATCAAACCATGGAAAACCACAATCAACAAATAATAATATCCACAAATATAAAATCATGGAAAGTAGTACACCTGGAGATATGTGATGCATCTCCTCAATAGCTGTGGAAATAATCATGCGATGTTGAAGGTCGATCTATCCATGTTGTGTGAAAGCTGAAGTCCATCTATGCTGAGAAAGGTGTGTCAGCATAGAAATGAGAGTTTTATTACCTAAATGAAAGTAAAAAGAAATCCTATATGAAGGTCTCATACCTAGATGTGTTGAGGGAAAAAACCTAATGGGAGAAAAGTGCCTCTAGTATGTGTGCATGTGTCTAGTGAACCAATCTGCACAAGTCGAGGGTATTGTGCAACTAGGAGGGATAAGAGAACTCTCTCGAAACAATAAAATCTGCAATATCCTAGCTCTTTGTCTAGTGGCCATCAACTGGCTAGCACCTAGCTCCATATGGATAGTAGAATCTGTTGGACAACTAATGGGTCTAGGGATGACATCAACATGTGACTATGTGGCTCAAGATCCCCAATGGATCACTCCTTCATAGCTCTAAGTCAATGGCATAGTCACTGAAAATATCATTTGAGCTATGGCTAGTGTCAACTGTGCTATGATAGGTGGTCGTCTCTTTGATAGCAAAATCTTCAATGTCCATGGTAACTCAACAAATTTCTGTCGAGCTCTCCTCACGTGGTCATGACTGTCTAGCTCGTCGAACTCTAGGTCTAGACTATCTTGTAGTAGATGGCCAATGTTGTCATCGTGAATGTCTCGTATCCTCTTGTGGTCCCTCCACTAGATAGCTCTGCTGTAATGTATCTGCTCTAGGAAGCATAAAAGAACTATGAGCGCTCATCATGGGGTGTGCTACACCTCTATGAACCCAAACATGTCTACGTCCCTCATGCCTCTCGTGACCGTCTCAAAGCTAGCCATCACTGTGATGCACCATCATGTGCTTTATGGATTGCTATCCACATAACTGTGTCATCAACATCTATCATGAAGATCTTTGCAAGGAACATAAATTTGTCTAGTCCTATGGTAAGCTCTATGAGTTGAGCTATGGCTAGAATCCATTGTATGCCTTGCTAAAGTGACACTACATTGGGGTGTAGCGGCCAAACTAGGCTCCAATGTCTCTACTATCTGTGGTGTGGCCACTACTGTGGTCTCATCAACGTGGTCTATAAGAACCTGATGTGACAATGTGTCACATTGTATCTATCCTCTCTATGATTGGGGGATGTGGTCGTGTATCTGTAAGAAAAGATGGCTCTATGGCAACATCTGTATGATGTGGCTTCTTTGTAGGCAAATCTCTCAACAATGTGTCACTCTATTGTGTATCAAGATGGTAAGCAATACATGTCGGCTCTATGTTGTCAGTCTCATTTTGATCTATGCTATGAAGCTCTCTGTGGTGGTAGGCTAAGCTCTGTACATCCAAGGGTGGCATAGTGCTCGGAATCTCTGGTGGAGTATCACAATCACTCATGGGTCTAGGATGTGATCAATGACCTGAGTGGGCTAGAGCTATCGTAGGTAGTCTAGCGCTATAAGGTGCTCGATCAATCAATGGTCTGGGTGTGTATCTCAATCTGGCAGTCAACACATAGATGACATGATCAATGCCTCTATATACTCGGTCTCAAGCATCTTGATCAAACATAAGCATGGCACTCATACTCGAAGGTAACTCACCAGATGTGCTAAGATCTCGTGTGTACATATGTTTATAGTCGTCAACATATGTCTGCGTCTGCTCAAGTCTATGCAACTCTACCACTGTTGGATGAGTATCCGTATCTAAGGACTCATCATAAGATAAAGGCTCTATGGTCCATACGTCAATCTCAAACATCGGCCAATACATCACATCATACTCGTCTCTAAAGGATCCTTGACTTGCAGTCCAATGGAAACATGTTTGACATTGAGTCTTCATGATGTTGGAGCTCTTGCGGAGGTCACTCTTTATTAGGATTCCTTATTTATATATGCAATACAAGGTCGGATATAGAGTTTGTAGTCTCATAGACTAGAAAATTTATGCATAGCTCAGGGTCTAATCATTAACACGTTGTTAAAAGGATCTTTCACTAGTTAAGTGGCACCTTACATCTTGGGTTGTTTTATCCTAAGGGGAGATAATTTCTACTAGATTTGCATGCTTTTTCAAACTCAAATTGGATTGTTTGTTATGACATATGAGTGTCCACAAGTGGTTTTTGTTTCATGCTTGGTAGCTCATGCATATCATGGTTGAGCAAGAAGCAACCATGGCCACGTGTAGTTATGAAGCTGAGTACATAACAATCTTCATAGCTATAGTTGAGTGTGTATGGCTTAGATGCCTTATGGATGATTTGGGTGTTGGACTGAACAATGCCAAAATCATCTACATTGAAAATCAAAGAGCATTAACAATTGCGAGGAACCTGGTTTTCATGCTCATATAAAGCACATTGAGGTGCATTATCTCTATGTTAGGGAGAGACTCTTAGCAGGAGAGATCAACTTGGCTTATGTGTCGACACAGGAAAACCTTGCAGACCTATTCACAAAGGCATTGCCTCATGAGAAGTTTGAAGCTTTTTGTAAAGCTTTGGTCTTGCTTCCCTTTGTGGATTGACCATATCCTTAGGGCATGGCACTTCTCTATACACTATGTGCCGGCTCTCGTTCACCGCATCACTTCCAGGGGGGGGATTTGTTATAGTATATGTGGCAGTGATGTAAGTGAATACACTTAGGATTGCCGGGGCACTTTTTCTCTCATTAGGAGGTTTTTCCCCCGGTGCATTGTACATATGCCCATCATTCTAGGGCTAACTTATCTTTACATTATGAACTATGCAATGTACTCTCTGTCATGTGCCTTGAGCTTCTTCATCTTCTCTAAGCTGTGTGTGTTTTTGTGCAACCCTATTTTCAACAATTGGTATCAGAGAAGTTGCATCCTCCTGGGCATATTCATCAACATCATCGACACTAGCGTGCTCACTTTCTCAAATTTGGGTGAGCTTTAGTGAGAATTAGTAGGTCCAAAAGTCCTTTGAGATAGCACGTAGAGCTTTTTCTGCTCAAATTGTGTAGGGCATTGATGTATGTCCGCCTTCTATGGATACAAGCTTTGTTAAGGATGTTGCAGGTTTTGGTGGCAGGATTGTTACTGCTAGAGCTGTTTTGCCTACGGTTGAGCAGTCTCATTATGGGATGTAAGAGATGCACAGGCCCATGCATTCATTGCATTATCTGTGAAGCGTACTATTACTCTTCACGTTTGCTCAATGAAATCAGGAAAATAGGCTTGGGATATTCAGGATAGTCTTTATGTAAGTCGCAATGAGGCTAAAATTGCATTGTTGTGTAAAGAGCTAGAGTAAAAAATTATGCATGAGGAAGATGACATGGAAAATTTTCTTGCTGGTATCAAGGATATTAATGAACAACTCATTTTTGCAGGTGAACTCATTTTTGACAGCTCACTTGTGTAGAATGTTCTTGATGCATTGCCAAATTCATACCAGACTTTTGCTATAACTTGGAGACTTATGACCCAAGCAAATCTTGATGTTGTAAATTTTGATACATTATGCACATTGATGTTGCAAGAGTCACTTTCAAGCAATAAAAAGGCTAAACAATATGCATTTGAATAGACCTTTGTTGTTGCTCAAAGAAAAGGTGGTAACAGCAATGTAGTCACTCCTCATGGTTCTTATCAAGTGGCAAATCACCTATCCTTAATGCTTCTGCTGGCAACACCTCGTCTAGGAATTCTCTTGAAAAAGGCAAAAAGAAGATGTGTTGTCATTATTACAAAGCTAATGATCACTTGATTAAGCAGTGTCCTAAATTAAAGGCAAAAGAGGCCAAGAAGAAAGAGGCTAGTTCTACTACAAGTGCAACTATTGTAGAATCTTCTATAAAAGGATATTGTGATACTGATGTAGATGCAAAGTGGGCATTTAGTGCAGAGTGCACTTGTGATCATTCCGTCCATGATGCATGTATGTCAGTTGCTGCAAATTCACATGTGTGGTACTTTGATGGTGGTGCTACAAAGAACATTACTTCACATCGTGACTTATTTACCTCTCTCGAGTCTGTCCCTCATGGGCATATAGTCGCTTGTGCCAACAATGCCTATTATCCGGTCAAGGGAGTTGAAAAGCTTGTGCTATCCATGATGCATGTATGTTAGTTGCTGTAGATTCACATGTGTGGTACTTTGATGGTGGTGATACGAAGCACATTACTTCAAATCGTGACTTATTTATCTCTCTCAAGTTTGTTCCTCATGAGAATACAGTCGCTTGTGCCAACAATGCCTCTTATCCAGTCAAGGGAGTTAGAAAGCTTTTGCTGATTGCTACAAATGACAGTTCTTTCACACTTGTAGATGCAATTTATGTACTTGGGATAAAAAAGAACCTTTTGTTGTATCTGCACTTGCTAGACTTGGTCTTTTTGTCAAATTTGTGGATGACAGATGTACAATTCATGATCTCAGTTTTGGTGATGAAATTATTGCATCTGCATTTTGTGCCATGGGTTGTATAATCTCCCTTTTTATGACAAGTGTGGAAAATTTTTTGCAAACGCATTTGTGGATTCAAAGGCTGTTTAAGATGCAAAACTTTGGCATGCACGTTTTGGGCATCTAAATTTTTCCAGTTTGCTATGTTTGCACAAATCTGATATGGTTGCTTCTTTGCCGCTCTTAATGCACCTTCGAAGCATGCTTGTGAAGGTTGTATTTTAGGTAAAATGCAACATTGAAAATTTTCAAAGGATGGTTCCGTAAGGGCTACATGCAGATTGAAACTTGTGCATAGTGATGTTTGTGGGCTTATGCAAACTCCGTCCTTAGGCAATTACCTGTACTTTGTGACTTTCATTGATGATCACTCCAGGCATGCATGGGTCCACTTAAAGCTAAGTCTGAAGTGTTTTTGTGCTTCAAGCAATTTTTGGCTATGACTGAAAATGTCTCTAAATGTAATATGGGCACGCTCTGTTCAGATTGAGGGGGGGAGTACATGTATCACGAGTTTAATGCATTTCTGGCTAATCATGGGATAAAACACCAATGTACAATGCCGTGTACACCTTAGCAAAATGGTGTTGCTGAAAGAAAAGACTGGTCGCTTACGGAGACGGCGCGATGGATGGTTAAGAGTCAAGCTCTGCCACATTCATTTTGGCTTGAGGCTCTCATGTGTGCTACTTATGACTCAACGTGTATCCTATGAAAGCTTTGCAGTATATGACTACTTATGAAGCATGGTATGATAAGAAGCCATCTATTGATTACATGCATGTTTTTAGTTGTTTAGCTTATGCTTTCATGCCACAAACGCAACGGAAAAAAACTGGATTAGAAGGTTGTTAAATGCATTTTTGTTGGTTACAATACTGAAAGAAAAGGTTACATGTTATACCATCCATAAACAAAATGTATCTTGGTTTCACAAGATGCGGTGTTTGTTGAAGATTCCGTTCAATGTTTGTTATCATGTACCAAAGAGAATAATGTAAGCTAATAGGACATTTATGACACTTTGTTGCCTCTTTTTAATGGTGGAAACTTGAATGTAAATTCCAATGATTCAAATGTAGAGCCTATGGGGGTCTCAAAAAATGCTATGGATCAACCTATTACTGATGCAAATGTACATGATGTACTTGATATGGAAAGGGATGAGAATGAGGAGGCTAGAAGTATGCAAAAATGGCTAGTGCATACTTTGCGTGACAGTAAATTGGATGCACTTTTGTCTAATCATACTCGTTCATGCTCTTGCCATGCATCTTATGTGTCAGATTGTTATGCTTTGGCTATTTCTAGTTTATGTGATGTGTAGGAACCTCTATCTTTTGATGAAGCACAGAATTTAAAAAATTGGATGGCTGCCATACAATCAGAATATGGTGCACTTATAGAAAATGACACATGGGACTCCTAGAAAAAAGGCCATTGTTACAAAGTGGGTTACAAGTTGAAATGTAAGCCGAATGGTGAGGTTGATCGCTATAAGGCTCGATTTCTTGCAAAATGTTATGCACAACAAAAGGCATAAATGCAAAATGCTCTCACTTATCATATGACTATTGTTCGTTTTCTATGTGCATTGGCAGCTCAGTAAGGATGGGATGTACATCAGTCAGACATTGTTAGTGCTTTCTTGAACAATGATATATTTGAGGATGTTTATATAACACAATCTCACAATTTTGTCAGAAAAGGACAAGAAGATAAAGTGTGCAAATGTGAGAAAGTTTTGTATGGGTTGCAGCAATCTCCTCGTGCTTGGTATGTGAAATCTGGCACTCATTTGGTTAAACGATGCTTTTGTAAGAGTCCAATTGAAAGAACTTTGATGCATTTCTCATCGTCGTTCTGTATGTAGATGATTTGTTGATTACTGGCTCGAATGAAACACATATTGCTGAATTTAAGGCTGATTTGAATGCTACTTTCTTGTTCACTGCATCACTCCTAAGGGGGATTTGTTACCATTTATATGTGGTAGTGTTGTGTGTGAACACACTTAGGACCGCCAAGGCATTTTTTCCCTCACTAGGAGGTTTTTTTACCCCGTGCATTGTATATACGCCCATCATTCTAGGGCTAACTTATCTTTCCGTCGTGCAGTAAGCAATATACTCTCTATTGTGTGCCTTGAGCTTCTTCATCTTCTCCAAGCTATGTGTGTTTCCCTGCAACCCTATTTCCAACATTAAAAGCTTTGCCTAAAAAATATTCTTCCTTGTTGGAAAACGTGATGCCTATCACAATAGAAAATTCTAGGTAAATTTCTAAGTTTGTTATTACATACAATTGTTTTTTATTTATGAACTACGAACACTTGAGATAGAATCAACTATGTAAGCCATCATTTTGATTTGAATCTGAGCTTTGCTAGGATTATACCCTTAAATGTATTAAGGATTCCGGTCTCTTCTTTTACTCAATCATGAACAAAATTTGAGTATGTCTTCGTTTATAATTTCAAGAGAGGTGGAATTGATTGTCTTCTATGGTTGACCTTGATTGAAAGCTAGGACATAGACTCTTAAAAGCTCAAATGCTTAACACCTTGTTTGCAAATTGACCTTGGAATACTATGAACCAAGTGCCTTTGGTACTTTCTCGAAAAAGAAACAAAGGAATGATTCAAAGTTCCTTTTATTCATGAGAAGATTTTGTTTTTTCAAGAAGACAAATAAGAACGAGTATTCTATTTGAAAATAGTTTGGGATACATGATCCTTTCACAAGACTAGTGCGGCTGGCCGCCTCTCTCTTTCTCTCTCCCTCTTTATCGCATGCACAAGGGCTTCTCTCAATTTTGGAGTTTATCCTTCATGTCGCAGATTTTGACACGTGTAAAGGGCTCCCCCTTCCGCCATATTATGTTAGTTTAGATAACTTACCATTCTAAATGCCACAAAAATCAAGAGAGAGATTTTTTGACAACTTGTACCCATGTCCATCAGAACTCGAATTCAAATTGGAATTGGATCTAAAATTCACCTTGAAAAGGAAAATAATGAACTAAATTATGAATCTCAGAGGATGAGATTTCTACTCTTTATTACACTTGTTTTGTGGACAAAATCTTTGTAGCTACACACCAAAACTACTAAAGTTTGTACTAAAAGGACTGCAATTAAGCCATTAATTTTTTTTGACATAGATAACAAGCGATAGACTCTCTGACATCTATAATACCTATCCAACGCTGACAAAATATGTTGTGTTGTTTATATGGGTGCATGCGAAAATTCTATCCGTGCTTAAAAAGGCTTAATTTAGATGTAGTTTGACCTAAGACTCATTTTTTGTCTTGATATATACAATAGTCAGAATGTATCCTCATTTTGACTAAATTGTGGACAAATGATTCAAATACAGTATTTTTTTGTGCTAATTATTTCGTGGTCTAAAATCAAATGTCTTTTGAACATATTGCCTTTTTTTTTTGTATAAGCATTATGTTACCAAAATACCCCTCTAATTTGTGGAAATTCCTAAAATACCCTCGTATCTATTTTGGTTGGATTAATCAAAAGTGAGATCTATGTTTGAGTGCTTAGCATGTAATTTGTCACAAATCACCTCCCAAAAAAGGCAATTATGTCTAAAAATAATGAAACGATTCATTTCCAAAGCCTACATAACCAACTCAAATTCTAGTTTTAGCATCTTGTACTAATAGACAATCATTCCTCTTATGAGAAGCTACATTTTTTAAATCTTTGGAGATATTTAATCTCACAACAAGGGGTATTTTGGGAATTTTTGAAAAATTTGAAGGGCTTTTGAGAAATTATGACAAAATATTGGAAGCATTTTGGAAATTTTGGAAATTTGAGGGGTATTTTGAGAATTTCCACAAATTAGAGGGGTATTTTGGTAAATTTTTCTTATATTTAATGTAACAACACACAAATGTTTTTTTCTCTCATTTGTGTGATACACAAAGACCTAATAGCAACATTTTGATCATAGATGAGAGAAAAATGCTTGTAGTGACCACGTGTAGTGTTGGTAGTAGCCCCCCCTCACCCCCCTTCCCTTCCTCTCTCTCAACTAGCTATGCCACATAATGCAGGTCCATGGGTAGAAACAAGGCATAAACCCAATAACAATTTTCCCTAAGATAGTTAATACAAGGGGAGAACCAAGGCCACGAAAGCTATATATATGAGTGACAAGCTAGGGAAAACACCCTAGAAAAACCTCTCTCTCTCTCTCTCTCTCTCTCTCCATCGCGTGCTGTCTTGCCGCACCTCCCTCCCTATTGTTGTTCCTGGCCGCCCTGCTGTTGGTGCTCTTTCCCGCCCACACCCATGCCAGCACCTGCTGCCAACCGCACCCCCTGCTGCCCTTCTGCGCGGTAGAAAACACCCCCCCTCCCTCCCTGTGCACTACTGGTTGCCCTGCTGCTGCTGGCGCACCCCCTGCCCTTCTGCACTAGTAAACCACCCCCCCCTAACCCCCCCAAACACTGACATGTCGAAGAATGCCGCGAAGGAGGAGGTGGCCAAGCCTGATGATAAGGCGTCGTCCTACATTGCGGACAACCTCAATGTTATCGCCAACCCACTATACAAGCTTGAGAAAGAGGTCGAAGGATTGACAAGGCAAAGGAAGCATGGAAGAAGGAGAAGGAGAAAGAGGAATGGAAGAAAGAAAAGGAAGAGCTACAGTGCCTTTATCGCATCCCTCACCCCCAAAGGAGAGATCAATGTGAAAGCCAAGGATGCCTCAAGGAGGAGATCACCAAAGCTCTCATGGCAAGCATCGACTACAAATTGGAGGCCAGTAAGGAAGCATGGGTTGAAGTAGTCAAGAAGAATATAAAAAAAGAGACGAGAGAGGAAGCCCAAACATATGAGGCGCTCATCATACACACAACCATTGAGGAAGAGAAGATGTGACAAGCTTACTACCTCAGTGTACGAGTGACTGGCATCAAAGAAGAGGAGGGGTCCACACCAGAGAGCAATGGGAAAGCCCTATGCATGAAGCTCATTACAATCCACCCCTCTACACCACTACCCGTTCTCACCTCCCGCATCACATCCATCCTTCAAACATCAACTATTAGCTCTTTCCTATCCCCCCCACGCTCCCCCCTTGGACTATGCCACAAAACAATTGGTATGATGATGAATGCAGAGACCTTTATTGCAAGTTGCGTGCACAACGGACCCTAGGGGAGATCATTGATCGAGAGGCCAGGCGACAAATGGAGATACTCACACATCGAAAGCGACGAGCCTTGGAGGAGACAGATGAGCTAGAGCTATACTATTTATTCATGAGCATGGATAGTGCCACTGCATGATGCGAGAACCATGACCGCCTACCCCTATTGAGGATCCACAAGTATGGCACGATTATGCAGAGAAACTCTATGAGGTACCAAACCAGCCTCTGATCCCACAATCACTCGGGCCTAGAACCACAAGCTCCTCTTTCTTCACAGTGAATATGGTCAAGAAGGCACCATCTATAGCGTTGTTGGTCGTCAGATCATGCAGGATTACAGAGCGAGCAGCTCATTTACACAGCCGTCACTATAGCCCCGTTGATTGCACATGAATACAATCAAGCTATAGGGGAGGGCTTCCCAAAGGAGTGGACTCGACACACCATTGTGCCAATCCACAAGGTTGGGGACACCTTGGATCGAGGGAATTACACGACTATCATGATAGGCCATACAATGGCTAAACTTTATGGGGCAGTACTTGAGGCTAAGCTCAGTTCATATGGAGAAAATGAGGGCCTACGGGCTCCCGGCCAGGTAGGGCTCAAACGGACCTTCTCCACCATTGACCACATCTTTGTTCTGTGCTGCCTTATTGATGGGGAAAAGATGCGGAAGAAGAAACTTTATTGTTGCTTTGTGGATTTCCGCGGAGTGTTTGATACATCCCACAAGAGAGGCTCTTTCATGGCTTCAGAGTTTTAGGATACCATCAAAGATGATATGGGCCATCTATGCTCTCTACGAGAGAGTGATTGGGAGAGTTTGCTATCCAAGCGGCCTGTCAGAGTCTATTGCTAGCACCATTGGTGTTAAGCAAGGATACCCCCTCTCATTGACCCTCTTTGGATTCTACATCGACGAGATATTCGACTACATCTTACAATGGGAGGAGCAAGAGCTTACATAGCAAGTACCCCAGTCCACATTATGCTATACGTTGATGACACTGTTTTGCTTTTAGAGTCACCAAAGGGTTTAAAGAGCCATTTGAGCACCTTGGATGAGTTCTGTACACACAGAGGATTGACAGTGAACCTTGGGAAGACCAGGGTAACGATCTTCCACACCTCTAGATCAGTCTGACGAGCAGCCACTTTTATAGCAGCATGAGACCCTATTGAAGTGGTCACCTCATCTACCTGGGAGTCACCTTTACTAGTAGACAGGGACCCTTCTCCATGGCATAGGCTGCCAATGACAAACTCACCCAAGGATATGCAACTTTGCCCATGTTAGAGTGGAGATGTCATCAGGCACACTTTCAGGAGCCCCGCAGTGAGGAGCCCTTTGTTTGCAGATGCAAAGCCTACGAGTCATTTTTTAGAGGGCAACCTACCCTCCGCGAGATCATGCACTCGAGATCAGAAACAGGTGGGGCGCTACCTGCTGAAGATACAGAGGCACAAAGACACACTTCTACAATCACCTATAGATACCGGGGGGGGGGGGGGATCACAACTTACACATTTTTTTTCAGAGGACCACACCCCCACCACTCCTAAATCCACCAAGGGGAGTGACTCTGCAACAACAGGTTGAGACGAGCCGAACCAGATGACGCCAAGTGTTACTAGATGCTGGCCCCACGACTCCACCACAGACAGATTGAGGAGATCCATACCCAAGCGCGTTGAGCTATTGAGGAGTAACGAGCCTAGATGAGGGCTCACCCAACTACGTTCATTCGAGCAGCTCTTGCCACAATCCTCCCAACGTACCACATTTTACAGCCTCCTACTAACATAGGATGGAGCTAGCTAGCTTGATGCATTTGCATGGTTGTACTACTTCAGCATATAGACATGCACATACCCGTAGTACTCGAGCCCCCTTCCCCCCCTATAGATCCCATCACAAACTGAGGGTTTTTTGTAATGTTTTGTCTTTTCTGATAGATGGAGGACATACACACATGTATATTTGATTTGTCTCATAGGCTGACTTCGGCCGCACATAGACGTTCAAAATCTCTCTCTCTCTCTCTCTCTCTCTCACACACACACACACACACACACACAAAAGCGCATGTTATCTCATCACAAACCCACGTTTGCTTAGCGATTATAGTCTCTGAGAAACAACCTGAGCTATACTGATGGCCTGTAGGGAAATCCATCTACCTCTAACCTGCATAAAGTTGAAGAATACAATAGCAACCCAGTAATGTGAACTGGTAAAGCTGGCAAGAGTACTACGCATACCATCCTACCATCCCACAAAGGACATAATATACAACAACATCATCCAAAGATCTGTGCATTTGTCACCGTCTGTGATCAGAAAAAACCTCCAGAGCTATGGAAGAAATGCCATCAGCCCCTCATAACTGCTTGCAAGAGTCAGCTCTGCTTTGCCTTCACCGCCCCACATGCAAGCGACCAATTTGTCCCTAAACTGTTGCTTTTCTTGTGTACAAATTGATTTGAATACTTCAGCTTGGCACATTTTCGTGGAAAAAATGCATGCTGAACACGAATCATAGCAGGCACTCCTCAACATTTTTCTGATAAGCTCCACAAGGTACTCAATTAAGGACCATCGGCATGAAAGAGCTCATTGGCGTGGAAGATGTGGAGTTGGCAAAGGGAGCTGTCCATAATATCCTACTCCTGGTGGCTGCATCGACTGAGGATTTGTATTCTGTGAGTTAACACTCATTGATGGAGGTACACCCATGACTACCTGCTGCTGCATTGCTGGTGGTGGCGGCAGCGGCAGCACAGTGTTCGCATATCCAAAACCTGGCACATGAATGGTTGTATTATGCCCCATATATTGAGGCTGGGGTAGGATTGCAGGACGAGGCGGCAGATATTGAAGCTGAGTGGTGGAAGATGATGTTATTTGTGAAGATGACGGTGGTGGTATAGCCATGTTCTGTAGGGGCACAGCAGGTGCTGAATGTTTTGCATAAGAAGGGCTGCCATCAGCACTTCTCAAATTTTCATTCTGATTATTCAACTTTTGCCTTTTATCTGTACTGAAGGTATTGGATGCTTCCAAAGCAGTCCTTTCCACCCTAGAGTTTGATGCGACAAATGAAGAGAGCACGGATTGAAGCATTTGAGCAGATGAAGCCGACGCAGCTAGCTTCGCAGCCACTTCTGCAGCTGCACTTTTTTTATTTTTGGGTTCTTCTGTACCAGGTGGCGCTAGGCCCTCTGTGAAAGGTACAGCTGGCCATGACAGAGTTTCACCAGATGATCCAGCATTTTGAGGTGCATTAGAACCTCCAAGAGAATCTGTTCCTGTTTCTTGCGGTCCATGCTCCTCTATTTCAACTGTGCCAGCATTACCGCCTTGCAGAAACCTTTGTCGCAAAATGCCAGAGTGCTCTGCTTGATTTCGAGCAGTCTACCACTCAAAGTGGGTCAGTAAACCCTCGCAAGCTTACCATGCACAAATCAAGAATAGAAAAGATGAGTAGGTGTTAGATGTATGACCTGCAGTTGGGTTCGGATCAACTCAAGCTTGCTCTCCTGCACAAAAACAATAAGCCAGGACAACTTCAGATAGATACAGTGCTCCGGAAAAGATTTCATATGAAGAAGATTTTGAATCCATCTAATATGGAAGGTCAATACACAGGAGTACAACATGAATACTATACTACCTTTGAGTAAGCAACACTAGTACCTGTTCCCGTAAAGCCTCTTTCAAATGTGAAACGAGAGCAGCTCGAGCCAACTCACTCATTTCGAGCTGTTCAGCGCATTGCATCAGAATTTTTTCTTGCTCTTGCAATTCATCAGCTAAATTGGTATCATGTGATTCCCCTGCCATTAAAAGGCAGTATAGAAATTAAAGCCGTCAGTGATCACCCCTGCTATTTTATGCATTTGTCTGTGCTGCCTACCTCTGACTGCTTCTAAATTTATGATTGACACTGAGGCTTAAAAAAGTATGTGCGCGCACCAAAAATGGTGGGCTTGTACCCTTTGTATTACATAAAGGAAATATGCCCATTACAAGACACGGCCCTAGCCAAATTACAAGATACAAAGGTGAAAAAACCCCTCAAGATCTTCACAAAGAACAAAGTTGAGCGGAAAACCTTTGAATTGGGACAAATGGAAAGATACAAGTAAATAAGCTGAAATGGAAAATCCAGAGGGGAACCACATAAGTCTGCCTGGAAGCCTCTCCAGCACTAAGCACTGCAGCACTATGAAGAAGATGTCGACCTACTAAGCTTAACAAACTAAGGCTGGGTTCAGATGAGCCGAAGGCAATCTGAGTGGAAGGGGGGTGGAGCATAGTTGGCAAGGCTCCATAATCCATTGGAGCTTAAAGCAGGAGCGCCTTCCCAAACCACCACAAAAGTGGCTCAAGAAGGGTGTGTGTTTGTGGGAAGGGTGGAGGAGGAAACCTGAAGGGCAATTGACAGCAGATTTGATGAAGGCAGGACAGCCGATGGCAGCTGAGAGAGAGAGAGAGAGAGAGAGTGTATTGACACCCTTGGGAAGTTGGTTTGGTCAGAGATGTGCATCATGGTACTTTCGTTTGGCTTTTGTGTTGGATTACAAATGGATTCCTTCTCCCTCTCTTACAGTGGTTGTGCAATGTGCTGTAGATCTGCATCCTTTTTTGGGGTACAACATCCAAACATGATAGAGTGGATTTGGAGGTACAGCCCAAGGGTTCTACAGTCCCTTGGCCTCTATGAGCTGCTACAGGAGGTTTCTAACAGTGGATACTTTATATCAGTCAGGTACATCGTACTTGATTTGTTTGGTTTTGCTACATTGCCAGAGGGGGACTTTTGAAGTGGATGTGATGACAGCATGGCACGACTTAAATGCGGCAAACTATGCGAATCTTGAAGAGTACAATAAGCAGTTCTAGGCCGCCCTGTTGCCAGTAAGCTCCTACAGGTTTGTGTCATTGTCAGAACAGATTGAAAAGTACTGTTGTGGATTGCCCAAGGGAATTAGGGACTACCACACAAAGACTTTTGTCATGAATATGGCGCAGTTGATTGAGAATACGAGAGTGGCTAGTAATCTGTCGGAAGGAAATTCCGATGGCTTAAAGGGCAACAAGAGAGAGACCCAAGGCACACAGTTTTCAGCCAAGGGCAATGTTGCAGCAAAGCCTTATGTGCCTCCCACAAAGAAACCCTCCATTGATGTAGTTGACACGCCCAAGAAGCAATTCACACCTTGGCGAGGACAAGGACAAAAAAGGCATTTTTCTCGCAATTTATTTAAAGAAAGGAAAGCTCTAAGAGAGGCCAAGGAATGCTTCATTTGTGACCAGGAGGGACATTTTGCAAATGACCGCCCACAAAGGAAGTCACGAGATAAGGATGACAAGTCAGAGCATAAAGGAAAGAAGCCAAAGCCCAGTGCATGACTTGCCCCAGATTTGGTTCGTGATCAACCAAACACAAATGCCCTGGAATTGTGTAGAGCTTGGGGCAAAGTTAGGGACCAAATAGTGTTGGTTTTCTTTGATCCAAGAGCCCGTGCAAATTTCATATCACTAGAATTGGCATCAAAGTTGGGCAATCGTGCAAAGAAGATGGGCATGACGGGTGAAGCAGGTTTGGCATGTCTAGGTCATTCAGAGCCTGTTACTCCCGTCTGCACATTCAGAGTTATGTGGATGAAGAGTTTCATATAATGCAACTTGAGGGCTGTGATGTGCTATTGGGTATCCCATGGTGTTACAGGTTGCATGCTATGGTGGATACTTACAACAAAAAAATAAGTTCCCTTGGTACATAAAGCAAAGACTCATGTTTGTACTTGATCTTTGCAAAATCAGTACATGAAGTTGAATCTAATTTGTCTACCTTGGATAAACACAGGACAATTGTTTTTGAGTTCACTGAAGTTGTTTCGGACTCTTTGCCAAGGAGCTTGAGAGATCTCAGGATCATAGCATATGTCACAAACTGATGACGTGGCAGCCTGCAGGGGTTGATTGTACGGATAGTCCCGGAAAACGCACCGGAATCGCACTGACATGTGGCAGCTATACGGACGCCGCAAATTGCGCTAACAGTGCTGACATGGCATTCCGTACAGATCTGCATAAATTGCGTTGGCTGATTTTACTGACAGCTTTTGGATTAAAGTTGCTTTTGAGTTTGAGATTTTGGGGCTCTGCTTTTGGGTATCCTTTGTACCATAAGTGGGCAAGGCCTCACTTCTCAGGGCATTTGGACGCAGAGTTTGAGAGTGAGCACCTGCCTACTCTCTTGTATTTTGAGCACAGACTAATATAAAAAGAAATACCGAAAGGAGCGCCAGTCTTTGGGGCCAATACCTCTTGGCACAGAACTACGCCGGGCCGTGTCGTCTTTGTGAACTGTTTTGAAGTGAATCTCTGTTGTGTCGCGGTAGAATCTTGACTTGGGGTGTCCAAGTTTGTTATAGTGGTATCAGAACGCGGCCGATTTCTCTTCTACCGGGAAATCCGATCCTTTTCTCGCAGCATTTATAGATTCCAACAAGAAACATTCGACTTCTTCTGTATCTGCGAATGCGGGAGGAGATCATGAAGAAGATTCTCATGATCAAACAAAGGAAGAGTACGGCCCACCTCAGCCTACTCAGTACGAACTTGAAGAGATGGAACATCGACAACTAGTTGACGAGGCAACAAAGCAGATGATTAAAACTGCGAAGGATCCGAAATTTGCAAATTTTGTCTCAGCAATCCATTGCTGAAGTGCACACCCAGTGGAAAAAAGCCACAGAACCACCCATCAAACCGGCAATCAAGAAACCTCCTTCTCCGAGGATGTTTACAAAGCAAGAATTACAAGAGGTGGTTCAGACACAGATTAGCCGGCTTTGGGACACAAACAACAATCCAAAAAGCACAAGAAAAAGCACAAGAAAGGAACTGACTTCCCGGGTTATTTGGGTCGTCAATCTTCTTTTGCATCGGCAAGAAAGCAGAAGAAGCCTGTACGATTTGAAGGACTACCCAGTTCTCTTCTTCTTCTTCCTCTGATAGTTTTCCTAGCTCTTTTGACTCGAGCAAGGAAGACAGAAAAGGTAAAAAGAGAAGCAAAAAGCAAAGCTTTGGGAAGGGCAAGAAAAAGGCAAAGAAGCCTAGATTTCACCCAATTTCTGACGGTTCTACAGAGGAGTCTTCCTCAAAAAGTTCGGACTCCGACGATCACTTGTTTTATGCAAAGAAGGAGCATTTTTACAGAGCCAACCAATATGACTTTCTCCAAGATAAAAGCAAGAGAGTGAAAGAATTCAAAGAAGGTGGACAATCGATTAAGTTCGACTCTTTTTCTTGGTTCTGAGATGCTCTGAGGGCTTTGGCCTTCATTCAGCAGTTTGACATAGCTTTCTCTAGAGGGTATTACTCAGAGCAGGAGGGCTACATCTTTCTTTAAGGGAAATGCTCGAACATGGTGGTCCACCCTTCTTCTGAGGAAGGAAGCTCCAGTTAAATGGTTGAAATTCAAAAGGCTCTTTATTTCTTCTTGGCTGACTCGGGAGTACGAACGAGATATACGAACCGCTTGGAATCATCTTCGGATGACCGAGGGAGATTCTCTGAAAGCTTCTCGCGAGAGATTTTGAAACTCTTTTCTACCAACCTCTTCATTTAAGGTCTCGTTTAAGGAACAGATTGAGCGGTTTTGTTGCGGAATTCCTATAGAGATCCGAGACTACTGCTTGGAACAAAAGTCAAATTCTATTCAAGAATTGATGGGTCATGCAAAATGGGGTTTTGCGATACATTCGGGAAATTTGATTTAACCCACTGATGAGAACTTGACTCAGAGAACCCAACAGACTTCTAACAATGAAAGTAGAAAGAGAAAGAGTTCCCAAGAAAAGAAAGACAAGGATACATGACACCGGCTCAATCTTCGAGAGAGGGCCAATTACATCAAAGAGGGGAAGTGTTTTGGATGCGGGGAACATGGGCATGTCTCCGCGAAGTGCCCTAAAAAGGCACAATAAGAACAGAATGAAGAGAGGCCAGAGAGTTTAAGAGCAACAAAGGAACGTGGCAGACAAGGCAAGATGAAAGCGGGATTGGTTCCACACTGCATGGGTACAGACCTAAGCACGATTGATGAAAGTACAAAACTTTGCCGAGCTTGGGGCAAAGTGAAAAATCAGAAGCCCTGATTTTCTTTGATGGAGGAGCCAAGGCCAACTTCATTTCACCTGAATTAGCGGCACGGCTTGAGATTACGCCCGATCAGATGGGACCACCAGCAGAGGCAATTCTAGCAGCACCCGGACGGGACATAGCCATTACACCTGTCTTTGGCAAACTTCGGTTGCATTGTCAGGGGTATTTGGGGCACGAGGACTTTTACATAATGCCCTTGGAAGGTTGTGACGTCCTCCTTGGAGTCCCATGGTACCATAAGAACAACGCCGTGGTCGATTATTGGGCGAAGAAAGCGACTTTGACAAATGAAAAAGGGCCGAAAAATTGTACTCGATGTGAAATTAAAGGAGGAGTCTGTCCCTATTGTATCGGCTTCGGCCGTTTCCATATTAATGAAATCCAGTCTGTTTGTTTATTCGATCTATTTGAAAGAGTTAAATAATGAACACAGAATGAATATGTCTGAACTTGATAAAGAACGCCAAGATCTTCTCCACACTCGTGCCGATTGCTTTTCTGAGGGCCTGTCAAGCGAGTTGCCACCATCTCGTCCTAAGAATCATACTATTGATCTGATACCTAGAAGTACACCACCGAACCGGCCACCTTATCGTGTGAGCCGAGCCCAGAACGAAGAGATTATGAACCAAGTGAAAGACCTTTTGGCAAAGGGTCTTATCCAATCGAGTACTTCACCATACTGCTCTCCGGTGTTGTTGGTTTTAAAGAAAGACGGATCTTGGAGAATGCGCATTGATTATAGAGCTCTCAATAAAATCACCATCAAGAATGGATTTTCGATTCCGAGGATCGATGATATTCTTGACCGACTACAAGGATCCTCTTGTTTCAGCAGGATAGATTTGAAAAGCGGATATCATCAGATCCGAATCGTGCCGGGAGATGTCTACAAGACAGCTTTTCGGGCGAGCTTCAGTTTATATGAATTTTTGGTGATGCCTTTTGGCCTTACCCATGCTCCAGCGACTTTCAACCGAATGATGGATAGGATTTTCAGAGAGTACAGATCTTTTGTTGGCACTTTCTTTGATGACATTATAGTCTTCTCCAAGGATGAGGAAGAACATAGACACCATCTGCTATTGGTCATTCAAGTATTGCGAGATCAGAAGTTAGTAATCAATGCCAAGAAGAGTGAATTTTTCTTACCGTAGATACACTTTTTGGGACACATCGTCTCAGTAGCAGGAGTACAAATGGACCTGGCCAAGATTGATACTATACGTGATTGGCCCGATTTGAAGAATGTTCATAAAGTTGCGGTTCATTAGAAAATTTGCAGAGGTCACTTCCCCTTTGCACATTCTGACACAGAAAGGAGTCCCTTTCTCATGGGGACCCATAGAGGTGACTGAAAGAGAAATTGACTACGGGGCCAGTTTTGACTTTGCCGGATTTGCCAAAGTATATTGTGATGCTTGTTGTCACAAAGTGATGACGTGGCGGACAACAGAAACCCTAAAATTCCTGCAAACCCTAATTTCTACCAAAAACCCTAATTTCTGGAAATCGGTTTTTTTTTTTAAAAAAATTTAAATATTTTAATGACGAGCGACGCGAATCTTGCTTTTTCTCTACGCCATGAGAAAGAGAGAGAACTTGCTTTAAAGAAAAAAAAAGAGACTCTCTAAGAGAGAGAACTGATGCTTTTTATTTTTAAAAGCTTTTGGGGCTCTGCTTTTTGGGCATCCCTTTTAACCTTTAAATTAGTGGTGAGGGCCTCACTTCTCAGAGCATTTGGACGCAGAGTCTGAGAGTGAAACCCTAGCCACTCTCTTGTACTTTGAACTGATTAATATAAAAAGAAATACCGAAAGGGGCGCCAGTCTTTGGGGCCAATATCTATAGGCACGGAACTCCGCCGAGCCAGTGCAAATCTTTTGTGATTTGTGAATTGTTTTGAAGTGGTTATTTGGTGCTGTCGCGATTGATTTTTGACTTGGAGTGTCCAAGTTTGTTACAGTGGTATCAGAGCACGGCCAATTTCTCTTCTACGGGAAATCCGATCTCCGATTTTTTTTTCCGTGGCACCTATGGCTTCAGACGATGATCAGTCGACTCCCTCTGCATCTGGAGATGCGGGCAGGGATCACAACAAAGATTCCGGCAGAGAGTATGGCACGCCTTGGCCTACTTAGGCGGAGCGGCGAGAAATGGAGCATCACCAGTTGATCGGCGATGCAACAAAGATGATGCTCAATTTTGCCAAGGACCCAAAGATGGCAAAATATATGAACCAGACCTCTTTGGAAGAGGTACAGATGGAGTGGCAGAGAACCACAACACCACTCCCGAAACCCGCTCTCAAGAAACCTTCTGCCTCCAAGAAAATATACGGAGAAGGAACTGGAGAACGTGGTTGATGCACGGATTGCACAGCTTTTTGACGCGCAAAAGAAAGCCAAAAAGCAGAAGAAAAGCACTGACTTTCCAGGTTATTTGGGTCGTCAGTCGACTTTTGACAAGGCAAAGAAACAGAAGAAGCGTGTTCGATTTGAAGGTTTCAACAGAAGCACCGTTGATTAATACAAAAAGAAATACCGAAAGGGGCGCCAGTCTTTGGGGCCAATATCTCTAGGCACGGAACTCCGCCAGGCCAGTGCAAATCTATTGTGATCTCTGAATTGTTTTGAAGTGGTTATTTGGTGCTGTCGCGGTTGATTCTTGACTTGGAGTGTCCAAGTCTGTTACAGTGGACAGAGCACGGTCGATTTCTCTTCTACGGGAAATCCGATCCCCGAATTTTTTTTTCCACGGCACCTATGGCTTCAGGCAATGATCAGTCGACTCCCTCTGCATCTGGAGATGCAAGCTGGGATCACAACGAAGATTTTGGCAGAGAGTATGGCCCGCCTCGGCCTACTCAAGTGGAGTAAAGAGAGATGGAACGTCGTCAATTGATTGGCGATGCAACAAAGATGATGCTCAATTTTGCCAAGGACCCGAAGATGGCAAAATATATGAACCAGACCTCTTTGGAAGAGGTACAGATGGAGTGGCAAAGAACCACAACACCACTCCCGAAACCCGCTCTCAAGAAATCTTCTGCCTCCAAGAAATATATGGAGAAGGAACTGGAGAACGTGGTTGATGCATGGATTGCTTAGCTTTTCGACGTGCAAAAGAAAGGCAAAAAGCATGGCAAAAAGCAAAAGAAAGGCATAGACTTCCCGGGATATTTGGGTCGTCGGTCGACATTTGACAAGGCAAAGAAACAGAAGAAGCGTGTTCGATTTGAAGGATTACCCAGTTCTTCTTCTTCTTCTTCTTCTGACAGTTCTTCTAGCTCTTCAAATTCGAGCGAAGAAGACAGAAAAGGTAAAAAGCGAAGCAAGAAACAAAGCTTTGGAAAGGGCAAGAAGAAGGCTACATTTCGCCCAGAGACTGACAGTTCTACTGAGGACTCGTCTACAGACAGCTCAGATTCCGATGACGGAAAGTTTTATGCGAACAAGAAGAATTTTTACAAAGCCAACCAGAATGACTTTCTCGAAGATAAAAGCAAGAAAGTTCGAGAGTTTAAGGAAGGTGGCCACTTGATCAAGTTTGATACTTTTCAGGATACTCAGATGCTTCGAGGGCTTTGTCTTTTATACAGCAGTTTGACATCGCTTTCGCGGGAGGACGCTATTCAGAGCACTCCAAGATTCGGAGAGCTACCTCTTACCTTAAGGGGAATGCTCGTACTTGGTGGTCAACGCTTCTTTTAAACAAGATTGCGCCAGTTAAATGGTTGAAATTTAAGAAGCTTTTTATTTCTTCTTGGTTGACGCAAGAATATGAACGAGATGTACGAGCTGCTTGGAACCATCTTCGGATGACCAAGAAAGATACAATCAATGCTTGTTGTGAAAGATTCTGGAGCTCTTTTCTACCCGCCTCTTCATTCAAGAAGATCTCATTCAGAGAACAGATTGAGCGGTTTACCTTGGGTCTACCTACAGAGATCCAAGACCACTGCTTGGAACAGAAGTCAGCTTCTATTCAGGAGTTGATGAGTCATGCGAAGCGGGGCTTTGCAATTCACTATGGCAGTCTGACCTACCCCACAGATGAGGACATGACACAACGAGCCGAACAGACTTATGGGAATGAAAGAAGAAAGAAAAAGAGCAACCCAGAGAAAAAAAAATGCACGACCCAAGCTTACTCCTGAGGAGAGAGCTCGCTTCATCAAAGAGGGAAAGTGCTTTGGATGCAGGGAACATGGACATATCTCCGCGAAGTATCCTAAAAAGGCACAGAAAGAACAGAATGATAAAGACGACGACAGGTTTCAGAGTTCGAGAGCAGCTGAGGAATGTGGCAGAAAAGGCAGATAGAAAAGCAGAACTGGTACCACATGGCGTGGGACCTGTATCGAATCTAATGAATGAAAGTACAAACTTTGCCGCTTTTGGGGCAAAGTGAAGGATCAGGAAGCTCTTTTGAAGGAGCCAAGGCCAACTTCTTTTCACTTGGAATTGGTGGCTCGATTTGGAATTATGCCCGACAGACTGACGCCACAGGCGGAGGTAGTTCGACTGGCACCCGGATGGGATGTTGCCATTACACCGAGCATTAGCAAACTTTGTTTGCAATGACAGGGGTGTTTAGGGCACGCGAGTGACGTTCTACTAAGGATCCCTTGGTACCACAAGAACTACTCCGTGGTTGACTACCGGGCCGAGAAAGCGACTTTGATAAATGAAGGGCTTAGAGATTGTACTTGATGAACTTCAGTTTCTTACTCATTCTTTTGGAAGAGAACTGAACGCTGGATAAAGGTTGAATATGTTTTGACCTAATCAAAAGAACGCCAAGATTTTTCTCCACACTCATGCCGATTGCTTTTCAGAGGGCCTGAAGATCAAACCATTGATCTGATACTTGGAAGCACGCCACCGAATCGGCCACCTTATCGTGTGAGCCGAGTACAAAATGAAAAGATTATGAGCCCAGTGAAAGACCTCTTGGAAAAGGGTCTTGTCCAGCCTAGTACTTCACTGTATTGCTCTCCAGTGTTGTTGGTTTTGAAGAAAGATGGATCTTGGAGAATGTGCATCGATTATAGCACTCTCAACGAAATCACCATCAAGAACAGATTTCCGATTCCTAGGATCGATGATATACTCGACAGGTTACAGGGATCCTCGTGCTTTAGCGGGATTGACTTGAAGAGTGGATATCATCAGATCAGGATAGCGCCAGGAGATGTCTAAAAGACAGCTTTTCGGACGACTTTTGGGTTATTTGAGTTTCTGGTAATGCCTTTTGGCTTAACCAATGCTCCTGCGACATTTAACTGGATGATGGATAGGATTTTTTTTTTTTTCGAGAGTACAGGCTATTTGTTGGCACTTTCTTTGACGACATCATTGTTTTCTCCAAGAATGAGGCAGAACACAAAGATCATCTGCTTCAAGTCTTTCAGGCATTACGAGATCACACGTTAGTGATTAATGCAAAGAAAAGTGAATTTTTCCTACGAGAGATATACTTTTTGGGACACATTGTGTCAGCAGCAGCAGGAGTGCAAATGGACCCGGCCAAGATAGAGACTATCCGTGATTGGCCCGATTTGAGGAATGTCCATGAAGTTAGAAGCTTCTTGGGACTATGTTCGTACTACAGGCGGTTCATACGAAAGTTTGCAGAGGTTGCTTCCCCTTTGCATACCTTGACACAGAAAGGAGTACCTTTTTCGTGGGGACCCACAAAGGTGACTGCCTTTCGGACATAAATTGACTACAGAACCAGATTTGACTTTGCCGGACTTGCAGAAGTCATTTGAAGTATTTTGTGAAGCTTGTGGTCGTAGTCTGGGTGCGGTCTTGATGCAAGAAGGGCATGTCATAGCTTACGAGAGCTGTTTGTTCTCTAGGCCGGAGATGACAGCACAGATCTATGAGAAAGAGCTTTTGGCGGTTATCCATGCTCTTACTCAGTGGTGGCATTACCTACTCGGAGCGGATTTCACTGTCTTTACAGACCATCTGAGTTTACGCTACTTCTTGTCACAGAAGCAGCTTTCGGAAAAGCAGATGCGGTAGGCGAACATCTTGTCACAGTTCCACTTCCAGATTGTCCATGTGCAGGGACAGAAGAATGTGGTGGCAGATGCTTTGTCTCGGAAACCGTTGGTTCTGGCTATTTCCACGATACATCATAGGAGCTTCGAAGATATGGTCGATCAGTATGCCACAGATACAGATTTTGCAGATATTTTCACACGACTACGGGATGGGGAGACAGTAGCTGGATACTCCCTTCGGGAAGGCTACTTGATGAAAAAGACTATGTTGTGCGTTACACAGCCGTTGAGGGAGAAGGTTATGACTGAATGCCACTCTCCACTTTTTACGGGTCACCGCCGCATTGCTACCACCATGAAAGCGGTAGAGAGATTTTTCTTTTGGCCGAGACTCAAGAAAGATGTGGAAGAGTTTGTGCGCAGTTGCTTGGTATGCCAGAAGGTCAAGTTTGACAGGCATAAAGCACAGGGATTGTTATAGCCTTTACCCATACCCACCCGCCCCTGGAAAAGTATTGAAATGGATTTCATTTTTGATCTCCCGAGAGCACATAATGATCACGATGATTTTCCGATTACATGGCAGTCTGAGACGATTGTCTCCGACAGAGACCCCAGATTTATGAGTTTGTTTTGGAAGGCAATTTGGGAGAACATTGGCACGCGGTTGCAGTTCTCGTCATCGTTCCACTTGCAGACTGACGGGCAATTTGAGATTGCCAATTCAGTGGTTTTAGATTTATTGAAGTCTTGTATCTCGGATCAGAAGACTCAATGGGAAAAGAACTTACCTTTGGTGGAATTTGCCTACAATAACACGATACACTCTTTGACGGGGAAGACGCCATGTGAGATTGTTGAAAGTGCTGCGAAGGTTCCATCCTTCCTGAGCACGAAAGATTAGATATTTGAAGCGGATGAATATTCGCGAGATTCGGATACGGCTTTTGCCAAGGTTCGCGAGACTTTGCAGGAGTCTCAAGAACGACAGAAAAAGGCAGTGGATCGCCATCGTCGTGACTTGAAACTGAAGGAGGATGGTTGGGTGCTCTTACTTTTGAGAAGGCACACCTAAGAAAGAAAAAGGGAAAGGAGAGGCTTTGTCCAAAGCTTAGTATGTGATACTACGGACCTTTCCGGATTACTGAAAAGATAAATGATGTCTCCTTCCGATTGAAACTGCCAGATACTTGGAGGATTCACAATGCATTGCATGTGAGTCTCTTGAAACCTGTTAAGGGTGATGTACCTGATGATGGGGAGCCTGATGAGCAACCCGAAGTGGAAGAAAACGAGGAGATCCTTGTTCCTGAACAGATTTTGGCACATAATGATACGAAGAAAGGTAAAGTCTGAAGGCGGTTCTTGGTTAAGTTCAAGAACTTTCCTGCATTTGATGCGAAGTGGATGGAGGAGGAGGACCTAGCAGATACTCCTCGGATTGTGAAACTTTACCTCGATGTTTTGGTTTAGCATAGTCTACTCCAAACGGAACCCAGAAACTCAGCTTGGCCGAAGATCTGGTGCAGTGGGATGCACAAGAGGGGAGTTACTCCGCTCCTTTGTCAACAGATGCCTCGATTTTGATACTAAAGTCACTGATGTCTCTTTGAGCTGCAGGGATACTGAGAGCTGACAGTCTTCTGCTGGATGACTTTATGAAATGGAATTCCTGATAATGATACTGATTTGTTCTTGACTTCTTTTGAGTGCAGGAACTGAAAGACGAAATGACTGCAACATTTTGGTCTGATTGATCTCGAATAGACATGGTTGCAATAGGGGTTAGTCAATCGCACATCGATGAGGTCCCGATTGGACCTAGATGTGATTGCTAGCTACATTGCCGATAAATCTAAGATCCGAATGAATGTTGAATGTCATGTGATGTCCTGTGATGTCTGGTGATGTCCTATGATGCCGTGTGATGTGACTGTTGATTATGTACATGTGCTAGATGTGTGTTCCTAGTACGTAGGTACTAACAGTCGGTGTCTGCTAAGATGGTTTATGGCTTTTGTCGGTTTTGCAGGCGTAATCACGGTCGATTACAATACTTTCAAGAGGGGGGTATGTCACAAAGTGATGACATGGCGGACAGCAGAAACCCTAATTTCTGCCAGAAACCCTAAAATTCCTGCAAACCCTAATTTCTGCCAGAAACCCTAATTTCCGAAAATCGCAGAGGCGGAGAAATTTTGAGCGACGCAAATCTCAGCTTTTTGCTTTGATTTGGGAGAAAGAAAGAGAAAAAGAGAACTTGCTTTTTACTCACTCTCATTGAGAGAGAGAGAGAATCTGCTTTTGCTTTCAAGCTTTTGGGGCTCTGCTTTTGGGCATCCCTTGTAAGCTTTAAATAAGTGGTGAGGGCTTCACTTCTCAGAGCATCTGGACGCAGAGTCTGAGAGTGAAACCCTAACCGCTCTCTTGTACTTTGATGACTGATTAATACAAAAAGAAATACCGAAAGGGGCGCCAGTCTTTGGGGCCAATATCTCTAGGCACGGAACTCCGCCGGGCCAGTGCAAATCTATTGTGATCTGTGAATTGTTTTGAAGTGGTTATTTGGTGCTGTCGCGGTTGATTCTTAACTTGGAGTGTCCAAGTCTGTTACAGGAGGACCTAACAGATACTCCTCGGATTGTGAAACTTTACCTTGATGTTTTGGTTTAGCATAGTCTACTCCAAACGGAACCCAGAAACTCAGCTTGGCCGAAGATCTGGTGCAATGGGATGCACAAGAGGGGAGTTACTCCGCTCCTTTGTCAATAGATGCCTCGATTTTGATACTAAAGTCACCGATGTCTCTTTGAGCTGCAGGGATACTGAGAGCTGACAGTATTCTGCTGGATGACTTTATGAAATGGAATTCCTGATAATGATACTGATTTGTTCTTGACTTCTTTTGAGTGCAGGAACTGACAGACGAAATGACTGCAGCATTTTGGTCTGATTGATCTCGAATAGACATGGTTGCAATAGGGGTTAGTCAATCGCACATCGATGAGGTCCCGATTGGACCTAGATGTGATTGCTAGCTACATTGCCGATAAATCATGGTCTAAGATCCGAATGAATGTTGAATGTCATGTGATGTCCTGTGATGCCGTGTGATGTGACTGTTGATTTTGTACATGTACTAGATGTGTGTTCCTAGTACGTAGGTACTAACAGTCAGTGTCGGCTAAGACGGTTTATGGCTTTTGTCGGTTTTGCAGGTGTAATCAGGGTCGATTACAATGCTTTCAAGAGGGGGGTATGTCACAAAGTGATGACGTGGCGGACAGCAAAAACCCTAATTTCTGCCAGAAACCCTAATTTTCAAAAATCGCGAAGGCGGATAATTTAAAATATATATATATATATATATATTTTTTGGAGAAATTTTGAGCGACGCAAATCTCAGCTTTTCGCTTTGATTTGGGAGAAAGAAAGAGAAAAAGAGAACTTGCTTTTTACTCACTCTCATTGAGAGAGAGAGAGAGAATCTGCTTTTGCTTTCAAGCTTTTGGGGCTCTGCTTTTGGGCATCCCTTGTAACCTTTAAATAAGTGGTGAGGGCTTCACTTCTCAGAGCATCTGGACGCAAAGTCTGAGAGTGAAACCCTAACCGCTCTCTTTTACTTTGATGATTGATTAATACAAAAAGAAATACCGAAAGGGGCGCCAATCTTTGGGGCCAATATCTCTAGGCACGGAACTCCACCGGGCCAATGCAAATCTATTGTGATCTGTGAATTGTTTTGAAGTGGTTATTTGGTGTTGTTGCGGTTGATTCTTGACTTGGAGTGTCCAAGTCTGTTACAGGAGGACCTAGCAGATACTCCTCGGATTGTGAAACTTTACCTCGATGTTTTGGTTTAGCATAGTCTACTCCAAACCGAACCCAGAAACTCAGCTTGGCCGAAGATCTGGTGCAGTGGGATGCACAAGAGGGGAGTTACTCCGCTCCTTTGTCAACAGATGCCTCGATTTTGATACTAAAGTCACCGATGTCTCTTTGAGCTTCACGGATACTGAGAGCTGACAGTATTCTGCCGGATGACTTTATGAAATGGAATTCCTGATAATGATACTGATTTGTTCTTGACTTCTTTTGAGGGCAGGAACTGATAGCCGAAATGACTGTAGCATTTTGGTCTGATTGATCTCGAATAGACATGGTTGCAATAGGGGTTAGTCAATCGGACATCGATGAGGTCCAGATTGGACCTAGATGTGATTGCTAGCTACATTGCCGATAAATCATGGTCTAAGATCCGAATGAATGTTGAATGTCATGTGATGTCCTGTGATGTCGTGTGATGTGATTGTCGATTTTGTACATGTGCTAGATGTGTGTTCCTAGTACGTAGGTACTAACAGTCAGTGTCTGCTAAGACGGTTTATGGCTTTTGTCGGTTTTGCAGGCGTAATCGCGGTCGATTACAATGCTTTCAAGAGGGGGGTATGTCACAAAGTGATGACGTGGCGGACAGCAGAAACCCTAAAATTCCTGCAAACCCTAATTTCTGCCAAAAACCCTAATTTCCGAAAATCACGTAGGCTGGTTTTTTTTTTTTTTTTGTAATGACGAGCGACGCGAATCTTGCTTTTTCTCTACGCCATGTGAAAGAGTGAGAACTTGCTTTAAAAAAAAAAAAAAAAGGGACTCTCTAAGAGAGAGAACTGATGCTTTTTATTTTTAAAAGCTTTTGGGGCTCTGCTTTTTGGGCATCCCTTGTAACCTTTAAATTAGTGGTGAGGGCCTCACTTCTCAGAGCATCTGGACGCAGAGTCTGAGAGTGAAACCCTAGCCACTCTCTTGTACTTTGAACTGATTAATATAAAAAGAAATACTGAAAGGGGCGCCAGTCTTTGGGGCCAATATCTCTAGGCACGGAACTCCGCCGGGCCAGTGCAAATCTATTGTGATCTGTGAATTGTTTTGAAGTGGTTATTTGGTGCTGTCGAGATTGATTTTTGACTTGGAGTGTCCAAGTCTATTACACTTGTGGTCGTAGTTTGGGTGCGGTCTTAATGCAAGAAGGCCATGTCATTGCCTATGAGAGCTAATTGTTTTTAAGACCGGAATTGACAACACAGATTTACGAGAAAGAGCTTTTGGCGGTTATCCATGCTCTTACTCAGTGGCGACATTACCTACTCGGAGCCGATTCACTGATCATTAGAGTTTACGCTACTTCTTGTCACAGAAGCAGCTTTTGGAAAAGCAGATGCGGTTGTTTCACTTCCAGATTGTCCGTGTTTAGGGACAGAAGAACTTGGTGGCAGATGCTTTGTCCGGGAAGCCGTTAGTCTTGGCTATTTCCGCCCCTTCATTAGAGTTTACGCTACTTATTGTGACAGAAGCAGCTTTCGGAAAAGCAGATGCGGTGGGCTAACATCTTGTCACAATTTCACTTCCAGATTGTCCATGTTCAGGGACAGAAGAACTGGGTGGCAGATGCTTTGTCCCGGAAGCCGTTAGTCTAGGCTATTTCCGCGATTCACCATAGAAGCTTCGAGGACATGGTCGATCAATACGCCACAGATCCAGGATTTTCTGATGTATTCACTCGAATACAGAATGGGGAGGTAGTAGCGGGATATTCCATACGGGATGGCTACTTGATGAAGAAAACGATGTTGTGCGTTACACAGCCATTGAGGGAAAATGTTTTAACTGAATACCATTGTCCACCTTTTACGGGTCATCACGGTATTGACATCACCTTCAAAGGTGTGGAGCGTTACTTCTTTTGGCCGAGACTCAAGAAGGATGTGGACAACTTTGTACGCAGTTGCTTGGTATGCCAGAAGGTCAAGTTTGACAGGCATAAAGCACAGGGATTGTTATAGCCTTTACCCATTCCCACCCGCCCCTGGGAAGTATTGCTATGGATTTCATTTTTTGATCTCCCGAAGACAGAGTGGGCACGATGGCATCTGGACTGTTATTGACAGATTTAGCAAGCAAGCTCATTTCATTCTAGTGTGAAGAAGAAAACAATCAAGCCGGACCATTTAGCGAGACTGTTCATTGCCTAGATATTTCGATTACATGGCATGCCTGAGACAATAGTCTCTGACAGAGATCCCCGATTCACGAGTTTGTTTTGGAAGGCTATTTGGGAGAACATTGGCACACGGTAGCACTTCTCGTCATCTTTCCACCCACAAACAGATGGGCAATTTGAGATTGCAAATTCAGTCGTACTGGATTTATTGAAGTCTTACATTTCTGATCAGAAGACTCAATGGGAAATTTTTTTGCCCTTGGGTGGAATTTGCCTACAATAACACGACCCACTCTTCGACAGGGAAGGCACCATTTGAGATTCTTGAAGGTGCTACGAAGGAAGGTTCCACCCTTAGCACGAAAGATAAGATTTTTGAAGCCGACTAGTACACCAGGGACTTGGACACTGCTTTTGCCAAGGTCCGGGAGGCTTTAGCGAAATCTCAGGAAAGACACAAAAGGCAGCAGATCGACACCGTCGCGATTCGAAATTAAAGGAAGACGATTGGATGCTCTTACGTTTTGAGAAGGCACGCCTAAGAAAGAAAAAGGGAAAGGAACGGCTTTTTCCAAAGTTTAGCATGAGATACTATGGACCTTTCCAGCTGCCCGATACTTCAAAGATTCACAATGCTTTTCATGTGAGCCTCTTGAAGCCTTTTAAAGGCGATGTGCCCGATGATGGGGAGCCAGATGAGCAACCCGAAGTGGAGGAAAGCGAGGAGATACTCGTTCTAGTACAGAAATTGGCACATAAAGATAGAAAGATTAAAGGTAAAGTGATTAGGCGGTTCTTGGTTAAATTCAAGAACTATCCTGCATTGGATGCGAAGTGGATGGAGGAGGAGGACCTAGCAGATACTCCTCAGATTGTGGAACTTTACCTTGAAGCATTCGGTTTAGCATAGCCTACTCCGATAGAACCCCGATTTCAGCATGGGTGAATCTAGTACAGTGGGCTTGCACAAGAGGGGAGTTGCTCCGCTCCTTTGTCAACAGATTACCCCGATTTTTGATATAGAGTCACTGATGTCACTTTGGGTTTTAGGGATACTGCTAGGCTAATTGTATTCTGCTGTATGACTTTATGAACTAGAATTCCCGAAAATGAAAATGATACTGATTGATTTGTACTTGACTTGTTTGAGTGTAGGAACTGAAAGACGAAATAACTGCACCGTTTAGGTCTCATAAATCTCTATAGACATGATTGCAATAAGGATTAGTTAATTGGGCATCTGTGAGGTCTCGACTGGATCTAGATGCGATTACTAAATACGTTGCCGATTAATCATGGTCTGAGATTTGGAATGAATTTGAATGTGATTTCTCATGTGATGTCCTGTAATGTCAAGTGATGTCCTGTGATGTCCGGTGATGTAACTGTCGACTGGTACATGTGCTAGATATGTTTTCCTAGTGCTTCGGTACTAACAATCAGTTCCTACTAAGATAGTTTATGGCCTCTGTTTGTTTTGCAGCGTAATTGAGGGCAATTACAATTCTTTCAAGAGGGGGGTATGTCACAAAATGATGACGTGGCAGCCTGCAGATACCCAGAATTGCGTCGACAGGCTGATTGTACGGACAGTCCCAAAAAAAGCACCGGAATTCGTACTGACACGTGGCAACTGTACGGACGCCACAAATTGCGATGACAATGCTGATGTGGTTCCGTACGGATCTGCGTAAATTTTGCTGGCAGCTTTTGGATTGAAGTTGCTTTTGAGTTTGAGATTTTGGGGCTCTGCTTTTGGGCATCCCTTGTGCCTATAAATAAGTGGGCAAGGCCTCACTTCTCAGGGCATCTGGACACAAAGTCTGAGAGTGAGCACCTGCCTACTCTCTTGTACTCTGAACATAGATTAATATAAAAAGAAATACCGAAAGGGGCGCCAGTCTTTGGGGCCAATACCTCTTGGCACGCAACTACGCCGGGGCGTGTCGTCTTTGTGAAATGTTTTGAAGTGAATCTCTGTTGTGTCGCGGTAGAATCTTGACTTGGGGTTTCCAAGTTTGTTATAGCATAGATCTTGTGCCAAGTTGTAGTCCACCAAACAGGCCACCATATGAGGTTAGTGCAACCTAGTAGAAAGAGATTATGAGTCAAGTCAACGAGCTTTTAGAGAAGGGGCTGATTCAGTCCTGTTCATCCCCTGTTTGTTTGCTTGTACTCCTAGTGCAAAAGAAGAATGGTTCATGGCACATGTGCATTGACTACCACGCTTTGAATAAGAATACCAAGAACAGGTTCCCCATACCGAGGATAGATAACATTCTTGATCGACTTGAGGGAGCGTCACTGTTTACCAGGATAGACCTAAAGAGTGGGTACCATCAGATACACATTAGGCCAAAAGATGTCCATAAGACTGCTTTCAGGACAACATTTGATGGGTACCATCAGATATGCATTAGGCCTGAAGATGTCCATAAGACTGTTTGGCAAGATAGATTCAAAGAGTGGGTACCATCAGATACGCATTAGGCCAGAAGATGTCCATAAGACTGCTTTCAGGACAACATTTGGTCTCTATGAGTTTCTTGTCATGCCGGTCGGTCTCACAAATGCTCCTACCACGTTTAATAGAACGATGAACATAATTTTTAGACCACATGGAAACTTCGTGGGTACATTCTTTGATGACATGATTGTCTTTTCAAAGTCTGAAGAGGAGAATAGGGATCATCTAACTCCAGTTTTCAATGAGATACACAAGAACATGGTACTCATTACTGCGAAGAAAATCCTTTTGGAAGACATTCACTTTCTTGGGCACATTGTTTCCAAGGATGGGGTATATATGGATCCTGCTAAAATAGAAGCAATTAAGTCATGGCCAGATTTGAAGTCCGTTCATGACATTCAAAGCTTTCTAGGCTTATATTCTTATTACAAGAGGTTTATTCAAAATTTTGTTGGGATTGCTTCTCCACTCCATGCACTACAAGGGAAGGGAGTTACTTTCAAGTGGACAGCCAAAGCCTTCAAACACTTGAAAGAAAAGTTGACTTCGGATCCGGTAATCATTTTGCCGCATCTTTTGAAACCTTTTGTGGTTCAATGTGATGCATGTGGGAACAACCTTGGTGTAGTTCTAATGCAAAGTGGTCAAGTAGTGGCATATGAGAGTCGAATTCTCTTGGAGGCCGAAAAGAACTTACAAGTTTATGAGAATGAATTGTTGGCAATAATTCACGCTCTCACTAGTTGCAAACACTATCTACTAGGGGCTGATTTTGTTGTCCAAACATATTAACAAAGCTTGCGATACTTTCTCACACAAAAAAAGTTGTCAGAGAAATACATGCGATGGGTAAACATCTTGTCGATGTTCCATTTTCAGATTGTACATGTGGAAGGGAAAAAGAATGTGGTGGTTGATGCGTTGTCTCGAAAGGCCCAAATTTCAGTAGTGTCAATTTCATACCGTTGTGAACTAGACGAAATGAAGACACGATATGCTGAAGATTCAGATTTTGCAAGAATTTATGATCAACTTGTTGATAGGCAACATCATGAACACTAAGAGTGACTTTGTCAAGATGCATGGAAAGTTATGCCTTACTAATCACTTATGGCCAAAGGTCTTAATGGAAAGTCATGCTCCACCATATGCTGGGCATCGTGGAATTGATGTGATAGTGAAAGCGGTTGAGGTAGTCTTTTATTGGCCAACTTTACTCCAAGATGTTGACACATTTGTAAGATCATGCCTAGTATGCCAAAAAGTCAAATTTAACACGCAAAAGCAACTAGGATTGTTGTAACCATTGCCAATTCCTGATAGACCATGGGAAAGCATAGCCATGGACTTTCTCTTTGATCTTCCAAGAGTGCAAACAGCCAATGATGGGATTTGGACTATCATTTTTAGGTTCAATAAGCAGGCTTATTTCATTTCTATAAGGAAGAAGATAAAGCCAGAACAAAATATTTATGAGCAATATCTTTAAGTATCACAGGATGCCCAAGTCAATTGTCAGTGACATGGATCCACATATGACGAGTCTTTTCTAGAAAGCATTGTTTTGAGAACATGGGCGCTACACTACATTGCTCACTTCGTTTCGTCCACAAGCTGATAGACAATCAAAAGACGCAAATTCTATTGTCCTAGATATGCTCAAATGTTATGCGTCACAACACAAAGCAACTTGGGAACACTATCTACCATTGGTTGAATATGCTTACAATAACACTATGCATACATCAACAAAGTGCCATTTGCGATAGAGGAAGGAGGGAAGAAAGTCCTACCCATTTTGCACACTAAGGACGAGATATTTGAGGGAGACGAGTAAGCAAAAGAAAGCCGCTGATTGTCACTGTTGTGAACTTGTATTTTCACTTGGTGATCTGGTACTTTTGCGCTTTAAAAAGGCCAGGTTAAGGAAAAGGAAAGACAAGAAACGTTTGTTTCCAAAGCTCAATATGCTATTTTATGGTCCTTTTTAGATCTCGGATAAGATCAGCCATGTAGCTTACAGGTTGAAGCTACCAAAAGGCTGGAAGATACATGATGCTATTCATGTCACCCTTCTAAGGCCCTTTGTTGGTGATGTGCCAAAGAATATGAAAAATTGGATGACATTCTTATTCCTGAAGAGATATTGGCACATAAGGAAAGGAAGGTTAGAGGAAAGGTTGCAAGACGCTACTTGGTGGAAATTCAAGAACTATCCACCTTTTGATGCCAAATGGATGGAAGAATCTAAATTGGTTGATTCACCTTAGTTATTGTAACTATATCTTGAAATCTTTCAAATGGAACCCACTGTGACTTGATATGGCTCTATGGGGCAATGTGAGTTCATGATACTCAAAGGAGTAGTTAAGCAATTGTTATCTACTCTTTCCACACCCAATTTGAGTGCAGAAGTTTGTAGTTGAAAATACACCGGAAGACTTCTATGTTTGATATATGTGTGATAGCCAGGTTGGTGGGATTGTTAATCGTCCAACGCTACATTTCCGGAAGCATCTATACCATTGTTTCCCATCCTAGAATATATGTGATATTAGGAAATATCAGCAAGTATTATTGGCATGCAAGCGAGGTTGCTTGCAGTATTTCAAGGGTGGGGTATGTCACCAAGAGGTGTATTTTTCCTGTTGCCTTCTTTAAATATGTACTACATATTTTTCTTTATTATATTTTTACTTGTTTTCCCTGAAACCCTTGAGAACGTGCAAGTGGACATTGCTCTCACATCGGGAATCTAGGTTGGTCAATCGGGGACTAGTCAAGCGAGTTAGCACTGAATTCTGATGAGTATGGAAGCTTGTGTACGCCTAAATAGAATTTGGGCCATTCGGTAAATCACTGACAACTTTATAAGTTGGGAGGGGTTACCATAAGGGGCATAGTGGACACGGCTGAAGGAGAGCCACCTACCAACCAACTCAGCATCCAAGAAGCATATGGTAATGCCTCACTAGTTGGGCTCCTCAGATGAGACTGTACAGTCTTGTGGGTTTTATGCGTGTTAGCCAAGGCAGGAGCCTTCTGAACTGGGACTGGATTAGCTAATTGCTAATCCCCCACAGGTACGCATAGTTCATCACGACAAATTGCGAAATAGGAGAGTCTTCTCGCGTGAAAACTCGTCCAAATCAAAGGGGAAGTGTTCTAATGTGTGCGGGAGCTCTTGAAACACTCATAGACGTGTTTGCTTTGCTCAAAATGATCCAAAACAGAGAATTACAGCTTGCTGCGTATATTTGCAGGTTTAGGGTTTTGCACCTAAACTACAAGATAGCACCATGGAAGCCTTGGGGTGGTTATACAGGAGTTTGGGCACCCGTCAGTGACCAAAAACAGAAATTTACAGCATGTTGAAATTTACTTACAGCTCACTGGGAAGCTTCTAAAATGCAAGGGAATGCGTCCTAGGCTTGTACTTTTGACCTACAAAGATTTTGGCGCCGTCATGCTACCGAAATGGTGTTGAAAACTTGCAATTGCTGCCCTTGACAGGTTTGGACAGCTTGGCGAGGGTTTGGTCTAAGCGTTCGGGTCGTTTTGAATAAAGAAATACCAAAAGGGGCGCCAGTCTTGGGGCCTACAAGGTGTCGGTTTTCTTGTTCATAGTGACATTCTAGTTGCCGGATGCGTCTGTGTTCTCTCTTCTTCTCAATCCTCTGTGAGAAATTAACAGGTAATTGAATTAGTACCGCCCTCTACCGTGTACTAGTCGGTTATAGATATGAATCTGGGGCAAGTAAAATAGGTGCCTCAGTCAGGCGATTCTTTAGGTAAGCAAAAGATTGGGCCTCAGCCTTGGACCACTGAAAGGGTATAGCAACAATGATCAGGCGGGTCAAGGGTTGGGCAACGTCAGCATACAAATGAATGAACCTCCGATGATAACCGGTGTGGTCTACAAAGCTCTGAACACCCTTGAGGTTGATTGGGGGAGGCCACCTCAGAATGGCCCTCTTGGTGGTATTAGGGACCGTTTAGGGCCAAAACCCTAAACTTGCAAAATACACAGCAGGCTGTAATTCCCTGTTTTGGGCTCCGTTTCGCGTGCCGGTCGCATCTGTAGCAAGACCTCGAGCTCCTGCACCTGTAGGGCTACTCGCCCTTTGAATCGGACGAGATTTCTCACGTGAAACCTCTCCAAATTCACCTGTACCTACGGGGGATCAGCCACTAGCTAACCCAGTACCTGTCTTGCCTAGGCAATCGCGCATGAACCCACACAACTCTACATCAATCAAATGAAAAGCCCTCTTGTGGGGCATCACATAAATGCACGTAAGGGAGAGAGAGAGCAGTGTGTAGCGTGCAGGGCATCACTCCTAGCACCACACTGTACATAGAGGGAAAAGAAGCACTCTATAGCTCTTAACCTGTGACAAAAACCAAAAAGAGCCTCCTCCCAGCTTAAATTTCAGCGCCCATTTTTTTGCATGAGGCAAGTCCATGAAAAATTGCCACTTGGCGCATTTTTCCGTTTCGGGTTTGCCGCCTAAAAATCTCCCGACTGGTTGCTCAGTTGACTTCGCGGCAGAGTTGTAAAATGTTCCCCTAGTCATATCGAAGGTAATGACGTGAACACATTTTACGGCCCAAAATAGCAGTTCCCTAAATTTTAGGAAATGATTCCGTTGGGCTCCCAGTGGTCATCTGACCATCTATCCTCATTGGGACTGCATCCAAAAGTGTAATATGGCCCAAATGTCCGATAGATGGTCAGATGACCACTGGGAGCCCAACGGAATCCTTTCCTAAAATTTAGGGAACTGCTATTTTGGGGCGTGAAATGTGTTCGCGTCATTACCTCCGGTATGACCATCTATCCACTGGGAGCCAAAAGTGTAATATGGCCCAAATGTTGGGTTGGGGCATAGGTAGGTTGTAACCCAAAGGCTTCAAGGTAAAGCTGCAATACATTTGGTGACTCTGACAGTTCATGCTCTTCCATCCACTTTGCATCCATAGGCGGATAGTTCTTGAACTTCACCAAATAGCGTCTTGCAACTTGTCCTTTAACTTTTTTGTCCTTATGTGCCAAAACTTGCTTAGGTACCAGGATCTCATCAAGTTCTTCAACTTTTGGCTGATCCTCATCTGGCATATCTTCTGGCACATCACCCACGAAGGGTCTTAGAAGACTCACGTGAAACGCATTATGAATCTTCCATGCATCAGGCAATTTCAGCCTGTAAGCCACATCGCTGATCTTGTCAAGCACTTGAAAAGGCCCATAGTTTAACGCATGCTGAGCTTAGGAAATAGCCGTTCCTTGCCCTTCATCTTCTTTAACCTTGCCTTTTCGAACCTTAACAGAACCCAATCACCAAGTGATAACAGCAATTCACGAAGGTGGCGATCAGCAACCTTTTTCTGTTTTGCGTGAGTCTTCTCCAAGGCAACTTTAATTTTCTTGTACATTTCATCCGTGTTCTCAACATATCGATCTGCCTCAAAGATCTTGTCCTTTGCATGCAAAATGGGAGGAACCTTCTTGCCGCCTTCAACAATCTCAAAAGGTGCTTTGCCAGTAGACAAATGCATCGTATTATTGTATACATATTCAAGCATAGGAAAATACTGTTGCCACTTGCCTTTATTATCTGACACATAGCATTTCAAAAGATCTAAGACAATAGAATTAGCCTCTTCTGACTGTCCATCAGTTTGAGGATGAAACGAAGACGAGAACTTGAGCGTAGTGCCCATGTTCTCAAACAATCCTCTCCAGAACAAACTGGTCATGCAAGGATCACGATCACTGATAATTGATTGTGGCATACCATGGTACTTAAACACATTGTACATGAACAAGCGTGCCATCTGATCAGATTTTATCTTTTTCCTGACACGAATAAAATGGGCCTGCTTGCTGAACCTGCAGATAATGGTCCATATACCATCATTCCGTGTTGGCGTTCTTGGAAGATCAAAGATAAAGTCCATAGCAATGCTTTCCCATGGCTTATCCGGAATCGGCAGTGGTTGTAACAACCCTGGTGCCTGTTGCCTGTCAAACTTGACCTTTTGGCAAATTAAGCATGCTCGTACAAAGGCATCCACATCTCTCCTCAAGGTAGGCCAATAGAAGAATGTCTCTACCGCTTTAACTGTCGCATCAATACCACGATGTCCTGCATACGGTGGGACATGACTCTCTTCCATGACCTTATGTCGCAGTGGCCTTGTGACATAAAGTCTGCCATGCATCATCATAAAACCATCTCTGAGGAGGTAGTGCTCATGATGTTGCCCCTCTTGTAACTGTTCAAAGATCCTTGCAAAATCTTCGTCAGCAGTATACTGCTCCTTCATGTCATCTAGCTCATGACGATAAGGAATTGACACAGCTGAAATTTGTGGCTTTCTTGATAACGCATCAGCCACAACATTCTTCTCGCCTTCCACGTGCATAATCTGAAAGTGGAACATGGAAAGAATGTTTGCCCATTGCATATGCTTTTCGGATAACTTTGACTGTGTCAAGAAGTATCGCAAGGTCTGATGATCTGTTTGGACAACAAAATCAGCACCTAAGAGGTAGTGCTTCCAGCTAGAAAGCGCATGAATCACGGCCAACAGTTCTTTCTCATAGAATTGCATAGTTCTCTCTGGCCCTTGCAAAATTCGGCTTTCATATGCTACTACCCGTCCATCTTGCATTAGCACTGCTCCGATGCTACTGCCACACGCGTCACACTCGACCACAAATGACTTCTTGAGATCTGGCAAAACAATTACTGGATCTGAAGTCAACTTTTCCTTTAAGAGACTAAAAGCTGAAATCTCTTTTTGGGTCCATCTGAAAGTGACCTCTTTCTTTTGCAAAGCGTGAAGAGGCGATGCTATCTCTGCAAAATTTTTGATAAACCTTCTATAGTAGGAACATAATCCCAAGAAGCTTCTGACATTGTGCACAGTCTTCAAGTCTGGCCATGTCTTAATAGCTTCGACCTTTGCGGGATCCATTCTGACACCATCCTTTAAGACTATGTGGCCAAGAAAGTGGATCTCTTCGAGGAAGAATTCACTTTTTTTAGGATTGACGAGTAACCTGTGACTGTGCAGCTCTTCAAACACAATGGTCAAGTGACGCCTATGCTCCTCTTCATTCTTCAAATAGACTATCATGTCATCAAAGAACGTCCCAACAAACTGTTGATGCGAGCGGAAAATCTGGTCCATCATTCTGTTGAACGTGGCAAGAGTATTAGTTAGCCCAAACGACATCACTACAAACTCATAAAGACCAAATGTCGTTCTAAACGCAGTCTTGTGCACATTCTCTGGCCTTATACGAATCTGATGGTACCCACTCTTAAGGTCTATCCTGCTGAAAATTGCAGCACCCTCTAAACGATCGAGAATATCATTAATTCTAGGAATAGGAAACCTATTCTTGATGGTATTCTTATTCAACGCACGGTAATCAATACACATGCGCCATGAGCCATCCTTTTTTTGCACTAGGAGCACTGGGGAGCAAAAGGGTGAAGTACTAGGCTGAATCAGCCCCTTCTCTAATAACTCCTCAACCTGGCCCATAATCTCTTTCTGCTGCGCCGCGCTAACCCTGTAGGGAGGTCTATTTAGTGGGCTACACCCTGGCACCAAATCAATCCGATGGTCCTCAGGTCTCTCTGGCGGCAATTGCGACGGTAATGAATCAAAAAAACAAGTCACTAAACTTTTGCAAAAATGCTGACCTTTCTTTATCTAACACAGATAAATTTGACTGATCACTATCTGAGACATGATGTGCAAAAATCAAGTACACAGAAAGATGATTCTTTATTACAGAAGTGATAGCAGAAGCATATACAATAGGGACTGACTCTCCTTTAAGCTTTACATCCAAGATGTGGGTTTTGCCCCTATGCTGTACAATGATCTTTTTGTTGTAGGCATCCAAGACTCCATGCACTCAGAACATCCACGGGATCCCCAACAAGGCGTCACATCCTTCTAGCGGCATGATGTAGAACTCTTCTGTGTCCACATATGACTCGATATGCAGACGCAGCTTTCCAATGATGGGAGTAACACACTCTAAGTGGCCAAGACATGCCAACCCTTCCTCTGCTGTGTACCCCATCTCTTCAGCTCTGATGCCCAGCTTCATAGCTAACTCTGGTGAGATGAAGTTGGCTTTGGCACCTTGATCAAAGAAGATGAGTGCCGTCTGATCCCTAACTTTACCCCATGCCCTGCATAACTCACTGGCATCTGTACTGGGCTTGCACCCACCATGTCTGGCACTAAACCTGCCGTGGGTTTTGGCTTCTTGCCTTTCTGGTCTTCTTTATCATCAGAGTCAGCTGGTCTTTTCCTCTGTGGATAATTGGTAGCAAAGTGACCAGGCTGCTCGCATATAAAGCATTTGTTTTCAGCCATTAGGACCTTCTTTTCCTCGAGCGACTTGCGCACAAAAGGCTTCCTTTTCTGTTTCTTTGCCTGCGCTCCAGAATCCCGGTTGAATCCTTGTCTTTGGTGGCCTTTTCCGACCCCTGTGACGCATCAGGAGCCGTTTTCACTAAGGGCTTCTTCGCTGAATTTTTCTTTTGCTGCCCTCCTTTCTCGTTGCTCAGAAACCCACTGTCCTCTCCTTTCAACAAGGCAAGACCAGTGTCCGCAACTTCCATAAGCTGAGTGAGGGTAGCCACTCTGTTCTTGGTACAGTAATCACGAAGCCCTTTAGGCAGCCCACAACAGTACTTCTCTATCTGCTCTGTCAATGGCACAAATTTGTAGGAGGTCACTAAGAGTAACGCTTTACAAAACCTCCTATTGTACTCCAGCAAGCTCTTGCATGGAGCTGAAGTAAGCTGGTGCCAATCTATCATGACGTCGTCTTCAAATTCATTTGACAGCCAAGCAGATGAAAACATTTGCTTGAAGTAAACCCAAGTGGCGGGTGCCTGCCCTTGCATTAACAATGTCATCCACCATGTAAGCGCATTGTCCTTTAAGAAAGTGGCAGCTTTCCTGACTTTCGAGGCCTCTGTACAATTCCCTCTTGCATAAGCTGTATCAAACTGCTGGAGGAAAGTGAAAGCCTTTGTCTTATCCTCGAAACCACTGAAGGTACTGAACTTTACAGCTACACCACCTTCTTTGTAAGCTTTCAACTTCTCTAGTGCCCCCAAGTTATCATAAGGAATGGTCTGCAACATGGGCACTGTAGTAGGCATGATCGGCACATCTTGGCCATTCACATTTTGCGTCAGAGGTGCGATATCTGGCTGCTGTCCAGGAAAAACGAGCCATGCCAAAATGACCCTGTGGCACCCCAAACTGGCCGTGGTTGCTCTGAAAACCCAATTGCATGCCGATACTACCATACATGGGGTTTGGCATGATGCTGTCACAAACGGGAGCGCATAACAATATAAAATATACTCGGATAAATAGAATTTATCACTGAAAATTGAAGCCAAAGGATATAGAGAGAAATAAATAGAGAGAGAGAGAGAGTGAGAAGATCGACACAGTACTGGGGACCAAAAGATGGTCTAGTCCCCCCCCTTAAAGAGAATCCTTTATTAGGGAGAATCTTTTTACAAGCACAAGAACCAGAGAAAACCCCTCCGTTCTAAATCTCTGACTCGATGGTCGTTCCTTCCCTTACCGGGAACTAATCACTTCCCCTTTCCGGGAACTTAGGAGAGAACTCCTTCTCATCTTATCACTTCCCTTACCGGGAACTCATTACTTTCCCTCGCGGGAGCTCGTTACCTTCCCTTGCGGGAAACTCATATCTTTCCCTTACAGGAACTTTTGTCTTTCCCTTACGAGAACTCGTGTCTTTCCCCTTTGGGAACTTAGGAGACAAGCATTCCTGCAGCACTAAAACACAAGATTCTTATCATAATCAAAGCTGAAAATCATCACCTTTCAAACTCATTCATCCGTTCACTTCCCTTGCTGGGAACTATGTCATCAGATCACTTCCCTTGCCGGGAACTCAATGATTCACTTCCCTTACCAGGAACTCACGAGATAACTCCATATCACCAATTCACTTCCCTTACCGGGAGTTTATCACTTCCCTTTGCTGGGAACTCGGTGATTCACTTCCCTTACCGGGAACTCGAGCATCAGTCCTGCATCATTAAAACACAAGGACTTCATCGCAGACAATGCTAAAATTCATTACCTGTCACCTCTCGGAGGTGGAGAAGGTTTTTCTGTCGCGATAGATCTCTTCTGGGACACTTTCTTCGCGGTAAAAGCTTGCTGAATTTTCAGGACAGCAGGGTACAAATGTGAGAATTCCTTCCGGCAGCAGAGTGCCGGCATCAAGAGTGCTCTACGTGAGAGAGGGCAGCGTGGGATTCTTCTTCTAACTCCATAAACCTTGGGTTCTGCACTAGCTGCGAAAAGACATTCACCGCGGCAACTAACCGAGTCCTGAACGCATCATCCTCAAGTTGCCCAATCATAAAGCCCTGTACTACTGGAGGGACATTCACACTGACAGGAGGTACAGACTGACGTGGCTGTGAACTCTTGCCAGTCTCGAAGACCATAGGAGTCTCCTGCCTGTCCTTCAATAATGCCCTTCCCTTTGTCGGCCATAGTGTAATCCCGCATTCCTATACTCTGTGTCTTTACCCAAAACAACCGAGGCTCACTCTTTGAGGAAAAAGTGATTGATGTCCCGGCAACAGAACCATGAAACCAGCCCGTGGGGCGGTAGGCTTTGGCTTTCACCCAAAATTCTTTACTTTAGACACACACACAGAGCACTTTGCAAAAAGAACCTGCGATGGGAATTAACACTTGAATACACACACGGCTCGGAAGCTAGAATGCCCCAAGCAGACGCCGACAACCTGTAGGCCCCAAAATTGGCACCCCTTTCGGTATTTCTTTATTCTTTAACAGAGGGAATAAAACCTTTGATCTCCTACGAGCTGGCCGCATAATCCAGGCTGAGAAACACCTGTTCTGGCCCGATTTCGGTAGCATAACTGTACTAGGACGCTTCACAGTCAGTATCCCCACACAATAGATGACTTTCCCGACGCATACGGACACTTTGCAAAACCTGGCGAGAATCTGCAGCATGCTGAATTCTCGGTTTTCTACCCCGAAAATGCGCCAGATCACCTCTACAACGGTCCTCTCGCGTCCCCAAACCTCCTGGGGGTATAAGGGACCGTTTAGGGCCAAAACCCTAAACCTGCAAAAATACACAGCAGGCTGTAATTCCCTGTTTTGGGCTCTGTTTCGCGTGCCGGTCGCATCTGTAGCAAGACCTCAAGCTCCCGCAACTGTAGGGCTACTTGCCCTTTGAATCGAACGAGATTTCTCACGTGAAACCTCTCCAAACTCACCTGTACCTGCGGGGGATTAGCCACTAGCTAACCCAGTACCTGTGCAAGAGGCTCTTGCCTTGGCAATCGCGCATGAACCCACAAAACTGTACATCAGTCAAATGAAAAGCCCTCTTGTGGGGCATCACATAACTGCACGTAAGGGAGAGAGAGAGAGAGCAGTGTGTAACGTGTAGGGCATCACTCCTGGCACCACACTGTACATAGAGGGAAAGGAAGCACTCCATAGCTCTTAACCTATGACAAGAACCAAAAAAAGCCTCCTCCCAGCTTCAATTTCAGCGCCCATTTTTCTGCATGAGGCAAGTCCATGAAAAATTGCCACTTGGTGCATTTACAAGCATTTTCCCGTTTCGGGTTTGCCGCCTAAAAATCTCCCAAACGGTTGCTCAATTGACTTCACGGCAGAGTTGTATAATGTTCCCCTAGTCATACCGGAGGTAATGACGCGAACACATTTCACGGCCCAAAATAGCAGTTCCCTAAATTTTAGGAAATGATTCCGTTGGGCTCCCAGTGATCATCTGACCATCTATCCTCATTGGGATTGCATCCAAAAGTGTAATGTGGCCCAATTGTCGGATACTTTCTGTTGGTAGTCCCACCTTGACTTTATGTCTTTATTGAGTTCACTTCCTAGTATCCACCAACTTGCTAAGTGCGACGGGGGGACCTATATGATCTTGCTCTGAGCCTAGACATCCTCTTACTATACGAATTCCAGTGCCGACCACTTCCCGTCTGCGGGTGAAACTACCGTTCACATTGGTTATACAATGTCCGACCGTTTGCTACTTCAAGAAGAGGCTCTCAAAAATAAAAACAAACCCATTGGAAAGAAACCAACAACTAAAGTTAACAGCTGCCACGTCCCCGTGACAGGATCCCTTCCAAATCTTTGTAAGACGAGGCAAATACGTCCTTGAAAGAGTGCATAAAAGAAACTACTTGGTCGAGTACTGCTGGATGATCCCATAGCCAAGCCACTAAAACTTAAAAGAATGGGCTAAGGGTTGTCAGGGTCACCGACGTTGACTTCCTTGACAGGTTCAAGAGGGGGCACTGGCGAGGTTGTCTCAGGAGAGAAAGACGTCGCTGCTTCTTGGAGCTTTGAGACATCATGAGCGGGTGTCTAATTAATATTGAAATCAACATATTCTTAATGTAACCATCCTTGTGGAAACTCGTCAAAGGGTAGTTCATCAGAGATAAAAGAGAGCTTTGCCGTAGGCAGGGAGTCAGACACAAAAGAGAGGAAACTCTTGTAAAGGAGATTTTTTGCCTCTTCTATGGTCCTTGATAGGCCCACCAAGCCCATAGGTCCCCACAGTTGGAGCATCTTAGTCTTTGAAGGAGTACGAGCGGAAGTGCGACGCGAGAGAGAGTGCGAGAAGAAGAGCACGACGATATGGTGAACTCGCTCTACTGTAATGTGTAGAGCATAGTGAGTTCCTATTAGGTTTTTACAAAAGAATATGTGTACATACCTGGCGGCCCGCCCACTCACCTGGGCGACCACATTGGGCTTTATACCCCAACAACCTCCCACTTAAAGTCCAATGTGGTACTTTAAGTGTGAGAGAAGCTACTATACAAGCTAATATACAAGAGATGTAGAGAAGTGATGTACTACCCTACACCTAATTGCTTGCGAAAATGCGCAAAGCTCTCTGAGGGAAGTCCTTTTGTAAGTAGATCAGCAGGATTTTTTGTGGTGTGAACTTTGACAAGCTGAAGTTGCTTATCCTCGAGCATTTCCCTGATGAAATGATACTTCACATCCACATGCTTTGTCTTTGAGTGATAAACTGGATTGCGAGCCAATTGTATAGCACTTTGACTATCACAATATAACACAGGCATCTCTTCTTTGATTCCCAAATCTGTTACTAGTCGATTAAGCCAAATTGATTCTTTGCATGCCTCTAATGCTGCAACATATTCAGCCTCTGTAGTAGACTGAGTAACACAATCTTGTAATCTAGAACGCCATGATACTGCTCCACCAGCCAATGTAAAGACATACCCTGACGTAGACCTTCGGTTGTCTAAGTCACCTGCATAATCTGAGTCTGTAAAACCCTTTACACTTAGCTCCTGACTCCCATAGCATATACGGATACTCTTTGTAGCTTTCAGGTATCTCAATATTCCTTTCACTGCCTCCCAATGTTTCTTGCCTGGGTTTGACATGTATCGACTTACTACTCCCACTGCAAATGCAATGTCTGGGCGAGTAGCAATCATTGCATACATCAAACTACCCACTGCAGACGCATATGGAATCTTATCCATTTCAGCCTGTTCTTCCTCAGACACAAGACAATCTTGTTTGCTAAGTTTCACATATGGTGGCAATGGAACACTCAATGCCTTTCCCTTCTCCATATTGAAACGTTGCAAAACCTTGTCAATATACTCTGTTTGAGATAACCAAATCAACTTCTTTGATCTGTCTCTCTCAATGCGCATACCAAGTATATGACTTGCCTCACCCATGTCTTTCATGTCAAACGATTTTGCCATCTTTGACTTCAAAGCTGAAATTTCTTCCAAGTGCTTGCCAGCAATCAACATGTCATCCACATACAAAATAAGGATCAGCCAACTACCATCCTTAGCCTTCTTTGTATATAGACAGTGAATGAACTCACTACGTTTGTAGCCTTGAGAAAGCATAAACTTGTGGAATTTATGGTACCATGCCCTCGGTGATTGTTTTAAGCCATAAAGACTCTTTAACAACTGGCATACCCAATCTTCCTTGCCTTTCTCAACAAACCCTTCTGGCTGTTGCATGTAAATTTCCACATCTAAATCACCATGCAAGAACGCTGTCTTGACATCCATTTGGTGCAACACCAAATCTAATATGGCAACCAATGCAAGAAAGCATCTCAATGTAGTCATCTTGACCACCGGAGAGAAGACTTCATCAAAGTCAATGCCTTGTTCTTGCTTAAAGCCCTTGGCAACAAGCCTTGCTTTGTACTTTGGCTGACTATCATGAGCGGTGATCTTATACTTGTAAACCCATTTACAAGGTAGAGCCTTTTTGCCCCGTGGTAATTTAACTAGCTTCCATGTCTGGTTTTTATGCAGAGCTGTCATCTCTGACTGCATGGCCAATTGCCAATTCCCGGAGTCCTTCATTTGCATTGCTTCCTTGTAACATGAAGGCTCATTGCAATCAGTCAACATGACATAGTTCATAGATGGAGCAAACCTATCAGGAGGTCGCGTGACACGTCCAGATCTATGCACAGTAGGTGGCTCAAGCTCAGCCACAACCTGTGGTTCCACTCTATCCTGTCCTTGCTTCTCTTGAGCTCTGACATTTTGTCTTGCACGTGCAGGTCCATCTTCTTGGAAGACAACTCTTCTAATCTCCTCAACCCTCTCTGGTTTAGAATGATATTTGGATTCATTAAAGTGAACATCATTGCTGCGGACAACCTTTCTGGATTCGGGATCCCAAAGTCTGTACCCCATCTCACTAGAATTACCATAGCCTAGAAAGATGCACTTTCTACTCTTTGGCTCAAGTTTGTTCCTAAATTCCTTTGGAACGTGAGTATATGCCTCACAGCCAAAGACTCTGAGATGCTTGTATGAGGGCATTTTGCCTGACCATACCATCTCTGGCATTGAATCCTTCTGCAAAACCTTGCTAGGAGATCTATTTACAAGATGAACAGCTGTTGATACAGCCTCAGCCCAAAACCCATTTGGCAGCTGTGCATTAGACAACATACTTCTGACCTTCTCTTGTATGGTCCTATTCATCCTCTCAGCAACACCATTTTGAGGAGGATTGTAAGGAGCAGTAAGTTCACGTTTTATACCTTTTGACTCACAAAAGTCCTGAAAGGCCTTTGAAACATACTCTCAACCATTGTCAGTGCGTAAGCATTTAAGCTTCTTGCCACTCTGATTCTCCACAAGTGTCACAAACGTTTTGAAAACACTAAACGCTTCATCCTTGTGCTTGAGAAACTAAACCCATACTTTCCTCGAGTAATCATCTATAAATGTCATAAAGTAAGAAGCTCCCCCTAGAGATAGGTTAGGCATAGGTCCACACAAATCACTATGAACAAGTGCCAACTGTGTATCTCTTCTATTGCTTCTATGTTTATGTGGCTGCTGTGTTTGCTTACCATAAAGACAATGTTCACAGGATTCAAAATCATTAAATGAAAAGCCAGGCAAATAACCAGAACGAGACAAGATTTCCATTCCCTTCTTGGACATATGTCCTAACCGGCTATGCCACAAAGAAACGTTCGGCTGCTCGGTTACATTGATTACATTTTTAGAGACATTTGATACATAAATCATGTAAAGTCCTCCAGACTTTAATCCATGTGCTACTGTCATAGAACCCTTGGATATCTTCCACATGTTCTGTCCAAAAGTGGTGACGTAGCCAGCATCATCAAGTAAACCTGTGCTGATCAAGCTCTTTGTAATTGCGGGAACATGTCTCACATTCTTCAGCGTGAAAGAAGAGCCATTCTGAAACTTCAATTGAACATCTCCAACACCTAAGATCTCACATGTCTGCCCATTGCCTAGCCGAACATGATCTTTAGTGATCACATAAGAGGTAAACCACTCCTTGTTTGGAGACACATGAAGTGATGCCCCTGAGTCTATAATCCAGTCACTCAGTGCATTTCCATCAGATGCTGTAAGAAGAGCTGAGTCCATTGTATTCTTCAAGAAGTAGATGTCTCCTGACACTAAACTGTCATCCTCTGCAACAGTGTTTGTCACATTTATTTCTTGAATCTTCAATGAGGACTTGTTCTTCTCACCATGGTCTTCAGCTTTCTCTTTGCCTTTTTCTGCTTTCCATTCTCTGCAGTCTCTTTTCATGTGACCCTTCTTACCACAATGGTAGCATTCTATGTCACTCTTGCCTTTAGCACTGCGGGACTTGCTACGAGACTGATTCCTCTTTCCACCTTTGTACTTTTCTTTGGTCCTTCCCCTAACAACTAAGGCTGTTCCTTTGCCTTTGTCCATTGTCTTTCTATTGCTTTCTTCAGTAAGCAGACTTCCTTCTACACCTGCTATGTTCAAACCATCTGGAGGTGCAGAATTACTCAAAGCTGTGCGAAAAGTGTCCCAACTTTCCGGCAATGTGATCAACAGGAACATAGCTCTAACAGGTTCATCAAACTTGACACCTTGAGCTGACAACTGACTATAGATTGTGTTGAATTCATTCAGATGATTGGACATAGGTGTCCCTTCTTTCATCTTCAAGTCAACAAACTTCTTAAGCCAGTATACCTGTGAAGCTGCACTCTGCTTCTCATAAAGATCACTCAGCTTTAACCATGCTTGATAAGCCGACATCTCGTCTGCTACATTGAAGTAAACGCTTTCTGCCAAAGTCATCATAATGGTAGAAAGTGTCAATTCATCCATTTCGCTCCATTCATCTTCGTCCATATCTTCTGGTTTTATCCCCTTGAGCTTTATAGGTTTTATCTGCTTCTTTTGTACCAACACGTGCCAAATCTGCTTCTTCCACAATGGGAAATTGGTTCCATCCAGCTTCTTGATATTGTAAAGAGCAGTGTCCTGTGATCCAGCCATAGCTACGCTTCACAGTAGTTTACTTTCCTGGGAAAAATTCCGCAGAGTTTCCCCTGTAAACTGACCTCTGAACCAATATCAACCTGTCAAATGAACCAAGAAAGCTTCACATTCTGCAGAAATTTTGGCTGAGTCTCCTTTGTAAAATGGCTATGGTGTACTAAAAACAGACCAAAAAACAGCTCAAAAAACACTGTCTCTCTGACACTGTAAGCTGCGGGTAAACCTGTCCTGCACCTGTACTGTCTCTCACTGTCCTGTAAGCATAGACTGTGACAATGCCTCAACGGCAGTAAAGCAAAGATGCAATCCCAACTGTCTAACTCACAGTCAATACATCCTAGCTGCCTATCTAAGGGTGCTCGAGGGATCGCTCCAAGACCTGTATCACCGAAAGGATCTCAACATTCGAGAATCCCCCAGCTCAATAAAACCTCACTCGACCCTCAACAAAGGCTGCAGTAAATCTGACAGTACATAGACTTCCCACAAAGTCATACATCCACAAATTTCCCACTGTATGCTGTAACCGCTGCGGCGGTTGTTTGCTGCGTGACTCACAGCCAGCAAACCCTCAACAAACATACATCATCTCTGACAATACATCCCATGTGGAAGTACCTGCAATGTCAAGATGAAATCTGGAATATCAAGCAGCAAACACAAGCTACCTGATGAACTAGTGGATGTCGCCTACAGTCTGTGTGTAGATGCGCCCGTGTCGTATGTGACACGCCTCCAAGAACTGTGAGCCGTCCTTCGATGTGTAGACAGCCACAAATAAACACTCTGGGAGTGTCGATATCCTCAGCACCTGCAGTCGTAGGCTGAAAACCCCAAATTTGCAGAGTCGGATCTGCACCCGCCGAGACCACGTAGTCGAAAATGGCCTACGCAGACCTTTGTCGAAGCCGAACGGTGGCCGAGATGACCTCAGAATGAAATTCTGAGAACACCAAGCCCTTCGGGCTTACCCACAGGATTTGGGGCCGTGTCTTCGCCTGTCGAATTTCACTCCAATCTGAGCTGGTGACTCTAGCCTCCTGCAGTGCTGCCCCGAGCCTCGATCTGAGCTCTGATACCAGTTGAAGGAGTACGAGCGAAAGTGCGACGTGAGAGAGAGTGCGAGAAGAAGAGCACGACGATATGGTGAACTCGCTCTACTGTAATGTGTAGAGCATAGCGAGTTCTTATTAGGTTTTTACAAAAGAATATGTGTAAATACCTGGCGGCCCGCCCACTTACCTGGGCGACCACATTGGGCTTTATACCCCAACAGTCTTCAGCTGCCATGACCTCGACACTTGCTTCTGGGCTAGGCAGCACATATCACAATCTGCTGACGTGGCAGCCCTGTCCCTTGAAGTGGACAGTAGTACGGATATTTGGCCGGAATTGAATCGCGCTGGTATGACGTGGCAGGTTGTACAACAAAGCAGTACGGATTTTCGCAAACTGCGCTGATTGCTTTTGGGGGCAGATTTTAGACCAGATGCTTTTGGGATTGATTGCTTTTGAGTTTATTTGCTTTTGGGGCATCCCTTCTAAGAATAAATAGACCCTTGGGGCCTCACTTTGCAGAGCATCTGGACGCAGAGTCTGAGAGAGTAAAGGTCCCACGGGTGTTGTACTTTGCTCAAGCACTAATATAAACATAAATACCGAAAGGGGCGCCAAATTTTGGGGCCAATACCTCTGGGCACGAAACTACGCCGGGCCGTGTCGACTCAAATTTTTAAAGCGTGATAAAGTTGAAGTATTTTAAGGGGTTCTCTCGCATGTCATGCCAGATTCTCGACTTGGGGTGCCCAAGTCTGTTACAAAGGTCTACTCTGTTGTTACGCACAAAAGCATCTGCAACGTGGTTAAAATTCAAGAAAATTATTTTCAAGTCAACTTGGATATCATATGAATATGAAAGAGATGTCATCATGGCTTGTCATCACTTGAGAATGTCTAAGAAAGATACATTGGATGACTACTACCAGAGATTTTGGGATACTTATTTGCAAGAGTTACCAAATTGAGCTGTTTTGATGTGGTTTGCCAAAAGAGATTAGAGACTATTGTCTGAACCAGAAGTCTGACTCCATTCAGAGACTCATGGGACATGATAAGCAACGATTTGGAACGCATGCCATCTCATTGACTTATCCTATGGACAACATAGTATCCACCTCAACAGGGCAAGAGTCTGCCAGTGAAAAGAATGAATCAGGGGAACCGGATGACAGCTCATCACAAGATTCTTGGAAAAAAAAAATTCAGATGGTAGCACATCCGAAGGTTTGACAAAGTAAGGGAACCAGATGCAAATTCATCAAAGGTTTTTGGAGAAAAGGGATCAGATGATAGTGTGTCTCAAGGTTCCGATGATTGAAATTGACGTGCCAATGGACTGGGGAAGCTAGCGAAGCTACCCACAGGTCCCAAGGCACAAGGGAAGAAAGGAAAAGAGAATCAGCTAGTAGATCAGAAAATTCCCCGGACCCAGGATAATTTTTTTTTTTGAAGTGGATCAGCATACAAGAGATTTGAATACTACTTTTGCCAAGGTTCGCGAGGCTCTTGAGAAGTCTCAAGCATGGGATAAGAAGGCAGCTGATAGACATTGATGCGACTTGCAGTTGAAGGAAGATGATTGGATGCTCTTACGGCTCGAGAAGGCACGCCTGAGGAAACGAAGGGGAAAGGAGCGGGTTTTTTTTTCCGAAGGTAAGAATGCAGTACTATGGCCCTTTCCAGATTCAAGAGAAGATAAATGATGTATCCTTCAGACTGAAGTTGCCTGATACTTGGAAGATTCACAATGCTTTTCATGTGAGTCTCTTGAAACCTTTCAAGGGTGAGGTGCCAGTCGACAGGGAGCTTGAGGTGCAAGCTGAAGTAGAAGCAAGCGATGCAATTCTCGTTACGGAACAGATACTAGCTCACAAGGAAAGGAAAGAGAAAGGTAAAGTGAACGTCGGTTCTTAGTCAAGAACTACCCGGCATTGAATGCGAAGTAGATGGAGGAGGAGGACCTAGCAAATACTCCTCAGATATTGGAACTTTACCTTGAGGCTTTCGGTCTAGCTTTGAATATGGTGCAGAAGGGACTGCACAAGAGGGGAGTCACTCCGCTCCACTAATTTTCCTTTGGATTTTGGGGATACTGATGGGCTGACAGTATTCTCTTGGATGACTTTATGAAAGAAGTACTTCGACATGGAAATTCCAGAAAATGAATTTGATTTATCTGTGCTCACTCATGTGATTGTGTTGAGTGCACGTTTGAAAGACGAAATGATTGCAGCATTTTGGTCTTGAGATTCTATGGACATGATTGCAATAAGAATTAGTTAATCCGACATCAGTGAGGTCCGGTGTGGATTTAGATGCAATTGCTAAACACGTTGCCAGGAATCATGGTCCTAGATCTTGATGGATTCTATGTGATTTGATATGAATGTGCTTTGATGTTCAGTGACGGTTGTCTTTGTGCAAGTGCTTAGAGTCAATGTCTGCTGAAATGGTTACTGAACATCAAAGCACATTCATATAGTTAATGAGACAATGAGATAATGTTCAATGACGGTTGTCTTTGTGCAAGTGCTTAGAGTCAATGTCACTGACTTCTTTCTGAGTTTTTGGGGGTGCTAACAAGCTGATAGGACTTTGCCGAGTGACTTTATGATATGTTCTTTCTGAGATTTTGGGGGTGCTAACAAGCTGACAGGACTTTGCCGAGTGACTTTATGATATGTACATAAATAGTTGCCATAAGTTTTGGGCTTGTGGTTGGGAATTCATTAAGAACTAAATGAAACATGTACACTTTCACTTGTTGTGTTTGTCTGAGTACGTGTTGAAGATGAAATGAATGCATCATTTTCCCTTGTTGCTGTGACCCAATGACACCTATTCGCCTTGAAGGGGGGATGGATCCAGTGGTGCATTATAGTTCTTTGTCACTGGAATCCAACCATTCAAGCACGTCTTCCTCTCACCCATCAGGTGGGGTAGGCTGCTGAAATGGTTACTGAACATTATCTCACTGAACAACAAAGACAAAGTGCTTAAACTCATTGTCTGCTTAGAGTCAATGTCAGTGACGCACAATAATGGAGCAAACGCCTGTCCTCAATTCTTTCTTGTTCTATTCTTGCTAATGACTGAGAAAGTGTACCACTCTCTATCTGCTAAGAGGATTTCTCCTCTTCTGTGAGACCCTTTAGAAGCTCTCATAAACGAGAGTCTATCTTCCAAAAAACCCTCTCAAAAGCTCTCATAGCAGAGAGTCTGTCTTCCACTAGCTGGTTCCCTTCATACTTAACCATTCATGCAATGAACACAAGAGAGAAAACAAGCAAAATGCACACACATACACTTGCTCTACTTTTCTGCAGATAACCTGAAATTCTTACCCATGCACGTTCTAACACCGAAACGGAGGCCTTTTTCGCAATAAAATTGCACCAAACTTTGTGTATGCGTAGGATAAATAGAGAAAACTGAAATTTTATGAGTGCTCTGCTGAAAACCGCCCTAATTGAGATGATTGAGGGCCGAAAATAGAGAAATTGCAGTAACTACGCTCTAGGAAGGGAGTCTGCTGCATCTTCTCGCGACAAGACTTCTCAAGAAGGTGGCTATGGCTGTGAGAGCCCTTGTTCTAGACAATGGGAGCTCGGAGCTACCACATATGTCACAAGGAGCTTCTTTCAAGCTCTAATGGAGAGCTCCACCACGTAGAGCACCGCTTGGCGAGGGCCATACAGAGTGCATAAAATTTTACCACAAGGCGCGGTGCAATTAACCACCCTAGATGGTGTTCCTCTACCGCTTGTAAATGGATCCAGAGTAAAGTGCTATTATCACACAACTTGAGGAATCCGCAAGCTATTATTATTTCTAGAGGAAACATTAAAACTGCAGTATCCACCAAAGCCTCCCAATTCAATCTGTTCTACTGTTAGCTACTCCATGAGTCCCACTTCCTCTATCGTCACAGTTTTACCATTTTTGAGTCCTAGTATTTTCCATGATCTTGTTGATAGTGTGAATTTAAGTTTTGAACCTATCTTATCTCGCTTGCTCTGTCATTCATGTACGTTGATTTTTTGCACTCTTCTTAGTGGTTTATCTTCTTTTTTTCACGTCCAATCCTTCTCAATCCTTGGAATTCTCCCTCTAACTTTGGCAGACTGCCCAAAAACTTACTCTTTCATGTAAAAGAAGAGATGTCCCATGAGATTAGCAGGGCCGCAAAAAACAAAAATGAGGCGAAGTTCTCCCTAAATTTTCACTTGCAGCCACCTAGTCCGTCTCTTCTACGTCCTCTCACGCGATCAGCTGCGGAAACTGGGGTTAACAATGTTAGTTGATGCTGACCTGCCGGTTGATGTACCTATAGATATGGTCCATGAGCTTTTAAACGTTTTCCAAAGGTACGATGCCCCACTCTTACTCCGACACAAATTGGTCATGCGCTAGGGATGACAAGCTTTCAATCTTTAAAGCCGGCTACACGTACATACTCTCAGCTTTCTAAAAACGCTACAATACAGGCATGCCAGGATTTGTTTCAGTTTGATCACCCTGACTACCAAAGGAACAAGGCGCTTTTGGCAGTTTTCGAAAATTGCTTTCTAGTTAGGGATGCCAAAGAGCCAAAAAGGAGATGTGATGTCCCCAGTGCTTTTCTACACTGTGATGGCCTCTCCTTCTTGATACACACTTTGCCCTATGGGTTTCATTAGACATTACACATCACTGCAATCGAGGGAAAGTACAGTCCACTTAGTCAAGCTTCCAATGCTTCGCCGCCCCCATGTTGGCCTGGGTCATCAACATCCATGCAAGCCCTGTAGAAGTGGATAAGGACATCCAACGGTCGACTTCAAAAACAAAAAAGAAAGTCTCTTGGAAGTGCTGCAGATCAACAACAGAAGAAGAAAAAAAAGAAGAAGAAAAGGGCCAAAGTGGTGAAAGACACGGCAAAGTCCCTCCTACCCTTGCCACCCTCACCATTCTCAAAGAGCCAGATGAGAGTGACACATTCCACGACGCTCTCATTCTACTTCCTAAGTCTACAATGCTGGTGGTCAGTTCTGCCCTTCCTTGCTCCCCCCCCCCCCCCCCCGGTATTGTGTCTGTGGGAGACTCTGCCCTTCTGGTTACCTTTGTGGCCTGTCCCTCACACGCACCTCTACCTGCCACTCCCATCTTCTCTCTTGCCACAACCACTACTTCCCACAGACCACCTGCAGTTGGCTCGTCACCTCTATCTACCTCATGCTTACCTACTGAGCATGTTCTGAGCTCCCATGCAGTGCACTCACAGCCCTGCACCACCTAGCACTATTGCTGGATCCTCGGCGCCAATTGTAGCAAACTTAGCTTCGTTGTTTAGGCTATTTGAAGAGATCTTGCATGATTCAAGGAACACCATTGCTACCATTAGCTTGGAGTAGAGAGGTAAGCTACTACTCACCAACGCCACTCAACCACCTATGCGGCCGTGGAGGGATGCTGCGCGTCATTGAGGGCGCAATAGCGTATCGCAATGCTACGATCTTTGCTTTGCGTCAATTGGGCAAAACTAGACACATGGCATCCTGTGAGCAAATCTGCAAGCCACTCCAGATGAGGGGGTGCCCAAAATCGATAGAGAAGGCTGATCTTCTTCATTGTGAAGCCTACAGTGTGTGTATGAGTAGTCTGTGCAAGTTTAGAGCTTTAATGGAAAGCTTGCCTTCTCCTCTGTTCCTATGTAGCACGAGGATTCTGCTCTCATGCACCTCTCCCCTTTTGAATACACAAACGTGATGCCCAACTCAAGGGCTACTCATTTGTATGTATAGTTTTGTGGATTTATGTGCGATTGCCAAGGCAAGGCCTCTTGTATGGGTAACTGCTAATCCCCCGCAGGCACACGTTGATTCAAAGAGATTTCTCGCGAGAAATCTTGTCCAAATCAAAGGGCAAGTAGCCCTACAAGTGCGAGAACTCAAGGGTTTGCTAAGGATGCGACCGGCATGCAAAACGGAGCCCGAAATAGGGAATGACAGCCTGTGTTTTTCTGCACGTTTAGGGTTTTGACTCTTTTTGATCCCTAGTAGTTCCAAGAGCTTCAGGGAAGCAAGGAATTACAGCTCGTTGTGTTTTTCTGTAGTTTAGGCTTGACCCTTTCTGATTCCTAGTAATCCAAGAGCTTCGTGCAAGCTAGGGAACTGCAAAACAAGTGATCTCGTGCATTTTAGGGGCGAAAAACAGAGATTTCAACGTGCTGTATTTTCTCGCCAGGTTTGTCAAAGTGCTCTAATGCGCGCAGGAAGTCACCTAGGGTATGGGGATTTTGTCTATGAGGCCTCCTATTGCAGTTATGCTGCCGAAATTGGGCTAGAGTAGGCCATTTTCAGCCCAATAAAAGTGGGACAGCTCGTAGGAATTTATAGGGTTTCTCCAAAGTTTTATTGAATAAGGAAATACCGAAAGGGGCGCCAAGCTTTGGGTCACTGTCTACTTGGGAGCACTCTAACTGCCAAGATGTGATTTGTTTTTGAAGTGTTGAATTCCCATTACAGGTTTGTTTGTAAAGTTCCTAGGTGTCGTAAAGTGCAGTTAAAGTTAATCAAAGTAAAGATCGGGTGAAAGCCAAAATCTACCGCCCTTTAGTGAGTCTACGGGCATCGACGATTGTAACGGGAGGGCACCACGTGCCAACGAAAAAGAACAAACTTGATAGACTTTAGACGCTTCAAAACAATTGAATTGAAAGAGATGCACGACACACGGGACGGGAAGTGGCAGAGTTCCACCCCAAGAGAGAACTAGCCCCAAACCCTTGGCCCCCTTTTGGTATTTCTTTATATTGCTTGAACCCAATACAATGTTGGTACTCCGTGCTCTGCACGTTCATATGGAAGCATGCCAAAGAATGAGCCCATGGCACAGATTTAAAGGCCTTGGGCCTATCCAAAAGCAGGACATGAAAAGCATCAAGTTTTCAAAGCAGATGGTCCCCAAAACCTTGTGCAAAAGGGATGTCCGTACTATCTGCCACATCATCAGCAGTTAGCACTATTCACAAAAATCTGTACAGTCTGTCGCGTCATCAATGCAAATCGCAAATGTTTGTACAACTGCCACATCATCAAGTTTTTACGCAAGAATTGTGTGTGTGTGTGTGTGTGTGTGTGTATCCTGGCTTGATTTTTAATGCCCTTAAGCCCTTGGGCCCCATCGGACGGGGGCTCAAGAGCAGAACATTAGCGATTACCATACACAGGCCGCTATGGGATATGGGCCGCCTGGTACAGGGAGGTAGGTACAAACTCCTATGGGCTATAGGTAGCCGGGTCCTTCTACATAGTTTATGGGACGTGCTAGATCTCAACAAGGTGACTATTATTCCAAGGGGTTGAAGCAGCCCGCCCGCCTAAAACACATGTAGCCGACACAAAGAGTCCCTTGTGAGGGATTTTTTGGTGCACATCAACATGGTTGTCATTTGGCGGCCTCAGTACGATTACGGACAGGTACTTCCATCTGCCACTCAGCAAATGGCCGCTACTTTAACAGAGCGCCAGTTTGTAGAGAGCAGGGTGCAGCTACCTTTAGTCCATCAAGCTCCTACGATTGATCTTTATGGCTCTACCTCTAGAGGCAAACTCTTCGGGTGCTGCAGTGGCGACGACACTCTCTTTGGGTTGCCATAATCGAGAGAGCGTAGCTAAGCTCATTGTGTTGTAGATATGCAGTTTGTAACGGGAACGGGCACCACGTGCCAACGAAAAAGAACAGATCGAACAACTTTAAGCACTTCAAATAACACGGAACTAAGAGAGATGCACGACACACGAGACGGGGAGTGGTGGAGTTCGACGCACTAGCCCCAAACCCTGGTGCCCCTTTCGGCATTTCTAAATATTGCTTCAACTCAGTACAAGCTTGTACTCTGTCCTGACTCCTCTACACTCCCACGCGGAGATGAGCTAGAGACTAAGCCCAGAGCACATATTTAAAGGCCCTGGGCCTATCCAAAAGCAGTACATGAAAAGCATCATGTTCTAAAAGCATCAAGCCTCCCAAAAGCAGCCAACGCTAATCATGGAAATCGGTACAACTACCACATCAACATGCAGCAACGTAAAACGCAGAAATCCGTACAGGCTATGTGTGGGGTCCTGCTTTATTTTAACGTCTTGTGTCACTTGGACCCCATCGGACGGGGTCCCATAAGTTGGTGGGAACTTCTTTAAAAATTAGGCCACACGGCAAGTCTTTATAAGTTGATAAAACTTCTTTTGCTCCTTATTCTCTTAGGGTTTAGGCCCCTCGGCCAGGATCTGCAGGTTGGCTCCGTTCTTGAGTGGTTGGATACGTCAATAGTTTGTGACACACTTCTTTTTCACCTGTCTTAGTACATGCAGTTTCCTTTCACAGTTTCCTGTGTTTTCTCTCACCGAGACGGTGAGTGGTCTTGTAGCGGGCAACTTGTAGCAAGGCTACAGTGTCACTTGCACAGGACAAGTAGTTACAGTTACAGTTGGTCTTGGGTTCACACTGAATGGACCCTTGCTTGGGCAGTGACACGGGTGGCAGTCTAGTGGACACCTTGGCCAATTCACCACCACCACAGTTTGGAGATAGATGTAGCTTGACGCTCAGGGATATTTTGCTAGTCGTTGGTTACTCTTTACGATTGTATATATGTGTAGTTGGCTCTACTCGTGGGATACATCATCCCTTCTATGAGTCTAGAGTCTTATGTCTTGTGTCCAGCACCGCACATCTGCACTCTCCCTACATACTGAAGCCTCGAGACCCCCATTGTACCTGGGAGTCCTGGGCTTGGAGCTGAGTGTGCTGCCAGCCAGAGTCTCTGTGGTGGAGATAGATGTAGCTTGACTGTCAGGGATATTTTGCTAGTCGTTGGTTACTCTTTATGATTGTATATATGTCTAGTTGGTTCTAGTCGTGGGATACATCATACGTTCTGTGAGTCTAGAATCTTATGTCTTGTGTCCAGCACTGCACATCTGCACTCTCCCTACATATTGAAGCCTCGAGATCCCCATTGTACTTGTGAGTCCTGGGCTTGGAGCTGAGTGTGCTGCCAGCCAGAGTCTGTACTGGTTCCATGAGTTAGTCGAGTTCCATTGAGTTTTGAGTCTGTTGTTGTGTCTTTGAGTTGCTTGTTCCATTGCTCTATAGTGTTTTCTTTTGTTGGAGTGAGGTTTCACGCATAAGTTACTTTTTCAATTGACAATAAGAACAGAAGGAGAATGAGAATAATAATACGCCAATTTCAAAATATTGGCACAAATGTGTGAAATAAATTTGTCAAGTCAAAGTGTGTGCAACATGTAAAAGGGCATATATTGCTCCTTTAAGTCCATTTGAAACACAAAATCATGTCAAGCCATATGGGTCCTGTTTCCCACCATCCCAGTTCAACGAGAACATTAAAAAGGTAAAAAAAACTTACACTAGCATTAATACTCACACAAATTTCTAGATGTATTGGCTTCTTTTTCCAATCCTTCGATACGAATGACAGCAGCATTGCATCGCCCTAATGTTGCATCCTCATCAGATGCAACGTCATGCACGGACCGATAAGCAGAAGTTAATTTCTCCTGGATACCTCCAATTGGCACCTTCTGTTGGCACCAACACCCAAAAGAAAGAATGAGCTGAACTTCTGTTGGCCAACCTGAAAGAACAAGAGTGAATTCTGGTTGTACAAGCTCCTTACAATCTTGATTGTATGATTTGACTTCACACGATGCTCAGCTAAGTCTGCTGGTGGATCGTTTCCAAGTAGTTCCTCTCTCAGTGTTCTTGTCCGTGATCCGAAAACTTTCCTATCATCCCAAATGTCTACCTGGAAAACAAGGACCCTTATCCACGATTTCAATCGATGATTTAAGTTGTTCTGCACACAAAGCTTTCAAGCCACTTTTTGAACCATGAAATAGTCAGGACTGAGGGAGAAGCACCCTCTAAATGATTTTGCGAAGTTTAAAAACACGAAGCTGCCTTACTTACCAGACGAAATACAACATTGTGCAAACGGTCATCCCCCTTTTCCAGCACCTCCTTCAAGGCACCAGGAAGAATCTTCCAAAACTCGGTGACAAACTCCCCACCTCTACGCCTACTGTTCTGGAGAATATCATTAGCAAGATATAAGAATGGTACTTTTTGCTCTTTAGAAAGCTCGCGAAATTGCTTGTCCCAGGTTTCCACCACTAACCGCGCCTTTTTGCGGTGAAAAATGCACCAATGAGAAAGAGCTGAGAAATGATAAGGTACAACACCAATGTAAATTTTTTCAGAGTTGAAGATATTGCTATCGACATGTTTCCAACAGTCAATGCTTCAAACAAGAATAAACTTGTTATTGAATTTTAAAACCCGTATCGCCAAATAACTTGTCTCAAACACTTACGTCTTCTTTTTGGGCAAAAAGAGGTATAATTTTGATGATTCTAGCAGCTAAGAATGTGTGCTCTGGCAGCATTCATACATAAATAGGAAGGATAGCATAATTGCTTGATGCCTGAGCCTGCATACATCAACTTCCTTGTGAATTGAATATTGAAGCGGGTAGTCGAGCTGCTGTCCCTCTTCATGCCATCCTGTCTCTGCATCTTGTCATTGAGTCCCATTCTACAGTCTAAACGGTTAAACTTCGTAGGTGGTTCAAAAAAGGTCCCACCACATCTCTCTCGATAAGCTCAACACTAAGCCTCCAAAAGTCTACTTTTTATATAATATTGTCTGGCCAATCTTTTGACATCTCTACAGTTTAAACACTTCAAATCCATGATGAGGCAGGGTAAGTCTTGCCTCATCTCTATCTATTGCCCATGTTAACACTCATAGCACTAAGCTTCTAGATTTATATCAATAGCATGCATACCTATCACTTCCTCGAGCCTCTTCTGCACCCTACGGTTGCCAAGTGATCTAAATTTTATACAAATTCAACTTGTAAGGAATCGTTTCAAACCTTGAAATTTAACCGCTTCTCGTAAATCTCGAAATAGAGCACATCCTCACTACTGTTAAATAAAATTTCAACTAGGGTCTACCGTGGTTATTTGAGCAAATACTAGTTGTCTCACTGATCATAGCAGGCCTCCGTCTGCCAAATATCTTACATAGTGCCTTGAAATCTCAAGAAGACTTGACTGAGGCCTACCATGGTTGCTGTGACTCGATGTATATTGTCCCAGTGATTAAGCATGCCTCCATCCACAAAAATATCTTTATTGATGCCTTGAAATCTAGAAAAAACTTGACTGAGGCCTACCATGTTTACTTTGTTCTAGTCCCAGTGATCACAACATACCTCCATCCACAAAAAATTAAAACATATCTTAGGTGTCTTGACATTTCAAAAAGAGAAAAATGGCACTAAACACTAGAACAAACAGCTATAAGGAAAAAATTTCGATACAAGGATACTCTCAATACTCTGTTGTGAATTGTTGAGTTTTCTCAGCTTTTCAGCTAATATCTGACTATTAAATGCGCTGTTCATCGTCAGTAAGGAGAAACTATGCAGAAGGAGAAAACTTCAACATAACACCTGCCAAGAATAATCCATATTAGGAAGTACAATTGAAGAAAAGTGTTTCAAATTTAGCAATACAAACAGCCCTTTTGACGTGAGAATTGAAGTATCGAATCAGATACTGTAAAAGTTTTTTTTATTATAAAGTACGCATTATTAATGTATGTACATATATGATTGCTTGTTTGTATATGTTTCTGCCAGTATGAATGTATCCTGTGTGCATGTATGTTGGTATGTATGATAGAGTTATCTCATGTACAAATGTGTGCAGCATGTTGAAGAATGACGTATTGATGGCTGTAAATGTAAAATGTACGAGTATGTATGTGCATACATAACTGTTGTGGGCATGCGAAACTAGAAAAGCTTGACACGAGCCGAAACTTTGACAAGTGAAAAGTCTCCTCGAAGCCATTATTACATCGTGGACAAGTGAAAAATCTCCTCGAAGCCATTATTACATCGTGGAAAGCATGGTCATTTTTCTCGAGATTGCAGATTTAGAGGCAAAGGCAAAGGCAAGCCCGATGATGGCAGCGGTGAGGACATTGATTCCACTAAGGACTCCACCAAGTTTGCTGGCCTGATGAAGACCACAAAAGAAAAAGCTCCAGCCTTCTACTCCAGTTATGGGTGCTGCAACATGCTTCAGCCATAGAATACATGGTCTTCCCGAGAGACTAGTGAAGGATCACGATGCCGAGTTTACATCCAAATTTTTGGCTTCACTCATTAAAGCCATCCAGACTCAACTACTCTTCAGCGCAACATACCACCCTAAAATAGATGGACAGACAGATAGAAAGAGTGACTCAACTCTCAACTATCTGCAAATGCATAAATCATTGATCAAATGATCAAAGACAAAGAAGAAGCTCCAGCCTTCTACTCCAGTTATGGGTGCTGCAACATGCTGCAGCCATAAAGATCTTTAGACTTCATGGTCTTCCCGAGAGACTAGTGAAGGATCACGATGCCGAGTTTACATCCAAATTTTTGGCTTCACTCATTAAAGCCATCCAGACTCAACTACTCTTCAGCACAACATAACACCCTAAAATAGATGGACAGACAGACAGAAAGAGTGACTCAACTCTCAACTATCTGCAAATGCATAAATCATTGATCAAATGATCAAAGACAAAGAAGAAGCTCCAGCCTTCTACTCCAGTTATGGGTGCTGCAACATGCTGCAGCCATAAAGATCTTTAGACTTCATGGTCTTCCCGAGAGACTAGTGAAGGATCACGATGCCGAGTTTACATCCAAATTTTTGGCTTCACTCATTAAAGCCATCCAGACTCAACTACTCTTCAGTGCAACGTACCACCCAAAAATAGATGGACAGACAGTCAACTATCTGCAAATGCATAAATCATTGATCAAATGATCAAAGACAAAGAAGAAGCTCCAGCCTTCTACTCCAGTTATGGGTGCTGCAACATGCTGCAGCCATAAAGATCTTTAGACTTCATGGTCTTCCCGAGAGACTAGTGAAGGATCACGATGCCAAGTTTACATCCAAATTTTTGGCTTCACTCATTAAAGCCATCCAGACTCAACTACTCTTCAGCGCAACATACCACCCTAAAATAGATGGACAGACAGTCAACTATCTGCAAATGCATAAATCATTGATCAAATGATCAAAGACAAAGAAGAAGCTCCAGCCTTCTACTCCAGTTATGGGTGCTGCAACATGCTGCAGCCATAAAGATCTTTAGACTTCATGGTCTTCCCGAGAGACTAGTGAAGGATCACGATGCCGAGTTTACATCCAAATTTTTGGCTTCACTCATTAAAGCCATCCAGACTCAACTACTCTTCAGCGCAACATACCACCCTAAAATAGATGGACAGACAGTCAACTACCTGCAAATGCATAAATCATTGATCAAATGATCAAAGACAACGAAGAGACCATGTTCTCACAAGGCTTGCAGCTGAATCAAGATACGGCTGAAATTGATCAAATGATCAAAGACAAAGAAGAGACCATGTTCTCACAAGGCTTGCAGCTGAATCAAGATACGGCTGAAATTTGATCATTTGTCTTTGATCAAATGATCAAAGACAACGAAGAGACCATGTTCTCACAAGGCTTGCAGCTGAATCAAGATACGGCTGAAATTACCACAGATGACCTACAAGATGCAACTATTAGACTCTTTCGAAGGCAATTAAGAGAAGGATATGTGCTCTAGGCTTGTGTGCTCGACACACACAAGCACCGGAACTTCCAGCTGTTACAACAAAATGACCTAAGAGACCAAAAAAAGTTACAATTGGTGAATCTGATACCATGTCTGAGTACAGAAATTACAAAGTTACAAAGAAATGACACTAAAACGCTAAGGAGAAAGGAAATTGGGGGGTGGGGGGGGTTTCATATGAAATCTCTCATCGGTTGCTGTCGGATCTCATCGACCTCCTCCATGGTCAGTACTCTGGTTGGGCGTCTTGCATGTCGAGCTAGAGTGATCTGTATCTTCTGTTGCAGCCTTCGTTGGTAGTGGGAGACCCCCCGAGGTCGTGGGCATCTGGATCTGCCAAGCTCAGTAGCTCGGTCAAGCAGCGTACCTCTAGTATGAGTAGGCTCTAAGATCTGCTGTAATGACTGCTCCGTTGGCTCTCCTCTGGCTGGTGTGAAGAAATCTGTGATTCGTCTCTGAGACTATCTTTCCTCTGATGTCCTCAGCAAGCTCTCCCTAAGTCTGCGCAGCTCTAGCAGGAACAATCCGAGACATCTCTGATCCTTGTATCTCATGACTCTAGAAAAAGGTCTTCTCTGAATAGGCAGTGAAAGCGGCCGCGTATCTCATAGTATGCCGGGCAGTGACGTGTAGTGCAGCTCTATCTCTGGCTCTAAGTTACATAAGTGACATATCCTGGCCCCTGCTGGCATCCCTTGATATCAGCTAGTCTCGATCTGGAGCTGATGTGAGGATGTGCGTATCTGTCCAATAGCGCATCTTATCCCATGAGATAAGTGTGTATCCATGTATGCAGGCCTAGTCACAAAGCCGTCTTCCGTGAGTTGGAGAAGATGCTCTCTCTAGAAGGCCATCTTCGTGCCCAACTCCTGTGTCGGTTGTATCCATGTGCTCCTGGTATCTAGCTGAATCAGATCCTGGCGTATGAGTCTGGTGATCTCTGTCCGTGTGAGAGTCAGGGAGGGTGCATCTAGGGAGTTATTGAAGCGGAGGTTATCTATCCATGGTGAGACCATGCCACTGAAACCATGCTGTCATCTGTCCATACCAACATGCTGTATCGCCTTGTAGAGCTAGTTGTCGAGATGACTCCAGGGCAATCCTAGCATATCTGTCCTTGGAGAGATCCCATAGACCGTGCATAAAGGATACTGATCTAGTCAATGCCTCCACCACGAGGGGGGGGTGGGGGTGGCTAGCTCTCAACTCGGATAATCTCATGTGGTGCTAGGGCCTTAGCCCAAGTCATCCGAGCAATCATAGAGACCAAAGGCCTCTCCATACATCTCCATCCATTTGTGTTGCCAGATCTCCCATGGTGGTCTACTGAGGGTCCCCATACCTGAACTCCATAGAGCACAGCTGGAGTCACTAGAGTGTCAAAAAGCCAGAGCTTTGTTCGCGGTTCCTGAAACTGAACCTGCGCACACATCCTCTCTAGTCCTCCCAAAGCTGCATATGCTCTCGTCAGTCTAGTCTCTGATGCTCTCCTTAGTGAAAACATTGGTCCACCGAAGACTACCCCAAGATAAGTATATGCATCAATGTACTCCACAGTCTCTTGGCCATACGTAAATGTGGGTGCCGACCTCTTGACCCACTATGGTGTGGTGTTGAACACCATAACCTTGGTTTTGCCCAGATTGATAGACAATCCACTGTCGCGAGCAAATGTATGCAGAGCATCCAAATGACGCCGCATCCCCTCTGGAGAGTCAGAAATAAGCACAATATCATCAGCATATAGTAACAGCGGAATCCATGTCCCTGCTAGCTGAGCCCCCCTTTCTCCCTGACGCTCTATATAGTCCGAAAACTCATCCACATACATCCCAAAAAGAGTCAGGGATAGGGGGCATCCCTGCTTTACTCCGATAGTAGAGTGGACCATGTCAGACATTCCCTCAGTGGTGCATACCCGCCCCATCACTGTCCTGTATAGAGCCAAAATACCCCATATCAGCTCTGTAGGCACACCCATGTCCTGTAGTCTGCGTATAAGTCTGACTCTCGGCACAGTGTCAAAAGCTTTGCGGAAATCCACAAAGCTACAATAGATCCTCTTGCCATGGTGTCTACCCTCCTCAATAATAGCTATGAGTGTCAGAATCTGGTCAAGAGTGGAGAAACCTCTCCTGAAACCTGCTTGCCCTGGTGCACTTATGCCCTCTAGCTCTGCCCATCTACTCAGCTCCTGCTCAAGAACGGATGCATACAACCTGGCTAATGTGTGACCAACCATGATGGTGCGATAATTCGCGGGAATCATGGGATCTCCTGACTTGAAAATAGGCACAATTGTAGACATACTCCAAGTCTCCGGGAAGCCTTCATACATGGCTCGATTAAACATCATAGCCAAGAGCTCTGCAAGCATATCTCTGGCATGGATGAAGTGCTCTGCTACCAGACCATCGTGATCATGTGCTCTCCTTGTCTTCATCCTGTTAATGGCTTTCCTTACCCTCTCGGCACTAAAGAAAGAACATGTCTCCGGGCATGTCTCTAGTGGGTCCGGCAGAGGTGGTTGCCTTGATGCTGTGTAGAGAGATCATATTCCCCCCATGTCTCAGTGGAGGTGACCGCTGGTGGTGGTGAATGCTCGTGGAATAGCCTCCATGCTTCGCCTGAGTCCCGACTTATAAATAATTGATACAGATCCGGCTTTAGCTGAGATAGATAAGCCTTTTTCTTTCGTCGCACTAGGCGACGAAAGATAATCCGAGACTGTCTATGTGTGGTAATACCCATAAGCACTTCCCTCTGTAATTTGATCCTCGTCTCTCTACACTCCTCATCATACCAACTGTTCTGGGGCATGATCCCAGATCGTCTCCGTGTGAGCTGGCTATGGGGGTATGCCTCTGATGTTGCATCATGGAGCGTCTCTGTCAGGATCTGAGTGAGTTCATCTAGTGGCTGTCTCGGCTCCTGGGTGCATAGCTGCCTGTATATCTCATCCATATACACAGAATCCGTCTCCCTCATGAAGATCTACCAAGTGTGTGGGCCCTGGGGACCTCTCCTAATGGAGCTGTGCTGAACTGAAAGGTCAGGGTGAAAGACAAGATAGCATGATCAATTGCTACTCCAACTGGCCTAGTGCCCACCATGAAATCTTGAAAGAATGGAATGAGATCTGGCTGGGCCATAACATAATCCACTGTGCAGGCACCATGTCGGTGTGGAAAGCAAGTAAAACCTCCAGCTGTCGAAAATTTTTGTAGGCCATTCACAATGGCCAATCTATGTGCGGTTCCCATATCTATCAAGTATCTGCCATATTCAGTGTATTCCTCATCTTGTGATAGTTTGGATAGACCCATCTCTGTGACATCCAGCTCCCTAAGCATCTCCTCGGAAGTATCATAAAATATTGTCTGGTGGTGGGCAGTCCTAGCATTGAAATCCCCTAGTATGATAATGTCACCATCCTTGGAAAACTCCCATATGTCATTATCCCAAATTGCAAAGGGGGATCGTCCTCTAGGTGATGCATATACTGACGTACTAGGAGGACAGTAACAACTAGCAATGTAGAGGTAACTGCCTGTCTCTGCCCTGAGCCTCACCCACATGTACCTAGCCTGTTCATCCTTGCGTGCAATATATATCAGTGGCTGCAACTCCTCCCTGAATAGAACTCCCACTCCCCCTGAGCCCCCATCCCTCGATGCTCTGATCTGGTCTCCTGGCTGCAAGCTGTCTCGCATCTATATCCGCTCACTTGTGGCATCGATTGCCCAAGTGCTTGATGCGTCTCAGAGTAGATGATGTCTCTCCCCATGAAGCTATCCTCAAAGGCCCCTACATCAAGACGGAGTGACCCATTACAGTTCCAGGTTGCCATCTTTAGAGTGGTCCCATAAGTCTCGCACCGTCATGCGGGGCATCGCTCCAATATCACCACCTTCCCATCCCTGTAAAAAGCAATCTTCCCCTTTTCCCTTGCTGCTCTAATTTCCGGCATTACTTCTTGTATATGAGCAATCTGCGAGAGGGTGAGGTCATCTCCAAGAAAGATGCCAGTCTTCTTTAGAGTCGGTCTCTTCTTCAAGAAGTCCTTCTTCGCTTCCATGGAGAGGAAGCAGAGAATGAGTACCCTTTCCTTCGAGGTTTCTCCGTTGCTCCCATTTTTCTTAGTGCCCACTCTCCAAGCCCTTGTATGCGTATGCTCGTTGACCCCCACCAGAGTCATGAGTTCTTTCACCTCTTTATCCACATTATCTTGGTCTCTGAGGCCACATATCCTTACGTGTAAGGCCCGCACACGTCTCCTTTGCTCCTCTTCTAGTGTCAAGTTGATGATGGTTGGTGTGGGGGTGGGGGTTATTTCCTTGCCTTTTCCTTTCTTGGCAATCTCGATCCATTTTTCGGCCTTTTCTGCTTTTTGTTGGGTCTTTGTGATAACATCTACCCATGAGGTCATCATTTCTTTTTGTTGCTCCCCATCTTCTTTGATGGCCCGTACTTATTCCTCAATCGTGTTAAGCTCTTCAATGACAGAGGGTTGAAGCTGTCCTTCTTCGAGGACATTCTGCAATCGCACCTCTGCAAGCTCTTTCTTGAGTAGTGCGATTTCCTCATCTTGGGCCTTCATGCGATCCTCGAGTGTATGTATAGTGCTTTCCTGTGCTGCCACACGTGCGTCGAGTTCGTTAATAGTACTTAAGAGGTGGCGGTTGATCTTGCTAATGGACTTGCTCAATTCTTCTTTGCATTTTTGTATGGCCTCCTCCACCGGGTCATCCTTGTTGCTTTTCTGCTTTCTCATGATTGAAAGGCCGTAGTAGGAGAGGGAGAAGGAGACTCTCTCTCTCTCTCTCTCTCTCTCTCTCTCTCTCTCTATCTACGCGTGCAAGCTCTTTCTCTCTCTACGCTTGCAAGTTTTTTTTTCTTTTCTTTTTTCTGTTTTCTCTCTCTCCTCTCTCTATGTTGGGAAAAAAACCAAAAAGTTCATTCTCTCTCTACGCGGGTGGGGGGGGGGGGGGGGGGGGGGGGGGGGGGGGTGCAGATCAAAGCTGCGGGAACAAGGCTGCCCGTGCGGGAGCAGCGGGAAAACAGGGCAAAGGGACGGAAGCAAGGAGCGCGCGCAAGCAGGCAGCGGGGGGGGTGTGTGTGTGTGCAAAGCAGCGCGAGCAGTGGCGGGTGCAAAGAGCAGAGAGAGAGAGTGGACATGTGTAGCGGGAATAATGTGTCGTGCTCTCTACTGTGTCACGAGATTGTGACAACTACTATATATATTTGCTGGTTTCTTTCCCTTGATTTTTATTTAATTTTTGGGACCCTCTTGTTGAAATCACAAATGCCCGGACATTGCATGGCCAGTGTGAAATGGCTGTTGGCCGAGAGTTACACCCGCAATCGGGAAGGGTAGATCGCCACAAGATGGTCAGCGGCCAGTCGGCACTGAAATCCGAGCCGTAAAAGGTTGGCTAGGCTCAGTTCAAAGTCATTTAGGCCCCTTGGCAGGACTTTTAAGTTGGTGGGTACTAGGAAATTAAACAAAAGGGAGTCAAATGGACACTTGGCAGTAGGGGAGCTGCATGCAGGCCAGCACACACTTTCCAAAAGCCTCATCCAAGAGGGGGCACCCATTTTTGAGTGGGGGCTGTAACAAACTTGGACACCCCAAGTCAAGATTCTACCGCGACATAGCAGAGATTCACTTCAAACAGTTCACAAAAGACGACACAGCCCGGTGTAGTTTCGTGCTAAGAGGTATTGGCCCCAAAGACTGGCGCCCCTTTCGGTATTTCTTTTTATATTAATCTTTGTGCAAAGTACAAGAGAGTCCGTGGGTACTCACTCTCAGACTCTGCGTCTAGATGCTCTGAGGAGTGAGTCCCGAAAAGGACTTATTTATTCTTACAAGGGATGCCCAAGAGCAGAGACCCAAAAGTTAAACTCAAAAAGCTTCTCAAACTAAAAAGCAACCGTAACCAAAAGCTGCCAAATTTAGCCAGTGTAATTTTTGAAAAATCTATATAGCATGTCAACGTTTTTTTACGGGGCGTCTATACACTGCCACGTCAACATGTCAGTGGATTTTGAGAGATCTGTACGGCACTGCCCCGTCATCCTGTCGGTGCTTTTTTCCGGGGCCTGTACTGCTGCCACGTGGCATTTCTACCGCAAGGTGTGTGAGTGCTTATGTCCGGGGGCCTGCCATGTCACCAGTTTGTGACATACCCCCCTTTTGAAAGAATTGTAATCACCCTCGATTACGCCTTTAAAACAGACAGAGGCCATAAATTGTCTTAGTAGACACTGATTGTTGGTACCGACGCACTAGACACGACACATCTAGCACTTGTACACAACGAGATCACATCACCGGACATCGCTTGACATCACAGGACAAATCACATACAAATTCATTCCAAATCTCAGACCATGACCAATGGGCAACGTATTTAGTAATCGCATCTAGATCCATTCCGGACCTCACGATGCCCGATTAACTAATCCTTATTGCAATCATGTCTATAGAGATTTATGAGACCGAAATGCTACAGTCATTTTGTCTTTCAGTTCCTGCACTCAAACAAGTCAAGTGCAAATCAATCATATTCATTTTTGGGAATTCCAGTTATAAAGTCATACAACAGAATACTACTCAGCCCTTTAGTATCCCTGAAACCCAAAGGGGACATCACTGAGTCTATTCAAAATCGGGGTAATCCGTTGATCAGGGACTCCTAGAAGGACGTCACAACCTTCCAAGGGCACTATGTAGAAGTCCTCGTGCCCTAAATACCCCTGACAATGCAACCGAAGTTTGCCAATGACAGGTGTAATGGCTATGTTCCGTCCGGGTGCCCCTAAAACTACCTTTGCTGGTGGTCCCATCTTGTCAGGTGTAATCTCGAGCCACACCACCAATTCAGGTGAAATGAAGTTGGCCTTGGCTCCTCCATCGAAGAAAATCATGGCTTCTTGATCTTTCACTTTGCCCCAAGCTCGGCAAAGTTCTGTACTTTCATCAATCAGGCTTGGGTCAGTACCCATGCAATCTGGTACTAGTCTTGCTTTCATCTTTCCTTTTCTGCCACGTTCCTCTGCTTCTCTAGAACTCTTTGACCTGTCTTTAGTTTGTTCTTGCTGTGCCTTTTTGGGGCAATTTGCGGAGATATGCCCATGTTCTCCGCAACGAAAACACTTCGCCTCTCTGATATAGTTTGCCCTCTCTCGAAGAGTGAGCCGGGGTTGTATATCCTTATCCATCTTTTCTTGGGAACTCTCTCTCTTTCTACCTTCATTATTGGAGGTCTGTCGGGTTCTCTAAGTCAAAATCTCATTACCGCGGTAAGTCAAATTTCCCAAATCTATTGAGAAACCCCGTTTTGCATGACCCATTAATTCTTGAATAGAATTTGACTTTTGTTCCAGGTAGTAGTCTCGGATCTCTGTAGGGAGTCCGCATCAAAAAAGCTGAATCTGTTCCTTGAAAGAGACCTTCTTAAATGAAGAGGTTGGTAGAAAAGAGTCCCTAAATCTCTCGCAATAAGCGTCCAAAGAATCTCCCTTGGTCATCCGTAGATGGTTCCAAGCGGTTCGTATATCTCGTTCGTACTCCCAAGTCAGCCAAGAAGATATAATGAGCCTTTTGAATTTCAACCACTTAACTGGAGCTTCCTTCCTCAAAAGAAGAGTGGACCACCATGTTCGAGCATTTCCTTTAAGAAAAGATGCAGCCCTCCTAATTTTGGAGTGCTCTGAGTAATGCCCTCCAGAGAAGGCTATGTCAAACTGTTGGATGAAGGCCAAAGCCCTCGAAGTATCTCGGAACCCAGAAAAGGATTCAGATTTAATCGACTGTCCACCTTCTTTGAATTCTTTTGCTTTCTTGCTTTTGTCTTCGAGGAAGTCATATTGGTTGGCTCTGTAAAAATGCTTCTTCTTGCATAAAACATATGGTCATCGGAGTCCAAACTGTCAGAGCATGACTCCTTTGTAAAACTATCAGAAACCGGACGAAATCTGGGTTTCTTTGCCTTTTTCTTGCCCTTTCCAAAGCTTTGCCTTTTGCTTCACTTTTTGCCTTTACTGTCCTCCTCGCTCGAGTTAGAAGAGCTAGAAGAACTGTCAAAAGAAGAGGAAGAAGAAGAACTGGGTAGTCCTTCAAAACGTAAACGCTTCTTCGGCTTTCTTGCAGATGCAAAAGAAGATTGACGGCCCAAATAACCAGCATAGTTAGTCCCCTTCTTGCGTTTTTCACTTGCTTTTTGGATTGATTGTTCGCGTCCAAAAGCCGATTGATCTGAGTCTGAACCACCTCTTAAAGTTCTTGTTCTTTAAACATCCTCCGAGAAGGAGGTTTCTTGATTGCCAGTTTGATGGGTGGTTTGGTGGCTTTCTGCCACTGAGTGTGCACTTCAGTGATGGATTGCTGAGACAAAAAAATTGCAAATTGAGGGTCCTTCGCAAATTTAATCATCTGCTTTGTGCACTCGTCAACCTGCTGTCGACGTTCCATCTCTTCAAGTTCATACTGAGTAGGCCGATGTAACAAACTTGGACACCCCAAGTCAAGATTCTACCGCGACACAGCCGAGATTCACTTCAAAACAGTTCACAATTCACAATTAGGTCGACACGGCCCGACGTAGTTCCGTGCCTAGAGATATTGGCCCCGAAGACTGGCACCCCTTCCGGTATTTCTTTTTGTATTAATCTGTGTTCGAAGTACAAGAGAGTGGGTAGGTGCTCACTCTCAGACTCTGCGTCAGATGCTCTGAGAAGTGAGGCCCTGCCCACTAATTTATAGATACAAGGAATGCCCAAAAGCAGAGCCCCAAAAGCATTAACTTGAAAAGCTTTTAACTCAAAAGCTATTATCCCAAAAGCTGCCAGCAAAAATCACCTAGCATAATTTGCAGAGATCCGTACGCTGCACGTCAGCATGTCAGTGCGTTTTGCGCCGCAAAATCCGGAATTCCGTACGCTGTTCCGTACAGTCTACCACGTGTCATTGCAGTGTGTGTCCGGGGTTAGCCACGTCACCATTTTGTGACATACCCCCCTCTTGAAAGCATTGTAATCGCCCTCGATTACGCCTGCAAAACAGACAAAGGTCATAAACTGTCTTAGGAGACAGTAACTGTTAGTACCGATACACTAGGAACAACACATCTAGCACATGTACCAATCAACAATCACATCACACGACATCATAGGACATCACATGACAAATCACATTCAAAATCATTCCAAATCTCAGACCATGATTAATCGGCAACGTATTTAGCAACCGCATCTAGATCTAGTCGGGACCTCATAGATGCCCGATTAACTAATCCATATTACAATCATGTCTACAGAGATTTATGAGACCGAAATACTGCAGTCATTTCGTCTATCAGTTCCTGCACTCAAACAAGTCTAGTACAAATCAATCAATATCATATTCATTTTCGGGAATTCCAATCCATAAAGTCATACAGCAGAATACTGTCAGCCCACCAGTATCCCTAAAACCCAAAGGAACACCAGTGACTCTATATAAAAAATCAGGGCAATCTCTTGACAAAGGAGCGGAGTGACTCCCCTCTTGTGCAAACCCGCTGCACTAGATTCGCCCATGCTGAAATCGGGGTTCTATCGGAGTAGACTATGCTAACCGAATGCTTCAAGGTAAAGTTCCACAATCTGAGGAGTATCTGCTAGGTCCTCCTCCTCCATCCACTTTGCATCCAATGCAAGATAGTTCTTGAATTTAACCAAAAACCGCCTAATCACTTTACCTTTAATCTTTCTATCTTTATGTGCCAATATCTGTTCTGGAACGAGTATCTCCTCGCTTTCCTCCATCTGGCTCCCCATCATCGGACACATCGCCTTTAAAGGCTTCAAGAGACTCACATGAAAAGCATTGTGAATTCTCCAAGCATCGGGCAGTTTTAGTCTATAGGAGACATCATTTATCTTTTCTTTTAGCTGAAAAGGTCCATAGTATCTCATGATAAGCTTTGGAAAAAGCTGCTCTGTTCCCTTTTTCTTTCTTAGGCGTGCCTCCGCTTAACGTAAGAGCACCCAATCGTCTTCCTTTAATTTCAAATCACGACGGTGTTGATCTATTGCCTTCTTGTGTCTTTCTTGAGATTTCGCTAAAGCCTCCCGGACCTTGGCAAAAGCCGTGTCCAAGTCCCTCGTGTACTGGTCGACTTCAAAAATCTTATCTTTCGTGCTTAGGAAGGGTGGAACCTTCGTAGCACCTTCAATAATCTCAAATGGCGCCTTCCCCGTCGAAGAGTGGATCGTGTTATTGTAGGCAAATTCCACCAAGGGCAAAAACTTTTCCCATTGAGTCTTTTGACCAGCGATGTAAGACTTCAATAAATCCAGTACGACTGAATTTGCAATCTCAGATTGCCCATCTGTCTACGGGTGGAAAGATGACGAGAACTGCAACTGTGTGCCAATGTTCTCCCAAATAGCCTTCCAAAACAAACTCGTGAATCGAGGATCCCCCTCAGAGACTATTGTCTCAGGCATGCCATGTACTCTGAATATCTGGGCAATAAACAATCTCCCTAAATGATCTGGCTTGACTGTTTTCTTCAATGGAATGAAATGAGCTTGCTTGCTAAATCTGTGAATAACAGTCCAAATACCATCGTGCCCACTATGTGTCTTTCGGGAGATCAAAAATGAAATCCATAGCAATACTTTCCCAGGGGCGGGTGGAAATGGGTAAAGGCTGTAACAATCCTTGTGCTTTATGCCTATCAAACTTGACCTTTTGGCATACCAAGCAGCAGCGTACAAAGTCGTCCACGTCCTTCTTGAGTCTCGGTGGTGTCAATGTTGCAATGACCCGTAAAAGCTGGATGGTGGCAATCGGTTAGAACCTTTTCCCTCAACGGCTGTGTAACGCACAACATCGTTTTCTTCATCAAGTAGCCATAGTTCTTTTGCCTCTGTACATGGACAATCTGGAAGTGAAACTATGACAAGATGTTAGCCCACCACATCCGCTTTTCCGAAAGCTGCTTCTGTGACAATAAGTAGCGTAAACTCTGATGATCAGTGAAGACCGTAAAATCGGCTCCGAGTAGGTAATGTCGCCACTGAGTAAGAGCATGGATGACCACCAAAATCTCTTTCTCATAAATCTGTGCTGTCAATTCTAGCCTTGAAAACAATCGGCTCTCATAGACCAACTGTACATCTTGGCCAGGCGGCGGGTCCATCTGTACTCCTGCTGTGCTGAAACGATGTGTCCCAAAAAGTGTATCTCCGGTAAGAAAAATTCACTCTTCCTGGCATTGATTACTAACTTGTGATCTTGCAATGCCTAAAAGACCTGTAGTAGATGTTGTCTGTGTTCTGCCTCATCCTTGGAGAAGACTATATTGTCATCAAAGAAAGTGCCAACAAAAGATCTGTACTCTCTAAAAATCCTATCCATCATTCGGTTAAAAGTCGTTGGAGCATTGGTAAGGCCAAAAGGCATCACCAAAAATTCATATAAACCGAAGCTAGCTTGTAGACATCTCCTGGCAAGATTCGGATCTGATGATATCCGCTTTTCAAATCGATCCTGCTGAAACAAGAGGATCCCTGTAATCTGTCAAGAATATCATCGATCCTCGGAATCGGAAATCTGTTCTTGATGGTGATTTTATTGAGACCTCTATAGTCAAAACACATTCTCCAAGATCCGTCTTTCTTTAAAACGAACCACACCGGAGGGCAGTAGGGTGAAGTACTCGACTAGATAAGACCCTTTTCCAAGAGGTCTTTCACTTGGTTCATAATCTCTTCGTTCTAGGCTCGGCTCACACGATAAGGTGGCCGGTTCGGTGGTGTGCTTCCAGGTATCAAATCAATAGTATGATCTCAAGGATCTCAAGACGAGATGGTGGCAACTCGCCTGGTAGGCCCTCAGAAAAGCAATCGGCATGAGTGTGGAGAAAATCCTGGCGTTCTTTATCAAGTTCAAACATATTCTTCCTATGTTCATCATTTAACTCTTTCAAATAGATCGAGTAAACAAACAAACTGGATTTCATTAATTTAGAAACGACCGAAGCCGATACAGCAAGGACAGACTCGCCCTTCAATTTCACATCAAGTACAATTTTTCGGCCCTTTTCATTTGTCAATGTCGCTTTCTTCGCTCGATAATCGACCACGCCGTTGTTCTTATGGTACCAAGGACTCCTAGGAGGACATCACAACCTTCCAAGGGAATTATGCAAAAGTCCTCGTGCCCCAAATACCCCTGACAATGCAACCGAAGTTTGCCAATGGCATGTGTAATGGCTACGTCCCGTCGAGTGCTGCTAGAACTGCCTCTGCTTGTGGTCCCATCCGATCGGGTGTAATCTCGAGCCGCGCCGCCAATTCAGGTGAAATGAAGTTGGCCTTGGCTCCTCCATCAAAGAAAATCAGGGCTTCTTGATCTTTTACTTTGCCTAAGCTTGGGAAAGTTCTGTACTTTCATCAATCGTGCTTGGGTCAATACCCATGCAATCTGGAACCAGTCTTGCTTTCATCTTGCCTTTTCTGCCACGTTCCTAAACTGCTCTCGAACTCTCTGGCCTGTCTTCATTCTGTTCTTGTTGTGCCTTTTTAGGGCACTTCGCGGAGACGTGCCCGTGTCCCCGCATCCAAAGCACTTTCCCTCTTTAATGTAGTTGGCTGTCTCTCGAAGAGTGAGCCGGGGTCATGAATCCTTGTCTTTCTTTTCTTGGGAACTCCTCTTCTTTCTACTTTCATTATTAGAAGTCTGTTGGGTTCTCTGAGTCAAGATCTCATCAATGGGGTAAGTCAGATTGCCCGAATGTATGGCAAAACCCCGTTTCGCATGACCCATCAATTCTTGAATAGAATTTGACTTTTGTTCTAAGCAGTAGTCTCGGATCTCTGTAGGAAGTCCGCAGCAAAACCACTCAATCTGTTCTTTAACAAGACCTTCTTAAATGAAGAGGCCGGTAGAAAAGAGCTCCAAAATCTCTTGCAATAAGCGTCCAAAGAATCTCCCTTGGTCATCTGAAGATGATTCCAAGCAGTTCGTATATCTCTCGTTCGTACTCCTGAGTCAGCCAAGAAGAAATAAAAAGCCTTTTGAATTTCAACCATTTAACTGGAGCTTCCTTTTCTCAGTAGAAGGTTGGACCACCATGTTTGAGCATTTCCCTTGAAGAAAGATGTAGCCCTCCGAATCTTGGAGTGCTCTAAGTAATGCCCTCCAGAGAAAGCTATGTCAACCTGTTGTATGAAGGCCAAAGCCCTCGGAGCATCTCGGAATCTAGAAAAAGAGTCAAACTTAATTGACTGTCCACCTTCTTTGAATTCTCTTACTTTCTTGCTTTTATCTTCGAGGAAGTCATATTGGTTGGCTTTATAAAAATGCTTCTTCTTTGCATAAAACATGTGATTGTCGAAGTCCGAAGTGTCTGAGGATGAGTCCTCTGTAGAACCGTCAAAAACTGGGTAAAATTTAGGCTTCTTTGCCTTTTTCTTGCCCTTTCCGAAGCTTTGCTTTTTGCTTCGCTTTTTCGCTTTTCTGTCTTCTTTGCTCGAATCAGAACTGTCAGAAGAAGAATAAGAAGAAGAACTAGGTAGTCCTTCAAATCGTATACGCTTCTTCTGCTTTCTTGCCGATGCAAAAGTCGATTGACGACCCAAATATCTTGGAAAGTCAGTTCCTTTCTTATGCTTTTTATCGTGACTTTTGGCTTTGTTGTTTGCGTCCAAAAGCCGGTTGATCTGTGTCTGAACCACCTCTTGTAATTCTTGCTCCGTAAACGTCCTCAGAGAAGGAGGTTTCTTGAGTGCCGGTTTAATGGTTGACTCTGTGGCCTTCTGCCACCGGGTGGCACTTCTGCGAGGGATTGCTGAGTCAAAAAATTTGCAAATTTTGGATCCTTTGCAATTTTAATCATCTGCTTTGTTGCCTCGTCAACCAATTGTCGACGTTCCATCTCTTCAATCTCAGCTTGAGTAGGCCGAGGTGGGCCGTACTCTTTTGATTGCTCATGAGAATCTTCTCCGTGATCTCCCGCATTCGCAGATGCAGAAGAAGTCCACTGATTTTTATTGGAATCCATAAGTGCCGGAGAAAAGGATCGGATTTCCCGGTAGAGGAGAAACCGGTCGCGCTCTGATACCATTGTAACAAACTTGGACACCCCAAGTCAAGATTCTACCACGACACAGCAGAGATTCACTTCAAAACAGTTCGCAATTCACAATTAGGTCAACATGGCCCGGCGTAGTTCCATGCCTAGAGATATTGGCCCCAAAGACTGGCGCCCCTTTCGGTATTTCTTTTTATTAATCTGTGTTCAAAGTACAAGAGAGTGGGTAGGTGCTCTCTCAGACTCTACATCCAAATGCTCTGAGAAGTGAGGCCCTGCCCACTAATTTATAGATACAAGGGATGCCCAAAAGCATTAACTTGAAAATCTTTTAACTCAAAAGCTATTATCTCAAAAGCTGCCAGCAAAAATCAGCCAGCGTAATTTGCAAAGATCCGTACGCTGCCACATCAGCATGTCAGCGCATTTTGCGCCGCAAAATCCGAAAACGTACGCTGTTCCATACAATCTACCACGTGTCACTGCAATGTGTGTCTAGGATTAGCCACGTCAGCATTTTGTGACAACCGAGGTGGCCCGTACTCCTTTGTTAATTCGGTTGAATCTTCTTCGTGATCTCCTCCCGTATCATCAGATGCAGAAGAAGTCGATTGATTCTTGTTGGAATCCATAAGTGTCGCGAGAAAAGGATCAGATTTCTCGGTAGAAGAGAAATCGGCCACGCTCTGATACCACCGTAACAAACTTGGACACTCCAAGTCAAGATTCTACTGCGACACAGCAGAGATTCACTTCAAACAGCTCACAAAAGACGACACGACCCGGCGTAGTTCCGTGCCAAGAGGTATTGGCCCCAAAGGCTGGAGCCCCTTTCGGTATTTCTTTCTATATTAATCTGTGTGCAAAGGACAAGAGAGTCTGTGGGTACTAACTCTCAGATTCTGCGTCCAGATGCTCTGAGGAGTGAGTCCCAAAAAGAACTTATTTATTCTTACAAGGGATGCCCAAATGCAGAGCCCCAAAAGTTAAACTCAAAAGCAACTGTAACCAAAAGCTGCCAAATTCAGCCAGCGTAATTTCCGAAAAATCCGTACAGCATGTCAACGTTTTTTACGAAACGTTCATACACTGCCACGTCAGCATGTCAGTGGATTTTGCAGAGATCTGTACGGCACTGCCACGTCAACCTGCCAGCACTTTTTTCCGGGGCATGTATTGCTGCAAAGTGGCATTTCTGCCGCATATGGTAATGCCCCTCTAGTTGGGCTTCTCAAATGACCATGTACAGTTCTGGGGGTTTTATGCGTGTTTGCCAAGGCAAGAACCTTCTGTACAGGGACCGTATTAGCTAATTGCTAATCCCCTTCAAGTATGCACAGTTCCATCGCGAAGGAATGCGAAAACGGAGAGTTTTCTCGTGTGAAACTCCTTCAATTTAAAGGAGAACTACCCCATTGCATACAGGAGCTTCTGAGACACACGTAGACATGTTTGCTCCGCTCAAAATGATGTGATACACGGAATTACAGCCTACTGTCTTTTTTGCAGGTTTAGGGTTTCGCACCTAAACTGCAAGGTAATGCCAGGGGAGCCTCAGGAAAGACTTGGGTGCTTGTACAAGGCAATTTAGAGAGATTTCCCACGAGGAATCTCATCTAATTCAAGGGACGAGTGACCCTACAGGTGCAAGAGCTCGAGGGCTACCCATAGGAGTGATCGGCATGCGAATCAGAGCACAAAACAGAGAATTACAGATAAGTGAATAAAGATCAAATGTTGCACACACTTCATCTCACATATACTCAAACAAACATGCCTTTGCAAGAGTACATCAATCAATTGGCTTTAGGTAATTCCAACCATAACACCATGGCAAAACAATCTATGTACGTATTATATAAAGTCACTTCGGCAGAGTACTATCAACACAGTCTATAACAGGCTTGGACACTCTAATTAAGAAATCAATAGCAACACACGAACAGAAACTTCAAAATAACTGAACAAAATCACTGAACTTTTAGAGAGAGAGAGAGAGAGAGAGAGAGAGACACGGCCCGGCATAGTTCCATGCCCATAGGTATTGACCCCAAAGTCTAGCGCCCCTTTCGGTATTTCTCTATCATTAATCATTGCAAAGTACAACTCCCGAGGGACCTCTGCTCTCAAGCTCTGCGTCCAGATGCTCTGTAGAGTGAGGCCCCAAGGGCTCTTATAAACAGTACATGGATGATCGGATGCCCAAAAGCAGAGCCCCAAGAGCAATAAGTTCAAAAGCACTTTCACCCAAAAGCTCTGGTCCCCAATAGCTAGCGCTGGAGATTCCCAAAAGCAACTAGCGTAATTTGCAAAAATCCGTACAACCTGCCACGTGGCACCTGCAACACAAATCGCAGAAATTCCGTACGGCCCTGCCACGCCAGCATGTCAGCGCATTTTACGGAAATCCCTTTCGGGGTTCAAGCTTTTGACTTTTAGGGTTTCGGGCCCCACGACCGATGCTTCATAAGTTTTTCAAGTTAGTCCGTTCAGTTTATCTTGTCCACTTGGCCATTTCTCTGCCAAATGGTTATGCCACATCATCACTTTGTGACATACCTCCTTCTTGACAGAATTGTAATCGCCCTCAATTACGCCTGAAAATCAGACATAAGCCATAAACCAGTTCAGTAGACACTCACTCTAAGTACCGACGTACTTGCACAAAGACAACAGTCACTGAACATCAAATCACATTCATATCAAATAACATAAAATCCATCGAGATCTAGGACCGTGATTCCTGGCAACGTGTTTAGAAATCGTATCTAGATCCACATCAAACCTCACTGAAGTCGGATTAACTAATTCTTATTGCAATCATATCCATAGAATCTCAAGATCAAAATGTTTCAGTCATTTCGTCTTTCAAACCTGCACTCAACACAATCACATGAGTGAGCACACATAAATCAGATTCAATTTCGGGAATTCCCATGTCGAAGTACTTCTTTCATAAAGTCATGCAGCAGAATAATGTCAGCCCATCAGTATCCCCGAAATCTAAAAGGAAAATCGGTGGCTTTATTCCATCTGGGTAACTTGTGACAAAGGAGCGGAGTGACTCCCCTCTTGTGCAGTCCCGTCTGCACCAAAGTCAACTCTGCTGGTCTCCGGGATCTCTCGAAATAGTCAAAGCTAGACCGAAAGCCTCAAGGTAAAGTTTCAATATCTGAGGAGTATCTGCTAGGTTCTCCTCCTCCATCCACTTCGCATTCAATGTTGGATAGTTCTTGACTAAGAACCGCCATTCACTTAACCTTTCTCTTTCCTTTCCTTGTGAGCCAGTATTTGTTCCGGAACAAGAATCTCATCGCTCTCTTCTACTTCAAGTTGCTTCTTAGGCTCCCTTTCGACCGGCACCTCACCCTTGAAGAGTTTCAAAAGACTCGCATGAAAAGCATTGTGAATCTTCCAAGTAGCTGGCAACTTCAGTCTGAAGGAAACATCATTTATCTTCTCTTGAATCAGGAAAGGGCCATAGCACCACATTCTTAGCTTCGGAAAAAGCCGCTCCTTTCTCTTTCGTTTCCTTAGGCGTGACTTCTCAAGCCGTAAGAGCATCCAATCATCTTCCTTCAACTGCAAGTCGCGTCGATGTCTATCAGCTGCCTTCTTATGTCATGCTTGAGATTTCTCAAGAGCGTCGCGAACCTTGGCAAAAGCAGTGTTCAAATCTCTCATATACTAATCCGCTTCAAAAAAAATCTTATCATGGGTATGGGGAATTCTCTGATCTACCATTTGATTCCCTTTTCCTTTCTTTCCTTGTGCCCTAGGACCTATGGGTAGCTTCACTAGCTTCCCCTGTCCATTGGCACATCAGTTTCAATCATCGGAACCCTGAGACACACTATCATCTGATCCCCGTTCTCCAGAATTCTCTGATGAACTTGCATCTGGTTCCCTCAGTTTGTCGGAACCTTCAGATGTGCTACCATCTACCATAGCACATCTACCATCTGATTTTATTCCAGAATCTTGTGATGAGCTGTGATCCAGTTCCTTTGATTTAGTCTTTTCACTGGCAGACTCTTGCCCTTTGAGGTGGATACTATGTTGTCCATAGGATAAGTCAATGAGCCGGCATGCGTTCAAATTTGTTGCTTATCACGTCCCATGAGTCTTTGAATGGAGTCAGACTTCTGGTTTAGACAATAGTCTCGAATCTCCTTTGGCAAACCACAGCAAAACTGCTCAATCTGGTTTCTCTGGTAAATAAGTATCCCAAAACCTTTGGCAGTAGTCATTCAATGTATCTTTCTTAGTCATTCTCAAGCGATGCCAAGCCATGATGACATCTCTTTCATATTCATCTGATATCCAAGTTGACGTAAAAGTTTTCTTGAATTTTAACCACGTCGTAGGTGCTTCTGTGCGTAACAACAGAGTAGACACCCATGTCTATGCAGTTCCCTTCAAGTAAGATGCCATGTTCTGTGAACCAACCTCCAAAGAAGGCGACGTCAAAGTGTTGTACAAACTCAAGGGCTCGATGGGTGTCCTAGTAGCCTGAAAACGTCTCAAACTTGACGGCCTGACTCCCTTCCTCGAACTCCTTGGTCTTCTTGCTCATCTGGTCACTGTCAGAAAAGGACAAGCTCTCCTCCTCTGAACTGCTAGATGGCCTTCAATGCCGTCTAGACTTTCTCAAAAATCTGCTTTTCGTGCTTTTTCTCCGCTTCAAAAATCTTGCCTTCGGTGCTCAGAAATGGTGGACCACCTTAGCACGCTCGACTACCTCAAATGGCGCCTTCCCTGTCGATGAATGAATTGTGGTGTTGTAGGCAAATTCCACCAAGGGCATATACTTTTCCCATTGAGTCTTTTGATCCGAAATATAAGACTTTAACAAATCCAAAACCACTGAAATGGCTATCTCAAATTGCCCATCTCTCTGCGGGTGGAACGAGGACGAGAACTGCAACCGTGTCAATGTTCTCTCGGATTGCCCTTCAAAACAAACTAGTAAACCAGGGATCTCTATCCGAAGCAATGGACTTAGGCATGCCATGTAATCGAAAATCTGTGAGTGTCACAAACTGCTGACGTGTCAAAGCCCTAAGAAGAACAAGTAACAGAAGAAGAAGTCCTACCAACTTATGGGGACCCCGTCCGATGGGGCCCCAAGTGACATAAAGGATTAAAATGAAGCAGGACCCACACACAAGAAAAGCTGGCAGATTTTTGAAAATTACGTTGGTTGATGACATGGCAAGCTGTACGGATTTCCGTAAATTACGTTGGCAGCTTTTGGGCATTGCTTTTGGACCAAATGCTTTTGTGTTTTGAAGGCTTTTCACTGTAATTGCTTTTCAGGCCAAGGGCCTTTAAATAAGAGGTTAGGGCTCATTCTCTGGCATGCTTCCTGGAGAAGGTGCAGAGTCTGAAGTACTGGCTTGTACTGTGTTAATGCAATATAAAGAAATACCGAAAGGGGTGCCAAGGTTTGGGGCCAATACTCTCTGGGGTGGAATTCTGCCACTCCGTGTCACGTGTCGTCTCTCTCTCTCTCTCTCTCTCTCTCTCTCTCTCTCTCTCTCTCTCTCTCTCTCTCTCTCTCTCTCTCAGTTCAGTTGTTATTGAAGTGCTAAAAGTCTGTTCAGTCTGTTCTTTTCTATTGGCATGTGCTGCCCGCCTTGTGACAGTGGTATCAGAGCATCAGGCGTGTGCTTTTCTGAAAGCATATCGGTCCTACAAAAGAGCAGACAGAGCTATTGGAATTTTATTTGAGGTATCTTCGGCCTTTGACCCTGGACTTACTAGCCACTCCAACCCTTACTTCATCGCGCATCGGGCACGCTCCCGTCTTCATCGCTGTGTCTTGCAGGGCATAAGCCATAAAGAATCCAAGACTTGGAATTCATGGATTCAGCAGAATATTTGCAGTTTTTGCTCAACGAACTCCACGACATTCTTTCGCGGCATCCTCAGCAGAATCTTCCGATCCTGCAAAGTTTTCAACAATTTTTGAACTACATGTTACCCCCTCTGATGCCCCAAGCGGAACCTCCTTCTCCAGCATCAGAAAGTACGAGAGCTTCCAACTGGCAAATTTCTCAACCGTCTTTTCCGATTGGGGGCGTTTTCAGAACCCTGATCGAGTGCAGCCATCTGACCCTGATCTAGTGCAACTACCGTTGCCACCGCCATTGCCCCCACCTCCACCACCACCAGGCTACAATGGTTGGAGCCCATATGGATACCCTTATTATCCATACCCGGGATATGCGCCTAACCAACCCTAAGATTTCAAAGATGATGGCACGACAGTCGAATTTTTCACTTTTTCCGGGGTGAAAGATCGCAAGAAAGCATTGCAGTTCCTACAACAATTCAACAATATCTATGCTTTAGGGAACTATACAGAAGAATCAAAGATTTCTCGAGCAGCGGGTTTTTTTTAAAGATAATGCTATGCAATGGTGGAGTTCAATTGCGACACAACCGCATGCTCCAAGGACCTGGCAAGCTTTCAAGACAGTTTTTGCACGTAGTTACATGACTTCTATGTTTAAAGTCCGGATTTTGGCAGAGTGGGGCAACTTGAAAATGCTTGCCACCGAAACCATGGACGAATATAACCAAAGGTTTCTCGACGTGTACCTTCCGGTGTCCTTCTTTAGATCTGTTCCCTTGGAGGCCCAATGCGAGCGATATACCATTGGACTACCATCACCATTGCAGGAATATTGTCTATCCAAGTAGGTCTCCACCATGCAAGAACTTATGGACCATGCCGCGGTCGGCTACAAACTGATGAAGGGAAAGCTAGAGTTTACCGCGAAAGAATCTCCGGCCACTAACCACAACTCTCTGCAACAACGAACAAATTCTCGAGACTCGTGAAAATCAACCGCAAAGGCCTCGTTTGACGCCTCAACAACGAGACACCTTACTACAAGAAGGCCAATGCTTTGGATGCTTTCAAACAAGGCATAATCGTTCTAATTGTCCCAAACGCACTGATAGACCAGAGGAGCCGACGCCCGCACCAACAGTCGATAGAACCCCAGCGCCACCTCCTGCTAAGAGAGCTAGACTCGCTATTGGACTAGTTCCTGATATTTATGGCATACGCCTTGAGAGTACAAATGAATTGTGTCGAGCATATGGCGAAGTCAATGGCTTCAAAGCCCTTATTTTCTTTGACCCTGGAGCTACAGAGAACTTCATCCATCCAAAATTCTTAAAGCAGATGCACTTTGATTATGATGCAGAGGGTGGAGAAATTGAAGTTGAGCTAGCCACAGGGCAAACTCAGAAAGTAGTACCGCTCATTGGTGCTCTTCCAGTGACTATACAAGATTATCATGGAAAAGTTGATTGTCACATCATGAAGTTGGGCAATTTCGACGTTCTCTTGGGCATGCCTTGGCACGACAAGAATGATGCGACTCTCCAAGTTCGGAACTGAGCCATCACCGTGATGCAGAAGGACAAGCCAATCGTCTTCAAAGTTCGGTTGTCCAAACAAAACCTTGAATGAACTCTCTCTACTTGTTTTTCTTTATAGCTAGAAAGTATTGTTTGTGAAAATTTGTTTGAAATGGATGGTATCTATTTTGAACTTGTTTTGGTGCCGATTTAAAATGTTTGACTCTGGTTTTAATAACGATGTCAATGATTGGTGATTTTACTCCCGGGTGGAGTAGTGAGAAATGATGATTGAAAAGTGTTGTTTTTTACTCATGGCCAGGACCCTTGTGGTTATTTTACGGGGGGGAGTATTGTTGTTGTGACTCCCGGCCCGGACCTGGATGGTTATGTGGGAGGAGTACTAAGAAGTCTGAGCAGTGGTTACTCTCAGCACCTCCAAACGACGCAAGCTGCGGTCTGGGGGGCGTTTGATTGTAAAAGGCCTCTACATCTCCCGGCCCGGACCTTTTTAGGTTATGCGGGAGGAGTGATGAGGGAGTCATTGAATATCTCCCGGCCCGGACCTTGTTAGGTTATGCGGAAGGAGTGTTCATCGGCGGCTTTATGTTTCTATGTCTTGTAGCATGCATATGTGAGCATTTGCGTTGCATTGTGATGTGCCAACCACTGAATATTTGTCACAAGGCAGGCACCATGTGCCAATAAAAAAGAGCAGACTGAACAGACTTTTAGCACTTCATTAACAATTGAACTGAGAGAGAGAGAGAGAGAGAGAGAGAGAGAGAGAGAGAGAGATGACACGCGACAAGGAGTGGCGGAATTCCACCCCAAAGAGTATTGGCCCCAAACCTTGGCGCCCCTTTCGGTATTTCTTTATATTAAATCAACCCAGTACAAGCCGGTACTCCAGACTCTGCACCTTCTCCAGGAAGCATGCCAGAGAATGAGCCCTAACCTCATATTTAAAGGCCCTTGGCTTGAAAAGCAGTTACAGTGAAAAGCCTTAAAAACTCAAAAGCTTATGGTCCAAAAGCAAAGCCAAAAATTGCCAACGTAATTTGCGGAAATCCGTACAGCCTGCCACGTCATCAGCCAGCGCAAAACGCGGAAATCCGTACAACCTGCCACGTCATCATGTCAGCGCAATTTTCAAAAATCTGCCATGTCATCAGTTTTTGCGTGTGTGCGGGTCCTGCTTTATTTTAATCCCTTTATGTCACTGGGGCCCCATCGGATGGGGTCCCCATAAGTTGATAGGACTTCGTCTTCTTCTACTACTTGTTCTTCTTAGGGTTTAGGCCTCTCGGCCGGCATCTGTAAGTTGGCTCCATTCTTTAGGCTTTGACACGTCAATAGTTTGTTACATCTCCCCTTCTTGAAAGAGAGTAATCGTCTGCGATTTACAGCATATCTGCAAAACAACTCAAGTTAGCTCAAAAATTTCCGAGGGTCATTCCGAGGGACATCCGTTTGCTCTTTTTATTAAGGAGTTACCTTCTCCTTTCTGCTCTTTTGATCAAGGAGTTAGCTTCTCTTTTCGGTTGTTTTGATCAAGGAGTTAGCTTCTCCTTTCGTCCTAATCGGAACTCTTGATATTCCGGCGTAGTAATATTAGCGATCACACCCAGACCGTACTGATCTTCCACGGGTGTCTTGAAGCACTAAAATTACATACCCACGCAATCTCGTCTATATTAAGTAATTGACACATCACAATGCAACACAAATGCTCACATATGCATGTTACAAGACACAACAAACAGTGCGACTAAGCACTCCCCCAAGACAAACAGTCTACGGTATGAAGCTACTCAACGACTACCTCGTCACTCCCCCCGCAAATGACCTAAAAAGGTCCGGGCCATGAGCTCAAAGGACTGTACAACCAAACGCTCCCCAGACCGCAGTCTGAGTCGCTCGGAGGTTCAAGCATACGACCAAATGCTCCCCAAGCATCGGCCTGCGTCGTTTAGAGGTTTTCTAGCATACAACGCAACGCTCCCCAGGGATCAGCCTGTGTCGTTCCGAGGTTCAAACAATACCAAAACACTATTTCTCACTTCTCCACCCGAGAGTAAAAATCACCAATCAATGAAACCAGTATTAAAACCAGAGTCAAGCATTTCAAATCGGCACCAAAACAGGTTCAAAACAAATACCATCCATTTCAAACAAATTCCAAAAAGGATCATCAAACAAGTTCTCAAACAGATTTCAAACTTCAAAAGCAATCTCGACATCAGTCGAGCTCGAAAAGTCGACTGACTTTCCATCCTGGAACCTGCACCAAAAATTAGGGTTAGGTTCATTCCGTAAGGTCGTAACCAAGCATAGCATGGTCCATCAGCTCTTGGACAAACAATGTTTCTTTGACGGCGATGGTAGTCCCAAGATAGCAATCACACTGGACCTCCAAGGTCATCTACTCGTGAAGAGACATCTACTGAGAGATGTCGAGAAATTTCAAGTTATAATCTGCTAGGGTTTCCATGGCAAGCATTTCAGGATATCCCACTCTACCAGAAGTTGCACTCCGAAGGAAGATGTCAGAAAACCATATAACTTCGAGCAAATTTTTTTCTCTTGAAAGCTTGCCAAGTACTTGGAGTATGTTGCTTGGTAGCCGTAGACATCAACGTCTGCATGGCACTGCTTCTAAGAAAAACAGTGACTTGAAACAAATCTAGATCCTTCTCTTGCAAGTGATCTTAATTGGCTTATGCCCTGTAAGACATGAGCGGTGAAGACGGGAGCGCGCCCGATGCGCAATGAAGTAAGGGTGGGAGTGGCTAATAAGTCCGGGTTGGAGGGCGAAGATACCTCAAATAAAATTCCAAAAGCTCTGTCTTCTCTTTTGTAGGACTAGTGTGCTTTCAGAAAAGCACACGCCTGATGCTCTGATACCACTATCACAAGGTGGGCACGACGTGCCAATAGAAGAGAGCAGACTGAACAGACTTTTAGCACTTCATTAACAATTGAACTGAGAGAGAGAGAGAGAGAGAGAGAGGACACACGACACGGAGTGGCGAAATTCAACCCCGGAGAGTATTGGCCCCAAACCTTGGCGCCCCTTTCGGTATTTCTTTATATTACATCAACCCAGTACAAGCCGGACTCTGCACCTTCTCCAAGAAGCATGCCAGAGAATGAGCCCTAACCTCATATTTAAAGGCCCTTGGCCTGAAAAGCAATTACAGTAAAAAGCCTTAAAAACTCAAAAGCTTCTCGTCCAAAAGCAAAGCCAAAAACTGCCAGCGTAATTTACGAAAATCTGTACAACCTGCCACGTCATCAACCAGCCCAAAACGCAGAAATCCGTACAGCCTGCCACGTCATCATGTCAGCGCAATTTTTGAAAATCTACCACGTCATCAGTTTTTGCGTGTGTGCGGGTCCTACTTTATTTTAATTTTTAATCCCTTTATGCCACGGGGGCCCCATCGGACGGGGGCCCCATAAGTTGGTAGGACTTCGTCTTCTTCTGCTACTTGTTCTTCTTAGGGTTTAGGCCTCTCGGCCGGCATCTGTAAGTTGGCTCCCCACAATATTCCTAATTGGATGAGATTGCCTGGGTATGTAATTTTAGTGCATCAAGACGCCCGTGGAAGATTAGTACGGTCTAGGTGTGATGGCTAATTTTACTACCCCGGAATATCAAGAGTTCCGATCTGGACGAAAGGAGAAGCAAACTCCTTGATCAAAAGAGCCGAAAGGAGAAGCTAACTCCTTAACAAAAAGAGCAAACTGATTGTCCCTCAGAATGTCCGAATGACCCTCAGAAATTTTTGAGGTAACTTGAGTAGTTTTGCAGATATGTTGTAATCGCGGACGATTACTCTCTTTCAAGAAGGGGAGATGTCACAAACTGCTGACGTGTCAAAGCCCTCAAGAAGGGAGCCAACTTGCAGATGCCGGTCGAGGGGCCTAAACCCTGAGAAGAACAAGTAACAGAAGAAGAAGTCCTACCAACTTATGGGGACCCCGTCCGATGGGGCCCCAAGTGACATAAAGGATTAAAATAAAGTAGGACCCACACACACAGGAAAAGTTGCCAGATTTCCGAAAATTACGTTGGCTGATGACGTGGCAGGCTGAACGGATTTCCGTAAACTATGCTGGCAGCTTTTGGGCATTGCTTTTGGACCAGATGCTTTTTGAGTTCTGAAGGCTTTTCACGCCAAGGGCCCTTTAAATATGAGGTTAGGGCTCATTCTCTGGCATGCTTCCTGGAGAAGGTGCAAAGTCTGAAGTACCGGCTTGTACTGCGTTGTTGGGTGGAATTCCGTCACTCACTCACTCTCTCTCTCTCTCTCTCTCTCTCTCTCTCTCTCTCTCTCTCTCTCTCTCTCTCTCTCTCTCTCTCTCTCTCTCTCTCTCAGAGTTCAGGTGTTATTGAAGTGCTAAAAGTCTGTTCAGTTTGTTCTTTTCTATTGGCACGTGGTGCCCGTCTTGTGACAGTGAGACAAACAGTTTCGCCAAATGATCGGGATTAACTGTCTTCTTTACCGGAATAAAGTGGGCCAGCTTGCTAAATCTGTCAATGACTATCCAAATCCCATCATACCCACTTTGGGTCGTGGGAACATTAAAAAAAATGAAATCCATAGTAATGCCTCCCAAGGGCGGGAGGGTATGGGTTGTAGAAGTCCTAGTGCCTTATGCCAATCAAACTTGACCTTTTGGCATACTAAGCAACAGTGAACAAACTTGTCCACATCCTTTTTGAGCCTCGGTCAGTAAAAGTAACACTCAACACCCTTCAAGGTGGTATCTATGCCGATGGCCCAGGAAAAAGTGGACAATGGCACTATGTCAAAACCTTTTCCCTCAAAGGCTGTGTGACACACAGCATCATTTTCCGCATCAAATAGCCGTCCCGTATGGAATAGCTTGCAACTAGCTCCCCACACTGTATTCGGTGAAAGATATCTGCAAAATCAAAATCAGTGGTGTACTGATCAATCATATCTTCAAAGCTTCGATGATGTATCGCGGAAATAGCCAGAACCAAGGGCTTTCTAGACACGCATCTGCCACTAAATTCTTCTATCCCTGAACATAGACTATCTGGAAATGAAACTATGACAAGATGTTAGCCCACCGCATCTACTTTTCAAAAAACTGCTTATGCAACAAGAAGTAGCGTAAACTCTAATGATCTGTGAAGACGGTAACGTCATCTCTGAGTAGATAGTGTCACCCAGACTGCAACCACAAGCATCACAGTAAACTTCGAACGGCTTTTGCAAGTCTGGCAAGGCCAACACTAGTCCCATAGTCAACTTTTCCTTGAGAATCTGAAAGGCTGCAATCTCTATCGGGGTCCAAGTAAAAGGAACCTCTTTTTGAGTCAGTACATGCAAAGGAGAAGCTATCTCTGCAAATTTTTGGATGAATCACCGATAATATGAGCACAAGCCCGGAAAGCTTCGAACTTCATGAACATTCTTCAAATCAGGCCAATCACGAAAATCTCAATTTTGGCTGGGTCCATCTTTACCCCTTCCTCTGAGATGATGTGTCCCAAAAAGTTTATCTTAGACAAGAAAAAAAACTCGCTCTTTTTCGCATTTATGACCAATTTATGCTTCCATAGTGCCTGGAAAACATACACCAGGTGGTGTCTGTGTTCTGCCTAGAAAACATACACCAGGTGGTGTCTGCGTTCTGCTTCATTCTTGGAGAAGACAATATATCGTCAAAGAAAGTGCCCACAAACGATCGGTACTCTTTGAAAATCCTATCCATCATGCGGTTGAATGTAGCAGGAGCATTCGTATGGCCAAATGGTATCACCAAATATTTATACAAACTCAAAAGTCGTCCTAAAAGCTGTCTTGTAGATGTCTCCAGAATCAATTTGGATCTGATGCTAACCGTTGTTCGGATCAATTAGGCTAAAGCAAGTAGAACCCTTAAGTCTGTTGAGTTTATCATCAATCCTCGGAATGGGGAATCTGTTCTGGTTCATTATTTCTTCATTTTGGGCTCGGCTAACTCTGTAAGGTGGCCGGTTCGGTGATGTACACAGTACTACCGGGAATCAAATCAATCGTGTGATCTTCAGGACGTGAAGGAGGCAACTCGCTTGGTAAGCCCTCAAAGAAACAGTCAGTCTGAGCTTGCAGAAACTCTTGTCGTTCTTTTTTCGAGGTCTTTCAATTTTACATCAAGTACAATCTCTTTGCTCTTCTCATTCTTCAAGATGTCCTTCCTTGCCCTATAATCGACCATGGCACTGTTCTTGGGGAACCAAGGGATTCCTCGGAGGACGTCACATCCTTCCAAAGGCATGATGTAAAAGTCCTCGTGCCCTTAATACCCTTGACAATGCAAACGTAGTTTACCAATGACAGGTGTAGTGGAAATATCCCGTCCGGGTGCCTCTAGAACAGCCTCGGTCGGTGGCCCCGTTTCCTCGGGCGCAATTCCAAGTCAAGCCGCCAATTCGGTTGAAATGAAGTTGGCCTTGGCTAAGAAGATAAGGGCTTCCTGGTCTGGCACTTTGCCCCATGCTTTGCAAAGTTCAATACTTTCGTCAGCTGGTCAGGGTTGGCGGTCCCTACAAAATCTGGTACCGATCCTGCTTTCGTCTTTCCGCGCTCGGCTGCTGCTCTGTAACTCTCTGGCTTATCTTCTGGTGGTCCTCTCGTTCATCTTCTTTCTACGAGTACAAGTTCCGCTTTATTTTTTTTACTCGGCTGTCCTTTCAGTTAGCCATCTTGAGTAAATCTCATCCATCGGGTAATTCTTCGGGTATTTCGCAAATCTTGGGTCTCTAGAGTACTTGATCAATCTTTTCACACATGTATCAACCTGCAGTTGACGTTTGTACTTCGCTCTGACAAAATTTTCCACCAAGAATTTGTTTTCTTAAATTCTCGTGCCAGATTTCAACTTTTCTTTGTCTGCCCACCGAGAGGTGTTATCTTTGTCAGATTCTCTGCAAAAACCCATGTGTAATCTGGGCTTCTTTATGGCTTATGCCTTGTAAGACAGAGCAATGAAGACGGGAGCGTGCCTGATGCGTGATGAAGTAAGGGTGGGAGTGGCTAATAAGTCCGGGGTCCGGGCACAAAGATTCTCTCACAAAACCTGCATGTGCTGCAAAAAAGGATCGGATCCTCCATAGAAGAAGAATCTTTTTGAGCTCTGATACCACTGTAACAGGCTTCGACACTCCAAGTAAGAAATCAATAGCAAAACACGAACAGAAACTTCAAAATCACTCAACTTTTATAGAGAGAGAGAGAGAGAGAGAGTCGACACGGCCCGACGTAGTCCTGTGCCCAGAGGTATCGGCCCCAAAGTCTGGCGCCCCTTTCGGTATTTCTTTATCATTAATCATTGCAAAGTACAACTCCCGAGGGACCTCTGCTCTCAAGCTCTGCGTCCAAATGCTCTGCAGAGTGAGGCCCCAAGGGCTCTTATAAACAGTACATGGGATGCCCAAAAGTAGAGCCCCAAAAGCAATAAGTTCAAAAGCACTTTCACCCAAAAACTAACTAGCGCTGGAGATTCCCAAAGCAACTAGCGTAATTTGCCAAAATCCGTACAGCTTGCCACGTGGCACCTGCAGCGCAAATCGCAAAATTTTGAATGGCCCTGCCACGTCAGCATGTCAGCGCATTTTACGAAAATCCCTTTCGGGGTTCAAGCTTTTGTCTTTTAGGGTTTCGGACCCCACGGCCGGTTCTTCATAAGCTCTTCAAGTTAGTCCGTTCAGTTTCTCTTGTCCACTTGGCCATTTCTTTGCCAGATGGTCATCATGCCATGTCATCACTTTCTGACACAGTCAGCACCCCCAAAATGTCAATGAAAAATTGGTTGACTGTATCTCCATCTTGGCAATCAGTGACAAAGGAGTGGAGTGTTGTGCAACGTGCACTGTAGAAGATTCAACTTGATGATTGTCGTGCACTCTAGAATAGTTGCAACTATACCAAATGCCTCAAGGTAAAGCTCTAATATCTGAGGAGTATCTGCCAAGTCCTCCTCCATCCACTTCGCATCAAGAGCAAGATAGTTTGACCAAGTACTTCCGGGCCAGCTTACCCTTCACTTTCCTTTCCTTGAGTGCTAGGACCAACTCAGATATAAGAAACTCCTCGGATTCTTCTACCTCTAGTTGCTCCTTTGGCTCCCTGTCCTCTGGCACTTCTCGTTTGAAAGATCGCAGTAGACTCACATGAAAAGCATTGTGAATCTTCCAGTATTGAAAACGTCAATCTAAAGGAGCTTAGCACAAGTGTCAACCTGCAGTTGACACTGAAACTCCACCCTGTCGAAGTCGATTAGCAGGAATGGGCCATGCTCTTCCCCCAATTCCTCGGAAAGAGGACGACTCCTAGTAGAAGCTCCGTTTCCTTCACTTATGCGAGTAGGTGGAACATTTTCCTCCTTGCCGGATTCACTCCCTCAATCCATGTGTATAGCGGGAAAAGGGATCGGATCCTTCGTAGAATAAGAATCGTTTGAGCTCAGATACCACTGTAATAACTTTGGACACTCCAAAGCAAAGATCTACTACAACGCACGTGAAACTGCACACAACTTAACTCAAACTGCAAAAGGGACCGGGGGGGGGGGGAGGAGGAGGAGAGAGAGAGAGAGAGAGAGAGAGAGAGAGAGAGAGAGAGAGAGAGAGAGAGAGAAGTCGACACGGCAAGGAGGAGTTCCGAGCCAAGATGCACTGGCCCCAAAGACTGGCACCCCTTCCGGTATTTCTTTATTATTACTGCACAATGGTACAATGTCCGAGGGTCCTCTCTCTGGCAATGCTCCCAAGCTAATCTGCCGAGAGTAGAGTCCCTAACACACTTATAAAGGCCCCTCGCCAAAAACATACAATGAAAAGCCTTGCTATGAAAAGCTCTGAAATCCAAAAGCTTACTGCATCTGGGCTACCTCTGTAAAACACGGAACGTTCATACTGCCACGTCAATAGTCAGCACAAATCACGGAACGTTCGTACAATAGTGCCACATCATCACGTTTTGCGCAAATTGAGTCCTTGCTTTATTTTAAAAGGATTTTAGGCCCCTCGGTTCGATTCTATAAGTTAGCAGGGTTAGGTTTTTAATCCTAACCCTCCTTTGGCCCTCTCGGCCAAAATCTGCAAGTTAGGGCCATGCCACATCATCACTTTGTGACACACCAGCAATCAACCATCCTTACGGTTCATAGAGTCCAAACGCTTAGAAAAAGAGGTACCTAGAACAAAAGAGTAGTAAAAAAGGCTTACAAACATTCTTCACATTTTTCTTTGAAAGACAAGCAGTATGAAATCCCCGCGACCAGTATCAGAATACTTAGAATAGCCCCTAATTATAAGGCTATTGATTAGTTTTTCTAGCTCCTGATTCATACAACTATCATCGCTAAAGCCTCATTAAGTTTTGAACCAAGAGCTAATCAGCCTTCAAGATATGCATATCTAAATCTTGTAAAGGATTGTGGCCAAAATCTAGAATTCCAATGACATATAGTGATGTCTAGTGAGGTAATGACACTCAATTTATGCTGCCAAACTTTTAAGATTTTGATAAACACAAAAATTAACAAAATTTTAAGAGGCCACCAGCTTTTTGCATCTATTAAATATTAACACTTTGTGGCATAAATTAAGTATTGATTAACAACCATCCAATATTAGTGTTTGGTAAATTTATATTCTCTACCTTACTAGATCTCATTGGCATCTCAAAGTTTTGCCCAAATTTTTTTGTAGAAATAAAGTATGCACATGATCAAGGTCAGTTGGTACTTATGCAACTCTACACTTTGTCAAAGTTTAGTTGACGACAGTTATACAGATCAAGAACTAAAAAGACCTATTCTTATTTTCCTCATGCTAATCACAGGATTTCATACTTCTTGTACTTGAGAGAAAGATATCAAATATATTTCTCAATTCATCCTGTATTGCCCTTCTTTGTCTTTTGTAAATATTTCTTTGAATGCTCGGCTCTACAAAGCTTAAAAAGGATTGAGTGCTTCTAATGTAGATCTTAGAATGGCCTCATATACATTTATGACACCTGTTGTGGTATTCTTGTGATCTTTCGTTGAAAGGTTTTTTTATTCTCTCTTACCCTTCACTTGTTTGCCTTTTGAAGAGGCAATAATTGCATTTTATAGATCATCTGCACTTATTGCAGCCGGATCGGGATTCAGCTGGCCTTGTGAGAACATGGTCTCTTCTTTGTTGTTGACCTTTTGGCCAATACATGCATTTGCCAAGAGTTCATACTTGATTCACTCTTTTTGTGTATCCATCCAAATTTGAGGGTGGTACAATGTGCTAAAACATAAGAGTCTTGATGGCTTGAAAGAGTGACGCCCAAAATTCGGATGTAAACTTTGCATCACCATTCCTCACTTTTCTTGAAAATACCATGAATCCTAAGATCTCTTTAATGAGAAGTTTCCTATTATTTCATGCGGTAAAGTTGGTCTTAATTAAGAATAGGCTACTTTTTTGAATTGTATTGATGATTACAAGGATAGATCTTTCTAAAAACTAGCAAAATGCTAACTTGGGTTATCACTGGAGAAGATATGTATCCCAAAACACTATGTCAGGTTAAATACCCTTTTATTTTACTAGCCTGGAGAGCATACTTATTATCCGTACTAGTTGAACAAAAACAGTCTTGAATGACTATGCTGGCACATTTATGCCATGTGATATCCATATCATCTTTTGACCATTGGCAGTCTTCACATTGAGAGGTGGCGTTGGGTAAACTTTAGGACAAAATCTTTGGTCAGATTAATTGAAAATTGGAAGCAGAATATACGACATAAATCTTGGCATTATAGGGGGCACAACAGGGTGACTCGCTAAGTCATGAAAGCACACTGGAATACAGTTTTTACTAAGACATTTATATGACTCTCTCTTTCCGCAGCGAGCCTTCAAATTGGGTATGCGTTACAAGACTTGGCATTTGGTCCAGAAGATGCTTCCTCCCATGTGTCCTGTTCCACGACTCACTTGAAGATAGCCTGCAAGACTTGTGCTTCAAAGGATGTGTGATGTTCTCCAAAACCACTAAGCAAACATACACATTTAAAGCCATCCCTTTGCATTGCTGGGCATTAAAACCCATTTGTGAAATATGCATAGTAAACTAGATGATTGGTGGCGGAAGAGATTATGAAAATTGAGCATATAAAATACTAAAGCTCCCTTTGAAAGAGCCTCTATCTATGTAGAGGCACGTAATTGGCGTGCTACTCAATGCTCTGCTAAAGTTGTCACTGTTCCTCACTTACGTTGCATCCACACCATGGACTTCATTACTTAGATAACACTCGTCTTTGCACTCCTTTCCTGAGTGGTGTTTTTTGCAAAAAATTTCGGGTGTCTCGGAAATATTCACCACCATTAGCACACTGTTTATCTTTCATTACTTAAGTCGGACTTTAAATGCTCTAGAAAGTTTTGAGAACAAACAGCATCAAGAAGAAGTCACTTGCTTGCCATTTCCAAAATTTTCCTTCAACAAACGCTTCGGTTCAGTATTAATTTGGATGAGATGTCAGCTCAAAATACAGAGCTTTACTTTGACTGCTTCCATAGTGCTGTGATTACTTCACCATGTTCCACATCCTCATTTCGTAGTAGCGTGCTCTATCTAGCATTCCTCGTGGGTTTTCCTCACTTTGAGGTTTCCCACCAGTAATACAATCAAGCATTACTAAAAGAGGTGTGTGTGTGTGTGTGTGTGTGTGTGTGTGTGTGTGTGTGCACGCGCATGCGAGTGAGAGAGAGCTTCATAGGCATACTTGTGTAGTGAATTCACCTACGAATACATTTGTATGTCAATGAATTGACATGAGTTCTCTACACGTACACATAGATGTCTCAGGCGTGCTCTGGGTGGTCACTATAGTCAATGAACACGAAGATCCTTTAAATCATGAGGCTGTTGCGAGACATGGACAAGAAAAATTTACACAGATGCAGGCAATTAACAACACAGTTCAAGCTCGAAACGTTTGAAGGCTAGCTCTTCTTGTAAACAGATAACCTGTGAGTGCAATTAAGCCCAGACGCAGCATAACCAGCTCAAAATGACTTACCTCCGGTCACTCCCGTTGCGGATTTTTGCTTCAGCTTTTGAAAGGCCTTGTGGGCTTTCTGTGATTTTTGAGTTTGTGCTGCTTTTTTGCGTTCTTTTATTTGGAATTAAAAATTCCCAAAATACCCCTGCTTGTGAGGTTAAATATCTCCAAAGATTAAAAAATTTGTAGCTTTTCATAGGAAGACTGATTGTTGGCACTGACTGCTTGTAGGTAGTGATATAGGCGTGGTGCCTATGAAATCTTGTATACATTTTTTAGGCTTTCTTTTAAATTTTTTAACGTGATTTTTAGGCTTCGTAATAAAAATAGCTTGCGTAAAAAAGGCTTTGCAGATCTTTCTCTATGTCTCATTTGCGATGCCGTTCAAAGCGCTCTCTCTCTCTCTCTCTCTCTCTCTCTCTCTCTCTCTCTCTCTCTCTCTCTCTCTCTCTCTCTCTCTAACAGCAGGTAGTGCCACCATTTGTGCATTAGTGACGGTCTTGTTTATCAATACAAGATGGTAAAACTAGAATTTGAGTTGGTCATGTAGGCTTTGGAGATGAATTGCTTCATTATTTTTAGACGTAATTTCTTTTTTTTGCGAGGTACTTTGTGACAAACTACATGCTAAGCACTCAAAAACGGATCTCAACTGTCAAAAAAGAATAAAGATTAGAAAATCTTGAACAATCCAACCAAAATAGATACAAGGGTATTTTGGAAATTTCTAAAATTTTGAGAGGTATTTTGGGAATTTCCACAAATTAGAGGGGTATTTTGATAATTTTCCCTATATATTATTGATATCTTTTCTGGGAAAATTACCATCATACCCCTGAGTTTGTGAAAAGTCCTAAAAAACACCTCAACTAAAAAAAAAAAACAATAGCCTTCTACCAATTTCGGATAGGTTGCTCCAATTTTCACATTATAGAGCGATTTACACATAATGATAGATCTCAAAGAGCTCACGAATCACCTAGGCACATTTGTGTCTTCAAATAATGATTGTTTCATCTTGAGAGCCCATAATTCTGTCTAAAATCCTAGTTTTGTCATCTTCTTATATTCACAGAAGAGTTGCTAAAAATAATGTCTTTGGAGATGTTTGTGTGTTGAAGATGGGTATTTTGAGAATTTTGAAAACTTTAATGGGAATTTCAAGAACTTTTGCCAATATGAGGGGGGTTTTGAGAATTTTCTAAATGAGGGGTATTTTGGGAACACACATAAATTTCAAGGCAACTTCGTAATTTCTATATAGAAAACCTTGATTTTCAAGGAAAAAGATGAAAGAGAATGGATAGCAACGATTGTAAGTAGTCGATAGACATGATGGCCTTTTTCAATTCATTACATTGTTAACATGATAGAATGGATAGCAACGATTGTAAGTAGTCGATAGACATGATGGCATTTTTCAATGCATTACATTGTTAACATCATTACTCATGGAATGATGTTGGTCTTTGAAAACATAAAAGGATAAATAAAGGAAACATAAGTCAATTAAATAAATAGGATAATGCATTGTGTTTAGTTTGCAACCACTTATTGTGAGCCGAATGTGTAAGTTTCATAAATTGAACTCTTAGATTTTACAATAAATAGAACCCACACCCTCTTTGTATGCAATTAGCTTAAAGTGTCCAAAACTCTATGTCATGTGAATTGCAGGTGTTATAACATGATACCTTAGGAGATGAAGTACCGGTTGCTAAAGATGGTGGTGGTGATTAGCTCTGACTCTTGAGTAGTAGTCCTTAATACCTAGTCTTTGTTGTGGCCTAGAGTAAGTTAATTTCATGTATTCTTCTCTATTAGTGTAGTTAGGCTATAATGAGTGTTTGCACGAGCTTTTGGGACTCACTACATGTCTATGGCTGAGAAAATAGGTGTCAATATTGTGTGTGTGAGAGAGAGAGAGAGAGACAAAGAGAGAGAGAGAGTGTGTGGGTCATCAATGCAACACTGATAGGAGCCTAATCATATTTTTCTCATAAACTTTGATTCAGATTGTTAGTATTGTTTGCAAGATGGTCAAAACACAAGAAGGCTTAAAACATGAATATCTCTGCTAGGCTAAAAAGACAAAATACGCAGTAATGCCTGGTGGTTATATCGAGATGTGGAAGTGATAAGCTAGTCTCAAATAGTAAAATTTCTAGGAATTCCAACAAGATTTTTAGGAGTCAAGAAAGCCTAGAAAATGACCTCAACAGGTTCAACTTGATGTGTTAACTATGTGAGAGAATGGGATAAAAGAGAAAGAAGAGGAGGTGTCAAGACAAGGGTCATGTACCCTAAGAACTAGGATAGTCATGGACTATGGCCAAGGGTCGGGCTAAGCAGTGTGGACAGGGGATCCGTCTACGGCAAGGGGCTAGGAGTCCGCCTATATAAAGGGAGGTTGGGAGGAGGATCTTCAGTCTAGTTTCCCTAGTTCTTACACTGGTATCAGAGCTTAGGAGTCTCTCTTCCACTCTCTCTCTAGGCGTGGTCACTTTAGGTTCCTAAAAGTAGGGTCTTAGGTGAGAACCGTGGCCTTTGTGAGGGATTTCCAAAAATAGAATTTTTTCTTTCTAATTCGGATTGTCTTTCCCGTTTTGGACACCACTGTGTGGTGCACGGAATCGAGAGCGCTTGGGCTTGAGAGAAGCGCCCCGGGGAGGAAGGGGCTTTGCCAAGACCTCGCAGCCGCTACCGGCTTGGGCAAGCACACACACACACACCATCTTCTTGCTCATGTTGTTGGACGGCACGCTGTCTGTGTGTTTTTTCTTCAAAAAATTCACCATATTCACATTGCAAGGCCTTTTGGCCATTAGTTTTGAGCCTTGGCCATTGGTATTGGCCTTTCCCACAGGCAAGGCGGCAATTCAAGGCAGAGCAAGCAACACGAGCACTCGGCTTTCCATCGACTCTCACGACGTACGGCTATGCTCAGTTATTGCAGAGAATTCCAGAAACCTGCATATTTTTACAGTTACGACTTTTAGTTGGCGTTTATACAACATAATTGTCCGCTGATTAAGTAAGCTTTCAATAATCAACCTTATTCGCAACGGTGACGCTTCAACCATCTACCCTACACGATTTCAGTCGTATGGTGAGCCATGAGCAATTGCGCAAAGTTCGTTTTTTACGCCACTTGTGCAAATTCTTCTTTTTTCGCTGGTTAAGTGCTACGACGCACAAAGGGGAGTTAGCTATACTGGGCAGTGCTACCAAAATCAGGTATTTTTTTCTGAGTACTTCTTTCACTGCACTGTGTAGCCATGGATTCGGATATCAACATGAAATTCGATTTTGAGCAAAGTACTCCCGATCCTGCCAATGACGGCTCGCGGCCGGATCATCTCAAGGAGAGTACCCGCGATGCTACGACAGGAGAAGATACTTATGAATTGCTCGATATTCAAGAATTTTGTGCACTTCAGACGTGCAAGACGGTCATGGATGAAAATTTTAAGGCTTTCAAAGAAAATGTTACTAAACTTTCCACATTAGTCATTCAATTAATGCAACAGCAGACTAAGAGTCTTGCTGACACCCACATGCATGAGCACGCTGGAACAGAAGGGCATAGCCCAAATAATGAAACACTGCATACTCTCACTGCCAAAGAGGTAGATGATTTGTTGAAGAATTTTAAACCACCAGTTTTCAAGGGCTAAGACCGGGACCGCAATAAGGATGCAGTGAACATCTTTCTCAGTAAATGGGATGGAATTCACGCCTTACGACGTATTCCGGATGCAATAAGAGCTCTGCAAACGAGCTTAACTCCGGAAGACAAGGCCTACAAATGGTGGATGTCTCTCAAGGAGAAGAACAGCATACCACAGAGTTGGGCAGCCTTTGAATCGATGTTTAGCAAGAGATTTTTGCCTACAAACGAGGCCGATCGGAATTGGATCGCTTGGGACACGTGTTCCATGCGCCAATATCCATCACTCCTTGAATATATCTCTCACTATAGGGACGTCATCCTCAAGTTGGAAGGCTTGGATACCTTTCAACAAGTACGAGGGTTCATACGAGGTCTGACTCCAGAACTTAAGAAGTAAGTCAAGTCCCAGGACCCTAAAACACTTGAGGAAGCCATAGGGAAAGCACATATTCATGATGACCCTGATGATAAGAAAACACATAATAGTAATGTGCCTGCTAGTATACATGGTAATACACGCACTCAGTATGGGCACAATAAAAGAAAATTTATAGTTGCTAATTCAAATGCATCTAAAAAACCCAAGGGGTCCAGGGGTCCTCTCTCTCCTGAGGATTTTGATAAAGCCAAGAAAGAGAAGCTATGTTTTCAATGCTTAGGAAGAGGCCATGGCAAAAAGGATTGTCCCAAGGGGAAATCTGCTGCCCAGGGGAAGGAGAAAGCAATGCACACGATGCAACTACTGCCTCTCGAGTCTTCCTCAAAATTCTCCACAGTGGAAGTAACACACACTGAGGTGGTGCATGAATGCTATCTCACAGCTTCCATGTGGCAACAAACCTTTGGACCACATGAGTTAGTACGTATGCACGGATATGTGCAAGGGCACAAGGTGCGCATCTTGGTAGATGACGGTGCTACGCATAATTTCATCAATTATGGATTGGTGAAAAAGCTCAAACTGCCTCAAACTCTGAGTACCCATCGCTACAAGGTAGCAATGATGAATGGACATGATAGTGAAATATGGGATACTCAATGCCGAGCTGTTCCATTGGAAGTACAAGGGTACTCTACTTGTTTGGATTTTCAAGTTATGAACATGGAAAGGGCTGATGTGGTTCTTGGTAGGGAGTGGTTGCATAGCCTAGGATCATCACAGACGCGATTTTTGGGCGAGCAATTTTTGGCGAGCGCTTTTTAAGAATCGGGCGAGCGGATTCCCAAAAGAAAGGACAATCTACCCATCTCTCTCTCTCTCTCTATCTCTATCTCTTTCTCTTTTGTTTCCTCTCTCTCTCTCTCTCTCTCTCTCTTCAACTAAAATTTGATTGTCATTTCATGACCAACTTACATTCAAACAAAAAACACCATGGAATCATTCAATACACTATTAATAAGAGAAATAGAAGTTCCTTACACACAATTACGGTCTATTTCAAATAGCAAACTCCAAATCTATGTGTTCCATTGCATCAAAGTAAATACTTATGGGGGGTAATACATCATGGGTGACGTGGAGGAAAGAAGGGCGGTGGGGGGCCATATGCTTTGGGAGGAAACGAAGATCATGCCAACGGGGGCAGTGCACCAAATGGTGGGGGAACTCCTCCAAATGGCAGAGGGTACGAACCATATGTGGGGGAGGCTGTAGGTAGTGAAAGAGGCAATGGATCAACCTCGGGCGGGGCCTCAGATGTGGAGGCAATGAATGCACTGGGAGATGGTCCAGTTAAACGCCATGCCAAAAATGGGGCCGGAAAGTGGGATATGGTGCTGCTATTGTCCCGCCCTGACTGCTCAGTGGTGTCGGGAACGGTGGATCAAGAGGATGAAGTTGGTCGGACACCTGCTTTGGTTGCTCAGTTACCTGAGCTCTGACACTCCTATGAAACATCAATGTCAAGCCTAAATCGGAAGGTAGGCGCTGAGCTGGCTCCAAACAAGCATTGAAAACTGCCCAGTCCTTCTCACAACTGATGCAATGTCTACGTAGTAGTAAACGTTGTGCTGCCAATGTCCCAACTCCTACAAAACAATCCAACACAGCATCTCCCATGTCAGTGAAGGTACCTAGTAGCCATCTACAAAAAAAAAGTAACCTTTAGATTTATTATACCTATAATTTTATAGGAACAATAAAAAAAACTACCAAAAAGTTTCTACCACCTGGCAAACGCTAGACTCCTCTCAACACCTCTACAATAAGGCTGGCCCATACGATCAAGCGTCCACTACGTGGAATCTGATCCTGATAGCTTCTCCCACAACATGTCGTCATCTGCAGAGAAGCCACGTACATTTGCTGCAATCTCCCCATCCGCTCGATCGTACCTCGGAAACCGACACCCACCAGTTCTAGGGGGTGAAAAAATGGCCAGCAACAAAGTACCAACCTATAGGGAGCAAGTAAAACATTATTTTTTGACCCGCAAACATCGAAGTTACTATTAATTATCAAAAAAAAAAAAACACACCCCCTCTAAATAGTCCTGAACAGTCATACAACTAGCCTCCTGTAGCCGTAAGTACAATATCCTCAACAACTGGAAACCATCTCCCTCTGCCTTCGAAGTGACAATGGAAAGATGTTCTGCACGACATGTCTCCACAATCATGCCATCAACCAAAAGAAACTCGGATGCCAGAAGGAATGCAGCATCCACAAGGTCACTATCCCATTGGTTCCATAAAGGAACCCCACCCGTGCTAGCTGCATGTGGCCTAGTGTGTAAGGGAAAGGCCATGTACACCAAACGTACGCCACCCAATCTCAAGCTAGGGTTCATCTACCCTGTTCCTGATTGAGAGCCCAAGAATCTACGTAGTGACTGCATAGAACTGCATGCACTCTTTGTTAGCACTAAAATTGTGCACATAACTATGATTGTGAATAAGCATGGCTTACCTGTCATTGCACAACACATATGGAATTGCTTTTGCCAACTCTTTGGCACTAGCATGCACTGCAAGGTGGCATGGCTCTACATGCATATCTGTATGTAGCAACATAAGATCAAATATTATAGGTCCTCTGCAGCCCTACCATGTGATGGTGAACATGGAGGGGACTCCTGGATGCCCCCCACTGGTCTTGGAGTGAAGGATAGTGTCGGTACACTGTGGCTCATAGCACCAAGGCTATGAGCACTATCGTTGACTTCTACAGAATACTCCGCAACCACATGCTCGCTCTCACTGTCATCACTGGAAACTACAGCCCTCTTCTTTCTCTTTCCACGTTGCTTGTCAGCCGGTTGTGCTTGTGAGTCTTTCCTTGAGGTCTGTTTCTTCTTCTCCAGTTTCTTTGATGTGTTTGGAGATAGAGCATCCTCTATCACAACCGCTTTCTTCCGTGACGCACTATGCTCCGCTATTAATTAAAAGAAGAAGAGTTATTGAGCCCATATTCTATTGCTTCATGGCAAAGGTAAAAATTATATAGAGGCATACCTATGTATAGCTCTTCCTCTTCGGGTCGGTACTCCTTGTCCGGGTAGTCCAGCCACCAAGGACACTTAAGCCACGCTCCCTTTGGCCGCAAGTTGTCTATCCACTCGTCAGGATATAAGCCCGTCTCCTCTCTCTCCGACCTGCACCATGCTCCCCGGGGTGCTCGGGAATGGGAAAGACAAGAGCATCTCTCCACCATCTACAAGACAGACCACAATGTTTTCATTCTCATAGAACAAGATTAGTGTGTCCTACTACATTCTTAATTTGTCAATTAAAGATGTCAAACCTGTACAACAAGCGTCGTGCCGTACAAGCAAAATGGGGTTGCTCTTCGGGTTCCTGTTTGGACTTGATCCGAGCACTCCACTTCTTGAAGTCCTTCTCAAAGTGCTTGCGTCTGTATGTCAATAATGTGTGGGAAAGTGTGCAACCATGCCTACCTTCAGCCTTCTCATGTTGGATAGCAACATCATGATTCTCGGCCTCCATTTTCTCGGCCATCTCAAGCACTCTCCTACAACAGCAAATAATAAGTCACAAGTTACATTATCAACAAATTGCTAGCTGGTGAAGATGTTCACTAAATCTAACCTTTCCAATTTCCACCAGTACACGTGATATCGAAGCCACTGGATCCAGGTCTTCTTCGTCAAACCGATGCCCTTCTCCTTCAAGGATGCATCACCGCCTTGGAGCAAATCAAGCAAGCGGCACTTCCTATCAAAGGAAAAGCGAGACTTATTTTTTATTGCTACATAATAAAAAGAGAAATATATCCAATGATTTAAATGACTTTTACTTACTCTGTCGGACTAATGCGTGCACGCGCAACCTTTGCCACTCTTGAGGGTGTCATTTTTGTGGTCTTCTCGCCCCAACCTGTAAATGATATACATTTTTGGAAAAAATCGCTTCCATTCTCTGGATTTGCAATGATGGCTATCTCAAACCCTTTGCACGTAAAGTATTGCTCCCTTTGAGATAGCGCTAGATTGATGCTTTCCTCGTATGCGTCAGCTGCCAACTCGTAGTCAAAACTCCCTTTTGATGGTAGCCCTTCCGTTTTACTACTAAACAAATGATCGAACTCTTTCTATCATTTTCCAAGGACTCAATCAAAATACACATAATAAGATTTCGCAATCCAAACATATTCTCATTTACCATTGGTTTAAAGCATACCTTCCAAAGTAGTTGCGCAAGGACAGCCATTGGCAATTTTAGCCACTTTGACTTGTTTGGACCTCTAAAATTCAAAGCCCTTTCTGCTGCCAAATGCGCTCTTTTGGGGAATTTTTGCAAAAGTGAAGTAGGGTCCGCCAACCCTAGCTTTCTCATCATGAAAATATCATGAACAGTTGTGTGAGGCACTGAAACCCTCGTGGCCCTGTTTAACAATCGATTGTAATTTAAATAGTTTAAAAATAAGATGCATTTACATTCGCAAAAAAAAAAGGACTCACCTATTGATAATACCCAAAACCAATAGAAACTCCGCTGTCTCATGGGGCTGAAAATCAACTAGAACGCACTCCACCTTTGGTGAATTCTCAATTGGAATGTCATTCTCGTTCATCCACCGCATCCATGCCTCCAATGGGTGATTACCATCCCAAACCACAAAGTACCTCTCGACCATGTGACTAAGCTCGGAGATTTTGCGAAGCTCCTCATTCAAATCATATGACATTGCAAGATCCCTCGCAGCGTGACCACGACGAATAAATTGTTTATGATCCTCCCCAGGAATACGTTCACTAACAATAAATCTTGCCATGGTTGGTTGGTAGCTTTTGTTTGCAATGGAGAGTTGCAAATCGGCCACATGGTCATCATGCGTGCGGATGGCGGGGTTTGAGAGAAGTCGACATAGAAGCAATCGTGGAAGTTTGCCATCGTATGGTACTCTATGAGAATCCACCCAACCCAATGAAATGTGCTTGTCGACAACGTTTTCAAACGCTTCTCTTACATCTTCAATAGCAGTACCTGTTTCCACATGATGACTGGGTCCGACGCTTGATTGTGATGTTCCATCCACTCTAGTTACGATGGACACAATGCGATCTAAAGAACTCAAGGCTTGAGATTGTTGGGTATCCTGTGTGCATAACGGAGGTACTTCTTGTGACGTAGTAACATCAACCTCATCCACGACACCATTATTTTTTGTTTGATTTCTTGTTCTCATGCTTGCGATAAAGAAGATAGATATAGGATAATTTATGAGAAATAGATATAAGATGATTTATGAGAATTTGTAGGTTAGAGTTTGAGATGTGAACAAAAGGAAACTTGACAGAGAGAAAGAAAGAGATTTGTGCAATAGAAGAAAATAGAGAATAAGAAAGTTAAAAGAGAAGATCAATGCACTTTATAAAGCTTTCATATTGTTTTTATTAATTTTAATTTTTTAATTATATTATTTTGTCCTTGTGTGTGTGTGTGAGAGAGAGGAGTGTGTGTGTGTGTGTTGGCATGTACGTGTGTGTGTGGTGGCGTGTGTGTGTGTGCATGCAGGTGTGCGTGTGCACGCCTGTGCGTGTGCGTGTGTGTACAAACACACAGGCACTGCCATTTGTGTGTGTGTGTGTGCGCACACACATACATTGCACGCATGCGCGTGTGTGGTGCACACACACACGCCAGCATGTGTGTGTGTACACACACGCACGCTTCTACGTGTGTGTGCTTTTGTGTGTGTGTGTGCACACATACGCGTCTCCGTGGCGCGTGTGTGCGTTTGTGTTCACACACACACACACACACACACACACACGTGGCAGTCCAGGTGGACACGCTGGCCACGTCGGCCATCGTGTGTCCACGTGGACTCGCCACGTGTATCGTCGTCAACCGACAGTACACTTGGCTGGCTACGTGGCCACGCAGGCAGCGCGTAGGCCACGTGGCCTACCACGTGTACTGTCGCTGGGCGACAATACACGTGGCACTGCGCGTGATGCCTTTTATGGCGCCACATGGCCGCCGTGCTTTCTGCAGGCTGCGTAGCAGTGTGTGTGGCCACGTGTACTGTCGTGAGCGACGATACACGTGGCGAGTTCACGTGGACACGCGACGGTCGGCATGTCCACGTGGACTACCACGGCCATGGGCACGTGTGTGTACTCTGCCTTTGGCCAACGCGTGGCCAGAGGCAGAGTACACACATGCGCCCATGGCCAGCGCGTTGGCCCTGGGCGGGCATACACCCCCGTGTGGGAGCGTGTGCCCTCCCATGGCCAACGTGCTGGCCATGGGCGCTTGGCCGCCCACTACCAACGTCCCACCCTTCCTCCCCTCCGCCCCCCTTGCGTTAGTGCCCCGCCCCCGTCCATGCAAAACGCTCCGGCCCGACCCGCCCGCTCGCCTCCGCGCCCCTTGCCCCGCCTGCCCCCCTCTGCCCCCGATAGATAGTGCTCCTCCACCTCTGTCCCTGCCCCGGCCTCCGCTCCTCCGCCCCCTTACCCCTTGGCCCCCCCCCCCCCCCCCGATAGATAGCGCTCCTCCGCCCCCACCCAACCTTCGCCTCCGTCCCAACTGGTGGCCCTGCATGCAAAACCCGCCCGGCCTTGTGTGGGAGCGTGTGCCGGCCCATGGCCAACGCGCTGGCCATGGACGCTTGGCCGCCCATTGCCAACGCCCCACCCTCCCCCCCCTCCGCCCCCCTTGCGTTAGTGTCCCGCTCCCGCCCATGCAAAACGCTCCGGCCCGGCCCGCCCACTCGCCTCTGCGCCCCTTGCCCCGCCTCCCTCGACCCCCTCCTCCCCCTGATAGGTAGCGCTCCTCTATCCTTAGTACATCCGATTATTCACACATCTCTTTTACATAAACATTAAAAAAAGAAATTAAAATAAATAATTCACGTGATCACATAGTCACAAACAAATATTTTGTAACAATTTTTTTTAAAGAAAATATTTGGTATTTTTTTACATTAAATTTTCAAATTAATAAAATAATATTAATTTTAAATTTATAACGGTTATTTATTAGACGTGAGTATATAAACAATTTGTTTTAGTTTATACAATGTGATCTTGTGCTTAATTATTTGCTTAGCATATTATTATGGCTTGCTCTTTATTTTTCCTGGGTAAAGAGTTTTCTTATCCTTTTTACAATGGTAAATTTATAATTATCTTAATCATTTCTTTTAGAATCAATTTCTCCAATGCAATTTACAACTTTAGATGTTGTTATCGAAGTAGGTGATATTGAAATGAATTTGCCTCTTGAGAGGACTCTCAATAATTTGGGTGAATTCATCTATGTACTGGATGAGCAACTTTCACGTAAATACAAAGTCAACGTATCCCATCAAACACAGTATGCTAGCTCACCTAGCATGATTCCCATTGCCATTGTGGATAGTCCGTCAAAGATGCAATTCGGTCAAAAGGAGTTAATAGATGTATGTACCCCCCCTCGAGTTTTGCCCTCAAACAACTTCAAAAGGAGTACAAGACAAAAACTCTTACAAGCCGAAAAGAAGGGCACATTGACAAAGCTGTTAATGCAAATAAAAGAAGTGGAACAAGTTACAGAGATTCCAAGGTCTTACAATGGAGATCTCGTTCTAGAATTTCCACCTACCATGGGAAAGTTGCACAATATGGATGCGATGGAGCATAAGTATGATCCTCATTTGTGGTCGAAGCCTACTACATCCAATATTGTTTTTCCAGGTGTAGTGTGTCTTAGTCATTGCATAGGATCTCTCAAGTGCATGAATGAACAATGTGTCCTCTTGGTTAATTATCATATTCCCAATACAAGTCATTTCAACGGGTACATACAAAAGGCAACTGGACCTGGGGAATATTGTAAGATTGGAGATAAGAGCCTTACATGCCACTTTTGTAAGGCAATTGCTTTCTGTATTGCAACATGTGATTGTGTAGTATACTATGTCATGCCATCCGATGAGACTGCCACTAGAGTCATGAGTCATGATTCATCGTGGCACACATCGACACGATGTGCGCAGTGGCACATCCAAAACACTAACGGACAACACTAAGTTGATGGTGCAAAGGATTTTGACTGTTGACCCACACGCAGGAGCCAGGAAGGTTCAAATGTGTTTGGCAAAAGAAATTATAAGTACAACACTTCTTCTCAACAACACCAACAAAGGTATTTTAGGCGAGCAATAGCTATTTGCAATCGCTGAGGAGTTGGGGCCATTGGTGCAAGATAACTGGTATGAGAATTTCCTAGATTCTTATTTCGATGCAAAACTCTATGCTAAATTAAATTTTTATCTAAACACTTTTAACATTGACAGGTTTCGGAGGTCAGTATCTATTTTACATAGAGGGGTTGACAAAGAATCTTTTGGTATTGATGCACTCCTAAAACTGAAGCGAGATTGCACATATGAGTTTTTCCATGGAAGCCGGTTTCTTGGTCAAGGTATGAAGGGGGAGAAATGTTATGTCTTCAAAATGTCCACAATTGGTCCAGCATCCGGTGTGGACCTAGTGAACCGAATGAGACAAGATCGGGATGGCGATCTTTGACGTGCGTGGATCTAGTTTGATCACATTAGACGTGTTAACGATTGGGTGACTATGGCTCGTCATGTCTATGATCCAAGGTACATGGCGCACCTTAAGAGCTTTATGGCTTGCCTTTTACTCTCTCTAAAACAATTTGTTTACAGCATGCAGGACCTTTTGACTATTGCAACTTGTGAAATGAAACAGGAAGACATGGAAATGCAATGTTTGTTTTGGGAGTGCCTCGATGATGTAATGATATCATGTGGGTGTGACAAAGCTAATTTCTTTCGCTACATGGCTGATGAAGCTAAAGCAAATTGGAATGCAGTTCGAATTGTTTTCAATGGTGGTGACAAGACCAATACAATGAGCGGTTGAGAGCGTTCTTGTCTTTTCCATTGGAAGCAAAGCTTGAATCAACACATAATGAAGTATGTGGTGCAAGCTTCTCAACACACACACAAAGAAATGTGTGAGAAGTGGAGGCAAGCACCAACAAAAGAGGCTGCAGCAGCAGAGGCTCGTCTGATACGCCAATGCGGGCGTAACGGTCATTGCATAGACCATAACATTCCATACATGGATTCATGGCTTAGTTGGTGGGAAATTCGTATTGCACATTGGGGTGGCATTATGACATGCGTAGAAAGTAGCTCTGATGGACCAAACACTCCACTCACTAACCTTGCAGAGAGCAAGCATGGAAGCTGGCTAGCAGGGGAGGGTTTCCGTAAACGCATTTCATTATATGATGCATGTACAACCGACCTTGCGAATTCCATCTTACAGAGCACAAAGGTCATTTCATACAGCCATGGAAAACACATTGGGAAGGGTCCATCAATACAAAAGCTTACGGAATGCCATGAAAAACGTCCTAGCCAAGTGATAAGAGCAGTGAATGCGGCTATTGAGGGCGCTCCAATGTATAAACAACCAACTCCATTAACAGGAGATAAGGAGACGTCAAGGAAAAAACGGAAGCCAAATGAGGTTATCAACATGGAAGATGATGCATCACATAGGACTGAGTACAATTCGGTCACCAAAGATCGCAAGAGGTGTGGAGGACCACGTAAGATCAACTTTGCAGAAGAAGGGATATCACAAACCCCAAAACGAAGTATAGGTTCTGGTGGACAGTATGTAGTTGAGTGCAAGGTCAATGAGGCAATGTGGGCCATACGCCGAACTCCATAAGGTAGTAGGGTCACATGTAGCGGCACGCCAAGAGGAGGATGCAAGTGTGGATGCAGTATAGCAGGTTCTAGCCTTGGTATACCAAACCCATAGTTTGAAGGATATCGAAAACATCCAAATGGTGTGGTGCGTCAATGGTTTTGGTTTTGTCCGGATCATGTCTTGCATTGCAATATAGTAGACCAGAACATTGAGCCGCAGCCTCAGCATCCACCACACACTTCGCCCGTGCATGTGGGCACCAGCCTATCGGAGGATGAGGTGCAAATATTGCATGAAGGGGGGTATCAAGTGGAGCTAAGCAAAGAAGAAGTATCTAATGTAATGCCAGTTGCTCAAGAACAAAATATGACAAACTCTCCTTTCAAGTCAAAAGATACATCCACTCTTGAATACAGTGCAAGAGCCACAATGCGAGATGGTCTGCATGTACGGTATCGGACTTCCATTTCCGAGGATGCTGCTCACAAGATCAGTCTAGCACTAGCCCTGAGAGCGAAGGTCGTAGAAGAGATATGTGCAATAGATGGTGTTAGTAAGGTCTTCAAAGTAGAGACGAAAAGTGAAGATGGTCATGTCGGGATCTACAAAGTTTGTATTAGCAACCAACCATCGTGTGCATGTCCAGACTTCATGGAATGGGTGACAAAGCAAAAACCATATCTTGCATGTAAACATTTGTATTTTATTTATCTGCGTGTGCTAGGGCTAAGCCAAAATGAGAACATGTTTATCCATCAACCAATCCTGGCAGATGTTGATATCTTCAAGGCACTGAGTTGAAGCGGGACTTATCCAGGCATGGATGCATAGCATTTGTCAATGCTCACTTGTTCTTAGTATGCTTTACCTAGACAACTGTACTACTTTCTAATTTTATCTTAGGATGGCCACATTTGGATACATTCATTTGCAGTTATTCTTCATATTTGAGTACTGGTTGTTTATGTGTCAAATCGTGTAAAAAGTAATATAATATTACCACAGTGGCTATAAATTGCCATAGCTTGAGTTATTTTTGTGAAAGCGCCCACTAGCTTCCTAGCACACCTCTCTTTCTTTCACGATGTCCGACGATCTTGAGAGTAAAATCAAGTCTACGTGGGATGCCATGGAAGCCATTCCAAACAGAGAGGCATTGTATGGAGCCGATTGGTTTAGTCAGGCTCTAAAGGCAACCATCAACGTGTATCGCCTCTATCGATGCCACAAGGAACTCAATATGCGGAGCTTAATCAATTTGAACGAGACGGGACAATTTGCTTTCTCTTGCTGGAAGAAGATTGGGCTCATCACAGAGGAGGATGAGGCAACATCTAGGCAACGTGGTGAATCTTAATATGCCAATCGAAGGGAGCACATCAACTCCTAAAACCGGGCCTTCCAAAAGATGAACACTTCTTGCTTATGTAATGCAAGCTTAATAAAATGTAACTTTTTTATTATTAATGGATGTTCTTGTTTTAAGTACCCTTGTCTCTATTGTTTTTGAAACAATTTGTTTAGCTTCCATATCTTTGACTATGTCTCAACTCTCTCTCTCTCTATGTGGATCTCTCTCTCTCTCTCTCTCTCTCTCTCTCTCTCTCTCTCTCTCTCTCTCTCTCTCTCTCTCTCTCTCTCTCTCTCTCTCATAGAGATAGAGATATGAAAAAGACGAAAGAGTCCACAAGGAGGAAGACAGAATATTTTTAGGAATCTGCTCACCTGATTCCTAAAAAGCACTCGCCAAAAAGTGCTCGCCTGGAAATATCCCCCGATCATCACTGAAGCGTAGCAATGAGCACAATAGTTTGATGTTTGATTTCCATGGCACACATGTGTTGTTGTTAGGAGAAAAGGATATACCTTCATCACCACTGATTTGTACTGCCAAGCTTATGCAGCTCATTTCTGATAATGAAATAGAACAGGTTTTCTTGTGTTACTCACTGTCTCATTTTCTTTCTAACATTGAGTCTATTGAACATTCCTCAACGCCGCATGCTTCTCTCTCCTCTATTCCACCAATGGCTAATTCTACACAAGCAAACGTTGCTAATCAATTACAAAAATTATTAAAGGAATTTCAAGATGTCTTTCCTAATGATTTGCCATCAGGTTTATCGCCGACACGCTCAGTACAACATGGTATTGACGTGACTGCAGGCTGTAAACCTGTTAGTAAACCACCTTACCGTATGAGTTACTCAGAGGCTGCTGAGGTGGAACGCCAACTTGCTGACTACCTTAGCAGAGGGTTTATACAACCCAGTTCTTCACCATGGGCTTTGCCTATCCTTTTGGTGAAGAAAAAGGACGGCAGTATGCGCATGTGCGTAGACTACCGGGGCTTAAATGCGGTTACAGTTAAGAAAAAATACCCATTGCCAAGGGTAGATGAGTTATTTGATAAGCTAACACATGCTCCAAGTTTTACGAAAATCGACTTGCGGTCAGGATATCACCAAGTCCGTATTCGGCTTGCCGATATACCTAAGACTCATTTCGAACATGGTTTGGACATTACGAGTTTTTGGTGATGCCCTTTGGGTTAACCAATGCGCCCGCAACATTCATGACACTTATGGATAGTGTCTTGAAGCCGTATTTGGGCAAATTTGTCATTGTGTTCCTCGATGACATTCTGGTTTATAGTGCTTCTGAGGAAGAACACTTACAACATCTCAGGCAGGTGTTTGAGTTGTTACGCACACACAAGTTATATGCCAAGGAATCTAAATGTGATTTTCTCAAGGAGGAAATTCACTATTTAGGGCGTGTTATTTCAGCTAATGGCCTATACACGGATCAATCCAAAGTGGATACCATACATAAAAGGCCACCTCCTAAAAATATGGAAGAAGCACAGATCTTTTTAGGCTTTGCAGTTTTTTACCGAAGGTTCGTTAAAAACTATGCTCACATTGCTGTACCTATGACGAACCAACTAAAAGGCAAAGGTAAAGCTTTTCAGTGGGGTTCCGCTCAATAGCACAATTTTGAAACACTCAAAGATGCATTAGCTACAACTTCTATACTGGCTATTGTCGATCCTTTGAAACCATTCGTTTTGGAAATGGATGCCAGTGATCGTGCTATTGGAGCAGTCCTATTACAAGACGGACGGCCAATTGCATTTGAAAGTAAGAAGCTGGATGCAGCTCAACAGAATTATTCTACTTACGAACGCGAACTCTATGCAATAGTGTCTGCCTTAAAGACATGGTGGCACTATCTGTATGGTGCTCAGTTCGAGATTGTGTTTGACCATGAAAGCATCAAATGGTTTACACAACAAACGGATTTAAAGGGTCGGAAAGCCAGGTGGGTCGAGATCCTTCAGGAATATGACGCCAAGTTAAGGTATCGCAAAGGCCGATACAATGTAGTGGCAGACGCTCTAAGTCGAATGCCAGAGATCAATTCGCTCTTGTTCACGGAACTTCGTAGTGAATTTTCGGATTCTCTCAAGGTCAAATACGAGCAAGATGAAACATATTCCAAAGTGTGGAGCCATGTTCAAAAGAGGGATCCTTCTCACTCCAATGTAGGTAGTGTACATTTAACCTCCACATCTAGTTCTCCTTATCAAGTGATGAACTACAGCGATGGAAGCATTTTACCATCGACAATGGGTACCTACTCCACAAGGGGAGAGTTTGTGTACCGACGGACAGAGACATTCGGCGCCAAATTCTTTATGAATGTCATGATAGTCCAAGTGCAGGGCACCCGGGGATTAGAAAAACTTATTCCCTCGTACGACGACAGTTTTACTGGCCAAGTCTACATGGCTTTGTTCAAGCTTATGTCTTGCATTGCCAAAAATGTCAAGTTAACAAAGCAGAGCGCCTGAAAGCAGGAGGACTCACATCCTTTGGAAATTCCCAATGGAAAATGGGAAAGTATCTCCATGGATTTCATTGTAGGTTTACCAACCACTATACGAGGTCATGACTCAGTATGGGTGGTCGTAGACAGGTTGACTAAACTATGCAAGTTTATCCCAATCAAATCCACGGTTAAGACACCGAAACTAGCCAAGTTATTTGTGGACAATCTATACAAATTGTATGGGTTGCCAAGTAACATTGTTAGTGACCGTGATCCCAAGTTTAACAGCTCCTTCTGGAGAGCTGTATTTACACGATTGGGTACACAACTCAACCTCAGTACAGCTGATCATCCAGAAACGGATGGTCAAACGGAACGGGTTAACCAGGTGCTAGAGGATATGCTAAGAGCATACGTCAGCAAAAAACAGACAGACTGGGAAGAATACTTACCTATTCTCGAGTTTGCCTACAACATTTCTAAGCATGTCACAACAGGTTTTAGTCCTTTCATGCTCATGTAAGGGTTTCAACCTAGGTCACCAATTACGGTGGGGTTGGCAACCGAAAAACTCCAACAGGTTAAGGATTTTCTCCAAGACCACATGGATATACTGAAACTTGCTCGTCAGAATGTCCAGCAAGCACATGATCGGTATAAAAAATACGCTGATGAGAAACATCGGCAAGTTACCTTTGAAGAAGGGGAGGAAGTATTTTTACGTGTGCCACAACACTCAGAAAGTCTGAAAACTGGACCGACACTAAATTATCTTCCCGATATTGTGGGCCTTTCAAAATACTCAAGCGAGTTGGTGATCGTGCCTACAAACTATTACTACCATCACATTCTCGCATTCATCCGGTGTTTCATGTAAGCCGTCCACGAAAGCGGTTACATGGGGACGACAACGTCATTGACCAACAGGTTTTGGTCAATTACATTGAACCTCCTACTTTGCCGCATGAACCGGAACGTGTTCTGGATTATCATGAGTTGTGTGCACGACATTATGTACGACAACAAACCTTAATCAAGTGGAAAGACCGACCTAAAGAAGGTGCCACTTGGGAAAACATTAGTGTTCTTAAGAAGAAGTTTCCCACTTTTGTTTTTGAGGACGAAAACTCTTCTTTAAGGGGGGAGTAATGTCAGGACAAGGGTCCTGCACCCTAAGAACTAGGATAGTCATGGACTACGGCCAAGGGTCGGGCTAGGCAGTGTGGACAGGGGATCCGTCTAGGGCAAGGCGCTAGGAGTCCGCCTATATAAAGGGAGGTTGGGAGGAGGATCTTCAGTCTAGTTTCCCTAGTTCTTACAGGAGGAGCACGACCTTGCATGTAGCTCCTATTGTAAGAGAGAGGGACCTTTGACCATGACCCTACACTATGAGAGAAACTAGACAGCACATCTAAAGCTCCACCCAACCACCATTATATAGATGGCCCTGCCTTTATTATGAGGACCCCAATCCTTAGCGAGCACTCCTAGAACATGGAAATCCCTAGTCCCTTTTCCCATAGGCTCGTAGGCTGCTAAAGAGACTATCCCTTTGGCCAAAAGAGAGAGACTAGAATGCACGTCTAAAGCTCCACCCACCATCATTATATAGATGGCCCTACCCATATTATGAGGACCCCTATACTTAGCGAGAACTCCTAGAACATGGAACTTTGTAGTCCCTTTTCCCATAGGCTCCTAGTTGCTAAAGAGACTATCCCTTTGGCCAAAAGGGATATCAAACTATTAGTGGAGCCTACCTCATTTGAGGTGTGCATTTAAGTGAAACGTAATTTAAAGAATGAATTCCCATCCTATTGCATAATACTTCTTATGTGAGAGAGCAAGATGTGATCCTACATATGATCAAGGCTACCTCAAACTGCACACTTCTAGTGTAATGAGAATGGATCTTAGTTTGAATTTTGACCAAGGCATTACAATCATAAGTCACACCACACCAGCTCATAGAGGTATTGGTAAAAGTTGACGAAGAACTTCTAATCAAAACAAACAATGAACACGTTGTACTTGCACTCAGAACATATCATACTAGTAGACCATAAACAAAGGGTTCGAATACAGAACTAATGATCTCGAGATATACAGGCAAAAGACTATGGTGTGAAACTCTTGGCCGGAAACTCTTGGCTGATGCATGACGTGAAAGAAAAATCTTTTGGCAATAGTATTGCGAGTTGTATTCACTTTAACCAGCATGGAAATTTATAAAGGTTTTCCCATAAAGGGTACAATAGGGCATGTGAAACATCATCTTATTGTAAAATAACTTGTGTTTTGAGAAACAATAACAAGCCATACATGCCATAAATAATATATAGAGATATAACCCAAGTAAATTGAATAATTGACTCCTTCCCTTAGATATCGCACTATTAACCTACAGACTAATACTTGGACCTTGTTGATACTAGAACTATGTCCCCTTTGAATTCTAGTTTTTTCTTTTGGCAATCATTAGTTAAAAAATCAAGCCTAGCTTATGTTAATACCCAAGTGTCTCTCAAGGATTGTCAACTCTTTACCTTACACAATACTTTGTTGTTGAAGTTTGTGTGCCAAGGTTATAAAGCAACCACACTCAAGTTTTGTCCTTGTAATCAATTAGCATCTCCGGTTGGATTCAAAACCAATTTTTTGACTTTGAATAGATGGGATAGTGACAATTTTGATCCTCATCTCAATTGGAAATCTTTGCTTGCTTGAGTCAGACTCAACTTTGTGTGTCTTGTAGTCGTTTCATTGTGGCTTTTTGCTATGGACCTTCTCATGTAGCACTTACCAACACAAAGTTAAAGCAAGGAATAACCATGGGAGAACCCTGTGTGTGTGTGTGTGTGTGTGTCTTGTAGTCGTTTCATTGTGGCTTTTTGCTATGGACCTTCTCACGTAGCACGTACCAACACAAAGTTAAAGCAAGGAATAACCATGGGAGAACCCTCTGGGGGTGTGTGTGTGTGTGTGTGGAAAAATTGCTACAGCCGATGGCATGGAAGGCAATAAAAAATATCAAAAATAACAAAATACAAGCCATAAAACGACAAATCTACATACCTGACGGATTCCACAAACACATAATCAACACTATACACAATCCGAGAGAGATAGAGCAAGGGAGTGTGTGCATGTGCACCTCCTAGAGCAGAGTGCTACACCGACATGGCGTGAGAGGAGAGGGAAAAAGAGAAAAGAAGGACACGAGCACTAGGTGTAATCTCCCCCCGTGCAAGAGTGAGCCTTTTTCTCTTGCACTATTTATTCATAAATTTCTTGAATGCTCAAAATGAATACAGACTACCTGACTGGACATAATAATGATCATAGCTCATAAAGAGCACTTGAATAATAAAATGTACATAAATGTGATATCCTTTTGCATAGGCTATACATCGAGCAAGCTTTGGCCACCCGCTGTCAACTGCAATAAGCATATATTTACCAATTCCACTACATACCTCTCCATTAGAAAGCAACTTTCCTCACTTGCTAAGATAAGAATCTGCAAATCATACTTGTAAAAAACAACGGTTAGCATTCTGTGTTAGAAATATCATATCTTGAAAGAAAAAATTATACTTAAATGACATTTTCTTATGCCTGTTGTCATCCACATACTGCATATCCTAGTGTTCCAGACCACTAGAATAAGCTGTACATGTCATATCCTGATGTATCAGGATATCACTAGCTACACTCATTGTTCAATAATCAATCTTCATAAAGTCCAATTCCATAAACACGACAGAAAATCATCATATCCAAATATAAATATAAGTCCAAGTCCAAATATCTTCCATTATATACCCGAGTAACATCGGTGTTGCCTAAATCAGTAAATCTACACCAATGAGACATAATGCCTAATAGTTGACGAATCTGCAATGATATTGTTGAAATTAGTGAATCTGTTGTATGTTGGTAGCTGTTAAAATCGGCGGATGTGCACTCGTGCTGCCTAAACCGGTGGATCTGCATGGATAGTTGGTGTTGTCTAAATTGGTGAATCTAAACGAGGATGAGCATTTACACGTTGCCTAAATCAATGAATCTGTGTGCACGTGACCAATGGACTAGACAAGGCATACAAAACAAAACATTTACTACCTGCTTGATACCAAATTGGAGTAGGTTGGAATGCTGAAGTATGTACCAAATGTTGACGATCATCCCAAAAATCAATTGAGTTAACGTGAGTAGTTGTATAGTTTCATGACAAATTGTGTTCGTCGAAGCTCCAATCAATGTAAGAACAAGCCATGATGTTGGAGATAATTGATTTTACAGTTTATAACACAATGGAGACAAGTAAAAGATCTTTGTCTTCTAAAAGAGTCCGACGATATTCTTACTTGTTGTAAAATTGCTTGGGTATAGCCTCGTGGAAATATCTGCAAAGAGAGTCACTTGAAAGAAATTAAATATGAGCATTAATTTATCAAACCGATATTAAATTGAAAGATTGTAGTATAAGAAGATGTTGTAAAGGGTGGGGGAAGTGTGGAGATCTTACAATAAGAAAGGAGGTGGAATAAGCACTTGGGTGGTGATATATATATATATATATATATATATATGGCATCTAGGTCTAAAGATACATAGAGAGAGCTCAATTGGCAGAGATATTTGAAATGATCTTGCTAGATGTATATTATCAAAATGCATTGAGAATTTTCATACCTGAATGGTCTCTGATATGGTAGCATTGTACTTAGCTTGATTTGCCAAAGTGTTTCTCAAAGACAAATCTCTAAAGATGATTTCTTGTTAATTTCAACAACAATTTAATTGCACACTAAAGGGGATTTTTTTTTGGCGAGCTTCGTGTTTCATGCTTTTGCAATTAATACTACTTATTCGTTCTTTTGTAATGCAGCATGGTCTAAAAACAGCTTGTCCAAGACGAAACTTGCGCACAGACTATAGGCTAAAAGTTAACAACATGAATCCAAAACTAGATTTCCAAGTACAAACAACCAAAAAAATCTGACATAGTTTTCTTTGTTTTAGCTTTAAAACTTCAAAAAGTACCTCTCCACCTTTATCTCAAAGGTCTCTACCAGTGATTAATGACGTTAAAAAAAAACAACAACAAAAATACCTGGTAATAAATTAGTACTATATTTTTGTTTTTTTGCAATGCAACATGGCATAAATGAGCTTGTCGAAGAGAAAACTTGCACACAAACTATAGGCTAAAAGTAAAAAATACGAATCCAAAACCAAATTTTCAAGTATCCAGAAAGAAAAAATGTCAGAGTTTCCTTTGTTTTAGCTTTAAAACTTCAAAAAGTACCTCTCCACCTTTATCGCAAAGGCCTGTACAAGAGATTAAGGACATTCAAAGAAATAAAAAGACTAACAAAAAACCATTCAAATAAAATTTTTGTTAGCTACCACCTCAGGGAAAAGTATGCTCTTTAAAAAGGCATTAAAAGTATGGCATGTACTTTCACAAGGTGGTCTCAAATCTCTCTCAATCCAACATAGAGTCATGCCAAACATAGTGGCACCAACAATGTAGTCACACATTGTTACCACCCAAAAAGTGTGACAAAGTAGTACATATTCCGTAGATCATAGTAACAAAATCAAATGTATGGATCTTCTCAAAAAACAAACCCCTCTCTCTTAGCTTGTCACGGGTTCACACACTATGGGAGAAAGACATGGCTCATAGAGTACATCCAGGACATAGTCGCAACGCTCCGTGAATGTTGCCAACAACCACCTAGCCATGTCACCAACAAAGAAATAAACACCATGACTCTTGCAAGTGGAAACAATGTGTCAAACTTAATACAAGGATCATTCAAATCAACATCATACAAGAAATGTGACTTACCCAAAAAAAAAAACCACTTCTGTCCGCACCACCTCTAACAATTTCACCATCAACATGTGTGGGGGAAACACAATCATCTAATATATAGCTACGGTATGCTGGAAACCACCTCTCCAAAATCTTCTCCCCACTCTCTCTGTCGTACCTTGCCACATCTTGACCAACATGATGCCAAAGACACATTGTAAGATCAAGCACCTATTCGGACACACAAATTGCAAATATGATATTACTATATTAAAGAGCTTGCCATAGAGTAAATGAAAAAAAGATTCACTAAAACATCAGTGACCTTACCGCCTCTCTAGTGACAAGATGTCGATATGCCTTAGAGACACACATAAGCGTCCAAGTACGATGAAGCACAAGCCCCACTCTTGATACATCTGCAAGGAACTCCCCTATGTGTTCAGCTAAGCACATAGTGACCAAGAATCCCTCGTCCACCAAATACTCACAAGCGAGATTCAAACAACCCCTTACCAAGCCCAACAAGAATTTATTCCCCTTGGGAGTAGTCATGCCCTCTGAAAAAATAAAAATGTCAATAGACAAGTTACTTTCTAGTAACCCTTTAAAATCACAAAGACATGACACTCCATCTTTGCTATAAAGATGCATCTTTTGAGTGGCAAAAAACTTGTTCATGCTATTTAAAAGACATTCCATAGTCATATATTGAAAAAAAAACTACATTGAATTTTTCATGGTCACTACATTTACCTAATTAGAGAAAATCTTTCAATCTGGGTCACATCAACAAGTAGAGCGTCAACAAAAGTCTGGTACTGGAATCCTGCAACCATTATTTATACTTGGTAACTTTCTAACAATCTTTACATGCAATAAACTTTAAATTCAAATTCATATGAGACAACTTACCAATAGAACGAGTCATAGGTCGTCTCTCCCGACTCTCGTGACTAGAGAGGACTTTGCAAAGGATGTAGTGGACGCTACAGAGACCTCAACCACATTCATCCACTTTGGATCACTTGAGGTGCTAGGAGGTTCTATAATCCCTTTACCTTTCATGTCCCAAATGCTAACAAAAGGGGTAGAAGTAGCTCCATTGGTTGTTTGAGTAGTCAGCACATTGGAGTATGTACCTTGGATAGCTTTTGTGGCATCCTTACTAGCTTCAATCTCCGCACTCCCTTTGCTTGTTTGATGCTCCATAGAAGAGGGCGTAGTAAGTGCGTCCATATCTCTACTCCTATAGGTCTCTTGCTTGAATCCTACAAGCATCATTGTTTCTATCATCATATGCATGGCTTTCAAAAATCTTTTATACATTCATGAATTAAATTTTCACATGGTTTTAATAAGAACTTACTCTCATAAAGATCCTTCTCTTGGTTTGGGATTACACCAATTGGATAATCAAGCCACCAAGGACATAATCGTGCTTACAATAACATTACAATTACTTTACATATAAACATATTCATAAATTCTAGCTTATTGTTCAGTTTATGTATTCCTGCACGACATGATTCTTCAAGCTTATGTTGAAGAATTCATCAAATGGATCTGGTAATTGTGGCCCTTCAACTTGTTTCCTAAAAGAAAGGCCTCAGAGTGCAAATGAGCCCAGTATGTCTCTTTCTTCATGTAGGTCCGAAATGCTTTATAATCTTGAAATTGAGGACATAGGGGATCTTTGGACTTTGTCAGACTCATGAGTTGCAACAATATTTTTTTCCTACAATGCATATGATCTTAAACTTAAAGAAATCATTAAACAAGAACAAATATAAACATGGAGATTTATTTTTGTATTCTTCCTCTTAGGTGTCATTAAATAGACTATACAAAATATATAATAAAAATAATCAAGACTTAGAGGTTTGCCAAAACCCAAAAAATATTATGTATAAAAAATCAAAAAAGTTGGGCAAAGTCTCTTTTGTTTTTGCAAAATTTCAAAACAATCCTCTCCATCTTCATTGCAAAGACCTCTACAGGAGATTAAGGACGTTCAAATCATTATAAAATTTACAATAGGCAACAAAATAAATCTATTTTTAAAGGCAAAAGTAAAATTCTAAATGAAAAATTTGATACAATTCTCATAAGTACTTATTTTATAGTAGATGTTTGAGCTTGCTAATCATCCGCTTGCAAGAAGATGATTAGAGAGATCAACAACTCCTATGTTTTATGTAATCTTGATACAATAGTATAAAATAGTGAACAAAACAAATCTTTTTTTCAAGATAACAATGCACTCTCATAAGTACTTATTGTTTAGTAGGTGTTTGAGCTCCCTGATCATCCACTTGCAAGCGGATGATCAAGGAGCTCAACAACTCTTATGTTTTATGTAATTTTGAGACCATAAAATTACATAAAACATAGGAGTTGTTGATCTGTCTGATCATCCGCTTGCAAGCGGATGATTAGAGAGCTCAAACACCTTTTATACACTAAGAACTTATGAGAATTGTTTTAAGATTGTTCTTAGTGTGTAGTAGGTGTTTGATTTCTCAAATACACTATAAAAATCATATAATAAAAATAATCAAGAGAGGTTTTTCAAAAGACCTCCACAGGAGATTAAGGACGTTCAAATCATTATAAACTTTACAATAGGCAACAAACAAATATATCTTTAAAAATCGTATAATAAAAATTTTCAAAAATAAGAGCTTTATCAAAACCAAAAAAAATTTTAAGCAGAAAAAATTGGACAGTCTCTTATGTTTCGCATAAAATTTCTCTTATGTTTTACGCGGATGATCAAGGAGCATAATCAATCAAAGAAAATGTTAGCATTTACGTAATGATTAGAAAACATCATTATGCTTTGTGTTCTCTCTATGGAACTAGGGAACAAAAAAAGGGAGGTGTGGAGCCTTCTAGTCGTCCACGCGTGCGGACGACAAGGGGGCTCCATCCCTCCCTCTGTTTTTGCCTTGGCTCCATAAATAGAACATGGCTTTAGATGCAACATTAATAAGGAATGCGTTAATAATTCGTTATCTAGGTCATGCATTATCTAGGCCAAGTGTGGGTTTTCCAAACACTATCATAGCATGGAAAAAAAAAAACAGGGAGCCTCCTTTTTTTTGCTCTGTCTCCATAAATAGAACATGGCTTTAGATGCAATGTTAATAAGGAAAGCATTTATAAGTCATTATCTAGGTCAGGCATTATCTAGGCCAAGTGTGGGGTTTCGAAAGACTACCATAGCATGGGCATAACATAACCTTCTGATTGCTTTGTGGCCCATTCAATAGCCATTAGAACATTTATGATGCACCCCTTCATGAATGAATGAATGCCTTGGATGTACTTTGTGATTAACCAATGTTTATTTTTGTAGCAAACACAAGTAGAGGCTTATATATGCCATCAATCAACACCATTTATTCTGAACAGTATGCTCTTATTCATGCATTGAAAACTCAGTAGCAGCATCTATGGGAGATTCCTCCCATTATGGCTATGGCTATGGCATGATAGTAGGACTCAGGCACATAGTTGGCCACTGCGTTGTTAGAAGTTTTGCTAGAGATAGTGTTTTCGCGACCATTGTGTTAGTTGCTTCTTGGAAAAACTATGGTCCCATGTGCCTTCAACAACTACGGTGGCAAGGTGCGAACTGGAAGGAAGACCTAGGGGGTGCTCAAATAGTTAAAACACTTTTCACTGATAGAAGATGGCCACATCAAAGGAAGATGACTTGGAGATGTGGGGAATCTGTGTCAAAAGTGAGCAACTTATCCAAAAGCTAGAACTACATGTTCATGAAACCACTCACCTTAGGGTAAGATGAGACATTCCATTGGTTATTGTTGCAAACAGAAATGGCTTGAGAAAAAAAAAGCATTGCAGGGTAATTTTGACTTGTTTAGCTGTGTAATGGATACCAATACTAATATATATATATATACATGATATGATAGTAGGGGGTACCCAATGATTTTTATTGTTAAAATATAAGGAATTACTTGAGATACACGATAGCGAATTGTTGTTCATGCTGGTTCTCACGGATTGCAAGACCCCCAAACATGTCTAGCACTACACATAGTAGATGTCAAGAAGTAGTGGGAGACTGGGATGTGGTGGCAGCATATGAGTTTGGCACCGGCGTCGTTGTGATGGAAACAAAGGTGGCCATCGCCATCTTAACGAGCAAGGCGCCAAGAGAAGGGGTACCATGGTAGCTGAAAGGTGCTTGCCTCATCAAATTTTCAGATAGGCTATCAACAGAGCTGGACAGAGGTGGTCATTGTGTTGTGTAAAGGCGACGATACATCAACTACAAAAAACGGTGCAACAAGGACCGTTGCATGATGGCGATTATTAAAAAATTAAATAAGAATAATTAAAAAATTATGGGCGAGCCACTGAGTTGGTTTTTGATCGCAGCATGGCAAGCCCTGGGGACTATCTAACACAGGCATTGAGGGGGTGGGATCTACGATGGGATGAAGGAGAGCCGTAGATCGTGGCAAAGTAATCTCGGGTGCGACAAAGTAATCTCGGGTACCCAAGATTACTTTGTACCCGAGATTAGTTTGCGGCCGACCCTCAAACCCTTGACCTCACTTTTGCGACTCCCATGTCCTATCCATGAGCACCCGCGTGTTTATTGTGATGGTATGGGTCCGAGATTACTCTTATACCAAATGTGACTAAAAGTAATCTCGGATACAAAAAGTAATCTCGGGTACCCGAGATTACTTTTTATACCCGAGATTACTTTTTGCGGTGCTGACAAGATCTACGGCACTCGATGCTCTCACCATAGATCCCATGCCCCCATGCCCGTGTCATATAGTCCTAAGGATGGCGAACCAGGAGTTGGTGGGGGTAGGAATCCTGTTCGCAAGGGCGGTTCCGGTCCGTAGAGGGTGGTTTGTGGGAGGAGGAGCTAGCTGTGTAGGTGGGGCCGGGTTTTGTGTTAGTGTGTGGCCCTAGTCAAAAGTTGCTAGGAGCAAAAACAAGCCTCGTTTGTTGTAGTTGATAATGAGTCGTGGTGAAGGCAAGCCTTAGCCACTGCCCTGATGTTTATGCTTATTTTAACGCCTCTAGGGTGTTAGACCTAATATGTCTATTCTTTATCTAAAAGTTTTCTCTTGCATAGCGATGCAAAAATCTACAATCGAAGAGATCCCCCTCTTCTACTTCGCAAGCCTTGAGTACAAACCTTATCAAAGAGATCTTTGTGGATTGTTCCAACGATGCTGAATCACCCAAGTATGATAAATTGGTTATTCAATTCCCTTCTCAGTATCAGGTCTTGAGTTCAAGATTCATTTGAAAAGTTCTTGAGGTCGCCTCAAAATAGTTTGCACGATGTTAAAATTCTCTTTTCTTTTAATTAATATGCTACATCATCCTTGGCTCCTCCTTTCTCTATATTTATCTCACTAAATAAACTTTTTAAGAAATTTCTTCTTCTTACTATATAAACATATCCAAAGCATGCAATCAATAGATATTCTCTTACGCAAGTTCTTTGAGCTTCAACAATAGCCATTGGAGTTTTTTATTATTCCCGTCTTAAACAAGATATTATTTTAGCCTACTAATTCAAGGTATAAGTACATATTCAAGGGAACATACATGCATGTGCTACTTTAATACATGCATTAAGGCAAATTAGCTCCATATTCTATCGCACATGGATTCCTTTGTTGCTATGATCCACAACTCACCAAGAGCAATGACCTATGCTCTTATACCACTGCTATAGCCAGTAACATGGAAGGCACTGCAAAATATCAAAAATAACATAATACAATCCATCAAACAACATATTTGCAAACTTGACGGACTCCACAAACACGTAATCAACACTATACACGATCTAAGAGAGACAAAGAGTGAGATAGAGCGAGGGTGTGCATACAGATGCACCTCCTAGAGCGGAGCGCTACACCGGCAAGACATGAGAGGAGAGGGAAAAAGAGAGAAGAAGGACACAGGCATTGGGTGCCCCCCAGCGCAAGAGTGAGCATTTTTCTCTTGCACGTATTTATTTATAGATTTCTTGAATGGTCAAAATGAATATAGACTACATGGCTGGACATAATAATGATCATAGCTCATAAAGAGCACTTCAATAATAAAATGTACATAAACGTGATATCCTTTTGCATAGGCTATACATTGAGCGAGCTTTTGCCACCTATTAGCTATAATAAGCATATATTTATCAATTTTCATTACAAAACTAGGGTGCCCACTTCAAATGGCCCTAAAAATATTGAAAATAAAGTTGAATTGAGCGATGGCGAACTGGAGTCCTACCGTATGGCGAGCGAATATTTTCGAGCAAGGAGAAAAGCAATGTGTGTATGTGTGTGTGTGTGTGTGTGTGTGTGTGTGTGTGTGTGTGTGTGAGAGAGAGAGAGAGAGAGAGAGAGAGAGAGAGAGAGAGATAGAGAGAGAGATGCGTCTAGTTGGATGAGTGGGTACCGCTTGATTTTGAATTTCTACTTTTAAGGATAAGTAAGTGGATACCAAGACTCTGCTGCCTCAACAATATTTCTTGCCCACTCTTGCTATTAGCTTTTGATCCTTCTCAAGTAGGCTTCCCACATAATCTTCATAATTTGCGACACCTATATGCAAGAAATTTATAAGCTCATCTTGCACATGCATGAAAATGAGAGCCTATGTGCTTATGCTATAGCATAGCGCATCAATATCAACATAAATAGTTACTGATCACTATATTCTTTTCAAAAAACCATCAAAATTTAATGTGACATATCAACTGAAAAGTTCATGCATTGCAAAATAAAGAATTGCAATTTTGGGCACTTTTTTGGGTTAATTATAATGATAGAAATCACCCTCCAATTTTTTCATCCATAATACTAGAGAAGCTTTTTGTAATCATTGTTCACCAAGAAATAGTCCTATTATTAGCATCCAAGTTATAAAATATGTTTTTGGCCAAGGCTTGCAATGGAGGTTTTTATACATGAGCTTAAGCTCCAATGCTGTTTTAGCATCAATCCATATTGGATTTGAGTTGACCATCAACTTATCTAAGCCAACATGAAAGTGATCTATTCAATTAAAATACAAATTTTTCAGAGCTTAACCCCGGAATATTGTTAGGCATGCAACAACCTACATGCACATATGAATTGCATAACCCAAAAAAAAATCATCTCTTTCTATTACTTGTAGGTATGCGTGTCAACACGGATGGGTACATGCAATGAAAGGTGGAAAAAAAGGGAAATCCATAAGCACTAGCTTTGTTTTTGGGACGGAGAGGATTTGGCAACATGGATGGCTACATGAAATTCTTTGTGAGAAAAGCATGCCATACGAGGTCAACTTAAGTCATTAAAATTAGGTCTAATTTGTAGCTTTTGGTGTTTCAATTGAATAATATCCTTCTATTGCTATTTATTTAGTGTAAGTGCTCGCAATGATGCTTGCAATGGTTGTGTCTCTAGCCATCAACTAAGTTGACATTGTGGGGTCCAAATAAAGTCTTAGTAAGAAAGTACATTAGAATAGCAACAAGACATCTATCATCATTCAAATGATTTGAATGAAAGATTGTGGGTCGTGTCACATATGTCTGCTCCTTGGACATGCCCAATTTTATGTTTGTGCACAACTTGTGGCAAGAAGCTACATTGCGAGAGACATTTGTTGTTCAGGGCAACCTCCTCAAGAAGAAAAAGACATTCCTTTTATTAGAGGCAAGAATGACACTTAAATGTCTTGAACTTTAGATCACGAGGAGGCATCATAAACACTTTATAGTCAGATGAGACCTTCATTTTCTTCGGCTCACTGTCTATGTGTGTTAGCTAGGGTGTTCAATGTGCCTTGTAAGAGTACCCACATGTGACAAGAAAGTTATTTGGTACATAATGGAAGTCTTTGTAGCCATCTAAACCGGTGCGAATGGTTACATGCAAGTTTCTAATGGAATCTTTACCTATGAGTTTCTACAGGTAGCTAGTGGGGCTGTATCATTTGCCTTGTATGAGCACCACATGTAACAAGGAAATTATTTGGTGCATAATTGAATTGCCTATAGCCATCCGCGCCGGTGTGAAATGGAAATCTTTACCCGTCACTCTTGCAAAAATTGGCACGATCGTTCAAAAAATGAAGGGAAAATCACCAAAATACCCCTCTAATTTGTGGAAAGTCCCAAAATACACCTCAAATTTCAAAAATTCCGCAAATTTCCTTGTATCTATTTTAGTTGGATTGTTCACGATTTCCTAATCTTTATTCTTTTTTGACAATGGAGATCCGGTTTTAGTGCTTAGCATGTAATTTGTCACAAATTACCTCCCAAAAAAAGACAATTATGTCTAAAAATAATGAAGCAATTCATCTCCAAAACCTACATAACTAGCTCAAATTCTAGTTTAAGTATCTTGTATTGATAGACAATCAATCTTCTTATGAAAAGTTACAAATTTTTTAAACTTCGGACAAATTTACTCTCACAACTAGGGTATTTTTGGAATTTTGGAAAATATGAAAGGCATTTTAGGAATTTATGACAAAGTACGGGGTACCAGCTGGGGAAAATCGGAAAAATGATAGAATCATGCGAGATTCGTTTCGAAGCTGAATGGGAGGTGTTGAAGTTTGCAGACAAACATCTGAGTGAGGGGGGAGATGCGAGGCGAATTCGACTGCTCATGCTCCAGCCACATGCTGCAGCTGCTCTGCATCCTGTCGCGCAGGGAACTGACAGCTATGGGGACACAGGAGGTTCAGGCTATTTTTTATATGCAGGGAATTGTGCTCAACATCGCAACAGCTACTGCATGCTGTGTTGTCTACAAGAACATTGTGAGGTCGTACCATAATTGTGTCGAGCGTTCGAACTCCTCATCCGCCTTTTACAGTGAGAGAGATCTCAACTCAGAACTGGAATCTGAGGAGTATCCGATGAATATAATATTAGCGGAGCCAGTATGTACCATTGTGGCATTGGGAGTTTTTTAAATTTGAAAGGTATTTTGGGAATTTCCACAAATTAAAGGGGTATTTTGGTAATTATCCCAAAAATGAACTGCCTATAGCCAATCACGTCGGCGTGGATGGCTACAAGTAGTTTCACGTTATTGTTTTTTCTTGCCTAATGCCATGCTACAAACCATGCTACATCGCAATGAACGATAAAAGGCTGCTTCTTTCTCTCTCTCTCTCTCTCTCTCTCTCTCTCTCTCTCTCTCTCTCTCTCTCTCTCTCTCTCTCTCTCTCTCTCTCTCTCTCTCTCTCTCTCTCTCTCTCTCTCTCGTTTAACCTAGCTTCTGTAGCTTTGTAACCTCTACCTGCGCCTGCCGTATGTCCCCCCTGGGCGAGGGCTGCCCTGTGGGGGGCGTTAGCTCACAACTTTGCCCGTTCTCTCCTAATCTACAACGCCTACATCAACGCCTGCTCTAGCCATGCCCATGACCACAAAAGCTTTCCAACACTGTTGCCTGCCCTAGCTCTGTCCATGGCCACAACCACAACTGATGCACGACTCTCTCTCTCTCTCTCTCTCTCTCTCTCTCTCTCTCTCTCTCTCTCTCTCTCTCTCTCTCTCTCTCTCTCTCTCTCTCTCTCTCTCTCTCTCTCTCTCTCTCTCTCTCTCTCTCTCCCCCATGCTTGAGCCTTACCGTCGGTCGACAGGTAGTTCTGCGCAACAGAAAGGGCAAGCCTGACGAAAACAGTAGCTTTGCCTTTTGCACAACAACACACGCTCATGCTCAGGCCGTTCAGAGAGTTGAAACGGGCGGGGGCGCTGCTCTTGGCTGCTCGCAGCTTGGGTGTTCACTCTCTAGCCAGTGGTGATCTCGACCCAGGTTGCAGCTTTGATTAAGCTCTATCAAATCTAAAGCCTAAGTTTAACTTAGGTGTTTGCCGTTGGCTGAGAACGTGCAAGTTCGAGTGCTCAAAACATCACTTTTATTTAGTGGGAACAAGGATCCTTAGGGGATCTCTTGAGGAATCCCTCGTTCGTGCGAAATAAATTGGAAAGTAGCCAGTAGTATGTCCTACACATACTACTCATATAACAATGATATAAGTGGGGAAAAAACCCATTAAATCAGACAAAAAAAAAACTTATATAATTAGTGAGAAGTGGCATGAAGTCTGAGAGAGAGAGAGAGAGAGAGAGAGAGAGAAGAAGAAGAAGAAGAAGAAGAAGAAGAAGGAGAGAATTTTAACTTCGTAGGAAACTATCCCAAGAGACCTTAAAGATCTATCCAACGAGGAGTTGAACTCAAGACCTCTTATTCAAGAGAGAAATGGTATAACCAATCTACCACACTTCGGTGATAGAAAGATTATACCATTGTCCTCTTTATTAGCACACCCACACACACAATAATTTTAAGGTAGTAGGAAAGATCTATCCGACGAGGAGAGTTGAACTCAAGACCTGTTATTCAAGAGGGAAATGGCATAACGAATCTACCACACTTCTGTGATAGAGAGGTTATACCATTCTAGTGTTCCCCATTGTCAGGCTGCATTCCACGTACTCTCTATCGATAGAATCAGAGCCAGGGCCGAAGTATGTGTCCATTGAGAGAGAGAGAGAGAGAGAGAGAGAGAGAGAGAGAGAGAGAGAGAGAGAGAGAGAGAGAGAGAGAGAGAGAGAGAGAGAGAGAGAGAGAGAGAGAGAGAGACGGGCGAATAGTGAGTGTCACCTTGCGTGAAGTCCATGGTTTCTCTCAAGCTGCAAAAGTGCCTGGTAGCCAGCATGTGTGATGGCCCAATCCCAATAAGGTCAATGAGATTTCCTTTGGCAATTCACTTTTAGTATGGTAGGACATCACCAAGATCATCAAAGATGGTTTTGTAATTTGGAATCTAGCCAATATTTACTATAATCCAAGGATGAAGTGTGGTTCCATCCAAGGTCTTGTGGCTGAGATGCATGCATGTTCTACGTTGACTTCTTTGTGGAGAGTATCCACACGTCAAAGACTAAAAAGGCACGCAAGAATACATTTTCAAATCAATTTGAATATTAGAGAGCCCAAGGAAAGGCTATTTGTTAGAGGAAGGGAGCAAGAAGGGAAGAGCTATTGGTGTTGAAGCTGCTCTAGTTATAGTCGCGTTTAGCAAGACCACAAAGATATCCAAGAACTAAGCGATATTGTTTAGGACTTGAATTCTATAGGGATTTTACATTCATACTTTCATGTGTCTATCATCAATGCAAATGACATACTTGCACGTGTCTATCATCAATGCAAATGACATTTGAGTCTCTGACTATGGAGAGAGAGAGAGAGAGAGAGAGAGAGAGAGAGAGAGAGAGAGAGATTAATCAAATGACACACCAAAAGAGCCATCTAGTTTTTGGACAGTTGACTCTTCAAAACCATTACGTGACTTTTGGTTTTTGGAAAGTTGACCATAGATGGCCTATGGGAGACCATGTATATTTGTGTCCATTGACATTTTGGAAGCACAAGTGATGTTTGGAGGCCGTAAACATAGATGATGGAGAAGATGCATATGTGAAGTTAAAAATCGTAAAAATGTATTTTTGAATATGCTTTCTTGCTTGATCATGAGTTGCATCAATTTTACAACATGGATATGTTCAAGGTGCTTTGTTAGATGTCGCTCGATTTTGTATTAGCTCGGAAACACTTGCTCGGACTTTGGGATTCCTCGCCGAACTGCACTTGACATCACGCGAGAGAGAGAGAGAGAGAGAGAGAGAGAGAGAGAGAGAGAGAGAGAGAGAGAGAGAGAGAGAGAGAGAGAGAGAGAGAGAGAGAGAGAGAGAGAGAGAGAGAGAGAGAGAGCAGTGACCATGGGAGACTGATACGACAGTTGTTGCAAAACCAAAAGTTGGTTAGCATGCTAGGGAGACTTGTGGAATTGCCACTACGATAGTAAGTGATGAAGGTGGACCTTGACCTCAACTCAAGGGGCTGCTCACTTGCAAATCATGATGCCAAAAAAGAGCAAGCTCATTGCAAGAGCCAAGTCACACATTAAGGGTAATGCCAAAAGATGACAGCATGTGCTCGGTTACGACACTATGCCTTGTCATATTCTCGGGGGGGGTGGGGGCACTATTAAAACCCCCTATATAAAGTGCGTCCACTTTGTTAAAATGTGGACATGAATATATTGATCCCTTTTTTTCCATAAATTAATGGTTTTTTTACCAAAATGGATTAAGAAAACCCCTCTAGTTAATTTGTCTCTGTTAAAATTTCTTATATTTACAAAAATAAATAACCCCTCTTTTCAAACTCATGTGGTATATTAACATGATTATATAGTGGACCTCGCAAAGTCACATTCAACTAGTCGAGAAAGTCAATTAAATAACTGAACTGACCTGAAAGGCTAAACTCAGATGACATGAACTGAGACAACTAGAATTTAGGTAATCAAATGTAGATGACATGAACTGAGACAACCAGAATTTAGATAATCAAATTCATGACCAGTTCATAAGTACAAATCTAATGATACTACACTTAGTGCTCCGTTACAAGATGATGTAAGAGTTCCAATTTGCTAATAGACCTAGACTGATAGACTCTGAGCTAGATACAGATAGACCCCAAAAATGGAAGTAATGGGTCCTACTTATAGGTACCCGTACTGACTGATTGTACAGTTACACAAACTTTGGTAACTACTGGTAAGTCCATCAAGTAACTCGTAACAAATTTTTTATGATTTGATCACTCTACAAACATACATTGTGTAATTGTCTGATGTTACTCTCAAAGAGTGCAATGGTGTTATGAAGTTTGTGATCAAACTAGATGAGTGCGAGCTTTTGAAACAGGCAAAGGTTGAGCGAGTCACAATCACATGAACAAAGCTCTTGATGCAATCATTACATTCAATGACCTTGAAACTTATACATGCAATTTGAGCACACCATTTTCCTTCTTGCAACATTCAAGGTGAGATGAAATAATGTTTAATGGAAGTTGTATGCTTTTAAATGTGCACTCCAAATAGCATAAAAGTACCCTTTCAGGTGCTTGTCGAGAACTTCAATATTTTGAATTGGATTTTTAATCAAACTAGCATCCCATAAGTAATAAGAGAAAAAAGAATGGATGTTGAGGGCATGGGCTTCTACAAAATTGAGTGGCACATGGCTTGAAATGCATGTACAATGTTTCCAAAGGAGCAACAAGAAAAAGCCCTTGCTTGTATTGCATGGGAGGGGTTCATATCCATATTGGAGAAGATCCCTAGATAGGCATCTTCACGACCCTTACTTCTAGCCCCCCACTATACAGGGTGCGGGGTGCACATATGCACAATGCATGCACTATGTAGGATAATAGAAAAAGCAATGTTTTTTCTACATGTCTTTTGCGTGGACCACTCGACCTACCTTTGCAAAAGCAAAGGGCAATCTCAGCCTTAGAGACAATGTTCTTAGAGATGTTTTTTCATGAAGGACATGTTAAGATAGAGCACGATGAAAACTCGGGGAGTCACCCCCAAAAATGTAAGTGTAGTACACGAGTTCAAAATAGGGGTTTTTATTGGGCAAAATTTCTAAAAATTAACAAAAATACATTTATAGAATGGGGTTTGTATTGCATTTTGGAAAAAACTGTAAGTCTTTTAAGAAAAAGGGACCATTTTATTACCTCAAAGAATCTAAGTATAGGGGGTTTTTCAATATCCTTTGAACGCACGTGATATAGGTGCACATGAAAGACAAGCATTGAAATACAACAGGTGGAAAAATTTTCACAATGCAATAGTTGTTGAAAACCTCAAAAGTTGATGACCAAATGCTTTAGGAACATGCCTAGATGCCTCCCCACAAGTTTTGTGAGAAATGGGTTCCAAACATGGATCGCAATTTATGACCCCCATGTGAATATTAGTGTGTCAAATGCATATAATGTGTAATAAGATTCTAGAAGATGGGTCCAAGAATTGGCAACTTCAGAGTCTTAAAGTGCCAAAAGTTAGGGTTTTGGGGAAGAAAGACCTTAAAGTGGAGTTTTGAACATGTTGTTATGCTAAAGGAGTTAAAGTGTAACCAAAGAATGCTTAGAAAAAGTGCCAGACTTAGCAACAAGGACAGAAGGTCCATACAAATATTGTAGTGGGATTTCAAGGACCAGTGGATATGGAAGAGTTGTTAAGCATTCAAGCATCAAAATGACAAAAACCAACACCTATTCACCACAAGCATGCATTAAAGTGGGATCCAAAAAGCAGATATGATTAAAGTTGGGAAAACAATGCAATAAACTGGGAAATTGGGTTAACTTGGTAGAATTAGATCTAAATTTGAAAAGATTCCATGAGTTAGGATAGGTTATAGAAACATACCACAAGGGCTTAGCCCAAACTGTGACCCAAGATGGATCATGATCCATGTACCTTTTCTAGATTTTTGAGCTAGAACCCAACTCTCATGACCCACATGCTATTTAAAGTCTAACCCCAAGCTTTTAAGCCATTTGAAAACCAAAATCCTTGTGAGAATACCAAAATTCTCTAAGTCTACAAAAAATTTACAAAATTTGACTTGGAATCCCAATCAAAGATCCAAATCACAAAAGATTGCACCCATAGTATCCCTTGATCATGCTAAATCAAATGGTGTCAAGATCACTCAAAAAATGTGTTCCAACATGGATTGCGATCCATGTACCTCTAACCCAGGAATGACCTCAACTAGCTTGCCCTAGTGCCTATAGTTGTCTTAGACACACCGGTGAAGTTTGGTCAGGTTTGAATCTTTTTTCCTTAATTTATTCTCATATTTCAATTTTAGGGTCAAGTTTGCACTAAAGTGACTTTTTGGACAACTTTCTGACTAATTTTTGGACACTAAAAGGATAGATTTTATGTCTCATCGACATGCACAGAAGGAGTGGGAAGCAGCTCCATACGAGATTGTCGACATCTTGTCCAACAAAAAATCCCATGTCACTAATGAGGAACTGGAGCAAATCCCTGCCAACATCTTTATTTGGGAAGTTTTAGGTAGCCGACAAAACCAAATTGAAGACCACAATCTTTCCCGAGGAATTATGGACCCTACATCAGAAGCCGGAAGTGATAGACAGTGCAAGGTGTTTACAATTATATAGCTTGTTTTGACTACCACCATGGGGAACAAATTTCCACAAAGCCCATGAGCTAATGAGAAACATTCAGTATAATGGCGAGGCTACACTCACAGATAAAGATGGATCCACCATCCAAGTAAAGATAACAAGTGAAATTATCTGTCAAGCACTCCATCTACCAGTGGGCAATTACATTTACTATTGAAGACCAAGGCTATTGACAACGACAAGGCTTTCATAAAGCAATAAGGATGCAAATTGACATATAAAGATTTGATCTATTCAAAGATGGAGCTGCCCCTGAGACTGGTCTCACAACATATTAAAGTGCAGAAGCGGCCCCGGTACACCAAACCTTTATTGCACCTAGCAATGATCATAGCAATTGGTCTGGCAGAGCATCAAGTCATCAAATGCAACCTTGACAGCTACATCTTTGAGAATCTAGTCGAAGCTAATTTGAAGAGTAGTGAGAGGAATAAGTGCTACATGAATGCCGGGCCCATGCTCTCATGGATTGCATATCAAGCATTAGGCATGATTGAAAACCTACTAGAGGTAGAATCCCAACTGAACTCATCCACAAGTCCAAGAACATTGTTAAAGCTATTGGTGGAAGTACTTCTATAACACCAACCAAGAGGAAAACACGCGGCACAGGTTCTAGAGCTCAGACGACTGACAATAAAGCAACCGAATCAGATTTTCAGCTTCACGGAGAGATCAAAAGGAAAGAGGACATACCATCATAATATCAGTCCACCGAGAATAAGGAGAGGTAGAAATCCCTCTAGTCAGAAAGAAACTATAGCAAGTAGAGCAAATCCCCAAAACACAATTACAACGCTCTATGGAAGAAGCTCAGGGGATAAGAGAAGAGTGGTAGGCAAAGAAAGTAGAGGAGAAGAGGAAAGTAAAGGAAAATCAACAAGTGACCTCCCCATCTGACTTGAATGATGTAGAGCTAGAGGCAAGACTAGAAAAACTCAAAGAAGAGAGAAGACAAAAGGCTAAAACTGAAGTCAAATTGATTCAATTTACCAGGCAAAGAATCCACGAGGTACTAAATGAAAAGCAGAAGAAAGAGATGAGGAAGAGTCCAAGAGATAGAGGACAACAAAATTAGATTCCCTATTGGACTCTCCTTGAACTCCACAAACACAACATGAACAAACCACTCTTGAAACACTGCACACAATAAAGCAGAGGGAACGGGGCAGACAATCTTTGTCGAGCCACCTTCTTCAATGTTGAGATGGCGAGCTCTACATCTTGAGCTGGCATCCACTACGGGTCTTGGCCGCTTACGATATTTACTCACTGGCGCGTTAGGTGACCGACATGGAGGATCTCTGCCAATGATTCTACAGCTGGACTACACTTATAGTGCCAGCCTAGTACGCTTCTAGCGAGTTCACACCTAGTGACCGCATGTACATATGTGCTACTTTTCAGTTTTAGCACTTAGTCATTTTGTACTCTCTTTTCTGTGAGAAGAAGAAGAAGCTTTCCGTCTCTTTGTGCTTTGTGCTTATCTTGTGTAGCTCTCTTGCATCCTCATTCTTTACATGGTATCAAAGCCTGAAGCAGGAAAGAGAGGCTAAGAGAGCAAGAGCATCACAATCCCTTCATTCGCAATCCCTATGTGTAATGCCAAAGCCTCGCAAACCAGCTCACTCTTGACCAAGTGGCTCTATGGATGCGTACCTATCAAGAAATGGATGCAAACCTGTAAATCTGCTACTTGCAAGCTACACCTAGCTCAAGTTGTATCCACATAATCGTACATAGCATGAAACTACACAAGACCACGCAAAAACTGCTCTCTAGTGCTCCACACAAGCTACACTACAACCTGTGAGCAAAACCGTTCGGAAACTAGCAGCTACTACCTCATCAGTTGGTAAACACGTTGACCAAAAAAATCTGCCAAGAGCTGAGTGCGCTCTAGGAAAAAACCGCTCCAAAATGGACCGTCAGGGCCAAAAATGTTGGTATGTACCGTTAAAACCAAAAAACTAGAGAACGTCAAAGTCAGAAAGCCAGGGATGGCCGTCGAAGCCATCTTCCACCGTCAGGTGGAAGTGCCAATGCTATGGCCTCCTGTGTGAGTTCGCGTGAGTGCATGCCAAATGAAAGGGCTCTCTCTCTACCTCTTAGTCGCTCGTTATCTCTCTCTCTCTCTCTCTCTCTCTCTCTCTCTCTCTCTCTCTCTCTCTCTCTCTCTCTCTCTCTCTCTCTCTCTCTCTCTCTCTCTCTCTCTCTCTCTCTCTCTCTCTCTCTCGCAATGTTCCCCTTCTTGTCAGCAATTGATGTAGTAGAATCCCTTCTTCTTTTGACCTTAAGAGCTCTAAAAAAATGAGAGTGGTTGGACGGGTCGAGTTTGAGGGCGAGCTCTCTAGCCAATAGCCAGGTCTCTCAATCCCATTAAGGTTGTACTGGAGAACCATTTGTTCTTTCCTTTTCCCCCTATTACTGTTGTAATCCCACATATGCCCAGATGTCGGATATCTTTTTTATCTAGCAGCTTCCCTCCAAAAAGGGTTCAGAAGGATGCTTCTCGCCTTTGATAGCCAAGGGGACCAATGAGTTGCAGAATTGTGACAATACCTTGCAAGTTCTCCCCACTCCAAAGACTACGTTTCTCTATTGCATTTTCAAGTGAGCTTGCTCATCATACCCCTGAGCTTCAGGCTAGCCCACCGAGGGGCAAGTAGTTTGTCGTGTACCTCAAGCCCTTTCCACTGACCATCTTGCGAGTAAAGCTTGGGCAATTTCTATCATGTCCTTGGCCATAATAACCCAGAATTGATCTTACTTTGCAAGTGCAACCACGAACTTCTCACGCTAGGCCTCTGCGTGGGTACTAGGGTTAAGAATCCCGAGACCGCCTTGCTATGTCTCACATTTGTTTCCCAGTTAGCCCACTGCCAAGGCTTCGACTTTTTGGTGTTGTTCTTTCACAAGAATCTTTTTACCAATTTAAGGAACTCTTTCCAATTGCATTTGGCCAACTTACGAAGCAGACCATTGAAAGCTATATATGGGAGCATGAATGAGTTGATCACTTTCATTCTGCTCGAGAAGGGAAGAAGCACATACTCCCATTTACGCATCTTGATTCTTGTCTTCTCCATGACCCAAGTGAATGTTTGCTTGTGGGTCACATCTACCCCCAACAAAGCTCCAAGGTGACTAATATATCTTCCCTTTTGATACTCTCTCTTCGTACCACATTGCAGGATCGAATGAGTCTCTTTGCAAGAGAGAGATCAATCTTGATTTTTTTATATTGCACTTCGACCTTGATGCTATGGCATACGTTTTCACAATCTCCATAGCCTTTTTGATAAGAACCTGAGGGAAAGCTTTGAGGAAGAGCGATGAGTTGTCCGCAAACAACTTAGCTAAGTTGTTAGGCAAAGATAGTCCTTGAATATCCCCTCTTGCAGGACTATCCTCGAGCATTGTTACCAAAGAATGGGATCCAATGGCAAACATTAGAGGGGCAAGAGGTCATCCCTGTTTGATGGATCTCTTGACATCAAATGCTCCTACAATTCTCTCGTTGAATAGGATCTTTGATTGGCTTTCAACACCAAGTGTGCTCACTAGCTGACGCATCCGAGGCCCAAAGCCTAGTGATTTCATGACATCTCCAATAAAAGACCATGTGATCCTATCATAGGCTTATTCTAAATCTAATTGGAGCAAGATACACTCTTGCTTGTTGGTGAAGGCGGCATACTCAATGCCAATCATTGCTGCCACAATGTTATCATATATTGACCTAGCTTCCCTTGATAAATCCATGCTGGCAGGGAGTGATAACTTTGTCCAAAAGGGGAGAGAGCCTGAGGGGTGCTGTTTTGGCAATAATTTTGTAGGCTACTAACATCATGGTTATGGGGCACCAATGTTTTAGCTTGAAGTAACACACTTGTTTCAGGATAGGTTTGACGAGGTCCCTTTTAATACTTGAGTCCAAGACTCCACCAACGAGGGCTTGGTTAGCCATTATCCTGATAGGGGACTTCATTTCGTCCCAGTATTCTTTGAAAAACTCAAATGTCAATCTGTCCCACTCAGGGGATCTCTCTTTACCTAAGGCTTGTAGCACGAGAGAGCATTCCCCCTTGGTAAACTCCTTCTTCAGGAGGTTGGCATCTGAGATGGAGACCATTTGTTGGACACTTCCAAGAAGAGTAGCTCTAGTTTCATCCACTTCTAGTGATTGGGCCTCATGTTGTCCTGATCTATCGTAGGTGATCAAGTATGAGATGAGCCGTTTCATCCGGGTTCTTAACATCATTTCCTTCCCCATCGGTGAGTGAGCGGCAGACAATGGCCCAATTTCTCTTGACTTTGAGTGCTATGAAGAAGTGAGTTAGATTCACCTCCTCCGATTGGAGGTAGGTTTTTGTGGATAGTATTATAGCCTTCCTCACCTCCTCCAGTTGGTAGTTAATCAAGTCTCCCTTGGCTTCAAGCCACATTCTATGCTCCACTTCCGAGGCATAGCCTTCTTGTTTTTTGGAGTTTAATAGATCAAAATCTTCAACAATCTGCTTCAGGCGCCCCTCTCGGTATTTCTTCCTTCTAGAGTCTACACTTTCAATTTCTTTTTGAAGATTCCTGGCAAAGATATCCCAAGCCCTAGGGCTTGCTGCATACACATCTTTATAGCCAAAGATGTCATGCCAACGTGCTGCAGACTGGCGTACGTGAACCCTGGCATGTTATTCCAAGGCCCCACCTGCCACATGTCCCTTACAGACCACTTCTAACACAATCTTAGCCATTTGGATGTTTTAGATCCAACTAACATGGTCGATGAGCCTATTCTGTCCTTTCTCTTCTCCACCATATTAAAATCTCCCACTAAAATCCATTCCCCTCCAAAATGGATCTTCAATTTCTTCCATATCTTTGCTCTTTCCTTCAGCGAGTAGGGTCCGTATACATTGATAATGGTGATATGATGATCTGCCCATTTGATCTTATCTCCTAGAGCTTTCTCAAAAGGATGATTGAAAACAATCTTTGGCTCTAGGTCCCTGCCGACAATAAAGAGGACGCCATTGTACCCATCAGTGCCTTCTCCATATAATCCAAGCTTCTTCCCCAATGCTTGCTTTCTTCTACTTGTAGCATCAAGGTTATGCTCTTGTACAACCCAATAGTTGATATCTTTGCCTTTCCTAACTTCCTCCTATAAGAGAAAGCTCTTCTTCTGGGTCTCGAGCCCTTTCACGTTCCATGATTGGAAATCAAACTCGTCCATTACTGAGATAAAGGTACAAAATTCTCCGCCTCAAGAAACTCTTCTTTCGTGCCTTATTTCCTCATGTCCTCCTCAGTTGGACCCTTCCCAATTCCCTCTGTTTCCATTAGGTTTCCCAGTTTGGCTTCCCACAAAACCTCAAAGATATTATCATAAAGGAAGGGTGTTTTGGGAATATCAGGCGGGACTTCTCTCATGCGCCCAGCCACCCGCGCTTGGGACTTGAATTGCTTGCATGAGATGTTAGAGATTTTCTACTATCTTCATCATTCTTTCTATAAGTGGGTGACAGAAAAATCTTCTTCACCATTGGGAATGTTGTTTTTAGTTGGGTAGCAAAAATGAACCTGTATTTCTAGGTGGCCTTTCCATTGCTATGACGTGCATTGACGGGCTTGTTGGAATTATCTAGGGTTTGTTTGCTTACCTTGTGCTGCTCTTCCTCTCATGCCTTTTCATTGACATTCTCAGGAGGAGCCGTAGTTTCTCTATCCATCTAGACTGTTGGAGGCACGCCTTTTTCACCAACTACTAAGCCTGGGGCCGTGACCGAGCTAGCTGGACATGACCTAGCAAAGTGTCCGAATTTGTTGCACTTGAAGCAAGCACCGAAGAAGGTCCCAAAGTTCAATGGAATGACCTTTAGACCAGCCCCTACATTTACTACTAGATTCTTAGGCTGGGGCTTTTTGAGATCCCACCAATACACACCTTATTGGTTGCGGTACCTGCTGCTCTACATAATAAAGAGGAACTGAGAAAGAGAAAAGCATGCTAGGTTCAGGAGTATCCATGCAAGAGTAGAAACATAAATATCACACAAAAGGAAATCTTGATAACAACCAATCCATGTATATTGGTGGTCTTTATACATTATTTTGTAGCTGACACACATATATCTCACCATATGATTGAAAGAAGGTAATGCTCGTAGCTTATTAATGCTCAAATTGGTGTGATGAAAGAAAAATATCCATAACATATGGATATTTACCCTTTGCATGTATTCATGTGGCTATCTAAGGTGGAAAGCATCTCTGTGAAACCATTCTGAAGGAAGCTGCTAGAAAGACCAATAACAAAGGAATTGACGTATGGACCAACTATGGGATTATAGAAGTACTCGGTGGAAATTAACAGACCAAATGGTCCTCTTGTACCACTTGGATGGGAGTGAAAGGCTAGTGATTTGCAGAGCCCTGGAACGGATGGACAGCTAGTGCCTACCTAGTTGTGAGTCTGAGTTTGAGTGGGAAGCATGGTGATGGCTTAAGGAAAGACACTTCTTTAAGCCTCAAACCAAAGAATTATACCACACACTTATGGATTCAATGGATTGCTTATATCCATTGATCAAAAAGTGGGGCATGAATTGGCTAGAATCAAGATGGGAGGAAGTCACCAAGAACATCTCGTGCCCATAGTGGCCACTCAATATGAAGGTATTTCTCTGGAAGGTACTATGGGGAGCCTTGCCGACTGGGGTAAAGGCTCTTTCTAGGGGATTTGGCTCGGATAAATACTCTCAATGCTAAATGGCTAGCAAAGACCTTTCCCACCTTTTCAAGGAATTCCTTGCGATCAACGGCCTTGCGAATAAGATATACAAATGGGTGCAAAGGACTTGGAAGATAGGGTTCTACAAGAATGATCTGTTCTTGGGAGGGAAGGTTCGTAAAAGCTAGGAGCTGCTTATTGCAACACAAATCGTTAGATTTTGCTACTTCAAACAAGTCTGGAAAGCTAGGAACGGTCGTTTATTTGACAGAACCATGGAAACAGCCAGATTTACAGAGAGTAGGGGAGGGATCCTGGCCTTTGAAAAACGTGAGAATTCTGATGAATGGAACAAGTTGATTGGCACCACTTTAATTGACTCTCATAGATAAGGACCATGGAAATAGCCAAGAAAGTAGGGGAGCCATCCTGGCCTTTGAAAAACATGAGAATTCTGATGAATGGAACAAGTTGATTGGCACCACTTTAATTGACTCTCATAGATAAGGACCATGTGTTGTTCGCGGGGTGGTTATCCCTTTAGCAGATGTATCAGGGACCTCGAAGAGTTGTCATGGCTTAGCACGAGCATGACAAGAATACGTAATTTTTTGTGGTTGTCAATATAATTGACTCACCACTCTAAGTTTTTCCAAGAAAAAAAAGGGATTATTCCCAACTAAAACATTAGTTTGGTTACCTAATAAACTTCTGCAAAATGATGCAAGGAGAAAAATTGGAGTAAAAAATATTATTTTTAAGAAAAGGGTTGATCATTTATTCTTGACCGGCTTACAATAATCATTTTAGACTAATGAGTAGACTCAACTTATCAATTCTAACTCAATTACACACATTTCCAAGCATCCGCACACACTCTACCTCTTATGCTATGAGAATTCATTTCTCGCTTTCAATATGGAGAAATCATTATTCCACTTAAGTTCCCATAATAAAGTGGAGGATGGTTATGCGATGCAAGTACAAAAGCATTGATTCGGAGCCTAGAGCTATGATGTGGTCACTCAATAGTGTTATATTTTATGGGCCAACGTATGTCAACCCAAGGCCTATGGGAGTGGGCAATACTGGCGACTAACAATAGAAATGTGATCTTCCAGTTCACAACATTTGGAAAAGGCTTCTAAGTGGCAGTTAAACTTTTGAGAAAACTGTACAGGATCTGGTGATGAGCAAAGGCATTTGGAGAGGGTCCCATTTATGGACTACTATCCGGTGTGGGTCACACTCAAGGGCTATCCTCTCTGGCTTCATGACTTTGTTAGCTCCATAGCTGTCATGCTAGGAAGGGTGCTTTTTATTCTGAAATTGCAACGGGTAAGGTTGGGCCTGGATATTAAGATATGCATTCTGTGGAATATGAGCAAATCTATCCCCAAGTATATGGATTTGAATATGGGAAGTATTGGCACATACTGACAAGAATTAGCATTTGCTCATTCCCAAACGCTTGCTACAAATGTTGCAGGATTGGTCACGATGCTAGGGATTGTTGCCTCAAGGTGGAAACTATTCTCGTTTTGAGGATCAGGACAACTTGGAGGCTGGTTGATAGAGAGGTCAAGCATTTAATAGAGGTCACTAGGATGGAAGTAAAGACCGGTGAACTGGCTGGGACATGCAAGGAGGAGGCTAAAGAGATGGATCGCTCTATAGTAGAGATGCAAGAGGATCGAGTTGCCCGATCAGTCCTTCTAGTGAGAAAAGCAAAGAGAATGTGAGCCCGATTGAGAAGATGCAAGATAGACATGGGCCGGTTGATAAACCCTTAGAGATGGGGACACCCACTGAGTACAACCAGCCTGAGCCGACTTCAAGTGATACTCAAGACGCAAAAATAGACCTCGTCAATCATATTGTTAAGGTTAAGGGTAATAAGACCAGCACTAGCACTGCTAACTTACTTAAGCAAAAGAGGAAGAAAAGATGATGTGCCCTGGCTTTGTGATCAAGGGGTCTATTGTGACAGGGCTCTCCCCTTGGTGGCAACCCCAAGACAGTCTTGGATCTAGTTAGTTGTTTACGGTCTCAAGGTGGCTCCCTTTGTTAGCTGATGCATGGGGTGGTACTATGGTTTGGTTGATATTGTTGGTCGGTTGTTGGTAGATGCCATGGCTCGTTGGAGCATGGTTTTCATTGTGAATATATATATCCACTCACTATTGTATTGGGGGGGGGAATAGTTCCATATCCATCTTTCTTGAGTTTAGGGTTTGGAGCATTCATGGCCACGTCGGCTCTTTTGCGGCCTGTCTGGCTTGGGAGAAGCCTAGCAATGGGATGCCCCCTCTGGGCTATCTACGGTAGGAGGTCCTCTGGGGCGGCCGTGTTTTAAGGTGTACCAAGGTGGCTATGGGCCTGCGAGATGGGAGTGCTACCTCCATGGAAGGACCCTTACTATCTCGACCTTGGTAGCTCCGACGCGTCTGACTGCATCCCTCACTTTTGGAAGTGGGAGGGGTTGCCCTCCTACCTCCCCCTTTAAGAGGCAACGACGGCCTGGTGCTCTTGTAGGTCTTCGACATGGAGTGTGTTCATGGCAGGTCCTATGCTCCGTGGTGGCATCAACGACCTTTTGTTGACGAGATAGGCTCCCCTTAAGTCTTGTGGTGCTACTAGCTTCCTTGTGGTAGTGGCGGACTTCTCTGATGGTGTTGGGCTCTCCAAAAAAGCCAGTGGCTTTTGACGTATGCGGTGGTGGATAATGGCCTACTGTGAGGTGATGGAGCGATAGGCTCCCCCCTTATGCGACATTAATATTGAGTTCTTGCTTCTCTGGTCTATTATGGTTTTCTTTGGTCTGGCGAGTTGGCTGCTCTATGGCTTGGTGGGCAAGGTTGAGGATGTAGTAGATCTTCTTTCCTTGGTGGCATCCCCAAGTTACTTGTCTCTTTTTTGAGTGGGCAGCTCCTATGTCAGTCGTGACTTCCTTTGTAGGGTGGCTCCCTTTGTCAGCCGATGTATGTGGTCGGAGATGTTGTGGTTTGGTACTCTGTGATGCCATGGCTAGTTTTGAGCATTGCTCTCTTTGTAAAATTTTGGATATTAATTTAGTTCACTCACACTTTGTGATTATTGCAATAAAAAAGTTCTCATATCCATCTATCCTCCCTACTTAAGCTCTAATATGTGTACATTTGACCACTCTACCTAGCTCCATGTATAACATTGTCACTCACCACTAGCCTCTGGCTTGTACCTTCATCCGGTAGGTAATAGGATGGTTTTTAAAAGCCAAGTGCTACTTATCGGCATGAAATTGTCGGATATTCGAGAACGCCCCCCCCCCCCCCCCCCCCCCCCCCCTTGCAGATGAACGAAGGGAGTGGACCTTTATTTTTTGTTTGTGGATGGTCTCCAGGACAACACACGCTTTGCAGCGCGATGGCTTAGGCGAGGGCGTTTGCAAGTCATAAGCTTGCGAGGTTTTCATATGACGACACTATGGTGCTTCCTTTCCAATCGGATGAGGTTAGAGGTGGAATCTCATGAGATTAATGGAACAAATATAGAACCACCTAAAATACAAATATAGAACCACCTAAAAATAGGTCCTGCCAATCGCCAATCTTTTTTTAGGTGCTTATCAAGAGGAATCTCATTGGATTCTCTTTTGGGTTTAAGAGAAAAAAGAAAAAAGGTGGCACGCGGAGAGAGGAGACAAAAAGATCTTTTTTTAATGGGAAAATCACCAAAATGTCCCTCTAATTTGTGGAAATCCCAAAATACCCCTCAAATTTCAAAAATTCCCAAGATATCCCCAGTATATATTTGTCCCTTCAAATTTTCCAAAATTCCCACTAGTTGTGAGAGTAAATTTCTCAAAAGGGGGCAGATGCCGCGTGGGGCGAAGACAGGGAGGACATGGGGAGAGGGCGTGGTGTTGTTCTTTCTGTCTCTGTGGGCGTCGTAAGTCTGGTGAGGAGAGCAGGGAGCGGGGGAGGTGTGGGTGTGGGTGTCTCCCTCTTCGTTTCCTTACCATGTAGGTCTCTCTCTCTCTCTCTCTCTCTCTCTCTCTCTCTCGATGCGCCAACCCAGCCTGCTCCGAGCTGATATTAGCATCAGAAAGTACTAGGTCCACGATGGCGTCCTCTCTCAAGCTTCTGATCTCATGGGCGATCTTCTACTTTGGTGGGCGATTGCGATCCTTCCATGCTCTTTGCCTTTTGCAATCCAGGCAGTAGAAAGACACACCATTTCCTATCCAATGAGCCGCTGTGTCACCCGACACCAGATCTCGCTTGATTCGAACTTTTTTCCCCATCCAAGTACCCCCTACTTTAGTATATACCTAAAATATGCCAAAAGGAGCCCCATGATTAATTGACACCACTTATGTCACGTGGGATTTACGGTCCCTATTAATTGGAGGCAACGGGATCGATTTTGCACCGTCCGATGGCGGTTTAATCTCCAAGTGATCACCAAGTGATCACAATTAAAGTGAACACCAAGTAAATTTGATGTGAACATCAAGTGACCGCCAAGTGATCCCCATGTGAATCTCAATCGACATGTGATTACCTTGTGACCCCACCCATTACCAAGTGATTACAATGTGACCCCGACTATCCTAAAGTGATTGCAATGTGACCCCGTCCATCCCAAAGTGACCACCAGGTGATCTCCACTCCATCATTTTTGCTATATCATTCTATGTACACATCTCCATTTCAAGTGACGCGCGATAGCTGAATGGGAGAGTTGTGGCCTCTGGTTGTGTAGGTGGTGGGTTCGAGTCGCAGGGGCTCGACTGGTCGGAATCCTTTTATTCTTGAGAATAAATGGACGGTCCACATCGTTCGAAGATGCTGGACCGTAGATCCCACCTGACAAAGTGGTGTCAAATAGTCCCGTGGCAAAAGGAGTACATTTTGACACTTTGCGAGTATGATGAAATATACATTGCACCTTGCTTAATGCAATAATCATATTTTCTCAAGAACGTGAGCAAAATTTTCTCATTGTGAGTCTATAAATAGGAACTATCTATCATTTTTGATGATTTTTGTCAATGGGAGCTCGCCTAGTTGGTTGAGCAGACAAACTCCGTGACCCGAATCATAGGTTCAATTGTGGTTGAGTGATGCCCGAAGAAGCTCTCTTGTATTTTTCCGGGCGGGAATGGCCGGACTGCTACAAAAAAAAGGAACTATCTATCATTTCACTAAAAATTCTTTTATATCTTGCTAGTGGAAGCCAGCTCAGTTGGTTGAAGCATTCGACCTCTGTGACTTGGGTCATGGGTTGGGCTAAGTGATGTTCAAAAGCGCATTTATAGCTTACGAATGAAAACGCTCGTGCTTTACAAAAATAAAATAAAATCTAGTGCCAATCAATCTCCATTGTGACTCAAGAAGATGAGAAAAACATAGATATAGTAGAGGAGATCCAATGCTTAATTCATTGTGACAAAATCCATAAACGACTAGAGCACTGGTGATGAGAAGAGAAAGATATATCTTATGCTCATGATAAAAGGCCCACTGAAAGGATTAGGGTTGCAAATGCGGTTCGGATGGTAGCTCCTGACACCTTGCTTGCGAGGGGTTTAGAGTGGGGGCACTCAAAGGAACTTCCTACAACAGATCGTGCTCGTGCTCTACCTCAGCTCAGGGATCTGCTCCGAACACGTGTGCTTGGAGGGTGGAGGACAGTCTTGGAGGAGGAGCCCCTAGCTACCCTCCCCTTGCTCATCCTATGCATTCTACAACCCCCCTCTATTTTTGGCCTTGGGGGAGACCTCCCCTCCCACCTATCCAAGTGGAGGAAACGAAGGTCAGTTCCGTTCGTGGACTCGATTCTGGTGCACGCTGCGGTGGTTCCGAAGGTGTTGGTTTTGGCAAGTCTTTCTCCTACTCGTTGCTCCATTACGTGCTCCTTTCGGGCTGTGTACTTGGCTATGTTCGGATTCCGAGTGGGTCTCTTGTGAAAGGGGGTGACTTCTCGATGGAACTACCCTTGGCATGATCTACTTGAATGGTGTTGTTGTCTGTTCCTTTGAAGTGTTTCATCCTTTGTGTGATGTTGTTGGTCTTGATCCCAACTTTTTTGGCGAATGGCCCCTTGGCAGTCGGTGATGGAATGTCCGGGCTCCTCCCTCTTTACAGCAATAGGTATGTTGGTTTATGCTTATGTAGTTTGTTATGGTCAGAGTCTTGGTTTGTCCAGTTGTGGTTCTTTTGCTTGGGAGGCTGCTTATCCTCTTGGCAGGGGGCTTGCCGCCTATGGCAACCAAGCCGATGAAGTGTATTAGCTTTATATTTTCGAGGGTGGCTTCTTGTAAAGCCATACCGATCTCGTTGTAGTTATGGAAGTTATGTGATGGATGTACTTGTTTAATTGTGGACATCGTTGCTCGACATGGGCAGGATACTTTGTAATTCTTTTTGGCATTAATTCAATATACTCACGTTTGTGAGTTTTTTTTTTAAAAAAAAGGTCCAATGAATCTAAGAGTAACAAGGTGAGGACTTACGATGGCTTGTTGAAAGTAAGGGGGGAGGAAAGATTTATCGGTGTTGCAGTTGTATTGTTTTAATATAAAATTGTATTGTCCATATACATGTGAAATAAAAAGATCCATTTAATATTATAAAATTTAAATAACATTTAAGATAAGTCTTAATCAGGACTTTTTTTTTTCATATAGTCGATAAGCGCTACTCGCAAATGGCTTATATATTATGAAGGGGCCCCAATAATAACGTAAATGGTGCACATTGCACATCAGTATTTTGAAACAAAATAAAATAAAATAAAAGTAAAATAAAAAGACACATTAAAATTCAAAACAAAAGAATATTTTAATGCTTTCAAATATACATAGAAAATAATTAAACAATTTAGTGAAGTGATTTTTTTAAAAAAAATCCTCAAATGAGAGAATCGTTTATTGATACCTTAGTGTTTGAGAAAGGTGTGTCTGAGCTTAGGCTTAAGCCAATTGAAAATCAAGATTAGCAGGTTACAAAGGATGGCAAAGGGAAAAAAACCCGATAAAATATACTAGAAAATAGTTCGAATATTTTGCAAATTTGAAAATTTCTATTAGTATTTCCATTTTGTATTTCTATAAGAAGGAAACTTGCCGCTTAGACAAAAAGGCTTTCTCAAAGACTGCATCATAAGATCAAACTCCTATGAATATATTGTTTAATGTTTTGATCTCTAAAGTCATTTTCAAGCATGCAGTCAAAGTAAATACTCTTGGAGAATATCTTTCTGTTCCAAAGTTTTAGCGTTCTATTCAAAAGACTTTTGAATCCCTTAGGGACATTTGTCTCTTAAAGAAGGTAATGTAAGGAAACAAAAGGGACAACAAAGTTATTTTACAAAGACCCTTGCCATGTGGCGCTCATCCAACCAAAGAATCCAATGGCCTCATTGTTGCAACAACTTTGCACAATGAACCCTATGGCCTTCCACAGGCCAAAAAGGAGAATAAGCCCAAGGAAGATAAATTATTATTACTTACCCAAGTAAAAGCCAACCGAGATACGACAAAGATAAATGCGCCAAAAAGAGCAAACAAAGTGCATGAAAATCCAATTCCAACCATCAAAGGCAAAACTCATTATTTGATGTTATGTAACGTCCATAGCTGCATCAAAAGTAAATAGTTACTAGTATGTGACCCGCGCGTTTCTGTGGCTACATGTGCGTCAATTGAAGCAATGTTCTCCTTCCCTTCAGAGGGAGGGAAAATGTGGGCAAATGCCTATGATTCTCCTGTGAGCTTTTATAGCTCTTTAATACACTTGTGCATCAACCACCATTATAACTACTTTCTAGATGACAATGTATGATAACACACAAGGTCTAAGTGCCCTCCACATTCACATCAACCAAGCACAAATCTATCTTTTGGATTACACTATGTCTACCTTTTCAAGTGTAAGATCAAACAACTAATGAGGAGTAGTTACTCTCCACATTCTTGTGGATTGACCAAGGAGAAATTTCCTTCTAGTTGGTCATGTCAAGCTCCAACATACTCCTCCTAATCATGGAAAGTTTGTCCCCCCGCATCCCCCCTTGTGTGTGTGTGTGTTAAGTTCAAGAATTATAAGGTCAATTTGAGGTCCCTTGGGAATGAATTAAGTAATGGGCTCCCTTCGCATGATGTCTTGTCTTAACATCCTGTTTTTCTCTCTAATGAGGCAACAAATTTGCAATTAGGCTAGAGACGTCCCCCTCACACAATTGATATGGGACCGTGGTGAGTGGTAGTGGCCCTCTAAATAGACTATTAGAGAGCTTATATCCTTCTTTTGATATAGTGTTTGCATTGAACAATGAATTCTTTAGATGCATTAGCATCCCCTCTCATCATCCTTACCAATCAAGGCATTGGTCATGATAACAACTCTCCCATGCTTCTCTCGTGTAGTTTTGGTCTTGCATTTGGGGCATCATAGTCAACTATGTCATCATTGCTATTTGTTGGCACTTAGGATGCATGTACCAACCATGAACCAACATGCCAACATTACGCCACATAGTAGTAGAAGAAACTTTGCCATTGGTATGCACAACTGATTTGGTGAGCAGTGTGTTGTTTGTTTGCTTCTCAAAGGAAGTATTCATGATGGGTGTGTGAACTGGGGGTGATTGCATGGCTATAGCAACTTTGTCTCTATATGTGGGTAAATTTCAAAATTTAAAGGTTGGATTGCACTCAATCTAGCTGGCATGTACACTTGCATCTACCAAGGCTCGTCGCATGGATGTTGAGGTCTCTTGCAATTGACCATAAGCAGGTTAGTAATATAAGGTGCATAATGTTTGTTTGTGTACATTTGGGCACCATTGGCACCTTAAAATGTGAGGGCAATGAAAGCAGAAAAGTTCACTCAATCGTTTCTCTTTGTAAGAGTTTTGGGCATCATGCTAAAAGAAAGGGCGTACTGCAAAATACACACACACACACATGCATGTTCTTCTTTGAGAGAGCATATTGTATCCAATCCTTCAAATTCTTGCCCTTACCCATATTTTATATCATAGCAACCATTTGGCTTAGCTCCCACTCCCTTAAATGTGAGACAAAGAATTCAGGCACTACATGGAGGAGAGGGCCACCCTTATATCCATAGTCTTCAAGCATGTTACATGCTATACTCGGTCACACTGGTCAATCTGACCTTTAAGGATGATCTCTCTCTCTCTCTCTCTCTCTCTCTCTCTCTCTCGTTAACCTTTGAGGTCACTATGATTGTTTCTATGATATTAAAATTTATGTCCCCCTCTCCTTGTATAAGTATGTGAGCATGCAAGCCCTTGAGTTCGAGAATCAACGTTCATCGGCTAAAATTTTTAGGTCTCATGTGATCTTCTTCTTCTTCTTCTTCTTCTTCTCTCTCTCTCTCTCTCTCTCTCTCTCTCTCTCTCTCTCTCTCTCTCTCTCTCTCTCTCTCTCTCTCTAGCTTGCTATGCAACATGACAACTTGTTGCCAACAATGTTTGGATTGGATAAGGTTTGCCTAAACTTAATAGCTGAGAGTCAAGATTAGTCGACCTCAAGATTAACGGGTCTCAAATAGCATTAGTAGGAAGAAAAACATCTCTCTCTCTCTCTCTCTCTCTCTCTCTCTCACACACACACACACACACACACACACACACACACACACACACACACACACACACACACACAGGCTGCAGGTCTAGTTTGTAGTATTAAAATGAAGCATGTGAGAAGCCAAGAGCCCGGTCGCGTGTACCAGCGAGCCTGCTTTTTGCCCGATCACAACCCGGCTCTTCTCTCTCTACCTATCTAATCGTTATAGTTAAGAGCCTCAAAATGGGCATAGCCTTTCACATGGTTGACTTTTGAGGCCCTCTCGATTAGCAGGAACTTGCTCAAGATGTGTCTCATCACTCACTCAAATCAAGCATTTATCTTTGAAGCCAGCGGTTTTCTTGACTTGCAAACAAAACTGGAAGGCTATTTAGCTGTTCCAAAGTGACCAGGCTCTAAATGTAAGCAAAATGACATTGAGGCAGTCCTACAATGGAGGCACATGCATGGTGGTAGCCCTACAATAAGAGACCGCAATCATCATTTCTAGGGCGAGGCAAAGGACCCACATTAGGTATGCAACACCAAGGAGGATCCAAATGAGCAAAGGATTTCTAACTCCAAGACCAAGGCCAATAATCTCGACTGGAAATGTTTAACCTCCAATGCAATCACATTAGTATTCTGGAAAGATCAATTTTTTAAACATACAAAATTGCTTTCCTTTAATTTTTCAAGAGGAAATTTAGAAAATTAGGTTTATTTTGTAGGTTTTTACACTATTTTTCTCTTTTTTGTGGTGGAATTTCTCCTTTTCCCCTTGCCCTCAACCAGCATTTTTGAAATTGAAAATGACATGATATTAAGCTTAAACACATTTTTCCTAAACACTGAATCGAAGACCAGCCTTGCACGATCATCACCATGAGCACTGTAGCAGCAGGTAATCGAGTTTTGGGGGAGGGGGCATTCTCCGTCAAGCACCAAGGCTAATCAATGATACTCTCTCTCTCTTTTGAACAGAAATAGACACACACATTCCTCAGCAAGACTGAATGGGATTGGCCCTCTCTCTCTCTCTCTCTCTCTCTCTCTCTCTCTCTCTCTCACACACACACACACACACACACACACACACACACACACACACTCACACTCACACGTTTGAGACGGACCAACTTATCGGCGCGTAGCACAGCTCGTTGTTCATTATTTTCTCAAGCTACTAAGTAGAGCCACCTTTTATAAAAACAAAAGTAATCACCCTTCAAAATTGAAGGCCGGAGTTAAACTCCATAGCCTTGCTAAAGAGTTTAAATAATATAAGTATATACATAGTACTAAATATTGTGACTTTTTTTTATAAAAATGAGAAGTCAACATTAAGTCTTTTCATTCTACCATCAGAGTACCCCTAACTCTTCACTTTGCTACTTACCCTTAGCGGTACTTGCTACTTGCTACTTACCCTTCACTTTTACATTTCAAACCAAATGTTTCTTGAGGTTCTTGAAATTAAGGAGAGAGTGACACATGGATGCCCTCTCCTTCTTTGAAAATTGTAAGCTCAATTATATATAGTATTGCTTTTCTTTAATTTTCCAAGAGGAAATTTAAAAAATTAGGTTTATTTTGTACTTTTTTACACTATTTTTCTCTATTTTAGGGTGAATTTCTCATTTTCCCCTTGCCCTCAACCAACATTTTTGAAATTGAAAATGACATGATATTAAACTTAGACACATTTTTCCCAAGCACTGAATCGAAGACCCGCCTTGCACGACCGTCGCCATGAGCATTGTAGCAGCAGGTAATCGAGTTTGGGGGGGGGGGGGGGAGGGGGGGGGGGGGGGGGGCATTTCCGTCAAGCACCAAGACTAATCAATGGCACTCTCTCTCTCTCTTTTGAATAGAAACACTCCTCAGCAAGACTGAATGGGATTGGCCCTCTCTCTCTCTCTCTCTCTCTCTCTCTCTCTCTCTCACACACACACACACACACACACACACACACACACACGTTCGAGAGGGACCAACTTATCGATGCATAGCACAACTTGTTGTTCATTATTTTCTCAAGCTACTAAGTAGAGCCACCTTTTACAAAAAAAAAAAAGTGATCGCCCTTCAAAATTGAAGGCTCATGGCCTTGCTAAAGAGTTTAAATAATATAAATAAATAAATAAATATATTACTAAGTATTGTGACTTTTTGATAGAAATGAGAAGTCAACATTAAGTCTTTTCATTCTACTGTCAGAGTACTTTCTACTAACCCCTAACCTTCACTTTGTTACTTACCCTTCACAACACTTGCTACTTACCGTTCACTTTTACATTTCAAACCAAATGTTTCTTAAGGTTCTTGAAATGAAGGAGAGAGTGACACATGTATGCTCTCTCCTTCCTTGAAAATTTTAAGCTCAATTATATATAATATAGAAGTGTCAAAGCTATTTTTGAGTAAAAGTAAGAAAGCTTGAAGGGTATCCATCGTCATCGATTGTGCGAGTAACCCTAGCCTGCGGTGCTCTGCTCTCTGCTTTGCCAGGCACGCAAGAGCCATGGAGGGCTCCAAGCGATCGCGACAAGGGTTTGCAAGTTGTTGTGTGCTTAGGGGGAGGTCCGTCTTGGCAGCTCCATTGATGGAAAGATGGGATCTGTTGTACGCAGAGGATCTCCTCGGGGAGAGGCCCCTGGCCATTCCATGCCCTTATTCTTGTGTGGCTTCTTCATGTCCCCTTTTCTTGCAAAGCTAGGTATGGCGGCAAACCTTCCCCTCTCTGGGAGTAAATCTTGCTCACCATGTCCTAACGCGATGCTTTGTTCGGTGGGCCATGGAGTGGGGTCAAGTGTTCTTTTGGTGGTAGCAAGAATTACTTCATGGCATCTCCACCCCCATGGTGGTTGGAATCTTTGATAAGGTGTGGTGTTCTGTTCATTCTGTTGCATCTCTCTCGGCGGAACCTTGGAGGGGCTTTAGCATGGTAGATCTCTTTGGTCTTGAGGGTGTGGTTTCTTCAGGGTCTATTGTTGCTAAGCATGTGTGCTGGCATGTGGCTTGGACACTTTGGAGGGCAGTGACAGAGCTCTCTACTGTGGTGGAATCCAAGGTGTGCTCCTTTTAGTTCGTCATTATTGTTTTCTTATGTAATTTGCTGTTTGTATGTGGGTTTGGGGGATCCCTGTAAAACCTCGTGGATGGTTTATGATCCTTTGGTACTATGGTGAACTGGTTGTTCCCCATGGCAGAGTGTCTGCATGGGTGTTGATGTAAATTTTTTGGCTTGATTAATCTACTCACTCACTATTGTGAGTTCTGAAAAAAAATTAAAAAATAAGAAATCTTTCAAAAGCAAGGTTGTTAGACCAAAGGCTCTAAAGGACAAGAAGGATAAAACGATCAGGTAGACATTTCTAGTGAACCTTTGATTATGAAGGGTGGACATAAGAAGACATTCCATGACCTAAAACAAATGCTGAAGGAAGTTTGGACAACAAAAGTGGAGATTCAAGATGAATATGAGAATGACAACTGACAAGTAAGCGATTTGTGTACCATCACTTAATAAAAGTTACACAGCCCAAGATAATAGAATAGTTGTCGACCAACTAATATGAGTGTGTGACCCATCCTTCGAATGGGGGGGGGGAGGGATGAGAGAGGAGGGTGATATGCATGGCAATGCGAGTGATGAAAGGAGAGAGAGCATCACTGAGCAAAAAGACAAAGACGGAGAGAGGTGAGTGCATCACTAGCTAGCTTTTCAGCTTGCAAACATAACATTTCTAAGTAGTAATGCATATGTGAAGTATATCTCAATCCATATATGTATACTCATGATTCAAGGATTGCATGCAAAATAGCAAAGATGCTTATAGAGATATGATGATGGCGGGAGACACTTTGGGGAGAGAAGGAGCACAATAGTGAGGGCAAAAGGGAGAGTGAGGAAGTGTATCGTGCTAGGTTTTGAGCTTCCCTTGAAGAAAACCTATAAAACTTTCATAATTAAAGAAATAAATAGTTTTTTAGATTCATCAATCAAATTCTATGAAAAATGTACATTACAAAATAATTACCAAAGGAAATGATCTTTTTGAATTCGTTGTATAATTATTTCCCTGCTTCCTTTTTTCCAACCATGAAGGTTGACATGGTTCCCAACTTCTATCTCTAGGATATATTTGGCAATGGACCATCCCTTTCTACCGGTGTGTATATTTCTCAAAGCGTCTAGACCTATTTATCCTGTAAGTAAATGTCATGAAACCTGTTCTAAGATTTAAAGTATGGTAAGGCCCTTGAGTTTAAATCTAATAATTTGAAAATTAAGTTCTAAACCTTAGAACCAATGCACGGTGACTTTTATAGTGCCACATGACCAAACATGAGCTATTCAAAGTTTTTGAAAATTTGTATATTAAAGAAAGTCCCAACTTAGTGGAGGTTGTGTTTTCATCCTACTCTTGAAGCATTATCCAACGATAGGTCACATAAAGGGGGTTTTAGTTCACTCCAAGTTACCACATTACATTTCTCCATTATCTAAAGTAAACTTCTCTAAATTTGAACCAACAAAATTTCACTCTACCACATGGCACGCCTTAAGTTGTTAGGGGTGTTTTTTCAATGTGTGTTTATAAAAGTCCAAACTTCATAAAAATTATACATTGCATTCTACTTTGAAAGAGTTGCCCGATGAGAGGTTACATAGTGAAGTTTATAATCAACAACCATGATACCACATTATTATTTTGAGGCATGTGAAGAGAACACTTCTAAGCAGTAATCCATCCTCTACAAAAATAAAAAATTAAGAAATAAAAATGTTTATCTAGATATGAGGTGCACAATACAAAGATGACGCTTGCCGCTTAGTAGATTAACTTTGTGTATTTAAAACCCTTTTAAAAAAGGGTTAAATCACTATGCACACCAACAACAAAAGTACTTGTTGCTTTGCAAAACTCACAATTGTGAGTGATTTTATTATAATGCCACCAAAAAAATACAAATCAGCCTCAAGCTCCTGCCAAGCCTTGAGGGCGAGATGATTACATCCGAGCTTAGTTAGAAGTACCTTTGAGTAATGTACCATTACCAAAAGCCCAATCATTTACTCAACAAGGCTCGATCGGATGGCGAGGATCGCCCTATGCAAATCATCCGAGTTATGTCTTTTACCTATCACATATATTATCTCGCCCAATCTTAGGCTAGACCACCTCGGGGCTAATAGTTTGTCGTGCACCTCGATCCCTTTCCACTCACCACATTTAGAGCAAAGTTTTGCCTTGTCAATCATATCCTTGGTCATGATAGCCCAAGACTGGTCTTGTTTTTGCGATCGAAACCACAAAATTGGCACACAAGGCCTCAACCTGTACAACAAGATTGAGAATTCTGAGGCCACCTTCAGGGAACACCAGTTGAACGATAACTTCCCACTTTACCCATTGCCAGGGCGGATGGGCTTTAGTGTTGTTCTTCCACAAGAATTTTTAAACGGGTTTCAAAAACTCTTCCAATTACATTTGGTAATTTTACGGAGCGGCAGGTGAAGGCAATATAAGGAAGCATAAATAAGTTGATCACTCTGACCCGACTCGAGAAGGGAAGCAACACAAACTCCCACCTTCTCATTTTTCTCGAGAATTTCTCTAGGACCCACTGGAATCTTTGCTTGTGTGTAATGTCCACCCCCAAGGGGACACCTAGATCTCAAAATATCCTTCCTTTAGACACGATCTCCCTTGACCAAATCAATGGGTCAAATGAGTCATTTTTCATCAGGGAGATCAATCTAAACATCTAATACTACACTTTGACCCCGAAGCCACAAAAAATGTATGCACAATCTCTAGCACCTTCCAGAGTATCTAAGGGCAAGCTTTCAAAAAGAGGAGGGAGTCATTTGCGAACATCTTGGCTAGAAGATCGTCATTATCAGGTAAAGTTAAACATTGATTTTCCTCTCGCGTAACAGCAACTTCAAGCATCATTATTAGAGGATGCATCCCAATGGAAAAGAGAAGAGGGTCCAGGGGCATCCTGTTTTGATAGATCTTCTGACTTCGAAGGAGTGAAAAATTCTATCATTGAATACGAGCTCAGATTGACTATTTGAACCGAGAGTGTGTAAAACTTGACAAAGGCGAGGCCCAAAGCCCAGCGATTTCATTACATCTTTAATGAAGGACCACATAATCCTATCATAGGCCTTGTCTAGGTCTAGCTGAAGAAAAGTGCACTCCTGCTTTGTGAAGGCTGTGTACTCAATGCCAACGATTGCTGTCAAGATGTGGGCATATGGGTGAAAGCATGTTAACCTGTCGCGCTTTTTGTGCTAGTTAGCAATTTCAAGTTAGCACATCTTCGAAAAGTTGGGCGTCCGGTAAATTTTTTACAAATAATATAAAAAAATTTCGGAGGTTGTACATTTGGATTCCTTGTTTCAAGTGCTTTCTATTGATATATCATATGTCATAGATCTTAGAGATGTAGCTCAAGTTATTGTACTAGTTAGCATATGTCAAAATTGTGCTAGTTAGCATTGTCCGGGACATGAAAAAGCATGACAGGTTAACATGCTTTCACCCATATATTAACCTTCCTTTGGTAGACCCGTGCTAATGAGGGAAGATGACTCTGTCTAGGAGGGGTGCAATTCTAAGAACGATTGCCTTGGCAATGATTTTATATGCCACATACATCATAGTTATGGGATTCTAGTGCTTAAAATGCAAGCAACAAATCTGCTTTGGGATAGGCTTGATAAGCCCTCTTTTCACACTATGATCCAACGATCCCTTGACAAAATCTTGGTTAGCCATACACGTGGGTGGGACCTTGATGTCATCCAAGAACATTGTGAAGAACTCAATGGTCAAACCATCCCAACCAGGGGACCTATCCTTGCTAAGAGCTTGTAACACAAGCGAACATTCATCTAGAGAAATGGCCATCTCAAGGTGATTGCCTTCAGGTTGGGGAATCTTCCTATGGACACTCTCGAGAAAGGTCGCTTTGGCTTCATCCACTTCTTGAGAGCATATTTTTGGCTGGTGAATGATTTGGCTAAGATGCTCAAGCATCATCCTGGCCATTTCTTCTTGGTCTTGTGTAGCATTCCCACTCTGAGTTATCTATGATCGAGTGGACGGAGCCCCGGATTTTCTTGATTTTCAATTTCCTAAAAAAATGCACCTGATTAGCGGCCTCGGGCTGAGGAAGGTCTCCCTGGATATCAACCTCACCCTCCTAAATTCCTTGAGTTGCTGCTCAGCCAGGTTGGCTTTAGCTTCCAACCTCTTGTGTTATTCCAATAGCTTTTTTGGGAGTTAGACGAGCAACCTCCTCTTCAATGCTTCCAATGCTCTTCCCGGGCCTTTGTCATCTGAGGGCCCGAGCTTTTGATCGCTTTTTGTATACTCCAAGCAAAGAGGTCCGAAGCTTTAGGTTTCTCAAGATTAATATATTTATTGAGTTTACTCAGAGCTTTCTTGGAAAGCTTTCTAAACAGGGGGTCTTTGAACAAGTGTGCCCTAGTAACAAGAAACTTCTTACTCCCTCAGGGGGCTTACCTCTCCCCATTGGCTTTCCTGAGTTTCAAGTGTCAAGGTAGATGGTCTGACAAGCTCTTCATTGACAATGCCTTCATCTCCAATAGTGATAGGATCCAGTCACCTTGGTGAGCAGTAGCACGTGTCAAGCCAAGAAGTTGTGAGGACATACTATAGGCTTGTGTTTGTGAAGCCCGATGTGTTGTTCCAGGGACTCACCTCCCACATGTCCATCATAGCCCATTTCTGACAACAGAGACCAACCCATTTAGTTCTTTAAGAGCCTCCCAACCGTTTGGTTGAGCCTGTTTCTTCATTGCTCTTCTCCACCATATTAAAGTCTCCTATCAGTAGCCACTCTCCTTCAATAGGGGCATACCTAAGGTGCATCCACAATGTTTCTCTATACTTGGCATTATAGGGGCCATATGTGTTTACTATGGTGATAGGTTGATCTACCCACATAACTCTCACTCGTAGGACTCTCCCAGAGGGAACATTTAGGACCACTTTGGGCTCTAAGTCCTTGTCCACAATAGAGAAAATGCCATTGAACCTGTCCACTCCCTCTCCATACAACACCAACTTCTTCCCCAATGCCTGTTTTCTTTTGATGTGAGAGTCCAGATGATGTTCTTGGATGGCCCATCAACTAACTTCCTTATCCTTTCTAACTTCCTCCCAAAAGAGGGAGTGCTTCTTTTGGGTCTTTAATCCTTTCATGTTCCATGATTGTATAGCGAGAACTTCCATCATTGGGAGAGAGGAACAAACTCCTCTACATCTTACCCGTGCCCAATATCTGCATTCAGGGCTGTGGGAGAATCCGGAGGTTTTTCAGGGTCAAGAGATTTATTTTCTTGTAGTACTTCAAAGGGATTATGGAGTAGGATGACAATGGTTGCACCTTTTAGTTGGGTGGGGGTTAGTTGGGCGGGGGTTGTAAAGGAGCATATCCCTTTCAAGGCTCTATTAGTCTCCAAAGATGAGGATTCTCTTGCCACGGTCTTCACCCTTTTGGCCCTTTTCAGTCGTGGGATTCTCACAGCTGACGTAGTTGTTACTGTCAGAAGCTTAAGTGTATATGCAGGAAAAACAAACTAATTTTCTTTGGGGGGAGTTTGGGTCTTTGCAATGTGAAGCTCTACGCCTGTACAACCTTCTCTTGCAATTTGGTGACTTCATTGTCACAAATCATAGCCTCTTTTACCTCCCCTATTCTTGTCCCTTTGCAACTCTTTACATGTTTCCCACCCTCTTCCATTGTTGTTTCTTTGATAGGGACATGATTGCCTTCCCCTAAACTGGAGGCCTGTGATCTAGGCTTGGCATTCACTTTAGTTCTCATGGGAAAATCCTTGGAAAAATGCCCAAATTTTTTACACTCAAAGCACGCCCCAAAATTGAGCAGAATAGTTACTAGTCCAGCTCCAACCTTGATCAACATGATTTTTGGTGGTGCCTTAGAGACATTCTAGCTTATACAAATCAGATTAGAGGACCTAAATAGACCCCTATTGTTAGGGCCAAACAAGGGGGTACCCAATTAGCTGGTAATCATCTTGGTATTATCCCAAAGCCAACTAGGCAAGCCTGCAAACTTGACCCAGATAGGATGAATCCCCTCGAGAGACTCCGTCGAGTCAAACATTGGCTCTTAAGGTACAACACAGAGTGTTGTCTTGTTAAATGTAAGGGGAACCTTATCTAGGATCTTTAAAACGTCAGATACCTCCTTGAATCTAACTGAGCAAAACCCCTAATCCAGATAAGCATTATTTTCCATTGCTCCCCCATGCCCAAGGATTTGCGGCCCTTAAATCCATTGTGTCAGCTCATATCTGTTCAAGATTCTCCCACTGAAGCCAAACACAAGCGTCATCTTAGCTTGCATGGCTAACTATTTTTTGATAAGAATTGGCTAGATCGTGACAGTAATAGCCTCCACAACCTCTACTCATTGTGGCAGAGACTTCTTTAGAGCACTAAAGGCTCGATTGGGCAGCCCATCTTTGAAAAACCCACTACCTTCTACCAATGAGAAAGTTCTTTTGTTACCATTAGGCCTAATATCTAGCTGCTTGTTCACCTCCTATAGCTCTTGTTCAAGATGTGTCTTAACATTCTTCAGATTTTCATGGCATGCATCACTTGAAGTCTCAGCAATTGTGACTTTAGCATAATCCTTAGAGTCAGGATCCTTCAAGATGCTTGCAAAAAAGATTCCTGGTCTGAGAGCTTCAAGACCCGTTTCCACCTTGTCCTCATCCATACAGATCGTGCCCTAAGGCTCACCTGCCTGGAGGGTTTTCACCTTGAATTTAACTCCTTTAGCATTTTGATCAATCATTCCTCCTTTTTCTTTAGCAGAGCGGACCTTACTAATAAACCATGCTTTGTTAACCACCAGGGTCGGACCCCTGGTCAAAGCGGCACCACCTATCAAGGCTTGGTTCAACGATTGTGATGATGGCCCATCACCTTCGTCCATCGAGATAATTTCATCATCCACCTGCATTTTTCTAGGTGTGAGTATTTGCAAGAATTTTACAATGTCCTCCTCCATGGGTAAAGTGACCACCCCAATTGTAAGCACACGGAGGCAGTGCCAAAGGTTTGAGTAAAAACCTTAGTTAACAAGAAAGAAAGATGGCAATGGGGAGGAAAGGGATAGGAGCCCCGGGGGAACGGTTCCTATTGGAGGTTCTACAAGCAGAAAAATCGTTTGCGTAGAGAGAGGGAGAGAGAGATAGATGTTCTAGACATGATATGTGCCCCCTTGGCTGCTCGCCCTCACACCGATCGGGTCGCCATGAAAAATCTCTAGCCAGTGCATCGTTATCCTGCTATTGGTCTCCTTATCTTGCTATGCTACTTCCTAGCCAGTGAGAGCGGCGTGACTTTCTCCCCGTCCCCCAATCAAGAACAATTTCATCTCTTGCATGGCATAATAGGCGCACAATGTTTTTCCTTTGACTTACTTGTTGCTTATTTTTAACTCCATCCATTCATCATCCCAACAAAAACTCACACAATCTTGTATACTTTTTGATGTTTTAGAGTGCTCTATTTATTGCCAATAAGTCATATCACAATACGATGGCGAGTGATTTGAGAAGCAACTGACCCAAAATCTCCATCCATAAATTCAAATGATCTTACAATAGATAAGAAGAAAAAGTTTTTTTTTTAAGATTTGGAAATTGAGTTTTTTTCAAAACATATATATATAGTAGAAAAGAGAAGAAACAAAGACTGTATTATACCATAGCGACATAGCAAGTATGTTGGTGGTCTGCCAGGTGGGGGCACATAAAACTTGTAATGGTGAGTCAGCCATTTATAGCCACCATAATGTATCCAATCCTCTAGCACTCTATATCCCAAATAGGATACCCACCAACAATCTTCATTATCTCTTTTGTGCTTCACAAGGTATACTCCTAGCGGAAACACACCATGGCCATTCGGATATTCCTCAAAGATGATTACAACTTAAGCACTTTCGAGGTGAAGCTTGCCGATTCAAAAATAATAATAAAATATGATTTTAGTTTAAATTCTAAGCTATTCCTTCAACATTCAATAAAGGTTTTTCCAATTTGGGAATGATTTGGTGTTGCTTGCACCCTCTTCTTCGTGTGGAGGATGGTGGTTGTGCTGGCAAAGAGAGTACATCATATTTGACATACATGCTAGGCAAAGCCTACTACCATCTTGAGACAGATGATGTGGATGTGAGGGTGTAATCAAGGCTTTGGTTGCATAGGTGGAGCCGAGACGGGGGTGTAAGAGGTAAATGTTGTGTTCAAGGCCATACTAGCACCATTGGGAGGAATATCCAGGAGGTAATATGAGCACATGAGTGTAGATTGAAGTAGGGGATAGCAAGAGCAACCCTATGCAGTGCATGCCAATGCCAAGGAGCCCTAAGGGTGCATTTTTTCCACGGTTGGGAGGGAAGCATCATGCAGAGGACATTTTAGCAAAGAGGCAAGCGGCTATGATGAGGCAACCCAGAAGCATCTAACAACAGGGAGGACTCAGGAGTTTGCAATGGCATCTCGTGAGACAATGGGGATATGGCACGAAGGAAATGTGGTGTTGGTCACGGGGGTGCATGAGGCTAGGGTAGCCCATGTTGAGCCTATGTGAATGGTCTCATGTGAAGGAGCAGATGGCCACAGTAGTCATAGTTGTGTGTAAATTGCATCTAACCACCATTGAGGCATGCTAGTAGATTCATATCAAAACACCCTTGGCCACTTGTTTTGGCAATTTGTTATCAACATGGAGAGAATTTCCTCTCTCTCTCTCTCTCTGTCTCTCTCTCTCTCTCTGACACACACACACACACACACACACACACACACATACATACATATATTCTTTGATATCTTGGTTTTCCCAGGTTGGGACTGGGGTTGATCTACATATGTGCACTGTATGGACTGTCGTCTACAAATTTTGTCTTTTACCATTGATTTCCCCGACCTCTGCTCACTGCGAGTAGCCCTACAACACCCTTGGTCACTTGTTTTGGCAGTTTGTCAGCATGGAGAGCCTTCCTCATATCTCTCTCTGGATTTCTCTCTCTCTCTCTCTCTCTCTCTCTATCTCTCTCTCTCTCTCTCTCTCTCTCTCTCTCTCTCTCTCTCTCTCTCTCTCTCTCTCTCTCTCTCTCTCTCTCTCTCTCTCATTCTCAAATATCGTGTCTCTTTCTACGGTATTAATCTCGCCTCTCATTTGTGTGGCATTGTAGGTGTTCTCTAGTGTTTGAGGATCTTATTAGAGCTGAGCAAGATCGAAGTCCTCTACTTCAGAAATCACAAAAAATGCTTGGGGAGAGGAGCTGCATGTCTTGGATGCCCTATCTTGGAGTGTTTTGATTGTTGGATATGCTCAAGAAGGGTAGGGTTAGGAAGCTATTGGTGGATGTTTTTAGAGGATACAAAAAGAGGGTATCTCTCCATATGTAATTACCTACTTGCATTTTGAAGGCATGTGGCACTACTCAAGACCCTAATATGGGAAAAAGAATTTACGATGATATTGTTAGGGGTTATTGAAAGAAAATGTCATGCTTCACAATGCCTTGATCGACATGTGTACCAAATGTGGTGTACCTCAAAAATCACAAAAAGTTCTTGAGGAGATTCCTGTCCAGAATGTTGTCCCTTGTGGATTGACTAGAGGATATGTTGAGCAGGGGCAAGGCTAGAAAGCTCTGGGCCAATTTCATTGGATGCAAAGAGAGGGCATCTCTCTAGATGCAATCATACACTTGCATATTGAAGGCGTGTGGCACCATTCAATATTTTGATATGGGAAAAAGAATTCATGATGATATTGTTAGTCGAGGGGGGGGGGGGGGGGGGGGGGGGGGGGGGGAGCTGATGAAAGAAAAATGCAATGCTTGGCACTGCATTGGTCAGCATGTATGCCACATGTCGTCTACCTTAAAAAGCACAAAAAGTGCTTGCAGAGTTGCATGTCTGGGATGTCGTCTCTTGGAGTGCATTGGTTTTTGGGTATTCCCAACAGGGACAAGGCTAGGAAGCTTTGAGTTTTTTTCAACAAATGCAAACCAAGGGACATCTCTCTAGTTGCAAACACCTATGATGCATCTGGAAGACGTGTGGAACTACAAAATATGTTGATATCGGAAAAAGAATTCACAATGAAATTAATAATCAAATCTATTGGAAAAAAGCGTAGTGCTTGGCACTGCGTTGGTCGACATGTATGCCAAGTGTGGTGCACTTTAGAAAGCGCGAAAAGTGCTTCAGAAGCTTCTTATCCTGAATGTCGACTCTTGGAATGTACTCTTTTTGGACATTCAAACCAAGGACATGGCAAGAAAGCTCTCAGATATCTTCAGCGAACGCAAAGCGAGGACATCTCTCAAGATGAAGCCACCTATGATTTCCTCTTGAAGCCATGCCCTCTCTTGGAGTGTTTTGCTTACAGGATATGCCAAACAGGGGCAAGGCCAGTAGGGTGGCAAGAAGCCCTAGGTTGTTTTCAAAGGATGGGAAGTGAGGATATCTCTGTATATGCAATTAGCTATGCTTGAATTTTGAAGGCATATGGCACTACGCAAGACACTCATATGGGGAAAAGAATTCCTGAAACGTAGTGCTTGGCACGGCCTTAGTCAACATGCATGCCAATTGTGGTCTAATTCAGAAAGCCCATAAGTGATTCAAGAGCTTCATGTCCATGATGTCTTCTCTTAGAGTGCATCAATTTCTTGATTTTCCCAACATGGGCAGCACCAAGAATCTTTGGCCTATTTTCAGCAGATGCGAAGCGGGGTCATCTCTCTAGTTGTTGCAATCACATATGATTGCATCTTGAAGGTATGTGGCAATAGTTATGGGGTGTTAAAAAAATGTAGTGCTTGGCAATTCCTTTTTCGAAATGTATGCCAAGTGTGGTGGGCTTCAAAAAGCAGGAAAAGTGCTTGAGCAACTTTCTACCCAAGATGTCGACCCTTCGAGTGCACTGATTTTTGGATATGCCAAACGGGGGTAAGGCAGTGTTCGAGAAAAATCATTTTCAGAAACATACAAAAATCCCTCCAAGACAAATTTGAACCGGAATTTTTACAATCCTAGCCTGTATTTTTGCAAAATTACACTATTTTCCATGTATTTTAAGTGAAATTTTCTCCTTCTTGGCCTCCCCTCAACTGGCTACTTTGATTTTTCAACTGGCTCAAGGCTAAGCTGAGGCACACTTTTCCCGAACACTGGGGTAAGGCCAAAATCTTTGGGTTATTTTTAGCTAACATGAGAGAGGTAAAATTTCATCCGTCAGATTTTGAGATCGAGCCTTGTTGGGCCATTAGCTCATTTCTCAGACTGCAGCGGTTTGCTTTGCACAGTCATTTTTGTTACATGTAGAAATTGTTTCGTTGGTGTATGGTACCTGTGATCAGCCGTTTGCATTGAGCTCTTTGTTGGTCGTGGTGATGAGCAGTGGCATCCTTTTGGACCATTGGACGATTTATTTTGTGCGTTAGGCTCTTAGTAATCTCCCATGCTGCTTAGGTGGTTGGCCCCTTTACCCTACTTTTGAGTGATTGTGAAGAAAATATCACAAACTCTTCGAGCATCGAGTTTGGACAAACATATGCACAATGTGTACATTATGGCATCAACATCCATATATCCAAAACCATGTAGAAGGACATTATCCCCTTTGTTTCTCAATATGGACATGCCATGGCATGGCAACAAGCTCTGATACCACTTGTGAGGCACTGTGGGAGCGCGTGCATGTAGAGTGTGTGGATGCGGTGTGGTGAAGTAGGAGACACACTCAATATGGTGGAGCTTTCAGTGAGACTAACTCTCACCACTCCTTATTCTTCTATATAACCAAATAATAAGAGATAACGTTAGTAAGGTTGGTGATGGGTGTTCGACCTGTTGGCTTGAACCCTAATACGGGCACATGGTGTGGAATCCTATCCAACCATGTACCTAGATTGCCACATGGGATTGTGAAGAATTTTATGTAAAGACGCTTAGTGCAGACTAAAATGAAACTTTTATTAAGATGGATCAATTTACAAGAGAAGTGTGATGTGTGGATATTCTCTACCTGTGCACCTATAATTGTTGAGTTGTCAAGCCTCACAGTAAAGTTGTACTAAAAGCAACTCCCGATCAAAGTGAAGGTGTCATATTGACGAAAGAAGTAGATATAGCAACTCTATCAAGGGTTCCATCTGTCATTGGAAGAGGCACTGATGTTGAGAAGCTCAAGAAAGAAGTTTCCAGTATGCAGATAAGCAACAATTTTTTCTTAGTGCTTTAGTTTGGTTGTAAATGGGGCTTGGAAGTGTTTGTGGTGTTTGGTAATCCTTAAAGGTAGTCCTTGGATGTAGTCCTTGGAATTGCTAAAAAGTGTTTAACAATGCTTCAAAGTGCTTGATATTCCGTAGATGTCACGGGAACCGAATAACAGAGATAGACAGCAAAACAGAGGAAGAAATCTTTGTATTGATAGTGTTTGATACAACAGAGAAGCAAAATATATATGGGCGCACTCCGTTGTACGGAGCTCGAACCTCCCGACCACCCCCGAGCTTCAATTCGCTTGCATGCAGCGTCTCACTCGCACTCGCACTCGCACTCGCAGAAGAGAGAATGGTGAATGATCCCCAAACGCACCACCTGTCGTGCTTTTATCCTTCTTTTCCTCGAAAAGCCTGCACGATTTTCGTACCAAGTATACCTGCGAGAATAATATAAGAACGTGATCGCTAAGCGATCCGTAAAGGTTAGATTTCTATCATGACACTTTGCACATATCCTGTTTCACATATTGATTTCTGCATCGCCTACAAAATAGCCAAAAGAACATACTCGTGCAACCAATTCAACATGATAATCAAAGTAAAAAAACATAATTATATACCTTCATAATCTCAATTGTCATACTCTACCATGAAGAAACAATCCACTTCTTGGTTGATAGCAGGGAGAACTGTATGATGTTGTATGTCTGTCTGTCCCTGTGTACACTACACTGCTGCTGCCTTCTGTTTGTTTTCATCATAACTTTTACAAACAAACTCAGAACAGAGCAATCCAGGTACTCAAAACGACGGGAATAGGTTTGGTCTACAATGTCGCTTAGACAGAATTGCGAAAAACATCTCTGTTTGGCTAAAAACGCAACTTTTAGGTCGCGACTCATAAAAGCTGTATTTTTGGATCTCCACTACTTTTTCAACTTATTTTAAGTCTACCCATGCATTTTAAGCTAAAACACATAAATATAAAATATTGATATTAATAAAAATCTCAATTTTACTGTTCATAGACAGACTATCTATTATTCATTAATCTTTATCAAATCCGTTTTTAGTGTATTATTTTAAAAAAAGAATATATGTTCTCTCTTAATATCTCAACTCATTCGTATAAGCTCTATTTAATAGACTATTCAACAATCTTTCAAATCGTGCTAACGAAAGATATGTCCTGCTACATTCTTTTCGACTTTAAGAACTTCAAAGACTAGTCCTATTACAGTAGAGGTGCTTATAGATTCTTAGAAGAGCCTACAAGTGCTTTTATATGCTTTCAAATGCAAGAAATGAAGTGTCAAAAAGCACTTTAAAGCACTCAAATGTGCTTCAAAGTGTTTAAAGGTACTTAGGAATGCTTGGTGGTCCTTAGAGGTGCCTGCAAGTGGTTAGCAATGTGTTACAAGTACTTATAAGTACTTGCAAATACTTACAAGATCTTGTAAATGCTTAGAAGTTCTTTCAAATGGAACACATAAAAAGTTGAAAAGCACTTGCGTGTGCTTCAAAGTGCTTAAAAGCATGTAAGTCCATAGAGGTGCATACAATTGGTTAACAATGCCTTAAAGTGCTTAGAATTGCTTAAGAAGAGTTTACAAGTGCTTTCAAATGCAAAAATGAAGTGTTGAAAAGCACTTTAGAGCACCTTTAATTCACTTAAATGCACTTCAAAGTGTTTAAAAGTAGTTTGAAGTGCTTGGTGGTTCTTAGAAGTGTGTGCAAGTGGCTAATAGTACTTGAAGTACTTAGAAGTGCTTGTAAATGCTTAGAAGTGGTTAGAAGAGCTCACAAGTGCTTGCAAGTGCTTTTAAATGTAGGAAATGAAGGGCTTAAAAACACTTTAAAGCACTTAATGCGTTCAAAAGTACTTGGAAGTGCTTCGTGATCCTTAGAAGTGTTTAGAAGAGCTTGCAAGTGCTTTGAAATGCAAAAAATTAAGGGTTGAAATGCACTTTAAAGCACTAAAATTTGCTTCAAAATATTCAAACTACTTGCTTCAAAAGTCCTTAGAGATGCCTGCAAGTGGCAATAAGTGCTTAAATGTGCTTCAAAGTGTTCAAAAGTACTTTGGAAGTGCTTGGTAATACTTAGTGGGGCCTACAAGTGGTTAACAATGCCTAAAAGAGCTTTAAAGAGGCTAAAACTGCCTTGATTTTCTTGCAAATGCTTGGAAGCTGAAATGTTCTTTAAAGTGTCTCGACAGTACTTGAATTGTTGAAGAATACTTAGAAGTAGCTAATGTCATTATTTGTGACATTTTTGATTCGTTGTATGCTTTGACTGACAGGTTTTGGTTGATGTTATGGACTCAAATGCGAGTATTTTGAGAACAATGCTTCCTTCATGAAGGAGACAATTACTTTCTTGAGGCAAGAAGGCAGAGCCCTTCTAGTGCCTACCGCTCCTTTTAGAAATGCTACCTCTAGTATTGCAATGGTGCACATATTGTGGACGATGTGCTACTTGTGGTCAGATGCTTGACAACGAGTACATGGGAGGAGTTTTTCTCTAGCCGTGGGGCTAGAAGTACCAAGGATTTGTACTTCTCAATTGTCTATGTGACTCGGTCCTCATGCATTGCTTCCACTACAAAAAGGAGATATATGCTGCCATGAGATGCTGGGCACTTGGAAATACATACGACGCATCTACACGTGAGTTTCTCACTTTTTTGTATGAGAAGCATACTCATTTGTAATACTAGTTGTATGTCTTGCATATGTGAGTCAACTGCTAATCTAGGGGCTACGCAATGGGCTCAGACATCAAAAATACATGACGAGTGCAAGCACCTTGACAAGGCCTACCTGATGGAATATAAGAATTTTGAAGCATGCAATTTTTGTGTGAATAGTGGTTTTAGTTGCCTAAATATTCACTTCAATGACTATCAAGACATCCCTAAGGGGACACCTTTTCTGCAAGAACGCAAGGTAGCTACTTGTAGCTTGCTCAGTACGGACAGTCCAGTACAAGGTCAATAAACCAATGGTTCTACATGTTAACATGTTCTCCTCTCTTGCGTCATCAGGTGTTGATGTGGGGAAGGGCAACAAAGAAGAATACATTGCTGATGTTGGTTCCAATTCCCCACTAAAATTTGTGGAAGTGCCTATTGAAGAGCATCCTTGCAATGGGCTCTGGCTAGTCTGGTAGTGCACCAATTGTAGAGGCAAACAATGTCGGGAAGGAAATGGAGAGTGAAGAGAATGATAAACATGGATGAAGAGAAGAGACACGACAATTCCTTGCAGATGAGATGTAGAAGAAGAGGAAAAGGCAATCAGAGGACTCCAATACTACCATATAAGAACCCCCCCCCCCCCCCCCCCCACAAAAAAAAAAACTCGAGCATGCAAGAAGCTTTAACAAGTTCTTGCAATTATATATTTAGCTGTCTCTTTGTTGCATTTACAATATTTTTCACCAATGATTACACACAAGAATTAGTCGTGCTTTGGCTTTGCCTTATACGGCTACCATGACTTGCATGAAAGTCTCATGACGCACTCAAACTCCTTATTTCTAGGTGCACGACCATCCTTGGGTCTAGTCTAGTATAGTGCAATTAGGTCTCCTCAATCTAAGAAAAAATAAAAATTCTCTCAAAACATATTAAGTGCATAAGTGAAGGGTGAGTTTACGAAATGAAAAGACAAATGAGGTGGAAAGTCAAAAGACAAATGAAGGTGGAAAGTCAAAAGATTTTTTGTGCCCATATAAATAGGTGTTTTTTTTCTCTTTCATTTTTTCTTTAGCGTTTTCTTCTCTCTCTCTCTCTCTCTCTCTCTCTCTCTCTCTCTCTCTCTCTCTCGTCCATATGCAATGGTGTATCCATCCTTTCGAGCTAATATTACTACAAATCTATGTGCTTTGTTATTGCCTGTTGTTATGTACTATAAACTAACGCATCGTTTTTTCTTGTTGTTGAGAGGAATCTTTGAATTAGGAAGGAATGTCTTTTAATTTTTTAAATTAGTTTTAATTGTTTCAATTATCTCCTCCATTTTAGTGTGAACAAAATACATCCATTTTTTACCTTAAAATTGCAAATACTTTAGTGGCATATGGAGACTCTGCTCTCAATTTCTTTTGTGTTTTGTGTATGCGTGTAAGTCCAATTTTTGTGTTGTGGAATGTATAAGCATCATCAGTAGAGTCAATGTGTATGAGATGGTGCCTAGATTGTGGTTGCATATATTTTACTTTTGTGAAAAAGTATTGTGAGCATGAAGGCATATCACATTGGAAAGAGATGAAGAGTGGCAAGTGCCTTGGCCGAGAGAAAGGAGAGCTGGTAGAGTAGTGATGGAGAGCTTGAGAAGAAAGGAGACACGGTAGGCGTCAAGGCTCTTCGAGATTGACTGTCAACAACGAGTCCTCATGGTAGGAGATGTGAAACAACACGGGCAACGGAGCAGAGGTAACTGAGGGAAAAAGCACGACGACTTAACATGGGAAGGAGATGAAGATGTAACAAGTAGAAGGTGCAAGGGCAAAGGCGTATTCAATCTTAAACTATTAAGACTAAGATTTAAATAATAAAATTAAAGAACAAATATACAAACTCTTAAACTTTTTATAAGATTTACATACAGTTACTATTTTGGTATCTTTGAAACTGATGATTTCTTTTAAATTAGAGCAAAATAGTTGTAGTACAAATAGTAGTGGTAGAAGTAGAGTAGTAGTGTTTTAACTTCTTGTATTTAACTTCATACAATTGGCATGATAGAGGGAAACCCTCCTACAATAGATCATTCTATTCTTTTGTGATTCATTAGTATTTTGTTATAATTGTATCAATCATCCTAATGATTTGATGTGGTACAAAGTCATTCATACAATCATGTTGTTATGGGGGCCCTCCTTGTGTGTTGTGTTTCTATTTGTGTTTATGTGCACATGTATAATACATCACTACACCACTTTGATTGAATACCAATGGATCGTTTATCATGTTTAGTAAGTTGCCGAATACGTGCACATATAGCTCTACCAGTTGCATCCATCATTGTCGCTCCATCAACCACAATATAAATCTTCATGGTGAGAGACGAAAGTGCAAAACAGACCGGGTGGCCTCTACACCAAGACTATGTAGCATGATGGCCTCATCATGGGAGGTACACAATAGGGACACCACTTAGCAAGATATGCGGCTAGGACGCATACATATACACAATCAAACATGCCATGGAAAACAATTTCAAGATCCACGTCCAAGTGTGGAATGGGGTGGTTGAAAAACAATATGAGAGGAATGGTGAGTGAGTGAGAATGGGCTTGCTACTCATGCATGTAGTAAGGAAGATAATGAGGTAGGGGAAACATGCAAGTATGCTCACTTCTCATACCAGAGGTGGAGAATCCGCACACCTTAAGATGCAAGTAGCAAGATGATAGGAATATGAGTGGGAGAGAGAGAGTGTGTGTGTGTATGGTGGCGACTCCGACCTCAACATAAGTAAAATGGAAAGAACAAGCATAAACCATACTCACAATGAAGTGTATTTCAAACGACACAAGGTGTGGCACCAACATAGGGTGTATTGATTGCTTGCAAAAGATGAATACTATAGGTAGCATAGCGCAAGAAGATGAGAAGGGGACAAGACCGTAGCATGTATAATGGAGGGATGGGAGTTGATGGCGAGGAATATCATGAGTGTAGCCATCATTCTTGTTCTTGAAATCACGCCTTCAATCCTTCATCAAGGTGTGGAGATATGGTGCTCATTTTGTGCATGGTGATGGTGTTGTGATTATGTGATTAGGGCTCATGCTACTAGCATGTAGCACAAGGGTGTGTATGTGTAGGTGTGTGGGTATGTGGGTATGGGATAGTGTGCATTGGGGTAGTGTGTGTGTGTGTGTGTGTGTGTGTACAAAAGAGGAGGCCTCATTTTATAGGCCAAGAGAGTGATTAGGGAAGAGATTATGAGCAAAAAGAGTTATAACAAAGCAACCTCAGTTAGAGGCATTCCCTCAATGAGAGAGCTCTGTGTGGCCTACTTATTGACCAATTTCCTCCTAATTTCCTTCATCATGGCATGCTTTGTCTCCATGACACCTTCCATAGCTTGAGTCCAAGAGCTTCCTTATAATATTTGAGATAATATTCACAAAATAAGAGAAAATACAGCAATAATAGAGAGAAACCTATGAGAAATTGTGTGTGTGGAGTGGGATAACCATGACCTCTTTCCAAGTGGATAGATAGGCTCCACCATTTCAGCCATATCTCCCAAATCGTAGCTCCAAAAATAATTTAAAAAATAGGGTGTGAAAGATAATCTCAACGCCTACAACTTTGTTGTTGAAAAGGTTTTTTCAATTTGGAATGGAAAAAATAGAGAAAAATCCCACAAAAATATGTGTCCTTCTTTTCCTTTCCAAAAGTCTTCTAGTAGGTGGTCCCCTCTTGACTTCATGTGCAAGCCTTGTGTCCACAAGTGAATTAGGATTGAATTTGATAATATTTTGTTAAGTCCAACTCCATAATGCATAAGATTCTCTTCCCTTTCACTATTGACTTTTTACTCTTTGCCTGTAGTGACCGTCAAGGTAGTGACTGTCGGGTAGAATTGGCATCCAATGAAATTTTCTTTTTCATAGGGTTTGTTCCTACCTCTCCTTATTTTTGAGATCCAAATGTGTCAAAACCATATCTATGTACAAAATAAATACATATATTTTTTTGTGATTTTCATGCATCAAGTCCTTCCTCCTCTTAGGGTCCTTGAAGCCTTGCCACCAAGTGCATGCCAAGAGAGAGGTGGAGCAAAAATTTGAAAAGCGGCCCTCAATGGTATCATGATCATGTTACACCTAGGGTGTACACTTATGCCTCTAAGGTGTGCTCTCTATGGAAGAGTCACGATGGACATCGAGAAGACGTATGTGCATCCTCATCAACATCAGCATCCCCACAACATCCACTGCTCCCGCTCCCATGTCTTGACCCACAAGAAGTACCTATCGAGTCACACCTTGATCGACGTGATGGCATAGACCTAGCAAAGCCTGGCTAAACTAGGGTGTGACTAAGAGACCCACCAAAGAGAGTAGTTGTAGTGGTAGGTCCAATGAGGGTGGCTGAAGTAGAAGATCCAAGGAGAGTAGTCGATGGGGACGGACCCATAAGAGTCAATCCCTAACTCACACAGTAAGTCATGCGGCTTGTCGCTGTTGTGGAGTGGCGACCTCTATCCAACACCAAAACCATCTGTAGTCATCTCTGGAGTCAAGTCTGGAGAGAAGCTGAAGTAATGCGAACCCATGATGCTAGTTGGAATGAGACACCAGACAACAAATAAAGTAAAAGTAGAGGTAGAGAAGGTCTAAGGTCTATATATTGCACACACTTTGTTTAAAATGGAAAGTTGATAGATGTAGGAGAAACCAACCATTACATCCACCCTGCAAGATTTGGTTACAATGGCCAAGTGGTTAATATTAATTGCAGTCACCTTTAAAACTTGGCTAGAATGGCAGATACCACCTTGCAAGACCTAGTAAGAATGGCCAAGTGGTGGATTTTGGATGCAACCACCTTCAAGTACTAGCTAAAATGGCCAAGTGGTGGATCCAAGGTATACTACCTTTCTCATACACTTTGTTGAAAGTTATAAATTGGAGGATTTAGGAGACACCAACCATTGCACCTACCTTCTAAAACTTGACTAGAATGGCCAAGGGCTGGATCTTGGATGCACTTACCCTCTAGGACTTGGTTAGAATGTCACAGTGGGGACTCTAAGGTCTACCTATTTCACACACTTTATTTGAAATTTTAAGGTGGTGGATCTAGGAGACACCAACAATTGGATCCACATTTCAAACCTTGGTTATAATGGACGAGTGGTGGATCTTTGATGCACCTACTTCCCAACTCTTAGTCTGAATGGACAAGTGGTGGATCTAGAATCTACTCATCCCACAAACTTTGTGTAAAATTACAAGTCTTATGATGGCCAAGTGTTGAATGCACCTAGCTCTAAGACATGGTTAGAATGGCCTAGTGGTGGATCATGGATCTAAGGTCTATATATTCCACCTTCAAAGACTGGTTAGAATGGCCAGGTGGTGGATCTAAGGTCTACATATTGCACACACTTGATTTAAAATACAGAGTTGGTGGATGTAGGAGAAACTAACCATTACATCCACCTTGCAAAGACCTAGTTAGAATGGCCAAGTGGTGGATTTTGGCTGTAGCTTTCAAATTTGCTACAATGATTAGGTGGTGGATATAAGGTCTACCTTTCTCACACACTATGTTGAAAGTTATAAATTGAAGGATTTATGAGACACCAACCATTACACCCACCTTCCAAAACTTGGCTAGAATGGAAAAGTGTTGGATCTTGGATGCACTCACTCTTCAGGACTTGGTTAGAATGGCCCAATGGGGAATCTAAGGTCTACCTATTTCATGCACTTTATTTGAAATTGCAAGGTGGTAGATCTAGGAGACACCAACAATTGGATCCACATTTCAAGCCTTGGTTATAATGGCCAAATGGTGGATCTTTGATGCTCCTACTTACCAATTCTTAGTATAAATAGCCAAGTGGTTGATCTAAGATCTACTCATCCCACAAACATTGTGTAAAACTACAAGTGTCATGATGGAAAAGTGTTGAATGCACCTAACTTTTATACATGGTTGAGATGGCCAGGTGGTGGATCTACGATCTACACCCACCTACCAATACTTGGTTAGAATGGCCAAGTGGTGGATCTATGGTCTATCTTTCCTATAAATACTATTAAAAATTGATAGATGGTGGACGTAGGAGAAACCAACCATTGCATCCTGTTTGGGGGAAGAAGCAACAGGCGGCCGTGGCCATTGTAAAATTCTTTTGTAAAGAAGCATCTCTAAGCCGGGAAATTGTGAAGGATGTATGATTATTCTTTTGGGAGCAATTGTATATTGGAGAGCCAGTTTTAAGATTAGGAGCTTATGGCCAGACAAGCCATTTTTGCAAAGACCTAATCTATAAAGTTCATTTTCTGTAAGTTTTGGATAATCTTTTTGGAGGAAAAACTGAGAAGACAGAGTACGAAAGAGAGCTCCTTCTTGTTCAAACTTGTAATCTTCGCCATTGCGGCTACGATAATCCAAATTCAGTTTTGTTGCTTGCATTGTGTTCCTCTTACTCTGCTCTTCCATTCAAGTGTAAGAATTCAAGATTCGGTAAAGGTTTCAGACACATCTGTCTAGGCCTTAAATCGCTGCTTTGAGTATTTATATGCGTATTTTATGTTGTTTTGACCCTAGGAGAGGCTTTAGGGACCTAAAAACGACCCTTTAGGATCATTCGTTTACTGTTTTTGCATACTTTAGGACGAACGATCGCGATCGTTGTACCTCTCCAGAATGCTGTGACAGTGATAGGATATGTTCTTGATAGTCCCATGTAGCTTCCCTTCAAGTTTCATGCGATTCCGATATGATTTGCATGGTGAACGGGTGTAATGACAGTAGAGCTGTGTAGAAGGACATAGGCAGATTGCTTGGCTTTAGTGCGATTGATTTTCTTGTAGAGTTAGTAGTTGCATCTCTTCGAGTTCACTGCATTAGGATTGACAACCTAATGAGTTTCCATGCCTCATCCGAGTCGCTTCCCCTGTATCGATAATTTTATGTTGATGCTTGAGAGCTATGCTATGGACGTCCGTCGCGGCGACCCGCAAACATTGGCGCCGCTGCCGGGGAATGAATCTTAGGTGATGAGTGACCGAGTGCGTATTCAGGGTTTTCTTATTGTTCTAAAAGATAATTTCCATTCCATTTACATTTCAGTGAAGCATCTAGACAGGGGTTTAGAGCTTAGTGGAGTCTAGGGTCGGTGGACTAGCTAGATCTACTCTCGAGAGATATAGGGAGTTGTGAGTGAGGTTGCTTCAAGCAATTTTTCTCTTCAAATTTCTTTGTATCAATTGAGTACGTATCCATCATCCATTTTTTATCCTGTTTGTTTTGTTTGATTCATTTTCTTATGTTCTTTCATTTCTGTACTTAGGAGTAGGATAAGTAAATCACATTCCAGTCAGATTTGGGGTAAAAGTTAGAGTCGAGAAACTAGAAAACCATAACTTTGGCAAAAAGGCCATAAGACTCTGAAATTTTGAAAATCTGACCAAACAGAGCTGAAATTGATTCAAATCACAAAGTGGTAGCACCAAACACTGGGAAACACTTGTCAGAGGGAGCAGACAAAATTTCATCAGATTTGGCCTCTGTACTACGATCGCGATCGATGTACCTTAGTGCCAGAATTGGACAAGATTTGACATGTGCCTTCCTGATAAGATTCTAAACAAGTTTGTCTAAAGCAACCACACCCAAAAACATCAAAAATCAAGGAAATCAGGCCAATTGGGTAAAACTAGCCTGACAGACCCAGAAACTGTAAAATCTTGACTTTTGGTGATCCAAATGCAAAAAAGACTTGGGGGATAGCCTTAAAAATTAGTGTCTACAAGCATGCCAAATTTGGTTTAATTTGGGCTCAGAACTACGATCACGATCGGTGTACTTAAGTGCGAGATTTTGACCATATTTCATCTGTGGTATCCTCAAGTGTATACAAACATAAAAGTCTAAAGGACCTAGGGTTAAAAACCACAAAAAATTGGTCAAAACCACTAAATACAGATCCAAGTCAAAAACTGCTAAATTGGCATAGAAATTGACTTTCAGTAGACCAAAACACATCAAAACTGAGAAGAAAGCATACAGAGGGATAGTCTCTACACAAGACAATCCCAAATAGCTTTCATTTCCCAAAACAAACACCAAAATCAAGTCAAATTGATAAAATTGGGAAAAACAGGCACTTCCAACCAAGAAATGATAAAAACTTGACTTTTTTGAGTCCAAATACAAAAGTTTCTGGCAGGTAGTCTTAAAATAGCCTAGTGAACAAGCTGGTGAAGTTTCATCTAATTTGGGCTGAGAACTACGATCGCGATCGGTGTACCTCTGGCCCAGATCTAGCTCATTTTTGACCTGATCATAAACCTAGGTTACAAAAGATACCAGGAGTTTTCAAAACTCAAATTAGACTTCTTGTCAATAATCTGCAAGCAAAATTGTGTTAAGATCATTTTGAAGTGTTGAATCTGCTAACAGTTGGAATGATACAGTGATCTCATAGCTATCCAGTGTATTCATTTGCAGAGACCGGTCAAGTAACAGCCCATGCAGTCGCCGGAATTGAAAGATTTTTCCATCTCCAGGTAAGAGGTTTGGATTCGGTCAGTAAATCCCGTTTTTGAGATCAGGAAAACAAATCAACACCAGACACCTAAATTTAGCGGATCAAACGAGTGTCGCGTCAACGGAGGAGAGTGTAAACCAAGGGATAGTACGCCAATTGGAACCGATCCTTGAAGAAGTCATTTCCGATACTTCTTCAGAGAGATCTTCAGAGAGCTTCGCAGAACACTTGGGGAAAATAAAACTAAACGAGAGAGAAAACATGGCAGCAGGACCATTAGACCCCTCGGCCACGCTAAAGCTATTGTTCATCAAGTATCCATATGACAACAAGCAAGGTGAAGGAATACGAGCGGAAGTGCGACGCGAGAGAGAGTGCGAGAAGAAGAGCACGACGATATGGTGAACTTGCTCTACTGTAATTTGTAGAGCATAGTGAGTTCTTATTAGGTTTTTACAAAAGAATATGTGTACATACCTGGCGGCCCGCCCACTGACCTGGGCGACTACATTGGGCTTTCTACCCCAACAACCTCCCACTTAAAGTCCAATGTGGTACTTTAAGTGTGAGAGAAGCTACTATACAAGCTAATATACAAGAGATGTAGAGAAGTGATGTACTACCCTACACCTAACTGCTTGCGAAAATGCGCAAAGCTCTCTGAGGGAAGTCCTTTTGTAAGTAGATCGGGAGGATTTTCTGTGGTGTGAACTTTGACAAGCTGAATTTTCTTATCCTCGAGCATTTCCCTGATGAAATGATACTTCACATCCACATGCTTTGTCTTTGAGTGATAAACTGGATTGCGAGCCAATTGTATAGCACTTTGACTATCACAATATAACACAGGCATCTCTTCTTTGATTCCCAAATCTGTTACTAGTCGATTAAGCCAAATTGATTCTTTGCATGCCTCTGATGCTGCAACATATTCAGCCTCTGTAGTAGACTGAGTAACACAATCTTGTAATCTAGAACGCCATGATACTGCTCCACCAGCCAATGTAAAGACATACCCTGACATAGACCTTCGATTGTCTAAGTCACCTGCATAATCTGAGTCTGTAAAACCCTTTACACTTAGCTCCTGACTCCCATAGCATATACGCATACTCTTTGTAGCTTTCAGGTATCTCAATATTCCTTTCACTGCCTCCCAATGTTTCTTGCCTGGGTTTGACATGTATCGACTTACTACTCCCACTGCAAATGCAATGTCTGGGTGAGTAGCAATCATTGCATACATCAAACTACCCACTGCAGACGCATATGGAATCTTATCCATTTTAGCATGTTCTTCCTCAGACACAGGACAATCTTGTTTGCTAAGTTTCACATATGGTGGCAATGGAACACTCAATGCCTTTCCCTTCTCCATATTGAAACGTTGCAAAACCTTGTCAATATACTTTGTTTGAGATAACCAAATCAACTTCTTTGATCTGTCTCTCTCAATGCGCATACCAAGTATATGACTTGCCTCACCCATGTCTTTCATGTCAAACGATTTTGCCATCTTTGACTTCAAAGCTGAAATTTCTTCCAAGTGCTTGCCAGCAATCAACATGTCATCCACATACAAAATAAGGATCAGCCAACTGCCATCCTTAGCCTTCTTTGTATATAGACAGTGATCAAACTCACTACATTTGTAGCCTTGAGAAAGCATAAACTTGTGGAATTTATGGTACCATGCCCTCGGTGATTGTTTTAAGCCATAAAGACTCTTTAACAACTGGCATACCCAATCTTCCTTGCCTTTCTCAACAAACCCTTCTGGCTGCTGCATGTAAATTTCCACATCTAAATCACCATGCAAGAACGCTGTCTTGACATCCATTTGGTGCAACACCAAATCTAATATGGCAACCAATGCAAGAAAGCATCTCAATGTAGTCATCTTGACCACCGGAGAGAAGACTTCATCAAAGTCAATGGCTTGTTCTTGCTTAAAGCCCTTGGCAACAAGCCTTGCTTTGTACTTTGGCTGACTATCATGAGCGGTGATCTTATACCTGTAAACCCATTTACAAGGTAGAGCCTTTTTGCCCTGTGGTAATTTAAGTAGCTTCCATGTCTTGTTTTTATGCAGAGCTGTCATCTCTGACTGCATGGCCAATTGCCAATTCCTGGAGTCCTTCATTTGCAATGCTTCCTTGTAACATGAAGGCTCATTGCAATCAGTTAACATGACATAGTTCATAGATGGAACAAACCTATCAGGAGGTCGCGTGACATGTCCAGATCTACGCACAATAGGTGGCTCAGGCGTAGCCACAACCTGTTGTTCCACTCTATCCTACCCTTGCTTCTCTTGAGCCCTTACATTTTGTCTTGCACGTGAAGGTCCATCTTCTTGGAAGACAACTCTTCTAATCTCCTCAACCCTCTTTGGTTTAGAATGATATTTGTATTCATTAAAGTGAACATCATTGCTACGGACAACCTTTCTGGATTCGAGATCCCAAAGTCTGTACCCCATCTCACCAGAATTACCATAGCCTAGAAAGATGCACTTTCTACTCTTTGGCTCAAGTTTGTTCCTAAATTCCTTTGGAACGTGAGTATATGCCTCACAGCCAAAGACTCTGAGATGCTTGTATGAGGGCATTTTGCCTGACCATACCATCTCTGGTACTGAATCCTTCTGCAAAACCTTGCTAGGAGATCTATTTACAAGATGAACAGCTATTGATACAGCTTCAGCCCAAAACCCATTTGGCAGCTGTGCATTAGACAACATACTTCTGACCTTCTCTTGTATGGTCCTATTCATCCTCTCAGCAACACCATTTTGAGGAGGATTGTAAGGAGCAGTAAGTTCACGTTTTATACCTTTTTACTCACAAAAGTCCTGAAAGGCCTTTGAAACATACTCTCCACCATTGTCAGTGCGTAAGCATTTAAGCTTCTTCCCACTCTGATTTTCCACAAGTGTCACAAATGTTTTGAAAACACTAAACGCTTCATCCTTGTGCTTGAGAAAGTAAACCCATACTTTCCTCGAGTAATCATCTATAAATGTCATAAAGTAAGAAGCTCCCCCTAGAGATAGGTTAGGCATAGGTCCACACAAATCACTATGAACAAGTGCCAACTGTGTATCTCTTCTACTGCTTCTATGCTTATGTGGCTGCTGTGTTTGCTTACCATACAGACAATGTTCACAGAATTCAAAATCATTAAATGAAAATCCAGGCAAATAACCAGAACGAGACAAGATTTCCATTCCCTTCTTGGACATATGTCCTAACAGGCTATGCCACAAAGAAACGTTCGGCTGCTCGGTTACATTGATCACATTTTTAGAGACATTTGATACATAAATCATGTAAAGTCCTCCAGACTTTACTCCATGTGCTATTGTCATAGAACCCTTGGATATCTTCCACATGTTCTGTCCAAAAGTGGTGACGTAGCCAGCATCATCAAGTAAACCTGTGCTGATCAAGCTCTTTGTAATTGCGGGAACATGTCTCACATTCTTCAGCGTGAAAGAAGAGCCATTCTGAAACTTCAATTGAACATCTCGAACACCTAAGATCTCACATGTCTGCCCATTGCCTAGCCGAACATGATCTTTAGTGGTCACATAAGAGGTAAACCACTCCTTGTTTGGAGACACATGAAGTGATGCCCCCGAGTCTATAATCCAGTCACTCAGTGCATTTCCATCAGATGCTGTAAGAAGAGCCGAGTCCATTGTATTCTTCAAGAAGTAGATGTCTCCTGACACTAGATTGTCATCCTCTGCAACAGTGTTTGTCACATTTATTTCTTGAATCTTCACTGAGGACTTGTTCTTCTCACCATGGTCTTCAGCTTTCTCTTTGCCTTTTTCTGCTTTCCACTCTCTGCAGTCTCTTTTCATGTGAGCCTTCTTGCCACAATGGTAGCATTCTATGTCACTCTTGCCTTTAGCACTGCGGGACTTGCTACGAGACTGATTCCTCTTTCCACCTTTGTACTTTTCTTTGGCCCTTCCCCTGACAACTAAGGCTGTTCCTTTGCCTTTGTCCATAATCTTTCGATTGGTTTCTTCAGTAAGCAGACTTCCTTCTACACTTGCTATGTTCAAACCATCTGGAGGTACAGAATTACTCAAAGTTGTGCGAAAAGTGTCCCAACTTTCCGGCAATGTGATCAACAGGAACATAGCTCTAACAGGTTCATCAAACTTGACACCTTGAGCTGACAACTGACTATAGATTGTGTTGAATTCATTCAGATGATTGGACATAGGTGTCCCTTCTTTCATCTTCAATTCAACAAGCTTCTTAAGCCAGTATACCTGTGAAGCTGCACTCTGCTTCTCATAAAGATCACTCAGCTTTAACCATGCTTGATAAGCCGACATCTCGTCTGCTACATTGAAGTAAACGCTTTCTGCCAAAGTCAGCATAATGGTAGAAAGTGCCAATTCATCCATTTCTCTCCATTCATCTTCGTCCATATCTTCTGGTTTTATCCCCTTGAGCTTTATAGGTTTTATCTGCTTCTTTTGTACCAACACGTGCCAAATCTGCTTCTTCCACAATGGGAAATTGGTTCCATCCAGCTTCTTGATATTGTAAAGAGCAGTGTCATGTGATCCAGCCATAGCTACGCTTCACAGTGGTTTACTTTCCTGGGAAAAATTTGGCAGAGTTTCCCCTGTAAACTGACCTCTGAACCAATATCAACCTGTCAAATGAACCAAGAAAGCTTCAGATTCTGCATAAATTTCGGCAGAGTCTCCTTTGTAAAATGGCTCTGGTGTACTCAAAAAACAGACCAAAAATAGCTCAAAAAACACTGTCTCTCTTACACTGTAAGCTGCGGGTAAACCTGTCCTGCACCTGTACTGTCTCTCACTGTCCTGTAAGCATAGACTGTGACAATTCCTCAACGGCAGTAAAGCAAAGATGCAATCCCAACTGTCTAACTCACAGTCAATACATCCTAGCTGCCTATCTAAGGGTGCTCGAGGGATCGCTCCAAGACCTGTATCATCGAAAGGATCTCAACATTCGAGAATCCCCCAGCTCAATAAAACCTCACTCGACCCTCAACAAAGGCTGCAGTAAATCTGACAGTACATAGACTTCCCACAAAGTCATACATCCACAAATTTCCCACTGTATGTTGTAGCCGCTGCGGCGGTTGTTTGCTGCGTGACTCACAGCCAGCAAACCCTCAACAAACATACATCATCTCTGACAATACATCCTATGTGGAAGTACCTACAATGTCAGGATGAAATCTGGAATATCAAGCAGCAAACACAAGCTACCTGATGAACTAGTGGATGTCGCCTACAGTCTGTGTGTAGATGCGCCTGTGTCGTATGTGACACGCCTCCAAGAACTGTGAGCCGTCCTTCGATGTGTAGACAACCACAAATCAACACTCTGGGAGTGTCGATATCCTCAGCACCTGCAGTCGTAGGCCGAAAACCCCAAATTTGCAGAGTTGGATCTGCACCCGCTGAGACCACGTAGTCGAAAATGGCCTGCGCAGAACTTTGTCGAAGCCGAACGGTGACCAAGATGACCTCCGAATGAAATTCTGACAACACCGAGCCCTTCGATATCTCCCACGAGATTTGGAGCCATGTCTTCGCCTGTCGAATTTCACTCCAATCTGAGTTGGTGACTCTAGCCTCCTGCAGTGATGCCCCGAGCCTCGATCTGAGCTCTGATACCAGTTGAAGGAGTACGAGCGGAAGTGCGACGCGAGAGAGAGTGCGAGAAGAAGAGCACGACGATATGGTGAACTCGCTCTACTGTAATGTGTAGAGCATAGTGAGTTCTTATTAGCTTTTTACAAAAGAATATGTGTACATACCTGGAGGCCCGCCCACTTACCTGGGCGACCACATTGGGCTTTATACCCCAACACAAGGTGCCAAGATATACAAAGATGGTATGGACCGCTACTGTGTGAAAATAGAAGATAGACCAAGCGAGTTCAGGGACTTAGTGTCTGTAACCTATAGCGGAGACAGGTACCTAGATGACGAGGGTATCATGTATTTGGTAGTACTAAATCCTAACATTGTAGACAAGGGAGGATTGATGGGCACAAAAGCCAAAATAGACGAGGAACGTGAGAAAAGGGCTCCAACAATGAACTTACCGAATGTGAAATTAAGGCGAGAAAACGAAACGATGCGAATCAACACAAATAATGTCTACCTGGGGCTATACAAGTATAATAATGGAGAGCAAGATCTCTATTATAGATGTGAGGAACCCTACGTTGGGGAGATGACTGAGCGGAAAAAACTTTATGTCTTCACCTACAACGAGGGAGCGGAAATGAAAATTTCCGCATATGACAAGTATGGAAGACGATATGCAGCAATCGACAAAAAAGAATTGGAGGGTTATACATATTTTGGGGGACCACTTCACCATTACTATGTCACTCCAAGCCCTCTTAGAACAACACCTACAACTGTTGTGCCAGAACCGTTAACCACAGGTGGAGGGAGGACTCATGTAGCTGATTTTTTTAGTCGACCTCATTATTCGATGCCAAGCCCCATGGGAACGTTACATCCCAGAGAATCGATGGCTACGAATCAAGGTAGTACGGTTCCTATCTCTACACATACGGCTGTAGGTCCGACAGTCGCAGCCATCCCATCACATTTGCCTCCTAGTAGTAGATTTGGGGCGGGTGAGCCAACGAGAGCAACCTACGACCTCTCTGATGTACGAGAACGATTAAGTCGGGACATGGGAGCAATGAGAGTGACTGCAGACCATAGACGGATCAGACCGTCCCAAGTAGCGAAGTGCATGCCAAATAAGTATAGCTGCTCGGGGGATCCATATGCCCATGTATCGCTTTTCAAGCAAGTCTTAAGAGCGGAACGGATCACTGATTTCCATACTGAATACGAGGGATTCGGGCTAACCTTGGAAGGGACAGCCTTAACATGGTTTCAACCTTTAAACCCTGAAATTTTTCCGAATATTGAACATGTATTACGCGAGTTCGCAGAAGAATTCTCAAAACGGGGTATAAAGCATAATACTGTATCGCAGATATATGCTTTTAAACAAAGAGAGAATGAAAAAGTGAAGGAAGCGACATTGAGATTCAAGCAATACATTGAGAGATGCCCGAGAAGAGAATTACCGCAGGACGAGAGATTGTCTGTGCTCTTCGTTGAAGGACTTAGGAATGAAACCTTGAAAAAGGATCTTCACTTGAAGGCCTGTAGCACATTTCAGCAGGTTACGAGGGAAGCATTATATCTTGTCGACAACTGCAAAGCATATGGGGAAGTGTCCGAGGATAGTGATTCAATAGCCAGTGGCTCTTCATCGATTAAGAGCGAACCCTCTACCAAGAAAGATGCTCAGGCGTGCTTGATGCCGATAGCTGATCAATTGATAGAGGAGGTAACAAAGAGAATGCAACAACATGTGAGATCAAATCCGGTGATGAGACAGTCTCAGACGAGGAAGTGTGACGCATGCAGGGGGATCATCCGACGCCATGGTGCACACAACAGCCTACAGCTCCAGTTGCGAGTGGACGAGTATTGAAATGGTGTGTCATAGAGCAAAAATGGACGAATCATAGCACTGAAGAGTGTTTTTATAACAAAAATTTTGTGAGGGAAAGATCGTATGGACCTCCAGCAGGACCATCTCAACCACCTCCTCCAAGGTATCAAGTTGGACCAAATATGAATTTGGTAGCTGGAGCAGACAGACCTCAACCTGTGTTGGGTCAACAACCTCCATTACCACAGGAAAATAGGGCCATGATTAGATACGCTCAACCTTATGAAGCATCACCAGGAACAAATAGTACACTTAAAGTGTCTTATTACGAGGAACCAAACGAGACTTACGTAACTGAACCCGAATCACAAATATACGCAGACGAAGCATATCAACCGTGGGGAAATAGTGAGGGTATGGCACCACCAACGTATATAGCACAACCTTCGAGAGATCAATATTTGATAGACGAGAGAACGTTAATGTTCATTGCGAACCAAAATTACAAACCAAGAGGATATCCCAATAGAACAGGACAACCTATGGGACCACCTCCTCAAAATCAACCAACAATTGGACAGTGCTATAACTGTGGAAGTACGGATCATTGGGAGCGTAACTGTCCCTTCAAGGGCGAAAGAGTGAAAATTTTTGGGTTTTGCGACGGATGTGGCGTGAATCACATATTACCAGATTGCCTGAAGAATCCGGACAACAAGGGAAAAGCAACTATGAATATTGTGGGGGTGATACCAAGCGCTAGAAGCGGATCAGAAACCAATCCCATGATCCGAATCAACGCGATAACCAGAGCCCAAACCAAGGACTTAGAAAAAACGAAACTTTGGAGAAAAAGGTCGAGTTGCCCATACCAACAGAAAATGAGAGTTTATCCGTTAGAACTCAGCGAAAATCCTGGAAGGCAAAACGAGACAGGATGAAAACGAGAAGGTTGAAAACGCAAATTGCCATGCAAAACGAGTTGCATGAAACAAGGGAACAACTCAAACAAGAGAGAGAGATTAAGACAACTGAGGCCATCAACAAACCAAGGAAAGCGTCCTCAGGAGGATCAGTCTTGGTTGACAAAGTGCTAGAGCCGTTAGATGCTCTATTACAAGCATACGAAGCAAGGCTAAAAGCAAACCAAACCTTTGAGCAAAGATGGTTGACTTATCCTCAACCAGAAGTGGAAACGAAGCGTTTGGAAATGTGTAAACACCTCATTGAGACAGCTTAGGCGTTAATGGAACTTGAAATAACTAGAACCCTAGAACAAGAAGTATTGATTCACAAAGAGCGAGAAAAACTAAAAATCGATGAACCAAAACGATTAAACGAACCCAAGCCTGAAACAGTATTTCCACTGGATCATCGAGTTGTGCCAAACACGACTGATGACGCTAAATCAATGACGATGATGCAAATTCCAGAGGTTGAAGAACAATGGCCACAACACTTATGGGAAACCATTAGAAACAGAAAAAATGGAAGCGCGACGTTACAATCTGCACCAATTCCTGAAATTAACATGGATAACGGATTTTTTCCAGCCGATATACAATCATTGTATGGGGATGTGGGAACGGAAATTTCGGTGCAAAGCAAAACCCAATCCTTGAAAACCCTGCCTTCATTTATAGGTGAATATGAGGCACAATCGGAGATAAGGTTAGTTCCATCCCAGATAAGAACTATCCCAAATATGGTTGACTCAAAGAGTCTTCAAGAGATGATGTCGACACCTATAACATGCACCATCACGTTGTCTGAACTCTTGAGAGTCAAACCACATTTGTGGGAAGACATGGCAAAACATATGGAGCACAAGGGAGTAAAGATTCCTCTTCTGACAAACCCTCCGGGAGAAGAAAACAAACGGGGAAATCAACCCAAAGCCCAACCAGTGCCCATAAACAAGGTCGGAGATTATTGCGAAGGAGAGGAGGGTAACACAACATTACCTGTTGAGTATCAGGATATAACAACAATCGCTATACTAGACAATGGAGCTGGAGTGGCGATTGCTACAAAGCAAATTTGGGAGAAGTGGGGCCGTCCAGCTCTCAGAAAAACTAGAATGAAACTGCAACTCGCAGATGGGTATATAGAGAGGCCGTTGGGGATCCTGGACCAAATAATTGTAACTTCGTGTGGAATTGACTATGAGCACACCTTTGCCGTGGTGGATTTCGGAAAAACGAACAACTTTGACATTATTTTGGGACGACCATTCATGCGTCAACTCAAAATGATACAGGATTGGGGTTACGATCAAATCTACCTAAGGCACGAAGAACTAATAACGAAAATCAACATGAAGGATCACAGTTATAGAGACGTTGCGAAAACACCAGCGCAAGAATTTAATTCTACCACTGAATGAAAAAGAAATACCTGCGTGGATGCAAACAAAAGCGCATGTCTGGATGTGTGGAGCATCCGAATGTGGTGAGATAATCCGAGAAGAATGTGTTCACAAAAGATCCGCCGAAGACGAGGCTTATTTCCCAGAACCTTTCCCGGAACATCTATTTGAGCCATTCGGATGGACTCATATATTGTCAACCATGGACGTATGTGTTAACGAATGCACACCTACGAAATTTTGTGACGAAGAAGGATACGACCTAGTAACGTTGCAAATGGCTAGCGTTGTCCTTGAGTTGGGATCAAAGAACGAGGAATAGGAAAAACCTCCACGTGAGACTGGTTGTAAACGAATAACTGATGAGGTATCTGTAGTGAACGATAGAAATAAAACAGAAGAGGAATTCAAGGATTCACTATGCTATGACTTTCCATCATTGGACAACGAAAACCAACTGATAGAGGCTGATGATGAAAGATCAAGCGCATCAGAGACGAACGGAAAATACAGAATGAGACATGACAGGTTTTATGAGTTTCATAACCAAAAACCTAGTCGACAGGAGCAGTATAAATCCAAGAGAGCCAGAAAATCAAGGACGAATAAGCATAATCCTATGCCTCTTGTCAATGACAGAACGGGATATCTAAAACTTGTCAAAGCTGAGGATTGTGTCAAAGACATGGTCACTGGCCGGTTTACCAAAACTAAACCATGGGGAAACAACAAGAAGAACAGACACGAGAAGCGGATGACTAAGTCGCAAAAGGAGAGGAAAACGGGGTCCGAAATGACCAAAACAGAGAGGAAAGCAGAGTACAACAAGCTCAAGCGAACCCTTAGAGACATATGGACGACCGACTTTGAAACAAATGACGATACGGGTTCTGACAAGATAGATGCACCATCGCATTATAAGAAATATACCATACAAGATAGGAAAATCATAGTGCAACAACCTATGAGGGAATTAAAAGAACTGGGTACATCGTATGACGGTCCTGAAAAAGCCAAACGAATAGATCTAGCGGAGCCAGGAGAAGATCCAAAACCTGTATATATTGCCACGGATCTTACTGATGAGGAGGAAAAGCTTTTGGTAGCTACTCTTAAACAATATAGAGATGTGTTTGTGTGGTCGTACAAAGATCTTAAGGTGGTGGATCCTAGTATCTGTCAACACACGATACCCCTTAAGAATGACGCGAAACCCAACAGACAATGTCCCTATATTTACAATGAAACAGTTGCTAAAAAAATCAAGGAGGAGATAGATAAACTTAAGGAGGCAGAGTTTATTTACGAAATTGAGCACACCAATTGGGTTTCACCAATTGTGGTGGTTCCGAAAAAAAACGGAAAGTTGAGAGTGTATGTCAATCTCAAGAAAGTAAACGCTGCTACAATTCGAGACAACTATCCCCTACCCATTACTGATCATGTAATAGAAAGAGTAGCACACACAGAGGCTTATAGCTTCTTAGATGGCTTTTCGGGTTACAACCGACTCGCAATAAAGCCAGAGGATTAGCACAAAATAGCTTTCGCAACTGAATGGGGTATTTTTGCATTCCGGGTAATGGCTTTTGGCCTAACAAATGCACCAGCTACATTTCAAAGGCCAATGGGTCATGCTTTTAAAGAATATCTAAAACAATTCTTAGAAATTAGAAATTTACATGGATGACTTGTGCGTTCACTCCCTTGTAAGACTGGAACACATAGAGCACTTGACCAAGGTGTTCGAAAAATGCAGGCTATATCGGATTTGCCTGAATCCAAAAAAATGCGTCTTCATGGTAAGACAGGGCAAAATACTGGGACATATAGTGTCCAAAAACGGGATTTCGACAGACATGGAGAAGATCAGCGTCATTGTTGATCTACCACGACCAGCAAGGGTGAAAGAGGTACAGGCATTTATGGGTCATTGTGGGTATTATTGCAGATTTATCTACTCATACGCTATAATTGCAAAACCACTTTACGCGCTGATAACTAAATTTGAGTGGACAGAAGAGTGCGAAGAAGCTTTTCAAACGTTGAAGCAGAGATTAATTTCTGCTCCAATATTGAAAGCTCCGGATTGGGAAAAGATCTTTCACATTCACGTGGATGCATCAACGTATGCAATAGTATGCATACTTGCACAACCTGGAGAGAACAACATGGATTTTCCAATAAGTTACTCAAGTAGACAATTGAACAACGCAGAGAGGAATTACACGATAACTGAGAGGGAGGGATTAGGTATGGTCTATGCGGTGAAAAAGTTTAGACACTACTTACTTTTCAATAAATTTGTATTCTTCGTTGATCACCAAGCACTGCTGTACTTAGTAAACAAACCTTGCAGTACGGGAAGGATTGTTCGATGGTTCATCATACTGCTTGAGTTTGATTTCACAGTAGTGTTCAAGAAAGGTACTACACACCAAAGAGCGGACCATTTATCTAGAATGATTCATGGAGAAAACCCTATAGAAGTTGACTATGATCTGCCAGATGCGTATCTTTTCAACATAGAAATGGTTCCAAGATGGAGCGAGGACTTAATTCCTTTGCTGACTATCGGGTCTTTGAATATGACAAGACAACCATCTACCATTGCAGCATCCAGATAATTGGTAATGTTAGCGGGCCGGTTATATAAACAGGGAACGGATCAAATCCTTAGGCTTTGTGTTGAATCTGACGAACGAGAATTGTACCTAAACCAGGCTCATATACAAACAACGGGAATTCACAATGGGCATGCACAGATGTACCACAGATTGATGAGAGCGGGTGTGTATTGGCCAAAAATGCAACATAGTGTTCATATGCATGTCAAATCTTGTGTCAAATGCACGCTTGAAAAGCCAATAGAACACGCGACTCTATTCAGATTTTCTGTAGCACCTCGATGGAGTAACTACATCGTTGATTACCTCACCACCAGGATCCTGCCTGAGGGGATGAGTAGATCACGAATCAAAACAATCATGAAAGAGGCAGAAAACTATGTACTGATTGAGGACGCTCTTTACAAGAGGGGAAAGGACCATCAATTGAGAATGTGCGCGACTGAAGAGGAATACATTCCTATCTTAGAGCAAGCACACAGCGGACAAGCTGGTGGACATTTCTCAGCTGACAAAAACTGCCAAAGCAATTCTTATTGCGGGCATATGGTGGCCTACACTATTCATGGATGCTGATGAGTTTGTGAAACGATATGATGAGTGCCAGAAAACGAAAATTCCGAGAGCGCGAGACGATATTCCCTTAAGGCCAATGATGGGGGCAAGAGCGTTTGCAAAATGGGGAATAGATTTTGTAGGACCGATAACGCCTCCGAGGTATAAAACGCACGCTCAATACATTATAGTGGCAACAGATTATCTAACAAAATGGGTGGAAGCTAAAGCAACAGCCAGAAATGATGCAAAAACGACAGCACAGTTTTTGTACAAGAACATTTTCACCAGATATGGCTTACCAATTGAGCTTGTGAGCGATAGAGGCACTCACTTCATCAATGAAGTGATCGAATTCCTATTAGACAAATTCATGGTAATTCACAGGAAGTCCACCCCCTATCACCCACAAGCGAACGGCCAAGCAGAAAGTACGAATAAAATTTTGGTGACAATTCTTATCAAAATTGTCGGCGAATCGAAAGATGACTGGGATCAAAAGCTGCATTCAGCTTTATGTGCGTATCGAGTAGCTTACAAAACATCCATCGGAATGACTCCATTCAACATGGTTTATGGAATGCAAGCGATTTTGCCACTTGAATTCCTTATTCCCACACTTCGAGTCACTAAACAATTAGAATGGACGGGCCATGAATTATCCAATCAGGTAGATGTCCTAGAAAAACTGGATGAAACTAAATTGAGAGCAGTTGCGTCGATCTAGGCGCAAAAACAAAACATGAAATCATTCTTTGATCAACACGTAATCAGCAAGGAATTTGCTACTGGGGATTATGTTTTAATGTATACCCTAAAACAACATTCCCGAAAACTCAAAAAGCGAGGGAATGGACCCTACGTGATTCATGACATATCATCTAGTGGTGCCATCAAACTTGCGACATTAGAGGGCGAGGAAATGCCTAACTGGATTAGTGGTTGCAGACTAAAGAAATACAACTTGCCACTAACCACAGAAATGCTTGCCAAAATACACGCTACGAAGGAGCGCAAGAACAAAGCAAAAGAAACAAAAGCTCACGCACAGAAGGAGGCCAAAGTCAGGATTTTAAAAAGAAAACAAGCATTACAACAACAACTAATTCCTACACCATTGGACACTACTCAAATTCCTTTATCTATCATTCAAGTTGATGAGCAATGGCAAACAGGAATTGATGTTCGAATCAATGTCAAACTCCCGCATGGTAGGTATCAACGAGTATTAATTGACACAGGTGCAAGAGTGAATGCGGTCAACTTCTCCACTTACAAGATGCTAACAGATGAACCACTCGTGCAATCCACAATTGATCTACGCGCGGCAAACGGTGCAACAATGCCAACGATGGGGATAGTAAACTTACCAATCAATCTTGATGGAAACAGTTGCCCTCATCAATTTTTCGTAATGAAAGACGGAGAAATCAAAGAATCAATATGTTTAGGAGTTCCATGGATGAGAACGTACAATGCAGTCACTGAATGGTCGGAACATGCGTTAAGGTACACACACGACTCTAACGTGTACATGACTCCATTTGCAAAAACAGATCACTCGTGGCCAAGTATCCCCATCGACAATAAGCAATCGGCTATTCAACCAAAAACAACCCCCAAGGTTATTCCGAAGGTCTGGATCAGGAAATCATTGATGACCAACAAACCGAGCAAGATATAGCTACCTAAGGGCAAACTCCTGACGGAAGCGGCATCATCTTCAAAACCTTCCGAACCTACTTCCAAGTGGAAATGGCAACAAAAAAAGGATAACGCTAAAATACCAGAGCTCAAAAGGAACACCAAAACTCAAACCACGAAGCCTGAATCTTCCAAATGGCATTGGAAACCGGTGAAAACTAAAGCAGAATCGGTGCAGATACAACAAAACACATATAAATGGGTTCCAAAAATAGTTGCCGGCACAACACCCACAAACAAGGAAAGAGCAATCCAACTACAGCCTCTCATGTTCCATAAACAGCTACCCTCACCATCAAAGGCCACTGAAAACTATATTCAGTTCCCACATCATGCACATCATATTGTTACCCAACGCATTGTCTCAAACATCAGAATAGGGCCACATGACACGGCCATGCATAGACATAGAGTTCAAAACTTATGCACATGCACCACCCTTCGTCCGGGACGACTCGGACAAGGAAGGGGAGAGTAACAGTCAGGGCCATTAAGAGGTCCAATGTGTATATATTTACATAATGTGTCTGTTTTTTTCCATTATTTAGAGTTCAGTTTTGAACAAATTCGATCAAAACTTGGCATTTTTAGCAGTTTTCTTTTTTGTATCATCCGACTAGCATAATAATGAGCTGTAATGACAAATTCGGAGCATTGGGATGCTTCTAGAGAAAATATATGCTTAGGGGTGAGTATAATAAGTTTGGCTAAATTTTCGCCAGTTAATAAGTATTTTCATTTTATTGTGTTTGATTTTCGTTAATAAAACATCTAAAATTCAAAAAAATCTCGCTCACAAGTGTCGGAATCAAGTTCTGGAAGCAAACGCCGAAGTATCATGATAAAATTATCAAGCATGGAAGATATGAAGCTAATCTGAAGATGTCAAATTTCGGCCTCAATGATCATGACTACATTTTGCCAAAATCGCATCAAACTGTCATACGACACAGAAATGATGAACGGTTCGACCCACAAGTGGTATGCAGATTAAATCAGGATCAATGGTGAGAAAAATCAACCCGGTGTTATGAAAATCTCGGGAAGATATAGGTAAGGTAGGCCAAAGTCTAGCTCATTGTTCATTTTCACCTTTTGAGAGAGAAGGAGAGAGCTTTTTTGACCTAGAGCGAGTTGCCACGTTTCTGCCCCGTACGGACGGTTGGAGCCAGCATTTCACACCAGATTTCACAAGTATGTTCCCTATTAAGTAAAGATCAAGTCTATTATGCATGCAAGCGCGAATCTTTGCACAAACAGGCGAAAGGATCGAATCAAAGTCGGATTGGGTCAAAGAAGTCGAGGGTCCTTAGAGGCATCCATGCAAAACTTCTTTCAGCCACAGAACACATCAGTGTGCTCCCCACAAGGCCAGGAACAAAGCTATGTGGTCAAAACCATATTTGGTGGTGGTACACTGATCGCGATCGGTGTACCTCCTTGACAAAAACTGGGACAGATTTTGCAAAACACCTCGCCTACAACCTGCTGGTGTCAAAACCAAATTTGGCCTCCATGGTACGATCGCGATCGATGCCCCCATTTGCAGGTTTTGCAACTTTTGAGTTGGCCCATGCTTGGAACTCAAATAAAAGTACACCCTCTTGAATTTTCAAGGAAAATGCACAAATTTTGCTCATAGAATGGGCCCAATTTGTCAAACACAACCAAAAAGGGAAAACTTGACCTAATACTACCCAAATCTGGTTAAAAATGATGATGGATGGTTTGGAAGGAATACTTGTCCGACTAAGGGTTAGGACAGTTACAGGAAACCTCAGATGGATCTCAGAATCTCCTACAAGTACAGATATGGTAATTTCAGTTTGGAATGATCACACAAAGCTAGACTTGGAGCCGAGGCAATGCCAAAACCACCTTAAGGATGCTCAAACATCACATGGATATCCAAGAAATGCCTGAAAAATGCACAGATCTGGGAAACCTCCTAAGACAGGGTCTAAAGTGCCTGATAAGGTCAAAATCAGACAATGGAGTAGGCTGATAGTAGCAGAACATCATAGGAGCAGTGGCAGCTCCGGAACTAACTTCAACTAACTCCAGGATCCAACCAAAATTCATCGGGGAAACCAAATATGGTTAGACTTAGTAAAATATGGTCAAATAGTGAAAAATTGCTCTAAATTGTTCATTTTCAGTCCAAAGTTGAAAATAAATCATCAGTGAGCTAGGCAAGCATAGGAGTTCATGACCATCCAGTTTCCCCCAAATTTGGCCTCTGTACTACGATCGCGATCGGTGTACCTCAAACCCAGAATTTGACCAAAACCTATGAGATCCCTTGTACACATCTTGTTCAAGTCACCATCCAAGTTTCAAGCCAATTGGACATCAAAAACTCATAAAAAATCAGAGTCTAGTCCAAAACTCCCTTGTAACCCAGAAATGGGACCTGTAAACTCAAAAGTGGTCCAAAAAACACACAGGATGGACCAAAATGACCCTCTAACTATCAGCAACCCACTCATATGATCAAATCCAAATTTGGCCTTTGTACTACGATCGCGATCGGTGTACCTCAGATCCAGAACTGGCTCAAATTTTTATCAGTCATAGCTCTAGCATTCCTAGTCCCACTGGTGAAATATGGACAAGAATGGATGAAATTTGTTCAAATTATGATCAGTTTTAACTTTTGAACTGTTTTTTACTAAAAGTCTAAATGCAATTGATTGCGAAATGAAATTCCTGACAGCTTGTGATTCTCCTGACACAGAATGACTCGCCCAAAGAAAGACAGGCAGTGGACAGCAACACCATATGAAGTGGAGGAGCTTGCCACAAATGAGAAGGCTCACATCTCGGATGAAATACTGGCTCAAATCCCTGCCCACATCTTCATCTCAAAGTTTAAGGATGCTGATGGCGACTTGGTGAAGACAACTATCATGCCACGGGAGATATGGACTCTCCACCAAAGGCCGGAAGTAATAGAGGCTGTGCGGGCGATACACTTGGAACAATTCTTCAGATTACAGCCATGGGGAACGGATTACATGAGGGCCCACGAACTCATGAGCTCAATACAATATGATGGGCAGGCAATGCTCACAGACAAAGATGGGTCAAAGGTTAAAGTAAAGATCACAAAGGAGATCATCAATGAAGCCTTGCATTTCCTCCCAGGGCAACACGATTTGTTAGCAAAGACAAAGTCACTAGACAATGAGAAGGCATTCGTCAAAGTGAAGGGGAACAAATACAAATACACTGACATGATCTATGCAGAGATGGAGTTGCCGATGAGATTGATATCTCAACATTTCAGAGTTCAAAAGCCTCCTCACTACACAGAGCCAATCCTACACATTGCCGTAGTCATGGCTCTAGCGACAGCAGATGGTAGATCCATTCACTGCGACTACGGATCTTATATTCTGGATAATCTGATTGAAGCAAATTTGAAAAGCTCGGCAAAAAACAAAACCTACATGAGTGCAGGGCCGATGCTAACGAGAATAGCATACCAGGCTTTAGGAATGATCGAGGATTTGCCAACTGCCAGCTCACAAACGGCCTTGATCCAGAAAGCTAAGCTGGTTGCACACTCTGTAAGGACAACACCTGGCGCTACATCATCGCGCTCAGCGAAGGCCACCAATAAAAGTTCTAGTGATGAAGAGAAAATGGAGACAGATGACGAAGGAAAGTCTCAGGAGTCTAAAGATAAAGTGCCTTCAGAGTTTGAGGAAAGTGAGGAGGAAGATTCTACAAAGCCGCTTGAGAGAAGAAGAGGAGAGAGAAGTACAATACCGCAGTCGAACTTGCAAAAAGCGTATGCAGAAGCCCAGAAAAGGGTCGAAGAAAGACGCACCAAATTGCAGGCTGACAGACAAGCTCGAGCAGTGGAAACCCAACAGGCACAAAAACGAAGATTAGAAAGGGAAAGACAAGAAAGGATAGAAAATGCGACTCGCCTACGGGTTGAGAAGCAAAGACTGGAAGCGGAACAAAAGGCTGCTAAAGTGGACATATCCTCACAGTCCACGGAACAAACGAAGGAAAAAGACGCGGCTGAAGAGCAGAATCAGGCTGAGCAGCTTAAGCAGATCCAGAGAGATAGGAATCTGGATGCGTGACGCGCGGCGAATCTCACCTGCCAAAGAATAATCAGGATCCTAAAGAAAAGAAAAGCGGAAGCATCTGCGTCGCAACAAGGCGAGGAAACTTCCAAAAGGAGGCATGTGCGAGAAAAATCGAGTCCGCCTCCTCCCTCGCCCAAATCACCTCCTCCATCACCCAAATCTCCACCTCCTCCCCCTTCTCCATCGGACAAAAAACAGCCAACTCCTCCCCCTTCAACCTCGCAAAAGGAAGCTTTACCACCTACAGAATCAATTGGATACCAAGAAGCATGTCAAGCAGTGGCTGGATTTGATTATAAGCAAACACTGCGAGACTTAGAACGGCAATTCCAGTGTCAATATGTGGTGCTGACTGAACAAGAAAGGTAGGTACAGAAAGCCCGACAAAAGCAAGAATCAGGGCAAGAAGAGTTAAACAGCCTAAGAACGCGACTAGAACGCACAACGGAGGAAAGAGACCTTGAGTGGCAGCAGGCTTAGTCTCTGATCAAAGATTTGGTGGACCTCAGGACAAACCTGACTGCCAAAGAGAAAGAATGCCAAGAACTAACGGCCAAAGTCCAGAAAGCTACAGAGCAGCTTGCCTACAAAAGTGCAAGATTTCAAAGGCTTAGCAACTCCTACAGCACCATCAAGGGCACTCTGACGGCTTTGATGGCTAATCAAGAACCTGCTGGAGCATTGGTCTCCACATCTGACAATGCCACAGCAGCGAACACTATAGCAGCGCTAAAAGCAGAGCTAGAGCAAGAAAGGCTTTAAAGACAGCTGCTCGTATCAGGAATGGTGGCCCAGACAGCGGCAAACGAGTTAAAATTAAAAGAAGTGGAGCAGCAACTCGCTCAAGCAAGTGCTGAACTCCAGATTCAGAGACAGATCGATGACACATTGCTAAAGGAAAAAGAAGATCTGCTTGTCCAACAACAAATCAAAGCAGACAAGGCACAAACTCAACCGCAACTACTGCCTGGACACCATGCGACAGATTTGCCTGGAACCTCACAACAAGGGCAACAGGAGCAGCAATTTGAAGGACCCAATCTGGACATACGAGATGAACTCAGTGAAATCATTCAGAACATGCCAGAGGGGCTAGCCAAGGAATATATGGTCTATGAAAAGAAGATACTGGAGTCAGCAGCCCTGGCATATTTACAACCAGAAGAGAAAGTGGAAGGGTTTGGCCACGAATACCTTCCGTTTCCTCTGCTGTGCCATGAAGCAAATTTATGGAAAGAAAAGATGCGGCCAGCCTTTCCACGAAACAAAGAAGGGGGTTACGAGGGCATTGCACTCACAGTGGAAGAAGCTCAGGTGCTTGTCAATGACCACCCCAAGTGGAGGCAGACGTGGTTGGACAACAGACCACAGGATCTAACAAATTACCACAACGCGCCTCAACATATACAGATAGATCCTACATTCTGCCCTGTCCCTCGACGACGCATGTGGAAAGATTTCACAACATGGAAGGGGTCAAGGCAGCACAAGCTAAATTACCCGGTTCTGACAGCGCAGCATCCCCCTACAATGGCGTACATGGTCAGCACACTGAACTCAACAGTGACTTTGCTACGGGATGTCCCTGATTTGGCCTGCCAGATGTTAGTAAAGATAGCCCGAATGATCGTCACCTGCATCCAGGTTTTTAAAGACACTGAAGGCGATGATCATCCATGGAATCGATTCTTGGAAGGACACAGAGGCATCTGTTGGAATCTACAGGATTCACCACCACGACATATCTTGATGGCCATGTACTCCAGGCTAATGTACCTGCCATCACATTACTTGCAAACATTTGAAGAGGCCTTTGTCACAGGATTCTTCGAAATGGATTCAAGGATTTTCCATCCCATGGCAAAGGACCTCAAGGCAAGGTACGTGGCATACCAACACACATTATTAGAAAATCCATTCAGACAACACCAAGAAGCCCTCGAAGCCGTACTCCGAACAAGAAGCTTTTCAGCGACACTCGCTTCATTAGAGCCACATCAACGGCCAAAGCACTGAACATGCACGAGGGCGTGGAAGGATAAGGAAGGGGGGAGTGTTTGGCGGAAGAAGCAACAGGCGGCCGTGGCCATTGTAAAATTCTTTTGTAAAGAAGCATCTCTAAGTCGGGAAATTGTCAAGGATGTATGATTATTCTTTTGGGAGCAATTGTATATTAGAGAGCCAGTTTTAAGATTAGGAGCTTATGGCCGGACAAGCCATTTTTGCAAAGACCTAATCTATAAAGGTCATTTTCTGTAAGTTTTGGATAATCTTTTTGGAGGAAAAACTGAGAAGACAGCGTACGAAAGAGAGCTCCTTCTTGTTCAAACTTGTAATCTTCGCCATTGCGGCTACGGTAATCCAAATTCAGTTTTGTTGCTTGCATTGTGTTCCTCTTACTCTGCTCTTCCATTCAAGTGTAAGCATTCAAGATTCGGTGAAGGTTTCAGACACATCCGTCTAAGCCTTAAATCGCTGCTTTGAGTGTTTATATGCGTATTTTATGTTGTTTTGACCCTAGGAGAGGCTTTAGGGACCTAAAAACGACCCTTTAGGATCATTCGTTTACTATTTTTGCGTACTTTAGGATGAACGATCGTGATCATTATACCTCTCTAGAATGCTGTAACAGTGATAGGATATGTTCCTGATAGTCCCCTGTAGCTTCCCTTCAAGTTTTGTGCGATTCCAATATGATTTGCATGGTGAACGGGCGTGATGACTGTAGAGATGTGTAGAAGGACATAGGCAGATTGCTTGGCTTTAGTGCGATTGATTTGCTTGTAGAGTTAGTAGTTGCATCTCTTCGAGTTCACTGCATTAGGATTGACAACCTAATGAGTTTCCATGCCTCATCTGAGTCGCTTCCCCTGTATCGATAATTTTATGTTGATGCTTGAGAGCTATGCTATGGACGTCCGTCGCGGTGACCCGCAAACACATCCACCTTGCAAGGTTTGGTTAGAATGTCCAAGTGGTGGATCTCAATTGCAGCTACCTTCAAGACTTGGTTAGAATGGCTAGGTGGTGTTTTAAGGTCTACATATTGCACACACTTTGTTTAAAATTAGAAGTTGGTGGATATATGAGAAACCAACCATTGCATCCACCTTACAAGACTTGGTTAGAATGGCCAAGTGGTGAATCTTGGATGCACCCACCTTCAAGGATTGGCTAGAATGGCTAAGTGCTGGATCTAAGGTCTATCTTTCTCACACACTTATGTTGAAAGTTGTAAATTGGAGGATTTAGGAGACACCAACCATTGCACCCACCTTCCAAAACTTGGCTAGAATGGCCAACCGTTGGATATTGGATGCACTCACTCTCCGAGACTTGGTTAGAATGGCCCACTGGAGAATTTAAGGTCTACTACGATTTCATGAACTTTATTTGAAATTGCAAGATGGTAGATCTAGGAGACAAAAAAAAAAATGGATTCACATTTAAAGCCTTGGTTAGAATGGCCGAGTGGTGGATCTTTGATGCACATACTCTCTAGATCTTAGTCTGAATGGCCAAGTGATGGATCTAGGATCTACTCATCCCACAAAATTTGTGTAAAATTACAAGTCTTATGATGGCCAAGTGTTGAATGCACCTAACTTTAATACATGGTTAGAATGGCCAAGTGGTGGATCTACGGTCTACAAACACTATTTAAAATTAATAGATGGTGGACGTAGGAGAAACCAACCATTGCATCCACATTGCAAGAATAGTTAGAATGGCCAAGTGGTGGATCTAAATTGCAGCCACCTTTAAGGCTTGGTTAGAATGGCCAGGTGGTGGATCTAAGGTCTCCATATTTTACACACTTTTTTTAAAATGGAATGTTTGGTGGATGTAGGAGAAACTAACCATTGCATCCACCTTGAAAAATATGCTTAGAATGGCCAAGTGGTGGATCTTGGATGCACCCACCTTCAGGAATTTCCTTGAATGGCTAAGGATATAAGGTCTATCTTTCTCACACACTTTGTTGAAACTTGTAAATTGGAGGATTTAGGAGACACCAACCATTTTACCCACCTTCTAAAACTTGACTCTAGAATGGCCAACTGTTAGATCTTGCATACATTCACCCTCTAGGACTGTGTTAGAATGGCCTACTGGGGAATCTAAGGTCTACCTATTTTACACACTTTATTTGAAATTGCAAGGTGGTGGATCTAGGAGACACCAACAGTTGGATCCACATTTAAAACCTTGGTTATAATGGCCAAATGGTGGATCTTTGATGCACCTACTTCCCAATTCTTAGTATAAATAGCCAAGTGGCGTATCACATGGTATTTTAAAATACATGTAATATATGTGACCTTAACACTTCTTGATGTAGCTCAAAAAATATATGAAAAAGCAAAGTGAAAGCGATATCTTTAAAAAAAATCATTTTTTTTGTTTGTTAATGGTCAAATTGGCTATATTCATAAAAATTGAAAGTGATAATTAGTCTTGGAAATGGGGTTATTCTCACTGGAAACCTTATTTATCTTAATAGAGAACAACTTAGACATATATGTAGGTACTCATTTTAACACATCTCTTTGACTGTAGCTTGGACAAGAAGTTGACTTTGTATTCCTCCATAGGTTAAGGGAACCTAGCTTGGACAAGTGGTGGCCTTTATATTCCTCCACAAGTCAAGGGAGCCTAGCTTACATATGTGCACCATGAAACCAAGACTCTTATGATGCAACCAATCATATGATACATGTTTTATGTATGCTTCGTTCCTCAAATGACGAAGCCCTAGATTAGCAGTGGACTTTGCTTGGATGAGCTTGAATGTCATAGAAAAGTGGGTTATTTCCTCAATTTGGGTCCTAGCTTGCACAAGTGGTGTACCTTGAATAAGTTTAGGTACTCATTTTGAGCTTAGCTTGGATAAGTGGGTGGGCCTTGAAACTTCACCTTGAAATAAATCATAGGTATGACAATAAGGCATATACAATGTTGGACGGTAAGCGACTCACACACCCATGAAGTGCATGCAAACACTACCTAGATCAACATAATGTCAATCGAGGACACAGATGACACGATAGGCACACAGAGGAAATCTCTTTAGCTTGTCAGGCTGAGACCATCCTACACATACAACACTCTGGAAGGCCAACTATACCACAATCAAGAACCTCACTACTCTCAACTACACCACCTAGCCACATACACACATACGGAAGGTAACTCACCTAATCATGCCAGATTCGTACGAAACTTAAGGAACACCATCCCCTCACTAGGATACACCTGTCCCTAAGCTTCTACACTCAAAACCCTCACTCTAAACCCATCTACGGAAAACACGTAGGATGACAGAGCTGAATTTTGAAAGTGCCCGAAATTGAAATTTATGAGTACCTATGCGTAGCTTGTGTCTCCACGATTCTATAGACTACTAGCATGCGGAAAACAGACATCGTTTGATACACTTACGGCCACAAATAGCTCGTAGATGCGCCGACGTGTGCGCTTCGTCTCGCGTGGAATGCTTGGCGTTGTCGTGTAGCTCTCCTTGAGCCTACAACAATGGTGCAATCGGATTTCCAATATGTTGAGCGAGTCGTGCGTAGCGAGAGGATGAAGCTCACGCTCACTCTCTTTATCTCTCACACACAGTAGACGGCAGCGCTAAGTCTTGATTATGATAAAAGTCTCCTTACAAAATGACCTAGGTACCTTATATACTAAGGCTACCTTAGGTTTAACCAAAAATGGGGTTGAAAGGGTCAAATGGCTTTGTATTTACAATCTGGAAGTGCCATTGCACCCCGGCTTCTGAAACTAGAATAAATACTCATTACAAATGACGTTTATAGCCATAATCCGCAGCATTTCATAACTCGCAAAAGATAAGACTTTGGTACGAAACTTGAGTTATGTTGTGTTGTTGACCCAGCGGTCAACATTCCCCCCTTCCGCATTCATGTCGTCCCCGACATGACCTGATTGTCGATGGCGATGTGGTCTTTGCGGTCATTTTTTTGTTGTAAATAAAGTATAGACTTTAGCCTTTGCAATAGCCTGTCTTGTTTGTCCAATCCGATGTACATAGTCTTCACATGATTAAGGAAAATCATAATTGATGACGAACTTTATGTCTTTCACATCCACGCTCCGAGCTGCAACATCTATTTCTGTCATTATAGGTCTAGTACGGCCAGATCTAAATTCAAAAAGAACCCAATGTCGTTTAACTTGACTCTTATCATCATGGATAGAGAAAGCTCCATCCATCATTTGCTCCAGCAAATCTGTGAATTCGGAGTATTTGTGATTCTCAGAAACAACTTCTACAATCTGTAGAATTAAGTGATTGGCTTTCTGATCTTGTGAGCCAATGACAACTTTGTAAGGATTTTTTAGAAATTCTATGGCTAAACCCTTAACTTCTTTAGGCCAAGTTGCACTCCAATGCAAAGTCTATCTGTCAGGCCGAATCCAGGACTTAATTATTCTAATTTGAGGTTCAAAACCTTGCCGAGCATTCGATGCGCATTATCAAGGACAAGCTTTTGCGATCCTCTGATTACCCTTATGTGTGGTCTTCTTCATTGGGGACTTCTTTGTTCCCGTGCAATCATGTTGTTAGTGTTGTCTGCAGCTTTGTCATTGTAGGCCATTCTTCGACTCGCCATTGAGGAGAAGTATGCTATGATCTGAAATTGGTGCTCCAATTCATTTGTCAATTGATTTGAGTAGCATTTCCTTATTGTTGATGTAGAAGGAATATGTACAAGAGGATGGTGATAGGTGTCTTTAGATTAGGGTCTAAAACCTGGATGACCAAAAGGAAAAAACCCGGTGGGAAAAAAATGCCTTTGGTATACGCTCTTATTGGAGTTGAGCAGTTGAACATGAAGTACATGTTCATGAAAGGTGAGTGCTTGGGTGAAACACGGAAAGAGTGCCTGATCCAAGTGCCAATTATGGGACACTCTATATGCATATGAGAAATTTGTCAACAAAAGCATGCAATGTGAAAGAAGGAGATGATGGGTGTTTCGAGGAATAAATGTAGCACATGTGACATCAAAAGATGTCTCAATAGCTTACACCTTTCCAAGAAGGGTTGTCGATGTAGAAGTTTCTCCACTCGTATCTCACTGTGCTCAGTACGTGAGTGTTTTTTGGACCTTATCCTTCACTTCACCAGACTTAAGTACTTAGACTTCGACTCTTTTGCTCACCTATACCAGCATGAGAGACACAACGTAAATATGCTCAACTCTTCCAGCTTGAGCAGTACCTAGAATAGCTAAGACGCTGTGAGCGGGATGAAAACACACACAGCGCCTCTATAACGACCCGACACACACTCTTGGGAAGATACACACACACACTAGGGGGCACCACTCGGCTTAGACAACACACCTGGCCGAGACAGGGAACACACCTCTGGAGTGAGAGGAGAGAAACTATCCACTTGCCCACTCCACACACACACACACACACACACACACACACACACACACACACACACACACACACCCAAAAAAAATCAGCTCAAAAGAGGAGAATTTCTGATGTTTAGATACAATTGAGCTTGGGCCAACACCAACGGGGCAAACAGCTCACACAATATGGGTAAAAGATACCAGATACAATCACAAACTAGAGCAGAAACTTCGCTCATAAGAGAAACTTACACAGAAAAATAGCAGGAAAAGAGTGAGGAATTTGGCAAAATGGACAGCGCCATCGCGTCCGGAACAGCCCAAAACCCCAGTCTACAATGTCAAAGTGCTCAAATCCAACCTCGGATGAGCAGTTTATGGCCAAAACAGGCTCCAAAATGAGCAAAAACACACCTGCGGCTGTTCCTCCTCTCTTCTCCATGTTTTTTCTGGTCTTCTCTCTGTTTTTTCAGTTCCCACACTTAGCTTTATTACTTGGGCACCCTTGGCCTTTTAGATGACCTCAAACGGACCCCGAACAGGCCAAAAACTGACCTCGCAGTGCATAGTTGTCACCTTTTTGCATCATTCGCACACCTGGCACTCAGCTTTTTTCCAATAATGCATCTCGCCACCACGTGAAGTGGCCCCAAAAAGTGGTCCTAATGATGACCTTCCTGCATAACTCTCACAAGAAAACACCCACGTTGTGTCCGTCCTCATCCGCGTGCAAATATTGACCTCGTTCGCCCTCCTGACGCCACTAGATGCCATCTGACGCACCTGCTGACCTCACGTCGTCGGCCCGCGGATAGCTTCCTCGAGAAGTTTTACGCGCCAACAACTCCTCTTTATTATAGAAAAAACACAGTGGTACTGGTAATAGTGAAAATCGATGCACTATGTACACCCTGTCCTTCCTGTACACATGTGGGCCCCACATAACCACCTGGCTAAGGAAAATGGGCAATCCTTTATTTGATGCACCATGCATGGGTATGTACATATGCGCAATCCCTTGCTCCAAAAAACTCCTGACATAATTTGCCCACCCCCTAGCCTGCTAGAGCATTCATGCTCAGCAGCAGCACTAGTAGATGCTCATTCCACCTGGATCCCACACAAAACCACTTGGCATTCCCTGCATCAAACACTTAATCAAGGTTCCACCTGGTTCCCAAGGAAAACTTCTAGAGGTGCCATATATCAACTTTGCATCAAGAAAACCATCAATTACTTTGGTATAGACCGACATGTGTAAATAAATCTCCTTCTCCATAGCTGAGAGGTCTCCACTGATCATTTGTGTCATCAATTCCTGCTTCTTTGACAACTCAACCTTGGTTTGCATCAGCCCTTCAATCACTTCATAAGGCCCTTCACTTTCATACTCATTCGCAAATGCAACTAAACCATCCTCTTGGATTTCTTTGTCCATAAAAAGAAATGAAACATCAGCATCCTCATCACTGCTGGTAGTACTATCATTGTCCTCATCAGTCACTGTGGAATAGTCTTCATCACTAGACTCATCCTCATCTTCATAAAGCTCCTCCAATCCCTTCCTTGTGTCCATATTATAAAGCTTCTTGGTACCTGTCTTTCCATAGAGGCTAATCGTACCATGTCGCCAATCTTGAACAGCTCCCACTGCACGTAACCATGGTCTGCCCAGTATAATAGGATATGCTCCCAACCCTGCTGGCATCACATGAAAATCAACCACTGCCTTTGCATCATATGCCTCCACTTCAAAGCTCTTTACAACACCCAAGCATTTTACTTTTTGATGGTTTGCCAATCTGATCCGAAACCCTGACACCCCAGCCACTGTGAGACCCATCTTCTCAACGCATGAGTGTGTTATGACACATATTTGGGCTCCGCCATCCACATAACCTTGTCCCAAATTTTTTCTTTTATGCCACACATCTACTATTGGACAAATGTCTGGTAGCTCATCTATTGCCAACACCTTCACTGAACCTCTCTCTGGCTCTTTCTCCATTGGGTTAACCATCCTCTTCCACTGTCGCTTTAGCTTAGGAACCATTTCTATGAGCTGTCCAAAAGTAACATCTGCCTTCCTGCTCGTCAGATCCTCCTTCAAGTCATAGCTTAATTGCCCATCCCCTAGTGGAAAATCTGAAACATGAAACTTTCGACGAGCTCTCCTTTTCCTCTTGGCCTTGACATCCTCGCCTTCATGGCTCTTTCCTTTCTTCTTACTAGGACCTGGGGCACTTCTTCCTTCCTTATCCTCTATGGTCCCCTTCCCAATAGGCATCACTAATGTATCCTCTAGCTTTGATGCCTTCTCCAAGGTGACTACACTTAGCACTTTTGTCTTTCCCTTTTCCTCATGGGTTAATCCGCTGGTTCCTTCATCTCCCTTAATTTCTATGCCATAATCATTTGACCTAGTTAGCACCTGTCTTGGCAATGGATACATGTCTCCCCCCATCCTTGGTGGCTTATCACATTGCGGGCTGATGTGACCCAACTCTCCACAATTATAACATGTGGGCATCTGCCTCCAAAACCTACCATTGCTTTGTCCAACACCATTCCTAGGCCTTTCTTCACCTCCTGGCTGATTTGCAAACCGCCCTCGACTTCGATTATTTCCCACTTGACCTAGCATGTTTAGGCTGAGATTCTTCATCAAATCAACCACTTGCCTCATGTCTTGCCTTAGGCCATCATCTTGCACTGCTGTAGTGACCACTGCTGGCATAACCTGAGTAGTAACAGGAACCACTGGTTCATGATGAACCCCTGACATGCGCCCTTGTAAAGACTCTATAGGCTGAAATTCAGACCTCATTGGCAAAGACTCCACCCCTAACTGGCTCATTTTCCTCAGCTTCCACTCTTTGTTCCTTGCTACCTCTAGTGCATCCTCATATGTCCTAGGCTTCTTTAGCTCCACTCTCCAACGTATATTCTCCCAAAGACCAGCCAAGAACCTGTCCTTCTTCATCATGTCAGGCGGGGGTACCTGTGGTGCTAAAGCCTTGCACATTCGCTCCCATGCCAATGAAAACTTACGTATGTACGCATCTACTGGCTCACCTTCCTTTTGCACCAAAGCCTGTACTTCTTGCCACACCTTGTCAGGATCTTCTATCTTCACAAACTCCACTTCCAACCCATGTCGTAGATTGTCCCAACTCAACCTTACAGGTGGATCAGCCACACGCAACTCCTCTTCAAATGCTTTAGACCAAACTCGTGCATCACTCTTCAAACAAATTTGGAGAAGGCGTAACATTTGCGTAGGGTCATGAATCTGGTTGCTAATGCATGCAACCTCCATCTTTTCCAAAAATTCTTCCACATCTTCATCACTTCTTCCATGAAACTCGGGATAAGAGAAAGCCATGGCTACCCAAATTATGATGCTTTGAGAACCCCTTCGAACACACGTGCAAGAACCCAAAACTTTTTACTACCCAATCCTCAGAAACTTCAATGGAGCTCAACTTTAGATGAGGACAAACACATGCACATCAAATGAGTTTTCATAGTTAATCATCGGAATGACAACAGGCAAAGGACATTCCAGGATCTCTCTCAATCTTCTTGGCCCAAACATAAAGACTATGCGCTGCTGGAAAAAGATCTTCCTGGACACATGAACATTAATCTGAATTCTTTGAGTTAAATGAAAAGGAGTGAACTGAGGGCCATTTTGATCATCCATTAAAGCCAACCATGAAGCTCCCAAGAAGGCACACCTGACTCAACCTCTGATTTTGCCAGAATTTCAGCAGCATAACAGCATAAATGGCTCAAAATACCAAAAAACCAGCCATCATAACTTGGGAAAATTTCGACAGAGTTTCCCCAGAAGTAGAGCAATGAGAACCCAAAATATAGACTGTATATGTATGCATAAACTGCCAACAATAGAACCCGAGCATCAAATAGGACTCACTAGTACATAGCCTATGGCGAGGTCACAAAAAGGGTGCTCCAGCCACCTGTATCACCAAAAGGATCTCCACATTTGAGAATCCCCCAGCTCAATAAAACCTCACGCTATCGACCCTCACATGAAAGCTAATGCAAATCGCGTATAGTCAAGTCTCAGAAATGACTATCTTCCAGACCAAGTCTCAGAAATGGCTGGGACTGCCAAATACAACCAAGTATGGCTCCACAAATGCGTACAATGGCAGTTTCCACAAGTAACGTACAATCCAGCAGACAATGCGCTCAAATAGGCGCCAAGTGATGCATTCCCACAACAACTGCAAGTGACATCACTGCTAGTATATCACTGTACTCCAGCTACCTGTACCTGTGTGAATCACCTGTACATGTACCTGTCCCTGTACCTGTAACCTATAACCTGTAATCTGCAACCTGTAATCCCGAAGCTCGAAGCTCGAAGCTCGAAGCTCGAAGCAGAAGGTACTCGAAGAAGATCCTCCGTGGGGGCGCCAAAAGAATGTGAGCGGGATAAAAACACACACAGCGCCTCTATAACGACCCGACACACACTCTTGGGAAGATACACACACACACTAGGGGGCACCACTCGGCTTAGACAACACACCTGGCCAGACAGGGAACACACCTCTGGAGTGAGAGGAGAGAAACTATCCACTTGCCCACTCCACACACACACACACACACACACACACACCCAAAAAAACTCAGCTCAAAAGAGGAGAATTTCTGATGTTTAGATACAATTGAGCTTGGGCCAACACCAACGGGGCAAACAGCTCACACAATATGGGTAAAAGATACCAGATACAATCACAAACTAGAGCAGAAACTTCGCTCATAGGAGAAACTTACACAGAAAAATAGCAGGAAAAGAGTGAGGAATTTGGTAAAATGGACAGCGCCATCGCGTCCGAAACGGCCCAAAACCCCAGTCTACAATGTCAAAGTGCTCAAATCCGACCTCGGATGAGCAGTTTATGGCCAAAACAGGCTCCAAAATGAGCAAAAACACACCTGCGGCTGTTCCTCCTCTCTTCTCCATGTTTTTTCTGGTCTTCTCTCTGTTTTTTCAGTTCCCACACTTAGCTTTATTACTTGGGCACCCTTGGCCTTTTAGATGACCTCAAACGGACCCCGAACAGGCCAAAAACTGACCTCGCAGTGCATAGTTGTCACCTTTTTGCATCATTCGCACACCTGGCACTCAGCTTTTTTCCAATAATGCATCTCGCCACCACGTGAAGTGGCCCCAAAAAGTGGTCCTAATGATGACCTTCCTGCATAACTCTCACAAGAAAACACCCACGTTGTGTCCGTCCTCATCCGCGTGCAAATATTGACCTCGTTCGCCCTCCTGACGCCACTAGATGCCATCTTACGCACCTGCTGACCTCACGTCGTCGGCCCACGGATAGCTTCCTCGAGAAGTTTTACGCGCCAACAACTCCTCTTTATTATAGAAAAAACACAGTGGTACTGGTAATAGTGAAAATCGATGCACTATGTACACCCTGTCCTTCCTGTACACATGTGGGCCCCACATAACCACCTGGCTAAGGAAAATGGGCAATCTTTTATTTGATGCACCATGCATGGGTATGTACATATGCGCAATCCCTTGCTCCAAAAAACTCCTGACAACGCTTAGACCACAGAGAATATTACTTGAAGCTTTGGGACTAACACCTCACTCATTTTGTGGCTTAGCTACTCGACTCTGACTTTTATGACTTGTCGGTTGCATGTTGACACTGCTTTGTGACAAGTTCTTCGGCTGTTGTAGTGACTGCTGAGACATACTTCGTGAAGTTTCATCGTTTCCCTGTACCTTCTTCTCTTTGTAGTGCTCAAGCCTCTCGTCAGTCTTTTCTTCATGTGGATTATGGATTTTTTTATTTTTTCTTAACAATAGAGAAAGAAAATATTAAAACAACTCAACAAAAGAAAAATCATTCAATTATAAATCTAAATGCTATGTACACTATACACATGTCCCTAGGGGCTCATATATGGATTTTGTCCCCATACTCCTTTGTAACACTACTATGAGGGCATATACTCTAAATTTCGTCAAAAAAATTATCACAATAAAACGCAAAAAATTCAATGCATCTCACAAAACATTGCCCTCTAATAGTCATAATGTTAGGTCCGCATTCAAAATGCCTCCCCCCTTCCTATTTGGAGTCATCCTTTACGATAGGGTATCGCAAAGGGTATGTGTTGTGCTTGGGCAATTAAAAGTTGTGCCTATGCAGGCCTTGTAATGTAGCCCTATTATGCATACACAGTCAATGCATGGAAAAGATTTATGTTGTGCAAGATGTGGGTATAAGCAATTTGCTTATTGGCATTTGTTGGCGAGGCTTCCTATTCTAAGCAATGTAATGGTGTTTGAAGCTCCTGTATCATTGCTTGATTGAAGCGACTTGCTCTCTTCTAACTGTACTATAATCGTAGGAAGAATTGTAAGAATTCAAGCGGTGATGCACTGACAGCAGTTTTGTTGTTCTTCTTTGGGACCCATTTCTTTGCGATTATTGGCTGTTTTGTTGCCGACGCTCGTTTGGGAACCCATACTTGCCTGTGCTTTGTTTGTGTTTGAAGAGACTTCTTTGGGATCCACCTTTTTGTTGTGTGAGTCGACAGTGGTCTTTGCTTCAGCCCTTGTACGCTTGGTTGGGGACGGGATTCAGGCTTTGAAAATTGATACTGTGGTTGTTTGGAAATCCAAATGAATTCCTGATTTTTTTGTGCTTGAATCAACTTCTTTGGAGCCCAAACTTGAGTTGTGAAAGCTTGCGACTTTGTGATATTCTTACCCATTCGTGCACGCTTTCCTTGTTTTTGTTTTGGTGTTGGATCTTGTGATTTGTCATTAGAGATCTTTGTCTTCTTGATCCATATCTGTTTTTGGCGGATCTAGCTTTTTGGTATCCAGATTTGTCGAACTTTTTGGCTTTGACTTGTTGTCATGTTCTTTTGACATGTCATGGTTGTTGCTGAAGGAGTTGGTGATAGTGATGGCCTAAGTTGATGATAGGGGATGTCGTAAGATTCATCACTATCGCTACTATCCTCAACAATGTTGACTTCTTGTACTTTCCCTTGATTTATTGGCTGGTAGTGGAAAGTTACTGTCTGTTTGCTCGTGGGTGGTAGTTTCTTGGAGGACTTTTCTAGCCCATTGATTAGAGCTTTGTTAGCTCGTTGCTCTGGTCGTATTCCTCCTAGCTGAGTCTTTGCATCCTTATTAGGAGCCTTGTATGAGGATGCTTGTGGTGGCTGTGTTCTCACCGAGGACTTTGGAATCCACTTTTGATGCACTTTATTCAGGTAGCGATGACATTGATTCCCGGGTCGTTGATCTTCTTGAAGCTCGAAGTGTTCTACAGAGTCATAGAACTCGTCGTCTTCTTCATCTTTTGATTCTCCACATTTCTTTGTTTGCTCCTTATGTCGAGAGCTTGTTGATGTCTGGTTCTCTTCGTTTTCCTGGATTACACTCACTGCAAAATAAGGAACGACATCATAGCCATTTTCATCACAAAACTTTGTTGTGGGAGCATCCTCCAAGGCGCACACGTCCAGAGTAGCCAAGATGTGTTCCCATCCAAAAGGCTCTAACTCTTCTTCAGGAAATGGTTCTGGGATATAGTCCATATCCTCTATAACCCGCTCTAGGATACATTCCACACGTCCAGAGTAGCCAAGATGTGTTCCCATCCAAAAGGCTCTAACTCTTCTTCAGGAAATGGTTCTGGGATATAGTCCATATCCTCTATAACCCGCTCTAGGATACATTCCTCACGTTTCAAGCTACCACATTGTGAAGCTCCACAAATCCACAGTTCTTTAGGCTTACCTAACCAAGCTGGAAGTTCTGATCCTGCTACTGTGGCAGAATCAAACTCCTCAACCGGTGTTCTCGTCACATCCCTATAGCTATGGTCCCTCAAGTTTATCTTTGTTATGGTTTCCATATGTCTCAGGTATACATGGTCATAACCCCAATCTTGGACCATTTTCAATTGTCGCATGAATGGTCTTCCCAGAATGATGTCATAGTTGTTCTTCTTGCCAAAGTCAACAACAACAAAAGTGTGTTCATATTCAATGCCACAAGAAGTAACAAGTACTTTTTCTAGCAGTCCTAGGGGATTTTCCTTGTGTCCGTTTGCAAGCTGTAGGGTCATTCGTGTGGATATCAAGGCAGGTTTTCCCCATTTTTTCCAAACCTCTTTGGTTGCAATGGCCACACCAGCTCCACTGTCAAGGATTGCCATGGTTTTTACATTATTGAATTCCACAGGAAGGGTGGTGTTTCCCTCTTCTCCCTCATAATACTCGCCTACCTTGTTTAATGACACTGGCCTAGTATTTAGTTGAGGCATTTCAAACTCTCTGATGCCTTCCTCGATTTGAGTCATTGGGGTTTTTACACCAAATTTCTATAGACATTTACCCACATTAGCCCACATGTTTGGCCTTATTCTGAGCAACTCGGCTAACATTATTGTACAGGTGACTGGGGTAGATAGAATATCTACTAGCCCCTTTGAATCGATGGCCTTGTTGGGAGACAGTCTCTGTGATGGGACTGCAACCACATCTGACTTGGTCTCGTACTCTCCCATGTAGGACGATAGTGTTCTCAGCGAATGGGGTTGACTATCCATAGATTGTACAGATCCTTTGTCGCCCCAATACGATCGCACGTTTAGATTTATTTGAGATCCAGTCTCAAATTCCTCTATTGGTGGTAGAAACACTCCTCGTTCATCACCAGTCTTGTCTACTCGTCTTCTTAGGTTATCAGCTTCATTGGCCTCTCTGACTTGTTTCCACAATTCGTCAAGACCATCTATCTCTTTACAATCCTCAGGTATAGCTTGGTGAAATCCCTCGGAAGAGTTATCCATGGTATTCAATACTATCCTTGGTTCTAATGCTGGGTCTTTGAGATTTGGTCTATGCTCATGACTAGAATATGGCTCGTTTAGTTCCTAGTTTGGTGGGATTACTTGTGTAGGCATGACACGGATCACGTTCTCAGGTTTTGCAACTGGTGGTTCTAGTAAAGCTTGGGCTGTTTGAATCATTTTCTGGCACATTTCAAACCTTTGCTTTTCTAGTTCCGCATCGGGATATGTCATCCACCTGTGTTCTTGGGTTTGATTGTTTTTGAGCCTCACATCATAGGCTTTCAAGAGGGCATCTAATGTTTCATTAACCTTCTCTGCCAACACAGATCCTCTTGAACTAGCACTTCCCGGTTTCAATTTTGTGGATGGTTCTTCTAGAGGTTTAACCATCTGTGTAAGAGAAGGTGCCTCCTTTTCCTCATGTTGTTTTATCTTCTCTTCAGCTTTGGTAAGCTTCTCAGCTAGGGATTTTTGCGCTCGTTCCCTGCGTGCTTTCATCCTAGTCTTTCTAGCTTTCCAACTATTTCTTTTGCTCTTGGTTTTCTGACTAGGTGCGTCTATCTTTGGTCCATCATCTGTCTTTGGACTCGTGTCACTTTCCGTGTTCTTTGTCTCTGGATTCTCATCAGCTTTCTTTTGAGCTTGTGCTCTCGTAACTACTTGAATTGGTACAACATTTTCCTTTTCTAAGCTCCTAGGGAGCTGAACAATCCCTGATACATTTGTCGTGCTTTTCCTGATTTGGTTTGGGTTTTTCGGGCAATCGGGGATCAAGTGAGTGATGCCACACTCAAGACAATAGGCATTTACTTCAGTGATCTCCGTATGAGGACATTGTTTGACCAAGTGGTTGTCACGACTTTTGTGACAATCTGTCTCTGGTTGAGGAGATTCTTTTAGCATTTCCTCTTGGCTATAAGCAAGCTTTGACCTAGATAAGCCACTATTTGCAATGAATCGCAATGTCCTTTCATCCATTTCATACCTTCTTTCTTTCGACTGAAACCCAGGAGGTGGAGGTTGTACTGGCCTCACCACTCCATGTGTTTCTCTCACATTTTGTTGCTCCAAAGGGTAGTACTCACATTGGTTGCTATACCACATTGTAGCTGGTATTGGCGTTGGTTTATTTTATGCTTCCATCATTGGCATGTATCTCATGTCTACCGGCATTCTAGCACCTGGCAGCGGAGGTTGTTGTCCTAAGACAGGCTATGGCCTTAAAACTCCTACTGGTCCTGGCGCATTCTCCGTAATGTATCTAGGTGGAGTAGGTGCTTCTGGAACAGGTTGTACATACCTCTCCCTAGCATTTTCCCTGCTATAATAGCATTCTTCCCCCATATGGTTCGTCCATTTTCTCTCAATTTCACACCACTTTGGCTCTCCCGAATCAGACCTTACAAGAGGAATCAACCTCTTGACCAAGTCGTCGATAAGCTTTTCTTGATCAATAGGTGCCGTTGGCTTGGCAATGGACTCACTTATCTGTGAAACACTGTTCTGAGAGGATGTGTCATCTCCTTGACTCTTTAAGTACTTTTCTTTATTTGCCTCATAGTTATCCACTAGATAAAGAGCTTCTTTGATCAACTCGTTTAGCGTCATTCTCCTTATCATATGCAGATCCTTCTGAAAGCCCGCATGTCTCATTCCCTGGATAAAGATCAGCATCAGTCGTGCTTGCGTAGGTAATTCCGTTCTCGGACAGAGCTTAACATATCTCTTGAGCCGTAATGATGCTTTGCGTACTGATTCATTCTCTTTCTGTTTGAATCTATGGATTTGCGAGACCGTGTTGTGAGCAATGCCTTTTGGCGAGAATTCTTCAATAAACTCCTCAAACAGCTCATCTAGGGTCTCAAAACCCCATTTTTCCACCGAGTCAAACCATGTAGCTGCATCATCTTCTAGAGTTAATCCAAATCCCGCAAACTGTGTCGCAAAATCTGAAACTTCCTCTGCTCTAATCACTCTTCTAAAAGCCGCTACGTGATCTCTCGAATCTTTATCTCCGGAGTATTTTCTGTTTACCCATTTCTGGACTTGGGATGGTCTAACTCGTCGATTGTCTACAAGTCTAACCAGAGACTCTCCCAATCCTTCTCTCGTTATCTCTCTTGAAGGGAATCCTAGTGGCTCTCTTCTTGGAATTCCTATAGGAATTCTCGTGTTTGGTGGAGGCATTTGTGGTCCTTCATTGACCAAATATCCACCTCTTTCTAGTACAGTCTGTGGATTTGTGCTTTCTACAACTCTGTATTCTCGTCCATACTTGTCGACAACTATAGATCTCCATTGACAGTCGACTTCGTATGTGTAGACATATAAGAGCTTGTAATCTGTTATCTCTTCTAGGTATGGATATGAGCACCTATAAAGATTGACCTCAGTGTCGTCAATGTATCTATATAGTCCTTCACTCTCATGACCAATCATCCAAACTCTCTCAACAAGATGGATCTTTATCAATTGCAAGTTTGGAAGATTCATTGTGGGAGGATATTCCTCTATCGTCGGGATCTCCAAGCTTGTGTAAGCTGTGTTTGAATCTAGGGTAGACATGATTTCTGGGCTTAAGATCTTTGCTTGGTTCAAGTAGACTTAGTCCACTGTGTTCAAGTGCTTTGGTTAGGGAAAAGTTGAAACTATGTACAAAACCGCAACCGTTTCGTCACAATTCTCGCAAATTGTCGCTTTTAGACACCCCCGACTTCCGGATGAATTTTAAGGCCTCAAACGACGTTTTTTTCAAAGTTGAACTAAATGGTTGTCATTTTTTCAAAGGCCTTTTTTTTTTGGGTTTAAAAATGGCCTTGAGACATCCTACGCGTAGGATGTCTTTTTGCTCAGAATGACTTCAAATTTTCACCCCAGCTTCTCCTTGATGTGCTGATCACAGTGGTGTGCTCATAGGTTGGTTTGGATTCCTAAATCAAGCTGGAGACATCCTACGCGTAGGATGTCTAACTGCTCAGATTTTGTCCAAACTTGATCCCAAGATTCTCCTAGTGCTCAGCAACCCAATGGTATGCTCAAAATTAAATTTGGATGCCAATAGGTCAAGATTTAGGCTGCAAGAGCTTCTAGTGCACTCCAAGAGTAGGATGTCTGACAATTCCTATCTTTGCTTGGTAAATAGGCCAAACAAGGTCCAAATTCACTTTTGAAAAAAGATCTGGAATCCTTGAAACACTTAGAATCTCCCTATATGGCTACAATAGAATTTTGACCACTTTATGACCCTGGAGACATCCTACGCGTAGGATGTCTTTTTGCTCTGTTTCAACTCAAACTTGCACTGTAGCTTCCTCTTGATGTGCTAATCTCACAGCTAATTTTACTTTTTGATTCTGACACCTATAGGCTGGTCAAATGATCAAAGAATCTGTTCCAGAAGCCTGATGTCTGTTCTGATGAATTCCCAAGTCAAATCAACTCCAAATTGGACCAAAATCGACTAGGAGGCTTGCCTAAGGCTATACAACACCATGCTATGTCCACAATTTGAATTTGGCCTCTAAATCATGCCTTAGACATCCTACGCGTAGTATGTCTAACTGCTCAGAATTGCCCCAAATTTGAACCACAGACTCTCCTTAGGGTGCTGATCATAGTGGTATGCTCAAAATTAAGTTTGGAGTGCAAAATCACACATATAACATCCTACGCGTAGGATGTCTTTTTGGCCTGTTTGACCCCAGACTTGACCCAAAGCTTCCCCTTGATGTCAGCAACCCAGTGGTATGCTCAGATTTTGGTTTGGATTTCAAAAGACCCCAATTTTAGCTGTTCTAGTCTTTTTCAGTCAAAAGTGCTAAAGTCTGTTTAGGACCCCCGTTTCTCCCCCAAATGAGATGAAAACTCTCTCAGTCACTCAATATATCATGCAGATCATGCTCCTGCAGCCATCCTATGGTTTTCGTCTTGGAATAATGCCTTGGCACAATGGGTAGGATGTCTGGCAATTTCAGTCTATCTGGCCTTATCCTGTCAAGATATGGTCAAGTTCCCCTTTCTAGGTGAAATAGGGTAAAACCTACCTTCTGAACACACTGGTCAACTCAGAATTTCAAAATTTCCACCAGATCACCCTGTAGACATCCTACGCGTAGGATGTCTACTACTGCTTTTTTGAGACTGAAGTGTCGATGCTTCCTTATGCTCTCAACAAGTGCAAGTATGCTTCACAATTGCAAAAACATGCAAAAATCACTCAATTTAAGCCTTTTCTAAAATTTTACGTTTTCTGACTCCGCCTTTTGGCTTTTGGTCAACAAAAATAGGAAAAAACACCCAAGTCAATATGTTACTAGGGTAAAACCTACCCTCTGAACACACTGATGCAGTCAGAATTTTCAAATTTGGTCTCTAGAACCCCCTTGAGACATCCTACGCGTAGGATGTCTATGTTTACAGAATTGCAGGTTTTCTTCACAGAACCCTTGCAAATGCTCTTTTATATGCATCAGTCAGTCATACAAAAATATCCACAAAAGCTTGTTTAATGCATTTTTACCCTCAAAAGCACACTTTTCTGTGAATTCAAATGCAATCAAGCACTTTAGAAAATAATTCAATGATGAATAACTCTAGATCAGAATCAGATCACTTACCTAAAGCTACTCCTACAAATCATATGGGGTTTTGCATCTATGAGTAGAAAAACGCTTCACTGCCACACACGGACTAGTAAACGCTTTTATCACCTCACAAATCACTCGACCACCAACAACTACTCTAATCCACAGATTCTAACTAAACCTATCTAGTCGCAGGCCCTCGGCAAGACACAGGCTTCCTGGCTATCCACTTGATCACTAAATATCCTCTTTTGGATCCACTTAAGAAAAATGCTTTCTTTAGCCAAAACTAAATCAATCAACCATCACACGAGTGTTAGTAGGAAACCTACTTAGGTCCTTGTGTCCCCGGCAACGGTGCCAATGTTGGACGGGAAGCGACTCACACACCCATGAAGTGCATGCAAACACTACCTAGATCAACATAATGTCAATCGAGGACACAAATGACACGATAGGCACACAGAGGAAATCTCTTTAGCTTGTTAGACTGAGACCATCCTACACATACAACACTCTAGAAGGCCAACTATACCACAATCAAGAACCTCACTGCTCTCAACTACACCACCTAGCCACATACACACATACGGAAGGTAACTCACCTAATCATGCCAGATTCGTACGAAACTTAAGGAACACCATCCCCTCACTAGGATACACCTGTCCCTAAGCTTCTACACTCAAAACCCTCACTCTAAACCCATCTGCGGAAAACGCGTAGGATGACAGAGCTGAATTTTGAAAGTTTTCGAAACTGAAATTTATGAGTACCTATGCGTAGCTTGTGTCGCCATGATTCTATAGACTACTAGCATGCGGAAAACAGACATCGTTTGATACACTTACGGCCACAAATAGCTCGTAGATGCATCGGCGTGTGCGCTTCGTCTCGCGTGGAATGCTTGGCGTTGTCGCGTAGCTCTCCTCGAGCCTACAACAATGGTGCAGTCGGATCTCCAATATGTTGAGCAAGTCGGGCGTAGCGAGAGGATGAAGCTCACGCTCACTCTCTTTCTCTCTCACACACAGTAGACGGCAACGCTAAGTTTTGATTATGATAAAAGTCTCCTTACAAAATGACCTAGGTACCTTATATACTAAGGCTACCTTAGGTTTAACCAAAAATGGGGTTGAAAGGGTCAAATGGCTTTGTATTTACAATCTGGAAGTGCCATTGCACCCCGGCTTCTGAAACTAGAATAACTACTCATTACAAATGACGTTTATAGCCATAACCCGCACATTTCATAACTCGCAAAAGATAAGACTTTGGTACGAAACTTGAGTTATGTTGTGTTGTTGACCCAACGGTCAACACACAATGCTAATGACCAGAATGCACTAGTATCGTAATGGTTCAATTGACTAAAACCACAAAATTTCATGTCCAATTTTGTTCTCAATGTGTAATGTACGTCCATAAATTGGAATTAGACCTTAAGCAAATTGACGTCTTTGACAAAAATATCATTACTTTATACGCGATATGTTGAAAGTTGTCCAACCTAGGAATTGGGATTGTCCCACTTTACCTCATATAGTCTTAAATAAAGACCACGTGGAGGGGTGGGAGTACTTGCAAATACAACCCATAGTTAGGAATGAAAACAATAGTGTAGCATCTAACAATAATGAGGATGAATATTCCTCCATATACGCTGGCCACCACAACGACCTCAACAATGCTTTGATGGTTGGCCAAAACTTTGTAGTGGCTACAGAGAAGCTAGACGTAGACTTTTACATCCTCAAATGCACTACCACAAAGCACTTGTCTAAGAGCTATGAAAAAAATGAATGGCACAAACATATTAAGAACAAATCATTTTTTGTTGAGGGGCTATTTTATGACAAGGTAAATGGGCGAGACGATACCTATGTGCTTTTGGACAACAAGCCCACTTCTCTTATCTAATCCCACCTAGTGTGATGTATCAGGTTCCCAATGTGCCCAATGGAAGGGGAGCCTAATGTTTATGAACTATCAACTGATGTATTTGAAAAAATCTATAATAGCATGCTCCTAGAAGAGAACTTGTAAGATCTATCTATGTGATCAATTTTTGGATCTCTCTACTAAACCATTAAACCACTTGTTAGAAACTTTCCACCACTTTAGATCAGCTTGAAAGGCATTTGCCAACACTCGTTAGCAACTTCCCATCACTTTCCAACACTTAAGAGTCTTTTTACCGACACTGGGCTAGCACCTGTTAAGGACTTTCCACCACTTTCTAGCACTTTAGATCCACTTAACAGAGATTGGTCTAGCACTTGTTAGGGACTTTCCACCGCTTTCCAGCACTTTAGATCCACTTGACAGGCACTAGGCTAACACTTGTTTGGGACTTTCTAGCACTTTAGATCCACTTGATAGGCACTGGGCTAGCACTTGTTAGGGACTTTCTACCACTTTCCAGTACTTAAGATCCACTCGTTTGACAGGCACTAGACTAGCACTTGTTAGGGACTTTCCACCACTTTCTAGCACTTTAGATCCACTTGACAAGCATGGGTTAGCACTTGCTAGGGACTTTCCACAACTTTCGAGCTCTTTAGATCCACTTGACAGAAACAAGGCTAGCACTTTTTAGGGACTTTCCACCACTTTACAACACTTAAGATCTACTTAATAGGCACTAGGAAAGCTTTTTCTAGGGACTTTCTACCAATTTCCAGCACTTCAGATCACTTTACAGGCATTGGGCTACTTGTTGGGTACTTTCAACCACTATCCACTAGCACTTAAGATCCACTTTATAAGCACTGGGCTAGCTCTGTTAGGGACTTTCTACTAATTTACACCACTTTAGATCCACTTGACAAACTTTGCGCCATCACCACCTCAAACACCCGTTTTATATACATAGGTTAAAATAGCACTTAAGAATTCAAAAAAAATTCAAGAACCATAGACCACAACATCCATTTCAACAGAGAGAGAAAAAACAAAGAGGGTAGAGGTCCATACATGCACATTATTACCACTTGACCACAAAAAGTTTTCAGAGCACTTGGCCAACGCTTTAGAGCACCTTAAGATAAAAATCAGATAGGCATCAACAGAAGTATTTGTGTATATTACATACCAATTACATTCGTGTATATTCAACACAAAAGCATTGGTGTATATGTATGAACAATTTTTCAGCCATTATGACACAATGACGATAACTAAATTTATAGGCCGTCTATTATGGCCACTTTTGACTGCTTGGCATCTTCAAAAAGTCTGGACTATCAATTCCTTCCTTGCGCTATACATTTTTAGTGACAATGTCCCAATTCCATTGTGCAAGCATCTCGTTCCTTGCATCAAATGGACACTCACTAACAGCTTTCACTCTGTTAGCAATTTTAGCCCACTCGTAAAACAAACGCCACCACATCCTCTTTCAGAAACTTCTCCCACTGCCTCTCGTCCTGATTCTCCAAGCCAGACAAAATGACATAGCATGCAGGATCATTGAAGTACATTTTACACAAAGAATCATCTAGCACTAATGTGTTTGACTTATTGAGCCTAGGGAAAAGATACCAAAAGTTTTCTAACTTTTTGAAGTACATTGGCCTTGGAGACTTATCAAACTTACAACTACTAACATGGCAAGCACCCTGTGAGAGCCAGCCACTTATGCATCTTTTGTCCTAATTCAGGCACTTGTCAATAGCACTTTCTAAGTTCCGATGAGTGCATCAGGTCCACAAAAATACCTCTTCTACCTAACTCAATGCAAGGAAGAATACCTCTGCATCATTCTGCACGTAATAGGTAATGTTGTCATCTCCAATTATTTTACTAAATTATAGCATTGACACATCCAAGGGCAGCCTGTTTTTTTGGATTTCATGCATGTATGCAAGCACATTGTTGAAGTCAACAATGACTGCTAAATCCCGTTTCCAATGAATCATCTGAAGCGAGTAAACACTTTGCACTCAATTTGCTTTACCTCATTTGTGGATGGTTGGAGTTTTGAGCCAACCACGTGAATTTTCTCTACATAACACATAAAATGGTCAAAACAACTAAAATTAAGACACTGCAGAAAAACTGAGAAAAAGCACTTACATATTATGTCGACGACTATCAATACGATAGCATGGTAAAAAAACCTACAAAGCTACAAGAAGCTAAAGCTTCTTGCATGCTCAAATTTTTAATGGGAGTGTGGTAGTACTTTTTTTTGGGGTTGCGAGCTTGCCCGCCTCCACCTGATCTTTTTTCCTTTTGTGCAGCTCCTTGGCAACAAATTGGAGTTGCTTCCATTTCAGGCTCCAACGACACTTCTTCCTCAGACAACACACCCTGATTCGCATTGCTTGGCTCTACAGTATGAGAATGAGTAGGCTCTTTAGTTTTCATGGGAGCACATAGCCTAACAGCAGCAACCTTGCCCTTCTCGATATCAAGACCTTGATTTTCAATAAAAAAGCATGTGAGAAGATCAAGTAGTAAATGATGATCATAATCATCTCTCTAACCATGGATCACAACTGTGCTGATAACCTGTAGACAAAAACAAATCTAACCTTGGGTAGAGCCCTCGAAGTTCTTGAACTTCCTCAACATGTCATCTAGATCAAAGAGCTCATCCACATCATGTGTGAATGATGTGGAAGCGCTTGGGTGACAAACCTGGCCAACCACCACTCGCTCACCTAGAACAATGCGGACAATTAGTATACATATCAAAGTAGCTTGGTTCCTATTCTATGAAATCACCAACTTACATATGGGCTCCTGATACACATTCCCTTGTGCCCAACATTTTTCTATAGCACGTATCTTGCATTGGTAGTTGGGTTCAATGCATTTAAGCTCAATCACACCACAAACAATTGAAAAGCAGAAGGGATGGTACTTGTGGCCACACGACATGCAATAAACCCCAACTGCATGTTGGCCTGACAGAACTTGGCCACATGCCACACAACTCCCTCCAATTATCACAATATAATCACCCAACACAATCTTGGGTGGTGGGGTAGGCACAAGCAGGGCCCTACCCTCTTGCTTCACAAAGTTGTAGGCCTCCTTCATGAAAGAGGCTTGCCTTTTAAGATCACAATGCACCCTCTCCATTTCTTGAGCTGTTGTCTATACAAAATGAAAAACAAAAGATAATTATGGATTTCATAATCAACCATGAAGCACTCCTGACAACATCTAATCACTTCAAGCACAGATGCACTTCAGAGCAATTCAAAGTACACAGAAATGCTTCAAAGTGCATGACAACTAATAAAAATCCAAATAAATCACTTAGATGCTAGCACTTTCGAGCACTTTGAATCGCTATACAAAGCGCTTGAATATTGATAAAAACCCTTGTAATCACTTCGATTCTAGCACTTACAAGCACTTCCAAGCATTTTATGGAATCTTTCAGCACTAAAGCACTTGAAAGTGCTTAGCAAGGGCTTTTTGAAGCACTTTAGAGCAATTAAAAGTTCCCTCGAGTGCTTAGAAGTCCTTACAAGCTATTATAAGCACTTTGAAGCTCTTCTTAGCACTTTGAGGCATTTTGAAGCACTTCTAAGGACTATGAGGCTTTTCAAAGTGTTTAGGGTGCTTCAAAGTGCCTCGAAGTGCTTCAAAATGCCCTTGTTAAGCACTTAAAAGCACTTTAGAGCAGTTGAATGTGCCCTCAAGTGCTTAGAGGTGCTTATAAGATTTAATAAGCACTATGAAAACTCACTTTAGAGCAGTTAAATATCCCCTCCAATGTTTGGAAGTGCTTACAAGCTTTAATAAGCACTTTGAAGCACTTCTTAGCACTCTACGGCACTATGAAGCCTTTCTAAGCACTTTGTTTTTAAAGTGTTTAGACGTGTGATTCGAAGTGCTTCAAAGTGATTAGAAGTTCTTCCAAGTTCTTAAGTATTGATGAAAATTCATGTAATTGGTAAAGTGTACATGCACAGTAGTGCCTTCCTCCTTCATATTTTCAGCATTTGATGAACACCACTCAAGCTCAACACCCTTGTGAGTATCCGATCTCAACTTCTTTCTGGAGGACAAGAGCTCCATTCTCTATTGGAATTCCTCCTTCATATTTTCAACATTTGATGACACACCATTCAGGCTCAACACCCTTGTGAGTACTTCGATCTCAGCTTCTTTCTGGAGGACAAGAGCTGCATTCTTTGTTGGTGCATTCAGTGCCTGTAGCTCTGCGCTCAGCCGCTCCATCTTCACGATAATTGGAGCAAAAGCACTGTGGCTGCCTTTGTTACGCAGCCATAAATCACACTTCTCAGCCAAGACAACCTTAGTGGAGGTAACATTGTCTTCAGCTTTATTGGCTTGGCGGTCAAGGTCATTGGCAATTTTCTCAACCCACTTTGTGTACACGGGCTGGGATTGGACCTGGGATTGGACCTCAAAATGCTTCGATGCAAGGTTGGACAAAGTAGCTCCATAGGAGTCTACACCAAAATCCCTTTGTCTTGGTAATATAGACACAATGTAATCAGACTTGAACTTCATCACCTTTCATGATTGAGGCTCCCCTTTTGTGACTTCACATTCTCCAATACCATTCTGCCAACAACTGCCCATGCAATCTTGTGGCCTTTAGGAGCTTCTTTGGGAGTAACACAATTCACATGGGCTTTGGTAGCAACACAACTTGCATAGGCAAATCCCCTAGGAAAATTTGTCATGAGTTCACCATTGGAAGGGGCGATAATCTTCATAGAGATGGTCATGAACCATGTTGAGGACGACCTTCATCTTCTTCCTCTCAGGGACCTTGAACATAGTGAGGCGGTCCGGGGCGGGCAACAAGAAGAGTGGCCTCTAGACACCCTTCAAGGCTCCCGTGCTGCTCAATGGGGCTAGGGCACAACACAACACAAACCAAAACAACAAACCCACAGCCAAATCCCAACTACACAAGGGGCACCACCTAGTTTAAGAGCGAACTAGGACGCAAAAGAGGAGAATCGTTAGAGCAACCCACAAACAAGCAAGGAATTTACACTAACCCTAACACCAATGGAACACTCTCACACACTAAGACACGAGAGAGGGAGAGAGAGAGAGAGAGGGAGAGGGAGAGAGATAGTGCTCGGGCTGCTTTGAAACGTATCGGCAATGATCAAGCAAACACAACTATATATTTAAGAAAGAGAGAGAAAGGGGGAGGGGGTGCTTGTTGCATTAATACCTTCTTATAAATCTGTCATGACAAATCCAAGTGAGATTAGTATTTGTTCAACATAGCTTGCGTAAATTTCACCACAACACATCACAAGAAAAGCCACCCCAATCATTGTCTTAAGGCCAGGGGAGTCCTCTCCACCCTGTAGCCCTCTTACAGTATGTGGGATTTATGGCTAGATTGATGACAACACCAGAGACAAGCTATCAAGAACTTAACAAAAAACAACAAGACACTTACGCATCATTGTTGTCCATTACTTCACGTTGGAAGGGAGACAAAGTATCCAAGCTTAGTCCAAATCCACCCTCCTTGATTCAGCAAATGTTGGGCTTACACTAGTAGGAGAAATGATAGATTTCCTACTCTCAATTGAATGATCACTCTCTCTCTTACAATGGCATATAGTTCCCTTGCTAATCCCCTATTACAACACATGCACATGCATAAGACAATGAGCTTCCACTCAAGAGCTCCTTTTAGAGAGGTTGAGCTTCGCTTCTCAAGCTATAGCATAGTGCTCTTGCTTATGGCTCCCCCTTTGTGCTAGCTACACCCTCCTTTTATAGCAATTTTGAAGGCTAGGGTTACTCCTCTAACCATGGTTGGGTTAGATTTTCAGCAATTTATCTAATTTCTTTTGCTTGGAATTATCAAGAAGTTGGTGAGGAAAGAGAGAGGAGAGAAATGGAGGTGATAGGACTTTTCATAGTGGGTTAGTGTTAGTAGAGTTAGTATTAATTTACAAATGGAATTGGATATTTACAATGGGAGTATCCATGTAGAATACAAATAAGGAAGAAAAAACTCTTAAGAGGTAAGAAAAGGTGGCTTTCTTACAAGGTTGATGCTCCAAGTGTCTTGAGTAGGGCCAATTTTGACGCCTGTTGACGGTCCACTAGCTTTGACGGTACATTTTTTCTCCACTCTTGACCTTCCTTGAGAGACAAGGTAATTGAAGCTGAGTAATCAACCACCATGATGCTGTCTTTTAAGAGAAGAGGCTGAATTTTGTGGTTTTTTTGATAGATATGGGTAAATTGGAGGAGGAAAAATGAGACTAGGTGGTCAATTTTGGAATGGAATTGTGTGTGGGAGGTATGAGTTCACCATGGTTTCTCTTATTCTTCAAGGTTGAGGAGAAGGTGAGTAGGGTGCAGAGAGGAGTGGTGAGAGAGATGGGGATGATGAGTGTGTGAGAGGAAAATGATAAAGTGGAAGAGAGAGTGTGGCTGCATAGCATGGGAAAACTGGGGTCCACTAAAAAAATCATAGCTCACAGCTCGTAGCTCAAAAAAATATGAAAAAATTTGAGGCAAAAGTTCAGCCCACGAACTACAACTTTTGTTTGTATCACCTTTTCAAATTCGGAGAGCAAGTGAACTTTAAAAATTCAGCAAAACCGACCGTTTTTTTCCACTGCAAAGGTCCTTGTGGGGTCCTTCTTTGGATGATTCTTTTGAATACCTCCAAGAGTGAGCCCTCCATAGTGCATGTATGCATGCCACCTACCCTTGACCTTATTTGGTAGGTCTATAATTGAAGATATTGTTGAGATTAGGATATAAGTGAATAGTACAACTAAGAAAATCAAATATTGAGGGGTCTAAAAAATATGTACATGTCAAATATAAATAATATAAGTGGAAAAAATATAAAGGGGTCAAAAGAAATCTCTCTCATTATGAGGCTACCATAAAAAGATAAATATTTTTGGTGTTCTAATTTTTTAGAAAAAAACAAAATAGATGTAGGAAGGGAAAAATCAAAATAGTGAAAAAATATACACATAAATAAAACTAGTTTTTTTGGATTTTTGTTGGGGTGGAGTTACACCAAATATAAGAGAAGCTTACATGAAAATATTTCTTTATGGAATAAAGCGTATGAAAAATGGTAAGAAAAAATTGTGGTAATGGTGAGGCAATGTACAGAGCATAAATAACACACACCTAGGTAGAAATATTTAAATAAATACCAAAATAATTATGAAAAAATCTTTTATTTAGGCCCTATATATAAAGAAATATTTACATACGCATGGGCCATAATATACTTATATATTTTATTTTATTTTTTTGATTTTTTTTGGCTCAACTAGCCCAATGACTAGCTAATTGAGGGTTTTTTAAGAAGATATGGGAAAAGTCCCGTGACTCACGCACGCCTATGTACAGTGAAATGGTAGGGATAGCCACAGTGTTTGGGTGATTTTGGTAGGGTGAGGTAACTCACTGTGGTAATTACAAAGAGCCGAAAAACGGCTATCACTGATCAGATGGCAAGTCCACTTCAGTGAGATCCTTGGACAGCTTGCTCTCAAGGCTCAGGCCATACTCATGGTGTAGCTCCGACACTGAGAAGCAAAAACGTAACAATGTTGGGTACTTTGAAGATGCTGCCAATAAGAGCCAGAGAAAGTTAGTTTTGTTGCACCAAAACTGACCTGCATGTGCATAAACATGACTCTAACATGCATGCAGTACATGCATTGCATATAGATAAGGTGAGGTAGCACAATACCTTTCCGAGCAGACTTAGCTATAAGGGGGCCAATTTTAGAGAGAGATTCATAATCTGCAGGTGTAGATTCTGGCATGGGGGAAGGAGTCATTTGAACAGACTCTGTAGGCTCGTTGACCGCTCTCTTGGACCTTCAGGAGGGTGTTGTCTTCTTGGAGGAGTACTCATTTTTGCGTGCAGTGAAGATCAAATGACATGGACTAAGAACATAGAGGCAAATTAGCAAGGCGCATGGTCTAATGTAAGAATGTGAGTCTGAATGCAATGCAAGAAGAGTCTCAAAGCTTGTGTAGAGGATGGCATTGTGGAGACTGGCAAGGGCCACAAATTTACATTAATGCACTTTTGAAAGTATGGGAGGCCACATGTGTGGGATGTAATCATCCGAGTATATTAGCTAGATACACATGTACAACATGCATCTTTTATAATAACTTAATACCCTTGAAAACATATTTTCCCTCTCTCTCCATTTTTAAATTTGAAAAACACTCAAGTTGCCTCCTCCTATGGGATATTAGGGGGCTATTGGTGGTACCACCAAAAGGTACCAAAAGTGGTACCACCTATACATGCCATTACTTGTATATCAAAAAGTACAAGACTAGCAGGTTCCATAAACAAACAAGAAACTTGAGTTATCTCTAGCTGATGATCAAGACTTTTAAAGCTTAAGACACGCTTGAACTCTTCCTATACTTCAAGATGTTTTGCTTAGCAAGTCTGTGACCACAAACTTGGCACATAGGGCCTAAACATGAACAACGGGGTTGAGAATTACCAGGCCAACTTGGACCAACAGTCGAGCAATACCTTCCCACTTTGCCACAACGACAAGGATTTAGTGTTGCTCCTCCATAAGAATCTTTTAGTAGGTTTTAACACTCCTTCCAGTTACATTTGGCTATTTTGAGGAGCGGATTGATTAAGGCAATATAGGGAAAACTTTGCTTTGAAGATGGTCAATGGAAAGGGATCGATGTGCATGACAAACAATTAGCCCCAAGGTGGTCTAACTTGAGATTGGGTGGCAACACAAGAGAGCTGGTGCGGAAGTGCAACTGAGCAATAGGGGTATTGGAATGGGGTGAATGAAATAGATACTTCCAGACTCCATCTTGCACTGGTCCCCTTGGCTGTCTAAAGTTGTTGGTTTTACCTTGAACCCTTATTGGAGGGAAACTCCAAGAAGGATGAATAATAAGGGACTCCAGAAACAACTGATCCACTTCTGGGATGGAAATAGCAAGTGTTGGAAATCCTCTGACCAGGTGGCTGCCCAATTTCAACTTAATGGAACTGAGAAGATTCTTATCAACAAAGCTATAGAAGAATTGGACAATATTCTAATGCCAATTTGTGAGTAGAAAGCTTGGAAATGGCCCATGGGTAGCCAATTCTGTAAACTACATACCAAGGGCATTTATCAAGTGTTAATACACAAGGCTGATTGGTTTTTCTCTTTGAACAAGTAGTGGAAGAAACAATGGACGGAAGCTCAATGGGTTGAGGTTAGGAAAAATATTTGGAATCCACAGTGGCCTCATTTTATGAAGGTATTTTTGTGGAAGGTCCTGTGGAGGGCTTTGCCAATAAAAGTCAAGATTCAATCACCTCACCCACCTTTTCATGGAATGCCCGACAATTAGTGGCTTGGCAGGAAAGGTGTGCAAATGGATTCAAAAAACGTGGAAGTTAGGGTTTTTCAAGAAGGATCTGTGCCTAGTTGGGAAATAATTTCAATTTTTTTTTGCACTTCTAATATGTACTCAAATTGTCTTATACTGTCTCTTCAGGAATATTTGGAAGGCCAGGAACTGCTGGATATTTGATTACAACCTCTGTATGGCTAGCTTCTCAGAGATTGTACAAGAAAGTAAGGAGGTTATATATGTAGTAGATAAAAAGGCATAACATAGAGGATTGGCTTAAGGCGACCCTCACCATACGATTGAGCCTTACTGTATAAAGGATTGAGCTTTTGGCAATAGTGCATTGCTAGGTTCATGTAACCAGCTGTCCCTCAAGGCTCCGCATGAGCTTGAGGCTGATTTGTATATTTCTTGGTCCCCCGGCTAGGTAAAAGGTGTTTTTGAGTGCACCTCCATGCCCCAAAATTTGTGATCCCTCAATCCATTTGCCACAGTAATCACCTATGCAGTCTCCATCTACTATGAGAGAGATTTCTTTAGAGCACTAAAGGCCCGATCCGCCAATCCATCTTTGAATAATCCACTACACTCAGCTTGAGAGCAAGTTGTTTTGTTTCCGTTTGGACCGAGCTCCATCTCTCAGTTGACATCTTTGAGCTCTTGCTCGAGACGAGCCTTTACATCCTTAATTTTTCACGAGGTTACCATTACTTGATGGCTCGTCTGATGTGACTTTTGTGATTTGATTTGCCATCGCTAAGCTCTACCATTTTCTTGTTATTACCTACCAAGCTTAGAGTATTCTTTCATACATTACAAATATTCTTTCATACATTATCTAGGGAGAGATATTCTTTTCTGTATGGCTCTTCTTGCCCACGTCATAATTGATTTGTGACATTTTCTAACTCTCAACACCACAAGGGTGAGTTTTGGAGCTAGGTTTAGACATACAATAGGGCGTGGAGCAAGGGTTTTTATGAGGGTCCTTCTCATTCTTGTTGTTCAAGGGCGATGGGCGCGCGTTGATCCATGGTTGCTACTAGCTACGGTGGAGCGTCTGCTGCGGGAATGGCTCTACGCGGGGTGGGGAGGGGGGAGAGTATCTTGTTGGCATGTGCCCTTCGTCCTTGGAAGGTTCATCGGCCCCTATTTTTGCACATCCAATGAAGGTCGCCCCTCCTGGGCCTGCATGGACTGAAACGGAAGTCAGTTTCTCTCTGTTTCGACTTGGCGGCATGTTCGGCAGGGGTGACAGACATGATGAGCATGGTGGTAGCGCCCAATCAGTCGTTTCATGGGACTCAGCTCCCCTGCAAAATCCTGGACGTGCTCAAGTGTTTCGTGGTGGACTCCGTCTGATGCGGGAGTGCTCTATTGTCGGTTGTCTTCATTCGAGGTGATGATGGCTAACCACCAGTGTTAGGAAAAAACCGGGGTCTAGTGTATTTTAACCGGCTGAATTATAAAATTTCGGTTAGATTTTGAGCTTGCCTTTAAGAAAACTGGGAAATTTTCACAAGTTTTAATGTAATTACCGGCAAAAGCTTCAAATTTTAGACCGAAAAACCGGGAGGATTTCAAGTTTCCCCTTATTTTGATCGGCTAGGAAAAATGTATTTTTCTAGCCCTGCGAACGATCCCTCCCTGTAACGGCATGTATTTGGTAGCTTTTTTGACCTATTTAGGTTTGTCATGATTTGTTGCAGCCTGAGGGAGAAATCTATTGGAAGTGGAAGCCTTGCCGATGTTTATGACACCTTCATGTTGTATCTCTTATGTTACGTTTTGTACGGTTGAAGCTCCTTGTAAAAGCCAGGTTTGCGGTCTGTTGTCTGTTATGGAACTTTTTTGACGACTTGTGGTGCCATGACTTGTTGTTGTGAGCATGGTCCGTAATGTTATTTTGTTGCAGCCTGAGGGAGAAATCTATTGGAAGTGGAAGCCTTGCTGATGTTTATGGCACCTTATGTTGTATCTCTTATGTTACGTTTTGTACGGTTGAAGCTCCATGTAAAAGCCAGGTTTGCGGTCTGTTGTCTATTATGGAACTTTTTTGAGGACTTGTGGTGCCATGACTTGTTGTTGTGAGCATGGTCCGTAATGTTATTTTTTATTAATATACTGGAATGTGACCTGCGCGTTGCTGCGGCCAAAGAAACATCGTTTCTATTCTTGTAGGGATATCTTCTCTTCCAAGTGAAACACTATCAATACTGTATTTTTTCATGTTTAGTCTATTACATTTCTAAAAGTAATGCATTACACAACCTCTTGAAGATTCTAACAAACATAACATCTTTGATACCAAGCGCGGGAGCTTCTCATAGACATTGTTTTTCATAAGGTGTTAGACCTTGTTCAAAAAACTTAGGAGTGCTCTACTTCTATTGTGGTAGAGAGAGAGAGAGAGAGAGAGAGAGAGAGAGAGAGAGAGAGTCTCCTCCTTCTAATGTATCTTGGTTTAGCAATGCTACCAATGTTGATTATACAGATTAAGTAGTTAGCATGGTGTGAAGAGATGAAAGTTGTCTGAAATCAATATAAAAATAAAGCTTTTTTTGAAAATGGAGTGGGTTTTAGAATTGGTTTCAACAATAGGAATACAATTGAATTCAATGTCTCTACTCCACTCTCTTACTTACTTCTATCCTTGCATTTTTTTGGCATGCCCAAAGGGCAAAGGCTGTAGAGATCACTTCTCTTTTTGCTGATTAAAATGTTATTTATTTATTTTGTTCATTTGTGGGTTTTTATCAAGAGCCACTATGTGACATGATTAAAGAGTGGCCATGTGTAGGGTATCTATTGGTTATCATTTATGGAGGGAATGATAAGATGTTACTAGGGTTTCAGATGCTTATCATTCGTCTTCTTGAGTGGTCTGCAATTTCTTACCGAGTGCTAAGGTTTCACCGGGGAAGCGGGCAACGGTGCAATTCTTGTGCGAGTCGCCCACGGCACCTGGTTTGGGTTGCAGACGTTTCTACAAATGCCAAGTGCAAAGCTATCGTTAGTTGTCCTCTGCTGATGAAGAAAGAGAAGCAGTTGAACAACAGAAGCCGTTCTCGAGGCTAGTGCTCACCCATCGGCTTGCAGGACTGAAATGCAAGTTCTGTTTCCTTTTGTTGAAGTTTGTATGCTCTCCGCGTTACTCACTTTTTGCTATTTTTTGATAGTGTTTTTTTGCCCTTCTGCATAGCGCAGCCCTGAACCAACGAACTCGGAGGAGGAATTGGTTTCGTTTGCCAAGAAAGCAGTTGATGTAGGGGTTTTATTTTTTGATTGGGTGTCCTTTGGGTGTACATTTCAAGCTCCTTTGCTGCTTTGATGCAGGTAACGGTTTCATGTATCATAACGATGTGATGTTAGGTGAAGATACCGAAGTTTAGAGCAGAGAGTTCCCATTTCTACCTGCTCTTCTATGCCGCACTCTGCATCAGCATTACCATGTGTTTTCTTGTCATCTGCACCAGTGTTTGGTGAGGTTGAGGGCCATGAGGCATTTTGCTAGGGTTTCAGACACTGCACTTTTGTTGCTTCCCTCGGAGTACGGCCCAATTCAGGTTCGTTGTTGTTCTGTAACCCCGTGTCATCTTGTCGACATAACATCTGCATTTTATTTAAACTCCTCTCGTTAACTAGCACTCTGATGTTTACAATGGTCTGTGCAGCTTGTGTTCGGAGGCGGGCAGATGTTGGATTTGTGTGTGGCCCGGGCTTAGTTGGGATCGGGTGGTGCATTATATTACAATGAGAGTGAGGAGTTAATAATTTTGGCTGTGGCAATTCTCAAATCATCCTTACTCACATGCCTCTTCCATATTGATATTTTTGTGCTGGAACATTCACAAATGCTAAGAATGAGCAGCTTTGTCACGCTTCTATTGATGTGATATAATCTGACGGTCGTGTGCATAGAGGATTTTTGTTTTGCTTGTTAAGGCAATTAAAAACAGAGCGTCTCTGGTATGCTGTTCACTTTAACAGGAGGGGTGTTTGTGATGATGTCTATTGCATTTACTCAACATCCTTAGATGACTAAAGATGAGAAGTGTATGGACTGAGCAAGCTTTGGATATTTTGGTACGGTTTGGAATTTAGGATATAGAGATGCCTTTTCTTTTTGCTGACTAAAATATGTTTGATTTATTTTGTTCATTTTGTGGGTTTATATCAAGAACTACTATTTGACATGATTAAAGTAGTTTTGGGAATGTGGCCACTCTCCGAACAAGATGGGTATCCTAGGAGGTTGGTAGAAGTAAGGATAAGGATTGGCCATGTGTAGGTATCTATTGGCTTATCATTTGTGGAGGGAGTGATAAGACATGTCTAGGGTTGTGGAGGCTCATCATTTTTCTTCTTTACCGCTTTGAAGTTTGCAAGCTCTCGTTGAGCCCTAAGGTTTTGTCGGGGAAGCAGGCGGTGGATTCCCTTTGCGTAAGTCGTCCATGGCGAGAGAGAGAGAGAGAGAGAGAGAGAGAGAGAGAGAGAGAGAGAGAGACTTGACTGTGTCACGGTTCACCACTCACGTATTGGACCCATCGTAGCATTTGGGATTCAGCTGAACAGCAGAAGCCGCTTCAAGGCTAGCACTTAGCTGCACAGGCTGGTTACATTTTTGCCTTTTGCTTTACAACAATTTTGTTGGACTTTTTGGGCTTCACATTTTTTCATTTGTTACGTTTTTGGCAGTATTTTATTGCCCCTTGCGTAGCACAACTCTAAATCGACCAACTTGCATGCGGATAGGGTTTTCCTATCGAAGATGCACTTTGTTTAGGTAAAAATTTGTTTTCTTAGGTTATTTTTGTTTCTCCACACATGTGAACCTTAAGCTGCTTTGCTGCTATTGGACAGAGTCTCCATCTTCTGCCCCCTCCTACCCCCCGCTCTGTCATCATCTTGCTTAAGTTGATCTCATCATTTGCATCAACGTTGACGATGAGGCTAAAGCCATGAAGTATTATGATAGGGCTCCACATTCTGCAGGTTTGGTGCTTCCGTCATGCTGCCCAGTTCAAGTTTCATGATTATGCAGTTTACTTGAATGCACATTAGGTTAATTAGTACTCTAATTTCTCACGATCTGTGGGCCGTGTGATGTGTGTTTGCAAGGCAAACTCATGGAGTAGTTATGTATAGCAGGGCATCAAACCCTTGATCACATTTGTTTTGTCATTGGTGCCTACAGTGGGTTGTGGCATCAAACCCTCTCATTAAAGGTCAAGTCGGCAATATTTTTTGTTTATGCACCATGAGAATTTTGTCTTGGAGACATTGCGAGGACTTCAATATATTTAGATCAGTGTGGATGATGAGAAGAATGTTTACGACACAATTTTTGTTCTTTGCTCATCTCTTGTGATTTAGCCTGTTGAGTGGATTACTTCTATGCTTCATCTTGTCTAAAATGGCATTTGCAGATTATTCGAATGTGCATCAGGCTAATTTGCACTAATTTCAGTGCTGATGTGTGCAACTTGGTTTGGAGATTGCATTCTTTCGATGCTGGTGTGGTCCGTGTTTAGGCGGAATCTGGTGGTACATTGTTCTTCGGTGACAGCGAAGAGTGCTTTTGGCAGTAAAGATTCCGAAATATTCCTTGCTCCTATGCCTTATCGATTGTTGCTTTCGTGCTAGCACTTGTCACATATGCTAAGATTTAGCAGCAAAAGGCTTTTATGCTGCATATTTTGTTTATGTGGGATAGGGTTCGGGTTAGATCTAAGCCCATGGTTGTGTGCCAAACTTTTACTTATGTGCATAGCGGTATTTGTTTTGCTTGCCAGGGCAATTAAACAAATAAAGCTTTCTGCTATGCTTTGTTCCCTTTTGTACAAGGGGGATTGGCGATGATGTCGCATTTGTTTCTTGGAGATCTTTAGATGCTTCGGATGAAAAGAGACGAGACTGAGCAAGCTTTAGATTAGTGCGATTTGGAATACAGGATAAGCTTTGATTAGTTTTTTTTCGTGCGATTAGTGAGATTTGGTTTTTTTCTTTGAGCTTATGTGATCAAAAAATCCAAATTCCCAAGATCAAAAAATCTTTGCTGTATTAATTCAATGTCTATTTTTATGTTTGGAACTCTGTGGAAACTATTGTGGATGAGTTCGCATATCGTGATGTCCACTTTTATTCATCTTTGTCACATGGTTGAATCTGGATTAGTGGTTAAAATAAATAATCTAGCTTTTCATTAATTAAACTTCATTGTTGTAATTTATCAATGTGACTTTTCCTTTTGATTTAAGGTGGTGCTAAAAAGTGATAGGCAAATTATATCTAAAATTTTTATAATGTGTTTTGGTTTTTATTCCACTCTTTATGAATGATATTTTACACCTCTTCATGATCAAACTTTAATTTAATTTAGATATGATATCCAAGAAAGAATATAAAGATATTATTTATTATTGATATTTTCTTGCTCACTCATTTATAGTAACATATAACTCACACTTAGGGTAGAGGGGCCAGTAGCTAGACGGGTGCCTATAATGGCCAGTAGCTAGACGGGTGCCAATAACAACACTAAGCACCCCCTAGCATTAGCACACTGGCACTTGGGTTGTTGGCTTAGGGGAGCTGATGTGGAGTCTTGCCATTTGTTGGAACCATAGTTCAAACCCCGATTGCATGTGTCCCTATATTGGTCTCTTGCCTACTTTAATTTCTTGACGTCCTTTTTTTGCAGCGATTATCGTGCAAACTTGTTGCAAATGCTTTGACTGACAGTAGCTTTGGAGCCACCTACGTCGTTTGAAAGCCCTACACATTGCGCATCTTTTGCACTCCTTGCAGCCCAAAATTGGCCATGGAGCAAGAAAATATGTCGTGCACAAGTTATTTGTCCCGCTACTAGCCCCTCTACCCTATTATTTTTACTATTTGTCCATGTTAAATTTTAAACAATTTTGCTTTATTTTCAAAAAATTTCTTAATAAAAATTAAATTAATTGAGTTGCGTAATCAAATGTGTAATCTTGAAAAAGTGTGGTTCATTTCTCCTTTTCTCTCCTTGATGTTAACATCTTTCACTTATTATCTGTCTCCTAAACGTGATTGCAAAGTGTCTCCCTACTACATGGATAGAGTTTTTTGATCACTCAACATACTTCAAACAATGACATGCAAACCAATGCCTTAATCGCTTCCCATTGGCCCTCACTAGAAACCAATTTTTCAAACAACAAAAGAATTTTAGGTTGGTAAAAGTACATTGAACACCGTCTCAAACCCAATTTCCAATCAAGCAGCGAATGTATGCACTATCCATAGATCACAAGGCTTGACAATGAACATAGTAGCTTATGATCCAACATCAATAAACTCACATGGATTAGTCTACACAACTCTTTTCTGCATCAAAGATCCATGAAACCTACACATTCTCAATCCAATCCAACCAGCTCAAATCAAAGTTGACAAGATTGTGCTTGATGAGCTTGATCGCCTTAGCAATGAAGCCAAATGGGAATACTTGACAAAATTTTTGTTCACATACAAACACACATCATATCATTCAATCTTTAAACGTTCTTTCTAGTCACAAATATCTCTCTCATATCAAAGAGGATTTGAATTTTGCAAGTTCTGACATTTTGTGCCTTCAAGAAACAAAGCAAAGATATCCTTTGAATCATCTTGCACCAGAGTTTAATCATGTCCGTCACCACAATAGAATTGGTGTTTCAATCTACTGCAAGGCTTGCATAAAGTTGTTCTCTGTAAACACACTATTGCATAAAGTTGCTCTCTGTAAACACACTATTGGCTTCAGGAATAGAAATCATTCAAGTTATCTTAGGCCTCCATGAACACCTTGATTGGGAAATCATGTGTCTACAAATCTCCAAAAAACTCTTCAACCTCGTTTGTGTCACAACTTCGTACCTTGCTGTAACAATCCGATTCTGGACGAATGAGTGTGGTCATCGGAGACATTAATGTAGACAATGAGCCCACAAACAATCAATATCATTACTTGAAAGAAGAGCTCCATTCACATGGCTATACACAACAAATTCATGATGTAACCACTGTGTACAACTCAAAACTCTATTCCCTGCATTGTTCATAGTGGGCACGCGGTTTTGCTTTTGGTCGGATCATTCATCCACACAACTTATGATTCCAAAATGATTATAATCATTCCCTCCCTCCCTCCCTTCATCTCTCCCTTCCCTCATCCTCTCCAC